>NW_024062391.1:0-1470965 GCF_006381635.1 Hibiscus syriacus
GGTTGTACTTTGCTTGATTGTTACTTGAATTCGAAAAATATCATGACTTAGTTCGATTGGAAGTTTGAGGAATAAATTGAAATTGAAGATGACAACTTGTGATTTGGATGTATTGATGATAAATGCTTGAGGACAGCATTGAATAAGTGAGGAGTAATTTGATAAGTGCTTAATTTTGTTAATATTTTTTTTAAATTACTCCTTAATCATTGGTTTTTGTGGCTTAATTGTTCGTTTGATTCATTTCTGTGTAGGACGCCAGATTCTGGAAATTGGCTGAAATTCGGATTTGAATTAAACTTAAGTTTAGGATAATATTTTAAACATTATTTTATCTTTGTATTTTAGTTTAAATAGGTTTTAGTATTTAAGTAAGTTTTAGGATATTTTTTTATATTTTATCTTGTTTTAGGTTTTAGTTTAAATATGTTTTAGTATTTTAATTATGATTTAGAATATTATTTTAAATATTATTGTTTAAGTATTTTAGTTTAAATAGTTTTAAGTGTTTAATTAGGATTTAAGATGTTTTAGCTTGTTTTAGGAATTTGAAGGCTATAATACTCTCTCAGGGTAAGCCTAGAAACATATCTCTCTCATCTGAGAATAAAATCTTTTTCTTCTAGCTTTCTCTCTATTTTTTGCATACTTTTCAATTAGGCTAAGCATGACTTTGGTTATGCTTAGCTAATTTTCTCTCAAGCCAAAAACCGAAGCGAATGCTCAATTCCAAACGTGAGAATTGTAAGGTATTTAAATGGCTTCGGAGTTTTCTCTGTTTTATGAGCTTACTTTTCAAATCAAAACGATTTCGACAATGGTTCGGATATTGTTATGGTTAACATTTGAAGAAGGATTTGCTTATTGAAGTATTCTACTTCCCGATACACTTGGCAAAATTGTTTGCTAAGAGGAAACTGAGATCGGAATCAGTTGTTGTTGAAACGACACAATCCGAGTTGGTAGCGAAGAATTGTCCTTGTAAGCCGACATGAATATTGAAGTAAAATATATTTCGATGATCCAAGGAATTTGAGGCAAAGCCGAAGTCTGAGGCTGCTTTCACGATAAGTTTCTCTTATCTCAATCTCTTTAATTGCTATTTAATTATTTTCTTTATTTAATTCTTATCTTTATTTTAAAAACAACTTTAAAATCCCCTTTTATATTTATTACTATTAATATTTATTATTTATATTTTTCCTTTTTTATAATTATTTATTTTATTATACCTTTTATACTTTACCTGTAATCCTATCTTTTCATAATCAGTTTTATTAAATCAAAAAAACCATAGTCCCTGTGGATCGACACTGCTTATCTATACTACATTTTCCTTTTATTTAAGAAGCTAAAATTATTTTGATAGCAAACGACGGTTATCACTTATGTCTCAACAGAGCCATTTAGAACGAGTATTACAGTGCAACAAATGAGTAATTCACTGTTTGGAGCCATTTAGAACGAGTATTACAGAAGGAGCTCAAATAGTACCATTTTCCCACTTCCAGTAGGAGCTGAAATAACCATGTTTACATCGGAGAGGAAACAAACAGGGAAGCATTCACTTTGCAGTGAATTAAAGTACCTGCAGAAACACAACAAAAACCACCATATGGAGTTATGGATTTGCATCAGCCATTCAGGGAAATAGATAAAATTGATATCGAATTATGCTTATAATCAATTACATGGAAGAGATTTAACTTGAAATCGTAAACTCATCTTTATCATGATTGTAAACATAATGAATGATACTGCAATTAGTTGAAACAATTATCCCATATGAATCTCAACAACGTAGGGTGCTAAATTCCTTCATCGTCAAGCAAAATCCATAAAATGTTATAGTCAAAACCTTAACGTGCGAAAATTTGAAGTTATAGTAAATTACCTGAAATTAAAAGTTGAACGGAAAGGTTCTGGTAAATGGAACACGGATTTCAACGAATATGAATCCATTCGCAAACTCTGTTATTAGTAATCTGAGGCAAGAAAAAAATAAAAAAATAAAAGCTTATACTAACGTTTTTTCTTGAGATTTTCGATTTAATTGGTGTGGATCCCTGCGCTCTGCATCAGGTACCGGATTCCAAACAAAACAAAACAAAAAAAAAATGGAAAAATTCTAAAGGATCGAGGAAAGAACTTGAAAGAAAGCTAGAAGAATAACCTATTGTCGGTAGTTATTGTTAAAGGTACTTAGGACAGCTTATTGGACCTTATCATACCAAACACAATGGAAATAAAAATGTTTCGCGCCTTGATAACTTCATAAAAATCGGAATCAGAAAACAAAAATGTTTACCTTGGGAGAAAGAGGGTTATTCAGTTTCTGCAAGTAGAGGGAAATTTAATCAACGAAGAGAGGAGAAAGAAAATATAACTCAAAACATACAAATTGATTTGATTTCAAACTTTAAACTATTCCATTTGACAGATTGACTTATATGAGATTATGGCGGCAGCTGAAGCAGCGATGCATTGCCCAGCAATATGCAGGAACTGACTTGATTATAGAAATATTCCCCGCCTTCGCAGCGGTTTGCAAAGAATTTAAATTAAATAATTGTTTTTTTTAGATAATAATATTAATAAATCATGGCCACGTCCTTAATTCAATATAAAATATAATGTGAATTTTGGTTATTATATAATATAATCATATGTTTAAATTCAAATTTTGATTTGATTTAGTTTTATATATTATTTTAATATATATATATATATATAATATATATATTGTCGAATTTTTTAATTGTATAGTTTAAAAAATCAAATAAACCCGATTAATTATATAATTGTTTGCGTTATGACAAATGATTAAATAGGAATCTCATTTATTTAAATTAAATTTAAATCTACAATCTATATAACATTAAAAGATTAATAAAAAAATAATAACATTAAAGTCTACTAAGGACTAGTTAGTCTAATTTGATGAGACACTAGATCCATAAGTAAGGTTAGATGTTCGAATCGATGATTGTGAATGAAGTAAACTGATTTGGGAGGAGTTACCCTTAGTACCCAATTCAAGTTAATCAATCTATGTATGAGGAAGATACTTTTAGATTTTAGGGAGGATAATTAGAGATAAGTATAGGATCAGTTCATTCATTATTGTTAAATTAAAAAGGTATGTCTACAAAAATAGTTTTCAAAAATTTTGTAAAAACGTAATTGTGCAAAGAAGTGTCTGATTTCAAAAACATTTTTTTCAATGGACGTACATATATATAATGTTGTCACTTGACCAACCAAATTAATCAGTAGTCCCAATATAGTTTAATATGAGAAATAGGTTTAATTGAATTTTTTATTTAGTTCGAGAGCTTAATTAATTTTATGCTAAATTGGAGGTTCAATTTTATTATTTGAATTAAAATATTATTAAATTGACAAAATGTGTAAGTAATGGGAACTAAATAGATATACTAACTTTTTAACAGTCCTATCAGCTCCTACATTAAATCTTAACAGCTAATGACTTGATTGATAACACTTAAATAATTGAAGTGGTTTGATTGATGAAATTGATAGATCGGTGGCTAAAATGGAATTCACCCATAATTAATTGGACTTGAGTGTAATTTACCCTTAACTTTATACTACAATAGAAAATATTGAATACATAATACTTGGTAATATAAAAATACATGTATAAGATGCAAGAGCAGGATTGTTAGTGGTTCAATTGCGCAAGCTATTGTTTCTTTTATCCACCAGGCAATTTACATCTGTTTAGAGAAGTCATACAAGCTGTAACACAAATAGAGAACCAGAAATATCAACAGAAATAATATATATGAATGGCCAGATTAATTACGCACGACTAACCGCAACGAGCAGGAAGATGTTCTTACATCTACAGTCGAATCGGGCACATAACCGTGGTACTTAAATCCAAAGGCTGTCGGAATGGCAGCTTCGTGACGAGGAATCTCCAGGTCTTCTTCCTAGGATGATATATCTGCATGAACAATATCCCTGCCCTCTTCTGCTGTCTTGACCGTCGAGTTTCAGTTGAATTAATTCCATTTACAATTGTCAGTACATGTAACTCCCCATTTAGAACAATAAAACCAAATGAAGTCTTACAAGCAGCTCTCCTTGGTACACTGCACTCCTTTTGCCAACGATTTAAATCCATGTTGTGCAGATACATAAAGAGATGATGAGCGTGCCATCATACCTAAGATCTAGAGGCTAGAATAAGAATTTGGAATAAATAAAAACGCAAATAACTTCTAATTCTCGCATTAAATCCTTAAGGGGAACTAAAAAGGCAGAGAATGTCTCTAGAGAAAATGCATTTTGTTGATAGTCATAGTAGAGACAGTCAAGCAGTTTAATACAAGCATATAAGAAAATGGAACCAATTAAAAAGAGCGAATGAGCCAAAGGAGAATTAACCTACATTACTCGAACACAGGTATGGTAAGACTTGTCTAAGTTTTTATATATTTGACGGATCCTTAGAGGTCATATCCACATATCCAAGTGTCGGAGTAATTAGGCAAAATGGGTCTAACAAGAGATAAGACAACTATCTGAATCGGAGTCCTAGAAATGCTGAAATGTAAGCTCATTCTTTGAAGTAACCAAGACTTGGCAAGCGATAAACGAGAATACATAGATAAAATCCAATGTTTTTAAAACCGGACCGGACATTGAACCGGTGAAGGTACGGTTCATTGGTTTACTGGTTTAACCGGGTTCGACCGCGGTGGAACCGAATTTTATATAAAATAATATATTTTTTTAATTTACATAATATTCAAAGCAATATTAATATATATGTAACACTTTTTAAGTTTACAATATTAAAAGGTATAAAAATATTACAAGTAACATATATAAATTAAAAACTATAAAATCAAGTGAAACAAAATGATTCAAATCAACTACAACATAATATTTAAGGTAAAACATATTAAATAATAAATATAACTATATAACTATAATCAAAAAAATAAAATTGGGACTTAAAAAAATCATAACAAATGATGTCATTTGCTTTAATTGTTTAAAAAAAAACAATCCCACATGACTAAGAAACATAGAAGAGCATCCCAAAAGTTTAAAAAGAAAATATGAGAACAAAACAATCTCACATGGCTAAGAACATAAAAGAGAATCCCAACTTACTTCTATAAATAATATAGGTTTGACATTCAAAATCATGGAGACTTTTGGTGAGAACAAAGCGAACTATTCTTTCGCTTCAATTGAGCTCAAATTTTAGGCTTCAATCGAACTCTAATTTTTTTTTTGAGTTCGAGCCTTTTCGATTTCAAGTTTTAATATAATATTTGAGTTCGAGTTGAACTTGATAATTTTTAGCTCGTGAGTTTTTGAGTCAAGTTGAGCTTACTTTTAAAGTTTTCAAGTTCGAGTCGAGCTAGCAATACTCGAATTTGACTCGGCTCGTTGAACAAACGACGTCGTTTGGTTTAATTTTTGTTTAAAGAAAAAAAGTGAACCGACGATTCAAATCGATTTTGCCGGTTTTCAGCCGATTCACCCCGGTTTTACAGGTTTTTAGTCGGTCTTCCGGTTCTTTACTGGTTTTGTGCTCATCCGGTTTGGGAGTTAACCGGCCCGGACAGACCACCGGTTCACGGTTCAACCGGTCGAACCAGCCGGTCAATTTTAAAAACATTGATAAAATCTGTGATTCATATCATAAACTGTCAAGTTGGCAAGAGAGTTTATTCTTCTTCATTTTGCATGATACTATTGCTAAATAATGGCAAAAGCATCACAATTGTAAACTAGTTTGTAGTCATTAGAAGATTAGAAGAATTTCAAAACCCCGTTATATTCTAATTTAAAATCAAACAGGAAACTCTAAAATATTCGACTAATTATCTGCCTTAGTCTAACGATAGAAAAATACACAATCTTTGAACTGATTAGGTTGAACCTATTAATGGTAGATTTATAATCCATTAAACTTCGATCCTAGCAAAACCGTCAACTCATTGAAGTACTCGGTAACCCTCTAACATTATAGGCGTGTTTGATTCGGGAAATGTGTGATTACCATGGAAATAGAATTCACATTCCCCGTTTGATTAGCTCGATAATCTTATTCTCAGTAATATTTTATTATTAATATAGATTTGAGTATATTACCGGAAATGTTTACCATTTCTCTTAAATATTGTTAAATTACCGGCGTTTTGGACTAAAATGTCTTTAAATTTTTTTCATTCGAAAATATTTGTCATTGAATAATAAAAATTCTAGAAGGTTAAATTACAAGTTTATCTTTAAACTATTTTAAATTTTAAAAAAATCTATAATTAAAATTTTATGTGAAGTTCAGACGTTAAAATAAAATTTTACCAGTAATTACATTTCTGCTAAACCAACTAAACACAAAATATAACATTCCTAGTAATTATAATCTCTCATAATCTTTTATTTCTACCGATAATCTTACATTCTGTAAACCAACCACAACCTATATCTAATATTCTCAAAGAAACACAAATTTGCAACGCCAGAATTACACAGCTAATTTTTCCAAAAAGGCAATGAATTCAATGACACTAACAATGTGGTTATTAAACAAAAAGAAGAGCACAATTACCTGAGAATATCATAATCATCAAGCATGAAAATAGCAGGAGGATAACACCCTTCTTCATCCTCAACCACAACAATTTTGCTGAACCTCGGCGTCTCCCCTGTTTCCCACATATCCCCAAGTTCCCTCCACTTCCCATCACCATTTTCCTTCAGCTCCATCACCAAAGCATCCTTATAGTACTCGTCGACCGGGAACACACCCGAGACGGTTCTCGAATCCATACCCACCCATCACCCAAAACTCCGTCTCTTCGCCATCTCCACTAACTGTAAACCCCACACAACCAGCTCGAAACCGAGGCAACCCGTCCAATGATTCCCATTAATCTTTTTCCACGTCGTACCTCTCCACCGAACATATCCTACTCCCAGCAGCCCTAAACATGGTGTGCCTGGACCCACCCCCAGCGACGATGATTTGATCGGAGCCGAGAATCGCAGCGCAAGCGAAGCTCCCGCGCGGGGAATCATGGGCGCGAGGCGATCCCAGGAGGAAGTAACGAAGTTATAACGGAAAGTCGAGGAAGAAGGAGAAGGGCGGTCCAGAGAGAAAGAGAGGGTGTCAAGGAGGGAGCCGCCGAGGACGTAGATGTGGGGGCCCAGAGAGATGGAAGTGAAATTGCAGAGGCCGTACTCGTGAGGGTTGCAAGGCATGGGGGATAAGGAACACCAGGCGAGGTGTTCGGGGTCGAAGAGGAAAGGGGAAGAAATGTGGGGATCTTCCGGGAAGATGCAGAGGAGGTGGGAGCGGCGGTTGTGACGGCGGAGGGAGAGGAAGACGTACCAGGGCTTGCAGGTGGGCTTGAGGCGGCAGTGGTTGTAGTACGGGAGGAAGGAAAGGATGAGGGCGGCAACGTCGTTTGGGAGGCCGGGGATTAGGATTTAGTCTTCGCCGATTTCGTGAAGATGGGTCCACGGTGATGATGGAGGAATTGACATTTTCTTCTTCTTTGCCGCCCTTTCCACTGCGAAATTGAGAATCGCTTTGATGAAACTGAAAATCCAATTCATTTCCCAGCCGCTGTATCTTTTGATCTGGGAAATCAAGAAATGCGACGCCCCCCCCCCTCCCCCTTTTCTTGACTTTTAAATCGGAATTGTGTTATTAAGGTTTGGGTTTCAGGATTGGCAATGATTTTCCAAAAGAGGAAATAATCTAGTGACAAAAAATGTCTTATAATATAATTTTAATCAATTTTTTTTGGATTTATCAAAATGACCAACTAAATCACAATGCGATCGATAATTCGTAATGCGATCTCCGGTATCGCAAATCAGTTTCCAGATTCGCAACGCGATTCTGACTATCGCATTGCGATTTCCCAAATTCGTTACGATTTTCCTAATTCGCAATGCGAATACGTAGATCGCAATGCGAATACGTAAATCGCAACGCGATTAACTAAATCGCAATGCGAATTGTGATTTTCATAATTCGCAATGTGAATACGTAAATCGCAACGCGATTAAGTAAATCGCAATGCGAATTAGGAAATCGCAATGCGAATACGTAAATCGCAATGCGAATCTGACTATCGCAATGCGATTTACATAGCGCCATTCGTATTAACGCATATTTTTTCAAATTTCAAACACGAATTTTTTCTAAATATATCGGAAACTGAACCGTCCACAGTAATCGCAACCATAACTCAAACCTAAAATCACAACACTCAGTCCATCTCCATCTCTAACTCTCTACGGCGAAATCCGTCCCCATCTCCGAAGATTTCCGTCCATCGCCGGCGAAATTCCTCACAAATTCACGGTCAGAAATCCCTCACAATCATTCAGAAATGGAAAATCAACATCCGAGGGTTAGTTTTTTTAATTATTTTTATTTTGAAATTTTTGCATTATTTTAGGTTTTTCATATTGAAATTGATGATAAGTTTACTGATAATAATAGATTAACCATTTCATTTAGATTTCTTATTAAATTCATTCGATTGCTGCCAATACTACTAAACTGTTTAGTATTTAACCCTGTGAAGTTAGTATTTGTCTTTGTTTTGTCTTTTGGTTGAAGTAATGCAGAAGAAGAATAGTTTCGAGAATAAAATCGCAACGCGGAAAAATGACTATCGCAACGCGAAATGAAAATCGCAATGAGAGAATCGCAACGCGAAACCAAAATCGCATTGCGATTTTCATTTCGCGTTGCGATTCTCTCGTTGCGATTTCATTTCGCGTTGCGATAGTCATTTCCGCGTTGCGATTTTCATTCTCTCGTTGCGATTTTCATTTCAACCAAAAGACAAAACAGTGTTGCAAATTTTAGTTTCAAGAATAAAACTACTATTTATGTTTATTGTTTTTGGTATATCTTCACAGTGTAGTTTTTAGTATCTAACTTGGTATGTTATTGTTTTGTAGAATTTTTTTGGCTTCATTGACATTAAGGAATAAAGTTAGCCTAGCCACTACAATTGCTTCGAAGCTTTCACCTGCAAAGAAAATTGTTTGAGGAAACCTGCTTCGGGCCATGGCTGAGAGTACATCATCCGGGAGATGCTAATTTGACCCATTTGTGGCTTCAGACCATGACTAGCGATCTACCCGACATTATACAACGTGGTGAGGAAGAGATATGGTTTCATTTTCCACCGGCGTATACTGTTTTGGGCGGAAGGAGTTCTGCTTAATCATTGGTCTACGATTCGGACACGATGATGTAGGCTGGTACACTCGTCATATCACCCGCCCATCATGGTTATCCAGGGTTTTTCCTGATGAGTCAATAGAGAAGCCGAACTTACACGTCGACGACCTGAAGAAATTGTTTAATAAGAAAGATGGTTTTACTCGGATGAATGACGTCGATGTTGTCCGAGTATGCCTTCTACTACTTTTGTATGCCGGCTTTTTAGGCAGAGAGGCCAGACAACCTATTCCTCAGGAGCTAATATTATTGGTAGAGGACCTAAATGCATGGAATCTGTTTCCGTGGGGTTCGTATATATGAAAAGCTACATGGACTAAGTTGTCGTCTGCCTTTGATGACCGCAAAAGTTTGCGGGGCGATGGGTCGAAATACACTTTGTCAGGCTTTGTTTGGGCCTTTAAGGTAAGAATTTCTATATAATTTTCAAAATTATATTAATTATTTAACAATTACTAATGTTGTTATTATATTGTTTGTAGATTTGGATATTCGAGGTTTTCCCCAGCATGCGGACATTGCATTAAAAACCTCAAATGATATTCCTAGGACTATTTCCTGGAAGAGGAAACGTATGTTGGATTGGGAAGACTTAATACCATATGCGACAATAAATAATGTAAGTTAACACAAATACTATCATATATAAACAAGTTATTAATAGTAGACGTTTAACTTTGTTTAAGTTTTTATATTTTTAGGAGGCTAACACTCCATTAATGAGACTGACACCCACGGAGGCTGAGCTTGCCACTGATTGGTGGCAAGCTAGTCAGTTTTTTTGATGGCACGAATGATGCCACTGGTCAATACGAAAACCAGAATTTGGTGCTGAAAGTTGATTGGGATTTGGATTAGGGAAAGGTTGTGGGTTTTGAGATTGTGTTTGGTATTGGAAATATGGTGAAACAATATTTGCTTGGTGATGAAATTGTGGTGGAACCATTAATTTTGAGCACCATAAACTGGGGTTGAAAAACTTAGTTGATTACTACCGCTACTGACCCAACTTCACTACTTCTAGGTTCAACAACATACAATGTAACATCATCACTTGAAACACTAATGTAAGCAATGAATTGTTCAATATCTTCATTGTCGGTTAACAAATAAACTTTACCATTTTTTGATAAGATAGCCTAAATCCACTTAGGGGCTCTAAATTTAATTTATTTGCAACACGTAACATTAGAGTTTCATAAGTTAACTTTTTAATGACAGTTTTAGTTGAAGATTCATGGTTAAATGCATATATTGTAAAACACCATGAACATTCTCCCATGACCCTCCAAAACACAAATCTATCCAAACATGATCAACATTAGATGATTCATTATTGTAAATTAATTTACTAAACAAACGAGCTACGAAACTAAAACTTGTTGCCGGATGGGGAAGGATGTCGTTGGATATAGGAACGGATATCGCCGGAGAGAGTGATAGATGGAGATGGAATGAGTTACGATTTTGGGATTTAGGTTATGAGTTGCTGCTGCTGCGTATTTATATACCCAAAACATTTGTGTTGCGAAATTAAAACCTGTTGCGAATTCAGAAATCGAGTTGCGAATTTGAAATTCAGTATTGCGATAGTCAAAATCTCGTTGCGATTTAGGAAAATCGCAATGCGGTTACGTAAATCGCAATGCGGTTACGTAAATCGCAATGCGGTTACATAAATCGCAATGCGGTTACGTAAATCGCAATGCGGTTACGTAAATCGCAATGCAAATTATGAAAATCGCAATGCGATTACGTAAATTGCAATGCGAATACGTAATCGCAATGTGATTTACGTAATCGCATTGCGATTTTCCTAATTTGCATTGCGTTTACGTAATCGCATTGCGATTTTCCTAATTCGCATTGCGATTTACGTAATCTCATTGTGATTTAAGTATTCGCATTGCGAATTAGGAAAATCGCAACGCGAATTTGGGAAATCGCAATGCGATAGTCAGAATCGCGTTGCGAATCTGGAAACTGATTTGCGATACCGGAGATCGCGTTGCGAATTATCGATCGCATTGCGATTTAGTTGGTCATTTTGGTAAATCCAAAAAGTTGGTTAAAATCGTATATTATAAGGCATTTTTGGTCACTGAGGTTATTTCTCTTTCCAAAAAAAGGAGGAAAGTAAAAAGGGTAAAAGCACTAAAGGATCTATCACTAAAGTTTGAGTAACTCTTTGATACATTTTTCTTCGAGTTAGATTAATGATTTTTATTAAAAAATTTCGACTTAAATTTAAGTTAAAGTTGTTTAATTTTTATTTATCAATTTTAATTAAACTTTTTATTATATTATGGTATTATTTTAAATAAATTAATTTAAATTTTATTTTAATTTTAGTGATTGAATGTGTCATATCCTAGTACGAGGTTAGTTTTCTATTAATATAATATGGAGTTTAAATTAAATGTCTATTTAAATGTGGGTTCATTGGAAATTTTGGAAAGATTAAGGGATTTAAGCAAAAATTTGCCATTCTTTAGGTTAAGAGATTCTAAAATCCATGGCAAAAATTCACCTTCTATTTGATGTGAATTATTAATTTATTCAAAACAAAAAGTTTAGAACCACAAGTTGATAAGATATTTTGATGCAAAGTTTAGTTTTATATCAAAGAACAAGAGAAAAAATTTGGTTACCCTATGATTTGCTTATTTGACCTGTTACAAGCTTTACCCGACCCATCAATATTTTCAGAGTTGGAACAGTAAATCGGACACGATCGATTTAATCTCGTTCACCTAACTCTAAGAAGAATCGAACCCATCAACGATTAGGAATCAACGACAACCATGGTGAATCAAACGAATCAGTGGCATCATCAATAATCTTCTCCTCTATAGTAATAACTTAAACAACACTTCGACAATGTCGATCAGCCGGAGATGCAACTTTGTTCGTGCACCACGTCGTCACTTGCAACCAAACAAAAAAATGATGATCGAAACAACAACCCAACTGCAGAAGATAAAACAATGAGAGAAATAAAAAGGTTTTCGGGGTAAATCCCTCGATTTCTGATGATTTAGGTGCTGGTGGGAAGATATGTGCGGTGGAAAGGTTAGAATGGTCTTGAGGAACAATATAAATCAGTTTTGGCACCATCGGACGATCATCGGAGGCAGATCGACGTGTTTTACTTCAATAAAATTGAATGGTTTCACTAAATCTACAACGATCGATGATTTTTTGGATGATCGGAGGTCGGATTTGTGACGAGTAGCATGAGGCGGTTTGAGCGATGTATTTATGCCTTGAACTGTTACCGAAGATGACGATCAACACGATGGTCATCGACGTTCGACTATCATCGATGAAGGTTCTTTGTTCACCTTCAGAGCACATCTTGAAAAATAATGAAATGAGAAATGATGGAATTTGCGTAGAAATGAAGCATGAAATGAAGGAATAGCATAGTACACATGGCTTTGGAAATTGTTGATGAAGTGAGAAAGGAATAATTATAAGGTAAATCATCTAAGTTTGATAGAAGCTTAACCTTGTCTTCTAGTTTTCAAATTGTTATGATTATGGCTTAGTGGTTTTAATAAGATCAATTTGGTCCCTAATTAGTAATTTAATATTATAGTGGCTCCACAAGTTTTCATTTTTACCAATTGGATCCTCGAACTATTAAATTAGATTATAACAAGTTATTTTTATGGCGAGGGGAATTAATTGGATTCGATTTCTTAATAGAGGTGGTATTGGTTTATGAGAAGAATTGAAAGCTCGAAATCAAAGTTAGTAAGATTGAATTTGGGGATAATGAAGTTCTAGTAGCGTAGTTTACTATTTTGAAAAAATACTTGTTCTGAGCCGTTTTTGAGGTCTATTTTGCCAATTTCGAAGCCGATAAGTTATTTTTAGCGTTCGATCTTCCAATTCGTTCTGATTTTCACAATTAAGTCATAGATTTGATGTAATTGGGTTTTTCCATGTATTTGAGACATTATGGGATGTGGAATTAAAGTTCGAGGATGATCAAATGGAGTTTAATTGGTTAACTCATATGGCTAGTAAATCAAGGTAATACTCTAATACCTTTTGTATGCTTTTGGAACTCATTGATAATTGGTAAATGCATGAATGAAAATGATTGGTCAATTAGGTGTATTTAATTATCATTGGACTCAAACTGAATATAGATAAAGGCAGAACACTGTATAAGACCCAAAGGCCCGCAAAAGAAATCGGTAAATCGATCGGAATAATTCTAAGTTCAGGGATTAGCTAGTAAATAAATTAACCTTAAGATTCAAAATTCTTATTAATTTCTTTAAAGACCAAGATTGCCCCTGAAGGTGAAAAATAACCCATAATGACATACTTGACCAATTACCAGAAAAAGTGCATATTTTTAGATTGAAAAGAATTATCGAAATGTCATCGAGATGCAAAATAACTAAAATAACCTCTGATATTTAAATGACTGAAATACCCTTAAACCCCAAAAAGATTAGAATACCTTGAACTCTAAGATGACTGAAGTAACCTCAAGTTTTGAAGAGACCTAAATATCCAAAGACTTGGAATAAGTGAATACCTTTGGATAAATTCTAGAAACACCAATAAACTTATGTTGTATCATCCCTAAAGGTTATAGAGCATAACTCAAGTATGCTGAGTATTCTTGATATTGATACATCACATAATATATAATACCATCGAATACCTGATCGTCTCCTCTAGTTCCGTTCAGGGTGATTTTGAAAGTGACCAGTTCAACTAGTGTAATCAATATTAAGAAGTGATTATTCGTGAAGTATATCAGTTCGAATTATTGACAAGTTTTACAAGGTAGATACCAGTTAGTACGATTTGACTCAAAATCATGATAATTCGATATAATTTAAGAATAATGCAAACTACCATTTTACCCTTATTGGATTAATTTACTAAGAATCCATCATAAATTAAAATGTCTGAAATACCCATATTTGCTTGAATAATGGAAACACTCAGTTATATTATATCTTCAATAATTCTGATGTAAAGGTTCCTGTACCTTTTTAATACACTCGAATCTTAAATGATTTTTGAAATATCAATTTCTGAATGTTGATTATATCTGCTAATGAACGAACCCTTTTTATAGGGACCTCAATTATGAATTCTATCCAATTTGCATAAGTTATACATATTTTCTTCTATAACAATCAATTACCTCAGAAAAATAATTGAATCTTCTAGTCTGTTCCCTATATTCTATATGACGTTTTATTTGTATTGAAATTATAAATTTATATCTAGTTGATTTACGATTGTTTTTATTGATTGATATAATAATATTTGTTTGTTTTTCTATAAAAAATGAAATATACCTGAAGTATGGATCATGGAACTACTGATTACTACTTAAATTGTTTTATTAAGACTATCTAGGTAGGTTAGAGTATGAAGGTTCAGCTCTGATCAAGCCGGTAATTCCTTCCTGACCTAAGGTGACCTTCAGGTAGTCTTTAAGGCCCCAATGCACTTCCTTAGTATGGGAACTGTATTTTGGTATACAGGTGGAGGACATTTATGTGATTAAATAACTGCATTTTCATTTTTACAACGTTAATGATTTTGATATTAAAGTTATTGTTCAATCTGAATTCTAGATACATATGGGTGGGAGTCTGAAGTACGAAAGTTCAGCTCTGATCAAGCTGGTAAATCCTTACGGACCTAATGAAACCCTTGGGTAGGCCTATAGGCCCCAATGTACTCCCTTAGGGTGGCTCATTTACTGTGTGCTTAGGGTAAGTCCTTATGGATGCAGTTATGGGGGACTGCATATGGAGTATTCGGGTGGAGGGTATTACAGTGATTTTAAAACATGTTTTACTGAAATAAACTACTATTGTTTTTAAACTATGATTACATTTATTTTGGTTGGAAGTAAACACTAGAATCTTCATCTCAATCTCATGAGTCTTTCTCTCTCTGAATATTCCTTCAGATTTTTTGTTTCCTAACTGTTACTTGAAGAAATGATTAATGAAATCTGAACTCGTCGGTAGAACCTGAAGATGTCTGTATTTAAAGAAAATTCATGCTTTACTTATACCTGATGGCCCATTGCATTCATCTGGTAGTTCTATATTACTAAGTTTCCTAAAGCTCTGTAACACCCATAACTCATATACGCGAACCAATACGAGTTATAAATGTCACATCAGAAATTCAAAAACATTTCTTTAAATGAACTGAGTAAAATTTTGTTCCATTCAAACATCTCAAGTTTCATAGCATGGACAATTATTATAAAATAATTATTCAGAGAAAAATCGTAATATATATTGTTGGTTACAATTCAAAACCAGTTTCAATAAGTGATAAATAGTTCTATTATGTTTCATAAAATAAATACGATTGTCCACCACCTTTGATTAATGCCCAAATTAATTTTATTTAAGCATAGTTTGGTATCATAATATTTTTTTCATACTATTAATTATATTTAATACTAACTATATTAAGAAATTGCAAACATTTCATTCTTGTATACATGCCAGCTATAACTTTTTGAACATAGTAGGATGTCATCATTGTTACCTGTAAATATTTTCTTGGTGATTGATTTCAAGCTCAGCTCCTTACTTCTTTTCTTCCTTTTTCCTACGCGTGAAAATCATCACACGCTAAGTGTATACTTAGCGAGGCAATCATATAAATATTCAAAGTAATGCAACATCTAAATATAAATGAGTAATAAATTCAATGCAAAGTGATCACTTTACTTGTATTTTAACCATGTTAAAATAAATTAACATGATATAACTGGATATAAAGTTTCTTACCAATATACTTGCAATTTATCCCATAAGATTGTAAGCTTATTGTCTATTTATCATTTATTAGCCAATAAACCATATCCCAAACGTAAATCTATAAAGACCCTGGGTATTCGAGTCAAATATGCACCGAAGTGCTAATACACATAATGTCATGCCCACCATAATACACATAAGGTCGTGCCCACCATATGTACTTAGGTCCCTTACACATAGTAGTGCTACACTAAATGTCCTTACACATTAATTCTTATCCGATTATGCAGCTGCTAGACTCTATGGCATGCCAATTACACCTTGTCCTTCAATGACTTACTTGGGCATACAGTCTATTTTATTTTATCTATCCACGACAAAGTATATTATCATAATTTAACGTTGGGCACTTCATACCTGAAATATCATTCATGTTAAATATCATATATGTTCATGATAAACATCATATGTAACGATCAATGATCAATTCATTTTATATTCAATCTTTGACATATTTATAATATGTCAAATATATGATATATGACATAAATATCATGCCAATATAAACAAGATAGACTTATCGCATGTCCTACCCAATGATGTATAAAACAACCATGTATAATGTTATGTATGAATTGAACTCACTTTGAATTTATATACAATTCAAAATATAAGCCTCACTAAGCTTTAACTTGATCATTTGCTTCTAATTCGGTTAAATCTAAATTTTTTTCATAATTTCATATTCTGTTAGTTTGCGCTACCTTTAAATAAATTTGATTTTGTATTAATATAAACCTTTAAAAATTCCATATACCAATGGAAACTAGAATCAAATATGAATCTATTCATTTAGGGTACTCCTAGATCAATTTTTACAATTTATGGTAAATTTTCAAAGTTGACAGACAGAATCCATTTTAAGCAGAATCTGCTACCCCGTTTTCTGATCTATCATTTGTTAAAAATTCACAAATTTTTGTATATACCTCAAAATAAGTTTCCGTTGTTCTAAAAAAAACTATATTGGTATAATAATCAAAGGTATAAAAATCATACTCTAATCATTTTATAAAAATTTATGGCAATTTTTTAAACTTATTGTCCAGAACATAAATTCTAAGCAAATTTCACCAATTTGCATTTTCAACTTGTTCACTAATTTTATTAGCTCACCAAATGCATATATATGCATGCATCACAAATCACAAAAAATTTTGGGAGTCACTCGTTACCATAGTAACTCCGTCACTGGCTCATCGCAAGCCAATGTTTGTTCGACAACATAAGTACAAATTAAATTTGCACTCAACTGGTCTCCTTAGCTTGCAACATTCCTTGGAATTTCTTATTTCATCCATAAGCTTCTCCTTAGCTTTAATAATATTTGATATTGATTTCAAGCACTCAATCTCTAGATGAAAATCCTTACCAAACATATACAAATTGAAACCAAATGTTAGAATCTTACTAACATAGGCATACTTTGGAAAATAAATTCCTAACAAATTTTCCATTGCTTATTCGATACAATTTCCATATGTTGCAAACATTTTGATATTTCGATATAACAAATTAAGTTAAATGAATTTTAAAATTTTTCCAAATGATTTTCTAAGTATATTCTATATAACTATTCGAATATCAAAACATTACTCCAAATCTTTCAAAGATCATTTTTAATCCTTACTCAAGTGTGAAATTAAGTTTTAATCTTAAAACAATCTCAAAATAATTTTACAAAGTATTTCGAACCATTTCAAAGCCAAAAATTCTAGATTGCTCAGAGGGAACCGATTCCCCCCTGAATGGTTTGGCTCTGAGAATTCCGGTATGCTCGGAGGGAACCGATTCCCCCCCAGGGGGTACCGATTCCCCCCTTGTATAACGGTCGAAATATTTGAATTTTACACTTAGGGAACCGATTCCCCCCACGCTCCAAGCTGTTTTATTAATTGTTTTCACACTAAAACGGCTATATTATCTTCTCTAATCATCCCCAACGTTCAAAAGTGATTCAAGGTGTATTTAAGCAAGCTTAGAAGCCATTGATCAATAACAAGAAACATCAAGCAAATTAGAATCAAGAGAGAATCAAAGAGAAAGCATCAAACCTCAAGTTTGAGCATTTCTAGCCTATTTTTTCATTCCATGTTCATTTTGCTTTCAAGAACACTTATTGTGCTCAATTGTATTTATTCTTGAGTGTTCTTTCTTTATTCTAGAATTGTACAAACATATTTGCCTTGTGAGGTTTTTTCTTGTAAGTTTGCAAATTTGTATTTCTCTTTGAGAAAAGAGTGTTCTCAAGAATTGGGGTATATTCTTGAGGGTGTTGTAAGGTTATCTCTTTGGCCTCAAAAGAAAGAACAAAGTAGTGAATTTGTTGAAAAATCCTTAGTGTGGATAGCTAAGGTAGTGGATGTAGACTTTGGTTGATAAAGTCGAACCACTCTAAATCGATGTGTAATTTCTTTCAATTTTCTGCAAAAGCTTCCACCAAAATTTTATTGCCAATTCACCCTCTTGGTCGATTCCGTCAATCGATTAACTCAACAATTGACATCAGAGCCTAACTCATTTGAAGGTTTAATCGCCTCTTGAGTCGTTTCGGGAAGAGTTATATCGATAATCAAAGTCATCAATGGCCTCCGCTTCAAACTTCGACTCCGGTCTCGATTCGATGCCCGTCAACAAGCCTTTCTTCAATGGAGCTAACTATGCCTATTTGAAGAATAGAATGATGTAATTCATTAAAGCAAGTGACATGGGTGCATGGAATGCCGTAGAAGAAGGATACATCAAACCTCTCACTCATCCAAGGTTGTGGAGTGAATGAGAGACAAGAATGTTCCAGCTCAATTCCAAAGCCATCCATATCATTTTTTGTGCTCTTGGACCAGATGAATACGGAAGAGTTTCATTGTGTACAACCGCCAAAGAAATATGGGACAAACTTCAAGTCACTCATGAAGGTACCGATGAGGTAAAGAAATCTAAAATTAGTATTCTAACACATAGCTATAAAAATTTCAGGATGAAACCAAATGAAGATATCAAAGCTATGACGGATAGATTTCAACGATTATTAATGGTCTCAAATCATATGGAGAGATCATTTCAAATGAAAAGCTTGTGAGGAAGTTAGTACTCCCTCCCAAAATCGTGGTAATCAAAGAAGACGGCAATCATTGAGTCTAAGGACTTAACGTCCTTAACTCTTGAAGAGCTAATTGGGTCACTCCTCACTCATGAAATGATGCTCGAAGATGAGGTGGACCTCAACAAGATTGATGAGACACCAAAGGAGAAGGAGAAGAAGAAAAACATTGGAGTTGCTCTCAAATCCATAAAAGATGAGAGTGATTCGAATGACGATGACGATGACGAGGAAATGGCATTGTTTGCCAAACGGTTCAGAAAAATGATGAGACCTTATCGAGGAAGAAAATTCAAACGAAATGAAGTCCTCAAAAATGAACCGAAAGAGAAGGACCCAATCATTTGCTATGAATGCAAAAGCCGGGGCATGTCAGATATGATTGCCCCAATTGAGAAGAAAATGGTCAATCAAAGAATAAGTACAAGGCTCATGTGGCTACATAGAGCGATGAAGAAAGTTCCGATGAAGAGGAACAAGAAGTAGGTAACTTGTGCTTGATTGCATTCGGGGATATTCTAAGGTAACCTCTAACTCATCCGATTTTGATGATTTATCATATGATGAGTTATTAGAGGAATATAATGGGTTGGCTTTGGATTATGAGAAATTATTTTTAAAATATAAAAATGATGTTTCAAAATTGAAAAATGAAAACAAACTCATATCCAAAACCAACAATGATCTTGAAAGTAAAATCAAAGATTTGCAAATCAAACTAGAAGAGTTTGAAAAGAAAAATTTAGATTTGCAAAATTTACTTTCAAAGATCAATGATGATCATCAAAAGAAAATTGATGATCTTAAAATTTCTTTTGATAAAGTTGGAACAAAACATTTTGAAAATGGTGGAAATTCAAAATCCAACTTTGTTAGAAACAGTTTTAGAAACTACAATCATAGAGGTCCCCAAAGAACCTCTAATGGAAAAATCGTTAGAAGTATGTGGGTTCCTAAAGAACTCATTACTACTTAAGATAAAGATATCCTACACAAATGGATACCTAAGGGGACTAGGATTTTGGAAACTAATGAATATGGACCCAAAAGAATTTGGGTACCAAAAATAAAAATTAATCTATGTTTATAGGGAAAGGAGCATTGCTACAAGGCACGGGAAACAAATTCAAATTCATGGTACCTTGATAGTGGATGCTCAAGACACATGACCGGAGACAAAAGCCGGTTCATTGAGCTTAACGCCAAAAATGGAGGAGAAGTGACTTTTGGAGATAATTCAAAAGGCCACATTGAAGGTATTGGTACAATAGGTAATACCTCTTCCATACAAATTAAAATGTTTTATATGTGAATGGATTAAAGCATAATTTATTGAGTATTAGTCAATTATGCGATAAAGGATTCAATGTCTTATTGAAATTAATGGTTGTAAAGTCATTGACATTGCATCTAATCGGATTATGCTTGTTGGTCATAGAATAGGAAACATATACATGATGCAATTTAGATTCTTTTGATATGACTAATTTATGCTAGTTGCTAAGGATGAGCATGATAGTTGGTTATGGCATAGGAGACTAGGACATGCTAGTATGAGTGTTTTGCAACGGTTAATTCAAGGAGATCTAGTAAGAGGGTTGCCTAAGCTTAAATTTGATAATGATAAAATTTGTGATGCTTGTGCTAAAGGAAAACAAAAGCGAGTTTCTTTTAAATCCATTAATGATGCATCAACTAGTAGAGTTTTACAATTGATCCATTTAGATCTTTTTGGGCCAACTAGAACTACTAGCTTGGGTGGGAAAACAATATGCATTTGTCTTGGTAGATGACTATTATAGATATACTTGGGTTCTATTTTTAAGTACTAAAGATGAAGCATTAGAACAATTCATCACATTTTCAAAAGTAATCCAAAATGAAAAAGGTTACTCTATAACTAGTGTTAGGAGTGATCATGGAACTGAATTTGAAAATCTTGGATTTACTGAATTTTGTAACTCTAACAGTATTAGCCATAATTTTTCAGCATCTAGAACCCTCAACAAAATGGAGTTGTTGAGAGAAAAAATCGAACTTTAGAAGAAATGGCTAGAACCATGCTTTGTGAAAATAATTGCCAAAATATTTTTGGGCGGAAGCCACAAATACCGCTTGTTATGTTGTAAATCGAGTAATGATTAGGCCAATTTTAAAGAAAACTCCAAATGAAATTTTTAAAAATAAAAAGCCTAACATTAGTTATTTTCATCATTTTGGATGTAAATGTTTTGTTTTAAACAACGGTAAAGAAAACCTTGGCAAATTGATGCTAAAAGTGATGAAGGAATTTTTTGGGTTATTCCTTAAATTCTAAAGCTTATCGTGTATTTAATAAAAGAACTTTAGTTGTAGAAGAGTCTATAAATGTTGTTTTCGATGATAATCCCCTTCCGAGGAAGGATTCTTGTGTGAATGATGATGTAGGTGTTATAAATACAAATGACGTTAGACATGACGTGGAGAACCATCATCAAAGGAAGAAATGAAAAATGAGGAAACTCATGATCCTCTTGAGAATCCTAATATTAAAGAAAGGGAAGTATCTTATCCAAGAGAGTACAACTATGTCAAGGATGGTGAAATTATAGGTGATCCATCCAAAGGGGTAACAACTTGATCTTCTCTTAGAAATATTTGTAATTATGTTGCATTTATCTCATGCATAAAGCCTAAGAATATTAAAGAAGCATTAAATGATGAACATTGGATTATGGCTATGCAAGAAGAATTAAATCAATTTGAGAGAAGTAAAGTATGGACATTAGTTGAAAGGCCTAGTAATAAATCTACTGTAGGTACTAGATGAGTATTTAGGAATAAGCATGATGAGAGTGGTAATATAGTGAGAAACAAGGCTAGACTTGTTGCTCAAGGCTATACTCAAGAAGAAGGCATAGACTATGATGAAAATACGCTCCCGTAGCTAGGATGGAAGCAATTAGAATGTTATTAGCATTTGCATGTTTCAATAAATTTAAATTATATCAAATGGATGTTAAAAGTGCATTTTTAAATGGTTTTATAAAAGAAGAAGTGTATGTGGAACAACCTCCAGGTTTTGAAGATTCAAATTTTCCGGATCATGTTTTAAAATTGACAAAAGCTCTTTATGGTTTAAAGCAAGCTCCTAGAGCTTGATATGAAAGATTGTCAAATTTTTTAATTGAAAAAGGTTTTTCAAAAGGGAAGGTTGACACTACATTGTTTTTGAAGCATAAAGGTAAAGATTTATTAGTAGTTCAAATTTATGTTGATGATATAATATTTGGTTATACTAATGATGTTCTTTGCCAAGAATTTTCTAAGCTAATGCAAAGTGAGTTTGAGATGAGCATGATGGGGGAGCTCTCATTTTTCTTGGGACTCCAAATCAAGCAAAGAAAAGATGGCATATTCATCAATCAAGCTAAGTACGTCAAAGATATGCTCAAGAAGTTTGGACTGGAAAATGGCAAACCGCATGACACTCCAATGAGCTCTTCAACAAAGCTTGACTTAGATGAAGAAGGTAAATGTGTAGATGTTAAATTATATAGGTCAATGATTGGATCTCTACTTTATCTAACTGCAAGTAGACCGGACATTATGTTTAGTGTTTCCTTATGTACTAGATTTGAATCATGTCCTAAGGAATCACATTTACTAGCTGTTAAGAGAATCTTTAGATACCTTAAGGACACTCCTAGTTTAGGACTTTGGTATCCTAGAGACTCTAGCTTTAGCTTGCATGCTTTTTCTGATGCGGATTATGGAGGATGCAAATTAGATAGGAAAAACACCTCCGGTACTTGCCAATTCCTTGGAAATATGCTAATTTCTTGGTTTTCAAAGAAACAAAATTGTGTTGCATTATCTACCACTGAAGCCGAATACATTTCAGCTAGTAGCTGTTGTGCACAAGTTTTATGGATGAAACAACAACTTTTTGATTATGGAATTGAAGTAGGAACCATTCCTATCAAGTGTGACAATACTAGTGCTATTTGTCTCACTAAAAATCCCATCCAACACTCTAGAACTAAGCACATTGAAATAAGACATCACTTCATTAGAGAACATGTCACTAAGGAAGATGTAGTTCTAGAATTTGTTGATACTTTGCACCAATTAGCAGATATCTTTACAAAACCCTTAGACAAGGAAAGATTTTGGACACTTAGGAGAGAATTAGGTTTGACCAACCTATCTTCACTTAGTGTTTAAAAATAATTTTAACATTTTTAAGAATAAATGAAAAATGCTTATAATAGCAATTTTTGATTGCATTCATTGCTATTAGTTAGGGGGAGTTTATGATTCTTGATGAAAAATTAATTTTATGTTCAAATATTGTTTAAAGATTAATTTAATTGTTTGAACATGATTAATTTTCAATATATGAGTTGCCAATACCACTAGAGGAAATTAATTTAGCATTTTGGGTATTTAAAATCGGATTTTAGCATTTTGGTGCAGAGGGAATCGATCCCCCCATGAGGGAACTGATTCCCCCCACAGGGGAATCGATACCCCCTAGGGTTCTGGTTATACATGGGTATAACCCTTCAAAATCCTCAAAAACCCTATATTTTCTTCCTTGCCGCCAAACTCTCTTCCTATCTCCATTCTTGCCTCAAATCATCGATTTTAATCAGAATTCACTTCAAATATCATCTCCTAAACTTGCAATCTTCATTAAAATCGTGCAAACAACATCAAAATCCTCTCAATCTCATCATTCAAGGTAAAATTTTCTAAACTCACTATTTAATTGATTTTGAACATAGGACTAGTTTTAATTAGTTCTAGGATGAACTTTAGATCGGGCATTGATTTTTTAGTGATTAGAAACTAGATATTACAACTAATTTCATCAAAAACACAAGAATTTTCTATTTTTTTTTTAAAATTTTCGAAATTAAAAAAAATTGTTAATTTTCAAATTATTGTGTTTTGATTAAATTATGTTGTTGTTATGAAAACTATACATATATTGTTTCTCAAAACCGTATTTTTCAAAAGTTTTCAAAAACTTTGCCCATTAGGATTGATTTAGAGAACCTTGAAATATTGAGGACTCAATTAAGTTTTTGGGATTGATTGAATTGCATACATGTGTTTTAAATTGCAGGTTATCCATTCTATTTCGATTTCCTAAACCATGTCCAATCCTAAACGTGATAGGTCATCATCTAGTCGCTCACACCGTCAACCAAATCCACTTCCAAATCCTCAAAATACAATTCCTAATCCTAATCCCATTAATCCCAATTTGACTATCCAAAATTTGTGTTTCAATCATCCTGGTCCTAGAAATCATCGTTTTTGGTATTATCAATATTTCGACTCTTGCAAAATCCGTGAAGAACGTATTCCTTCTCATAAAGCTATGTTAGCTATTAATTTTAAATATCTTCCTCTTTTACAAGAGTGGAAATTTGATAAACTCTTTGACCTTGAACCCATTGTTTACCATCAACTTCTGCATATTTTCTATTCTAATGTCGTTTGTGTTAAAAACCAAACTGAAACCGAAACCATAGGAATTCGTTCCTACCTCCTAGGACAATTCTTATATATTCACTTGGCTTACATAGCCAATACATTCGAATTAGATAACGATGGTATTTCAAATGAAAAAACAAGTTTTAGGATCTCGTTATAAAAGAAGAGATAGTACGAGTGTCTTAGACCTACATGAACGTTTTCTTCATCTAATGATTTCTTGGTGGTTTCGACCATACGGAGGTCATTATTCTACTCTTAGAGCCTTAGATATTTGGTGGTTACATTGTTTCGAAAACAATATTAAAATTAACCTACCTTAGATTATTTTTGCTGAAATTGTTGAAACCGTAAATCTTGTTTCTAACAAGAAACTCTGTTCATCTCTTGTTTACGGTTTCATTTTGAGTAATCTGTTTTCCAAAGCTGGGCTTAGAGTCGGTCTAGATGTCGTTTTCCCCCTTAAGAAACAAATTAACCTTCTTTCCTTAACGAGAGCGGGATGGATTAAGGATAAGGAAACCGGTGAATGGGTTTGATCTTGTGCAAATACTCTGGGAGCTAGTTCTTCACAAGCTCCACTCAAAGCTGACGAAGATCTCAAGCTTGAGCAATTAATGCGAGACATCAATGAAACCGAAGATGAGCCTGAGCAGCCCGAGGAGCAAGCACAACAAACGCATCAAATGCCTCCATATTTTCAATCCTTTATGGAGACATTCGATTTCCGATACGCTACCATGGATTCGCGCTTTACTTATATAGAGTCCCACTTATCCACAATGGGGGCTCAACAATTAGAAATTCTTCGGGAGATGCGTGCAAACAATGAGGCAACCAACGCGCGTATTAATGACCTCACTCACGAAATGGCCGCTATGCGAGCTCGTTTTCCTCCTCCTGATCCTGATATGTGATTCTATGTTTTGCTTTGAACTCCAAACTTATTGTTTTAACATTTTGAATATTTTGGAATGTTGAATTTGTGGATTGATTCATTTTGAATTGTTTGGATTTATGAATGGTGAGAACTATCTATTTGGTGTGATTAAATTTATTCATTATTGCATCATTTACTTCATGTTAGATATATGACCAATTTTACCATGTCACATTAATTATGAATATTGATTATGAAACTAATGGCTAACGTTTCTCTTACTTGTGATCTTAGCAGCTTATATTATATATAATCAATTGGCTAAATGATTTCAAAACCTTGTTTAAATTCTTTAAAATGTCTTTTTGATTTAACAAAAAGGGGAAGAAGTTAAATGTGTTTTAAATGATAAATGGAGAAGAGGTTAAAGTAAGGGGTGTAATTTCAAAACTGATTTCAAAATCTTAAAATTACTAAAATGTTTGTTCTATCAAAAAGGGGGAGATTGTTGAAAACATTTTGATATTTCGATATAACAAATTAAGTTAAATGAATTTTAAGATTTTTCCAAATGATTTTCTAAGTATATTCGATATAACTATTCGAATATCAAAACATTACTCCAAATCTTTCAAAGATCATTTTTAATCCTTACTCAAGTGTAAAATTATGTTTTAATCTTAAAACAATCTCAAAATAATTTTACAAAGTATTTCGAACCATTTCAAAGCCAAAAATTCCAGATTGCTCAGAGGGAACAGATTCCCCCCAAGGGGGTACCGATTCCCCCTGAATGGTTTGGCTCCGAGAATTCCAGTATGCTCGGAGGGAACCGATTCCCCTTGTATAACGGTCGAAATATTTGAATTTTACACTTAGGGAACCGATTCCTATAGGGGGTACCGATTCCCCCCACGCTCCAAGCTGTATTATTAATTGTTTTCACACTAAACGACTATATTATCTTCTCTAATCATCCCCAACGTTCAGAAGTGATTCAAGGTGTATTTAAGCAAGCTTAGAAGCCATTGATCAATAACAAGAAACATCAAGCAATTGGAATCAAGAGAGAATCAAAGAGAAAGCATCAAACCTTAAGTTTGAGCATTTCAAGCCTATTTTTCATTCAATATTCATTTTGCTTTCAAGAACACTTATTGTGCTCAATTGTATTTATTCTTGAGTGTTCTTTCTTTATTCTAGAATTGTGCAAACATATTTTCCTTGTGAGTTTTTTCTTGTAAGTTTGCAAATTTGTATTTCTCTTTGAGAAAAGAGTGTTCTTAAGAATTGGGGTATATTCTTGAGGGTGTAAGGTTATCTCTTTGGCCTCAAAAGAAAGAACAAATTAGTGAATTTGTTGAAAAATCCTTAGTGTGGATAGCTAAGGTAGTGGACGTAGACTTTGGTTGATAAAGTCGAACCACTCTAAATCGCTATGCAATTTCTTTCAATTTTCTACAAAAGCTTCCACCAAATTTTTTATTGCCAATTCACCCCCTCTTGGCCGATTCCGTCAATCGATTAACTCAACACCATATCACAACATAAATATCGACCTTAATACTTCTAATTGAACACTCAAGTTCCTTTTTATCCCAACTTCACATAACATTTTCACTTAAACTCCCAAGCTTTCCATATTTGTGATTTAAACCTCAACTTTTACAAGCTTTCCAAAATAATCCCAATTTCACATCCTAATTTCAATTTCAACACTCAAACATTAATTTTCAACATAGTACATCAACTATTGAATAATTACATAAAAATTCACAACTTTTCCAAAATTATAAATTAGGTCCCCCAACTTTCAGAAAATTACACTCAAATTTTTCTAAGGCTTGTAGAATATTTCCTACATCATTTCCAACCCTACATAATTTTTCTCATCCTCTATAGTCAAGGTCGGATGCTTTGTTTGTTCAAGATTAGGGTTTTCATGATTTTACTCGATTTTGATTCGATTCAAGCATGAAATCAACTTCGATTCAACCTTATAAAGTCTCTACAATTAAAAACCTAACTTAATTTCATAAAAACACATCTTTCTCCGAAGATTAAGGTTAAGCCAAAACTTCATATATTCATATGATCATGTACAAGTGATTTTAATCATCAATCATGCTTGGAAAGGATTCTACAACCTCAATAACATCAAAATCCTTCATCGATTCCATAAACCCAAATGTGAACATAAACCCTAGAATTTGGAATATTTGAACACAAACTGAATTAGCAAATAATAATGGTACCAAATGACAGTGTTTTTCGAATAGAACAATTTTCTATTTCACGATATGATCCAAAATCCAAAGGAAATTGCTCAAAAATAAAATCAAAAATTCTCTTACCTTGTTCATGGGGAGCACGAAATGTTGGTTGAAAATGGCTAAGTTTTCATGAATTTTCTAATGAATTTCAAGTTAATTTAACATTTATTTAAGCTTAAATGAATAAAATATTTATTTAATGAGAAATGTGCATTTTACAATTAATGAACTTGATATTTACAATAATACCAAGCCACATAACCTTATATTTCCAAAGTCAAAGATGAACAAAATATTTTACCATTTTCCAATTTTACCAAGCAACTTTCCAAAAATTGCAATCTTGCCACTTTGATCCAACGATCCAATTTAAACATGTAAATAAATCTTCAAATCCAATGATCCATATTATTTTCCATCATTTTAAAATGTCTAAATAATATTTCTAAGCTTAATTTATCATCCTTCAAAATTTCTATTCGATCCGATCTACCGAATTTTTACCAGACTTTAACACTTTCTAGTTTTTTAACACAATTTCAAGATCAAGAAACTGATTTCAATAAAACCCCAATCTCAAGATTAAACTATAAATAGAGTAAAAATTATTTTTGGGAAAATTACCAATTAGGTCCTAAATTTTTCCTAATTTTTTACTTTGGCCACCAAACTTTCAAAATTTGTATTTTAGTCACCAACCAAAATTTTGGGATATTAAAATTCTTCCTCCCTTAATAAAATGCTTCTTTAAATTTTCAATACGTACTTGATGTAAATAGATAAGAATATTGCTTTTTCATATCATGTTCTTTTTTTGTCGATTAGCTTTTTCAACCTTTGATTTCTCTGTCGAACTTTAATAATTACTGGTTCTTTTTAATAAGTCAAATCTGGCTGAATCTCTATTTCCTCTGGGGTGATAATATGAGAAGGATATGATTGATACTTTCTAAGCACTGGCACATGAAAAACATTACAGATCTTGTCCATTTCCGGAGGCAATTATGGGTAATAAGTCATTGATTCAACTTTATTTTTTTTTATTATACTCTTATAAGGTCCAATAAATCTTAGACTCCACTTTCCTTTGCGTCCGAACCACAATACTTTTCAAGTATGCGCAAGACTTGTCAATCAGTAATTATCTTAAGATTATCTTAAATGATCATTTCTCATTACAAGGTCATTCTAATTCTTTCCTATCCCAACTAAGGGATAGAAATCGATTACAGCAATTCAGAAGGCACTTGATGTTTTACTTTAACTTGCTGACATGTCAACAATTTAGAAACAAGCTCGATGATAACTCTTTTTATACCTGCTTCTAAACTATTTCCTCGATAATATAGACATTTATCGGACTTAACCTTAAAGTCTTTATTTTATCCTTTTCTTTCTTGTTATATCTTTGACAAGCATGAAAATTTTCATCTTTTCTCTAAAGATCCTTTATTTGATCTAGCAACATAGGCTTTAATTTTCATTCTACAATGAAAACACCACATTTCTTTAAAGACAATCACGTATTCAAAACTCTTAGAACATAAATGTCTTTCGGCTTTATCGTATCAGCCACCATATTAGCTTTTCCTATTTTCAGTGGATAAGCACGTGATCAGTCTTTAAGGAATTCAATCCATTTCCTTTATTTGCACCCGTTCTAGTTAACATATAATTTTTGACTTTTGAGATTCGCATATATATAACGTCACTCACCATATAGATAGTGGTGTTATGTCAACAAAGTAAACACTACTATTGCCAACTCGAGATCATGAGTCAGATAATTTCTTTCATGATTATGTAGTTGCTTTGAAGCATAAACCAAAACATTTCATCTTGTAAAAACATGCATCTTAAACCATTATGAGAATCATTACTATAATTCACATAATCTTTTCCAGATTCTAATTATACTGACCTTGGAGCTTATGTCATTATTCTTTTTAATATCTCCATGTTTTCTAACATTCCAAATGAATAACACGTCTTTCCTCAATAGTTAGATCAGAGGGATTATATTCATCGAAAAGTTCTTTATGAACCTTCGATAGTAACCAACAAATCCCAAGAAACTTTGAAATTCGAAACATTCTTTTGAATTTATCTTTAGACTATATCACGTGTTTCCTTAATATATATTCTTATCCCCTTAGCTAGGTCCACATGGCCAAGGAATACAACCTTAGACAACCAACACTTACACTTGGTCAACTTAGCATGCAATTTTTCTCCCAGATAGTTAGAAGAGCTATACAAAAATAGACATCATATTCTTCCCTGGTCTTACAACATATCACAATAACATCAATGAACACTACCAACAATTAATCCAAGTATAACTAAAATACCTGGTTTATTCAATCCATAAGTGTCGCAGGAACATTTTTTACACCAAATGACATTATCGCAAACTCTTAGTGTTCATATCGAATTCTAAAAACTGTCTTAGGAAGATCCAACTTGGGAGACACCAACAAACCCTTTTAGTTGGTCCAAAAGATTATTGTAACCCCCCAGACCCATGAGGATAACCCGATCCAATCTGGGTTGTCACATTAGGGCCACCAGAGTGACCCACTGTAAAAATAGCGGAAAATTTAAAACTTTTTATCAGAACATGTAAACTTATAAAATCATTTGTCACTATTTAAAAATAAAACAGATTTCCAGACTTGCATATAAAACAAAATACAATTACATTCCCCCCAATCACATGTACCATTCTCTGAAATCAACGCCGGAAGAACTCCCATACTGATGACGATAGTTGCACTGGTACAATTCTTTTAACCTGCAATGTTGAGTAATAGAGTGAGCTTCGGAAAGCTCAGTAATACAGAACTACTAGATGATGCTGATGAACGTGCAGATACAAATAAATATTTATATATCCTTATTGTTTCTGAACATTTACAGACTTTTATGCTGAGCAGAGATCCTACTGATATTTGAGGTGGTAACGGACAATGAGCTTTCAGTTCAGAGAAATATTTTGGATGACTGAGTTTAGGAGATCAGAATAGGTTATCTAGTGTGTTCTCGTAAAACCAGTGGAAAGATACATATCTTTTAAAACAGTAGCAGTTTAAAACATATTTACCCTGTGCACAAAGCAGAGGAGCATGCAAAAACGATAAGGTCTTATACTTGCACATAGCAAAAGAGCCTGGGAAACTGTAAGGCTTACCCTTGCACACATCAAAGGAACCTGGGGGAACTGTAAGGCTTACCCTTACACACAGGAAAGGGACCTGGGGGAACTGTAAGGCTTACCCTTGTACACAACAAAAGGACCTGGGGAAACTGTAAGGCTTACCCTTGCACACAGCAAAGGGACCTGGGGAACTGTAACGGTAATTAATTCATATTTAGAAATCATGTACAAAAATACCGTAACCAGAAACCATATCAAAGTATGTGGTAAATCAGATATCAAAATAAACTGTATTTAGAACATCGGGTATTGTCTCATAAAAATATTCAGTACGTGATTTATCAAGATCATATTTTTCAATGAAAATAGGAAACCCGATAACATATTTCAAGTAAACATAGTTCATAAAACCAGTAGATTCCATGATGTCATAAATCAGGAATAATTCATATTTTTCGGTAAAACCTGTAATCGAAAAACATATAACATGTTGTCATGGTTCATAAACTAGTAAATCAATAGTTTCGGTGAAACTCATTTAAAAACATATAAAATTGTCATGTGGTACATGTGGAACACACTAGGATATCCAAGTATTTCTCAGAGACACTTAGTAGTTATCAGACTGAATAACATGAAACTGATGTAATTTGATCAGATTCTAAAAATGAGGTCCTATTGAAGGGAATCGATTGCGAACCAATCTAATTCGACATTTAAGGTTGATACTTTAGAATTCTGATATGATCTTTGTGCATCAGAAAAGTGTTCAAAAATCTTTATACAAAATATGTCGTTTGATCTGATTATCGAACAACTCTTATATGAATAGTTCCTAGAACTAATGCTTATCGATTGGTCAATTCATCGTTCTTCCAGGATATTACTCTTAATACCATAATTTCTATTCCATATATCATCTTCGGAATCATCGCTAAATAAATCTTCCAATGTCTTTATTTCATGTTCACGCTTTCACTATATCATGAAATGCTGACGTGCTTGATTTGTAGTTCATGATCCATAAGAACATTACATCATGTATGCTCATTAACGTTTCCAGACTCATCCAAATCACTCACTTAATCCTTAGTCATTGAGGTTACTTGATTCATTTAGCAATTAAGTCTATTTTAGTTATTTTAGGGTTTTCCAGGGTAATCTAGACGTTTATGAATTTCAGATACATACTGTACTTCCGTTCAATTTAATTTGGTCTTTGTGGTTGATTTGTCTAACAAATATCAAATTCTTACTACTGAATACGAGCTAGAGTTAAGCTGAGCTGAATACTTCCAAAATTATCATTGAGCTAAACTTGAGTAGACGAACATGCATTGAAGTAATATCTATGCCGTTCAGGTACTAACATATCATTAAGGTTGATCGGCTCACTTAAGCTGTGTTCCATAACTTTTAAATGTAGTCCAATACCTATGCTTATTTGGATTCCTTAATTAATCCAAGACATTTACTTAGTATAGGCCATAAGGGTATTTTGGTCATTTTAGTTTTCAGTTTTATTCCATTCATTTCAGAGCTCGAGGATATCCAATCATTCTTGAGCTTGGTGATATTATTGGGTCACTTCCATTACAAGGGTATTTTGGTCATTTTATAGCAGTGTATTTCAATCCTTTCTTTCCGTCCGATCTTACTATTAAATTCAATCTTATCATTTATTTCAGTCCTTTCGAACAATTCTAACAATAGAACACCCCCGACAAATTGTTCTTCAGGTATTTACTCATAACTCAGATATTTTCGGGTCAAGTGCCTTCTCAGATTTTACAAACAGAATATCAGGAATTTTCCTGCACTAAGTCAGGATCTTAACAATCAAATCCGTACTTAATCGAGTTAAGTACAAATCCTCAAAGTATTTTCTCATTCAGGGTCAACTTGAACTATTTTACCTTTCAAGGGCATTTATGTAATTTCTTAACCAGATGATTTCGATATTAGCTCTTAACTAAAATAATATAATTTAGAGATCCTATGATTAATTACTTTCTTGAATACTCTCTGATCTGAAATGATTCCCTAATAGACTTCTAGTATCCTTCACAAACTCTCCTAGGATTAAAACCGGTTATCCATAATTCCAAATAAAAACATTTCTTATGCACATCAGTAGTTATATCGGATCAATATGTCTTTTCAGAGTTATTAACCAACTTCCAGGGACAATTCTTGTCATCCTACAACATAAGGGTATTTTTGTAATTTTACCCTATTGGAATGTTCTCATAATTTCCCATCCAAATACTTTTAACATTTAACCTTTGATGATATAAAATATAATTTACAAATCCATGTCTGATTTCTTTATCACTAATCACAAACTTGTAATTTAATTCTAACAATCTTTCCAATCTCTTATATTAGTTATTCGATCCATATTCAGTTACCGATTTCTACCACATTCATATCGAGTGTATAAATTAACCAACTCCACAAAAGTGACCAACATTATCTTATTCATGCATTTACCAATATTAACATGTTCCATAAAGCATAAAGAGGTAGTAAAGTATTACCTCGATTTCTGTGCAATACTGATCGACCATAAAAATTCCATTCGAACGCCTTTGATCTTTAATTCAACTTCCAATAATTCCTCAGATACATATCAACATAAATTATATAAAAAACGGAGCTTAATTTCGATAAACGGATCGAATCGGGTGATAAATCAAATAAAAATAGCTTACCGGGTTGGTATTAACCAATAGGTACATACATTATATAGATCAAGTGCTACCTACTTAAGGATTAATTATTCTATCACAGAAGTAGGATGTCTCACGTTTCCCTTAATCTCTACTAAGGGCTTCTCCATGAATACACCTCTAAAGGGCCTCTAACCCTAATGATTGTAACTGCTACATACTATTTGAATGTGACACTGAAACTCATGTGCAGTATCTGAATGCAACATTGACTCTGCTGTGCATGATGCCTACCTCGTCATTTCATGTCAGCATCTTTATGTGTCCTTACCTATGCCACTAGCTTGCCTATGTAGTGAAATCATGTAGTACAATACATTTATTAGTGTGGCATTGAGCTTGTAAGCTTAGTGTTTGGAATATGTTTCCGTGCGCAAGTTCTTAGGAGACCGTTCGTGGAGCGTTATCATCATAAGATATTCCAGATCAACCAAGACTTCAGAGTACATCATGATTTATATTAGAAGACATGTACTACTAGTAGATCCTTTGTATTTAGTTGTATTGGGATGCATTTTGGGAGTTCCCCTTTATTTGTAAACTATGATTATTACATTTTCATTTCCTATTATTATGGATGGTTTTTATATGATATTTTACAACTGATTTTAAAGGAAAATTTTGTGTTAGCCACCTCGGTGGCTTCTTGTGATACATTAATCTTTCGATCTTCATGTCAAATTGGAGTAGGGTGCTACACTCTGTAATATAAGCCCCACAAGTTACAGAGATCCCAAAAAGGATTACATCTCTCCAAAAATAATTCTCTCTCATGCTACCATAAATGCTAAAACATATTCTTTTGAAAAGAGATTTAGGAGTTTGAATTTCTTTTGATATTTTAAAAAATGGGGCTTTTTTGAAAATAAAGTATTTTAAGTTTTTAATTTTAAAAATAAATTTTCAAAATTACTAGATTATGACAAGTGTCACTTAATGGGGTTTTTTAATAGCCATTGGAGCTGAAACACCTACATTGATAATGTTTGTAATATTAAAAATTTGGACGATTTAAAAAATATTTTAGACACCAATTCATAAGAAACGATATAAATCAAGCATTTATTTTATATTTAAGCCATTTTTATATGTATGGAAAACTGTCATTTAATTTTTTTTTTCTAGTTTAAGTTTTATTATAGGACTCTGTTTAGAATTATTCCGATACAAGTCTAAATATTTCTATTAGCAACCTGAAAATGTTTGAGCGTTTAAACATGTTTGATCCTACGTCTTCCTTATAATATGTCAATAATAACGTCAATTGAATTAAATTCAATAAAAAGAATATTCAAAATTAAATTCATTAAGCAACTGCAGTGATTAAAAGAAGTGTTGTTCTCTATAGAGGTTTCAAGTTTGAACAATCGCGTCTACAAGGTGTGTACGTTGTCAATAACTAATAAATATTCTGAACAGACACTGTCTTATATTTATCTCATACTATTAAAAAATAATCAAAATTATTTATCATGCACATTACTTGTGTAAGTTGTTTCCCATTTCATGCTTTGAGTTGGTTGGGGAAATAGAATATATCTTTATTGCATATGTTGTCTAAAAGGTATCCCTTTTGCTACTATAATTCACAATGGGAGATTCCCATAGGATTTCCAAAGTTTACAAGACAAGTCTTCTCATGTCTTGCAACACAAGCATGTGTTATACATATATATATATATATATATATATATAGGACAATACAAAATTTCATCTTCCATTTATATAAAATAGATTTTTTGTTGTTGTTAATTTCTGATGGAGGATAACTCCCAACAACTTGGTTTGGTTCTCATCTTTCATTTATTTTATCTTTAAAAAAATTAAAATTTCAATTTAAATTTTTTAATAATTTTTTTTATAATTTCATCCGGACATGAACGTTGTTTTGTAGGAATAAGAAGAACTACAAGAGACTTCCCACCAGCTCATTTCTTATTTAAAGTAGAAGGCTTCTCGTGGTTGGCCAAGACAGGCGTTGAGAAGTATGATTCTGATGTTTTTGAAGCTTCTGGTCAAAAATGGTATGCGAATATATCGAATAAAGCAATCGAATTAAATCTTGAATTCGTCGTAAATATTCTTTTATTTCTAAATTAGGAGATTATCGTTATATCAAAATGGAGACAGTAAAAGCAATGGAAATGGGTTCATCTCCCTTTACTTGGTAATTGAAGAAACAGAAATTTTACCTATCACTTGGGAAGTCAATGTCAGCTTCAGGTTATTTGTGCTTGACCAAATCCGTGACAAGTACTTAACCATCGAAGGTCCTTTATCATACGTATTATTATCCGTCATCGTCGATAATGATAAAATTTTGTGCCGGTCTAAATTTTATCAACGTTAAACTTTTGTAGATGACAATGGGGCAGTGAAGAGGTTTCATTGGATGAAGACCGAATGGGGGTTTGCTCAATTGATCTCCATCGAGACATTTAGTGAAACAGCTAACGGCTACCTCATTGACGATTGTTGCGTATTCGGGGCTGAGGTGTTTGTAGTGGAACGGAATTGTAGATGGGAAAGCCTTTCCATGGTTAAACAGCCTAACGATAACACCATCATTTTCAAGATGGAAAAGTTCTCCAAATTAGACAGGAAGTATTATGAATCTTCGGTTCACACCATCGGGGACTTGAAATGGTATAAATTTCTCGGATTTATATTTGATGTACCAACGGTTTATAATTTTCAGTACTAATATATACATGTAACATACAGGAAATTGAAGGTATATCCGAAGGGAAATGTGAAGTTCAAGGGGAAAGAACTGTCTGTGTTCCTAGAGTTGGTTGAGGCTGATAAGCTTCCTCCCAAGAGGAAAGTATATGCAGAGTACAAGCTACAAGTAAGGAACCAAATCAACGATAATCACATGCAATTTTCAGGTAAATCCTTTTTTTTTCCTATGATTTTTATGGGAAAAAGGGTCACAAGATACAACAAAACACATCGTTTTCTATTTTAAACATCAATTATTAAATTAACACGAAAAAATAATATAATGTAAATTAGATTAAAGACAATTTTAAAATTTATTAACCTGATGATTAACTATGTTTGTCGCCGTCTTCTTATGAAACATATTGTTTTTATTTTTCAAATGTTAATTATTAATTCAGTGCAATTTTTTCTTCACGTAAATCAAATATTAGCTCAACGTTATTTTCCTTTTAACACATCATTTATTAACACAATAATAGTGATGTTTGTCACCATCTTAATATGAAATGATTATTTTTTAAAAAATAATATTTTTTAATTTAATATAAAAATTATCACGTAAATCAAATATCAGTCGAATAATATTTTTTTATTCAAAATATCATTTATTAATACGATGGTAAACTATATTTCCCTTTAAAATATTTATATTTTTTATATGAAACACGACAGTTAGATATCATGCTTTTGATGCGCCCCCAAAAAAAAATTCATAAACTTGTGTGCAACAGTTGAACGTTGGTTCAGTGCAACAAGTGTAAATTGGGGTTATCCACAGTTCATGCCGCTAAAGCTTCTTCACGAACCATCCAAGAGTTGCATCGTCTCTGATACTTTGATTGTTGAAGCAGAAATTACCATCGTCTCTAAAGTCAAGCGTTTCTCATAAATATATTCACTAACCTCTATATTGATGTATTATTATTGTTAACTCCAATTATATTTATTACTTTATCTTATTTAACATTATTTTAATATAGGGTAAAGTACACAACTGGTCCCCCGACTATAAGATAATGCTTTATTGAGTCTCTTGACTATTAAATGTTACAAAATGATCCCCCGACTATAAGGAGTTGCTTTGTTGAGTACCTTGACTATTAAAAGTTACAAATGATTACTCGACTATTCATTATGTTCCAAACTCGTCATTTTTTGTTCTTAATTTTGATAGCATTCTGAGTTGTACGTTAACCTACTGACCAAGATGATAAAATATGATCTCATACTCTCAAATGATTACCATATTTTAGTCAACATGTTAATGTCCAACTCAAACGACCACTAATTTTTTAACGGAAAAGGACGAGTTTGGAACTGTTGATAAATCGGGTAAAGTAAACGAAAGAACACAAGAATTTTAACGAGATTCGGCAATGTGCTTACGTCCTCGGTGCCAAGGCGGCGCTAGAAAATTTTTATTCAATGATAATAGGTTTAGGTTACATCTCTATTTATAATAGAAAACCCTGGTACATAATTACAAAATTAACCCTGTACCGTACCACGGGGACACATCCCCCGCACCCCCAACCCACATAATCGTAACCCCTTCTACAAGACTTTCTTTGTAAGGACAGTTGATGTTCGCTGCGTTCGCTTCGCTCACTCCGCTCCATCCCCTGTCCTCTTTACCGGTATATTTATGAGCCATACCTTACAAATCTCCACCTTGGCGAATATCCTGCCCCTTAGGAAACATTCAATGTGGGTTGGGTTACCTTGCTTCTTTAACAACTTGAAACATTCAACAAGTCCAAGCAATGCTTGAACTTGTCTGTTGTAACTGGCTTGGTGAACATATCAGCGACATTCTCATCAGTGTGTACCTTCTGAAACAAAATCTCTCCAGATGCAACCAACTCTCTGATCTTGTGAAAACGTACATCAATGTGCTTAGTTCTAACACGATATACCTGATTCTTAGCTAAGTGAATAGCACTTTGATTGTCGCAGAGCAGCTGAACTCCACCTTGCTGAACACCCAACTCCTTCACTAAACCAGTGAGCCATAAAGCTTTTTTTGCAGCTTCAGCCGCTGCCATGTACTCAGCTTAAGTTGTAGATAGTGCCACAACAGATTGAATAGTAGACTTCCAACAAATAGGTCCTCCACCAAGAGTAAAAACATACCCTGTCTTAGATCTTCTATTATCCAAGTCACCTGCATAGTCTGAATCCACATATCCTACAGCCAAAGGATTATCTCGTTAACTACCAAAAACAATTCCATGTCCCACAGTACTCTTTAAGTACCGAAAGATCCACTTGATTGCTTCCCAATGTTGCTTACCAGGTTTAGACATATACTTACAAACTTGACTAACAGCATGAGCTAAATCAGGACGAGTACATATCATTGCATACTTCAAGCAGCCAACAGCATTAGAATACGGAACCTTTGCCATATCTTCAGCTTCCTTATCTGTCTTAAGGCACTGTTCTGATGAGAGCTTAAAGTGGTTCGCCAATGGAGTGCTAACTGGTTTTGCGCTGCTCATCGCAAACCTTTCTAGCATTTTTTTTAATATAACCCCGTTGAGATAGCCACAGTTTCCTTGAGTCTCTGTCCCTGCAAATTTCCATTCCAAGAATTTTCTTTGCAGCACCTAAATCTTTCATATCAAATTCCTGACTCAATAAAGTTTTCAAACCGATAACATCATCCATGTTCTTCGCAGCAATCAACATATCATTAACATGCAGTAATAGAAAAATAAAAGAACCATCATCAAGGCTCTTAACATAGACACAACAATCATACTCACATCGGTTTTAGCCAATCTTGATCATATAGGAGTCAAACCGTTTATACCACTGTCTCGGAGACTGTTTCAACCCGTACAAAGATTTCTTCAATCTACAAACTAAATGCTCGTTTCCAGGTTGAGTGAAACCTTCAGGTTGCCGCATGTAGATCTGCTCCTCTAAATCACCATGCAAAAAAGCAGTTTTAACATCCATCTGCTCTAAATGCAAATCCCAACTGGCCACCAATACAAGTACTGCTCGGATTGAAGTGTGTCTGACCACAGGAGAAAAGATTTCATCATAAACAACTCATTTCTGCTGTGAAAAACCCTTTGCTACCAAACGAGCCTTGAACTTCTCCCCTTCTTTTTCTGTTACTGCTGGTTTCTTCTTATACACCCATTTGCAACCAATCGGCTTTTTACCCTCAGGAAGGGGAACCAACTCCCATGTACGCTTGTGATTCAAAGACTCCATCTCCTCAACCATGGCTGCCATCCACTTGTCATTTTTCTGACTAGTAACAGCATCATGAAAAGTAACCGGATCATCACTGCTAACAATAAGTGCAAAAGAGACCAAGTCTTCAAAACCCAATCTACTCGGAGGCTTTATATTCATCCGTCTCACCCTGTCTCTGGCGAGACTATAATCCTGCAAATCATCCGTAGTGGAACCACCAGAAGTCGGTTGAGACGTTTCTGGTTTCTCAATTGGAACTGCTCGAAATCCACCACTGTCGTGTCTTTCTTCTGTTGCAACATGGATTGTTTATCAAAAACAACATCTCTACTGATCACAATTTTCTTCACAACTGGATCCCAGAACTTGAATCCTTTGACACATTTCTTGTAACCTAGAAAAATGCACTAATTCGATTTTGCATCAAGTTTGGATCTCTCATCAGCAGGTACATGCACATAAGCAGGACAACCAAAAATCCGTAAGTTATCAAAACTAACATCATGACCAGTCCATACCTCTTCTGCAACTTTCCCAACCAATGATTCCCTTGGCGATCTGTTGATAAGATAACATGCCATGTTAATAGCCTCGGCCCAGAAGTGTTTGGGAAGCCCCGCATTCAACCGCAAACATCTGGCTCTTTCATTCAACGACCTGTTCATCCGTTCCGCAACACCATTCTGTTGTGGTGTCTTGAGCATTGTAAAATGTCTCTTAATCTTGTGCTCCTTACAGAAGTGTAAGAACTGTGAATCTATGTACTCCGTACCATTATCAGACCGCAAACACTTGATTTTTCGTCCTGTTTAGTTTTCTACCTCTCTTTTCCACAGCTTGAACTTATCAAAAACTTTAGATTTCTGTTTCAAAAAATACACCCAAACTTTCTGTGAAAAATCATCAATAAAAGTAACATAATACCTAGATCCACCCAAAGACGATGTCGTGGAAGGCCCCCATACATCAGAATGCACATAATCAAGAATCCCTTGAGTTGTGTGCTTCGCAGTCTTGAAACAGACTTTAGTCTGTTTACCAAGAACACAATACTTGCAAAAATCGAGCTTACAACTTTTGATACCATGCAATAGATTTCTTTTGTGTATTTCTATCATACCACGTTCACTAAGATGAGCAAGACACATATGCCACAATTTTGTAGTATCATCACAGGATTCAACAGAATGAACTCCACCTGCAACGGTACTCCCTAACAATCTATAAATATTTCCTGCAGTCATTTTTCCTTTCATCACAGTCAAAGCACCTTTAACAATCCGAATGGTTTCCCTATCCTCATCAGCCTTAGGGATAAAACCATTATTGTGCAAAGTGCCCAAAGAAATCAAATTCTTCTTCAAATCTGGGATATGTCAAACACCACTCAACGTCCGAACAGAGCCACCATACATCTTAATTCTGACATCACCAATACCAACAATATTGCAACATCGATCATCACCCAAATAAACAGAACCAGAATTAACCGACCTGTATGTCGAAAACCATTCCCTATTTGGCGTGATATGATAAGAACATCTAGAATCAAGAATCCACGCATCCGTCAATTGAGTCATTGAAATAGAAAGCATATCACCCTCACTGCAATCAGAATTATCATCCTCGACCACGTTCACAGACTTGGATGAAACATCACGCTTCTCATCAGTCTGCTTTTTCAAATTCGGGCAGTCTCGATTCATATGTCCCGCCTCCTTGCACTTGTAACAGTGAATTGTCTTCTTATCCCTAGATTTGGATCTGGAATTTCGCTTGCCAGACCCTGCCTTCTCTGGCTTCCGTCCACGGTCTCGATTACCCTTGACATATAAGCTATCGGCTTGAGAGTTTTCCCCTGCATTCTGCTTCCGCTGGTTGTGAGCCAACAAGGTTGCAGTAATCTCCTCAACGTTGATAGTCTCTTTCCCATATGTAAGAGTAGTCACCATGTGTTCGTAAGAGGGAGGCAACGAACAAAAAAAAATCATCGCTCTGTCTTCATCCTCAATTTTTACATCAAGCCGAGCCAAATCAGAAACGATTTGATTGAAGACATTCACGTGTTGCGCCAAACCATGATCGTCCTGCATCTTCAATCCATATAGCCGCTGCTTTAGATACAGTTTTGTCGTTAAGGATTTGGACATAAACTGACTTTCCAACTTCCTCCAAATTTCGTATGGAGACGATAGATTCATGACGTGATACATAACCTCGTTCGCCAAGCATAATCGTATGGTTTCTGCCGCTCGTTGTTGCAATTCTTCCCAATCTTCCTACTCCATCGACGCCGGCTTTGTAGGTCGCAAAGCCTTCAGGATCCCCTGCTATGCCAACAGATCCTTCACCTTCGTTTGCCATAATCCAAAGTTACCCAGACCATCAAATTTCGTAACTTCGAACTTTGCTCATGACATCTGATACCAATTGTTGATAAATCCGGTATATTTATGAGCCATACCTTACAGGAACATAATGAATAGTCGAGTGACCATTTTTGTAACTTTTAATAGTCGAGGAACTCAGCAAAGTAACGTCTTATAGTCAAGGGACCATTTTATAACATTTAATAGTCAAGGGACTCAATAAAATATTAGAAAAATGGTTAATCCGAGACATAAAATAATAATAATAAACAAATATTATTATATAAATCGAATGAAGCAAAATAAATAAAGAATTAAATTAGATGAATGAGATTGGTTACTCATATGTAGACATGAAATTGATGATGAGCGGAGTTAGATAAATAGAAGAGAAAATTTTGTTGAGGCATGTATAAACAATTTCCTTAAGACAAATTCATCATTTCCTTGGTGCTTTGAGTAACATTGGACGTCTGTCTCCTAGTATACAACAACAAATGATCACAACAGTAAGAACAACCGTAATGATCAGTCAAATATAATCTTGTCTTTCTCTATCACCGGAAAGAACGAATTTTGAATGAATTTTCTAAGTGTTTTCCTATTCTAACATTTTAACCTTGTATGATGTAACTTGTGTCTCTAAGATTTATTCCTTAACTAGTCTATTTACAGAGGAGAGGAAATTAATCAAAAGGTTATGACCTTTTGACAAGGAGTTAAGACCATTTGATGAAGGGATTAGTTGAAAAGTTAATAGTTATAATTGAATGGATGCAACTTTAAACCGAGTAACATAACTTATTATTAATAAGTCTTTTCACCAAGTGACACCATTTATCATAAATAGAATCAATTTTATTCAATTAATTCATAATTTTCCAACAATGCCCTACATGAATGAAATTGATGATTTTAAAATGACTCGATATGGTGATAGATTCTACGTTCGATATTTGTATAAGATAGGTAGGCGTTCTCCTTTGAACTTTCCCTTATGAAAATATGTTTACCTTATTAGTTGTCCAGTATACGTGATGTCCTTGAATTGTCCTGCCGTTTGTGTAAGCAATGACATACCTCAAGCAAATATCTCACTGACAAGAATTTGGTTCTCATGGTTATGTCCTAATACTCGTGGACATCTCCTGGTTCTACAAGAGCTTAGGGAACTATGCCCCAATAGTCTCCTTGAAGCGGCTCCACTTTACTCTCACATAGGTGACTTATGTTGTTCTGCTCATCGAAACACATAGTGGTCATTAAATGCATGGCTTAACCTTTTCCACATTTTAGTCACTATTTTCAAAATAGAAATGGACTTGGGACAAGAAACCCACAATGACCACACAAGGTCTATACAAGTAGGTTGTCCCATTGAACGTAGATCTTGGAATCTCCAATCAACTAAGTTGGGTTTTCCTTCACATAGCGCCTTAAATATTCATGGGATTTTAGTCTCATTCATTTCGATGATTTATCAACTTGATCTCAATTTAACCTTTTGGTTAACGAAACCGCAAAGTAATCTTTTGATCTTACAAAATCAATGAATATAACTCTTAATTTGGGATTAGTTGTCTAATGGTATTATGTCGACGACGCATGTGTCTCGACTTACCATTAGACATTGCATTATGTGCTCTACCAATTGTTGCTTGATTATCATAATATATGCATATTTTGGGCACATACTTTAGGCATTCAAGAATATGCTTCAAAATTATTTATAGGAATTACCTTTGTAGGACACCCCTACACTTTCATGTAGTTATAGGAAGATTTTTCACCTTTCATAATTCATATGGAGTCTTGTCCATTTTCTTGTAAGGCGCCTTATTTAATAGGAATTAACTGATAAAACGACTCCCCCCACATGTCCTGTGACAACCTAGAATATCTTTATTTTCATTTAAGATAATTCTCTTTCTTTGTATTCATGGCCCATTACCATCAATAATTCTTTTAGTCGTCTTATGGATATTATACACTTCACATAATGTATCCAATTATCCATTCAAGATGTGATTCCATCATTAAAAGTTAGAATGCTTCCCAGCTTTACAACATTAAATGTGATAATAACGTTTACCACATCCTCTCTGATAATAGAAGGATCATAATACGCATATGTGATCATATTCAATATGGTCAAATGTAACTTCCATTGTTGCCATGTTTTAAAATTTTATCCATATAATTTAACATGTTTCTCATTGTGAATCACAATCATCGATATCATTGAATTTTATTCAAAGTCTAGAAAAATAATTTATATCACGATTTAAGGGAATTGATCGGATTATCTAATGTTTTATTTAAACCACGAAACTAGAATCCGTAATAATTCCAACAATAAATTGAACATTAATTCAATTTATTTTACCATCTGATTTTGTTAAACAACAATTTTGTTACTTTCAAACGATTTTAGTTATAAAAAAATAAATCAAATATATTCTTTTGGATGGAGGAATTAAAATCCTGAAACAAATATTATGTTCACAACAGATCACAATTTTGTTTCAAAACCATATTAATCTTGAGTAATTTTTTTAAACAAAGATAATTTAGTAAAAATAAAACCCATAACATAATGTCACAATCAACATAATTTTGTGAAACTATTAAATGCCAGGTTTTAATAAAATTAAAACCCAAAACAAAAATACAAAGCCTAACACAATTACGTGTATATCATTAATTTTGATGCCTTGTTATCTAGCACCAAATTTTCAGTTTTTCATTTTCTAATTTTAAAGATTGAGTATTTTATTATTTATTGATTTCAAAGGTAGGTAATCAGTTCATTGTTTCGATAACAATGAGATCAAAGGTCTCGTATAGCACTGACACAAATTAAGTCATCAACAATTTATTATACCACACAAACTAAAAATTTCCCAAAGAGTAAATAAATAATATTCAAGGGTACCTAATACCAATTTCGTCATTCCAAGATATGCACCAATGCACCACGTGAAGATTTGACCAAGAAAAACATAAAATTAAACAATCCCCTCCAATTTTGAATTGTAGATTGAAAAAAATCATCACAGGCCACAGTTCCCCACTGGTTTGTTCGTTATCCATGGTATTTTTTACTTACATTAAAATGTAAGCATGTTTCAAATTAAAAGAGTAAATAATATGTCTTAAGATTGTTAGACAAAATGGTTAATCCGAGACAAAAAATAACAATAATAAACAAATATTATTATATAAATCGAACGAAGAAAAAATAAGTAAAGAATTAAAATAGAGGAATGAGATTGGTTATTCATATGTAGACATGAAATCGAGGATGAGCGGAGTTAGATAAATAAAAGAGAAAATTTTGTTGACGCATGTATGAACAATTTCCTTAAGATAGATTCGTCCTCTCCTCGTTTCTTAAGTAACGTTGGACGTCGGTCTCCTAAGATACAACAACAAACGATCACAATCGTAAGCACAACCGTAGTGATCAGTCGAATACAATCATGCCTTTCTCTATCACCGGAGAGAACAAATTTAGAAGGAATTTTCTTAGTGTTTTCCTATTCCAACATTTTAACCTTGCATGATGTAACTTGTGTCTCTAAGATTTGTGCCTTAACTAGTCTATTTATAGAGGAAAGGAAATTAATCAAAATGTTATGACCTTTTGACGAGGAGTTAAGACCATTTGATGAAGAGATTAGCTGAAAAGCTAATATGTATAATTGAATGGATGTAACATAAACCATTTGACATTACTTATTATTAATAAGTCTTTTCACCAAGTGACACCATTTGTCATAAAGAGCATTAATTTTATTCCAATTATTCATAATTTTCCAACATAAAATAATATGTTATAGTCGGAGACCATTTATATATTTTACCCTTTAATGTATTATCTTGAATACAAACTAATTTAGTGTTCATTTGTTTCATTAAAAACATATTTTTAAAAAATAATTTTGTCAAATAAATTATATTTTTTTGGAAAGAAATTGGATGTTTTGATGACATTGTATAAATCATTTTATATTGTTTGATAAAGTTTTCCAGAATTATTCATTATAAGTACCAAACACAATAAATAATATTATTTATTATAAAAAATAATAATAATATTTCAAAATATGACAATAATTTATTAGTATTGTTTATGATAAAATATTATTACCTTATTTATATTGATGTAACTTAGTTATTTACCTCAAATATTCACTATTTTTCTAAATATAGTGAAAGAAAAAAACTTATTTACAAAGGTTTAAATAAATACTTTTCCCTTCAAATTTATTTATATTGATATAAATATGTTGAAAAAAATAATAATTGGTTTGAGAAATGATTTACTGCGAAAAATGTAGTAAACATAATTTAGTATATTTTTTTGATGACGTGTAATTAATTTTATATTGATAAATTATTTTACTTAATTCAAACACCAAAACTTAAGAAAAATATTTTTTTAAAAAGTATCTACATTAAAACAAATAAACCTTAAAGAAACTAGTGTGAATTGAAGAAATTATACATGTTTGAAGAACTTTCGTTTAAATAAGATGTTTAACATTTGAAGTGTCTACGTCATAACAATAATTAAAAAATACCGTTCTGACACATATTATTACTATATTTTTTGAAATTTTATTTTAAAGAATTATATGATATTATTATTTAAAAATAAGACCAAAAATTTAAATTTATTAAAAGATCTAAAATCTTAAAATCCCCAACTTTAAACTTTATTTCTAACCGTTATCGGTTATTTTTTACTACCGTCTTTTTTAACTCCCGACCATGGATTTACCATCTCTTTTGTCTTCATCTCTAATTGTTATAGTTTTTAAATATATATACATAACACATTTTAGATAACGATTCTTTTAACAACCATTGCAATTTAAACACTTAAAACATAATGTTTGAAACATTAGAAACCTATTTTAAATTAAAAAAACTTTAAACACATAATTAAAAAATATATATAATTTGTACATTTATTTTTGCATCAAACTTATCTTTCATCACTCTAACACCATTTATTTTACAATGCAAAGCAAACATAGTATTTTGAAACCGTTGTAGCCTAAACGAAAACAAAAACCCGTAACAGACAATATGGATACCATCTTATCTTTTAAAACCAACATACCTGGACCATCAACATTGTTCAATATGTACCCACAGTTTCTCTCAATTTCTTTATTCTTTCCATATAAAAAAAGTTCATTAACATCTTCACCATGAAAGCACCACTCTAAGCTTTGCCTTCCAGTGGCTGCGACGACCATAACAACAGAAAACCAATTATCCTAATGTAAAGGAGTGGTCACCGGAGACCAACGAAGCTCCCAAGGTAGATCGGTTCTTGTATATAACATTCTTCAATTAAATTTGATACTCGGACCTCAGGTTTTTTTCTCTCGATAAATTTGATTTTAATCATTTAGTCATAAGAATGCTTAAACCGAATTGTGAGCCTCGTTTAAAACCTCCTTAATCCTAGTCCGAGGAAATGAGTACAACACAATCGGACAAGAAACTAGACAATTTCAACAATACATAGTAGCCACACAGGTTACAACACAATTCTAAACCAGCAAAAGCATAACTCCTTAAAGTTTCCAAAACAACCTAAAAGCTTACCAATAACGCCAAACTTTGAATATTTCGTGACTTTTAAATCTTACTTTAGTGAGATAATCCTCCTCAGTGCTCCTTTTGTGCTGAGCAAACCATTCGAATAACCTCTTCAAAGATGATCTATCACAATTGAATCTGCTTCTATGATCCAACCCCGATGAACCATTACCACCACGTCTTAAACAAAGCAAGCCTTCATGGATCGGCTTAATCAATGTACAGAGCAAACCATTCGAATGACCTCTTCAATGATTCATGGCATTAATTTCTCTTGGTACATAAATAAATTGCATTCTCATGATCTTGTAAACCAATCGATTAAATCATAAAAAGCACCACCACCTCCAAGGATGTAGGTTGATTGACAAAATTCAATTCAAGCAACTTGAAAATGAGATCATAAAAAGCTTTTCTGGTTCTAATATTTACCCAAAATTCAAGTTTCTTTCCTGCAGCAGGGCTGATTTTAGACCCGAAATCATTGAAAGAGGGTGGGTTCCATCTTAAGTATATAGACTCCCATTGATTCTATGAATTCATTGCTTTAAATCAGCATCCTTTGGCTTTTCAACTTAAATATATAGTCTATCATTTGAAATGAAGATCTCCGCACAAATAGACTAGGTTCTCAATGTTCCTATTCTTTGCATCTTTAATTTTCAAAGTACCTCACAGCATTCGCGATTCCTTCAAATCACTTGATCCCTCCGTCTCCTGATGTTTTAGAGGTTGCAGAAGCAATATACTCAACATACAATAGTATCAAAACATGATTTTCAGTTAACAAAACATCTAATATAAAAGATCACTAGCTGCCATATTCTCACGCACATGGATAAATCTAACAAATCTTTCCAAATAGCCAAAAACGATCACTCATAGGACTAGGGTTCAATGGAAATGATGAAGTCCACCTTCGATCAAAATGTTCATCAACAAGACCAAACACCTAGCAAAATGTTCATCTACTACCACTCCCTTTACATTACTCTTGTCTGCTTCATGAATGTAAATTTATCGTCTTTAAAAAAGGGTCTCTGCGATGCTTATGAAGATTTGTCATTGTCTACCTTCCTAAAATTCATGGGTTTACCACTATATTTGGCTTCAGACAATCCTACAAAATTAAATTTCTTCCCCAATTTATCCATCTTTCTTGTATAAAAAGAGTTAACAACATCGTCATACCTTCTAAAAACTTGTCTCAATCTTCTCCAATATAGCTTCGTTGAAATATTTTGGACAAATAACGTGACTATTTGGCTACTGACCTATTCAGAATTTACACCAGTTACCAAATAGCTTTACTACGACCTTCATGAAGATGACTTCAACTTTGGGGATTTCTAACATGAAATAATTTAAGTAAACTTTGAAAAGGCAGCCATTTCAATTTGTAAGGATCAAAATGAAGTCATATAATACTCACATTTATCTTATTTTTTAATTTCAGAATGACATTTTCTCTCGTTTATGTTGTAAAATATTTCTGGATAACTATAAGAGAATAACATTGGAGAAGAGTCCTATGGTACAATAGAGTGTTGGGATACATAAAGGTTGTCACCAAAACCAACTTGAAAGAATAACAAAATAAATAAAACTATTTACCTTTTGATTGTTGGATTAAAATATGAAATTGTGGGTACATATGTATAATGTATAATGTTATTATAAAATATGATATAAAAATTAATTGATCTATTATGTTTCACGTGTCATAAGCATTAAAGTGTCTTGAAAATAATGTGTAGATAATTTAAAACTAAAAATAAACTATTTACCTTCGGGTCATACATGTATTACTTAACACCCTAAAAATCGGATTAGTAGTTTCGATTAAACCTTTTTGTGCTTTGAGTGTTTAAGAGGCTCTTGAGATACAATTGAGTTAAGTGTGAGTTAGATTAAGCTTGAGGTGAAGTCCAAAAGATGTTAAAATGGTACTTTTAATTTGGGGTCAAAATATAGAGGACCAAGGAACAATTTGACCAAAGTTTGAATCAAAAGTTGATTCATCTTAATTATGCCTACGTCATGCATAAGAAAGAGAATCCTTCTCTCTTGCCTTCTTCCTCTTTATCTTTTCATTCCCTTCTTTGTCTCAAAACCACCAAAGGTGAAAACTTTGTTGTTCCATGTTTCTAGCACGAGTCTGTGAAGGTAAAAATGATAATCTCCTCCCCAGAGCTCCAATTCTAGTCTAACATCTTAAGGTTTGATCATGGTGGCCAAAAGGGGGGGTTTAGAGAGGCTTTGAGTTTTAAGTCTCTAGGAGACACGAAATCCATCTTTAAGTGTTTTAAATCATGATTTTAACCATTTAAGGTATCTCAATGAGTTAGTAATCCTCTTATTTTCTTTTGGTTAGTGAGAGAAGTTAGCGAAAACTCAAAAGACATGAAAAAAGAAAAGTTAGTGCTTTGGTGATCTTATGACCACTTTTCATCAACTAGTGTTCAGGACCTTAACTTAAGGTAACAAATTCTTAACTCGCCTATACCACTTGTAGATCGTTCGATTGTGATTTTCTTGCTTGTTGCGTTCATGGGTGAAAAAATGGGTTATTATGATTTTTGAGGAAAATGGAATATTTTATATTCATATTTCTTTGGAATGACCTATAATGATGCCTTGAACTCTCATAAAGCTCAAGTAGAATTCAAGAGTCTTAGAGGGACTTCTGATGGGGTTTTGGGGATATTTTCGTGCTCAAATAGGGTATTTCTAGGTAAAGGGATCAATACCGAATGAATATTATCGATATTGTTCTTCGTGTATCCTAAAATAAAGGGGAGTTTTAGGCTTGGAGTATCGATACCCATTTTTTGTTGTACCAATATTGTTCAATGAGTATTGATACTCCAGCCTTAGTATCGATAGTAACATTAAAAGTCATATTCTAGTAGCCAATTTTCATATCGATACTCATAAGTGTATTGATACGAAGGGTAGAGTATTGATACTTTTAGTAAGGTTATCGATACTAGGATAATTGTTCAAATCATCGAAACAAATTTTGTATCGATACTCGGGGTAGTATCGATACCCTCGTACATGAGTATTGATACTCTTGGTAAGAGTATCAATACTGAGTAATTTTTCTAAAACATTAAAGCCATATTTGGTATTGGTACTCGAGGTTGTATCGATACCCTAGAGTTAGTATTGATACTACTAGGCCCAATATTGGTTCCCTCGTCTTGGATTGAGTAAGAAACCCAATTTGTTTCAAGTTTTTGGGAGGTACATTAAGAGTTGTTGGGACTTCTCTAATATGATTACAAGTTAGAACAATTAAAAACTATTGTTATAACGAGAACGACATAAATTAAGATGACATAAAACTAGCATTTGTTTGATACTTGGGGAACAATGAGGACACCCGAGCTATTTGAATGTATGAATGTTCGCTAAATAATTGTGAATACATATATCCATATTTTCTACTATCAGTGTTAAGGCACTTTAGTATTAGTGCGAATGCACTTTCATACCAGTGTTGAGGCTCTTTAGTATCAGTGCTAAGGCACTTCTGTTATTCGTTGGCAAGGCCACGATATATGTATATATAGTAATATACTCACACATTGTGTTTGTGCACTTTCATACCAGTGCTAAGGTAGTTTAGTATCAGTCCTAAGGAACTTTTGTTATTCGTTGGCAAGGCCACGATATATGTATATATAGTAATATACTCACAAATTGTGTTTGTGCTTGATACTTTGCTCTAACTTATGCTTGATGCATTTCTTTGCTACATGACTAAACTTGTTAGCATTCACAACTAATGGATATATATAGTATAGTAGAGTTATCTATGTGGCATTGAGCTTGTAGCTCAACGTTCAAAATTTGTTTTCGTTTGCAGATCAGTGTGTGTCGGTCAGGGACCTTATCACCAGATTGTGGATTCCAGATATCTGTAAGTCGCAAAATACGTCTTTGTTTTTTTCGTGGGCATACATTTCATATACCTTATGTATGATTGAGTCATAACATTTTTGACAAACTTTGATATATATTGGGAATTTACTTTGGGAGCTCCCCTATTTGATATTACACGGGACCACCGGATTATGTTTTATTTTGCAACTTCAGTTGATGGTTTTTAATTATGAATTTAACATGTTTTAAAGGAAAACTTTTGGGTTAGCCACTCTGTTGGTCCCGTGAAATATCCAAACCATACGGACTTCGGGTCATATCAGATTTGGGTGTTATAATAATTTTATAAAAAGTTTTGAAAAGTACATGTATTCTGAAGTTAATAGTGGTTCTAGCAAGTGATTTACATTTTAAAATGGCTCGAAGGGACCAAAATGTTAATGTTCTCAATGAATTCTATTAGATTGAGATGCTTTTCAAATTCAAATATAATGACCAAGATCTATTTCCATTAATAGAAGAGAGAAGTCAAGAAATCAATTGAATGTTCATGAAAAGGAGAATATCACCGATCATTACTAATGGTGGTTGAATCTAGTGGTGGAACTTGGTGATAAATTTTGGGGGACCAACTTAAAATTTTGAAATATTTAAAAGTTTATATAAAAATTTTCAAAAATTTTGAAGGGTTCAATTTAATTTTTCAAAAAATGGTATAATTAAAATTTTTAAAAATTTGAGAGGTTTAATGTGAAATTTTAAAATTTATGGGAGAGATTTAATTAAAATATTAAAAAAATCAAAATTAATAATGATTTCAAAAATTGTGGGACCAAATTAAATATTTTAAAGGTTTAAACTTTAATTATTCAATTTTAAGGGGTAGGCATTATCCCCACTAGTCTCCATTCCTTTCTTATGTCAAGTGAACTAGGTAGGAAGAATATTCGTGCTTAGGATCAGATCGTGATTACCCAAGTGTCTAGCTGGTGGGCCTTTGTTGAATAGACAAGATTGCCTTAGAAATTTTTTGAGGATTTGGGTCAGACTCGATAGTCGAAATAAGTGGAGTTGTTAGCAAAAGTGTTGCTTGACCTCAGGATTGAGGGTCCAAAGTAAGGAGAATCAGTGGTTTTTCCTTGTTGAGTTGATGGTCAACTTGAAGAAAATGTTGATCAGCAAAATCCTCTACCCTTGTGTGCCCCTAGGGGAATATCCGTGTGGGTGGTTAAGTTATATATGAGATTTTTAGGATGTTTTTGTATTGTTAGAACATGGTCTGTGTGACCGACCCACGGGGATTTAGTAATTCAACTTTAGAGGTAATGATCTCCATGAGAGTATTAAGAATACACATGTTACTCTTGACAATAGTTGATCACCTTGTTGTCAGTAACATCAAGATATATCTCAGCTAGTACCAAGGCACTTTAGTTGCTAACTGGGTGTAGATGCCCTAAGTACTCATGAGGAGTAAGTTAGCTTGGTCTACATTAAAATGCAGAAGTTCTAGAATTTCACACTAGGTATTGAGAGCATTATAGGTATGATAGTGAGTTGTGAGTCTCAAGGTACAGTGAAACCTCTGACGTCACCATGATGCCTTCTTCCATGAACAATAAGTGAATTAGCTAAGTGAGTCAAGCCTCGTCATTGTTGTCTTCGTGTTGTTATATGAGCTCGATCTATATACAACACTTAGCAGTATGCAATATTGCGTAGTACTATAGATTTTAGTACTTTAGATCGAAAGAGATCAAGCACGTTAAGCATTGTTCGATTAACGTTATTTGTCATCGAATAACTCAATGGTGGTTACTGATAGTGAGTGCAAGATGTATTCTCATGATCCTTAAGTTATAATGTAGTTGTGCGAGATTTCCTCTTTGTAAGGTGTGCCCTCCAAGAGAGCTAGATGTGCTAGTTTCTATTGGCAAGTGGTTGATTTCTAGTTGTGTGCACCTTAGATGCTTGATCAGGTGAGTAATATATATGTAAATCACAAGGAAAATAATAAACAATTAAGTAGCGGGGATGAGTATTGAATCAGAGTTGCGAAGTAGAAGTGTAGAGGTCGACGTTAAGAAGTCAAGAATTTTCATCATAGTTCAGTTTTTAACATCGAGACCGTGTATGGTAATTTTTGTAGTATCTCAACGAATAGTATGTTGAGTTATATAAGTACAACAAGCATCAGATATTTATAGAATTGTGCACTAAGTTGACTCGACTGAGTAAAGTCAGCAAGTGAAGGGTTTAGCGATAATAGTAGAGTCGTGGAGTAGCATTTTCCTTGTAAAACATGATAAGTATTCGTTTTAGGATATGACAACACGTCATTTTCACTGTCAAATAAATTTATCCTTAATCTCATTAAAAATAAATATAATATTATAGAGAGAGTAAGGGTCGATCCACAGGGACTAAGGAATATGCTGAAACGATTGTTCTTGATCTCTAATCTAGGCGAAAAAATGCAAGTAAAGTAAAATAAGGGGTTTGTTGAGAAATTGAATAAGGAAATAATGATTCAAAGGAAGATACAGAGTCAAAGAAAGTAAAATTAAAAACCAATACGATGAAATTAGCCTTAGGCTTCCGCATGCCTCAAATTCCAATCATTCATTGAATATGATTTTTCCTCTAGTTAAATTCCAGTTTGAGTCCATAAGGTTCAATCCTTATAGCTCATTCTCCTATTTGGTTATTGACTTTCCCAAATATATTTTAGGAATCACAATCCTTGTTCAGATTAACTTCAACTATCGTTGTTAACTCAAAACAGATTAAAAGCGCTTGGAAAAACCCGACTCGAATTATGCTTTCTTTTTGAAAGTCGAACTCGATCCCAATTTCTCTTAGCGTAAAATTCAGTAAGTGTGTTCAAGAGAATTCAAATAAATTGATTCTATAATCCCAATTGAAAACCATAACGCCATCCAAGCCAAAATCTATTTTTGAAGTGAAAACGCTTTAATTTAAGAAAGACTATTTGCCAATCTAGTTTCCAGAAAATTGAGAATTTAACCCGAGATGGTATGAGGTGCTTTTCGATTCTCACGATTCAGAATCGAGTAATTTATTTAGCATTTGACTATAGAAAACTTAGCTAAGTATGATAGAAATCGTATGTAGCTATTGAGTTAATCGATCGATGGAATCGACCAAGAGGGGGTGAATTGGCAATAAAAATTTTGGTGGAAGCTTTTGCAGAAAATTGAAAGTAATTGCACAGTGATTTACAGTTTATCAACCAAAGTCTACGTCCACTACCTTAGCTATCCACACTAAGGATTTTCCAACAAATTCAATAATTTGTTCTTTCTTTTGAGGACAAAGAGTAACCTTAGAACTCCCTCAAGAATTATATCCCAAATTCTTGAGCACACTCTTTTTCAAAGAGAAATACACAAATTTTCAAACTTATAAGGAAAACCTCACAAGTTAAGATGTTTTCACAATTCTAGAACAAGAAAAGAACACTCAAAAATAATTACAAATGAGCACAAATGGTGTTATTGAAAGCAAAATGAATATTGAAAGGAAAATTGGCTTGATTTGCACAAACTTGGTGTTTGATGCTTTCTCTCGTGTTTCTCTATAATTTCTTGTTGATCAAAGGCTTCAGAACTTGTTTAAATACTACCTCAATTGATTCTGAACGTTGGGGATGATTAGTGGAGTCAATGGAGCCATTTAAGTATGAAAACCATTAATAAAATAGCTTGGAGCGTGGGGGGAATCGGTACCCCCTCATGGGGAATTGGTTCATTAAGTGCAAAATTCAAATATTCGATCGTTGAACAGTGGGGGGGAATCGATACCCCCTGGGGGGAATCGGTTCCCTCTGAGCATACTGGAATATCTCGGAGCAAAACCATTCAGGGAGGAATCGGTACCCCCTTGGGGGGAATTGGTTCCCTCTGGACATTATGAATTTTTTTGGCTTTGAAACGGTTCGAAATACTTTGTAAAATTATTTTTAAATAATTTTAAGATTAAAACTTAATTTTACACTTGAGTAAGGATTAAAAATGACTTTTGAAGATTTGGAGTAATATTTTGATATTCGAATAATTATATCGAATATACTTAGAAAATCTTTTTGGAAAATCTTAAAATTCATTTATCTTAATTTGTTATATCGAAATATCAAAATGTTTTCAACAATCTCCCCCTTTTTGATATAACAAAACATTTTAGTAATTTTAAGATTTTGAAATCAAGTTTTGAAATTACTCCCCCTTACTCTAACACTTCTTCCCTTTAAAAACACTTTAATATTTCTCCCCCTTTTTTGTTAAATCAAAAAGACCTTTAAAAGATTTTAAACAAGTTTTTGAAAAACAATTGGCCAATTGATAACTAAATATAGCGTAAGCTGCTAAGATCATAATCAAGAGAAATATTAGCCATTAGTTACATAATTCAATATTCATAAACAATGTGAAATGGAAAAAAAATTGGTCATAATGCAACTAATATGTAAATGATGCAAAAATAAACATTAAGCTCAAAATGAAAGTGAAAATCAAACCAAATATATAAGCATGTAAGTTCAAATATCCAATTATCCAACAAATTCAAACACCCAAAATAAAACAATCCATGAACATCAAAATGTTTCACAATTAAAAGTTCTGAGTTCGGGACGATAAACCCATTGACCCAAAGACCGAGTTTGATAAACAAATTACTAAGGAGACAACCATAAACCAAGTTTTCTATATTCTTGGAAGGAACAATGTTTATGGAAACTCACTAAAGATGATCTGTGGCAGATTAATCTTCTTTTTATGTTGAATACAATATATCCACCACATATCTATGTTCCTAAGGGAGAAGTACCTACCTCCGGATGGTCTAAACCACCAAGAGATCAAATAATGAAGGAATCTATCACGATGAGTTCTTAGGGTACTCTCACTATCCTTAGACTTATAGGGTGAATCCACAGTCTCTTTTTCATTAAACCTGAGTTATCTAGTCCAAAATGGGCAGCGATTATGACGGAGTCAATAAAAATAAATTGTCCTAAAAGATAGGATCGAATTCCTATAATTTCATATCCACGCTCGTTTTGGACACATACCACATTGGAATAGAAAAATGCAGACTAATTGATGATAAACAAAAGGTTTAAATTTAAAGAGTTTATCAAACTTCTAGGATTTAAGAGTAGGAAGATATTGGAAGTCCATATATTCTATAGCTTGAATCGAAGGGATACGTTCTTCCCGGATTTTGTATGACTCAAAACAAGTATGGTACCTATGATATATATCTTGTCCACAACCAGGTACGTTGAAACAAGAGTTCAAAATGGTCATATTTGGGTTATTTGGATTGGGTGGAGGAATAAGAGGTTGATTTTAACTTGAGCTACTAGACAATGTCCTAGGTCATTTAGGATTTGACATGGTTTAAGAATCATAATAGAATATGTATCCTGCAAATTTAAACACATGTATACAATATAATCAAACCCAAAACTCAAATGAGTCCTCAATATTTCAAGGTTCTCTAAACCGAATCCTAAAGGGCAATGTTTTGAAAAACTATTTGGAAAATAATGTTTGAAAAATTGAGTGTTTTTGATGAAATTGGTTGTAAAATCATCATATAACCAATGCCCGATGTAATGTTCATCTTAGAACTAATCAAAACTAGTCCTAAGTTCAAAAATCAATGAAATAGAGGATTTTGAAATATTACTCTTAAATTTTGGATTTTATCAGAATGTGATGTTGTTTGCAAGCATTAGAAGTTGAAGAACGATCTAATTCTGACTTGCATTTGATGATTTTGGCAAAAATGGAGATTTAGAGAGAAAGAGAGAGTGAACGACGTTTAAGAAAGAAGAGAGGGTTTGAGCAAATATTGGGTTCTTCTCGTGTTAAAACCAGAACCCCATGGGGGTATCGATTCCCCTACAGGGGAATCGGTTCCCATTAAAAGGGGGAATCGGTTCCCTTATGGGGGTATCGATTACCTCTGCCAAATATTTAAAAAAATCTATATTTTAAACATCAAATAGTGCTAAAATAATTAATCCTAGTGGTATTGGCAACTCATATTTCGAAAATTAACTATGTTCAAACAATCAAATTTGTCATTAAACATCATTTGAACAAACAATTAATTTTCACTAATAATCATAAACTCCCCCTAACTAATAACAAGAATGCAATCAAAAATATTATTTTAAGCATTTTTCATTTATTCTTAAAAGTGCTAAAAATTATTTTTAAACACTAAGTGAAGATAGGTCAGTTAAACCTAATTCTCTCATAAGTATCCAAAATCTTTCCTTATCTAAGGGTTTTGTAAAAATATCCGCTAATTGGTGCAAAGTATCAACAAATTCTAGAACCACATCTTCCTTAGCGACATGGTCTCTAATGAAGTGATGTCTAATTTCAATGTGCTTAGTTCTAGAGTGTTGGATGGGATTTTTAGTGAGACAAATAACACTAGTATTGTCACACTTAATAGGAATAGTACCTACTTCAATTCCGTAATCAAAAAGTTGTTGTTTCATCCATAAAACTTGTGCACAACAACTATCGGCTGAAATGTATTCTGCTTCAGTGGTATATAATGCAACACAATTTTGTTTCTTTGAAAACCAAGAAATCAGCATATTTCCAAGGAATTGGCATGTACTGGAGGTGCTTTTCCTATCTAATTTGCATCCTCCATAATCCGCATCAGAAAAAGCAAGCAAGCTAAAACTAGAGTCTCTAGGATACCAAAGTCCTAAACTAGGAGTGTCCTTAAGGTATCTAAAGATTCTTTTAATAGCTAGTAAATGTGATTCCTTAGGGCATGATTGAAATCTAGCACATAAGCATACACTAAACATAATGTCTGGTCTACTTGCAGTTAGATAAAGTAAAGATCCAATCATTGACCTATATAATTTAACATCTACACATTTACCTCCTTCATCTAAGTCAAGCTTTGTTGAAGAGCTCATTGGAGTGTCATGAGGTTTGCCATTTTCCAGTCTAAACTTCTTGAGCATATCTTTGACGTACTTTGCTTGATTGATGAAGTGCCATCTTTTCTTTGCTTGATTTGGAGTCGCAAGAAAAATGAGAGCTCTCCCATCATGCTCATTTCGAATTCGCTTTGCATTAGCTTAGAAAATTCTTGGCAAAGAACATCATTAGTAGAACCAAATATTATATCATCAACATAATTTTGAACTACTAATAAATCTTTATCTTTACGCTTTAAAAATAATGTAGTGTCAACCATTCCTTTTGAAAAACCTTTTTCAATTAAAAAATTTGACAATATTTCATACCAAGCTCTAGGAGCTTGTTTTAAACCATAAAGTGCTTTTGTCAATTTAAGAACATGATACGGAAATTTAGAATCTTTAAAACCTAGAGGTTGTTCCACATACACTTCTTATTTTATAAAACCATTTAAAATGCACTTTTAACATCCATTTGATATAATTTAAATTCAAGAAAACATGCAAATGCTAATAACATTCTAATTGCTTTCATCCTAGCTACGAGAGCGTATGTTTCATCATAGTCTATGCCCTCTTCTTGAGTATACCCTTGAGCAACAAGTCTAGCCTTGTTTCTTATTATATTACCACTGTCATCAAGCTTATTCCTAAATACCCATCTAGTACCTACAGTAGATTTATTACTAGGCCTTTCAACTAATGTCCATACTTTACTTCTCTCAAATTGATTTAACTCTTCTTGCATAGCCATAATCCAATGTTCATTGTTTAATGCTTCTTTAATATTATTAGGCTCTATGCACGAGATAAATGCAACATAATTACAAATATTTATAAGAGAAGATCGAGTTGTTACCCCTTTGGATGGATCACCTATAATCTCACCATCCTTGACATAGTTGTACTCTCTTAGATAAGATACTTCACTTTCTTCGATGGTTGGATTCTCGAGAGGATCATGAGTTTCCTCATCTTTCGTTTCTTACTTTGATGATGATTCTTCAACGTCATATCTAACGTCATTTGTATTTATAATACCTACATCATTATTCAAACAATAATCCTTCCTCGGAAGGAGATTATCATCGAAAACAACATGTATAAACTCTTCTACAACCAAAGTTATTTTATTAAATACTCGATAAGCTTTAGAATTTAAGGAATAACCTAGAAAAATTCCTTCATCACTTTTAGCATCAAATTTGCCAAGATTGTCTTTACCGTTATTTAAAACAAAACACTTACATCCAAAAGGATGAAAATAACTAATGTTAGGCTTTTTATTTTTGAAAAGTTCATATGGAGTTTTCTTTAAAATAGGCCTAATCATTACTCGATTAATAACATAATAAGCGGTATTTGTGGCTTCCGCCCAAAAATACTTTGGCAAATTGTTTTCACAAAGCATGGTTCTAGCCATTTCTTCTAAAGTTCGATTTTTCCTCTCAACAACTCCATTTTGTTGAGGGGTTCTAGGTGCTGAAAAATTATGGCTAATACCATTAGAATTACAAAACTCAGTAAATCCAAGATTCTCAAATTCAGTTCCATGATCACTCCTAACACTAGTTATAGAGTAACCTTTTTCGTTTTGGATTATTTTTGAAAACGTGATGAATTTTTCTAATGATTCATCTTTAGTACTTAAGAATAGAACCCAAGTATATCTACAATAGTCATCTACCAAGACAAATGCATATTGTTTTCCACCCAAGCTAGTAATTCTAGATAGCCCAAAAAGATCTAAGTGGATCAATTGTAATACTCTACTAGTTGACACATCATTAATGGATTTAAAAGAAACTCGCTTTTGTTTTCCTTTAGCACAAGCATCACAGATTTTATCATTATCAAATTTTAGTTTAGGAAGCCCTCGAACTAATTCTCCTTGAGCTAACCGTTGCAAAACACTCATACTAGCATGTCCTAGTCTCCTATGCCATAACAAATTATCATCCTCATCCCTAGCAACTAGGCACAAAATAGTCATATCAATAAAATCTAAATGCATCATGTATATATCCCTATTTTATGACCAACAAGCATAATCGAAAATAGATGCAATGTCAATCAATTTTGCAATCATTTAAAATAAAACATTGTATCTTTAATCAAATTTATTTTTCAAAAGATTATGCTTTTAACCCATTCACATATAAAACATTATGCAATGTTGATTATAGAGATTAAGAGCACATGCATAAAGCTTTTGAAAATGTTATGCATTAAAACTTTATAATATTTAAACAAAAATCTATGCATAAACATTAAGAAAAATTTCAGGTCAAAATTTTGCAAAACCAAAGTTTTTGAAAAATCGATATCAATTGTTAAAGAGATATCAATTACATTTTAAAAACAATTTTGACCAAAAAATAATATGATGAACTAGAGTTTATAAAAAATTACAAAAAATTACCATGTTCATCATACAATATTTTTTTAACATACATGAGATAAAACATAATTCAACATTTTAAAACCTCATGCATGCATAAACTAAATGAGTAACCAAATAATAAAAACATTAAGTTTAGAGGTTACCCATTCCTTTTTATGTGTGGCTAGAGCATCTTGAATATCATCATCTTTATCATCATTGCTCTCACACACCTACAAGAGACATTTAAGTAGATTTTGGTATCCAAATTGCTTTGCATCCTTGAACATTAGTTTCAATGCCTCTTGTTCCTTTTGGAACCCATACATGTCCAATTTTAAATCGTTTTCCTTTCTTTAAAGGACAAGTATGTTTCTTATGACCATGATAATGATAATGTGAACATAATGTCATTATTGAACTAGATGAATTATTTAGAATGATCTCTTTTTCTCTTGTTAAATATTCAAGCTTATCTTTCAAATTGAAATTTTCTTTTTCAAGACTTTCAAATTTCATTTTTGAGAGTTCTAAATCCTTCTTCAAGATTTCATTTTGATTTTCAAAATCCATTTTCATTTCTAGAAGAAGTTTGTTTAATTTGAAAATTTCTTTTTCAAAGTTTTCAGATTTTATTTTTGAAAGCTCTAACTCCTTTCTCAACATTTCATTTTGATTTTCCAAGTCTGTTTTAGCTTTCAAAAGAAGATCATTTTTAGCAATAAATTTAGAAATCAATTTATTGTATTTGGAGTTCATGGTCTCAAACTCCGAAAATAATTTATCATAAGCATCTTCTAACTCATTAAAAGATTTTGAATTTGATATATTTGAGTTAGAAGATACCTTTGGCTCTGTGAGAGCTAATAGAGACATCACTTTTATTGGTTCTTCTTCCTTGTCTCTATAGATCTCCTCAAGCTTATCACACATTTCCTTGGCACTTGAACAAGAAGAAACTCCTTTATATACATTAGGATCAATTGCACAACACAACATGTGCATAACCTTTGAGTTTTGTTGAGCTTCCTTCCGTTCTTGAACACTCCACTTCTTTGCCTTCTTAGTAGGAGAGGAATATCATTTCTTGATTATCATCCAAGCTTCCATATCAAATGCTTTGATGAATATCAGCATACACCTCTTCCAATGACGATAATTTGTTCCATTGAAGTGTGGAGGCACGCCAATAGGTCTAGATTCTTCTATGGAGAATGAACCAGAAGTAGACGCCATCTTTATCGATTTAACTCTGATTCCAATTGTTGAGTTAATTGATCGATGGAATCGGCCAAAGGGGGGTGAATTGGCAATAAATATTTTGGTGGAAGCTTTTGAAGAAAATTTAAAGTAATTGCACAATGGTTTAAAGTGGTTCGAATTTATCAACCAAAGTCTACATCCACTACCTTAGCTATCCAGACTAAGGCTTTTCCAACAAATTCACTAATTTGTTCTTTCTTTTGAGGACAAAGAGTAACCTTACAACTCCATCAACAATTATACCCCAAATTCTTGAGCACACTTTTTTTCAAAGAGAAATACACAAATTTGCAAACTTACAAGGAAAACCTCACAAGGTAAGATGTTTGCACAATTCTAGAACAAGAAAAGAACACTAAAAAATAATTAAAAATGAGCACAAATGGTGTTCTTGAAAGCAAAATGAATATTGAAAGGAAAATTGGCTTGATTTGCACAAACTTGGTGTTTTGATGCTTTCTCTCTTGTTTCTCTATGATTTCTTGTTGATCAAAGGCTTCAGAACTTGTTTAAATTCTCCCTCAATTGATTCTGAATGTTGGGGATGATAAGTGGAGTCAATGGATCCGTTTAAGTGTGAAAACCATTAATAAAACAGCTTGAAGCGTGGGGGGAATTGGTATCCCCTCATGGGGAATCGGTTCCCTAAGTGTAAAATTCAAATATTCGACCGTTGAACAGTGGGGGGAATCGATAGCCCCTAGGGGGGAATCGGTTCCCTCCGAGCATATGGGAATTTCTTGGAGCAAAACCATTAAGGGAGGAATCGGTACCCCCTTGGGGGGAATCGGTTCCCTCTGGACATTCTGAATTTTTTTGGCTTTGAAACGGTTCGAAATACTTTGTAAAATTATTTTGAAATAATTTTAAGATTAAAACTTAATTTTACACTTGAGTAAGGATTAAAAATGACTTTTGAAGATTTGGAGTAATATTTTGATATTCAAATAATTATATCGAATATACTTAGAAAATCTTTTTAGAAAATATTAAAATTCATTTATCTTAATTTGTTATATCGAAATATCAAAATGTTTTCAACAGTAGCATTTTTAAAAAGAAAACTTTTAAAGAAAAATAAAAGAAAAAGTAAAACTTTATAAAACTAAAGAAAGAAACAAGAGAATTCAAGAGTGAATGATGTCAATGATGAATTGAGGCTTACCCAAATGGTGTATTTATAGTCCTAAAAAACACTAAAAGATTACATTCAAACTAAAAGATAATTATGAAAGATAATTCCTAAAATTAAAACAAATCATAATTTATATTTAAAAAATACGGTTCAGTCTCCTGTTCCAGGTAATCTACTTATTGGACCTTCTAGAAGCTACTGACTGGACGCCACTTCAGTGAAGTCATGCCCATTAATCCAGTCATGATTCTAGAAAATCAAAAATTACACATTTCATCATTTTTAGTAACATTTCTGGAATCTACTCTGATGCATTGAAAATGAACAAATAGGACCAAGTTAGCAACTTAAAATAGCTAATCAAGGAGTAATTAATCACAAAATAATGCATAATTTAAGCACTAATCAAATTCCCCCTCACTTATTCATTGTTTTTCCTTCAGCATTTCTCAATTGTCATCCTAAACACCTCAAGTTGTCAACTCCTATTTCATAGAATTTCCAAGATTTCTAAGTAAACTAAAGGAAGAAAATGTTGAAATTCAAGATCAATCAAGCAAGACATAATCAATTAAGTGTAAATCAACCATGGCATTTCAATCATCCATCAATTTTGAAGAATACAAGACTTAGCTCCTCACATTGGTTTACTCATTTTGCTCAAGTGTTTCGGGTGAAAGAATCGCTCAAGCCTAAATTAATCAACATATTATCATAAGCTTGTAACTAAATCTAATCTCAACTTCTTAATATGAAAATGATTCAATAATCAAGAGGTCTTTAAAACAGGTTGTAATAGGTCAAGGTTCTGGTAGTATAACGGATGAAAATTAGGTGAAAATTCAAAAGTTCAAGACAAAGTAGAGATTATTCCAAAAAATTATTCAAATGGAAGTAAAAATTAAAGAAAGGGGAAACAATAAATCCACCAAAGCTTTATTCACTCTCTTGTTTTTTTTTTATCTATTTCTTCAAATGTTTCTGTGATTTTTTCCTCTCATTTTTCTTTTTTTTTCGCTGCTCGAACCAAACGTTTTTTGTATTGATTTTTTCTGGTCATTCGAACAGTGTAATTCCCTGGACTGTTTTATTCAATTTTGCATTGTTTTGAACATTTTTTTTTGTTTTTTTTCAAAACAATCTCAAATTTGTCCGGAAAAGGATGACAAAAAAAAGGAAAAAACAAATAAAATAGGCTAAGGTTTAAAAAATGCGGTGAATAGAGAAAATGATAAGCTCAAAAATGGTTCACTATGGGAAAATAAATGAAAATGGTAGGGTATTTTGTTTGGGAATAAAAATTGGTTTAATCATAATGTGTAGTCTCAACAAGCATTGAGTTATAATTTCTAGAATTCAATCAATTAGTTAGGCACACTCAATTGAAACAAAGAGGAACAATAAAAGAAATGCTCATTAAGCTCAAGACTCACATGAAAGGTTTATTGAACTAAGTCATGCATCCAATTCAATCAAACAATTCATGAAATTACCATGAAAATTTTACCTAAACTAGTAATGCCATGTTATCTTGCATCCTAAACTCGAACAAGGTTGAATTCACAAAGAAATACAAAGAAATTAAATCAAACAAGAGATCAACAACCAAGATTATCAACAATTCTAACCAAGAAATAAATCAATTTCAATCACAAAGCATAAACAATACTTAATTTGATTTCTAATTCCACACCCTCACTTCATATTGCACCAATATGAGTAAAAAATAAAATACAAAAGAGATAGGGTGAAAATGCTCCCGTTCAATGACGACCAATCGAAACTTAAATCATATTGTCCCAATATGAGCGAAAAATAAAATGCAAAAGAGATAGGGTGAAAATGCTCGCCGTTCAATGACGACCGGTCGAAACTTAAATGATGGTGATGATATGAGTCAAAAGTGTAGCCGTCAGAGGATGTACCAACATTTACAAATTTCCTACAAAGCCAAAAGGGCAGTACATCACTAGCATGGTAATAAAAGTAAACTCGATAATTACCTCAATTTTTTTCTTTCGGCAGTTGGGATCGACTACGATGAAGATTCATGAAATCCTTGATTATTAGTTCAAACCATGGTAGTGCGACGGACGAGGCGAGCTTAGTATGACTAAAAATACGAGTGACAAGGTGGCGAAACAAAAGATGAGAACATATGATTGTGGTTGGTTTGAGGAAAAGAAAGAAAATAAATAGACGATTGTGGGTTTAAGAATAAATGTGAAAAGGTTTTAGTTATTAAGGCAAGTGGGATTGATTTTGTTGTAAAATTTGGTTAAGGTTGAGTTTGGGTGGGGCCTAGAATTTAAAAGGTGTGGTGAATGGTGAGTCAAATGGTGAAAAAAATGGTTTTGCTTGGATTTACTATTTAGGCGTGGGGCTCACAGAAGGAATAAAAGATGGGTGTTGTTTTGAAAATATGGAATGGATTTAAAAACAACAAAGAATTAGGTGGTAAAAGGAGGGGTAATTGCTTCAACACTTTTTTTTCACCGCGCCTTAAAATTTCATTCGAACCAAGGCCTTGGTTGTAATTTTGAGTTTGATCAGATAAATATTTGGGGTACTGCTTCACACGATTCAGGTGCACCAAGGCTATAAATTATACAATTGTTCGACCAAAAACATCAGATCAAACTCTGTTTAAATTCGATAAAAAATAACAGAGTATATAAAAATCAAAAAAATAAAAACAAAATAAATATTCGATAAAATAAATAAAAAATGAAAACAAAAATGGGTTGTCTCCCGTTTAAGCGCTTTGTTTAATGTCGTTATCTAGACGACATGATTCAGATTACAAGCTCGACGAGAGAAATTTCATCTTCATAACTTTTTTCCAAGTAAGAAATTCCTTACGAGAAATTCGAAAATTATCATAAAGATTTCTTTGGATATTTCCCATTTTTAAAATCTTGTCGAAACAAACAGCCATCAACACATTTTTTTTACCAAACATTGAGTTATTCAAACGTTCCCATGAAGGTTTCAACTTTATTTTTGATGCCTGCAAAAGGGAAAGTAAAACTTTAGACTTAGATGGAACTAGGAGCAAAATAGGTTCATCAGATAAAATATATTTCAACTCCCTAGATTCATCTTTTTATCATCTGATTTCCTGCATAAATCATCAACAAAATTAGATTCATTAACAACATGTTCAGTAATGCCAACAAAATGAATACTATACAAGTTATCCGTATATCTCATTTCTTTATAAACATCAAATTTTACGATCTCACCGTTGACTCTATACCACTTCGAACACCATTTTTTGCATTTTTCGTGATCAGAAAGGGAGGACCGAGGACGATTTCATAACTAGTGTTGATACGATCATTTTACACATCAATCACATAAAAATCAACAGGGAAAATTAAGTCGTTTACCTCTACTAGAACATTTTCTATGAGTCCTTTAGGATAGATAATTGATTTGTTGGCGAGCTAAACTGTAACTCTCATTCCTTCAAAGGCTCGGTGGAAATTAAATTATAGATAGAGAGAGGCATTACATTGATAGAGACATCTAGATGGCACATAGCACGCTTGATTTTAACCTCACCAATTTTACAAGGTATTGCAAATATACCTTGGTCCTTAAACTTCGGTGGAAGTGATCTTTAGGAAACTACTAAGACGTTCTCGCCTAAATTCATTTTTTTTTATTTTCGGTAAGTCGCCTTTTATTAGTCCAGAGATATTTATGGTATTTGACATACCTCAATACTTTGTGCATCACCTCAAGAAGAGGAATATTTATTTATACTTTCCGGAATACATCCAAGATTTCTTTCTCCTTGGATTGTTTGTCTCTTTTTATGAATCTTTCAGGAAAAGAAGGCATACCGAAAGATTAGTTTGAAATTCATCTTTCTTCTTTTCTCGAGATTCTACGTCAACTGCTTCTTCTTCCCTCTGGGAGTTTGAATTTTCTTCTTTCATCGGGGATCTTGCGCTTACTTCCTTTGGGACTAGTTGTTTAACAATTGTACCACTTCAGAGGGTGATGGTGCTAACATTCTCTCTTGGATTTGGCTCAGTTTGTGATGATAACCTCCCTTGTGACTCTAATCTCCCCAGGGTTTGAGTTAGTTGGTTCATTTTCTTCTCGAGCTCATGAAAGCGAACTTTAATACTATTTTGAAATTTCTCTTGGGAAAGGGCCACCTGCTCGACGATTGATTTAAGTGATGATTTATGCGATTGATAAGGTTGTTGTAGGGGTGACCTCGATTGATAAGATTGATTTGGTGTCGGATTTGGTCCATAGATCAAGTTTAGATGATCTTTCCATCTTGGATTAGAAGCATTGTCGTATGGGTTGTAAGGCCTTTGGAGAGGTCTTGGAAAATTGTCCATCGTATTTACTTGTGCGCAAGCATCTCCTTGTAACATGGGACAACAGTTTGTAGAATGATATGACATCGTGCATATTTTGCATAGCCTCATTGCTCAAATTGTTCCTATAATAAGAGAATTAACTACGTTAGTTAATTTGTCAATTTTAGTTTCAAGCGAATTATAACTTATCTTGTGAACAAGTCGGTTGAGTTCAGTTGAAAATTGTTGTGAATTCGTCACCATCATAAAAATTAACTCTCTTACTGTGTTTGGCGTCATGTTGACTAGAGCTCATCCACTAGTAGCATCAACCATTTCATCTCAAGGGGGAAATCCCTTAATAGAAATATTGAAGGAGTGTTTGCTAGGTTAATCCATGTTGCAGACAACTTGCACAAAGTTATTTAAATATTTTCCAATAGACATAAAATAACTCTCTATATTTTTGTTTAATTCCAGAATGCTTCTCCTCAACTCGTTTTCCTTCATTGCTGGGAAAAACCTATCAAGAAAGAGTCGATTTAAATCAGCCCATGTATTTATTAATTTTGGAGGTAAGTAAAATAACCATTCTTTAGCTAAACTAGATAAAGAAAATAGAAAAGCTCTCAATTTAATTTGGTCGTCACTCCCTATGGTTTAATGCTTGAACATACTATATGGAATTCTACCAAATATTTATGCGGAATTTCACTTGAAATACCATTAAAGGTAGAAAGAAGATGAATAAGCACTGTCTTAAATTGAAACGTAGTTTCGCCTTGAGGAATAGTGATACAAAGGGGTTGTTGGACTGCGAGAACTACGGCGAGTTCTCAAATTGTTCGATTGTCAATCGGTTCAAGTGATGTTGGCATGAAATGTGATTCAACGTTTATAGTGGCATTGAGTATTGCTTCTTCACTGGTATGGGCATTAGATGATGCTTTGGGATCTGGATCTGATTGTTCTTTGCGTTGTACTTCTTGTTGTTTCCTCTTTTCCTGAATTTTTAGTCCACGTAGTCTCTGGGCTAATGGTTATATATGATGTTCAAAATCTACTAGCTCTTCGGGATTTTGCATAGTCATATATAAAAAAAACTAAATCAATAACTTTTGTCGAAATCCCCAATAACAACACTAATTTGACAACGCGTCATTTTCAATGTCAAATAAATTTATCCTTAATCTCATTAAAAATAAATATAATAGTATATAGAGAGTAAGGGTCGATCCACAGGGACTAAGAAAGATGTTAAAATGATTGTTCTTGATCTTTGATCTCGGAGAAAAATGCAAATAATGATTTAAAGGAAAATAAAGAATCAAAAAATGTGAAATTAAAAACCAATACGATGAAATTATCCTCAGGCTTTTGTGTGCCTCAAATTCCAATCGATCATTGAATAAAACTTTTCCTCCAGTTAAATATCGGTTTGAATCCACAAGGTTCAATACTTGTAGCAAATTTCTTATTTGGTGACTGACTTTCCCAAATATATTTTAGGAATCACGATCCTTGTTCGGATTAAATTCGACTATCGTTGTTAACTCAAAATAGTTTAAAAGCGCTTGGAAAAACCCGAATCGAATTATGCTTTCTCTATGAAAGTCAAACTCGATCCTAGTTTCCCTTCGCATACCATTCGCTAAGTGTCTTCAAGGGAATACAAATCAATTGATTCTATAATCCCAAAAGTAAACCATTACATCATCCAAGCCAAAATATATTTTTGAAGTGAAAGCATTTTGATTTTAAGAAAAACTATTATCCAATCTAGTTTCCAGAAAATTGAGAATTTAACCCCGAGAAGGTATGAGGTACTTTTCGATTCTCACTATTTAGAATCGATCCATCTCTTTAGCCTTTGGCTATGGAAAACTTAGCTAAGTATGATAGAAAGCATACTTAGCATTTTTAAAGAAAGAACTTTTAAAGAAAAATAAAAGAAAAAGTAAAACTTTATAAAAATAAAGAAAAATAATAAGAGAATTCAAGAGTGAATGGTCTCAATGATCCCAATGATGAATTGAGGCTTACCCCAATGGGATATTTATAGTCCTCAAAAACCCTAAAAAATTACATTAAAACTAAAAGATGATTATGAAAGATGATTCCTAAAATTAAAAATAAATCATAATTTAAATTTGAAAAATACGGTTGAGTCTTTTGTTCCACGTAATCCACTGACAGGACCTTCTAGAAACTACTGATTGGATGCCATATCAGCGAAGTCATGATTCCAGAAAATAAAAAATTGCACATTTCATCAGTTTTAGTAACATTTATGGAATCTACACTCCTGCATTGAAAATGAACGAAAATGACCAAGTTAGAGTAATTAATCACAAAATACAACATAATTTAAGCACTAACCAGGATAATAAGAGTAAGTTGTTTTTCAATCTAAGTAAATTTGGAGGACAAAATTTCTTTTATGGATAGGGGAGTTGTAATACCCCAAATTATGGGGTAGTAGTTTTGAGTTTACCCAAGAAGCATGTGGACCTTGTGAATTTCAAAAATTAAGTTGTTGGGATTAATTGGGTTAGAATTGGGCCCAATTCTGACCCAATTAGCCATAAAAAGGATATTTTTGAATAGTAGAAAGATGAGGAATGATTAAATGTGCAATTTCATTTTTTAAAGTTGAAGGCTTTTTATCTCTTTCATCCTTTTGTTCTCTTCATTTTCTTCCTTTATATTATTATTTTCTTCTCCTAGTCTCCACTTTAATAAATTTCTGAACTTTAATAAATTTAAAATCCGTCCATATTATTCCCTATAACATTCTTTTGTCATAGATGAATTTCTTTATTTCAGGATTATAACTTCAATTAGCTTTATTTCAGGTTTCTAACATCAAGGTAGTTTATTTCTAGTCCTTTGGAGTGTTAAGATTTCATAAATATAATGAATTTCTAAGATTTGTTTAGTTGAGCATTTTATGGTTTAAACTTGCTTTCATGATTAGATGATGTTTTAGATGTAAACAAGATATTTTTATGATAGTTTAAGACCCCTAGTAACTTCCTAAAGCTTTAACACATGATTAGAAACCAAACTAAGATATTTGATATGATTTTTGGATGTTTTTACAGCTTAAATAAGACATTTATGGGTTAGAGTATCAATATTGTGTGAATTAAGGTAAAATCTAGGGATTTCAGGAAGGGAGTATCAATACTCCCGCTATAGTATTGATACTCAACGTTTACAGTATCGAACTTAAGCCCTATTTTCACCAACAATAACAATTTTTGGTACCAATACTCATAGGGGTATTGATACTACAAGTAGAGTATCAGTACTACTTACTTTGGATTTTCATATTTGACCCGATTAAGGCCCTTAAGAGTTAGGGATGATCTGAAATAGTAGAATTTAATATGTGGGGGACATATAAAGCCAAAGGGTCCCCAAGACAATGTAGGTGTGGGTTACAAATAGAGTAACCATAGTGAATACCTAAGAACGAATGGTCATTACAGAGGATGTACCAACGAGCAATATGAAAAAAATCAGATTACAAAATAGCGGAGTTGCGTATTGTAAGGATGTCAGTGAATCGTGAACGTAAAATTGTCTCTCCAATTCAAGAGTAAATTGAGGGAAAGCATACTAAGAGTGAATAGAGTTTCACTACCTAGGAATGAACTTGAGTCAGGTATTGCTCTAGCTAATGTTACATGCATCGAACAACAATCACAATAATCATTGTAAAATCACGAAATACATAGAGACTTCTCTATAAGCAGAGACTGACTAAAATAATCTTATGTAGCAACTGATCAGAGTAGAGCAACTTAATAAACTAACAACAATAATAGATTAATAAACCCTTGCATAACCTTCTATACGAGAGAATAAGATAGATAACAGTTAAAAGATGATGGTGTTACTTTAATGTGTCTAACAATGCTAAAGTGTAGTTAGACTAACTTAGTTACCCTAGTGGGGCATTGTCAATGTGCGAGGTACTTCAGGGGCTAACTAGGGTGTGAGGCTGAATACTCATGAGGAGTGTGTTAGCAAAGTCAGCACAACAAAATCCTTAAAGCTTGGCTTGAAGGCTATGTGAGACAGAGTCAATGCTTCAAGTGAGCGGGAATTGTACTGATGGTATGTGAGACTGGGTTCCCCTTCCATGATCTACCTTATAGTTATGTGAAAACCAAGAGATTATTCAATAGCTTAGAGGAAATTTTATCAATGCTATGTGACATCAGGTTCCCTTAGTTAACTAGTGTATGATGGCTATGTGAGACCAAATACTAGTCAGTGTTGCATTCATATAATGCATAGGAGTGTTAGTGTCGTATTTAAGTAATGAATAATAGTTAAAGTCGTTAAGTTTAGAGACCCTTTAGTGGTGCACTCATGGCGAGGCCCTTAGCATAGGACTAAGGGAAGCTTGAGACTCCTTCTTTAGTGCTGGAATAGTTAGGCTCTAAATAGGTAACACTTGATCAAGATCATGCGTGTACCTACTACTTAGTACCATATCTTTAGCATGTTTATGTTTGTGGGACTCATAGTGAAACTCTTGATTAGTTATTATAATACTAGGTTTTGTAATCTCAATGTTCGGACGTTTTTTGTTCGTAGGTCAGTAGCCATAGTCGTTTTTAGAGCACCGTCGCAATAGGACTTTCATCATTTCCTTCAAAGTACTATACTATAGCTTTAGTGGGCATATGTATTCATAGAACCTTACTCATGTATTCAGATTTATAACTTAGAGTTTGTATTATTTTGGTTTTAAATTATGTGCCAATGAGCTCTGATTTTTATAAAGTGGTTTTGTAAATGTTATTTATGTTTATTATGATACAATTCAAATTATTTGAAAAGAAAACTAACATGTTTTGAAAAACAGAGGTTACCTCGATAGCTCAATATGGCATTTTAGGCACAATCAGGTTTAGGGTGTTACATCTAGTGGTATTAGAGTGTCAAGTTAATTTGGTCATAGGACCTAGTGGGTGGTTTTAGTAAGGTATCAAAAAATATATGCCCCTAAGTACTTAAGGTACTTGTATAAGTCTAAAATCCTAATGGTGCCCCTTTCTTAATCTGTTTTGTAGAGTGTTGCAATATCTGATATTTCCAAGCATGGTCTTGAAGATAGGATGGAGAGCCAAGGCTCTTCTCCTAATAGTATTAGTGAGGAATTCCTGCCTAAGGTAAAGGATTAAAAGGGTCCGTTAGATGTAAAAGTTGTAGATGAGACTTTTTTTAGAGGTTTGACTTCCACACTCAAGGAGATAGTGGACACCATTCCTATAGCGCAGATCGCTTAACCATTCACTAAAAAATATGTTAGTGTTGATAGAGACCCCGATAGAGAGACTAAGGAAGTAAAAGGTAATTGATTTCTATGATTCAGGTGATGATGATCTGATTTCAATCGATCAGTGGTTGAGAAATATTATGAGGACATTAAGGTAGTTTCACCTTACCTCAAAAGGTATGTTAGAGTGTATCACCACTTAGCTCAAAAGTGATGTTATCGACTAGTTAGAGACTGTAGAGATAGCCCTACTGCCAGAGATGCCTACGTAGGATCAGTTCCTAACTGAGTTTAGAGGTAAGTAGATAGGTGAGGCATACATAGATAGGTTGAGGATACAATATTCTCAGCTAGTTCAGGTAGATTGTTTGGTGTACGAGTATGAGAGATATTTTCAGTGGTTGAGTCTTTATGCTCTATAGTTAGTTGCAACCAAAGTTTTTGAGGTGGAAGAGGTTCCTCAAGGGACTACATATTGATATTCATGCACAATTGGAAAACGTCATGCTAGGATATTTTCAGAGTTGTCATGGTAGAGTAAGGCCATAGAGAGAGTGCAGAGTATGAGGAGAGTTTGTTGGGTGAATCAGGTAGTCCAACTATGAGGGCTTGTGTACTAGTAGATCTAACTTAGTTGATGGCAGAGAGGGCTAGGGGTAGGAGAGTGACATTAGGTTTGTCACTCTAATCGAGTCATGGGTCAAACGTAGGAAACCTTCAGCTTCACCATAGGTGGTGATCTCTAAAGTCTCTGATAGAGTTGTGAGGTATCTAACGTCCGAACATTGTGAAAATATCATCGAGAAATGTTCTTTAAACTCTCTAGGAAATGTTATAGATGTAGATCCTTATCGCATATGGTAAGAGATTGCCCTAGTTCAAATTCAATGTCTCAGCTCAACCTAGCGGAGTGGTTCTAATGATTTAGCTTAATAAAGGCCATACCTAGAGTGGTATTAGTTATATGCTCAGACATGAAAGTAGAGGAGCAAATCTATCATTTTTCAATTTGACTATACATGAGTTAGCTTGTTAGATCATAAAGAGACAAGGTCAGGACATTAATGTCACAGATTAGTTACCATCTATCTCAGTCATTCATGTTGCTTCTATAGGTGTAAGTACAAGCTAACTTTTGCTGTTTTAAGTGAACTAGGTAGGAAGAGTATTCGTTTAAAGGATCCAAACACGAGTATCCAATTGCCTAGTTGATGGGCCTTAGTGGAATAGATAATGTAACCTTAGGAATTTTTTGAAGGTTTGGGTTAGATTCAGTATTCGGCCTAAAAGGATTGAGAGTACACAGTTAAGAGAATATGTGGTCGTTCTTTGTTGAGTTAAGGGTCAACTCAAAGAAAATGTTAACCTGTAAAATCATCCACCCATGTGTGTTCCACGGGGAAATATTGGTGTGGGTGCTCAAGTTAGATATGAGATTTTCAAGATCTTTTTGTATTACCATTAGAGAATTTGTGTGACCGACCCATAAGGATTTAGTATTTCTATGTTCAGCTTTAGAGGTAAGAATCTCCATGAGAGTGTTAAGAATACCCAGGTTACTCTTGACAGTAGTTGATAACCCTGTTGTCAGCAACATCAAGATATATCTCAACTAGTGCCAAGGCTCTTTAGTTGCTAAATGGGCGTAGATGCCCCAAGTACTCGTGAGGGGCAAGTTAGCAGAGTGTATATTCAGATACAGTAGTTCTGAAATTTTACCCTATGTAATGAGGGAACTATAGGTATGATAGTGAGTTATGAATCTCAAGGTGAAGTGAAACATTTGACAACACCATGATGCATTCTTGCATGAACAATAAGTGAATTAGCTAAGTAATTTGAGCCTCGTTAGTGGTGATTTGTGTTGGTATAAGAGCGCATGCTATATTTAACACATAGTAGTAATAGTATCGCGTAGTACTACATACTTTTGTACTTTTGATTAAAAGAGATCAAGCACGTTAAGCATCGTTCAATTAACATTATCTGTCATCAAATAGCTCTGTCATGGAAAGTGATGGTGAGTGCAAGAAGTAGTCTCAAGATCCTTTAGTGAGAATGTGGTTGTGTGAGATCTCTTCTTTGTGACGTATGCCCTCCAAAAGAGCTAGATGTGCTAGTTTCTTTCGGCAAGTGACCTATTTCCAATAGATCACACCTTAGTTGCTCGATTACGTGAATATAACATATGTAAACCATAAGAAAAATGAGAAACAATTCGGTACAAGAGATGAGTATTGAATTAGAGTCGTATAACAGAAGCATAGAGGTTGACATTAAGAAGTTGATAATTTTTGTCAAAGTTTAGTGGACGATATCGAGACTGTGTATGGAAAGTGTTCATAGGATCTCAATGTGTAGTATGTCAAGTTATCTTAGTTCAGCAAGTATCAAGAATTTATAGAATTGTGCACTAAGTTGACTCGATTGAGTAAAGTCAGCCAGTGAAGGGTTTAACGATAACAATAGAGTCGTGGAGTAACATTTTCCTTGTGAAACTTTTTATGTATTCAATGTTAGGATGATAAGAGTAAGTTTTTTTTCAAACCAAGTAAATTTTGAGGATGGAATTTCTTTTAAAGGGGGGAGAGTTGTAACGCCCCAAATTCTAGGCTAGTAGTTTTGGTTTACTCGAGAGGTACGTGGATCATATGAATTTCATAAATTGAGTAATTGGGCTTAATTGGGTTGGAATTGGGCCCAGTTAGCCATAAAAGGAAATTGGTGATTGGTAGGAAGATGATGAATGATTAAATATGTAATTTACCTTTTTAAAAAGATGATGGCTTTTTATCTCTTTCATCTTTTTCTTCTCTTTTTTTCTTTCTTTATATTCTTCGCTTCTTCTCATATTCTCTATAGCTTGAAATGGGTGGTAAGAACTCATTTCTCTGATTCAATAAGATTCAAATCTATCACTATTATTCCCTAAATATTTTTTTATTAAGGAAACCCTTGCATCTTTGTTGGCTAGCGAAAAGTTGCGGAAAATCAATCAAATCATAGAGGAAGGGTGTGTGGCTAAGCAAGAAGCTTCATTTAAAATTTCTAACATCAAGGTAGTTTATTTCTAATCCTTTGGAGTGTTAAGGCTTTCATAAATATGCTAAATTACTAAGATTTGTGTAATTGAGCATTTTAGGGTTTAATCTTGATTTCATGATTAGATGGCATTTTAAATGTAAAGAAGGCATTTTTATGACACTTTAAAACACCTAGTAACTTCCTAAAGCCTTGAAACATGATTAGAAACCAATCTAAGACATTTGAGATGATTTGTAAGTGTTTCTTAAGCTTAAATAATATATTTTTAGGTTCGAATAATGATATTGGATGAACAAAATCAATACTGAATAAAATGGGGTAAAATCTAGGGATTTTAAGTAGGGAGTATCGATACTACCCCTACAATATCGATAATTAGGGTGTACAGTACCATTACTGACCCTTATTTTTAGCAACATTATCCATTTTCAGTACTGATACTCATAGGAGTATTGATACTACTCACTTTGAATGGTTAGATTTGACCCGGTTATGGACCATAAGAGTCAGGGATGATTCGAAATGGTAGTTTTTAGTTTGTGGGGGACATATAAGGCCAAAAGGGCCTAGAGACATTCGTAGGTGTGGGTTACAACTAGAGTAACCATAGTGGCCATAATTCGTCCAAGAAATTTTACTTGAAAATGTAGTGAATATAACAAATAACTATTACAGAGGATGTATCAGCGAGCAGTATGATGAAATATTCATATTGCGAAACAACAGAGATGTGTATTGCAAGGATGTCAGCAAATGGTGAACGTACATTTGTCCCTCCAATTGATGAGTGAATTGATGGAAAGTGTAGTAAAAATGATTAGAGTGTCGCTACCTAGTAATGAACCTGAGTTAGGTATCAATGTAGCTAGTGTTGCAGGTAGTGAGCAACATTCACAATAATCGTTGCAAAATCACAAAACTCGTAGAGACTTCTCTAGAGGTATAGAATGAATAAAATACCCTGATAATAAATGACCAAAGTAGAGCAACTTGATAAACTAACATTAGTAACAGAATAACAAAACCTTACATAATGTTCTAGATGAGAGAACGAGAGAGATAACAACTAGTGAGAGGATGGCCACATTTTAGTGTGTCTAACTATGCTAGAGTGTAGTCAGATTACCTTAGTTTCCCTAGTGTAGAATTATCAATACGAGAGGCACTTCAAGGGATAACAAAAGTGCGAGGCCTGAACACTCATGAGGTGTGATACCCCAAGTATCAGATCGGTGATCATAATGAAAGGATTTAAAATTTAGAGGATTAAATTTAATAAATGATAACGTATAATAAATTATTTAAAAATTTTGATTTAAGATCAATTAGTAAGAATTGAATAATGTAAGGGTGTTTTGATCCTTTAAAGGGAAATGTATTTAAAATTTATTTTTAATTATGTATTTAATGTAAATGAAGAAAGGGAAAAGGAGAGAAACAAAATTAAGTTCTCTTTTTCTTCCCCGTTACCCGTGTTCTTTGCACAACCAAGGTAAGATTTCCTTGAGTTTGTTTATTCTTTATTTTATGGGCAAGTTTTAAACCTTAAGTGATATAGAGGCTTAAGGAAAGTTCAAGGATGATTAAAACTAAATGATTAGTGAAATATTGAAGATTGAAGAGAATGGGTTTTTGAGTAATATGATGAAATTTGAGTTTTTATTGAGGATCATAAGTAAATTTGACTTGTCAATTAAGTAAATAAGGGATTAGAAGCATTAGATATGATTAAAAGCATGTTAGAAAAAGTAGTATGATTATTGGTTTGAGATGTTCTTTGGAGATTTTAGACGTTATAAGAAGCTAAATGGAGAAAAGTTAGTTGGGTTAAGTGATGTTAAGCTTAAGGGTATTATTTGAGCTAAAAGTAAGAGTTTTAAACGAAAATTTGGTAAAAATAGAGCTGAAATGTGGAAAATTTGGGTAGGGTACCAGTTTAAATTTGAAGATTTACGATGAACAGTATCGATACTGATATGGGTATCGATACCATGGATTCCAGAATGCAGAAATGGTACTGGTACTCAAAGGGAGTATCGGTACCATAATATCGAAGTATTGATACCATGGTATGGGTACCGATATTAGTGAGCTTGGAATTGTAAGATAGGCTGAAATTGTAGTAGAAATTGAAAATAATAGTATTTTTGAGTATTATTAAAAGTATAATTATTGTAGAGAGTAAACTAACATTCGTATGGTAGGTGTACTTATTTGATGCTTGTATAGATCGTAACCAAGCTCCCAAATCAAGCAAGAAAAAGGGCAAAGATAAGATTGTCGAATAATTGGACATCCTTGAAGCATATTAACAGGGCATACCAGGTGAGTGCATTTAGTATGTGCATTACGAGTTATAGTTATATTTGTTTAAATGCATATGTTGCATTACTATATTAGTACTATGTGTATTATCGACAATAAGATTGCAAAACCACGGAATTCATAATATGTTTATGAATGACCGTATCGACACTAAGTGTGCAAAACCATAAAATTCATAATATGTTTATGAACATCCATATCGGAAATAAGTTTGTAAAACCACGAAATTCATAATATGTTTATGAACGACCGTATCGGCACTGAGTGTGCAAAACCACAAAATTCAAAATATATTAATTAACGACTGTATCGACACTTAGTGTGCAACCCATTAAATTCATTATATGTTTATGAACGACCGTATTGACACTAAGTGTGCAACCCATGGAATTCATAATATGTTTATGAACGACCGTATCGACACTAATTATGAACCCCAAAGGACTTATAATGATTTGAAAATAGTAAATTCAAATTTGATAGTTATGATATATTAATGCATTGATTTTTCCTTAATAGCGTTATTGCCTCAATCAGTAAATACTTAACGTGTGTTTATTTCATGCTATAAAATTTGATAGTTTGGTGGCCAAAGTATAAAATTTGGAAATATTTAGGGAATTAAGTGATAAATTTCCTAAAAATAATTTGATTCTATAAATAGATAGTTCACTCTTGAGAGTGGGTTTTATAGAAAACCTATTTTTGGGATTTGGATTTTGGATTTTTAGTAAAGAAAAATTAGAAAGTGTTAAAGCTGTTAAGGAAACGGTAATTCAGATCGAATTGGAATTTTACAAAAATTTGAAGGATGTTATAAAATGGTTGGAAATAGTATTTTAATATTTTATATCAAGAAATTTGGTTTGGAAATGTGTAATTTTTTAGATTTAATCGAAATAATGGAATTTAGTGACTAAAACACAATTTTTGAAAAAATCATGGGAGATTTTGTAAATTAAAGTCAAATTAATTCATATTTGACTTTGGAAGTTGATAAGGTTGAGGTGTCTTGGTTTTATGGTGAATAGAAAGATTCATTAAGGGTGATTTGGTCTTATCTCAATTAAATGAATATTTAATTCATTTATAGTGGAATTAAATGTAAACTAAGATGAAATGTACCTAACATTTCATCCAACTTGCTCATCTTCTTCTCCAAGCTATGGTGGGTTTCTGCAAAGGTGAGAGAAAGTTTCAATTCAATTTTTAAGCAATTTTATTAGGATGTTGGGTATGCCGTAAAATAGAAAATTGTTATATGCGAAAAACACTATCATTTGGTACCAATATTGCATGATAATCTTGATGGTGTTCAACGATCCAAATTTCTACAGTTTGTTTTCATATAAGGGATCATGAAATTAATGATGGATCTTGATGTTTGTGAGGTAGTTGATTCATATTCAAGCATGTGTGATGATTAGAACTTGTTTAATCTTTCTAGAACTTGTTCTTTAAGTTTCGGCCATGGATTGTTTGAGTGAGAAAAAATATGGAAAAATTATATAAGGGTTAGAAATGATGATGGAAGTAATCTATAAGCCTTAGAAAATTTAGGGACCATTTTGTAATTTTTAAACAGTAGGGGATCAATTTGTAAATTTTGGAAAATTGATGAGTTGTTGTGTAAGTGTTATATAATTGATGTACTATGCTGGAAATTTTATTTGGGAAGTTTAGAAAGTTTGGTGATTTTAATGTAAATTTTAAATTGTTTGGGAGTGTTTATCGTAATTATATCTTTTTATGGGAACACTTGGTTGATAATACTTTCAATACTGGAATTTTTGTATTGAAATTTTAAGTGGTAAAATGGTGAAGGACCATTTTATATAAGTTGGAAAAGTTGGTGCCAAAATTAAAAAGAATTAATAAGTGTTAAAATATTTGGTGGAAAATAAGTTTCAAGTATATTATGGAGTTGTTAAGGGATATGTTTATGTTAGTACAATACTAACATATGTATCGTTATGAATTTGTGATTTATACAGGTCGTGATTGATTAGTGATCGAAGCATGTCAAATAGAAAAGGGTTTATTGTGGACAATAGTGAGGCACGTATATTTTGAAAGATATAAAGTGTCAAGGTGAATGTAATACATGCATGACACTATACATGGATGTTTTATACATCATCAGGAAGACTTGTGACAAGTCTACCTTGTTTATATCAACATGATAATATGTCATTTTTATAAATTTGATATGACATTGATATGTCATAGTGTGAAATTATAATGCATTGATTATGAATAATGTGATATTTTACCATGAATTTTTGGGTATGAATTGCCCAATGTTAAATATTGATAATATACTTTGCCATGAATGGATCAAATGAAATAGACTATATACCCAAGTAAGTTGTTGAGGGACAGGGTATAGTTGGCATGCCATAGAGTATAGCAGCTGTAGGTTTATAATAGCACTATAGTGTGTAAGGGCACTAAGTGCGGGAATGTGGATACAACCTTATGTATCATGTCTGGATTAGCACTATAGTGTAAGCTTAGTGTAGGTGGTGGGCACGACCTTATGTGTATTATTCGGATTAGCACTATGGCGTAAGCTTAGTGTAGGTTTAACACTACGGTGCATGTATTTTACTCGAATACCCAGGGTCCTCAGGGTTTTATATTGGGCTATGAGCTATGGTTTATGGCTTATGGAACGGTTGTAAGTATATTGGAAAAATAAGCTTATGAGCTTATGGAATAAATGGCAAGTATATTGGAAATAATTTTTATATTTAGTTCTAATATTTTCATCATAGTAAAATATTGGATAGGCCGGTAACATGATTTTAAGGCATTTTGATTTTGACAATGAAATTCATGCATGAGTTGTATTGCACTGTTTATTGTTTTAATTACCTCACTAAGTATATACTTAGCGTGTGATGATTTTCATGCATAGGTAAAAAGCCAGTATTGGAATAAAGAGTTCAAAGCGACATCAAGCATCGGGGGAGTATATTTCAATATCAGTAAGACATCCTATGATGTAATGTTGACTTTATTAGTGACATGTAATTATTAATGTTCTATTTGGTTTGTTGAACAAATTTGGAAACAAAATGGTAACTTTGTAGTGATGAAAGATTAAGTTTTATGAGTTTATATTTTTTTTTGAAATTACATATTTTAAATTCGATGTTTTGTGCATCGGTACACTTTTCACAGAACTGTAGCAATGCATCGGTACGCTGTTCACTGTTCAGTGTACTATTCATAAAAAAATCTTTTGCTTTAAATTTGTTATAATGAAACATAATTCATAAGATATGGTATTTTTATAATATCATTTACCATTTTAAGAAAATAAAATTTAAACCACTTTTGAATTGGAAATGATTTTAAGAAATTTGGGTGACATCTATAATCTATATACGTATAATTATACGGGGTTATGGGTGTTACAGTAATTGTACGACATCTATGTCTATTTTTGATATTATTAGTCGGCATGTAATAGAATTATGATAACGCTCTAGAAAGTATTTGATTTATAATCATGTAAAAAGATAAAATGTTTGAACGTTAAACTTTTTGTTAACATATTAAAGTTTAATGAGCGTTTTATTATTATTAAATTAAAATGTTTTATGAAAATAAACAAAAATATTTTAAGGGTTTTTAAAAGAGGAAATATTTTAAAAGTGATGTGATATATGTGGTCTCATGTATAGAAACGTATACAGGAAATGGGTGTTACATTTATTGGTATAAGAGCTACAGGTTTAGCCGATTTTCAACAGAAATCGGGTGTATTTTAATGTAAAAAGGGTTTACATGACACTAAGATGTCATGGTTACTGATAGGGTATAGTAGAATATGATTGATGTCGTTCCATATTGACTTAAGTATTCTCCTTATGTAAGTTATATTAGATGTCGGATTCAACGAATTCGATAAGAGCAACTGGATAAGAAATTATAGAAGGGTCGGGTAGCGAGACCTATAAAACTAATAGTGAGCATCCGGTCCTATATGAAAATGCTAGCACACCGACACATCATTGTATGCTTGTGTAAGAGTTTGGAGCCTTTATACAAGCTCTCGATGCCATTTTGACTCGATTCCAGCCTCATTCATCTCTCACTGCTCCTCTAGTACCGCGGATGTTAATTCTAAAAGAGTTGAAAAGTTTGGGAGCTCCTCAGTTCTGGGGAGATGATGATGAAGGTCTGATGGATGCTAATTTATAGCTAAATGATGTTATGGTGATGTTGAAAAGCTTTCAATGCTCAGATTCTGAAAAGCTGGGCAGAGCTATATCTTTACTCAGAGGATCAGCTCAAGTGTGGTGGACCAACACTATTATGTATGCATCACCTGAGCAAGTGACCTGGTAATTCTTTCAAGATGAGTGCAAGTACATCAGGGAGCAGTTTATGTGATCAATGCTGTTGAAGTTCATTAATTTGAAATAAGGCGATCGAGCAGTGTTTGAGTATGAGGCTAAATACAACAAGCTTAGTCGTTATGCTAATGAGGTAGTTCCTAATGATAAAGCCCGATGTGATTGGTTCATTGAGGGTTTGAGGCCTAAATTGAAAGAGATGATGTTGGCTTTAAATTTTCCTAGTTTGCAAGAAGATATTAACCGAGCTAAGGCTATTGAAAGAGCTCAAGAGGAAACTCTAGCAGCAGAGAAAAATATGCAAACGGGAAAAAGAGGTGGAATGTCTTCAACTTTACATCATGCTAAGAAAGACAAGGGCTCGAGTTCTTGATATATGGATAGAGTTAGTTCTACTAAAGCTTCTCATAAAACTATACAATCACAATATTTTGTTGCTAGCTCAGGTAGAGCATATGGAGAAATAACTAATCCATGTCAGACATGTGGCAAATTTCACTGGGGAGTGTTCAGATTTCTCTCTGGAACTTGTTTCCATTGTGGAGAAGCTGGTCACTATACCCGAAATTATCCACAGAGACCCAGAGATAGATCAGTGCAAACTGAGAGATCACTAGCAACATCTAGTAGAAGAAGAGGAAGATGAAGATTTGGTGGTTAATCTGAGTCAAAACAGCGACAAGAGACTCAGAGAGTGGCCCAAATTTATAATATTAAGACTAATGATGATCGGGATGACCCGGAGATTGTAACAGGTACATTCTATCTTTTTTATGAACCTGTATTTGTTTTGATTAACCCTAGTTCTACATACTCTTATATTAGTACAAAGTTAATTAGAGCTAGAGGAATTCCTTTAGAAATAATATTTAGTGAGATGATAGTAGTTAACCCCATGGGCCATAGTGCAAGAGTAACTCGAGTATGTAGAAAATGCCCGATAAAGATTCAACAGGTTATGATCCCCACAAACTTGATGGAGTTACCTTCGATGAGTTTCAAAATATTTTGGGTATGGATTGGTTGTCTCCACATCATGGATGAGTTGATTTTCATAAGAAGATATTATTTTTAAAGGATACGGAGGGGTTCGAAATAGTAATGATCGACAAAAAAGCAAAATCACCATCTAATTTGATATCAGCCATGAGAACAAGGAAAATGATGTCTAAAGGGTGTAAAGCTTTCCTAGCTAATGTGATAGACATTCGAGTACCAAAAGTGATATTAAATGATATCTCAATAGTTAAGGAATTTCTAGAGGTTTTTCCGAAAGAATTATCGGGTTTACCTTCAGATTGTGAGGTGGAATTTAGGGTGAAGGATTCTACAGCTAAATATTTCTTAGAGTTGACCTTCAACTCAACAAGAAACAACCACTAATACTTATAAGGTCTTTAAAAATATATGAACTTACAACTCTAAAGCTAAAGTAACGATGTCTATTACACTAAGGCCCACTGACTAGACACTTAGATAATCTCACCCAGATCCTTTACACGATGACCTTCCAACTAGCTCGCTTAATACCATCAGAGAATGCATACACCTATGTCTATTGGATCAACATGAAAAACTGGTGTATTTAAAAACATGCCTAACATCTCATTTGTGACATTAACATCTTGACATTCTCTCTCTATGATATGAAAAACTGGATTAACAAAATTTGGATAAGGAATTGGTCGATCTGCTCCTTGGATTGAGCTGGAACACCATCATTTAGACTAGGATAATCCTTCACCACATACACCAAGGACCCACATATATAGCACTTTCTAAAGAGTTTAAATCACCTCTCTCGATGGTTATTACCATAATGCTCACACTCTGGATACCTCAAAACTCTAACAGAACCTCCAGAGCTCGCCACAGATGGTGACACTGGTGGTCTCCTATGAGGCCTTATATCTGATCTCTAACTGAACTGGAGTAACAAGGTCGATGTCACTTTCTTATACTCACGTGGACCTTTGGATATGTCTACCATTGACTGAGGTAGATCTACTGGTACATGAGTCCCCTTACTTAGGGTGCTTAACTCACTTAACAAACTCTTTCTCATACTCTGCACCATCTCTAAGGCCTTAACATGCCTTGACAACTCAGATAATACCCTAGGCGGATCTATCGTTAACGTCTCATAGATATCAATATGAAGTCCCTCGAGGAACCTCTTGAACCTCAAGGACTCTATCGTAACTAGATCTAGAGCATAACGACTCAATCATACAAAATCTCTCTAATACTCGTACACCGAGCGATCTCCCTGAACTAGCTGAGAGAATTGCATCCTCAACCCATCAATAGGTGCCTTGCCGATATACTTGCCTTTATACTCGCTCAAAAATTAATCTCACGTAGGCACCTATGGCCGTAGAGCCATTTCTACAGTCTCCCACTAGTTTATACCATCATTAAGTAAAGCAGTGGTGCACTCTAACTTACCCTCTGGGTTAAGATGAAGTTGTCTCAATGTTCTCCTGGTTTTTCTCAACCATTGGTCGACTGAAATTGGGTCATCCTTACCTAATCAATAGAAGTCAATTGTCTTGTATCTCCCCAATCTCTCTACTAGGGTTTCTATCGTACTAACTTATTATGGCTGGCTGAACGGTTTGTTTTCAAGGAATGACAGCAACTATCTCCTTGAGAGTGGAAGTCAATCCTTTAAAGAATGACATATCTACGACACCCGCGTCTAACAGAATCCCCTAATCCTATGCACCAGGTAGGAACTCCTAACTGAAGCTGTCACGATGAGAACCTCAGCTCTCCATCTGATCCTCGTGACCATGCTCGAAACTATCAGAATCAAATTTTTTGATCAACACATGTTAAGAAAGAAAACATCATTAGGATTCCAGACTTATACAAGTACTTTATGTACTTAGGAGAATGTATTCACTGACACCTTACTAAAACTGACCACTAGGTCCTAGGACCAACTCAACCTGATGCTATGCTACCACTAAATGTAACACCCTAATCCAGAATTGACCTAAAATATCACATTGGGCCACCGAGGCAACCCTTGATTTTCAAAACTTGTTTATTTTCTATAAAAACATAATATATGGTATCAATGATAAACATAAATATTAACCACAAAACATTTTATAAACTGAAGCTCCATGACACATTTTAAATCAAATATTACAAACAATTTCTTATAAATATTAATACACGAGTAATGTTATATGAATACATATTCCCGCTAAACTATAGTACAATACCCTAAAGGAGATTTTGGAAATCCTTCTGCAATAGTGCTCCATGAACTATTCAATCTACTGACATGCCAATAGAAAACATCCGAATGTTGGGCTTACAAAGCCTATAGTATAATCACTAATCTAGTACAACATTTTAAGTTCCATAAACATAAACATGCTAAAGACATTGTACTAAGCTGTAGGTACATGCATGATCTAAACCATGTACTACCTACCTAGGCATAACTATTCTATCACTAGGGTGGGAGTCTCACGATCCCCCTAATCCTCTATTAAGGGCCTCACCATGGCTATATCGCTAGGTCTATAACCCTAAAGACTATAATTACTATACATTATCGAAATGTGTACTTACACTTTGGAGCATTATCTGAATGTCATACTGACTCTACTATGCATTAGCTGAATGTCATACTAACTAATATATGGTCTCACATAGCCATTAGATACTAATTAACATAGAGAACCCGATGTCACATAGCATCGGTGAAATTCCTACTAACTATTGAATGATCTCCTTATCCTGACATAGCCATCAAGTAGATTATTAAGGAGAAACTTGGTTATCACATAGCAATTGGTAATTCCCTCTCTACTAAAGCATTGGCTCAATCTCACACATCCATCAAGCCAAGCTTAAGGATATTTTTTGTATTGGACTGATGCAATTGCACATGTATACCAAGGGCCCAAAGGCCACACAACACTCGCATTGCTAACCCACTCCTCGTGAGTGTTTGGGTCTCGTACCCTGGTTATCCATTGAAGTGCCTTGCGCACTAACAATACCCCACTAGGGAAACTAAGGTAATCTTCCTATACCCTAGCATAGCTAGACTCACTGAGGTGAGATCATCCTTTCACTAGCTGCTACCTCGCTCATTATCTCGTCTAGAATATTATGCAAGGGTTTATTAGTCTGTTAGTATTATTAATTCATTACTCTATTATAGTTGTTCGTTACTTAGGGCATTGTAGTCATTCTGTCTCTAGAGAATTCTCTAAATATTACTTGATTTTACGATGATTTCTATGTTTGTTGTTTGTGCATGTAGTACTGCTAGTCCTTTATATGATCGACTTTATTTCTGAGTGACGATTCTCTAATCGATTTTACTATGACTCCCTTAATTCACTCTCGAATTGGAGGGACAACAACACATTCAGTATTCACTGACATTCTTGTTGTATACAACTCCATTACTTTGAACTTTTACCAATCCATCATACTACTTGTCAGTATATCCCTTGTTACGCTCCTTAATCCTTAAATACTTTATATGTGTTCGATTGAGGATATTTTGTTGCATTATGGCCCAGGGTTATTCTGGTTGTAACTCGCTCCTACAAGCGTCTCTAGGCCTCTTTGTCCATTTACGTCCACTGCGAACTAAGTTATACCATCACAAACAATTCTTAGCTCTTAAAAACCTTAACCATGTCAAATTTGATCATCCAAGATGGTTAGTATCTATACTCTACTTGTAGTATCGATACACTAGAGTCAAGTATCGATACTCATATGAGTTTTGGTACTAAAAATTGATTCAAAGTCCTAACAAATTGCCTAATATTGATGCTAGACACCGTTAGTATCGATACTGTAAGGGCAGTATCGATACTCCCTCTAGCAGTATTGATGCTCCCTTGTTGAAAGCCCTAATTCTAGTCCTAATTTATCTAGTATCAATACTCAAACTCAAAAATGGTTTATTTAGACTCGGAAAACATCCAAAAATACTCTAAATGCCATATTTTGTTTGTTAAACATGTCTTAAAGCTATAGGAAGTTATTTAGGGTCTTAAGGTTTAACAAAAATGTGTTATTAACACTTAAAACATGATTTTCTTGAGAAATCAAAGCTAAACCCTAAAATGCTCAAATCACCAAATCTTAGCAAAATCTCTAAATTTATGAAATCTTTAGTCCAAGGGATTATAAATACACTACCTTTATATTTGAATCCTGAAATTGAGTTCCTTGCTTAGCCACACTCTTCTCCTTCGGGATTTGGATAAAAACCCCCATTTTGCTTTAGCTAGGAATAAACCAAGGCTTTGATTCTTTAAAACTATGTTGCAAGGGGGATTAAAATCGAAAATGAAACAAGAAAAAGGTTCAAAAACTTATATTGGAATTATGGCTACTTAGTGAAGATGAAATAAGAAGAAATGAAGAAGAAGAAAAATGAAGAAAAGATAAATATGATGAGATATAAAACCCTCATCTTTAAAAAAAAATAGGGAAATTGCATAATTAGTCTTTCCTAGTTTTTCTACAATTTAAAAACCCCTTTTTAAGGCTAATTGGGCCCAAATCCAAACCAGATTAAGCCCAACAACTTTAATTATGAATTTCACAAGGTCTGCTTACCTTTTAGTAAACTTGAAACTAATAGCCTGAAATTTGGGGTGTTACGGAGAGCCTACGGGAACATTGAGCCAGTTGATGTCATTTTAGGTATCATTACCATTTTTAGTTTGCCTATTACTGATTTGATAGATCCAAGGTCTATGTATTCATGTATTTATTGTGAGCTTGTCTTAGAGTGGTGTATTTCTACTGAAGATCTTGAGGTTATGGTTCGGGGTTTGAGTTTTTTAGGGTTATATGTTCTTATAGATAAATTCCACATTAAATGTTCAGTCAGGGTTCAAGGACAAATATTTCCCACTAATCTTATAGAATTACCCTTTTGGGAGTTCGGTTTGGTTATAAGAATATAATGGTTATAAGAGGACGACGCGAGTTAAAGATGTAAGGTTAGATAACTTAAGCTTAGAATAGAAGATAAAACAAAAGTGGTAATATCCAATGAGGGACTTAGTTGTGCCTCCAATATCATTTAAGTCTTAATGGCTCAGAGGTTGATTAGTCAGGGTTTTGAGGCATTCTTAGCTCACATGGTAGACATTAAGATTTCAATCCCGAAACTTTAGGATATATGTACCATGAGAGATTGAGGTATTTCTTGAATCAGATCCAATGTCCATCGCTCCCTAATGCATGACACCGATCGAGTTGAAAGAGCTTAAGGTAAAGATTCAAGAGTTTTTAGAGTGAGGATTCATTCCACCGAGTATATCACCATAGGGATGACCAATGTTATTTTTAAAAAAGAAGGATGTGTAGATGAGGTTGTGTATCAACTATCGATAATTGAATAAGTTAACCATTAAGAACTAGTATCCACTCCCGAGGATCGACAATTTATTTCACTACTTCGAGGAGCGAGGTTATTCTCTAAGATAGATATGAGGTTGAGATACTATTAGTTAAAGGTAAAGGAGACCAATGTAGCAAAGAAAGCGTTTAGGACTCGGTATGGGAACTATGAGTTTCTAGTGTTACCATTTAGGCTTTCCAACACACTAGGGACGTTTATGAATCTAATAAAATGAGTCAACCATCACTATTTTGATCTGTTCGTATTAGAATTCATCTATTATATCCTATTTTACTCGTAGTTTAAGGAAGATTATGACTGTCATCTTTGTATAGTGCTTCAGAGTCTCAAGGAGCTCCATTTATATGCGAAGTTTAATAAGTATGAGTTTTAGCTAACTGCAGTGTCCTTTTTGGGTCATGTATTGGTTGCAAATAGTATTCGAGTAGACGCATAGAAAATTAATGTCCTTGTTGAGTGGGAATCATCACAAAATATATTTGAAGTACACAACTTCCTTGGGCTAGTCTAATACTACTACCGCCACTTTATTAAGGGGTTTTCAATGATCTTTTCCCCTATGAATAAGCTTTTCAAAAGGATGTACCTTTTGTTTGGGATGAGAAATATCAACAGAGCTTTGAAAAGTTGAAAGAGATCTTGACTCAAGCATTAAGTTTTACTCAGCCATAGTCTAGCAGGGATTATACCATGTTCAACAATGCCTCATTGAGTGGGTTAGGATATGCCCTTATGCAATAAAAAATGATAGTGGCCTATGAATCTGAAAAACTAAAATCGCATGAGCACAATTATCCTATCCAAGACTTGGACCTCGTCGCTTTGGTTTTTTGTCCTAAAGATTTTGAGATACTATCTCTTTGGGGAGAAATGTTATATCTTTACCAACCACAAAAGTTTCTAGTTTTTGCTTACATAGAAAATAATTAAATTTAAGACAACACCATTTGGTTGAGTTGTTAAAAGACTATGATTATGTTATAGACTACCATCAAAGTTAATGTAGTAGTCGATGCGTTCAGTCGTAAGTCAATGTCGGATCTTTAGGTGATGTTCGTATGATTGAGTATGACCTCATATAGAGGATTGTTAGTGGAATTATGAGTGGATTTAGAGTTTATTGGGGAAGAAAAGAGGCTACAAAGAATCGATGGGCACTTGATGGTTAGAGTGGAGCGAGTTCGCCGAGGTGAGTTGTCTATTTTTTTAAATAGGCCTCATTAAAAACCATTTCTAGTCCTATAAGGGAAAATAATACCCACAGAAACTATATTACTTGCAAGAATCTTTCAATATAGAATTTTGAATAATCTCGGGAAAAACAAAGTCAAAATACATAGTGATCCAGACTGACGTACCCAACTAGTTAATTTATGACCCACCTTGTTAAAATCACGAATAACATAATTGATACTAAACCCAATAACAATATAAATTACTCTTTTGCCTCTGCTAAATGGAATCCTAAAGTGGAAAGGTCATCTGTCGTACGCTGAAATTTGTTAACTACAAGCTGGGCATCAGATTCAAGACCCACGAGTGTCCATCCATACTCACTGGCTAAATGTAAACCAAAAAAATAATCACATAGATTTCAACTAGACCAGCCTCCATACAACTTGTTGATGACAAAGTAAGACCACCTAAAACCTGACAATCTATATCTTGGGCTATGACCCCAACTGCTTCCATGCACGTCATTGAATCTAAAGAACTATCAACATCAATCTTCACAATACCTTATAGTGGGAGACTCTAATGAATCAGTGTAGGCGATAAAGCTACACTATGTAGACCACCTGGGACATGTAATCCTAGTAAGAAATTGATTCGTTGGTACTTTAGAAACTCATCTTGAAGAGTCTTCAAATTTGTAACTATGACCTAAGGAGGTTGGAGACGCCTTTCATGGAACAAAATTTTATGCCCATTCCATATATTCCAAAGAAGCATAATAAAGACAATTTTTTTCATAAGAAAGTGAAGTAAACACATTCTCAAGACAAAGAGTTGTTCATTTTTTAGTTAAATAAAATAGATCTGTTACTTTTTAGGGTTTGACTGTGCATGTTGACTATTAAGCAATTACGAACAAGGATAATTGGCGAGGCCCATTGTAGTTCGTTCTCAGTCTACCCTAAGGTGACAAGATGTACCAATAACTTTAACAATTTTATTGGTGGTCGGGTATAAAGAGGGAAGTATATGAGTTTATGTTTAGGTGTTTGGCTCTCCAACAAGTTAAGGCAGAACATCAAGTACTTCAGGTTTACTATAATCTCTGCAGATACGGTAATAGAAATGGGACAGAGTAACCATGGATTTTTTGACCGGGTTGCCTATTAGGTGCTAGACACATGATGAGTTTGGTTAGTAGTAGATCAGTTAACCAAGTTAGCCTATTTTCTGCCTATACGGATGTATTTCACCCTAGAGAAACTAGCCAAGTTTTACATTCGGGGGATTGTTCAGCTGCATGGAGTGCCTACATCGATTATTTCTTATAGAGATTTTTGTTTCAATTTAAGATTTTGGAAAGTGTTTCATGAAGATTTGGGTAGAAAGTTACACTTTATCACTACCTTCTTGATGTGGTCATGCCTACCTTGGATCCGGAAGTGATGCCTCAAGGTCCCATTATTAGATCAAGGGCCAAATAATTCAGGGATGTACTTTTAACTAAGTGTCTTGAATCCTTCAATTCATTTGACAACTTAACACCATCCAATGTTAAGTTGTGTAATGTTTTAATATCTAAAGGATAACTTAGCATATACACATATTTATAGTTAATGCACATTGTTATTCGTAAGTATGCTAAGCATGTTAAAATAGTCTTGCATTCATTTAAGCGTGATTCATTACATTCATGAAATGGCAGCATGCTTATTCATTCATTTGTTACCTTATGTACTTTCATTTTAGCTCCTAGATCTTATACTTTAGTTTACATATGTTATATAATGATATACTTAGCTCATGTCATGTATTCATAGCTCACAAGGTCATAATCATGCACAACAGTAAGGTAATTGGATCATATAAGCTCAATACCTTTGACTTACCATGTTTTCTTTGCACATAAAGGTACATGGGAGCATGACACACATTGGGAAAGCTTGTTGGAGTATTTAGGATCCATATGCAACTCATAATCAGCTCACAAACATCATGGCAGCTCGAGGAACATAATGGGAAGCTCAACTCAGCTAGTTGGACTATTTCAAGACAAGTTTTTAGAGTGACATCAATTGTAGCTGAAAATAACTAAATGTGCTACTATGAAGTTTGGGAGATCACGAATAAGAGGATCATTCACCACCAGCCCTTGCATTACTAGCTAGCTAGACACATGCAAGTTTGAAGAAAGCTCAACTCACGCCCAAGGCTGCTGCACGTGCTTGGTTTTCATCCCATGCATAAGGCTACACCACAAGCCTCTTAGAGAACCATGTGCACGCCTTATGACCAGCCAAGCTAGGAGTTATGCATGGACCCCTTTTAGGAACCAAGATGAATGGCTACATAATTATTCGACCAAGCATAATTTCTCATCCAAATTGGCACCAACTTGACGGGATTCAAGCACTATTCGGCCATGAGACATGCCTCCTATGTTCAACCAAACCAGCACCTATGTTTTCATGTTATTTATTAATTAATTATGTCATTTTAAAAGGACACAAGGGCTGGTCGAACCACCATATATCCATTCGATCAAGTCCCTTCAAAATCTATAAATAGGCTAGTTCTATTCATTTGTAACACACCTTTGATTTTAATATAAGTGAGATTATTCTCTTTTCTCAAGTCCTTGTGACTTTTATCGAATTATCAAGTAACTTAATTACTTATGGCGTCAATCATTCTTCCTTGATACTTGTGGTTCCTATCTCTCTATAGATTGTGGGTCCAAGTCCTTTGTTACCACCCGTTAGAAAGATTTGTATGGTTGGGTCTTTGCTCATTGTATCAGAGGTTCTTCCTTTGTCATTCTAAGATACTATCCTCAGCAACCATCCTTTGTTTCATCACCCATACCATAGCCATATCAACATACTTCCGTTACTATTTCTCATAACATAAATAACCCTCCATTTCACCTTTACATCTACCACCAAGCCATCTCTTTGAGCCATTCACTTATGCAGGTTGTTTTACTTCCTTCGTAGATCCACAATAAATTAAAGGTAGAAATACCTTACATCAAGCGGTATTCAGAGCTTTAGTGGAAGAAGCAACGTGCAATAACAACAACAACAAAAAAAGAAGTGCATGTGAAGTGCAAGTGAAAGAAATAAAAAATCAGCAAAGAAATTGCAAGCACTCAAAAGAAAAAAAGAAAAAAAAAAGAAAAGAAAAGAAAAGAAAGAAAAGTTGAAAGCACACATCAACAAGTCTCATCACCAAGCCATTTCAAGTAAACATCTAAAATTGATTGTGGTGATTGAAGGGTTGTAAAGTGACTTTTTGTAAGTAACCCCTTTATTCTCTTCTTTCATTTTTATAAGATACCCTTTCATTATATTTTGCTTTCTATTCCTACTAACCCTTTTATAGCCGACATACAACAAGTAAACTTTACTTGGTATAATTTTGAGTAAAGTTACTTAGAACTTGAGATAAAGAGATTGAGAGGAAAAAGGCTTGAGCGTGGGAGACTAAAAGAGGACTCGTAAAAGCCTTGAAGTCCTAAAGTGCAAACACAAGCGGATTGAGTGACATTCAAGTTTCCTTGGAGTGAACTCCTGAGGCTTTGTGAGAGCATTATTTGGTAAGGTCATATACAGATTTCCTTTTCCTATTTTGCTAACATGTCTCTTCCATCCAACATCTTTGTAGTTAAAAGGACTTTGAACATTCAAAGTCAAGACGATGAACAAATAGAAAATATCTTCCATACAAAATGTCATGTGGGAGATAAAGTTTGTGTGGTGATCATTGATGGAGGAATTTGTCAAATGTAGCAAGTACTCACATGGTGGAAAAGTTGGGCCTAAAGACTTCCAAGCATCCTCATCCTTACAAACTTCAGTGGCTCAATGATGTAGGGGAAGCAAAGGTAACCAAACAAGTTATTATCCCTTTCTGGATTGGAAGATACAAGGATGAAGTTTTTTGTGATGTGGTGCCCAAGAGTGCAAGCCACATTATATTAGGACGACCTCGGCAATTTGACTAGAAGGCTACTCATAATGAGTTTTCCAATGAGTATTCCTTCCAACATCAAGGAAAAAAAATCATATTGGCACCTATGCTTCCAAGTCAAGTCCATGAATGTCAAGTGACCCTTAAGTCACACATAGAAGAATAGGAGAAGGAAAAAAAGGCCAAATAAGTTCACACACAAAAGATTAGCATATATGCCAATAGAGGAGATGTTTGGAAACATTTACCAACAAAGAAAGCTATACTTATACTTATGTATAAGGAAAGTTTTCTACTTACTAACCCTCCTGAAGGCTTACCTTCTTCTGTCTCTACTCTTTTACAGGAATTTGAAGACATGTACCCTGAAGAAATTCCAGATGGTTTACCACTGATTAGAGGAATTAAACATCAAATTGATTTCTTTCCCGGAGCCACAATTCCTAATAGACCAGCGTAGAGAATCAATCCTAAGGAAACCAAGGAATTATAAAAGCAAGTCAAAGAACTACTAGACAAGGGATACATTCGAGAGAGTTTAAGTCCTTGTATTGTATCGGTTTTGTTGGTGCTAAAGAAAGGTGAAACTTGGAGAATGCTTATGGATTGTAGGGATGTGAATCAGATCACTATCAAATATAGATACCCTATACCTCGATTGGATGATATGCTTGATGAACTTAGTGGAGCCAGCATCTTCTCCAAAATTGACTTGAAATGTGGCTACCATCATATTAGAATGAAGGAAGGTAACGAGTGGAAAACTGCATTCAATACTAAACAAGGTTTGTATGAGTGGTTAGTCATGCCTTTTGGCTTAACTAATGCCCCTGGCACTTTTATGCGTCTGATGAACAATTTCATTCAGCCTTACATTGGTAAGTTTTGTGTTTTTTATTTTGTTGACGTATTGATATACAGTAAGTCCCTAAACGAGCATATTGAACATTTAAGATCTCTTCTTAACACTTTGAGATAAGAGCATTTATATGATAATCTCAAGAAGTGTTCTTTTTTTACTGACTAAGTTACCTTCTTAGACTTCATTGTAAGTTCATAGGGATTAACAGTAGATCCGAGAAGATTAAGGTAATTCAAGAGTGGCCAAAACCTATCAATGTTAATCAAGTACGAAGTTTCCATAGATTGGCTAGCCTTTACAGGAGGTTTGTACCAAACTTTAGTTCTATTGTCGCCTTCTTAACAGGGATTATTAAGAAGAATCCAAACTTATCTTGGGGTAAAGAACAAGATGTAGCGTTTAACAAACTCAAGGATTGTTTGACAAAGGCACCATTATTAGCATTGCCAAATTTTGAAAAGACCTTTAAAGTTGAATGTGATTCTTCCAGAATTGGAATTGGTGCTGTTTTAAGTTAAGAAGGGAAGCCAATCGCCTACTTTAGTGAGAAACTAAATGGTTCAACTCTGAACTATCCAACTTATGACAAAGAGATGTATACACTCATTCGGGCATTGGAGACTTGGCAACACTACTTGTTACCAATGGAATCTATTATACACATTGACCATGAAGCCTTAAAGCATATCAAATGACAACATAAACTTAACAATAGACACGCTAAATGGGTCGAATTCCTTGAGTCTTTTCCCTATGTCATCCACTATAAGAAAGGAAAAGATAACATTATGGTTGATGCTCTTTCAGGCAGGTATGTTTTACTTTGCACTTTGGAGTCTAAACTCCTTGGTTTTTCATTCATTAAAGAACAATATACTACTGACTTGGATTTTGGAGAAAAATATAAGTTATGTGAAACTGTTGCTCATGAAAAATACTACCAGCATGATGGATATCTTTTCAAGAGAAGAAGACTTTGCATTCCACAAGGTTCTATGAGAGACATGTTAACCAAAGAAGCACGTGAAGAGGGACTTGTGGGACATTTTGACGTTGAAAAGACACTTAGAATCTTGAAAGAACACCTATTTTGTCCAAAGATGAAAAGTTATGTTGAAAAGGTATGTGAAACGTGCTTAGTGTGTAGAAAGGCAAAATCAAGAGTTATCCCTCATGGATTGTACATGCCTTTGTCGATACCAACCATCCTATGGGTAGATATCTCTATGGACTTTGTTTTGGGATTACCAAAGACCAAGAGTGGAAAGGATTCAATATATGTGGTGGTCTATAGGTTCTCCAAGATGGCTCACTTTATACCATGCAACATGATCGGTGATGTTATCCATGTTGCAAATTTATTCTTCAGAGAAGTGGTAAGGTTACATGGACTTCCTCGAACCATTGTGTCAGACAGAGATGTCAAATTCTTAAGCCACTTTTGGAGGACTTTGTGGAGCAAAATTGGCACAAAACTACTCTTTTCTACTACATGTCATCCATAAACGGATGGACAAACTGAAGTGGTTAATAGAGTTTTGTCAATGTTACTTAGATCCATCATCAAGAAGAACATCAAAACTTGGGAAGAATTCCTACCACACGTGGAGTTCGCTTACAACCGAACAATTCATTCAGCAACCAAGTATTTTCCATTTGGGGTAGTGTATGGTTTTAACCCTTTAACACTTTTGGACTTACTTCTTTTATCTTATGATCAATTAGTGAACAAAATAGAAAGGACAAAGTAAAAAATTTTAAAAGGCTCCATCAACAAGTCAAGGAATATATTGAAAGAATAACTAGACAATATGAACAACAAGCAAACAAGGGAAGGAAGAAGATAACTTTTGAAGTCGCTGATTGGGTTTGGGTACACTTTAGAAAAGAAAGATTCCCAAATCAAAGAAAGTCCAAACTACTACCCCGATGAGATGGTTCATTTCAAGTTATGGAAAAGATAAATGACAATGCATATAAACTAGAGTTGCCCGGTGAGTTTGGTGGCGAAAGTGCTTCATTCAATATCTCTGATTTATCATTATTTTAGGATGGGGACAACTTAGGGACAAATCGCTTAAAAAAAGAGATGATGTGGTCACGACTACCTTGGATCCAAAAGTGATGCCTCAAGGTCCCATTACTAGATCAAGGGCCAAACAATTCAGGGAAGTACATTTAACTAAGTGTCTTGAAGCCTTCAATTAATTTCACAACTTAACACCATCCAATGTTAAGTTGTATAATGTTTTCATAGCTAAAGGATAACATAGCATATACACATATTTATAGTTAATGCGCATCGTTATTCTTAAGTATGTTAAGCATGTTAGAATAGTCTTGCATTCATTTAAGCATGATTCATTACATTCATGAAATGGCAGCATGCTTATTCATTTATTTGTTATCTCATGTGCATTCAGTTTAGCTCCTAGATTTTATACATTAGTTTACATATGTTATATAATGATATACTTAGCTCATGTCATGCATTCATAGCTCACAAGGTCATAATCTTGCACGACAACAAGGTAATTGGATCATACAAGCTCAATACCTTTGACTTACCTTGTTTTCTTTGTACATGAAGGTACATGGGAGCATGGCACACATTGGGGCAGCTTATTGGTGTATTTAGGATCCATACGCAACTCATAATCAGCTCACAAACATCATGGCAGCTCATGGAAGACAATGGGAAGCACAAATCAGCTGGAGAAGCTCAAGGCTAACTAATCTCATCTAGTTGGACTATTTAAAGACAAGTTGCTTAAAGTGACATCAATTGTAGCTGAACATAGCTGAATGTGCTGCTATGAAGCTTGGGAGATCATGGCTAAGAGGATCATTTACCACCAGCCCTTGCATTGCTAGCTAGCTAGACACATGCAAGCTTGAAGAAAGCTCAACTCACACCCAAGGCTGTTGCATATGATTGGTCTTCATCCCATGCATAAGGCTACACCACAAGCCTCCTAGAGAACCATGTGCACACCTTGTGACCAGCCAAGCCATGTGCTATATATGTGACGCCATGTGATGCCTTTTAGGCGCCAAGATGAATGGCTACATAACCATTCGACCAAGCATCCTTTCTCCTCAAAATTGGCGCCAACTTGAAGGGATTCAGGCACTATTTAGCCATGAGACACGCCTCCTCTATTCAACCAAACTATAACCTATGTTTTCATGTTATTTTTTAATTAATTATGTCATTTTAGAAGGACACAAGGGCTACCCGAACCACCATGTATCAATTCGGTCAAGTCCCTTCAAAATCTATAAATAGGCTAGTCCTATTCATTTGTAACACACCTTTGATTTCAATATAAGTGAGATTATTCTCTTTTCTCAAGTCCTTGTTACTTTTATCGACTTATCAAGTAACTTAATTACTTATGGCATTAACCCTTCTTCCTTGATACTTGTGGTTCCTATCTCTCTATAGATAGTGGGTCCAAGTCCTTTTTTACCACCCCTTAGAAAGATTTGTAAGGTTGGGTCTTTGATTATTGTAGAACTGGTTCTTTCTTGGTCATTCTAAGATATTATCCTCAGCAACCATCCTTTGTTTCATCACCCATACCATATTCATATCAGCATACTTCCGCTACCATTTCTCATAAGATAAATAGCCCTCCATTTCACCTTTACATCTACCACAAAGCCATCTCTTTGAGCCATTCACTTATGCATGTTGTTTTGCTTCCTTCGTAGATCCACAATCAATTAAAGGTAAAAATACCTTACATCATTTCCATCCATAGACATATGGATAGTATTTGATCCAAATTTTGGAAAATATGTTTCAGTGTTGCGCCATTGACGTCATGGTAGTTGGGAGGACCTTCATACATTATTCAAGTTTTCTTAAAACAATAGTTATCATACCAGTAATCAAATGGCTCACTATGAGGTATCATACATGCGAAAGTGTATGACTCCCTTATGTTCTATGGAACTCAGCAAGAGGAAGTTAGTTGGACCAAATTTGATTAAAGAGGCAGACAAAAGTTCTGATTGGTCTAATATTTATTGAGAGAGGCATTTGACATACATAAATCTTATGCAAACCAAAAGCATAAGTATATATAGTTCATTGTAGGGGACAAAATATTTCTGAAGGCGTCGCCTTGGAGGAATATACATCACCCTGGGCGTAAAGGAAAGTTGACCTCACATTTTATAGGACCCTATGAGGTACTTGAGAAGGTTGTTCTAGTAGCCTACCATCTATCTTTATCGCTCATGAAGAAGTTTATCCACAACGTGTTCCATGTGTCCATACTTAGGAGTATATTTTTGACCCATCCAATGTCATTTCGCTAGAACAAATTGAAGCAAGTAAGGACATGTGTTATGTTGAGGAATTGTTGAGGATTTTGGAATGAAAGGTTAAGGAACTACAAAATAAAAAGATTATGTTGGTTATGGTCTTGTGGATGAATCATGGCATTGAGGAAGCGATGTGGGAAACCGAAGAAGCTATGCTACTGTAGTGTTCACACTTATTTATTTCAAGTAAATTTGAGATTAAAATTATTTTTTAAGAGGGGATTTGTTATACCCCAAATATCAGGTTAGCAGTTTCAAGTAAACTATTTGGTCTTAGAGTGTTTGTGTAGGCTTCGTTAAGAGTTTGAGTTAAGTGTGACCTGGTTTGGGAATGAGTTAAGCACAAATGATGATAAAAATGATATTTTTTTTATTTTATATCAAAATAGTAATGAATAAGATATCAATTAGATCCTGGTTTGAAAATAAGGTTGATTCTCATTAAAATGGGTGAGGTCACACGTTGGGAAGAGAAATCATTCCCTTATCTTCTTCTTCATCTTTACTTTTTCTTTCCAAGTATTCCAAAGGTGAAAACTTTGTTGTTCCACATTCCTATTCTTTATTTGTGAATGTAATAACTAAAATCTCCTCCCTTAGAGCTTCATTTCAAGTTAACAATCTCAAGTTTTGGCTATGGTGTCCATGGTGGAGGTCTAGAAAGGTTTTGGTTTTAGATCATTAGGATGTTCTTAATTTGATCCTAAGAGTTAGTAATCATGTTTCTACTCTCATTAAGCCTTTAAGTTTAAAATTCGTTTTAGTATTTTTGATTAGTGAGAGACATTGGATAGAGCTCCAAGATAAAAATAAAGAAAAGATAGTGCTTAGGTGATTTAAGATGTTTCCCAACATCTAGGATCAATGTAACACACTCCTAACTCACGTCTACCACTTGTAGATCGTTAGGTGTATTTTTTTTGGTTGCATATTTGCATGTGTGAATTTTGGGTCATGGATGATTCATAAGGGAATAGGTATTTTGATGTTTATTATGATCTAAAAAGACATTATGATCCCCTTAAACTCTCAAAAGACTTAAATAACTCTTGAGGGCCTTATAAAGGGTTTGGGTTGGAAGGAAGAATTTTACTCGAGAGAAAATAGAGTTTTCTAGGTTTGGGAAAATCGATACTATATGAACAATACCAATACACTTCTTCTGAAAGGACAAAGTCAAGGGATTCTGTTCAATATATTTGATAGTCTATTTATAAGTTATCAATATTTTTCTTACGGTATCGATGCCGAGGATGGGGTATTGATGCTGTAATGAACTTACAAATTCTAGTAATCATTTTTGGTATCAATACTTAGAGTGGTATTGATACCCTAATAGGGTAATATCGATAATCCCCTAAGGATATCAATACTCTAAGGTCATTTCAGATTCCAGTAGCCAATTTCGGTATCATTACCAAGGGTGGGTGCCGATACTAAAGGGATAGTATCGATACTAAGACAGGTCAATATCGATAAGAGCATATTGAATTAGGTATGAAGCCTAAATTTTGGTTAGGAGCTTGAGAAGGGATTTAGAACCAACATAATTAATTTAATAAGCATAAAAGTGAAATAATCATAAGACTTATGCCTTTTTTTATACTCGAAAAAATGAGGACACGCAAGCTACTTGATTGTATGACGATCGTCTAATGTACACGTATAAGGTATCCATAGATTCTCCAATCTGTGCTAAGGCACTTTAGTATCAGTGCAATTGCACTTTTTGTATAGTGATGCGGTACTTTAGTACTAGTGCTAATGTAATTCCTTTATTTAATGGTAATACTATTATATACATATATATATATATATATTTGATATTTTGCTACGCCTCATGCTTGATGCATTTTGTTGGCATATGACCATACTTTCTAGCATATGGAATCAATGGATGCATGTAGTATAGTAGAGTTATTTTTTTGGTACTTAACTCATAGATTAACATTCTAAATCTATTTTCGTTCATATGTTAGTAGGTTCCAGTTGATGAGTTTATTGTCATATTATGGATTCTAGATTTCGATGAGCTCTAGAGTACATCTCGATTATTTTAGAGGGCATTTATTTCATAGCACTTTTGCATAGTTGGGTCGTAGATCTTTCATTAAACTATGATTTTATATTTTGAGATATTATTTTGGGAGCTCCCCACATGTAAAATTTGAACATGTATGTTTAAAACTATGGATGAATATTTTTGTTATAATTTACATTTTAATAGCCATTTCGGTGGTTTCGTGTAATATTCAAATCCTCATAATTTCAGGATGGATCAAATTTGGGTGTTACAATAATATTGGCTTAATAAATTTTTAGTTCCTAAACTATAGGTGTCTAACTTTTTTTAGCGTTTCCAACGTTACACTTTTAGGTTCCTGGACCATAATGACCATTAAATTTGGTTGTTATCTGAAATGTGTCATGCATAAAAAATTTCAAAAGTATTTTATTAAAAAAACTTAATATTATAATTTAAAATAAAAAAATCCGAAATTTTACATCTTTTGCCGCTAGTCGGTCACAGTTGCTCTATGGCCATCATCATTGACATCATTAGAGTCATCTCATTGCCACAACCAAAACCCAGTCCCCCATCCATCGTGAACCTGCATTGATCATCACAAAAAACGCCATAAAATTTCACCAGATTTCTAGGTCTTTCATTATTGTTTTCCGGTGATTTTGATGGCCATGCTCCAAAGAAAATGTTACATGGCTGCCACCATTGAGTTCTTCACCCTACTCCAAAGAAAATGTTACATGGCTGCCACCGTTGAGTTCTTCGCCCTACTCCAAAGAAAACCCGACCAGTGGTGACGCTCGCCATCAAAGGTGGAGGATGGGAGGAAGAGGAATGATGGAGGTTTGCTTTTTTAAATTTTTTTCCTTTTTTATAAAAATAATATATTTTATTATAAAAAATTAAAAATATAACGGTAGGCACCTAAAGTGTAAAGAGGAAATGTTAGGAACCTATTGTTAACAAAATATTCTTTAGGTACCAAATCGTATTTTGAGGTATAGTTTAGACACTATAAGTGTATTAAGCCCGTAATATTTTCAATGTAATCATACGAGAGACAAAGATACCTTGTAACACCCTAAACATGAATATGCCTAAAGTGTCACATTGATAAATAAAAGATATGAAAATAATAAACGTAAATAAAATATATAAAAACATTTTTATAAATTAGAGCTTTGTGAAACATAATTTAAATAAAAATAATAAAAACACAAATTGCAAACATGAATACAATAATAAGGGTCCTATGAATACTCATGCCCAATAAAGATACAATATAATATGTTAGAGGAGATGCTAGAAGTCCTACAGTGACGTTGATCCACAAATGATTAAGCTAAAGACATATGAACATAAAATATCAAAACGATGAGCTTATAAAGTCCAATATTGTAACCGCTGACTAGAGAAGCTTTATGAGTATAGAAACATAAGAATGCTAAAGAAATGATACTAAACAGTAGGTACATGCATGATCTAAATCATGTTTTACCTACTTAAGGTTTAATTGTTCTACCATTGAAGAATGAACCTTATTCTTCCCTTAATCCTCTCCTAAATGCCTCGTCATGAGTACACCTCTATTGGGTCTCTACACACACTATCTATAACTATTTTACATTATCTATATGTGACACATAATATATTGTGTATTATCTAAATGCAACACTACTAGTATATGGTTTTACATAACCATCAAACACTAGTTAAATAAGGGAACCCAATGTCACAGAGCACCGTTAAAATTCCAAATAAGTTGTTGAATCATCTCCTAATCTCACATAGTCATCAAGTAGATCATGAAGGGGGAACATGGTCATCACATAGTAATCAGAACAATTCTTGCTCAATTGAAGTATTGGCTCGGTCTCATATAGTCATTAAGCCAAGCTCTAAGGATATATGTTTTACTAGAATGATGCAACTATACATGCATAACTAAGGTCTTTAAGGGCATGCAACACTAAAAACGCCTCACTAGGGCAACTTTGGTAACCTACATACACACTAGTGTCGCTTGACAAGTAAAGTGATGTCAAACCCTCACTAGATCTTATCTCACTCGACCTCTCATTTAGAATGTTATGTAGAGGCTATTAGTATGTTATTTCTAATAATTTTTATTAAGCTACTTTATTCTAGTCATTAACACTTAAGGGAGTTTTAGTCATTTTCTTTCTGTAAAGAGGTCTCTACGAGTTTCATAACTTTACGATGATTTCTGATCCTACTATTCATTAACAGTAAAACTAGCTAGCTCGATACCAAACTTGGGTTTATTACTAGTTAGTGACACTCTAGTCGTTCACATCGTACTTCTCCTCAATGCCCTTGAATTGGAGAGTGATAACTCTATAAAAAGGCCATATTTAGGACCTTTTCAATTAAGTTATTGACTATATAAGAGCTCATATAGGATCATATAGATGCATTTAGGAGCATATAGTTGCATGTGGAGGAAATTTATTTTGTCACGACATTTTATTTTATAAACGGTCTTGCGTTATGGTAAAGGTGTTTTGTTTGATGATGTGCATAATTTGGGAGAAAGGATAAGCAAAATGAAATTGTTGTGACATGACTGCTGATCACAATACAAATACCAAATCGGACGACATTTTGGAAGCGGAGAAAATGAAAGATGATATTTTTATGAGCCAACTGTCCTTATCTTCACGTGCCCTCAATCGTTAGTCACCTATGAGGAGACATCTGGCATCTGGGCCGTCTGATTTTGTTGGGACCACGCCGGGCTGTAAGCTGCCCAAGAGGGGACCACACTCAGCTACCCTAGAGGGGGCCACTACCACAACTGCTCACCCCCTTACGTGAAAGGAACCTGATCGGGTATCCTAGGAATTTGTTAAAATTCCTAGGTTTATTATCCCCCTATAAATAGGAGATGAAGTCACCAAAAGAGAGAGAGAGAGAGAGATACTAAAAACACATTGTTTTGAGCTTAAATTCAGAGAGAAAAATGGCTCTCTTTTTTCTGTCAATCGTTTTTGTCGTGGTATTCCTTTATTAACAAGCTAGAGGGAGTGGCGAACTAGGCGTCTGAAAGGAGCTAACAAGCTGGGGTAGTTTGTGGTAGCTGAGGGGAGCTCCGGCAGTGCACGTCGAAGGTTTTTCGTCCATCGCTTGGTTGTTTGCTCACTTTTATCTTATTTGGGTTGTATAGAATGGATTAATTTCATGCCTTGTTGCTTGGAATATTCGAACCCCACCATGAACTAGTTTTATTTGGTGGAAGTTCCTTTTGGATATTTTAGTTTTATTTTAATGAATGATTTATTTTGTGTTTGTTATTTGTTTTGTTTATGATGTTTAATGCCTTAAGGTTGTAGGAGCTATGAGAGTATCCATTCCTTAAGATATTGCTTAGTGATCAAGAGAATAACTAAATAGCATATCCTTAGTGTTCGAGAGAAACTAGGGAGCATCCAAAAAAGCAAGGGGGTCTAGATAGTAACTAGGCCTAATTCAACCTTAGACATAAGGTAGGATTTTAATCGACTAAAAGATGTAGTGCTCGGTCGATAGGTTAGATGTTAGTGTTTCCGCTAAAAGGTATTGTCGTGACATATCATGTTATCTAAACCAATAGGATCCCTGCACTTACTAACGCCAATGGGTTTTTCCATGGCACACTGAACCTGTCGAGTCCATTGACTAGAGATAGTGTAGGGCACCCTTAGTAAACTCTGTCGGGAAAGTAAGGCATAAAAGTAAGACCATCCTGAGAAGTAGACTTAAGTTCCCTAAGTGACTCCTATCATTCATTCCCATAGTAGCTTGTTGTGTGAGGATTCTAAAGTCAGTTTATTTAAATCCAATGTTTATATTTTACCTTTACATTTTCAATTGATTTCACTACACTCAATTTACTTTTGCCAAGACATATCTATCCATTTTGCCACAACATCTCCATTTGCTGCCACGTTACATTACACCATCATTACATTCCCACCAACATTCATTTCATTTTGCCACAACATTCTCATTTGTGAATACCATTAGCTATACTTAGTTACTTTAGAATAGTGCATAAACTTTACTCAAGATCCCTCCAATCCCTGTGGGTACGATACTCACTCATAACTGTATTACTTATTCGATTGTGTATACTTGTACATATTTCGTGTCCATATTTAATAATCACAAAACACGAACAAGTTTTTGGCGTCATTGTCGGGGATTAACAATTGACGATGTTGAGTTTACTTGTTGCACCATTTTATTTATTCTCTTTGTACATATTTACTTATTTTTGTGTTTACCTTTTTCAGCTGTTACGTTGTCGCATGACCCGTAATAGACCCAAAGAACTATTATTTCATATTGAACCTAAGGCTAATGTTGTTCAAAATCAGGCGAAGGATCTTGCAGTTTTAAATGTCACGACAATTCCAAATGTTGGGAATGATACCCGACCATAAACTATTAGAGATCACTTAGGTCCCACCTTGGACGACCTAAAACCTACTATTGTAGCTCCCAAGATTTAAGCAACCTACTTCGAGCTCAAACCGGTTATGTTCGACATATTGGACTTGATTGGACATTTTGGTGGTGCTTCTCATGAGGATGCAAGGTAACATGTTCGAGCATATTTGGAGGTCTATGACTCTATTCGACAACAAGGTGTGCATGAAGATGTTCTGAAATTGAAGTAATTTCCATATTCTTTGAAAGATCACGCCAGTGCATGGCTTAATTGATTACTTTCTGGGTCGATAAGGTCTTGGGTTGCGTTATTTAAAAATAATTTGCTACAGCATAATCCACCTAATATTAACAACCATCTTAGGAATGTCATAACATTTTTTCATCAAGCTGATGACGAGTCAATGTATGAGTATTGGAACCGCTACAAAGACTTGCTTCGCAAATGTACCAACTATGGATTCCACGACTAGACTCAAGTCGTGATGTTCTATAATGGAGCAAATGAACTCACGAGGATGATGCTAGATGCCTCGACAAATGGCACTTTTCTTGACAAATCACCTGAAGAGGCTTTTGACATTCTTGATCGAATTGCTAACTATGATTACCAATTTCCCTCTTCAAGGTTTGAAACTAGAAGGAAGACATTTGGGACATTCAAGTTAGAAGATGAAGATTCTGTGTCTGCCCAACTTTCTACCATCACCAATATGTTGAAAATTTTGCAACGATTAAGTGAGGTGAAAAAAGTGAAGCCAACCAACTTAGTATATCTATTATGCCATAGTAATCACAATGAGAGCGAGTGTCTGACCAATTAGGAGTCCATTAACTATGTAGGGAACTACAGTCATAGAAATAACAACCCCTATTCTAACACCTATAATCTTAGATGGTGTCAGCATCCAAACTTCTCTTGGGGGAATCTAGGAATCAGAAATGCTAGTCAGCCCTCTAGGATGCAAAATTGCAATGACTCCAAAGGTTTTGAAATGGATATTCCATGGCATAATTCTAACAAGGGAGTGTCATCTTCATCCAACACAAGTTCTTTGGATGTCACAATTCAAAATTTTATAGCAACCACAAAGACCATATTGCATGACCATGCAAACTCTATAAAATAACCAAGAAGGTTTACTTCAAAGCCATAACTCATCTTTGAGGGTCTTGGAGGGTCAGATTGGCCAAATTACCACGGTATTACATTCTCGTCCACATGGCAATATACCTAGTGATAATAAAGTCATTAAGGCTCAAGACATGGAGCATTGTGGTACAATCACCTTAAGGAGTGGCACCAAAATTTACAAAGATGCTAAGTTTAAGGGGGAGATATTCGGATAGATTGATCATGAGATTGTGCACGGAGATTCAGAGATATAAGAATATTCACATTCGATGAAAAACAAGGATGAGAGTTCAAATAGTGCAACCAATGAAGATAAGAAAATTTTTACCACAGCAAAAGGAAAACCACCAACAGGAGTTGATGATTAAAGAAAAGCTGTAGAATTTTGTCGCAACAAATTTTTATGCACTGATAATCACTTGAAGCTTGATGAAGAAGATGAAGAGGAGCTGAAGGATACTCCAAAGGAGATGAGTCGGTCTATCTTACCCATAGATAGACCAAGTTCAAAATTTGAAACTTTGGATTTTATTGAATTTACTTATCCTAAACCCCAAGTAACTTCCCATCTGTCTATGCTAGAAATTATAAAAGAAATAAGGAATGAAATGGAGATTAAGAAAAATTCCCTAATGAGAAATTATTATTTTCCATGACAATTTTGTGGTATGCTAACATTATCAATTTTCTCGTTAGTGTTGTTTTGCTTCTTTACTTGATTAGCCAGGAAAAAACAAGGTCATACACGATGGTGGCTACTGTCTTTGGGATGAATCCTATCTCTTCAAACAATTTGTTTCCCAAATGATTAAAAGTTGCCACAACAACAAGGAGCAAAAAGAGATCTCATTCCAGTACAATTTAGCTTCATGCAGAGAGCACTTTGAATAAGAGAGGACTACTGGAAAAGTCCTACAATTCAGATGTGAAAGACACGAAATGCCAGGGAAAATATTTTGAAGGTAGAACTGTTATATGTGTGGGCCATTTTGGTCTACACAGGTACTCTGATCGAATGGGACAAAACTATCATAACAATTTGACATGTTTCAGAAAACACAAACTCCCAAACATGTGGACAATGGTAATGCCCCTACAATAGCTGCACCCACTTAGAAAGAAGACTCAATTGGTGTTGGCATAATAATTGACATTGTTGATGATGTCCACCCATCTGCACAAATGCCACGGCAAATTGCAACACTTCTGGCCAAGCGGACACAAGACTAAGTGACGAATCTGACCAACAACCTGATAACCTTATTTGCCTATATCAAGCAAAAGGATGAGGATGTGGCAAAAACTTTCATGTATCTCCTTCCGTATGTGGATCTTGATCTTTCTGTCTTTACTGATGCACTTTTATGAACATCTACAGATGCCACGACATCAGCAAATGCTCCCCATTCAGCTAATAAGGAGGAGCCTGAAGATGTTGACCCAATCCACACTATGCCTACAATCGAACGATAAGAGATTGAGCCCCAACTACTAACCCTAACAGTATTATTGTATCCCATGGGGCCACACGATGTAGCACAATCAGAAATACTGCATTGATTCCCTTTGAGCAGGCGTCAACGTCGTTTAAAAAAAGTACCTAAACATGAGAAGCCTCAATTCACCCTAATCCTTGAACGCCTTAGAACCCCCTACTGCACCAGCATTAGATTCTGAACACTCCAGCCCCACATAATTACATAAGTGCCCACGTTGCATGACTGTCGCACCACCACTAGCATAAGTAGTCAAGGTACCTTGAATTGCACTGCATTGCATGTAGTTTAGTTTCTTTACTTAGTTTTTATTTAACATTGAGGATAATTTTTCTCTCAAGTTTGGGGGAGTTAGGGTACATAATTCATTGCATGATAGTATTAGTATAATGAATATGCCATGACATTAGTAAGTGTTCATATTAGTTTTATGGAATAAATTAATGATGTCCGATGATGATGAACTATTTATGGCTAGAATTGAATGTACATGACTGTTGAGGATGATAGAACCAACTCTAGGACTTGATTCTTTGAAACCTTTGAATACATGATTGTACGTTTTCCATGCTTAAGGAACTTAGAATTTTTTTATAAGAGAACTCTTGCATGTCTTGGCATAAAACTTTGATAATATCCTTGAATGCTGAAAAACCCACATGTTAAAAAAATGAATAAAAATTAAAATGATGAAAAAACGAATAAATACTTTAGCATATTTGTAGAAGGATACTCCGCACGGCATATGAGTGAATGAAAGTAGTCACAGGATGACTCTACATGACTAGCTCAGGGGTGGAAGGTATGCTCCTTTTCACCTAGAGTTTGGGACGGTAGGTGTGATGGGCTGCCTCCCCTTGTTGTAGTTAAAAAAATAAAACAGTGTTGGAGTAAACTTGTAAATGACATGGAAAAATAAGAGACCTTTCTTAGAAATTTTCTAGGTTTGTTAAGCATGGACTTGATACAAACACTCACACAAAGGATCTTTCCCTAAGAGACAGTACTTGGTTTCTCAAACTAGTCTAGCGTGTTGAAGCCAACAGTTGTGAGGGCTAAAATTTTATCCCATATAACTAGCTTGAACCTTAACTTGCCATGGTATTTTTATTTTTCTTAAAACTATCCATTTCTTGAGGACAAGCAATAGCTTAAGTTTGGGGTGTCATAACTCCGTAAAAAGGCCATATTTAGGGTCGTTTCACTTAAGTTATTGACTGTTTAAGAGCTTATATAGGATCATATAGATGCATTTAGGAGCATATAGTTATATGTGGTGGAAATATATTTTTTTCTCGGTATTTTATTTTGTAAATGGTCCTACATTATGGGGAAGGTGTTTTATTTGATGATGTGCAGGATTTGGGAGCAAGGATAAGAAAAAGGAAATTGTCGTGACATGGTGAGACTGTTGAGTAGAATACAAATGCCAAATTGGACAACATTTTGGAAGCGGAGAAGATGAAAGATGTTATTTTTATGAGCCAGCTATCCTTGTCTTCACGTGCCCTCAACCGCCAGTCACCTAGGAGGAGACATCTTTCGCCTCAGTTTTTTGATTCTGTCAGGACCACGCCCAGCTATAAGCTGCCCAGGAGGGGATCACACCTAGCTACCCTGGAGGGGACCATGTCATAGCTGTTCACCCCCTCATGTGAAAGGAACCTGATCGGGGTATCCTAACAATTTTAACACATTCATAGGTTTATTCTCCCCCTATAAATAAGAGATGGATCCACCAAAAGAGAGAGACTAAAAACACTCCGTTTTGAGCTTAAATTCATAGAGAAAAAAGTTATATCCTTTTTTCGTGTTTTTTTCATGGCATTCCTCCATTAACATGCTAGATAGAGTGGCGAGTTAATCGTCCGAGAGGAGCCAGCGAGCTGGGGCAGTTCGTGGTGGTCGTGTTTCGGTAGTGCACGTCAAAGACTTTTCCTCCATCCCTTTTTTTTCTCTCTTTTATCTTATTTGGGTTGTATGGAACGAATTAATTTTATGCCTTGTTGCTTGGAATATTCGAACCCCACCATGATCTAGTCTTATTTGGTGGGAGTTCCTTATGGATATTAAGTTTTATTTTAATGGATGATTATTTTTGTATGTTGTTATTTTAATGAATGACTAAGTAGCATATCCTTAGTGTTCGAGAGAAACTAGGGAGGATACACATAAGCAAGGGGTTGTAGATAGTAACTAGGCCTAATACAACCTTAGACATAAGGCTAGGATTTCAATCGACTAAAAGGAATAGTGCTCAGTAGATAGGTTAGATGTTAGTGTTGCCGCTAAATGGTATTGTCATGACATATCGTGTTATCTGAACCAATAGGATCCCTGCACTTGCTAATGCCAATAGGTTTTGTCATGGAATCACGAACTTGGTGAATCCCTGGACTAGAGATAGTGTAGGGCACCCTTAGTAAACTCATTTGGGCAAGTAAGGCATAAAAGTAAGACCATCCTGAGAAGTAGACTTAAGTTTCCTAAGTGACTCCTATAATTCATTCCTATAGTAGCTTGTTGTGTGAGGATTCTAAAGTCAGTTTATTTAAATAGAATGTTTATATTTTACCTTTACATTTTCAATTGTCTTCACTACACTCAATTTATTTTCGCCAATACATTTCTATCCATTTTTCCACAATATCCCCATTTGATGCCACATTACATTACACCATCATTCCATTCGCACCAACATCCATTTCATTTTTCCACAACATTTACATTTGTGAATACCATTAGTTATACTTAGTTACTTTAGAATAGTGCATAAAATTTACTCAAGATCCCTCCAATCCATGTGGATATGATACTCACTCATCACTGTATTACTTGTTCGATTGTGTATACTTCCACATAGTTCACGTACATATTTAGTACTCACAAAACGCGAACAGAGAGATGTCTCATACTTTATTAGTTGACTAATATTCCTAAACTGCACGATTTCTACTACTACTTAATCTGACTTGCTCATCGTATCGTTTGTCGATACATCCTATGCAATGATTCTCATCCTTAATTATTTAATATGCACTCAACTGAAGATGCTTGAACGTATCATGCTTAGAACGGTTACTTCAGTTGTAACCCAATCTTACAAGTGTTTCTGGGCCCTTTTGGTCATTTACGTCCTTTACGGACTATGTTCTACCATTACGGATTATCCTTAGCTCTTATAGGCCTTAATGAAGTTACATTTAACCATTCAAAATGGGTAGTATCGATAATCTACTTGTAGTATCGATACCATATGGTCAAGTATCGATACCCTTATGAGTATCAGTACCAAAAATGGCTTATATTGTTGAAAATTTGACCCAACTTCGATATCAGTTATCCTGATAATTAATATTGTAGGGACAGTATCAATACTCTCCTCAATAGTATCGATACTCCAATTTTAAAATGCCCAAAATTCCTCCCAGATCATCGAGTGTTGATATTGTTCATCCATTATCGATACTCGAACCTATAAATATCTTATTTAAGCTCATAAAACACCCAAAAATCATCCCAAATGTCTTATTTTAGTTTCTAATCATGTTTTGTAGCTTCAGAAAGTTACTCAGGGTCATAAAGTTTCATAAAAACATAAATTTTACATCTAAAGCATCATTTAATCATGAAATCAAGCATAAACATTAATATTCTCAAATACACAAATCTGAGCAAATCTTCATGCTTGTAAAAGCCTAAACACTCCAAAGGTATATAAATAATCTACCTTAGTTAAAGAATCAACAAGCTTTACTTCCTTTAAGACTTGGTTGGTTCTCCCCCTTTTTATAGTAAAACAAGGAAAACAATGATTTTATTAACATAAATGATTGCAAGAGGAATAAGGACAGATTAGAAGCTGATAGACACAATGAAAGAACTTTTATCATCCACCTTAGATCTGTGAAGGCTTGGAGAAGAAAAGAAGATGAAGAAAAAAGAGAAGACAAAGGTGGAAATGGTTTCCCCATTAAAACCCACGCCCAACCTCATCCAAAATAAACCAACCTTGATTTGTAGCAATGATCTAATTGCACATTTGGCTTTCACATTTTGCCTTATTTTTTAAAAAAAAATCCTCTTTTATAAACTATTTGGGCTCAATTTCAACTCAAGTAAGCCCAACTTGGCTTAATGAATCTAATTACAAAATCCACGAGGTCCACACATGTCTCAGGTAAACCTGGAACTACTACCCTGAAACTTGGGGTGTTACAACTCTACCCTCTTTGAAAGAAATTTCATTCTCAAAATTTACTTGGATCTTACAACCACTTATTTTATGTCAACACTTAGAAACTTTGAAGCTATAAAACTCTCCCCTCTATTATACTAAAATACTTATCTATTATTTATCCATAATATTGATTGAATATTTATCTATTATTAATCTATAAAACTGATTGAGTTCGATTCAACATGAATACTCAGAATATTTAAAGAGAAAAGTTGAAAAGGTCAACATCATATCAAAGCATTGAATATTCTAAAAATGGTGCGTTCATTAAAGAAATGATGACAATATATTGGCTAAACAACTAAACATTCCTGTTGGTCCCGGGGGAAAATCATTCATGTAAGGTTGATAATTTACTTTAGTCAATATCAAAAGGTTATTATTGTTCTAATTATCAGATAAGGTGTCGCTGAAAATAAAGTAGCATGGAACTTGGAGGCTAACATCGCCTTATTTCACATGCTTAACGATTCTAATCAGACTGAAATTGCTTTCAGCTCAATTGGTTTAAGCTATATATGATTTAAAGAAAGGTTGAGTTTGAAGATAAATAATAAAACAAATAAGCTATATATAAGAAGAAAAATATAACAAAAGGTGTTATGATCATTTTTTCTTTAATTATATCTACAAATATTAATTAATATTTTATCATCTTGGTACATATTTAACAAGGATATAATGTGTTATACTCATGAAATCAATTTAATATTTTCTATTAAAAACATTTATCTATTATTTATCTATAACATTGATTGAATTTTTATCTATTATTAATCTATAAAACTGATCGAGCTCGATTCAACATGAATATTCAGAATATTTAATGAGAAAATTTGAAAAAGTCAATATGGTATCAAAGCATTGAATATTCTGAAAAGTGTACATTCATTAATGAAATGTTTACATTATATAAGTTAAATAGATCCTAACTAATAGATTCCCGCTATACATCAACTGACATAGCATTATAACCTCTTAACAAACTCACTACGTCGTCTGCGTGATAACACTCTTATTGCATGAAACTTTATGCTTTATCTTTATGTTAACAATGAAGTTACTTTTTTTCACTAATCGAATAAGATGAAAAAACTATTAAAAATATGAAAAGAACTTTCTTTCACTTTGTCACTTTTAATTTCTTTTTTCATAACAATGTTTCTATTTTCATGCTCACTTGACTATGGATTGTAAACGGGTACAATTTCATGGATTCCGCATCATATACGCTCCAATTGGGGCAGGGATGGATATAACTTTAGTGGATAGTGGGCGGGTGTGGATTTAGAAAGTGGTACCCATCGTGGGTAGTGGGTGGGTGATGGATTTGAGACCTTATTCGCCCCGCATCCGCCCGTCCACTAAATACCCATTAAATTTTGGACCATTATTAATTTAGGTATAATTTAAGGGTTTGTCATTTATGTGTGCCAAAGAACAAAATTTTTTTTTTGTCATTTATGTTTCTAGGCTTTAATTATGTCTTTTATTATGGTGTTTTATGTACTTTAAGATCTATGTTAACACATAACTCAGATAATCCTTGGTTTATTTTATTATGTTTCTTAATGGGCCTGTTTGTTTTATGTTTGTTGTATATGTATAATTTAAGGTTGCTGTCAGGCGGGTCTAGATGGGTACGTCTCCAATTGGGTAATGGGTGTGGGGATGGATTTGAGAATGTACCCCTTGGGCGGGTGTGGATTTGAAAACTTTTACCCATCATGAGTTGTGGGCGGGTGGTGGATTTGAAAATATTAGGTGGGTATGGGGATGGGGGAGGGTATCCGTACCCAACCCGCCCGTTTCACATCCCTACACTTGACACACTACTTATTTCTTTATTTCACTTGACATATGCTTGTTCAACAAAAGAAAGCCTATTTATAAGCTAACAATATCTTGTTGGGATCTTCTTGTTATTCTTACTCAACCTTTTTTTCCTACCATTTCATCTAATATTGTCAAACTTGTTGATTTTACAATCCACTCAATTTCTTATCATGATATCTAGGGATGAATTGAGGGGTGGGTGGGGAAGTTGTAATGCCTAGATCCCAGATTATTAGAAGTCGGGTTGAACTATGAGAGATTTAAAATAAATCTACTCAAATTGAGTGGATTTAGGGTTGAGTTGGGGCTAATAGATGATCAAAAGCGTATTTTTATGTTATGAGCAAAGTTAGAATAACCAAAAGAGAAATTATACCAAAGGTTGATTTCCATTAAAATTTGATGACTTAACTTCTAAACCCCCCTCATATCTCATTTTTACCATTTTTTGTCTTCTTCTCCTTTTCAAATCATCTCATGCTCCATTGTTTCTTGAGAAAAGGTGGAATCCTTATTTTTCACCAGTTTTAATCCTAGTTTTCTAAGGTAAGAACTATAATCTCCGTCCCTTGAGCTTCAATTCAAGCCTTTAAACAGAAGTTTTGGCTTTGCTTACCAAGCATGGATTTTGGTGGGGATTTAGAGACCTATATTAAACCAGCTCATTTTAAGAGATTCAAGCTGCAAGAAATGTTCTAAACTATCTCCTAAGCTTTCAAACAATGTTAGTAACACTTGTGGTTGATTTTTATTTAGTGAGGGAGATTGAAGAAAGCCCCAAGTGCAAGGAAAAAGAGAAGCTCACCCTTGGTTGAGTGAAGAAGCTTATAGTAGCTTAAAAACTCAAGGTAACACACTCTTAAATCAAATCTACCACATGTAAGACACTATGTGTGTTTGGTTAACTTGCATGAATTATCAAGCATGTTCATGGTAGATTCAGCATTTATATGTTTTTCGGCATGTTTATGACCTTATTATGACCCCTATTATCAGAAATAACACTTTAATACTGTTTGGGGACCTCAGTAGGACTCATTGGAGTGTTGGAGAGATATTTTCATGCCCAAAATAGGGTATTTCAGGGTGCTATTATCTATACTACTTCATTTGCTAAAAACAAAGGGATTTTGGGCTAGAAGTATCGATACCCATGCACTGTAGATAAGGTATCAATACTCAAAAGGTGGTATTGATACCAAGTTCATTTAACAAATTCTAGTAGCTATTTTTTGGTATCGATACTTAGGTATTTTTTTAAAAAGTCGAATTTGGTATCGATACTCGAGAAAGTATCGACACCACAGACCAGAAGTATCAATACCAAGACTATAGTACTGATACTAGCCCTTTGCTATCCGTATTCAATAAATCAGTAGTAACGATACCCAAAGATCAGTATCGATACTGAGGGGATCAGTATCGATACTCATGAAAAAATTTGGGTAAGAAACCCAAGGGTTTTAAGGGATAGTTTTGAGGGACACAATAATATCATAACATCATGAAATAATTTAAGTGAGAACACTAATAAACTTAGAATAACTTGAAAGAATAACAGCTAGGATAACATAAAACTAGCTCCAAGACATGGAGAATTATGGTACAATCACTAGCTAGTAGACAATGATCGTATAGTTTGGATATATCCTAGTCATTTCCAAGACACTTCAATTGCCAGCTCGGTGAAGATGCCCCTAGACTAGACTGAGTAAGTTGGTCGGATATACGTTTTTGATGTAGTTATATATCTCACCTTCGATACCCAAAGGCATTTTATGAAGATTAGAGGGGTATAAGCTCCAAGATGTATAACCCTTAGACACACCTGAAGCTTACCACACCATTTCATATCAATATCCTTATGTCTTCAAACCTATGCCACTAGCATGTTCATTTAGTGAATGCATGTAGTATAATACAATTATTAGAATTTCACTAAGCTCATAAGCTCATCGTTCAGAATGTGTTTTCGTTCACATGTTCTTAGGAAACTGTCTGTGGAGCGTTATTGTCACCAGATATTCTAGCTCAGTAGAGATCCTCAGAGTACATCTTTGTGTGTAGTAGAGTATATGTACTATTTTAGACCCTTTTTATATTAAGTCGTAACTCTATTTTGATTTAAACTCAATGTATTTATTTTGGATGATTTGGGAGCTCCCCATATTTTGTAAACTTGATAATTACATTTTCAATTCATTTACCTTGGATGGATTTTATATGACATTTTATAGTTGATTTAAGAGAATTTTTTGGTTAGCCACCTCGGTAGTCCCATGTGGCACTTTAACCCTTTGGTATTTGGGGTCGAATTGAATTAGGGTATTATATTTAAAGGTATCAGTGCTTCTAGTTTAGTCATTCCTAAGACACACGTGTTAGATTCAGTCAATGTTTATACATGTACATACCTCTAAAGAGTCAAGAGTACTATAAAAACTGGAATGATAATGATAACCTCTGTTTCTTTATAATTTTAAAGAAACCTATGATAGACAATACAACATACAGTCAGGATGATAGATACGAGAGTCACGTATCCCTCACAACTGACACTATTGATGAGTTCATCCCAGATGCAGACAAGTTGGAGGTTCTTATAGATATGAGGGTTGAGGAGGTGACATTCTTTATGGACCTTACTTCAACCCTTACACGAAATGTTAGGAACATACATAATGCCTAACTTGCACCACTACCTCCACCAGCACCACTAGTCTAGCCCACATTAGTTCACCAGGAGTCCCTAATAGAGAGATTTTGTATATATAAGACCAATGATTTCCATGGTTCGTGGAAAGATTATCCCATCGAGGTAGATTAATGGCTTATGGAGACCCTCTGCACTCTCTTATAGCTGTATATTACCCTAGAGGGTAAGCTCGAACGTGTCACAATCCTGCTCAAGGGTCGTACCATTGACTGATGGGAGATGGTAGATTGGATATGGAGCCAAAGAGACCATCGTGGGAGTCGTTTATATCGGAGTTCAGAAATAAATACATAGGAAAGTCTTACATTGAATATCGAAAGGAGCAGTTCATAAACCTAGCTTATGATGATCATATCGTAATGGTGTACGAGAAAGAGTTCCTCAAACTGAGTAGGTATGCTCCAGAGTTGGTCTCTAAAAAAGAGTATTATTGATATAGATTCAGAAAGAGCCTACACCTAAACTTCTTGTCATAACTTGTGGTTGACCCTCTAAGGGTCTTCAATGAGTTATCCTACTAGGAAAAGGCAATCGAGATGGCAATGAGTAAGAGGGTTTGACAGTCGAGCGAGGTAGTGGGAAAAACCATGAGAGCTACTGAGTCAGTGAGGCTATCATAGACTCCAGCCAAGAGGGGAAAATATATCCAGGGTTCCTAGAGACCCCCAACAACATAGTTGATGAGAGTTGGGAAGAGTACGAAAAGAGGAGGTAGATCTGATCCTAGAAGGAAACCCTTGAAATTAGCCTTTAGAGCAAGTGCTAGTGACCTAACGAGATTCTCCACACATCCTATCTATTGTAAGTGTGGAATGAAGCACACGGGGACATATCAGCATGGATCTAGGGGTTGCTTCAGTTGTGGCTCCTTAGACCACTTTGTCAGAGATCGCTTAGGTGTCAGGGAGTGACTCTAATAGTGACTCATAAGTAAAATCTATCTATACAGAGAGGCCGAGGGCCAATGAGAGGTGGTAGTACTGTATCTTTACAGTATAACAGAGAGATAGCTAGATCAGCAGTAATGTATAGTCGGGGGTATGCTCCAGATAGTGTAAGGTGAGAGCCCGAGAGGAAACTGTTATAGAAGATATGATATCAGGTATCCAATTACTGTATTGATAGATCTTGATTCCACTCACTCTTACATCTACTCAGAGCTTGTCTAATAGATTAAAATCTCAGTTGAATACATAGAGGTAGGAGTTTGAGTATATAAGATTCACCAGAGAAACCCAATAGAAATCTAGGGCCATGCCTTTCTAAAGAACTTTATGGAGTTACCCTTTTTCTAGAGATTGACATGATTTTAGGCATAGATTGGTTATCCAAGAACGAAGCCATTTTGAAATTCAAAGCCAGACAACTTAAGCTCAAAATAGTCGATGGTACCAAATTGGTAATTATTAGTGAGAAGTTGGGCCAATCAAGGATAGTCTCAACTATGAAAGCTCAGTGGATGATCAAATAAGGATGTGAGGCCTTATTGGCTCATGTGTTCCCAAAAGAATTACCAGAAACTAAGGAGTTAAAAGCCCAGATTCATGAGTTGCTAGAGAAGAAATTTGGCATTAAGGTAATGTCTGGCTCGGCTCCACTGTCCATTGCTCCCTATTGCATGGCACCGACAGAGCTAAAGGAGTTAAAGGCCCAGATTCATGATTTATTAGAGAATGAACTCATTCAATTGAGCATCCCTCTGTGGGGAGCGTTGGTATTGTTTGTCAAGAAGAAGGATAGGTCGATAAGGTTGTACATCGACTACGGGTAGTTGAACAAGTTAAGCATCAATAACCATTATCCACTTCATATGATAGATGATCTTTTAGACCAATTAAGAGGAGAGTGTTTTCTCTCAAATATCGAGTTGCAGTCACGTTATTATTAGTTGAAGGTGAAGGATGTCGATATAGGAAATGCATCTTTCAGGATGAGGTACGTTTATTATGAGTTCTTAGTAATGTCGTTTAGACTCACCGTTGCCCCATCAAAATTCATGGACTTGATGAACCGATTCTTTCCCTTTTACTTATATTATTTCATAGTGGTTATTATATATGAAAACCTTGTGTATTTTTTATTATAAGAAAAACATGACAAGCACTTATGTATCATCCTTCAAACACTCTAAGATTGACAATTGCATGCCAAGTTTATAAAGTGAAAGTTTTGGTTACCTGAGGTTTTATTTCTGGGTCATGTCATGTCAAAAGACTATATCTAAATTGACCCTCAAAAGATTCAAGTCATTTTTGAGCAGGAGCCACTTAAGAATATGTCAGAGATGCACAATTTCTTAGGTTTAGCCAAGTACTATTATCATTTTGTTATAGGCTTCTCGATGATAGATGCTCCGTTGACCAAATTTCTTCAAAATGAAGTCCCCCTTGTGTGGGTAGAAAGCGACATAAGAGCTTTGAGTATTTGAACACCATCTTAACTCAGGCCCTAGTGTTGACTCAACCGGAATTCGGTAATGACTTCACATTTTTCAGTGATGCATCGTTGAAGGTCTTAGATGTACCTTAATACAGGAAGGCATGGTCATGGCTTACGCATCCGGTCATCTTAAAACATGTGAGCATAATTACCCTACTAATGACGTTAAGCTAGAAGCAGTGGTGTTTACCTTGAAGATTTAACGACATTAACTTTTTGGTGAGACATGTCACATCTTCACTGACCACAAAAGTCTTAAGTATCTATTCATGTAGAAAGAGTTAAACTTGAGGCAACGTAGGTCGGTTGAGCTGCTCAAGGACTATGACTGTGTGATAAACTATCCTCTGGGTAAAACTAATGTTGTGGTAGATACCTTGAGCAGGAAGTCAATTTCAGAGTTGTGAGATCTCCTAGCACGGTTGAACTTGACTAGTGAATGTGGGTTGTTAGCCAAGTTGTGAGTTGAGCCAAAGTTATTAGGCAAGACCAAAAGGCTATAGAGTTCATGTAACACCCTACTCTAGTTTGACTCCAAGATTACTATATCATGATATCATATGGGACAACTGAAGTAGTTAACCCAAAAGTTTTCTTTTATAACATTGTAAATCATTATATAAAACATCATCCACATGAAACTAAATAAAACATAATTAATTTGTTTAACAAGAACGGGGGAGCTCCCAAAACATCTAAAAAATACACTGAATTTAAAACAAAATACTTAGTTTAATATATAGAGTTATAATTGAATAAATATAGGGTTTATAATGGTACATTCCCTTTAATGATAATCAAGACGTACTAGTAAATCTCTGCTGAGCTAGAACTACTGGCGACGATATTGCTCATCGGTTGATCCTCTAAGAACATACATACGAAAACACATTTCAAACGTTGAGCTTACGACCTCAGTGTTTAACTTATCGTTATATTATACTACATCCATTAACTATATGTGCTTGTTAGAGGCATCGGTATGGAGATGAATATTATGAACTATCATGAAGATGTAGGCATCATGGTGCAGCTCAGGATTCTGCATCTTAGAACTCACGTACCCCTCTAGCCTTTCTAAAATACCCTTAGGTATTCGGTTGCGATCCAGAGCTTCATCGAAAATGTACACCTGACCAACTTACTTTGTCGAGTCTTGGGCCATCTGGGTTCAACTGGTGGCTGAAGTGCCTTGGCACTGAATGGGATATCCAACTATATGATTGTATCTTCTAAAGTAACTCAGGGGTCTCGACTGTGTTTCAGGAATCAAATAAGGCTAGTTTATGTCATCATAGTTATGATTATTTCTAACTTTTTTGAGTTTAATACTATTCTCACTTGTAGTTTTATTTACTAATATTCTGATATTATTGGGCCCTCAAGTCTAATCCCTTAATCATTGGATTACTTATCTAAAATTATCCACTTGTACCAATGATGACCCTTCAGTATCAATACTAACCCTTGAGTATCAATATGAACCTTTTGGTATCTATACCTACTAAATGATATATATTGAAGACTGTGTGTAGTATCGATAATTTTGGATTGAGTATTGATACTCTAGTGTTGGGTATCAATATTGGCTTGAGTATCGATACCAAAATTACGTTCAATTTTTTAAAAATACCTCAGTATCGATACCCTTACTAGGAGCATCGATACTCTACCTTAGTATCGATACTCCCATGAGTATAAATATGAATTTAGCTACTGTAATCTACTAAGTGGGTTTGGTATCAATATCACCTTATGAGTATCAATACTCTAATGAACAATATCAGTACTATTTTTCTAGTAATGATACTCATGCCCAAAAATACCCTTTTTGGGCACGAAAATTTATAATTTTTCTTCCCAAAGTCCCTATTGAGGTTCTCAATTATTATGAAAGTATTATGAGGATTAAAAGGGGTCATAATAGGTCTTTTATCATGTTATAAAACATCGAAAGATACAACTACAATTAACATGCTTCATAACTCATACAACCTAGCAAAACACACTTAATGACCTATATATGGTAGATTTGATTTAAAAGTGAGTTACCTTGTTTTCATAAGATGCTAGAAACACCCAAGGTTTAAACAAGAGTGAACTAGTCAAGAATCAAGCATAAGTGTTACTAATAGGATTTGAAGGTTTAGAATAGTTTAAGAACACTTCCTAAGGCTTAGACTTTTTGGAAATGAATTGAAAGACTCAAGTTCCTTAAACCCTCACAAAACCCACTTTTTGTTATCTTAAATAAATATAGATATTAAGGGCTTCAAATGAAGGTTAAGATAGGAGATAATAATTCTTACCTTAACTTTCCCTTGCAATAATTAAAAGTCTACAAAGTTTCCACCTTTCTACCTTAGGCTTGAGGAAGAAGATGAAGAGAAGAGATTGAGTTTTGGAAGAAAGAAAATGTCAAAGAATGGGGGAAAAAGATACCAACAGGTGACATATGCACCATTAAAAGATTTCAGCCTTTGATTTTAAAATTGGGTAAATCATTTCCTTATTCCTTCAAATTTTTGTCAGCTTTCAAAGATCCCCTTTTTAAACCACAATTGGGCTTAACCCAAGCCCAACTTCACTCAACTTGGGTCAAGGATCCCCTCAAGCTATGAAATTCATCTAAGGCCCTCTCGGGTTAGCCCAAAACTTATAACCCATGATTTGGGGCATTATAGTTCAGATGATCAGTTATGAGCTCAGGTTGAGCAGGTTCCTGGATGTAATTCATCGGGCTTTGAGTTATAGGATGGGGGTGTGTTGTAATTTAGGGGTCAGTTGTGCGTACCCGCATATGCTCAGCTGCGTAATAGGATCCTCCATGAGGTACATTACAGTCCACCCTTAGTTTACCCATACATTAACAAGATGTACCAGGAGCTTCGACAGTTGTACTAGTGGTTGGACATGAAAAAAGAAGTGTAGAGTTTGTCACTAGATGCCTAGTACCATTTTTCACCATCAGACAAATGGTCAGTTAGAACGTGTCATCCAAATCTTAGAGGACATGCATAGGTGTACCGTTATAGATCTTAAAGGTAGTCGGGAAGATCACCTACCATTAGTTGATTTTGCATGCAATAATAGTTTTTAATCAAACATTCAGATGGCTCCGTATGGGGCCTTGCATGGGTGTAAATGTAGAAATCTTCAATGTTGGACAGAATTTAGTGAGGTTAAGACAGTGGGTCCAAACTTGTTTAGAGAAACCAAGGAAAATGTTCGTTTAATTCAGGGTTGATAGAGAAAAGTCTTAGATAAACAGAGAGATCATATGTAGATTTGAAGTGCAAGGACATAGAGTTCGTATTACGGAACTAAGTGTTCCTCAAGGTTTCCCTATGGAAGAAAGTTCTTCATTTTGGGTGAAATGAAAAGTTAACTCTGCGCTTAATAGGACTTTATAAGGTACTAGAGAGAGTTAGACCAGTGGCTTACTAGTTAGCCTTACCATCAGAGTTAGAGTGTATTCACAATGTGTTCTATGTATCCATGCTTAAGAGATATCGTTCTGATCCATCTTACATCATACCCCTAGAGCATATCGAGGTGAGCCCATACATGACCTATGAGCATAAGCAAATAAAAATCTTGGCAAGAGATATAAAGGAGATAAGGAACAAAAGGGCTCCTCTAGTAAAGGTGTTATGGAGGAACCATGGTGTTGAGGAGACAACTTGGGAAACTGATGAGGATATGTAGCTTTAGTACCCTCACCATTTCTATCTAGAAAAATTTCGATGATGAAATTTCCTTTTGTTAGGAGGGGATTGTTTTAACTCCCTGAATCCTGAGTTAGTGGAATTTGATTTGAACCAGAGAGAGTTTAAACAAACCTATTGGCTTGTAAGAAAACCATGACCCAAGTTGAGTGGATTTAGGCGTGGGTTGGGGCTCAATAGATGATAAAAAGGGTGTTTTTATGTTATGATCAAAGTTAGAAGAACCAAAATAGAAATTATACCATCTTTAGTTTGGAAGGCTGATTTTCATTAAATTTTGATGACTTCACGTCTAACCCCCCCCCCATTATCTCATTTTCACCATTTATTTTGTAATTTTACTCTCCCTCTCAAACCTTCTCATCCTCTATTATTTCTTAAACAAAGGTGGAAGCTTTATTGTTCACCAATTTTAATATGGGTTTACAAAGGTAAGAACTATAATCTCCATCGCTAGAGTGTAATACCTCAAATTTTGCCTAGTAACCAAAATGTAAGTTTTGAAAGTTTAGTGGCTAAAGTATAAATTTGAAAAAGTTTAAGGACTAAAATGTAAATTTTAAAAGTTATATATTCTGGCCCATAAATGAATAGTTTACTCCGAAATTGAAATTTTTGTGGGAATCAGAATTTCGAGTTGGGATCTATATTAAAGGCTATAAAGCAGTAAGTCTAATAAGAATTGGGATAATCGGATCGAACCAGAATTTCAAAAAAATTGTGAATTTTAGTCACTAAATTGTAATTTTTGAAAAGTGCAAGGGAAAACATGAAAAATAAGAGTTATGATATTTTTGTTATGGATAAGATGATGTAAGAATGGTGATGGAAGCATGATATAGCATGGAAAGGTAGTAATTATCGTGATTTTAATGATAAAACGGTCTTTTAGCATGAATATTAGTTTTAAGACAAATGTATAATGATATTTTGATGGAAAATCAAGAATTTTTCTTTTTCTTTTCCTCCTCCAAACTGTGGCCTCCATAGCTAAGGTAAGAAATTTTTTAAATCATTTTTAAGCCATTTTGTTAAGTTTGGACTAAGGTGTGAAATAGATAATTAATCTACATCAAATTCTCCTTCATTTTGTATAAGTATTTCATGTTTTTCTTACTTGGATCATTAGTTTGGTTATTAGGGTAAGAACAAGTTGGATTTTAATGATCTAATGATGAATTTTGATCTAGTAGAAGTTTTTGAGTGATTTCCAAGCATGTGTGATGAATAAAATCAATTGGAAATACATGTATAAGGATTTTCTTAATGCTAGGTTTTGAAGGAAGATTGATTTTGAATTGAATATGATATGGAGATAATTGAGATTCCATGGGAATGATGTTTAGAAGACGAGTTCATGTTTGAATCAGGCTGAAAATCAAACTAGCTATACTTTATTATATTCGGCCATGAAGAAAAAATTGGTTAAGATATTGAAAAAATTTCATAATTTTAGAAATGATATTGGAATAACTCTACATACATGAGAAGTTAATGTGGATCAATTGGGAACATTGTGATAGTGAAGGGATTATTTTGTAAGTTTTGGAAATATTGGGACATTAAAGTACAAATCTTCAAATGTGAGGGTTCTTGTTGGAATTTAATGTTTAGATGTTAAAAATGAAGTTAGAATATTGTTTTTGACCAAATTGCAAGAATTTGGAAAGTTAGGTGCTAATTTGAATTAAGCTAGAAAGTTTGAGGATGTAAATGCAAGTGTTCAAATGTTAAAGTATTAGATTGAGTGAAGTATTATGATTCTGGATATTTATGTTTGGATACTGAATTTAAAGATAGAAAGATGATTTGGGACCAAATTGAAGCTTTGGTTAAGTTTAGTGGTTTATTCAAAAAGATTGGAAATTTTTAGTGGTTAAATTAAAAGTTTGCAAATGTAATTATATTAGATTGAATATATTATTTTAATGCTGGAAATTTTGGGTTTTAAGTTTGGATTTAATTAAGTGGTTATCAATGACCAATTTGAATTAATTGGAAAAGTTAGTATGAATTATAAAAGAATTCGTAAATGATGATTAAATTGTGAAGTTTGTGAAAGTTAAGTGGATTAGTGATGAAGATGATAATATAAAGAATTTGACAAATTATTTGGAAATGTAGAAGTTGTTATTGAATAGTGAATTGATTTTATATCGAATATAATTTATGGATTTTAGTATTGGATTTGGATTATGTTAGTATAATGCTAACATATGCTTTGAATGATTGTGTTTTGTATATGATTTTATCTAGATCATAATAAACCTTGTGATCGAATCGAGTTGAAAGCAAAGGATCAAGTACGAGCATAAAAGGTTCCATTGAGGCAAATAAAGTGAGTGTAGTTTATTTATTTAATAATTCTAGTTGAGGAAAAATTGCGATAAGTCAACCTTATATGATTTATTTTTAAATTATTATTTATTTTTATTATGGAATATTTCCATAATGCTTATATAAAGGTTTTATGAATGATTTTAGGCCATGAATGGACCCAAAGTATTTTATCTAATGTTGTATTTTAAATTGTGGATGATTTCAGGTATGAACTACCCAAGTTATGAATTTTATATTGATGAGATAAAAATGTTTCTAAATTGAAATGCTTGATTAATAAATGGATATGATTTTATTGTAAATCCCATTGTATGTTGCATGAAGAATCGTAGGTAAAATTGGAATGCCATGAGGTGGAGTGATTATTATTCAAGTGTTATTGATACAGTACATTTATGTACTTCACGTGTAGCACCTATGGTGCAATTGATATAGGAACTTTCGAGTGTGGATTATTGATGTTAACATGTGGGCACTTATTAGTGCATATTGCGCACACTCAAGTGACTCACGTACTGTGCATTCTCTTACATATACATTGGGCTATGAAAAAAATGTGAAAGTTCTAGAAAGTATTCAAAAGAAAAATGAAATATGAAAGTTCTGAAATGTGTTCTGAATGGAAAAGAATATGAAATGATTATTATATCTTATATTGATTATCATGGTTTTGATAAAATCATTAGATGATAATTTTCAAGGTTTTAGATGAAGAAAATGGCTTGAATAAATTAGTTTGAAAGTTCAATGATTTTATTTTAGTTACATTTATTGTTTTGAATTATTTATGATATATTAATATTTTGAAGTAATTATGATATTTTGTGTTTTATCTCACCTTAGTTGTGTTAACACCTCAGTAAGTTAAACTTAGCTTGTGATGAATTTCATGCGTAGGTACTGCTAAGAATAAGGATGTGAAGTGAGGAACAATACAAGCATCTCTCTTTTGGAAAGTAATATCAACTTACAGTATCAATAAGACATCCTAAATTTTTAATTTGGTTTATTAGTGGCGTGTATATTATATATATTTGATTGCTCTGATAGATTAGTTTTAAAATGGTCCATAATAGTAAATTAGAATTGCCTTAATATGGTTGGTTGTAGATATAATTAGTAGTATAAAAGAATAGTATTTTATAATATTATGCTTTAAAAGTTGATTTCATTAGTTTTTAAATTAGGTAGTTTTTAGGCAGTTTTATTTGTAATATGAATAAGCATTGAATTGTCTAGTTTCTGCTTAAAATAGAATTTTAAATCGAATGATAAAATGTTATTTTATGATTTTACGCGATTAATAAATAAGTTTTAACCTGTTGAATTGCAATTTTAAAATGAAACAAACCTTTACGGAATTTCAAGTAGGAAATGTTAATAAAGGTCAGTGTGATATCTTTAACTCGTATTTGAGTACGTGTGCAAGCTAAGGGTGTTACATTGAGATTTGATTCAAACCCTGAAACATAAGTTTTAGCTTTGGTAACCAGATAAGGGTTTTAGTAAGGGTTTAAAGACCTTGATTAAACTAGCTCATTTTGATATATTCAAGCCTCAAGAAATGTTCTAAACCCTCTCCTAAGCTTTTAACCAATGTAAGTAACACTTGTGGTTGATTTTTGTTTACACACTCTTAACTCAACTCTACCACATGTAAGACACTAGGTGTGTTTCATTAGCTTGCATGATTTATGAAGCGTGTTCCTGGTAAATTCAACATTTAGGTGTTTTTAGCATGTTTATGGCCTTACTATGACCCTTATTATTAGACATGACACTTTAATAATGATTAAGGACCTCAGTATGACTCATGGGAGTGTTGAAGATGCATTTTAGTGCCCAAAATAAGGTATTTCAAGGTGCAAGTATCGGTATTGGTTGAATAGTACTGATACTATTCTTCATATGCTAAAAAAGAATTTTGGGCTAGAAGTACCGATACCCATGCAATGGGTATCGATACTGTAGGTAAAAGTTGGTATCGATACCAAGTTTACTTAGTATATTCCAGTAGCCATTTTTTGTATTGATACTAATGGAAGTGTCGATGTCGAGGGTAGACTATCGATACTCCCTAATAGGATATTGATATTTACGTATTTTTCAAAATATCGAAGCTAAATTTGGAATCAATACTTAGAAAAATATCGATATCACAAACCAAAAGTATCGATACCACAAACCAAAAGTATCAATACTAGCCCTTTGCTATCAGTCTTCAATAAGTTAGTAGTATCAGTACCGAGAGGTCAGTATCGATACTAAGGGGCGTAGTATCGGTACCCACGAACAAATTTGGGTAAGAAACCCAAGGGTTTTAAAATAATATCATAACACCATGAAATAAATCTACAAGTGAGAACACTAATAAACTAAGAACAGCTTGAAACAATGACAACTAGGATGACATAAAACTAGCCTTGTTTAATACTTGAGAAATAGTTAGGACACTCGAGTCACTTTAGCAGACAATGATTGTATAGTTAAGATCGAGTTTGTTTCTAAAAAAATTACTCATTTTTATAATTTCAGTATTTCTTCCTATAGAGTTTAATCAACTCAAAGAGAGAAATTGACTCTAAATGAATTAATTTTTCATTGTGTGTGGGAGGAAGAAAGGTTGAAGCATAATAAGTTTTAAAGTACTCATCTAAAAAGTGTATATAAAGATAAGGGCAAAAAAAATTAGAATGTAGTTGTTAAGGGTCCAGCTCAAAAGAGACAATAATATGTTCTAAAAGGTTGTTCTCTCTTGAGATAAGTTAGGACATATGAGGAAAAATTGAATTCTACAACAGTAAGAAACTACATTGGTTATTTTGAGCAATCCAAAGGTTATAAGTTTTATGATCTCATAACTCGAAAATAATTTTAAGGTGAGATATATAACAGTGTCTTTTAGGATGTTATGTTTGGAGAGAGAAATAAGGTTTAAGGAATTGATTTTGATGAGGAATTGGATGATGATATCCATGTGTTCATACATGTCATTAATCAAGAAGTGAATCTAGAAATCTCAAAAAGGTTATTTTGAAACAACTCTCCATTTAATATAAGAAACTGTTATGGAAGAACAAAGTCAACAACCTCAATGAATAAGTGTTATTAGGAAGGTCCACGAGATGAGAGAAATATTATTTTAGATTATTATATTTCTACAATAAATAAACATAATAGTAGAATGATGAAAGATCTAATCAACTTTCGTCATGTCATAAAAGTTATGGTTATCAAAAGTGTATTAATGTCATGTAAGAAGAGTTAAGTTGTATACAAGATGATAAAGTTTGAGGACTTATCCCATTACCTGAAGGTGCAAAGCTGATTGGTTATAAACGGATATTTATAATCAAAGATGGATGAAAATGGTGATGTCGACAAGTATAAGTCATGTCTTGTGTACAAAGGATATACTTAGAAAGGAGATATTTAGTTTGTAGAGATTTTCTCTTTGGTTTTATTGAAAGACTCTTTCAGGATAATTATGATATTTCTTATATTTGATTTTTAGTTACATAAATTGGATTTCAAATTTGTGTTTCTCAATGGTAACAATGATGAAATATTTTATTGTGCTGTTAAAAAATTATATCTAATGATACAAAATTAATGATAATTAGGGAAATACATTTATGAGTTTAAGTATGACTCCCGTTAATTATATAACAAATTTTATCAAGTGATTATCTCGTTTGTTTTTTTAGATGAATTTGATTGGCAATTGTATATATTATAAGTTCAGTTGGAGTAAACCAAATGATGACCCTTATTGCTAAAGGAATAGAAGTTTAGTCTTGATCAGTGGCCCAAGGATGATTTTGAAACTAAGGCAATAAAAAAGGTTCCTTATGCTTCAAAATAAATAAAGAATTTAATGTGTTCAAGTTTATATGCATTCAGACATAGCGTATGATTTTAGGATATTAAACAGATATTTAAGCAACATAGGTATGAATCGTTGGATAGGAGTGAAATTGATTCATATGGTACATTTAAGAACAAAAATATTACATGCTCACATATCGGAGGTCTATCAAGTATGAGATCATCAGGTTTATGGACTTCAACTTATTAGAATATGGATGTAAAATTGTCACACTGTCACATGAACTGCTAATTATGGATTGATAAAAAAGACCACTTAAGTTATTTTGTAACAACTAAGTTGCAATCCTTTTTATTCCATATATAATATAAACACCTTAGGTCTAAGCACATAGACAATGTTTATGATTGTTAAAGAAAATTCAGAGTGGTTATGTGTTTATAGAGCATATTGGTACAAACTCATAATTGCTCACATACTAAGGTATTGTCACCCAAGGTCTTTCATAAGCACGCTACTTATATGGGCGTAATATCATTTAAGGATATTTGATTTTAGTGGGAGTTTGTAATTTAAACGGTCGTATCTTATAAACACAATTTCAATTACTTGAGTTTAAGGATAATTATTTTAAGGTTATTTTCTGCAAAAATAAAGTTTGTTTTGGTTTATCCACGCTCTGATTTTTGGTAAATTTGATCTCACTAATGTTTAAAGAGGACCAGTTGGAAATAGACATGTGCGGTTCACATTGCATGTAATTTCCATGCTATTCTCCATGATTGATCTATGTCATTTGAATGTGTTTGTATACGTGACCATTGATGGGTGTAGTCATGATTGATAGGACGAAGACTGCTTTGATCTTATATGGATATAATTAATGGATGAGATTGTTATAGAATATATATGGTATGATAACCAATGTTTTTAAAACCGGACCGGACAGTAAACCGGTGAAGATACTGATTCACTGGTTCAACCGGGTTCAACCGCGGTTGAACCGGATTTTATATAAAATAATATATTTTTTTAATTTTACATAATGTTCAAAGCAATATTAATATATATGTAACACTTTTTTTAAGTTTACAATATTAAAAGGTATAAAAATATCACAAGTCATAACATATATAAATTAAAAACCATAAAATCAAGTGAAACAAAATGATTCAAATCAACTACAACATAATATTTAAGGTAAAACATATTAAATAATAAATATAATTATATAATTATAATTAAAAAAATAAAATTGGGGCTTAAAAAATCATAACAAATGATGTCATTTGGTTTAATTATTTTAAAAAAACAAACCCACATGGCTAAGAAACATAGAAGAGCATTCCAAAAGTTTAAAGAGAAAATATGAGAACAAAACAATCCCACATGGCTAAGAAACATAGAAGAGCATCCCAACTTACTTCTATAAATAATAGAGGTAATTTGACATTCAAAATCATGGAGCCTTTTGGTGAGCACAAAGCGAACTATTCTTTCGCTTCAATTGAGCTCAAATTTTAGGCTTCAATCGAACTTCTAAATTTTTTTTTGAGTTTGAGCCTTTTCGATTTCAAGTTTTAATATTATATTTTGAGTTCGAGTTGAACTTGATAATTTTTAGCTCGTGAGTTTTTGAGTCGAGTTGAGCTTACTTTTAAAGTTTTTGAGTTCGAGTCAAGCTCAGCAATACTCGAATTTGACTTGGCTCGTTGAACAAACGACTTCGTTTGGTTTAATTTTTTTTTAAAAGAAAAAAAGTGAACCAGCGGCTCAAACCGGTTTTCAGCCGGTTCACCCCGGTTTTACCGATTTTCAACCGGTTCTTCCGGTTCTTTACCGATTTTGTGCTCATCCGGTTTTGGGAGTTAACCGGACCGGACAGGCCACCGATTCACGGTTCAACCGGCCGGTCCGGTCTAGTTTTAATAACATTGATGATAACAAGTTTTGAGCTCATAAGGTTATACATTTATGAGGAAACATATGTTGCCCAAGTGGGAGATTGTTGGATTAAAATTCATAATTATGGGCACATATTTATAATGTAAAATTTTATCATAAAATATAACATAAATTAAGTGACCAATTATGCTATAAAGTCATAAGGTATTAGAAGTGTTATGAAAATAAAAGTGTAGATACTATTAAAGTTGTATTTATAATTCGATGAGGGGAAAAGTTTAATTAGATAATAATTGATTCTTAAATCAATTATATAAAGGGGTTATGGTACCCAAGAAATAGACAATCTCATATTTACTCATATCCCGTCAGAGAGTTTATACTTAAAGGAACTATATCTTCTTCGGATATCACAACCGAAGAAAGATTCAAGGATTTTAACCAATCAGTTAATCCAGATACGCTGCTGCATCTGGTATTTTATTCTTGATAATTTAGCGTGATTAGATATAATTATGTTCATATTTATTATAATTTGTTTCTTACATCTAAGAGCAAATCGACCCAATGATGTTTGCTCTTTCATTGCTTTTGCGTTTAAAATTTTATTTTATTATCGTATGCTGCTGCTGTTGTTGCCTGTTTGGGTTTGGTGTTTTTGGCGACCATATTTGGACAGAACCGTGAAATTACAATGCACGCTATTTAGAGTTTGTAATGGAACACAACTGAAAAAATGAGGTTCTTCCTATTGTTTTTTTTTTTAATTTTTTATTAATATGAAGTGATTATAAAATAATACTTATTTAAAAGATTATTTTTAGTAATAAACGCTTAAATATTTATATAAATATTATGCTCGAACCCGAAACTTCTAAAATTAATAATCATTCATTTAACCATCCTTTGGCTCCTGCGAGTGTCTTTTCATGGTTAACCTTTTCCAAGTTAGGCAATAACTATTATGAATCTTCAGCTCACATTATCCTAGACTCAAAATGATATATATTTTTTTAGAATTATATTTGATGTAGTTCCTAAAAAGTTTAAAACCGAAATATATATAATATTTTTAAATGATATACTATCATTTAATTTATTTCTAACACATAAAATTATACGTAGTAAATAAATTTATTGTTAATGTATAGGAAATTATGCGTAGTAAATAAATTTATTGTTAATAATATTGTTAATGTATAGTAAATAAATTGACTGAAAATGAACTGTAAAGTTAACTTGTTCATTATGACAACTAAATAAAATATAACAAAAATAATAGAACAATCATTATATTATCCAAATCAAGTGGTTTTGTCATTATTAGTATAATTGAAAATTGGATGTTGTTCTAAAAATTGCTTTCAAATTCGTATATTTAAATAAGGAGGATGGAATTGGAAGATTATTATTATTATTATTTCAGAAGATAAAACAATCAAAAGGGCTCATTATTTATAAGAAAAGCTAGTAAAATAGACAGTGATGATCATTTCAAAAGGCAGTTTCCTAATATTCATCAACCACAAGAAACAATTGAATTCATTTAAAAAATTTGGTGAAGTAATTGTTTAAAAGATTTAGATAAAATATTATAATGATACTGCTAAAAAAACAACTGGGTTATGTGTTGCAAAAACGTGTTAGTGCAAATATAAATAAACTAATGGTAGTAATAACACGTGTGTATAGGTTTTAGATTCAACCAGGATGAATCTAAAAGACAATATATAAGAAGTTTATATCCAACCTTCTCCTATTAATGATATTTTGAAAAAATAATAATAAAGTTAACTCTTTGAGTACGGATATTTGTAAGATTTAAATTCTTATACAATAAGATGGAGTAATTTCTCTTAAAAAATCAAATAAGAGAAGAACTAAACTCGATAACGCACAATTAATTTTAGGTACAATTGAATTATGTGATAGTTCAATAAATTTATCAATATATTTTTTTCAAATATGAACTATTAATTTGACACAAAAATTAATAAATTACTACGTAAATAAATATCAGTTTAGTAATATTTTTCCTCCAAAAATATAGTTATTAACAAGTTGTATATATTTTTTATCAACCATTCTCCAACGACCCCCGAGAGGAATTTGGGCCCTCCTCATTGCTGATACTAATGCTATTAATAACCGCATAATTCACTGCTAATCTAGTGACCTTCTTTGTAAAAAAAATAATATTTTTCTTTAAAATTTCTTTTATCTGAAACACATCGTTTTCTTATTTTAAATGTTAGTTATTAATTTGGGACATGTAAATTAATATCAGTTAGGTCGTATCATTTCTTCTAAATAAGATTTATGAACGTGATCATTATAGTTTCTCGTTTTCCAATAGAAGTTATTAATTTAAGACAAAACAGTATTGCATAAATCAATATCAGTTTAGTAATATTTTTCGTCCAAAACAATATTTGTTAACAAAATAATTAGTAGTGTTTGTCTTTAAAAACCGTTGTTCATCTCTTATGTGAAAACAAATCATTTTTTTATCTTGCACAAGCCAACGTATCCCAATAGTTAAGGGAATTATTGTTCCTAAAAGTTACGGGTTCGAGCACCAACAATTGCAGTAGGGTGATTGTGAATTCATTGTCAATTGATTGAAAATATTTAGAACATGTACTACTTTGTAAACACTTTAGATTAACAAAAAAAAAATTGTCAAAAATAATCTAATGTTTCGAGTTATTTTATTATTTTTAAAACCCAAAATGAGGTGGGATGAGTTTAGTCCGATTTGGAATTTTGTATTTCTTACCATTTTTCTAAACTCAAAAATGAGGTGAAATGAATTGTCTTTAGGCATATATAGATATATAAATTGTGTTTCCTTTTGAGTTAGAACACTTGTTTCTCCATTTTTAAAACCAATGATTAGGATTTGAAGAGAAATTCGACTTCAATTGCGCTACATAGAAAATTTTATTTTGGGATTGTATGTTGTTATTCTCTATTCATTTGTGTTTGGTTTGGTGACAATAATGTTAGAATAAGACTATAACATTTCAGTGAGTTCAATCTAGAGTTTAGATATTTTTATCAAATAACTATAAATGCTCACAATCTATTTTTGTGATTAAATGAAATGAATGTTCTTTCGTCATAAAACAGCTAATCCTATATACCCCAGTTATCAAGAAAGACGTATATAAATAAATGTTATATATTAATTTCCCCTCATTTATTAAATTAAATTTAAAATTTAATCATTATACTTAAAATTTATTAAAATTCAAATTTTGTTTCAGTCCTCACAACCTCCGTCAGCTTCACGTATTTTGGAAAACATATCCCCGGTGATTACGGCCTTCATGAATGAGGCATTGCTGCTACCTTTTACTCGTGAGGAGGTATATTCTGCTTTAATCCAGATTCACCCTAACAAAGCACTCGGAATAGATGGGCTACCGGGTAGCTTTTATCGTCGCTTTTGGTCTCTCCTTGGTGATGATGTGCTCTCTTTATGTTTAGATTTATTGGAAGGACGAGTTTCTTTCTGAAGTCAATCACACGGTCCTTGTCCTTATTTCGAAAGTGGCAGAACCAACTCAGATGTCTCAATTCCGGCCGATTCCACTGTGTACTGTTATCTACAAGACTCTTCAAAGTTATTGTGAATCGGTTGCGACAATTGCATGAGGAGTGTATTGATGATAACCAGGCTGCCTTCATCCATGGTTGGTCGATTTCTGTCAATATTATAGTGGCGCATGAGTTGATTCATTAGTTGAAAACATCCCCAGAGGGCGTGTGTCGTGGTGCTGCCTTAAAACTAGATATGGAAAAGGCTCGATAGGGTGGAATGGTCATTTCTCTGGGATGTAATGCTTCGGCTCGGGTTTGCTACGGTTTGGGTGTCTCTTATCATGACTTGTGTTGCTTCGGTTACCTACAGTGTTCGGGTAAATGGATGTCTTACGGAACGATTTCAACTAGAACGTGGTCTTCGACAAAGCGACCCTTTGTCACCTTTATTTTTCCTTCTATGCTCTCAAGGTTTATCTTTTGCCTCCATGTCAAACAACAATCGGGTCGAATACCCGAACACTGATCACTTAGGACCACAGATCACTTACCTCTTTTATGCCGATGATAGCTTGTTGTTTTTACGACACCCACCCTCAGAATTCAGTAGAGTACGTGAGGTTCTCAGTGAATAAGAAAGTGCTTCTAGGCAGCAGGTCAATTTCATGAAATCTAGTGTTTTTTCAGTCCTCACACACCCCGCTCAGATCAGGAACATTTTAGCGATCTGCTTGGCTTTTCAGTGGTTGAAGATTCGGATTTTTATCTTGGGGCTCCTTTATTGGTGAGACGTAACAAGAATGCTTTATTTGTATTTCTTCGGGATAAATTGGTCACTCGCATGCGAGGATGGTTGAAACATATGCTCTCATTTGGAGGTCGTGCAGTTTATATCCAAGTCGTTGGCCAAGCCTTGTCCACCTTTATCATAGGTTGTTTTTTACTTACTCGGAATATTATCTCTGATTTGGAATCGTTACTCTGTGATTTCTGGTGGTCGGGTTCATCTTCTTGACATGGATTGGTCGTTATATGTCAGCCTAAGGGAGTTGGGGGGGGGGGAGGGGGGGTTTCGAGATCTTCGGTAGTTTAATCATGCTCTACTGGGTAAAACGTTGTGGCGTTGTCTTCAGTCTCCTTCATGCTTGATTGCTCATGTCCTACGAGCAAGATATTTCCCTAAGGGTGATTTATTTCCAGCTCAGTTAGGAGATCAACCTTCTTTCATTTGGCGCGGCTTATATATTGCTCTTAATGCATTACGAGATGGTTTTCAATGGCGGATTGGAATTAACAGTGAAGTTCATGTGCATGGTTGCAGGTGAGGCGTGGATTCACCAATTCAGTTCAATGATTCCTAAATTGATCATCTACTTTCCCCGATCCGATGTCGAGAATTCATGGTTCCAGACTCTACTGTTTGGGATGAGCGATGTTGCTGTTGTCTTCTCACCTGCAGATGCTAGACTTATTATAAATTGTCTGATTGTTCCTGTTGCTCCAGATGTTCGAGTTTGGTCGGGCCACTCCTCTGGTTTTTGTAGTGTTCGATTTGGTTATACATATTTGATGCGTGCCAATTCCACAAGATCCATGGTTTCTTTGATTTGGTTATCTCTTGCCCGATTGCCTCTTCCGCCTAAAATCCGGTTATTTGGTTGGCGTCTGGCACATGAAGCTATATTATCACACTCCAATTTAGGGGTTAGACTTTTTTTAAATTGATTTTGGGGCTTGAATCAAATCTTTCAATTACATCTGGACCAAATTCGTAAATTTGAAATTATTTGAGGCCTTGAAGCATAATTTCACCATTATCCAGTTAAGGAAAATTTTAAAGCATTTCCGATGTGTCTGGAGCAAAAACTTTTTCCACTTTCCAATTTTAGTTTCTGTCTCTCTTCATCCTTCCACTTTTAGATTTTCTCTCTCTCCAAGGAAGCTCCCATCACCATTTCATCGTCATCGAATGCTCCGTTCATCACATCACCGGCACCATCACTTTCCTTGTCATTTTCTAGTCAATTGGTGTCCTCAGATTTGCCATTGTCGCCGACGTGGAGAGGGGTGAGAAGAGAGAAGTTTTGACCGTGGTAGTAAGCTCTCCTCTGTTGTTCTCCATCGTGAAACAACACCAGCAACAAACTCAATGACCCTTGAATAGTTTTTTTGCAAAGTTTGGTGGTCGTCCTGTCGACACTAGGTTTTCGTCCGAGTGTTATGTTAGTATATATATTATTATATATTAATATATAAATTATTATATATTTTTATTACAAATGGAGGCTCATTTACAAGAGGACAGCCCGGTTACAAAGTAGGCTCACAGCCCCAATTAGTTTACAACCAGATTCGGCCCAATAACCTAGTTCAGGATCAGATCCAACAGGCCCGCGAGAATACCCATCAGCTGCTAGGGTCTCTCTCCATCTTCTCCAGCCGCCAGCAAATCCCATTCATTCGATCTCAACGCATATCAAGGGTCCAGATCAAGCCAACAAAAACCCTAAGAAACCTAGGGTTATCATTTTGCCGCCTCTAGGTGCTCCAATCGCCTGATTTCACACCGTTGCCGCCTCTCCAGATCTCACCAAAGCACTCCAAAAGACTCTAGAAGAAGATTATCAGCCGCACACATTGCAACCCTAGGGTGAGTCACCATCGTAGCACCGGTGACTCACCGAAGGGAACCCTTGTGACTGGTCCAAAGGATACACCACCGAGCCCTATGAAAGGACTCGATCGACCCTGCAAACATGGAGAGGGAAAAAAGGAGATAACAAAAAAGAGAAACCCAACAAACAGCAAGAAAGAGAGCAAACAGGAGGCTACCACAACGATCCACAACAGTAACAAAAAGCAAAGAGTAGAGAGCGAGGAAACTTACCCTTGCGGATGCCCAAACGTCGCTAGAAACATCATTTCACCAAAGGTAAAAGTCGAGATTTACTACGTTTAGTGAGGTTTTAAGAAGAAATAAGGGTGGTTTCGGGTAGATGAGAAAGAGCGCTTCGATTTGGTGTGTTTTAGTATTTTTCGACCACCGTGGGTGGTGGCCGACAGCGGTGGAATACGGTGGCATAAGGTTGTCAGTCGGTGACCGATCTTCCTCAAGCGAGGAAATTTAGAGAGAACCGAGAGGTTCTCTCGTCTAGAGAGAGAGAGGGGAAAAGAGAGAAATAAGAGATTTTTCCCTTAAAGGGCCGGTTAGGGTATATTTATACCCTCCCTAAAACTATGTCATTTTGGGGAGGGGATTCAGGGTAATTAGGGAATGGTTAAATTCCATGGGCGATCCCTCCAGCTTTGTAAATCTCCCATTTTGATCCCAAAATCAAGTTTTCATACCTTTTAATTTTGTCTTCAAGTATTATTTATTTTTATTTTAGTCATTAAATATATATATATATTTAGGTTAAATCACATGTTTAGTCCTTAAATATTAAAAATGTATATTTTAGTCTCGATTAATAATTTACGGTAAATTATATTATTAATACATAATTTTAATATTGTTTCAAATTAGATTAATTAATATTACAATTTTATATTTTAGTCATTAATTATTATTATAAGATTAATTATAATATTGGTATAATTTTATATATTAAGTATACTTTTATAATATAGTATTACATTATTATAATAGGAATATTAACATTAATATTAAATATTATTTAGTAATTATCTATATTAAATTACTTGTAAATTAAATTTAAAGAACTACAAGTTTATCATTTACTGCAAAGACATTAATTAATAAATATTGGTACCAATTTTGGGCATTTTGGGGGTAATAATCCTTCCCCATACGTAACCGACTCTCGAACTCATTTTTCTGGTAAGCACACCCGAGTTGTATTATTTTAATATTATTCTTAGGAATTTTATTAGAATAATATAACATTTTGGTGACCAATCTCACTAAATTAAAATATTGGTGGTGACTCTATAATTTGGTGTTTTATCTTATTCATGGAGGATAAACACTTACTTTTTTTAGACTAGTTACACCGTTTGGGGTGTACTATTTGCACTCTCCATCTTCAGGCAGAGAAACGTCTCGACAGCTTGGCGACTCCACTGGGGAATTTTAAAAAAAAATGAGAGTACAACCATCAATTTATTAATTACTCGTCTTTGCAGTAAATAATAAATTTTTTGTAATTTTTTGTAATTAATTTTATTATTTTACTAACTTTTTTTTTCTATGTGTAATCAGATTTAATTTTGGGTCATTAGAATAAAATAATAGATTATATATTATTTTATCCTTTTTATGCTTTTCCTCACCCACTGTGCACTGCATTCATAACATGAGCTAAAACCCCGCTCTTATCCTGGTTAAGTGAATGAGAAACTACTCCCTCGTGTGGTTTTCACCTCTGTATGGGATAGGGGACCATTCTTTGAGCTCACACCTTATGTTCCTCGTGTGGTTTTCACCTCCATATGGACATAAGGAAGTGTGTACCTTCGAATTGAACTTAATCTAAAAGTCTATAACGGACCAGGATTGAGGGCTTGGCAGTCCAAGGGAACACCAACAAAGTACAATTCGTTGATCCTTTTTACTCTAGAGCCAAAACCCAGCATATATCAAACCTAGAACTGGAGTCTAGGTGAAACCTAACCTGAATGAGTCTTGTAAATTTAAGCACACAAGGAAAAGCATGTTGAGTCTTTTAATTTACGCATTATTACTTTATTTTCTGAATAAATACATGCGAACTAGAAATCATGCAGTTAGGTTATTTTTCCAAACAAAGCATGGAAATAGAAAGCATGAGGCTCGGATATAATATTTTCTTACTAACCAGTTTTCCCGTATATATATTAATTGTTCTGTTTGCATTTGCATAAACATGGAATACTCAAGGGTGTAGATTCAAGAGTGACTATCAAAATAAAGGTTTTCATTATGGACAAAGGGTTTCAAGATCAAGTAAACCGTGGAGCAGCCAAAGAAGGGTATCTTGAAGAAGCCTTTAAATTAATGGAGGGCTATGCATACAAAAATCCTGGTAGATTGGTACCGAAAGCTTTTTATGGTAAGAGCATCAATAGGAGCAGTCACAAGGGAAAAAAATTTATGAAGCTCAAGCCCGTTTTTGGAAAGACAAAAAAAGAAATTAAGCACAGAGGTCGAAGCCATGCTTGATTATTTCCGAAAAGTCATTCAAACCTTTAAAAACGTTAGACTTGGAAATACCCTTGAAGAATGGATGACAGAAATCATTAAACTGAAGACTATTGCTTGCTATTGGAAAAAGATACATGAGGATCAAACAAAGAAATTCTCCTATGACTTTCAAATTGCTGAAGAAATATACAATGCAGCCATCACCAATTTAGAGAAATGTCAAGCTGAAAACCATACATTAAAGAAGGATATAGCCAACATGGAAACTTCATATCTGATCCATCAATGTGAGATTAATGCTGAATTAAAATCCACTAGAGCTTAGAACCACACATTGATGAAAATGGTGGATGCTTATGGAGATCTTGTACAAAAACTTCTTGAACATAAAGGTTATTTGATATAGGAAAATGAACAATATTATCTACAAATTTAGAAGATGGTAGATAAGGTTCAGGAAAAAGAAGATGACATGAAGAAATTTGCTGCACAAGCAAGCAAGGTAGCCCACAAGCTAATAAACTTAGTTGGTTTTATAAGAGAATTGAAGCAGAATGACGATATGATTCTGGAGCATAAATGGAAATTAACTTGGCTTTTTAAGGAGATAGAGAAATTAGGGGGGAAAGCTATCCCTTATATGTAATGATCCTTTGGATGTATTAAAAAACCCTTTTTGTGTTCAATGGAAGCTATTTTAAGATAATCACTCTTGAATTACACCTTTTCATACATGCATTTACATATACATTTACATTCACATTCAAATTTGCATAGCATGATAACATGTATCAATCATGAAAATATGAGAGTAATCAGTGAAAGATTTTAGAATTAGGAGTTTTGAAAATCAGGGGTAGGTCTTAAAAAAAGATTGAAAAGCAATGAATGGAATATTATCTCGAGTTGGAAAGATTGAAAAAATCCAAGAACAACTTGTAGAAATCCAACGAGAAATGCTTGAAGAAACAAGAAGGTTCCAAGCTAAATCCAAGGAACAAATATCTAAGATGATGGGTATGATGGTTACTCTACTATATGGGGAGAAAATTTTAGAAGACTCTATGGAGCATGAAAAGACGAAAGCCTCGGGAAAAGTCTGGATTTCAATGATATGATGATAAATGACCAAGAACCTATTGTGGAATGTAGAAATTTAACTCAGCTTCATGGATTAGGAAATATAACAAAATACATGGAAATTGAAGTTGGTTCAAGGAAGAGAAATATGGAACAAGTCCCATTGAAAATGGATAAAAGGGGCAAGAAGGAAAAAAGGATGACACATTTCTTTCCAATTCCAATTTTGTATTTAGAGTTGTTACTTTTTCTTTTTGAATGTGGTCTTGTAACACCCATCCCTCCTAGTACTTACTTGCATCCAAATTGGAAAAATATCAAGAATCCATGCAATTATCATTCTGGATATTTTGGTTATTCTACAGAAAACTGCATAATGCTGAAATTAAAAGTCCAAGACCTTATGGAAGAAGGGTTGTTGTTATGTTTAGAAAAAGGGAGACCTAAGTTCCTTAGAAACTCAAAGTTGGTTGAGAATGAGAAATTTTCAAGTCATCATCTCTTTCAAGACAATGGTCAAAAGTCATACATTCAAAGCAAACATCTTTAGGAAAGCAATAGTAAAGAAACGGTCATATCAAGGGAATCTCTACCCTATTTTCCTTTGGTCTCTGCAGCAAGTTATATGCTAAATTACACAAAGCCCAGCTTATTGTTCCATGTCTGTCTAAATATTTGGTACCTCCTTACCCAAGATGGTACAATAAAAAGGTCTTTTGTGAGTATCATGTTGGAATCTGAGGACACTCCATCGAAAATTGTGGCAACTTCAAACGACGAGTTCAAGATCTTCTGACACATGGAATTATAGAAGTGGATGCCAACAGTCAATCCATTTGATCAAGCATTTGGGAATCAACCCCAAAATGAAGTTAATAGTGTCAAAACAAATGGAGGAAAAGGTAAATCCAAGAAAGATGAAGTATGTATGACTGACTTAACTCTTGATACTTCTTTGATGGATGAAACAAAAAGAAGAAATGAAAAAACAAAAGGAAAGGTAATTGGAGACTGGCCTACAAGTTTAAAAAGAAATAAGGTAGATACAACCTTGGAGACACCCATGCCAGATCTTCTAAAATCAAGAGAAGCAGAGGGCAATTTAAAGAGAAAAGAGAATGCTACTCCAAGTATAGCTACAAGGAACATCCAAGGCTAGGATACAATAATCGCCACTAAATAAATTTGTGTTGAAATTCAAACTGAGCCCAATTGCCAATGAGGAAAGATGATGATGGGATTTGACCAAGAAAAAGCTCAGGAAAAAGCAGAGATTTTTGTACCTAAAAGCTCATCTAAAGAAGCTACCCAATAAATGATCAAGAAATAGGAGGCAAATATAGACAAAGATCCTGGTCTAATTATACATCCAACATCCAATGAATAATGGGACAGTGGAAGTTGTTACCTGCCACCATTGTACCTTGCACTTTGTAGCATCTTGTTTGAACATGTTTTTGTTCCTTTCTTTGCCTTTTGTAATTAAAATTATGTTGCTTTTAAGGTTATGAGCATTGAATCAATTTTGCAATCTTAAAGTTATTTGAATATCATTAGATTAAAACCTCTTTACAATTAGAGTTATACATCTTTGACAAATTATCAAGATCGAACACATGAAAAAAAAAGGACCCTGGCCTTACCTTATAAGAAATGCATCCCAAATACTACTCTTTCCACAAAAATGAGAGCTTTCTCCAATGTAAGGAATTAGACAAAAGGCTTGGCATCGATATTTAGAAGTATACAACATGGGGCATCTTTTGTAACATTGCAAAGTTGACTAGATTACTTTTTATTGATAAGATTCGATGATGAAACTTTGATAAATCTACTCTAAGTCAGTTGCTGGGGAATTAAAATTTGGTAATGAGATTTTCTAAATTTCACTGAACACATAGATTATAATAGGTTCTTTAAAAAAGGTAAGAGTCATATATGCAATAAAGTTGTCCCTCTAGAGCAATTAGTTAATAGCCTTGGCTTTATGGATAAGTTTCAATTAACCCAATGAAGGCTAATGTCAATAAAGTTGAATTCAGCCAGCCAAAATGGCAAAAGAAAAAGTTGTTGTAAAAAATGAAATAATGCATGTTATAGTCTACTTCACATATGTGCGCACAGAAATCTCGTTATTAGATCTATGTTTTCACACTGCTTTGAATAGAATCAAAGATTTCAGAGAATTGAAATGGAGGTACTTTAGAAGGTATAGTAAATATTATGCTAGATTGTGTCATTTTGTACACATCCGGTTAGAAATACCAAGCCAAAGAAAGTTAGGTATGTGACAATGTTCACAAAAGAGCGAGAGATGAGTGACATCTTCACTAAGATGTTACCATAGAAAATAGGGAAGCGAACCTGGAATTAACCTCTCAATTTTGATACTTGTCAAAGAACCATAACTCTGAAATAGTAAAAGTGGTTGATTATTTTGATGTCCTTTGAACTCATGCTTATGATTTGATTCTATTGTGAACCTGTAAGGTGCAATATTTTTCAAAAAAAATTCATTCTTTAATAACAAAGAAGGAAGAACATTTTCAAACAGGATAGTTTCAAATGAGAAAGGATCATGAAACAAGTTGATGCATATTATACCCTTATTGAAAAGTAATAAGCAAGGCCAGAATGATGATGCTTTTCACATTCTTGAAAGTAAGTGGCCTGAGAAACCAAAACCTAGGGAATTGGACTTATCATGTTCCTTTGTGACAACCTGTCAAGATAAAGATGATTTCCTCATTTGAAAGAAAGGCACATATCTTATTGCATAGCAAAAAGGTAAGAATGCAATCATTCAAGAAGAAGATGATATTTCTGCCAGAAGAATTGGTCACTTCTGAAGTTGTGACAATATGAAGAGAATTCCTCAACTTGTTGGAATGAAAGAATTCAAGATCAAGATATTTGACACGAATAGAGCCACGAATATCCACAAGGGGTAGTATCAAAATTGGATCACAAAGGAATCATGAGATTCAAATCAAATGGAAATTAAGAGTGAACCTTACAATTTAGAATTTTGGGACATTTTGAAGGCTCACATCAGCATGAAATAATGTTGGGGCATTTTAATGATGAGGTATGTTGAAAGCCTATATCGGACAAAAATAATCCATGTGGGGCATTTTGAAGGCCCATTTTAGACAAAAATGATCTGACAGGGTATTTTGAACGATCACACTAACAAGAAGCAAATGCTGGGGCATGCTGGACTCTTATCATCCTATGGAAAGATCATAGATTTCCACTAAAATAGAAAGGTATGAAGAATGAAAATGGAGAAATGATGACAATCAAGTTAACCATACATCACTATTTTGTCCACCATGTGGTTACATTATCCCCACAGGAGCCAAAAGAAATTATGAATGTGATGTCAAATATTCCTTAATATGATGCTAACAAGTTAAAGCATCTCATTTGTATTCTTATTGAAATATCACTGTGATGTCATGCAAAAAGCTCTGAACATCATTCAAAGAGTTCCCTTGTCAAGAAATTCATGAAGAAACCACATGAAAGGATGAATGTGTTGTCAAATATTTTATTAGCCAGTAATTATGATACTGAACCAATGTTACGATCATATGGTTGACTTAAGATAAAGTTTGTCCTCACACTCCAAGATTCAGAAATGATGAAGATTTCTTTCCACAAATGAATGTTGGAACTTTAACAACAAGAAACTAGTGGAGCCAACTAAGATTCAACGATGGGTTATGATTTGGAGAACCTTGTTAGAGATCTGATTAGATGTCGAGACATGAAAGGAATTAGGATAAATCTTTCTTGTAATATGTTTCAAGAATCAAATCAGAACAGACGTGGCTAATATCATGATTAATCTATCAAGTTTAGCATATTTATATCTACATTCTGTAAGGATGATAGATTCTCTTTTAAAAGATGATAAATTCTCTTTTCAAAGACGAAAGCTTTATCAGATTTCTACACAAGTTCATATAAGGACAAATGGTGTTATCAAGAAAAGTGGGGCAACAAGGTCATAATTCTGAGTATGGCAAGAGTCCCATAAATGAAACAGTTCTTTTGAAAATAAAAGAAGACACAAGGATACAAGTTAACCAGATGGTTATTCAAAAATGCAAAGGAATGATCGAGTGAGAGAAGATCAAACTTTGGGATCAAACGAAGATTGAATTGATTTTCATGCATTCATAAGGACATCATGTGCATAAAAGATCATGCATACATTGATACATTTGATTGCATTCGTATAAATGCATTTCTCACACAAAAATGAAGGAACAAAATACCTTACGAGCATAAGGTATAATCCAAATCACAGATACAGGAAGCACGTTAGGAGAGGCAAACATCTGAAGAATAGATGAACGTAATCCATAGAAGAAGTAATATTTTGGGGCATGCCCAACCAACAAGCTGTTTTGAAAAATGAGAACAAGATTTTCAACGTTTCTCATTTTATCTTTTCTAAATATGAAATTTTTGAAAAGTAAGAAGTTTCTTACCAGTAAATAATTTCCCATGAATATTTAAAGCCTTCGAGTCATTTGTAAATCCTTCGAGTCATTTGTAAATCTTTCGGGTCATTTGTAAAACCTTCGGGTAATTTGTAAAGCCTTCGGGTAATTTGAAAAACCTTCGGGAAATTTGTAAATCCTTTGGGCCATCTGTCAGTCTCTCAAGCAAGATGGTTCTTTTCAAGTCAAATCAAACTCCACGAAAGAATAGTGGAAGCAAATCCAACTTCGAGTATGATCTTCATGGAAGAGTAGTGAAATTAGATTCTTATCAAGTTAATCATTCTCAGCCTTCACGAAAGAGTAGTGAAGTACAAGCATGATTCAAATTCGTTCTCCACGGAAGAGTAGTGGAACGGATTTTTCAGCAAGGTATAAAGCCTTTATCAAAGAGTAATGAAGTCATGCAAATTCAGCCTTCACGGAAAAGTAGTGAAGCAAATCATTTGCAAATTCAATCCTCAACCTTCACAGAAGAGTAGTGAAGCAGGAGCAAGATCAGATCAAAATTCGATCTCCATGAAAGAGTAGTGGAATGGATTTCCCAGTAAAGCAAGAAGTTTAATCGATGAAAACTTGTCTTTTTATCTTTGCTTTATTCTTGTTTACATAAAAATAAGCAAAGAGGGGCAGCTGTCAACACTAGTTTTCATCCGAGTGTTATGTTAGTATATATATTATTATACATTAATATATAAATTATTATATATTATTATTACAAATGGAGGCTCATTTACAAGAGGACAGCCCAGTTACAAAGTAGGCTTACAGGCCCAATTAGTCTACAACCAAATTTGGCCCAACAACCTAGTTCAGGCTCATATCCAACAGGCCCGCGAGAATACCCATAAGCTGCTAGGATTTCTCTCCATCTTCTCCAGCCGCAGCAAATCCCAACTATTTGATCTCAACACAGATCAAGGGACCAGATCAAGCCAACAGAAACCTTAGAAACCCTAGGGTTATCATTCTGCCACCTCCATGTGCTCCAATCGCCTGATTCCACGTCGTTGTCGCCTCTCTAAATCTCACCAGAGCACTCCAGAAGGCTCTAGAAGACGATTATCAGCCGCACACGTTGTAACCCTAGGGTGAGTCACCACCGTAGCTCTGGTGACTCACCAAAGGGCACCCTTGTGACCAGTCCAAAGGATGCACCACCAAGCCCTATAAAAGGACTTGATCGACCCTACAAATAGGGAGAGGGAAAAAAGAGCGAACAAAAAAGAAAAACCCAACAAACAGCAAGACAGAGAGAAAACAGGCTACCACAACGATCCACAGTAGTAACAAAAAGCAAAGAGAAGAGAGCGAGGAAACTTACCCTTTTCGAAGCCCAAATATCGTTAGAAACATCATTTCACCGAAGGTAAAAGTCTAGATTTACTACGTTTAGTGAGGTTTTAGGAAGAAATAAGGGTGGCTTCGGGTAGAGGAGAAACAGAGCTTCGATATGGTGTGTTTTCGTATTTTTCGACCACCGCGGGTAGTAGTCGGCGGCGGCGGAATATTGTGGCATAAGGTTGCCGGTTGGTGACCGATCTTTCTCAGGCGAGGAAATTTAGGGAGAACCGAGAGGTTCTCTTGTCTAGAGAGAGAGGAAAAGAGAAAAATGAGATAAGTTTCCCTTAAAGGGTCGTTTAGGGTATATTTATACCCTCCCTAAAACTACATCATTTTGGAGAGGGGCTTCAACGTAATTAGGGAATGGTTAAATTCCATGCGCGATCCCTCAAGCTTTGTAAATCTCCCATTTTGATCTCGAAATCAGGTTTTCATACCTTTAAATTTTGTCTTCAAATATTATTTATTTTTATTTTAGTCATTAAATATATATATATATATATATATTTAGGTTAAATCACATGTTTAGTCCTTAAATATTAAAAATGTATATTTTAGTCTCGATTAATAATTTAGGGTAAATTATTTTATTAATACATAATTTTAATATTGTTTTGAATTAGATTAATTAATATTACAATTTTATATTTTAGTCATTAATTATTTTTATAAGATTAATTATAATATTGGTATAATTTTATATATTAAGTATAATTTTATAATATAGTATTACATTTTATAATAGGACTATTAACATTAATATTAAATATTATTTAGTAATTATCTATATTAAATTACTTGTAAATTAAATTTAAAGAACTTCAAGTTTATCATTTACTGCAAAGACATTAATTAATAAATATCGGTATCAATTTTGTGTGTTTTGGGGTGTTAATCCTTCCCCATACGTAACCAACTCCCGAACTCATTTTTCTGGTAAGCAGACCCAAGTTGTATTATTTTAATATTATTCTTAGGAATTTTATTAGAATAATATAACATTTTGGTGACCAATCTCACCAAATTAAAAGATTGGTGGCGAGTCTACAATTTGGTGTTTTATCTGATTCATAGAGGATAAACACTTACTTTTTCGAGACTAGTTATATCGTTTGGGGTTTACTATTTGCACTCTTCATCACCTGGCAGAGAAACGTCTCGACACGTCTGACCATCGGAGCTTTTGCACGTGCCCCACACACCGCCACCTGCGTGTGGGCTTTATCTATAGCTAGGGGAGACTTCCAGAACCGATTTGGATACCTGGCTAGATCGGTCGAACCAGTCTAGTCTATGATGAACCGAGACGAGTTATTTGCAGCCGAGTCGTGCCTTGGTGAGCTATTGATCGGCGTTAATCGACCGTTGATCATGCATTGACTTTTTTCGAGACCACTTAATCTAATTTTTTCAATATCCTGAGTATGTTTTTGGGGTTTGTTTCGCCAAATTCAAACCCGTTAAACTTTTTTGAGTGTTTTATCTTCTGATTGATTCGTTTTCCTAATTAAGTTTCTTTTCTAACGTAATTTCTTTTGCTATATATCTGATATATTAATGGATGTTGAAGTCAAGTTCAAGGGTGATAAAATGGAGTTTAAAGGATCGGTCAGTGTAGCTCGAAAATCAAGGTAATACTCTATTACCTTTTGTATGTTTTACAGAACTCGTTCATGATTGGTAATTGCGTGAATGAAAATAATTGGTCATGTGCTTATCGATGATTATTCTGAAACTAGTATTGTAAAAGATAAAATGGAAGTAAACTGAATAAGACTCAAATGACCCGTTTAAGGAACGAGAAGATCGATAATAAATAATTCCAAGTTTAGTGAATATTTGGTTATTCGATTAACCTCAGGATCCCTAAATTCTGATTAATTCTATTAAATGTTTTAATGATAGAAAAACTTGGATATGAAATTATGAAAATACCGTTTTTGAGATAAAAAGACAAGGAATGTCCCTGAAAGTGAAAATAACCCTAAAAAGACATATTTGGTCTGATAAAATTATTATTGCACTTGTTAAATGTTTATTTTATTTAGAAAAATCTTGATAACTAATCTTGACCTCCAAAATAGCGAAAGACTTAGAATTCCAATTCTTGAATAATCACCTGAAGACTAATTTACCAAGAGTAATGCTTACGATAGAATATAATGAAATGATGAAAATACCCTTGTAATGAGGAAGAGATATGGATCTCCCTTAATAGTGAAAATGATCTAAAAATTCATTATTGACTTGATAGAACTACTGATTCATCGGTAAAATTCATGATTTGTCCGAAAATTCCTAATGGTAAGTTTCTAACCTCTGAGAAGGCGCAAGGCCTAGAAATTTTGGTCCCTGAGAAAACACTTGTAGATTAAATTTCCAAAAGTAACCTTTATGTATGAATTGTTCAAAATAAATGAATCATATGAGAAGACTGAATTGAATGAAAGGACTGAAATACCATCTAGTACTAAAATGACTTAAATGTCATCATGCCCTAGAATTAAGTGAATATCATTAGATAAATTCTGGAAACACCAATGAACCTAAAGGTTGTACTGCCCCTAAAGGTTTTGAAGCAAGACCCAGGCACATCAGCCAGTCGTGTTACTTTTGAAATACATAAATAAATAATTACCATCGGAATACTTGTTAGTCACCTTAAGATCCGTTCAATGATAAATTAGGAAGGTTATAAGTCTAACTAGTGCAGTCAGTATTAAGAAGTGAATAATCGTGACGTATCTGGATTCAAATGAACGATTATTATAATAGTGTTGAGATCTGTCTTATATGTTTGATTCAAAATCATGATAATTCGATATAAATCCCAAATATTATAAATTATTATTTACCCTTATTGGGTTAATATTACTAAGAATTATTCATGAATCGTAATGTCGAAAAATGACCTTGAATGCATGAATAATGGAATCACTCTTATTATATTCAAAATCTTAAGTAATTTTGATATAAAGGTTCCTGAATACTTCCTAATGCACTCGAATCCTAAATGGTCCTGAAATACCAATTTCTAAATTCATGATTATATTTATTAGTAATCGAACCCCTTTTATAGGGATATCATTTTTGAAATCCTCTTAATGTGTTTCTCTTCCTGATAATTATTGTGTGCCTCCAAAAATATTTTAATCATCTAATGTGTTCAATATTTTCTCTGATTTTAAATGTCTGACTTTGATATCTGAAATAAAATTTTGATTTCTGATATGTGATTTCTCATATAAAATATATTTGGCTTTTGATCTCTGATATTACTTGTACTATCTGAAACTGCTTTACTGAGGTATTTCTAGGATGTATTATGGAGTTTTTTTTTTGTTCAACTCTAATCAAGCTGGTATTCTACATGATGAAAGGGCTGAGATTGTTAGTGCAGGTTTCTCTGTTGTCGATGATGATACTGCTCTACACACCATTCATCTTAAGTTACATCCGTTGTTATGCTTTAATGACTTTGATTTCGTTTACTCTTTTTTTTTCTAATGATTGATTTTTGGGTTGAAATGGTGGTTGATTTGGGAGGGATCACCAGATTACAGAGCTGCAAGGATATCCGAGAGATTGAAGAAGTTTGTCCATGATAATCTGAATTACTGATCTATATAACATAATGAAACGTCATTGCCTGTCGGTAATTAGCATATCATAAAACAATTTTGCTACTGATATTGTTGTTATGAATTACATATGATGTTTTCAATTCCCCAGCTTTATAATCATATTACCCCTTTGAATTACATCTCATGTACAAGAAGAAAACCACCATAAGAATGAATCAAAAACTACCATAAGAATTAATCGAAAACTTTAACCCTTTGATTCATGCAATCATTGGATGTTTAGTAAGTACGAAACTTTAATCTTAAATGTCTGGCATATTCTCTTTAGTGTGGGATTGTGATCATACGTTGTAATCTTAATTAAGATTTGTTCTACTTATTTCATTTCTTCGTAAAATTAATTTCCACACATTTGGAGAACATCCAAAAGTTAATTGGAAACCTACATGAGCCAATGCAGGAACATTCTTTTCACCGTGGATTCGGTTGGATGTTGAACCTGGAAGCCAAATCAACAACTTTGAACCTGGAAGCCAAATCAACAACTTTGAACCTGGAAGTCCCAAAATACTTCCTTAGGGTGGCTCCTTTGCTTTGTGCTTAGGGTAGGCCCTTATGGATGCAGTTTTGGGAGACTGCATATGGAGTATTCGAATGGAGGATATTGTAGTGATTTTAAAAATTTGTTTTGCTGAAATAACATATTACTATTTATAATCTATTAATTTTTTTATTATGGTTTCGGGGGAACACACTAGACATCCTATTCTGATCTCCTGAACTTCGTCCTCTGAACTTTTCCTCTGAAATGTAAGCTTCATGTATTTTACTTGAAGCAGCTCCTCACAAAAACCTATAGACGACTGTATCAATAAGAAAAATTTATGCTTTCTCAATTATCTGCATGTCCTTCAACATCACTTGGTAGTTATGTATTACTGAGCTTCCCAAAGATCACTCTTTCACTCACCATTTCAGGTTAAAAGAATTGATCTAGTGCAGCTATCGACATCTTTAATGGGAGTTCCTTTGGCTTGGGTTGAAGAGTACTGTACAAGTGTAATTAAGGGGCATATAGTTCACATTTGATTTTTATATTGAGTCTAAAAATTGTATGATTTTAATTCTCTTTGTAATATATGAATGTTTTCTGAACTTATATTTTAATTATAAATTGTTTATGATTTTATATGTTTTAACTGAAATTTTAATTTTTCTTGGACTTTTATTGTGGGTCGCTCTAGTGGCCCTAATGTGACACCTCGGATCGGGTCAGGTCACCCGCATCGTTCTGAGGGTGTTACATTTACTTCAGAGCTTAGGTTGAGATGAGTCTTTCTAGGTAGACCGATCGGTCGACTATCATAGGATGCATGGTCCGTGCATGCCTCTAGATTATGATTGTACTCTTCTGAGCCAAAACTCTGATGTCAAGTCACTTTCTAAAATATCTATGTTTTGTTATCGTTAAGGTTCAATATGTGAAGGAAAAGAATGTCGCTAACATTTGTCCAGATTTTGAAAATTGCCTCGCGAGTAACGTAAAAGTTACTTGTTCGAAAGTTTTGACCTGACTCCCGACCTGAATATGAGTTTTGTTACCCCCAAACATTCTGCGATGATAAGCTTATAACCAAAATTTATAAGTAAAGTTTTGGGATTAAGATCTGCTTCCTAAGTAATAAGAGAACAAGGTATTTGGTCCAAACTTAGACAAGGTGTTTTGCCCCAAAAGGTTATGCAATGATGTACTAAATTGAAGAATTTTTGGAATCATGCTTGTTCAAATTTTACGAGTTTAAAACCCAATAAGTGATGAGCTTTGTACCCCAATAGTTTGACTTGTATAACATTAAAGGAAAATATTCGTATACTTGGTAAAAGTGTAAATCTTGAGATGATTCTGTTACGTCTGAAAGAAAATAGCTATGTTTGTATGTTGCACTGAAGTTAAGAAAGTATTATTCTAATTAAGTATTGATATTTAAGGTATGTTTGGTTTTGCAAGGATAGTTCTATTCTGATTTTGGAAGTTGGATACGAAAGCGTTTTGTCGCGAACGTTTGTTCAGATGGTTAAAGTCTAGTAAACGAATCTTATTCTTGTAAAAGATACCTGAGAGATTGAAGAATTGATGCAAGCTTAGTTTTCAAATTTCTTTAACTTGGGTAAAATTTAGAGTATGAAATTTCTTTTAAGGAAGGGAAAAATGTCACAACCCCATTTTGAAATAAAAAATTATTTAATGAAATTAGGGACCAAACTAAAAATTTTTGAAATTTATAGCCCATTTTAGTATATACAGGAAATTCAGGGACATAGCCCTGAATTTACCCATTTGCTGTCGACAGAGAAAAAAATAAAGAAATAAAGTTGGTGCTGCAGGGATTCGATCTCTGACACGAGGTAGCCGCTCATGCCCTATACGTTTATGAAAGGGCACTATTTATTATTTTTTGTATTAAATATATATATATATATATTATCGCTTTAAGTTTGGGTTATAATAGCTAAACCCCAAAATCCATACTTCTCAAATTCCTAACCCCTAATCGAACTTACGTCGATCTTTACCAACCCTCCACCGTCGTTTGGCCGTCATGGTTGTCACCGCCACCACCATCTTGTTCACTGGTAACACACGAACGAAACTCGATTACCACCTCGTTGAGAAACGTCACCGTTTACAGTGGATAAATACTCAAAGTTGCGTCAAAACCAAACTTTCACCGCTGAAAATCAACGAACTCGGCCACCTCCATGGCCCGACCGCAACACCGCCTACATCATCGAACTCATCATGCAATTTCGGTCAAGACCCAACTGGTGGGACACATCGACATCGTTGGTTTCGTCCGTCCACTGTCGGGGTAAGTGTTTTAGCCTTTTTCTTTGGGTTCCGGTGAATTTGGCTTGTTTTTAAACGTTGATATGGCTTAGTATTAATGTTTTGGAGATCTCAAAGTGCTCGATTGTCACTCCTGACCCCCGACACCGTCTCCACGCGTTGACAGTGCACATGGGGCACCTCTCCCAATCCAAGAGTCTTCTAGAACCGATCCAGTCATACTAAACCAGGTCGAGCTGAGTCAACTCACTTATTCAACTCAATTGAGTCAACTCGTTAACTTTGACTGAGTGTTAACATGACCTTTGACTTTGACCAGTGTTGACTTTGACCAAAAAGTTAAATTTTTCAAAAAGTCATATTTAATGTTTTTCAACATCCTGAGCTCGAATCCGAAGTCCGTTTTGCCAAATTTGAACTCGGTAAGATGTTTTTCAGTGTTTAATCTTTGGATTTAATTTGGTTTTTTCGATTAAGTTATGTTTCTGACGTAAATTCGTTTGTTATGTATTTGAGACTTTATAGGTCTTGGACTTAAAGTTTGAGGGCAATTGAATAGAGTTTAAATGGTTGATCGATGTGGCTCATAAATTGAGGTAATACTTTACTACCCATTGCATGTTGTATGGTACAAGTTAGGTATTAGTTAATGCATAAATAAATATGATTGGGCTGGGAATAAATATTAACTATTTTAAACCTATATTGATCCTGATAAAATGTTGAAAATGCCCTTTGGATACAATTATGACATGATTTACCTCTGATAGTGGAAATGACTTGGAATAAATGAATGACCTTGGATAAACCCTAAAAATACCTTAAACCTATACATTAAACTGCCTCTAAAAGTCTTGGAACACGGCCCAAGCTCGTCGGTCTCTCTGGATACGATTGCAATACAGAAGTAAATAATATCATTAGGATACATGTTCATCTTCTCAAGATTCGTTCTAATGGTGGTATGATGGTGATTAGTTCAACTAGTGTAATCAATATTGAAAAGTGAATATTTTGAAGGATATCAGTCTCAATGATTAGTGAGTAATATGATGTTGAGACCTGTTCAACCTTATTTGACCCAGAATCATGATAATTCAATATAAATCTTGAATAGGACAAATTATCATTAAATTATTAAGTATTCTTTCAAAATTAAAGTAACAAAAATAGTCTTATAGAGTAAAATTACAAAAATGCCCTTGCACTGCAAAAAGACCCATATTGTCCCTAAAAGTGAAAAATAATCCTTAAAGAAAATACCTGATCAAATTACCATAAAAGTACATATGTTTGGATTAATCAAAATTACTGAAATATCCTCAAGCTATGAAACAACTAAAATAACCTCCAATGTTCAAATAATCAAAATACCTTAAACCCTAAAAGAACCAAAATACCTTAAACTCTAAGATGAACAAAGTAACCTCGACTATTGAAGTGGTCTGTTAACCTAACGACATAAAATAAATGGATGTCCTTGGTAAATTTTAGAAACACCGATAAACCTAAGTGTTGTATTACCATTTAAGGTGAATCACGACCCAAGTATGTTGGTCATTTTGGATATTGTTGCAATTTATAAATAATTTGTTTGTCTTGTAAATATCTATTCAATGTTGATTATAAATGAGGTTCGTTTAACTAGTGTAATCAGTACTGGGGAGGGAATATCTGGGAAGTATCTTGACTCAAATGATTGGCAAGTATTGCAGTGTTGGAATCTGATTAGTGCAACTTGACTCAAGTCTGAAGATTCGATATAATCTTAAATATTGTAAATTATCGCCCAACCATTATTAGGTCAAAATACTAAGAATTCTCCAAGAATCAAATGTTCAAAATGCCACTTATTAGCTGAATAATGGAATTACTCTAGTTATATATAATTTTAAATTATTCTGACGTAAGGTTCCTAAATACCTTCCTGATGCACTTGAATCCTAAATGGTACTAAAGTATCAATTCCTAAATATATGATTAGACCCATTAGTAATCGAACCCTTTTTATATAGGGATAACATACTTGAAATCTGATCAATCTATAGAAATTCTACGTTTTCCCTTCTTGATAACGATCAAATACCTCCGAAAAATAACTGACTCTTATGGTGTGTTCCCTACGTGTTATATGATTATTTTATCTATTTTGAAATGTGATTTAACGGAATTACTGATTTACTAATATACGAGTTGACTGTTTATGTACCATGGCTATCTGATATATGTTATATGATTACTTGTTTTCAATAGAAGATATGTTTATGCCGATATATGGACCATTGAATTCACTGCTTACTGTGTGAATTATTTATTGAGATAATGTTTTGAGTAGGATACTGGAGTATGCAGGTTCAGCTCTGATCAAGCTAGTAATTCCTTACGGACCCAAGGCATTCCCTTAGGTTGGCTCCTAGGTTCATTGGGCCTAGGGTAAGTCCTTATGGATGCAGTCCTGGGGAACTACATATGTTGTATAGATGGAGAGCATTCATGTGATTTAAAATTCACTACATATTCAATTCTATAATATTCTATAAGATCATGATTTTGATATTATAGGGCACTGCTAAATCTAATTTCTACTATATACTATATGGGTAGGAGTCTGGAGTACAGATGTTCAGCTCTGATCAAGCTAGTAATTCCTTACTGACCTAAGGCGACCTTTGGGTAGGTCCATAGGCCCCAAGGTACTCCCTTAGGGTGGCTTCTTTACTTTGTACGTAGGGTAAACCCTTATAGATGCAATTTTGGGGGACTGCATATGTAGTATTTAGACGGAAGATATTACAGTGATTTGAAAATTTTGTTTTACTAAAATAACATATCACTATTTATAATCTATGATTTAATTTATTTTGGTTACGTGGGAACACACTAGACATCCTATTCCAATCTCCTGATATTTTCCTCTAAACTGTAAGCTTCATGTCTTTTACTTGAAGAAATATCAGTGGAACATCAGCTCCCCACGAAAACTTGTAGACGTCTGTATCAATAAGGAAAATTTATGCTTTCCCATTTATTTTCATGTCCTTTACCATCACTTGGTAGTTCTGTATTACTGAGCTTCCCAAATCTCACTCTTTTACTCACCATTTCAGGTTAAAAGAATTGATCCAGTAAAACTATCAACGACTGTAATGGGAGTTCCTTTGGCTTGGGTTGAAGAGTATGGTACAACTGTAATTAGGGGGCATGTAGGTCACATTTGATTTTTATACCGAGTCTAAAACTTGTATGATTTTAATTCTATTTGTAATACATAAATGGTTTTCTAAACTTGTATTTTAATTATCAATTGTTTTATGATTTTACGTGTTTTAACAAAAATTTTAATTTTTCCTGGATTTTTACTGTGGGTCGCTCCGGTTGCTCTAATGTGACACCTCGGATTGGATCGGGTCACCCACATCGGTCTAAGGGATCGGGTCACCCACATCGGTCTAAGGGTTTTACATGGATTACCAAGAAAATTCCATGTCTTACCAAGGAAATTCCATATCTTACCATATATTTGCTTGTCCTTTAGCATCATCTGGTAGTTTTGTATTACTGAGCTTTCCAAAACTCATTCTATTACTTGTCTTTTCAGGTTAAAAGATTTAATCCAGTTCAGTTATTGACATCAGAGATGGGAATTCATTCGGCGTCGTTTGCAAAATACAATATATGTAATTAGGGGCATGTAGGTCACATTTATTTTTATATTGAGTTTGAGACATGTATGATACTGTATATGACTAAAATTTTATTTTAATATATGAATGATTTCTAAACTTGTATTTTTATTTATAAATTATTTTATGGTTTAAATAGTTTATCCAAAAAATTTATTTTATTTTTCATTTATTTTTACCGTGTATCGCTCCAGCGGCTCTAATGTGACACCTCATATCGGATCGGGTCACTCGCATTGGTTTGAGGGTGTTACATCTCCCCATTGGTAGACACCTTTCTTTGGCTGGGCTAAGTAATGGTTCGTGCTGTCTGTCTGAAGAGGCCGATGAAACGGTTTTACACGCCATGAGAGATTGTGTCACTGTGGGTGTATTTATCGTTCTGCTGGGTTCACGTCCTCTGCTATCTATCAACCACATAATTCAATTGGAGATTGGTTACATAATTCAATTGGATTTGTTGCATGTTTCCTCAATGATGCTATTGTTGGTTTTGTTATATAATATTTGGCATCGTTGAAATGTGTTTCTTCATGATAACAGATTGATTCCAGGTTGGCAGCTGATCGCATCAAGTCAGTCCCTTATTTCAGCTTACACGGCGGCACAAGGTCGAATGGTATTCTCATCTTCTTTAACGGGGACCCTGATCGGTGGCACAAACCAGAGGAGCATATTATCACCATTAATGTGGACGATGCATGCCCAACGTCGACTGGAAATTCAGGAGTAGGTGTAATCGCTGGAGATCATCACAGTTTAGTTGTTACCGCGCAAGCCATTCCGATAATTGGTCCATTGATTCTCAGTTTGGTGGAGGCTAAAGCAATCCTACAGGATGTTTATATGGCTTTAGAATTAGATGCTCATCATATTCAAATTGAAAGTGATGCGGCTAATGTGATTCGGCTTCTGAAATCACCTTCTCCAACATTGTCGCCACTGTACTATAGTCTTCAGGAGGTTCGCAGTCTGCTTTCTGCTCATGGTCATCTTAGCATCCATTTTGTTCGTCGGTTTGTCAATAAGGCCGCTGATGGTCTTGCTCGCTTTGCATTATCTCTTCAAGTGACATCTTACCATGCTTATGAATCACCTAGTTGTATTTTGGACATATTATTATCTGATGCCATTCATGGCTAAGCAATATAATCTTGGTTTCTTTCTCAAAAAATAAAAACATATACTTCTATTACATTATATAATGTTGTTAATTGAAATAAAAAAATATTCTAATGGACTGTCCTCCCTTCCTCTGACTGAGCTTAGTATAACCTTCTGTTCTGGCTTTGCTTTAATTCCAAAAAAATGTATTAACATAGATTCTTTTAAATGTGTTTTTATTTTATTTAAAAGTTAAATATTTCGTTAGCAATCTCTTGAGCAAATTGTTAAAAGTTTTCGGTTGGAATAGATTCTTTAAATATGTTTTTATTTTATTTACAAGTTAAATATGTCGTTAACAATCTCTTGAGCAAATTGTTAAAAATTTTTGGATTGAAATCTTCTTTTTCCTTTAAATTGTGAGTTCAATAGTTATCAAGAATAAAATTTTCCGTTCTACAATAGAGATGAACTTTCTAATCCTCCTTTGATGTTATTTAAAAGATTTAATAATTCATCTAATTAAATCAATCACTAGTAATTTTAAACGTCTATAAACATTCGTTAGATAAATAAATCTGAATTAAATTATTTCACTATTAACTCATATAAAAACACTTTCAATCATTCATTCCAGAACAAAAATATTATATCAACACTTTTGACAAGAATAATTAACATATTAAAGTATAAAAATTTAATTTTATGGTGTGGTAAGATAGATTCAAGGACAAACATAAAATTTTATGTTAGAGTGATTTATGTTAGAAATATAAAATTAAATATATAATAACAAAACAAAAAAATTTATATAAAAATTTAAAATTTTTAGAGCCATGCTCCAGCAGTCTACTGGATTCATCCAAAAGTGACAAAATTAACGAAATAATGATGCACCTCAAAAAATTTCAAATAAATTGTTGATAGAAATTTATTTTTATATCTATAACATTTATTACAATGCTTTGGAACTTATCATGTGCTAGTAAAATGTTTTAATAAAAAATATATTTCATGTCACGAATTTCAAAATATTATAATAGATATTTAAAGGTGTCCTGTTTCGTTAATTCATTATTCCATCTACGTTGTTTACCTGATTTTGCTTCCAAAAGGGTCAAAACAATAATTTAGTTCTAATAAAATATTGTACTTCTGAAACCTGCAAGTAATATAGAGAGAACGTGTGCATTGCGCAACTGTTTTATTGCTGCTCTGCATTCTAAACTCCCATCCATTTGCATTAAAAAAAAACCCTTTGATTTCGTTGGAGAAATCGGAATTGTAAAAATCAACCACGATGGCTTCCTCTGATCCGGATACTACGAAGGCGTATCACCAGAACGTCGTCGTGATGAGACACGGCAACCGTATGGACAACTTCGATCCCACGTGGATCAAACAGCAGCGAGGCCATGGGACCCTCCGCTCATAGATAACAGCTTGGCCAGGGCTTTCAAGGCGGGTCGCATTTTACGGACCCTCCTTCCGTTCCCGATCCACCACCGAGTCTTCGTCTCCCCATTCCTCCGCTGCGTCCAGACAGCCTCCGAGGTCGTCTCCGCCCTTTGCACCGTCGACGTCGACGCCAGTGGCAAGTCATCTAAAGACGTCATAAAACTACTTACGCATTCTTATTTGAGACTTTGCTTGTATTTTACATGTTTCTATTGAGTATGGATTGTGTGAGACGTTAAATAGAGAAACAATTAGGGTTGACTTAGCGCCTAAGGATGGGATCTTCCGTTTCGATGTTCCACAGCTTGAGTCTATGCTTCCAAGTGGCACGTTGGATCCATGTGTCGAACGAGTTTACAAAGAGGTAATGTTTCTCAATCAGACTATCATAAGATTAGGGATGGATGGGGAGGTGCGGATTGCAATCGCATTTTCTTTTATATTTTGTAATTAATAATCTAATTTAGTATTCTCTGAACTTCAGACTATCAAGAAAGATATAGTAAAGTACTCGCCGTTGATTTTGATATATCCAATTTCTAAACAATTTAAGAATTTTGTCTTAAAAAAATTACAGTTGCCGCAATGGGAAGAGACAGTGGAGGGTTGTAGAAGTAGATATGAACAAGTTATTACGGCATTGGCTGATAAATACCCTTCTGAAAACTTGATATTAGTCGCACGTGGTAAGTAAGCTTCTAACAAACAAGAATTACAATGATTTCATCTGCTTCTGCCTTCTGCTGCATATTTAGCCCTTTGTTCTCTGTTTCATAATGCCAGGGGAAGGAGTTGGAGCTTCGATTTCGGGGTTCTCGGAGCACACGACCGTGGTCGAAGTAGAGTAGTGTGCGTATTCGGAATTAAGAAGATCGGTCTCGAGCAAAAACGGGTCGATTGCTGCTGGGAACTTTGAGGTGGTTACAAAAAGTGGTCAGGCTGGGATCACTTACTTCAAATGAATTATGTTTCAATGGTAATGTTATCGATTCTTTTCCTTGAAACCATGAAAGAAGATGACTCTAGTTTCATCATCTCAAGCATGTCTCATCCTTCTTCATGGTGTGACTGCTGTTTGTTTATTATGTATCAGTTCTTAAAGTCATTGAATAATCAGGTTTACGTCATGAATCTGTGTTTGTTCTTTCCCTTGTATTACGATGGACCGATGTTGTTTTTCTAGTCTGACAATCTTTGTTAGAGGATTCAGTTCACCCCTAACAAAGCATCCCATCTAGCAAATTGGATCAAAGCAACCCTATCTATATTGTTCCGCCATCCTTCGCCTTCGACCATACGAGATCATGTGCCAAGGACGGTGGATTTTGTACCGGAAGAGAGAGAATCTGATCCCATCTAGCCATTTACATCAGAAGAACCAGTGACTACATGACTTATCAGCTAAGTTTTTGCAATAGTTCAACTATGGCAAAACCCCATCGATAATATACAGCATCCCCTTTCTCCCAACGTTCACGACAACGCCACTCAAAAGAACATAGAAATTGTCATCAAGATCTCAGTTTATTTATATAAGTTGTGTAATATTCTTAGCCAGAATGAAAACACACACACAATCCTTGCGCAGCAATAATACTTAACTCAGGCGGCTTCAACCAAATTTCAGTAAACTTGGGGTAAAATTTAAAAATAAAATTACACAAGAACAAAGCGAATGGTGGCGATAAGGTCACAGACTTATCTTTTATTGCACGTGCGACGTTTTTGTGTACCAACTTTTTAGTGACTACGTCAATCTAAACATTTCAAATATATGTTTGGCTCAAGCTAAGCGAAGTAGAGAATAAGAAAATCACTTGTTTTAGGCATCTCCAAGGTTCTCTACTATTAAAATAGAAAAGGCATTCCTCTTCAAGTGCAAAAGGTTTTAAATTTTGGGTAAACTACTTCAAATACCATTCACCTTCCATGAGATTCAAACCAAAGTTCTTCATAAACCATTGCTAAACACTCCACCACCAAGCTAACTTCAAGAACTTGTTATATTCTTAACAGAACTAATATATATCTATAATAGTAGTTGTATACTCTCATTTTCCTCTCTAATTCAAACCCATAGAATGCCAACCAATTGTTAGACGAAATGCCAAGCTCAATTGAGTACCGGGTTCAACAGCCGGTTCGTTTTCAATGAAACGATTCGTATTCTACGTGATGAAAGGGCTGAGATTGTTAGTGCAGGTTTCTCTGTTGTCGATGATGATACTGTTCTACATACCATTCATCTTAAGGTACATCCACTGTTGTGCTTTAATGACTTTGATTTCGTTTACTCATTTTTTCTAATGATTGATTTTTGGGTTGAAATAGTGGTAGATTTTGGGAGGGATCACCAGATTACGGAGCTGCAAGGATATCTGAGAGATTGAAAAAGTTTGTCCATGATAATCTGAATCACTGATCTATATAACATAATGAAACGCCATTTCCTGTCGGTAATTAGCATATCATAAAACAATTCTGCTACTGATACTGCTGTTATGAATTACATATGATGTTTTCAATTCCCCAGCTTTATATTCATATTACCCCTTTGAATTACATCTCATGTACAAGAAGAAAACCACAATAAGAATGAATCGGAAACTTTAACCCTTTTGATTCATGCAATCATTGGATGTTTAGTAGGTATGAAAGTTTAATCTTCACTGTCTGGCATACTCTCTTTAGTGTGGGATTGTGATCTTACGTTGTAATCTTAATTAAGATTGTTCTACTTCTTTCATTTCTTCGTAAAATTAATTTCCACACTTTCGGAGAACAACCAAAAGTTAATTGGAAACCTACAAGAGCCAATGCAGGAACATTCTTTTCACCGTGGATGCGGTTGGGTGTTGAAACTGGAAGCCAAATCAACAACTTTGACTTTGGCAGTTGGTTGGCATTATTGAGGTGTTTATGGATTTGGATTGATGAGGAAGATGAAAGTATACAACTACTATTAAACATATATATTAGTTTTGTTAAGAAAATAATTTTAATGTTAGTTTGGTGGTTGATGTTTAGCATTGGTTCATTAAGAACTTTGGTTTGAATCTCATGGAAAGTAATTTTTCATCAAATGACTCTAATAAACAACTTCGTTTTGGCTTGTTTGAGTATCAAACTGTTGCGCTAAAACGACATTATTTTGGTGAGGGAGGCACATATCACCGTCACGACACAAAGATGTCATGTCATCGTGCCCTTAATAAATTAACAGCGGAGGGATATAATTTTAGTTAAACATAAATGTCAATGTTAAAATTGAAAAAATTAAAATATCAGTTGCATAAACGAATCCGACATTAAAGGTGACTAGTATTTAAAATAATTTACCCTTCAATTTTAATGTCCCAAAACTAAAAAACTTCCTATGTCTTCATTCCACCTCTATCATAGACCTCAAAAGCTCAAGCTTTTGCTCAACAAAAAGTACAATTACATGTCATATCTTTGTACACTATTAAGCTTTATATAAGATATGGTAGATAAATATTTCATATTTTGCAAGAGAGAAAGCCCTTTTGTCTCTCATAATTACACTTTGAACCCTCTATCTAGAAATGTTTGTCATTATATCCTTCAGGATACTAGGCCTTTAAGGTGTGTTTTATGTTTTTGTAGGCAACTATTGGACTCACGTTAGACCCAAGTGCGAGCCTTTGATGCCATTTTTCTTCAATAAAATCTCTACCGCTGGGGTTTCTTGTTTCCCCAATTGCATCCCGTCTTTCTTAACTGGTTATGCTTTTTGAAGTGAATTATTTGAGTTTTTTTTCGTGTTCTGATTTGTTGTTTTATTGTTTTGTTTGTAATCCAGAAAGAAAGTAGTATTTTTCGTAGAGTTTTAGAAGAAAAAAGGTTTAAGCTTTTTGTAGTTTGAAGATGCAGAACATTAGGAGGTGTGTAATATCTAGTAAGAGCATACAGCGTGGTCCCTTCAGATCGTTTCTGGAATCTAAGCTTTTTTTTTTGAATGATTTTGCATCAGCTTCTAAAAGGGTATGTTGATGAATTCCACCATTCCTTGCTTTCTATGGGTAGTTTTCCTATTTTGACATTACTGTTCTTTCAAATGCTTTGCTTGATATGTTTTTCTGTTTGTTTGTGTTATTAGCTGTCAAAGTAGTTGCAATGGTGATTGGTAAGTTGTTAAGTGAGATGGAGGGATATAGAATATAGTAGCATAAGTTATATACAAGTTAGTACTTAGCATGAACCAATTAAGCTCAGTGGTTAAGGAATTGGTGTTATCCCCGAGGTCACTGGTCCAAGCACGTCTGCAGGGTTGTATGAAGCTTAAGAGTCTTTCGAAAGGATGCTACCTTTTGTTCACCCTAATTAATAAATAAATAAATAAAGTAGTACTTATTAGTATAACAAACGACCTATGAGCCAATCAAATTTATTGGAGCTTCCTCTGCTTTTATGAGTTCAGCACTTCAGCCTAAACCTTGTTTTGACTTGATTAATATGATCGCATTATGGTTTTACATTCTTCTAAGAGTGTTTCTTAGATATATTCAATCTGTTTCGGTTGTTGAACCATTTTCTGATGACATACTTATTTCTGCAGTCTCCAGTGAATCCGAATTCTACTTTTGCAAGACAGTATGTAACAGGTGCCAATAATACATCGAAGGTGAGGCAGTAGTTCTCAATCTATTAAATTCTTCTTCTTTTTTTGGGTTCTAAATGGCTGAAGTGTGCAGACTAAGTGCTTTCTATTTGTACTCTCTCTCTCTCTCACCCCCCTCTCTCTCTCTCACACCCCTCTCTCTCTCTCTATAGCTGCAAAGTGCAAAATGCTTTCTTCTTTCATTCTGCAGGGTGTACTTGGAGCTAATGGTTAGTTATTTCTCATCTATGTTTATCTGAAACATTTATGTTCAATTTAATAGAGAATATTTTTCTCCCTGAGTTTCATCCAAATGCCTGAAGGTTATGGTCGATGGGATTTTTGTAGTCGTGTTGTTACTGAAATTTAACTTTACAGCTATTATCATTAGATATCTATTATGGAGAAGTTCCATGTTCACCTAACTGTCTTTCTGTTACTTTGTTGCGTAAAATATTGATTCATGCATAAGTGACCTACTTTGTGAAGTGCATAAAAGTTAATTCCAAGTTGGATTAGCATAAGAATAATTGTTATCTTCTTTTCTCCGATAATGGTTTACCTAATTTATCTGACAATTATGTCCGAAAGGCAGTTCACTTCTTTGTAGGGGACAGTGTGGCGGAGATTGTATAGTTAGGTTTCAAGCTTCGGTCCATCACGTAGAAAATTGTGGATTGAAGCTCGTGTCTCCTTACTTTGCTAGATCCTTTGCATCAAGAACTTCAAAGCAATCAAAAGAAGCATCTGAGGTTCGGATCTTAGCTTAAATTTTTGGCCTTTTTGTGTTCTTATCTCTGTTGGCTTTAATTGAAAAAAAATAATTTTCATGATGCTTCCTTATAATTATAATGTGCGACTGAATTCATGTTTTATCCACTTTTATGGTGAGGCAATCTATGCCCGGATGCAAAAGAGGAATCTTTCCGGAAGTGTGCGGGATTTAGCATCACCTTTCTTTCCTAATTGTGCATGGAATCACTTAAATTATTTCATCATACTCTGGTTATTGCATTGCAATAAATATTAAAGAAAACATAATCACTACTGAAGTTTATTCCATACCGAGTAAATACCATCTGTCCTCATGGGACCTCAAAGGCAATTGTGTACAACAAAGGAAAGAATGATTAAATTCAGAGTTCTCTGAGGCTGTACTCATCAAATGCTATACTGGTCCATATAATTCCTGCATTTCTTAGTTTTGTGGGCTTTATGGTTACTTGAAGCTTCACATCAGTCGCTCTGAGTTGTCGTCTTTATCCCTTTGACAGACTAGAAAAGAGTTATCCAATGTTGAGGATCCGTTTGATGCTCCTACATATAATATCCCAGAAAAGCCTGTGACATTTACAGAGGGCAAGCTACAGTCTCATAATCCTTGTTGGGCTCGGCATTGCAGCTGCTGCAGGATATGCTGTCTTCTAGGAGTTGATATTTCAACCAAGAGAGTAAGCTTCAAATGCCTAGTTGGCGATTGGAGTTGCTAAGCTTATCCCTTCTTTACTTGCATCATAATTCAAAACCATGGTTTTATAGGTATAAGATATTCAACCAAGCTCTGGAAAGGATTCAGAACGAAAGCCAGGTTTGTAGAAAACAGCTTTCTTGTCTTTGAACCCAACACTCTGAAACGGGGCATTGGAGTATATCTCAGTTAATCAGTTCTCGGTCGAAACTAGAAATATTAATGTATTATAAGTAACTGTGGATCTTTAGGCAGAAGCCTGTCAGTATAATCTACAGCCAGCATGAACATCAAAATAATATTTTAGAAGCCATAAATAAGAACGGAGTATGCTAAGGAGATTAAAAATAAAACGGAGAACAAATAACATAGAGCGGTTATCAGGACAGATTTTGGATGAATCTAGCATATACTAGCTTGATAAATTATAAGTACGTTTCTGTTTTTCTTACATGTTTATATGACTAAGCATATATTCGACAGACAACCGAAGTATATGTGATCCTAATTCTATGCCGCATGGTATTTACATTTGTTTCTGTCAGGTTAGGGTGAGGATTGGACATCATATTACCGGCTATGGTCAAGAAACTAGAAATCGTGCTGCTCGCCAACGTATTCCAAACAGGATTTACACGGACGAAAATGGCATAGAACATGTGGAGGTGACCCTCTAGTCTTTACAAGATTGTTGGGGAAAATTCTTTATTTGTTTAGATGTTTGTAAGCAACTTTATATTATTGCAGTTTTTTAGCGTCCTAGGCCTCTCATGTGCAATTTTTTATTTGGTGATTGCTTATTAACCATTTTAAACAGGTTAATTTCTATATCCGTGGGACCCATGGAGCCGGGAAAGTTTTTGCCGAAATGTTCAAGGACAAAACCGACAACGAATGGAAGTATACCTACTTGATTGGTCAAGTCAGTTCTCCTTCCCGAGCAGAATTAATGCTGGAGTCTTATTTACCAGCAGCAAAGATAAGACCCTCTTCATCAAACTAACATCGGTGTAAACTTATTTTTGGAAGAGAATTAAGATGTTTATGGATGATGAGTTTTGTTTTCAGTGTCATTTGATCATAGTCACTGGTTGCCTCTACTCAAACATGGCAAAGTGTTCAGTATTTCCATAGATTTGATTGAGAATTGTTTGTCCGTTCTCCTTAAAGTTGTGAATGGGTTCTATTCATTAACTTCACCCCTTAGTACTGGTGGTGAATGCATGGATTGAAATCTTAATCCTATGCTGGGCAAGATTACACAAGTTACGATCAATAATATTCCATCATTGCAGCTGTTTTTCCTCACACCCTCTCTATGTTCAGTATGATTTGAATGTTATCCGACTGATTTGTTGTGCTCTTACCGAATTCACAGGCTCTTATTTTTGCCATATTCTACTCTAAATTCGAATTGAAACATGATTTTGTCCGACAACCTTGTGAATGCCACAGAGTGACATGCTGAAGTAGAAGGGTTGATGCTGAGTTCGCCGGAGGGAATCAAACAATGATTGTCGGCATGAATCTGTCACTCCCATAAGTTGAAAGAGATCCTTCATACAAGGCTCAAGTCATTTGACATGATTTTTAAAAGTAATCAAATGAAACTAAATCAGAGTTTTTGGTGACATTTGATAACTAGCACATGATAAAAGCAACAGAGCTTGGATATCATAAACTATGATACACCAATTATATGTAAGATAGTTTGGCATGGGCACTTTCCCACCACAAAATCCTTTGATCTACAAAGGAAAACAAAACAGTAAAAAGTTGAAAGCTGGACCACTTTTTAAGTGGGAACTACATGACCTAATCTTCATTCATTACTAGCCACTCTTCCCCACATCGTTTGTCAACACGAAAATACATCATCATCATCATCATCTAAATACCCATAGTTTCAGGATGGTAGTTTAACAATAAAATTCCATTGCTGAATACGGCAATATAGTTTTAAAGCTCCCCATAACATACATGTTGGTAACAAACAACATTCGAGGAAGCTGCTGGGTGCCATTTTCATCTGGTTCTTAATGTTGGCCTTTTCTGTAATGGACAGTACTAATATCACTGCACTATGGGGTATGAGATCTTATACCAGAATCCAGCTAGGACCAACCAGGAAGCTACCGAACAGCATCGAGCAGTTTCGAGTTTGAATCACATCCCAGGGCAAATCATTATCCATTTCAGAATCTTTGTTGGTCTGATGGCACATTATAATCTGCAGGGAACTGCAAATTTGACACAATCAAAATAAATATTACCTTCCAAAAAAAACGAAACAGAACGAAGCATAATACCTTCCATGTTGTCAGAGCCTGAGTGCTCATGGAACATTTCCAATATGGCGACAACAATTTGGGGGTTGAGGGGGAGGATGACATGACCTTTCAGTTAGGCTGAAGCTTTAAACAGTAACAACCCATCATTTTAAATTGAACACTGAATTAGAATCAAAGTAAAAAAAACATGAATGTAATGGCAGTTAATGAACTTCCTTGCATATGAGCTGAGCATCTAACCATAAACACCTTTGTATTAAATGTTTCCAACCAGATGCATGAGTCATTGCTCACCAGAGACTTCCAGCAAAAATATCAAAATAACTGATGGAATCATCATTTATCTCAGAAAAGACATCCTAACAAATTCCATGCTCTTCTCTAGTATGCGTGTGTGCATGTGAACGTGTGGATTATGAAAGAACCTATAGCTGACACAGCCAGCAATCACACAGCAAATCTGATAAATTTTAAAACAACAAACTTCATGATATTTCCTATTAATATGCAGCTCCTATAGTAGGATTTGGAATTTATGGAGTTTCCATATGAAGCTTGTCAAGAGATTACAGAAAAGCACTTTTTTTCTTTAGAGGGAAAATATACACTCACATACACATAAGCATGGAGGTCATTCATAAAAGTCTAACCGAACTCTTTAGTTTCCAATACTGATATTGTCCATGAAATTCCAACCCTAATCAGTCATTTACATCTTGCCATTACACGCAAACAAATTTTCCACACATTTCAAATAGGCAGAGAATGCCAACAAGAGCATCAAGTAGATTATTTCACTTGTGCACTTCCATACAGAGAAGCAAAACATCTGAACATAAACAATTGCCACTGCATCCATTCACTCAAACACTTCCTAGTACGGGAGATGAACATGTAATTGAGAACGGTGTTTTTCTTAGATCTGGTAAATAGAGATAAACTGACCACTTTTAGTTTTCACAAATGCAGTTTCAAAGCAAGTGTTGAACTCAGTGATAATAGATTTCAGTCACACAATGCATGGCTTCTATGACATGTAATTCTTGCTGATCAAACCTATCTTAGAAATAATGGCGAGGCATGTACCTCACAATCTCTTCAAGGAAGAAAGGTGCACAAGACAAACTTTATAAATCATTAACAATTGAACTTCATCTCAAACAAATCAAGAACCGGTGAATTAACCTTTTTTTTTCATAATTTTCCTTTCTGATAGCATGTAAGAATATAAAGATACAATGCCTGCAAGCCAGTTAGAAGGGCATTACACTTAAGTATCTTGACATATACACAGGCACATATCATGCCTTGAATGGCCACTGAAGTGTAATTGTCACTCATGCTATCAAGAGATAAAGAGAGAGAGAAAAACTACTTTTACCATGCACAGGCACGCATCTTGCCTTGAATGGCAACCAATGCATGTTTATCACTCGCAGTATCTAGAGATAAAACAGAAAGGATAAACAGAACTAATTACTTTTACTAAATAATGACAGTTTCCTAAATAAATTGAATCCGGTAACCTGAGCTGTTTTTTCTTCAACAAATGTGCATTTAAGAAGCAAGAAGGAAATATAGATCCATTATATGTTTCCATTATATTCTCCATAAGAATTTTGTATTCTTAACATATGATATAGTAGCTCAAGCATGCTCATGTGCTCATAACTACTTAAACTGTTGATGGCTAACATGTGTTCAGCACACGATCGTTAATTTATAAAACATGCTCAGAACCACTCAATCATTAATTATAGCATGTGGTCAGAGTTACTGGATGGGTTGATTACTATCATGTGTTCATATCTACTTAATTGTTTAATTACTAACGCCTGGCCACATCTACTTAATCCGTCAATAACTAACAAATCTCGTAACCATATGCTCAAAACTGCCCAAACTGCTGATTGCTAACACATGCTCAGAACCACCCAATCCGTTAATTATAGCGTGCACTCAGAGTCACCGAATTGGCTGATTAATAGCACGTGGTCATATCTACTATATCCGTCAATAACTAACAAAGCTCATAACTACTATCCAACAACTACTAACAAAAGAAATTCGAAAGGGCTTCACTTTGGTTTCATTCGTTTTGCAACAATCGAAGAAGCAAGGAAAGCGATCTCATAAATGAATGGATCTCATATTTTTTTTTTGATAAGAATGACAGGCCTCCTTAAAAACCTCCTTCTTGATTAAAGGAGGAAAAGAGTGCCTTAGAAACTTTATTACTCCTCCGAAATTACATAAGATTTAACATAAACACCATACTGAAAAAACGAAACAGACTAAGCTACTCAACAGACAACCAAAAGCCTAAAACTCAAACGATACAACGCACTGGAAACGACTAAACATCAACCAATTCCCATCTTTGCTAAACTATCAGCCTCCCCATTACACACCCTTGGAATCAATCTAATTGAGTGCACCCTGTCCGAGATAAAAGATGAAATCTCTTTAACTAATGGGAGGATAAAAACAGGGGCCAAAGCTGGGGTATGGACCCATTCCACAGCCGACTTACAGTCACTTTCCACAATCAACCTTCCAACATTAACCCAACAAGAAGACATATAGATTTCAATGCCTCTCTTAATAGCCTTTATCTCAGCAACCGGCGGGGGACCCTGGCCTACATTTTCTGAAAAAGTCAGAACGGAGTTGCTATTCCAGTCTCTCAAAATACCTCCTATACCTCCATTTGAGCCATCAAGTCTAACAGCTCCATCGACATTCATCTTCAAAAAATCCATAGGGGGTGGAATCCAGCGAGAAACCTTAAAATTGTTAAGGTTGAGAGCTTTAATACCATCTGCAAGAGATGGATCACCAATCAGCACATCCTCCTGAATAGGAAACTTAAGATACTTGGCTAGAAACCATTTAGATAACCTAAATCTAGCAATAAAAAACAGAGACATCCTATCCAAGGGGGAACCTTCGAACACCATCGCATTCCTAGCTTTCCAAATCGACCAAAATACTACTCCCGGGATAAATTTCCAAATCAACGATTTCCCCCTCAGCTCACCCCAAGAACATAGCAAAGAAGGTGGATCCTTTGGAAGGACTAAGGCTATATCCCAAAAGCTTGCTATCTTGTTCCAAAGTTCCCAAACAACATCACACGAAATAAATAAATGCTGAACTGATTCCACCTGTTTTTTACAAAACGGACATAGAATTTCATCCCCTAGCTGCAAACCTCTTTTCACCAACTCCTCTCTCACTGCCACTTTCTGATGAGCTAGCTGCCACAGGAAGACTTCAACACGAGGAGGAGATAAACCCTGCCACATCCCTTTTACCCATAAATCGGACCCCCCAGACACCTTGCCGAGTTCCTTTCTACAAGATTTCACTGAAAACAGTCCATCCCCGCTTGCAGACCAAGAAAGAAAGTCTTCAACTGAATCAGTCAGTTTAAAGTCCTTCAGTTTTGTCATTAAATCCAGCCACAGATCCAACTCCCAGTCACACAAATTCCTTCTGGTTTCGATGTTCCACACCCAACCGTTCGAATCTGAACTTCCAAACTCAGCGACCATACCCCATTTATTTATAGACAACACATACATTCTAGGGAAAAGATTTTTTAAAGGAGAGTCATCAGCCCATGAATCCGTCCAAAATGCAATAGACTTTCCATTTCCCAGTTTCAACTTGGAGTTTGATCTGATACGTTCACCCTCCGAGTCGCTCTTCAGGAAATTGTTGGCAATCCCTCTCCAAATCCAAGAAGATTTGGGCGAAAAAACCTTGCTAATAGACATGGAATTACTACTTACCTTGTGCCTGCAACATAACACACTTTTCCACAAAGTATTTTTTTCATTGGCGAACTTCCACACCCATTTTCCCAAAAGAGCCCGATTAGATAGGTTCACATCAAGAACACCAAGGCCACCAGATTTTAGAGGCTTGCAAACTGATTTCCAATTAACCCAGTGTATCTTCCTTTTTTCCTCATTATCCCCCCATAGGAAACTGGCCATTAATGAATTGAGCTTCTTACCAATTTTACAAGGCATTATAAAAAGAGATAAGAAGAATATTGGTATGGATGTTAACACCGACTTCAATAAAACTGTCCTGCCAGCCAATGAGAGACAATTAGCTTTCCAGCCGGCTAGTTTGGAACTAAAATTCTTGAAAACTGGATCCCATAAGGCTTCTGAGTTTTTCTTAGCACCTAGAGGAAGTCCCAAGTAATCTGTTGGAAGGGAATCAATAGAACAACCCACCGAAGATGCCCATTCTAATAAAACTTCCTCTTCCACATTAATACCAAATAGCTTACTCTTAGCTAGATTAAGATGCAACCCTGTCATAACACTAAAAATCTTCAATACTCTCTTGACATTTTTAATCTGGGAGAGAGATGCTTGACAGAAGATGATCAAGTCATCGGCAAATTGTAGATGTGACAATCGAACAGAATTTTTAGATTCCCCAATAACAAAGCCTTGAAACAGACCCCTGTCCACTGCTTTAGATATCATCAAATTAAGCAGCTCACCTACAATGTTAAACAGTAGCGGAGATAAACTGCACCCTTGCCTAAGTCCTTTGGCCATGGGAAACTCTTTCGATGGAGACCCATTTACGAGAACCGAGATTGAAGCTGTTGAAATACACTGAGATATCCACGACAACCATCTCTTACCAAAACCCATCTCTGACATTACTCTGATTAAAATTGGTCATTCCACGGAATCATAAGCCCTACGAAAATCTACTTTGAAGACAACCCCTTTTAACCCTTTTTTCCTCCAGTAATCAATCCCTTCGTTTGCTATAAAAGCACAATCCAGCAACTCTCCCCGGTATAAAAGCAAACTGAGAGTGACTAATAATATCACTAACACAACAACTCAGTCTCTTCGATAGAACTTTTGAAAGGATCTTGTATAAGCTGCCTACAAGGCTGATTGGTCTAAATTCCTCTACACTGTCCGGATTAAGCTTCTTCGGAATAAGTGTGATAAAAGCATGGTTTATACCGTGCTCCCATTTCCTTCCAAAATAGAAATCTTCAAAAAATTTCAACACGTGCTCCTTTAAAATCGGCCAGCAGTTTTTAAAGAAACCCATGGTGAAACCATCGGGTCCTGGAGCTTTAGAGCTGTCTGATGAAACTATAGCTTGCCAAATTTCCTGTTCTAAGAAATGCTCTTCAAGCTTCTTAGACTGATCCCCTGATAGCTTAGCAAAATCCAGTAGTAAATCCTTCGTTTCCAATGTTGAATTGGAGTTATAGGCTACCTTGAAAAATTCTGAAATATGTAACTTTAATTGTTGAGGATCTGAAACCACACTCCCATTTATCTTCAAGCTTAAAATTTCATTTCTTTTGCTTCTATTCAGAGCAGACAGATGAAAAAACCTTGTGTTCCTATCCCCCTCCTTGATCCATCTAGCCCTTGACTTCTGAAACCAGATGCTTTCTTCTGTCCTATACAACCTCCATAGATTTGTCCTACACAGCCTCAACTGATCCCACTCCTGCTTCGAAAGAATTCCACCTTGAGCTTTAAGATCCAATTCATTAATATTCCTCTCTAAATCAGAAATCGACTCAGAAATCCCAATAAATTTACTGCTAGACCAATTTCTGATTGAATTTTTAGTTCCTTTTAAGATACTGAATATACCCCTTCTATTATTTCTCCCCCTCATAGCAACCATTGAAGATTTAACCAATTCCTCAAATCCTTCCTCCTCTAGTAGATAATTAAAAAACCTGAATGGTTTCGGTCCCCAATTAACAGCTTTGTCCTCTAATGAGACTGGATTATGATCAAATAGGGATTTAGGCAAGAGACTTTGCACTACATTTGGAAAACATGACAGAAACGTCCTAGAGATTAAGAACCTGTCTAGTCTTTCCCAAGTCGAGTCTTCTCTATTATTACACCAAGTATACCTTCCTCCCACCAAAGGTAGATCAATTAAATGTGATTGCTGTAAGAAGTTTCTAAATAAATCAATAGAATGCCAGTTTTGTGATTTTCCCAACTTCTCATCCGGATCAAGATACACATTAAAATCTCCCCCAATACACACTAACATATTATGAGCCGAAACAAACTCCAACAATTCCCTGAAAAAATCTTCCTTTTCTGCTTCAATTGATGGACCGTATACATTGATAATCACACACTCTTCACTTGAATTTCTGAACTTCCCAAAGACTGCTATGAATCTGCCATTAAGATGGCTGTTCGAGACTTCAAAATCATTTTCATTCCACATAATCATCAATCCACCAGCAGATCCCACTGCTGGCGCACCAATCCCTCCTTTAAGGAATCTCCCCCCTATCCTTCTTCTAAGAGCCAAAGAAAAAGTTTCTAGTTTTGTTTCTTGAATTAGAATCAAGTTCGGCTTATTCTTCTTCACCAAATTAGCTACAGCTCTTGACTTTTCCTTTTTTCCAAGACCCCTTACATTCCAAGAAATAATGTTGACATTTATCATAACAAGAAAATCTACACCAAATCCTTTTAGCTAGTCAACAGAGAAATAGAGACTAAACCCCTGACTTCCCGTGTTCCCTACTCTCAGCCGAACCCTCTTCAAGGTTGATAATTTTGTCCAAAAAAGCCTTCTTCCCATCTTTGAATGAAATTCCTAGAATTTTACATACTTCCCATGTAACCATTGCTTCCTCCACCGCCTTCGAGAACTGAGGAGTAAAAACAAAAGGAGAATTAACCATATCAACTGCTTCCCTTGTTAAAACTCTTTTCTCCCTTCTTTTAGACCTTCCTGACCCTACAGCAGAGAAAGGAACTACTGCCAAGACCTCCGAAGAACTATTACAATTAGTTGGTGCCACATACGGGTTCTGATCATCAGCTGCACCATTAAAAACCTCTTCCTTTCCACCTACCATATTTATTGAAGGAGGCTGCAAATCCTTTCTAACCGGAATACCTTTGTGTTTATTCTCAAACCAGTAAATTCTCACCCTCGACCTGGTATAATATCTTTTATAGCTGGCCATTCTCCTCCTCTCTATGGGCAAACTTTTGGGACAAAGTGTTCTTCTATGCTGGAACAGCGATCTGCCTCTTTCCAGAATTAGTTCAGTTCCAACCCCCCTACAATCGTCCTTTTCCAAGACTACTTCCTCTAACAGATCCTTATTTGGCTTATTTGAAATCCCTTCAGATTGAGACTGTAATCTATCAATGAACCCACCCTCAATCGAAATATATTTGTAACCTGACAAAGCAGTATCCGAATTCTCCAGTTTTGAGTCTACCAAAACAGTATGCTGAAACTCTCCTTGAACCTCTACCCTACTTAATTTAACATCATGCCCCGCTGGAATTAAATTATTAGCTGGTGAATCATACTCCCTGTTAGATTGTGAGGACCCAGCAGGCAACAAATTTGAATTTAAGTCTGCCGAGACATTAGCCCAATTCTGCACCTTTAGTTTATCCGAACCAGATTGCTGCTGAGATCCTGCCAATTCCACCCGAGACTCCAAACGGTTACCATATCCCAGTTTTAATAAATTAACAGCTGGCCCAGAAGGTACTATTCTGTAGTTATTTGTCTTAGACTCACTCGAGCCCTCAAAATGGGCTTCTTCAGATTCATTAATAGAGACATTTCTTAGACCAAGGCCCCGATAGTCCTCTTTAAAATTCAAATCTTCTGCAGAAAAACCTGACAGCTTAGCACCACTAGGTTGACCTTCTCCTTCCTGCAGCATTAAATGTTTACTTCCACTGCCGCCTGCCACTGTTGTGCAGACATCACCTACCAACCATCTGTCTACTGTGTCCCTAGAATTCTCAGCTGGCAATTGTGGGCTGCCTACTCCGCCTGAACTCCGGACTTCTTTCTCTTCCGATGAAGAATCAACTCTAGACAAACCATCTCCGGCCACCTGAAGAATTTCTGCAGAAAAACTTTCCTGTTTAGAACTGACCGATCCCACTAATCTTAACCTTATACGATCTCCCATATGCACCCAAAGTAACAGAATCTTGTATATCAAAAGGACTCGCCACCCTCAACAAAGCTCTTGCCACCGCCAAATCCTCTCTTCTGATCGTGGACTCATGAATACACACCAATTTCCCCCACCTTGAGACCAGCTTTTCCAAAAAAGATACATTACAACATAGTAAAGGGATTCCATACAACTCCACTGAACAAAAAGCCATCGGGACTCCATCTACACTCATAAGTGGATCAAGCCAGTCGAACCAAAGTGACACTTCATCCCTTCTATTTTTCCACGCCTCCTCGAACTCTTCCTTCGACCCAAAGGTTATTATGCAAGAGTTCCAGGTATAACCCCATTTAGTTCCCTTGACCTTGATCCCTTCACTAGCCAACCCCTTCACTACTGTCCCTAGATCAAAATGGGATTTAATGATCCCAGTTATTGATCTTTTCACCCAATCATATTCGTCTGGGGGAATATGCATTTCCCACAAATTCCTCACCCCTACTTCCTTGTCTTTATGGCCTTCCCAAATCACTTTAGACACCGGAGCTTCTCTCCTTCCATCCAAAGATGCTAACGCATCCTTGTAAGATCTCTCATCTCTCAGTCGGCTATAAGACTCTAATCCAGCTCTTCTACTCCGATACGTATCCTTTTTCCACTTATCTACTTCCTTACTGTCGTTACTTCTAACAACCTGCTTTAGTCTCTTCTTCTGGTACTTAGTAACTCCTACTGAGATTTTCTTACCATCAATCCAGATACCATTGATATTTGCTATCGCCTTCAACAACCCATCCTCCTTTGCAAACTGGATGAAAGCAAACGTATAATTTCTATAATTCGACTTGTTGGAATTATTCGGGATGTAGACACGAACAACACTCCCCTGTTGATGAAAAATTTCCTTGACGGGAGCAAAGTTAGTGTATCTTTGGCTAAATTCAAACCTCGCCAGTCTTTTTGGAGAAAGACCTCTACATCAGTTTACCGTAAGTCTGGGATGGAAGGTGTTTTGAGGAAGAATCATTGTGAAGTTGAAGGTGTTATGGACGAAGATAAACTTTACGTGTTGAGTAAATGTCTAGTGAGGTGGTGTAAGGACTTTATCAAAATCAGTCATCTCGCTAGACAAATGCAAGCGAAGGGCCTCATTGGTTTCTCCTTAATGAGAGCTGTTAGAAATGCGGTATTAATGATTTTCGAAGACTTTGCTTCATTGAGAAGTGTGAAGAGCGATAAATCAGAGACTCTCGCAAAGTGGTTCTCCAGAGTCGAAGCTTGATCAGAGAGTTTGGTAGTTGAGTGTCGTCGAGTATGATTAGTTTGCGAGAGTGTTCCTTTTCACACATGGAATTGGGTACTTTCAAAAACATTGCTGATAAGTGGGGTTATTTATTAGCAATCGACGAAATCTGTCAGTCTCCATCATCTTTTGATCGGGTAAAAATTCAAGTCCTCACAAAGGTTGATGTGAGAATTGATGCGACGTTGGAATTGAAGGTCAGTGACAACTCCTTCAAAATCATGGTGCATGAGATTGAGCCTTCATTCAAACCAAACTCTTGGGCCCCTGACGAAGTCGAATCTCATTAGATCTCGTCTCTTCAATTGTGGCTTTGATTTAGTTTAAATGGTTACAGATGTTGGTTTTCTTTTGTGTTACATTCTTTTGCGTTGTTTTTTATCCTATTACTGAAGGTCTAACTTAGAAATAAGGTGATTGTCTACTGTGGCTTTTGGATGAGGATGTGTGAGTTAAGGTGTTTGTTGTATTGGTGTATATCACCATAGGAGGATATTCCGTGTTTTCTTATGTATTGGGTATTATTATTAATAAACTATGAGGTACTTTTTTCTTATTTCCAATGTTCATTGACATACTTCTTAGTATGTGAACGAATACGAATGAGTTTTTAATGAGACCTCCAACTTCTATAAAAAAAAAAAAAAAACTACCAACACATATCTCCAATCAACCAACTGTCAGCACACTAAGAACATTATATGTGACCAATGCATATTGGAAAGAACAAAATAACAAAGAAACATATGCACATCAAAACAAGTCTGCATCCCGGACTTTCTTGATTGATAACAATTATTATGCTCTAAAACGTGTTCATATCTACCTAATCGTTTGATTACTAACATGTGGCCCTTGTAACTTTATCCATCAATAACTCATAACTACTATCCAATAATTGGCAATGTGTTTCTCCAATCGATCACCTGTCACTGAGAACATTTTATCTGACTAAAGCATGTTAGAAAGAACAAAATGATAAAGAACAACCTAAGAAAGAAACACATGCACACCAAAAACAAGTACGCATCTCAAACTTTCTGGATCCATAAACTGTCATTATGATTTAAAATTTAACCAGTTCCATAAACAACTACCAAGTAATGAAAGTCTTAAGGATCTAAAAGATCTACCTTAAAAATGGATTTCCTTTTACATAAACTGAAAAATTAAAACCCTATTTATGAGTCTGACAAGTCATATTTACAATCTGTAGGCTATAGCTATTCAATACAAGTTTCATAATATACCGTCTCCCGCATCCCTCTAACCTCGTGACAGATTAGACAAAAAGGCACAAGAACAAGACTCATTTGTTACCCTTTCATCTCTACAAGCTCATTCTACAACTGCAAAAATGATGTTTAGCAGTCATCCTTACTCCCGCCCTCCAAAATCACAGTTTTAACAGCATTCCCATCTAACCCTGCAATCACAAATAAATCAAACCTTTGCTCGGAATAACTTGTGCACGTAATTTAAAAGATTAAACTTTTTGAATATGCAAAATCAGACCTTCAAAGGAAGATCAGGGACTTTGTAGCAATCAGGCCTTACCAAATCTAACCACATACCAGGAAACAAGCACTGCAAAAGATTCAAAACATAATTAGAAGAAAAAATTAAAATTTCAGAAGATAGATAATGAAGCAAATTTGTTTACTGCAAAAGATTCAAAAAAGAAATTAAAAAAATCCAAATCTCAGAATATATATAGTGAAGCAAATCAAAAAGCTTACATCGAGTTGTTTCTGAACATTCTTGGGTCGCTTTTTTGGCTCTCTAAAGGCCTTCGAACCGGTCATTGCAAATATATCGTCATCGACCTCTTCTCTAGTTAGCGAAATTGAAAACTTCTGTTTCTTCGCCTTCTTCTCAGCCGCTTTCGGTTCACTTGCATTCCTAGCCCGGCTCGACTCCGGCCTCTGAGCTTTGTTCTCGTGAGCCGAAGCTACGATCTTATGCCCGCCTAAATTTTGATTCTGCGGCTTAGTAATCGCCTTCCTAGGCCTCAGATTCCAAGTCTTAGGAACAAATTCCTCAACTTCTTCCACACTCAAGCTCTGATTTCCAGTTTCCGGAACCTCAACAACAGATTTCTGACTCTTCGTTCGCAGGCGTATATAGATCTTCGATCTACCCTCCATCGGAATAACCGAAACACCAGAATCGTCGATTATTTCCTTCCCCGAAGTAAAAGAAACACCAGACCCGTTGATGACTTTCTTCCCCGATTTTCCTATCTTATGATCGAGAGAGGAGCCGGAAGATGCTCCGTTACACGGAGGAGCATCCCGCACTGTGTTCTTCTTCCTAATGACATCGGAATCGGAATCGGTTTCGCAACGATGAGGAGATCTCTGAGCGGAATCGGTGAGTTTCCGGAGGCGTTGATTGTTGGTGTGGTTCATGGCCCATTTGGGGCCATGTAATTGAAAGTTATGGAGAGGTTGAGATTTCAAAGCAGAAGAAGAAGCCATCAGCACAGTGTGAGTTTCAGTTTCGCTTCTGATTCTTCTTTTCTTATAGCTAATGAAAGACCATTGATCGATTAAAACATGGAGAATTCTCCCCCGTTCCTTCTCGACCGGTTGAGATTGAAATTAAAAGGCTTCGAATGAGAAACAATAAGGAAAATTTTGAGTTTAAAAAGAAGAGAAGGAATTTGATTTTATGAGGGCAAAGACAATAACAAAGGTAGAATTGGTGGAAAAAAGTGAAAGCTTTTTGAGGTTTTTATGTTGAAGAAGACGAAGAAGAAAGAGCAGTTATGGTATTCTCAAAACCATAGAAGGATTTCTCCCTCTTTTCCAGTTTTATCCTTTCATATTTTGCTTATTTATCTTAATTAGGGTTGTAGTATGAAACCGTTTTTGAGCTGAGTTTGCCCACAACTTGGAGTGTTGTAGTTTGGTCGACTAAAACTCAATTCACTTGAAAAATCGACATTTTCTTAATTTTGAGTTATTTGAGACGAGTTATTTAAGTTAATTTGAATTATTAATTCGGTTCTTGATTTTGAGTTTGAGTTGAAACTTAAAAATTTTAAGTTACTCAAAACATCAAAAATTTGATTATGTATTTGATAATTTAATTTTTGATTTAATTATTCCTTCGATTTCTCCTTTATTTTAAGTCTAAATTTAATTAAATTTGAATCATATGCTCTTAAACTATAGTAGAATATATATTTACTTTCAATTCCTCTTTTTCGAAAGTAAATTTTTTATTTTTCAATTTAGTCTTTCAATTTTTCATAATTTTCTTATTTCTTTAATTTATCCTTTATTTTTTAAGTCCTTTTATTATCAAATTTGAACCACATGCTCATATATCACTATAGTATGTAGTTTCAATTCTTTTTTTTACTAAAAATGTATACTATTTTTTTTTAATTTAGACCCTTAACATTGCATTTTACTCAATTTTATATTTAGATTGTAATTGTTTGTAAATTTTTTCTTTCCATCAATTCCTTAACTCTTTTACACTCTCATCAACATTTTACCCTCCAAACAAAGAAAAATATAATATTGTGAATATATTTTTATAATTTTAGATTATATTTGATATATTAAACAATATTATAATGTGAAGAAATATGAAATAGATATATATATAATATATTATGATTAGAGAAAGTCAAAATATTGGAACCAATCATTACTATAATACTATCAATAATTATAATAAAATTAGCATAGAAACTCGAATAACTCGACTCAAATTTCTTAAACTCAAGTCGATTAAAAAAAATTCAAGTTAAGTTTGAGTCGTAAAATATTACTTGCCAACTTTGATGCTTGATTTTGAAAAGTTATTCTGAAATTGGATTTAGATTGTAATTAACCCGTATTTGAATAATTATAAATTTTAGAGTAAATTACACCTTGACCACTTAATTATAGGAAGATTTCAATCTGATCCCCAATTTTTTAACTTTATCAATTAGATCATTTAAATATTTAATTAATCAAGGACGGTAACTGTTATTTAATGTATATTATAAATAATTAATTTTAAAAAAATTAAACTCAGTTTTTCTTTTAATGTTATACTGATTAGAGTTTGAATACCTATTATACTGAACACGAACTATAAAGACGGTAATAATTCAGTGACACTTTGTTGCAGCCATCAGAAGTGACTTATGCTTCTAATTCAGCCACGTCACACGTCTCAAAATTCCTAGTACAACTGTAGATCCATAGGTCCAAGGGGTTCACGTCATCCTAATAATTAAGTACTGGCCACTTAATAGCACATATTCTGAAACTCCACGTTAATGTACACGCTACATTTTAACAATCTTAAATATCAAACTCTAAACCTTAAACTAAATCATTCATTTTTTTAATAAAGTTAGTAAATAATCTCTAGATTATAAAGTATTATTTTATTAATATTTTTATTATTAAAAATTGATCTCATGATTGTAGATTGTTGTTTTGTTCAGTCTCATAACTATTAAAAAATTTAAAATAGCCAAATGACTATTTATATGTTTCAAATTTACCTTTTCTGTTAGGGCATCTCCAATGCTGCGCTGCATTAGAGATTTTCTCCACAGTAGAGATAAAAAGGCTCTCCAGCCCTGCGCCACTCCCATCGCCACAATAGAGTATTGCTACAGTACCATGCTAGATCTAGCGCGGTACTGTAGCTAACGCTACAATTTGTTTGTTTTTTGGGTTAAAATATATTAAATTATAAAATATATTAAATTATATTAAAATTAGATAAATAATTATATTTTTTTTTTGTAATTTTTTGGATTTTTTTATTTTTTTTTATTTTTTTATATCTGTAAAATTAATATTATAATAATTAAATATTATGAATAAAGTAGAGTTAGTGGTAATGTAGAGATAGCGCTGGAGATGAATTATTGTTTCATCTCTAGAATAGAGATAGAGATGCGATAAAGTAGAGATGAGGACTGGAGATGGCCTTAGAAAATTAACGGATGTCTGAGTTGGATGTTAATCTACTGACTAAGATATAATAAATTTGATCTCTAAATCGTTTGAGTTGTATTTTGTTGATAAGATTTTCTGATATCTCAGCCAACATTTTAACGTCCGACTTAGGCGATCGTTAATTTTTTAACGAAAAATGATGAATTTGAAACATATAAATAGTCGTGTGATTGTTTTGTAACTTTTAATAGTCGTAGGACTCAACAAAGTAACATCATATTGTTGGGACACCATTTTATAATTTTTAATAGTTGAGAGACTCAACAAAGAAGCGTTCTATAATTAGTGCATCATTTGTATAAATTATCCTAAATTTTTATATTTTATATTTTATATTTTATATTTATATTTTATATTTTATATTTTGTATTGATAATTTTTCTTCGTTCTCTATGTCGCAACCGTCTTTCGAGTGTGCCCAGAATTGGACTTCAATTTAAATAAAACACGTTATAGTCTCCATCGATCATTTAAAAATAATATTTAGATTGATCGGACACCATCTTACCTGATCTACGTTTTACCAAAAATATGTCAGATTCGAGAGTCGATTACAGTCAAGGAATGATTAGCACCCTTGAACTACCCTTTTGGTACCATTTTAATTTGTCGATTATCTTAATTGCGAAAATTGAAATTTAAATACTCGATTCGAATTACTTACCTTTGATTGGTTAAAAATGTCCCTAAAAAAACAAAAGAAATATTAAATGGTGAAATAAATATATAAAAAAGAACAAAAAGAAGGTTAAAATAAATAAATAAAAAGTTAAATTGATAACTTCCTAAAAAGGCTACTTTTAAGGCATTTTTAACTTAAGTTATTGTTTGTTTAAAAGCTCATTTTAGGCATTTTAGGATCATGTAGTTGCATATAGTTGCATTTGTGGTGGTAGTGTTATTTTATTTCTTAATGGTGATGCTTGAGGGAAAGGTGCAGTTTGTTTGTGGCGTGCATGGAATAGCAAGAAAAAGGATTCTTTGGGAAGCAATGTCGCGGCATCACACGTTGCTAAAGCAGAATGAAATGCCTCGGCATTTCTGGCGCAGAAAAAGACAAAAAAAGATATTTCCGCACAAGGACAGCTGGCACTAGACAGTTGTCTCTGCACGTGAAGGACTGCTGTAACAGCCTGCCAGAGCTGCCAGAGGACCACTGCCACTTGGAGGATAATGTTCATGCACAACATGTGATTTTAGGGGCATGAGGGGTATTTTGCACCCAATATCACCCAACAACCTCATCATTACCCTAGATATTTTTTTATTATATATGACACATCATGGGAGAGAGAAAGAGCAGGGCGTACACTGTAGCAAAAATCAGATTTTTATTTTTCTTTTTCCCTTCTTCTTCCTTGGGATATTCCTCCATTGATAAAGCTCCAAGGAGTGGTGAGCTAGGAGTCGAAATGAGCTAGCGAGCTAGGTGGTTCACGGTGGCCGAGATGAGACCTCCGGTGGCGTGTCGAAGGCTTCTCCTCAACTTCCCTTTTTGCTGCTATTTTATATTTATTTGTGGGTTGTTGGAACAAATATTTTCATGACTTTGTGTTTGGATATTTTGAACCCCACCATGAACTAACTTATTTGGTGGTGGTTGATTTAATGGTTGTTTGAACTTTATTTTTAATGGTATATTTAAGTTTATTTTGGTTCTTTATTTGCTTTGCTTATGAATGCTTCACCATCTAGGCTTGTAAGAGGCATGGAAATGTCCATTTCTTAGATGAAGGTTAGGTATTCGGAAGAATCCTGATTAAAAATACTTGTAAGTATTCGGAAGAAACGCAAGATAAAGATCCTCATAAGCAATGAGTTATAGTATTTTCAAGGGGCTTTGAACCGGCCTAGGAATATTATAAATTAATCCCTTAGATCTCGGAAGAGGCTAGGATAGGATTTCAACGACTAAAAAGGGTGTCTTTATCAATAGGATAGGCTGGCCAACATCGTTGAGTGAGAGCAGATGCCTTGGCATCCTATTCTGTTAGGTTCTTTTGAACACTTTAGGAAAGCTCTATCGAGTAAGTAAAGACCATGTAGCTTAAATATACTTGAGAAATAAGTTTAGCATCCTTAGATCAATCCCTACCATTCATTCTCTTAGAAGTTTGTCACGAGAGGATTATTTTCTTTTCATTCTATTTTCTTTTTATTTAATGTTTTTACCATTTTTCATTGCCTTGACATTTCACCATACTCAACATTAAACATCCATCATTGCCATTGCATTTCCATTTGCTACACCATCAGACCATCACTCCATATCTACCAGCATACACATTTACATTGCCGTGACATTTGTATATATCAAGACTAACTATATTTAGATAGAATAGTGCATTGCTTTGGTTAGACTTTTGTAATTTCACCCCATCCCTGTGGAGACGACACTCACTCGTAATTATATTACTTGAGCGATTGTGTATACTTGCATATTATTTGCGTATAATTTATAGTACTCACAACACGCGAACAAGTTTTTTAGCGTCGTTGCCTGGGATCGATAGCCTGAAGTTATTTAGTTTTGCCAGAGCATATTATTTTGTTTTGCATTTTTATTTGTGTATAGTTTACTTGATATTTTTGTTTTATTTTCAGGTTTATCTAGTGCATGCCTAGAAGAAATTCTGAAGAGCCTTTGGAACCAATAGAACCTTAGATTGAAAGACTCTTTAGAAGAAGAAGAAGTGCTCAAAGAAATATGTATCAGATTAGAAACCAAGGCATTGGTCAGGATGATGGAAATCATAATGTCACGGCATTAAACAATGCTGATCCTACTGTTAGGCCGAGCGTTATTCGCGATCACTTAAATCCGATGTTGGATGATCTGAATCTTGGGATTGTGGCACCTAAAATTCAAGCTGCACATTTCGAGCTGAAACCAGTCATGTTCAACATGTTGAATTCTATTGGGCAGTTTGGGGGTTTGCCAACTGAAGATGCCAGACAGCACATTCGTAATTTTCTGAAAGTTTGTGATTCTTTTCGCCAAGAATGAGTGCATAAGGATTTTCTGAAATTAAAGCTTTTTTCGTATTCATTGCGTGACCGAGCAAGGGCTTGGTTGAGTGGTGTACCAGCCGGTTCTATGGAATCATAGGCCGATCTTTGCAAGAGTTTCTTATTGAGGTACAACCCACCAAACATGAATACGCAGCTAAGGAATGAAATATCTTCTTTTCGCTAGGGTGACGACGAATCCATGCATGAGTATTGGGACCGTTACAAGAGTTTGCTTCGGAAGTGTTCAAATCATGGTTTTCATGATTGAACTCAAGTAGTCATGTTCTATAATGGAGTCAATGCACCCACGAGGATGTTACTGGATGCCTCGGCAAATGGGACATTGCTGGATAAATCACTTACTGAGGCGTTTGCTATCTTGGACAGAATTGCTAATAATGATTATCAGTTTCCTTCCTCAAGGCTTGGTACTGGAAGGAGAACACCTGGAGCATTTGAGTTAGATACCAAGGATTCGGTGTCCGCTCAACTATCAGCCATCACTTATATGTTGAAGAACTTACAACGTTCCACTGATGTGAAGGAAGTGAAAGCAACTAGCTTGGCATGTCTGTTATGCCAAGGCAATCATCACGAGAGTGAATGCCCAACAAACCATGAGTCTATCAAATTTGTAGGTAATTACAATCAAGGCAACAACAATCCTTATTCTAACACTTATAATGCTGGATGGCATCAGCATCCCAATTTTTCATTGGGAAATCAAGGAGCCCACAATGTTAATCAACCTACTCGGCAGCAGAATCACAATGAGCCTCAAGGTTACCAAAATGCTATGCCATGGCATAATGCCAACAAAGGAGCTTCATCTTCAGCAAGCAAGAGTTCATTGGAAGCTACAATTTAAGAGTTCATATCCACTACGAAGACAATGCTACAAGACCATTCTACTTCAATTAAGAATCAAGGAGCTTTACTTCATAGTCAAAGCGCCTTACTTCAAAGCCATAGCTCGTCTCTGAGAACTTTGGAAGGTCAAGTTGGTCAGATTGCTACGGCATTGCAATAGCGTCAGCAAGGACGTTTGCCAAGTGATACTGAAGTCACTAGAGCACCTGGAAAAGAGCACTGCAATGTGTTAACACTTAGGAGTGGAACACAAATCAATCGACAAGTCAAGGATAGTGGGCCACAACATGATGATTCTAATCCCACTACTGAAGTTGAATTACATGATGATAGAGTTACTGAGAATGACAAGGAGGAGGATTCTGCTAAGATACCAGATTCTGATGCCAAGCCAAAAGCAAATTCTATTCCTGCAGCTAAGGAAGCTAGACCTCCCCCACCCTTCCCGCAAAGATTGAAGAAGCATAATGATGAAGTTCAGTTCAAGAAGTTCATGGATATTCTTGATCAGCTCCATATCAATATACCTCTCTTGGAAGTTGTTGAACAGATGTCGATGTATGCAAAATTTCTGAAGGAAAACTGTACCAAGAAGAGGAAAGTAGAGAATGTTGCCACGGAAACAGAATTTTGTTCTTCATTGAGTAAGTTATCGCCAAATAGAAATGATCCGGGAAGTTTCATTATTCCTTGTTCAATTGGAGCTAATTTCGTTGGAAAGGCACTGTGTGATCTTGGTTCAAGTGTCAACTTAATGCCGAAATCGATATTCTTGAAGCTTGGCATAGGAGATGCAAGACCCACCTCAGTTATTTTACAACTTGCTGACAGATCCCATGTGAAACTTGAAGGTAGAGTCGAGGATGTCATAGTAAGGGTGGATAAGTTTGTGTTTCCAGTCGACCTCTTAATTCTGGACTGCGAAGTTGATGCCAAGGCACCAATCATTCTGGGAAGACCTTTCCTAGCCACTGGACTTATCATGATAGACTGTGAAAAAGGTGAACTCACCATGAGAGTGGTTGATCAGTGTGTGACTGACAATATTTTTCGAACGCTCAAATATGTTGATGACACTGGAGAATGCCAAGGCATTTCTGAATTGAACTCAGTGATTAAAGAAGAGACTGAACATCTTTGCCATAACAATTTTATTCAGCTAGCAGAAAATGAATATTGGGTGGATGATGAAAGCTTATTGGAGTCTGACAACTTTCCAATTTTGGAGGAGGAATCTAGCTTACTACAAGCTAGGTCAGGTATAAATTTTGAACCTTTGAATTTTGATGAATTTATTCCTCCTAAGCCTTCATTAATGCATGCACCCACTCTAGAGTTTAAGACTTTGCCAGGGCATCTTAAATATGTATACTTAGGTAGCGATGAGACTTTACCAGTGATTATTTCCGCTAACCTTACTGCTAACCAATAGCAAAGTTTGTTAAGTGTGTTGATGCAGCATAAAAAAACAATTGGTTGGACTATGGCCTATTTGAAAGGCATCAGTCCCACGATCTGCATGCATAAGATTCTGCTTGAAGATTGCCACGACAATTCAATAGAACCACAAAGAAGACTCAACCCTATTATAAAGCAAGTGGTGATAAAAGAAATTTTGAAATGGCTTGATGCTGGAGTGATCTACCCTATCTCAAATAGCTCATGGGTGAGCCCTGTCCAATGTGTTCCGAAGAAAGGAGGCATGACGGTGGTTACTAATGAGGATAATGAGCTATTACCCACTCGCACTGTGACCGGATGGAGGATAAGCATGGACTATCGAAAACTCAATAAAGCTACAAAAAAGGACCATTTTCCTCTACCTTTCATCGACCAAATGTTGGATCGATTAGCCGGCAAAGCATTATATTACTTTTTGGATGGGTACTCGGGGTACAATCAAATTGCCATCGCACCAGAGGACCAGGAGAAGACTACATTTACTTGTCCCTATGACACTTTTGCCCTTAGGAGGATGCCTTTTGGACTCTGTAATGCCCCAGTAACATTTCAGCGCTGTATGCAAGCCATATTTTCAGACATGGTTGAGGATTTTCTGGATTTTTTTCATGGAAGACTTTTCTGTTTGTGGGGACGATTTTGAACGATGCCTCGACAATTTAGCAAAATTTCTCAAGAGATGCAAGGAGGCTGAGTTGGTCTTAAATTGGGAAAAATGTCACTTCATGGTGACTGAAGGCATTGTATTAGGCCACAAAATTTCTCACAAGGGTATTGAGGTTGATAAGGCGAAGATTGAAGTGATTGAAAAGTTGCCACCACCAACTTCAGTCAAGGGCATAAGAAGTTTTCTTGGACATGTTGGATTCTATAGAAGGTTTATCAAAGACTTCTCCAAGATTTCTAAGCCCTTGTGCACATTGCTTCAACAAAACCAACCCTTTGTGTTTGACGAATTATGCCTCGGCGCATTTACTGAGCTGAAATGACAATTGATCTCGGCACCCATTCTAGTCCCTCCCGATTGAACATCATCATTTGAGCTGATGTGTGATGCAAGCGATTATTCCGTAGGAGCTGTTCTGGGGCAACTCCGAGGTAAAATGTTTCATATTATTTATTACTCTAGCCGCACTTTAAATGTAGCACAATTGAACTACACCACCACTGAGAAAGAATTACTTGCCGTGGTATTTGCTTTTGATAAATTTAGACCTTACCTAATAGGCACTAAATTTATTGTTCACACTGATCATTCGGCTATAAAATATTTAGTGAACAAAAAGGATGCCAAGCCTAGACTTATTAGGTGGATCTTACTTTTGCAAGAATTTGACTTAGAGGTGGTAGATAGAAAAGGAACTGAAAATCAAGTTGATGATCACTTATCTAGGCTAGAGAATAATTCTGAATGCCATGACACTGTAGATATCCAATAGGAATTTCCTGATGAGAAAATTTTATATGCCACGACAATCCTGTGGTACGCTGACCTTGTTAATTTTCTTGTTAGTGGAATTGTGCCTTTTGATTTGAATAGTCAGGCTAAAAAGAAGTTCAAGCACGATTCAAGGCACTATTTTTGGGATGAGCCATATCTGTTCAAGCATTGTGCCGATCAGCTCATTAGACGATGTGTACCTGAAGAGGAGCAAAGTGATATTTTGTACCATTGTCATTCGGCCCCAACTGGAGGTCATTTTGGTGGATCAAGGACTACTGTTAAGGTCCTGTAATCAGGATTTTACTGGCCAACTCTGTTTAAAGATGCCCAAGCATTTTACAAAGGATGTGATCGATACCAACGGACTGGAAACATCTCCAGACGACATGAAATGCCGCTACAAAATATTTTGGAGATAGAACTGTTTGATGTGTGAGGGATTTATTTCATGGGACCATTCCCATATTCTGAAGGAAAATTATATATCTTGATTGCTGTGGATTATGTGTCAAAATGGGTGGAAGAAATAGCAACATCAAGGAATAACTCCAAGACCGTACTCAAGTTTTTGCACAAGTATATTTTCACTCGGTTTGGAGTACCTCGTGCTATCATTAGTGATGAGGGAACCCACTTTGATAACAAGTTGATTGCGAAGGCATTGAAGAGATATGGAGTTTGACATAAGATTGCCACGGCATATCATCCACAGACAAATGGCTAAGCAGAGATATCTAATCGAGAGATCAAGCGGATTTTAAAGAAAGTGGTGAACCCAAGGCGTAAGGATTGGTTGCCAAAGTTGGATGAAGCACTTTGGGCGTACAGAACTGCATTCAAGACTCCTTTGGGGATGTCACCCTTTAAGTTGGTGTGTGGTAAAGCTTGTCATCTCCCGGTTGAGCTTGAACACAAAGCTTATTGGGCCATCAAGCGATTGAATTTCAATGCTAAACTACCTGGGGAGCAGAGATTACTTGAACTTAACAAAATGGAAGAGTTTAGAGCATAAGCATATGAGAATGCTCGGATATACAAGGAGAAAACCAAGAAGTGGCATGACCAGAAACTGATGCCACAGCATTTTCATAAGGGGCAACAAGTCTTGCTTTACAACTCCAGACTCAAACTCTTCCCTGGGAAACTCAAATCTCGATGGTCAGGACCATTTTAGGTGCATTATGTGTATCCCCATGGAGCTGTTGACATCAAGAGAATAGACAATGGAACGATCTTCAAGGTCAATGGCCAATGTCTGAAAGCCTACAATGGAGTTCCACCACCACACAACAAGGACGTGTTACGTCTGCACGATATTGAAGCGTGCCCAGAGGAGAACCAAAATTCGATGCCACGGCATTGAATTTGTGTCTGTGCATAAATAAAAATTTAAAATTTAAGTTTTTCTTTATTTTTATTTTTATTTCATTTTGTAATTAATTTTTGATATGATTTGTAGGGACCATAGTGCTGCAAACCGTGCAAGGAGCGGTTACCAAAGGGAGGAAAGGAAAATGCATTAATTGGAGAGATATTCTTTTGATTTGTTTGGTGAAATCAATGTTTTAAGAAATTATTCCCTACGGTCAACGGAATTTCCCTGGCTTTCTAGACTAAATTCTGCCGGCATTTAATGCCGAGGCATCTCCAGAGCCCGAACAAGATGCAGCCGATCCTCCCGCTGATGATTCGATTCCTGCTCTGCACCATTCTGAAACTCTTGAATATCCGCCCACTGTCCCTGTCAAAGAAACACCCAGCCCTGTCCCAGCACCCAATCTTTCTCCTGCACCACGTAGTGGTCGACGCACCAAGACCACGGCTGGACGCATTGCGCGTCATTACTCCACTTCTTCTGAGTCCAGTCCAGCACCAATACGCAAGCGCACCAAGCAAGGAGCTGCTAGTACCTCCAAGGCACCACCACGACGCAAACATTGAGGTACCTCCTTTGTATTCATTTTAATTTAGTTGCATTTCATTGCATGGCATTTAGTTTATATTTAGTTTAGTATAAGCATTGAGGACAATACTTCCCTTAAGTTTGGGGGAGGTATTGTTCTTGGTAGGTCATATGCATGATAGCATTAACGTAGTATTATGCCATGGCATCAGTATATGGTAGGATAGTTAGATAGAATGTTTTTAGGATACCCGATGATGATGATTTTGTTAGGCTAGATTCTGAATTTAAATGACTGTTGTGAATGATAGAACTCACTCTAGGGATTGATGCTTTGTGAAAATTTTACACGATTTGTATGCTTTTTATACTTAGAAAATTTAGAAATTTTTTTATGAAAGAACTCTAGTTAGTTTTGGCATTGAAATATAGTTTTGTGCTTAAAAGAAAAAAATCAAAAACAACTTCCTTGGAAATGAAACTGTGAATAAATGCTTAGGCATAGCTGTAGAGGGACACTACTCTTTGTCGTGGCATTGCCTGGAACTTTCTTTAATAAATGGAAGCCTCGTGCATATGAGTGAATGAAAGTAGTCACGAGATGACTCTACTTAACTAGCTCGGGGGTGGAAGGTATGCTCCCTTTCATCTAGAGTGTGGGAGAGTAGGTGTGATGAGCTGACTCCCTTCATAACAGCAATTAAAAAAAAGTTCAGAAAAAAGGGAGTAAAAATGTGCTTAATGAATAAGTAAATGCCTTGGCAAAAACTAGAGGACTAGATTAGAAATTGTCTAAGTTTGCTAAGTATAGATTGGATACAATCACGCACACACACTACCACAAAGGATCTTGACCTAGGGAAAAGTACTTGAATTCTTTATAAGTCTAGCATGTTGAAGCCTATTTTTTCTGAGGGTTGAAATTCAATTTTATCCTACTATCTTACTGTCGAACATTGCCATGACATTTTACTGATGTAACTGCTATCCATTGCTTGAGGACAAGCAATAGCTTAAATTTGGGGGTGTGATAACTTCCTAAAAAGGCTACTTTTAAGGCATTTTTCACTTAAGTTATTGTTTGTTTAAAAGCTCATTTTAGGCATTTTAGGATCATGTAGTTGCATATAGTTGCATTTGTGGTGGTAGTGTTATTTTATTTCTTAATGGTGCTGCTTAAGGGAAAGGTGCAGTTTGTTTGTGGCGTGCAAGGAATAGCAAGAAAAATGATTCTTTGGGAAGAAATTCCGCGGCATCACACGTTGCTAAAGCAGAATGAAATGTCTTGGCATTTCTGGCGTAGAAAAAGACAAAAAAAGATATTTCTGCACAAGGACAACTGGCACTAGACAGCTGCCTCTGCACGTGAAGGACTGCTGTAACCACCTGCTAGAGCTGCCAGAGGACCACTGCCACTTGGAGGATAAGGTTCATGCACAACATGTGATTTTAGGGGTATGAGGGGTATTTTGCACCCAACATCACCCAACAACCTCATCATTACCCTAGATATGTTTTTATTATATATGACACCTCATGAGAGAGAGAAAGAGCAGGACGCACACTGTAGCAAAAAAACAGATTTTTATTTTTCCTTTTCCCTTCTTCTTCCTTGGGATATTCCTCCGCTGATAAAGCTCCAAAGAGTGGTGAGCTAGGAGCCGAAAGGAGCTAGCGAGCTAGGTGGTTCACGGTGGCCGAGAGGAGACCTCTGGTGGCGCGTCAAAGGCTTCTTCTCAACTTTCCTTTTTGATGCTATTTTATATTTATTTGTGGGTTGTTGGAACAAATATTTTCATGACTTTGTGTTTGGATATTTTGAACCCCACCATGAACTAACTTATTTGTTGGTGGTTGATTTAATGGTTGTTTGAACTTTATTTTTAATGGTATATTTAAGTTTATTTTGGTTCTTTATTTGCTTTGCTTATGAATGCTTCACCATCTAGGCTTGTAAGAGGCATGGAAATGTCCATTTCTTAGATGAAGGTTAGGTATTCGAAAAAATCTTAGACTAAAAATACTTGTAAGTATTCGGAAAAAACGCAAGATAAGATCCTCATAAGCAATGAGTTATAGTATTTTCAAGGGGCTTTGAACCGGCCTAGGAATATTATAACTTAATCCCTTAGATCTCGAAAGAGGCTAGGATAGGATTTCAACGACTAAAAAGGGTGTCTTTATCAATAGGGTAGGCTGGCCAACATCGTTGAGTGAGAGCAGATGCCTTGGCATCCTATTCTGTTAGGTTCTTTTGAACACTTTAGGAAAGCTCTGTCGAGTAAGTAAAGACCAGGTAGCTTAAATATACTTGAGAAATAAGTTTAGCATCCTTAGACCAATCCCTACCATTCATTCTCTTGGAAGTTTGTCACGTGAGGATTATTTTCTTTTCATTCTATTTTCTTTTTATTTACTGTTTTTACCATTTTTCATTGCCTTGACATTTCACCATACTCAACATTAAACATCCATCATTGCCATTGCATTTCCATTTGCTACACCATCAGACCATCACTCCATATCCACCAGCATACACATTAACATTGCCGTGACATTTGTATATATCAAGACTAACTATACTTAGATAGAATAGTGCATTGCTTTGGTTAGACTTTTGTAATTTCACCCAATCCCTGTGGAGACGATACTCGCTCATCATTATATTACTTGAGCGATTGTGCATACTTGCACATTATTTGCGTATAATTTATAGTACTCACAACACGCGAACATAAATACAACAATATTAAAAGTGAAAAGAAATAAAATAAAACAAAAAAAAATTAAGAAAATATTAAAACAAAAACGAATAAAATAAAATAAAATAATTAAAAATGCTAAAAGAAAAATAAAGATAAATGAGTAAATATATATATATATATATATAATAAAATAATTAATTTACGAAAAATATAAAATACTGCAAAACAACAACAATGGAAAAAAACAAAATTAGGGTACCAAAGTAAAATGAATAAAAATAACAAAAAGGATAAAATTGAATCTAAATTAAAATTAGGGGGTAAAATTACAAATGGTGATTGAATTGAATCACGCTTCAGAAAAGAAAGGATTGCGGAAAGGATTTAGAACTTCTGTAATTACACAAGTGATCTCTCTATAAAAACCCCCAAGCCTTCATTCTCTCCTTATTTGCATCAAACCATCGAAAATAATCAACCCTTTCCCTTAAATTCTCTCAATCAAATGGACATCTTCTCTGATGAACCCCACCGCCTTGTTGTCGTCCAGAAATCATCCGGCCACCACCCACGGTGCCCGGAGACCTATAAACTACCCCTTTCGAAAGCCTTTTCTCCCCTGACCCCGAATCTAGCCACTAATCATCGAAAAGGGCCCCAATCATCGCAGATATGATAAAAAGAGATCGACCTTTTACCACTCGATGGTGGCGTTTCCGATTCCGCTGAAAGTTCGTGCTCTGGTGAACGTCTTCTCACATTTTCAAAGTTCGAATGCCCACGAAGCTAAGTGGCCTTCTATTACACTTGGCTCTTTTTTTGGTTTCTTGGTGTTTTGAAAACTCCTCCTCAAAAATCTGATCCCCTTTCCTCTTCTCGTTTGTAGGACTTTATAGCTAATTTGGGGTTCATTTCATCTCCCTTTGATCCCGAGTTCCTTAGGATTTCATTGTTGACGAGGGATTTGTTTCCCATGTCATTTCGATCTTTTGCTATTTCATCGTGGTTTGCCGTTGAAAATAAATCTTGTTTGTTTTTCGGTTCGGTTTGCATGTTACTGGAATCACGGGCATATTGGTTTGTTTGCTCAGATTTTTCTGTTTTGGGTACCATAGTGCTTTCTTTTAGCGTGTATCAGCGCGTGTTGCTCTTTTTGTCGGCGCGTGATTCTCACGCACCGTTACTAGTTGCTCTCGATGAATTCTGGCAATTGGATCAAGTGGCCATATCCAATGGCTCTTATGCGACTGCGCATAGGATGAAATACTTAGGGCTTTAGAACCCTAATTATCATGAGATCTAAATCGTTGATCACTGCTCGATCTAACGATTGTAGGCTATATGAAGCTGAGACTAAATACCGAAACCCTAATGAATATTTCTTTTCACATTGGGCCTCCCACCGGGTCTGCTTGCTGGGTCAGGCTTGCAGGCTTGGTTGAGCTTCATTTTTGGACCGATGATGGACTCCCTGAACTTGGACCAAATAAAAAAAGGAAATAAAAAGAATAAAAAATAATAATATAATACTATAATATAATATATGTACAATATAATATATAATATATAAATATTTTCAAAATGATATAATATATATATTTTCAAAATGTTTTCAAAAACTATATATTATATATATTTTTTCAAAATGTTTTGAAAAATTATATAATATATATATTTTCAAAATGTTTTCAAAACTATATATTATATATATTTTCAAAATGTTTTCAAAAACTATATATTATATATATTTTCAAAAACCGATTTTTTTTTAAAAAACTATATGTTTCAAAAAAAATCTTTCAAAAACTATACTATATTATTATATTAAAAGAACTCCTCTAAAATTTTATAAATCCATCCTCTTAAAATAAAATATTAGTTTGTTCCTAATAATAACATCAAAGCATTCTCTTATATACATAAAAATTATATATCATTGTTAATCTAAATCAATCGAGATAAATTATACAATAATCGTATATCGTGTTCTATTTCTCCAAGACACTCTTGTTCAATTTTAAAAGTTAAAAATAAATTTCAATACTAAAATAAAATAAAAACCCTAAAATTTAATATATTTTTAATTAAAATAAAATATAGAGGTGGTATTTTATGTAAAAAAAAATTGTTTCACGCAATTAAAATGAAAAATAAATTATAAAAATTTAAGGTCAAAGTAAAAAAAAGTTAACTTAATAGTTCCATTGGTCTTTGTATTATAGGTAAATTATTAATTTAATATTTTTTAATTTAGCCTTTGAACTATTATTTTATATACTAGTATTAATAAAAAGTTGGTCTAATAAAATGAAATATTAGACAAAATCAGATGTTTGAATTTTAACATTGTGAAAAGAGCAAATAAGATAAAAAATTGTTTTTAAAATGAATCTTTATAATATTTAGTTCAAATTAATCGATTAATAAATTAAATACAGATGAATATAACATAAATAATTTATTTTATCATTTTCTTCATTATTGTTACCTATTTTAGAAAATGTCATGTCCCAATAAAAAATAATTACAAGTAATAAAATTTAAACAAAATCTAAAGAAACATTAAAAAAATACAAACAAAAAATGAAACAAGTGCTCTTATACTGAAATCAATCAATGGAATTCCAAAAAAATATGAATCAAATCCCATATGCTAAATCCTGTAAAACCACGAAAGAAAAGAGAAAAGGGTACCTGGAAGCTACCATCCATCAAACTTGTAGAGATCGATCTCAGTAATAATGGGGACGACGATATGCTTAGATGCACATTTGCTACACAAATAGTGATTCACCGACTCATCATCAGTAGATCTTTCCATTGGGTCTCAAGAACTTTGTCTCTGCTACACAAGAACACGTAGATTTTGATGATCAAAAATGAATTTTTTTCTAAAAAAAAAAGTTGAAGAGAAATGGCAGATTTAGGATCAAGATAAGACCTTTGTTTACAGAACTGACTTGGATGTTGTGTACAAAAGCTTCCATTTTCCATTCAACAAGTTGGATTCAAGATACTCCTTTATCTCATTCATTGCCTCGAGTTTGAGTGCAACTTGATTCACAACAGAAATCCCATTGATGAACAAGCAAGAACAAACAAAGAAGATCACTTGATTTTCATGAAGAAAACAACAAAGGGTATGCCATAATTAACTTGATCCACATGCTCTCGATCTTATGGGGTAGCCTCGGCGCCACGATCTAGAGGTGTTATGGAATAAAAAAAAAGCTCATCTTTGAGGCCCTTCACATCTCTCTCTTGTGTGAAAAACTTAGAAAAGAATGAAATTTTAGTTCTCCGTTTGAGGGACATGGGATTTTGTGTTGAGAAAGGGTTGATATTTGTACTGGGAGTTGTTGATGAAAGAAGAGGTTTTGATGATGAGGTGAAGAGGGAGGGAGAAAGAGTGGTGGGTTCTTTTAGAGATTGGAGATGGGGTTTTAGCATAGTGGTAATGGCGGTACTGATAGCTGGGGAAGAAGAATAAGTAACCATTACTGAAAATGAAAGCTTTTAATAGTTCCATTAAAAAAGCACCAATCAGTATTTTATAAAAAAATCTGATGTGGCACCATGACATCGACAACCATGTCAGCTTCTCCCTCCACGCGTACATGCTTCGTCAGCATCAGGCTTTGACCATTAGTTGACTAACGATTTTCATCCAACGAGGATTTTTTTACTCAAAATGAAACGTTAAGAGGTCAAATATTCCAAAAAAATAATTCGGTTAAATTTGACATGACTGTCAAACGTTAGAGTTATTTTATTACATTATACCTTATATGCTCCTTTTATTTTTCCATAACCAATAATCAAAGAATCGCAACAACAAAGAATCGCAACAAGAAACAAATTGTCGTAGATTTTTCTTTCCTTTGCTCCTTTTATTTTTCCATAACCAATAATTATCTGCTCCTCCATTGGACTTATGGACAACCAACAAGATGATAGTACAGATTAAATTGATATTATATATATAGGTATCAGATTGATTATTTGACTATAATATAAGTGCTAAACAATATTTTAAACCTAAAACGTGTTACAAAGAGTTAATCATATATAATTAATTTTGAATGTTAAGAAAAATTAAATATAATTACACTCGATAATCAAAATAACTGACTTTATCCGTCCGTTAGATCTGCCCTGATTTTATACGTATCAAAGGGCCATTTAATAAATTTAAAATAAATATTAATTTTGAATTTGGAAAGGTTAAAATGGATTTTTTTTAAGTTTTTTTTGGAACCAACGATAATGAGATTTTTTTGGTACGTTGATATGAATTTTCATTGCTGTCATTCTTTATTGAGAATCCAGCTCTCCGTTTTATATTTAGGATTGAAAACACATCTACTTTAAGGAGAGTGTTATTTTATTTAAAATTTTTGGATTTAAATAGTTATATTTATAAAAAGTATATGTTTTATTAATAATAAAAAAATTTAAATTATCTTATAATAATTTTAAATTATTAAAAGAAAAATGAATTGAAGAGTAAAAAAATCAATTAATTAACCTTAGTTGTTGAAGCAAATACTATTCTTTTTAAAGATTTTAAATTTGAATAATTACATCTATAGAATGAATATACATTGCTAAAATTTTTAAAAAACTATAAATAAATATTATTTTATAACCACTCAAACATAAAAAAATAAAGAATAAAGATATTAGCGCAAATTAAATAAGACAAAAAGGTATAAGAGGTCTTTGTACTTTTGAAAGGAAAAAAATTAATGTTGGACTCGTATTATTTTTCTTTCAATATGAACTTTCAACTCATAAAACAAATCTAATGTGGCCCTTTTGTTGTTTATCGTTATAGTATGACGTGTCAATTTACGATGCTAATATGACAATCCACGATGCTGATGTGACAGTCCTTTTATCATATTTGAGTTACTAATTTAGCTAATTTTCCATATCATCCGTCACCCTGAACTGTCATATTAATACCGTGGACTGCCACATCAATATTATAACGATCAACAAAAAAAAATTTGTCAAGGGTCACATTAGATTTTTTTTCTTAATTAGAGGGTCATATTAAATTTATTTTTTAAATTGAAAGTCTACATTAAAACAAAAATAATACGATAATTATATTAATTTTTCAAAAAATACAAAAACTTCATATGTTTTTTTTGCCATTAAATAAATCTTCAAAAAAAAAATCCCCGGTGTACAACTCACACCTGCATAAAATATTTATGCATGAAGCACACGTGTCCTCTTTTTTTTGTTAAGACTGTTTGAATAGATATTACACAACCCAAGTCTTTTAATTTAACATATTTCATACCACAAATACGTTTCTACATTTGACAAATATTTAAACGTGTTTATGAACACATATTTGACCTCCCTATTATCACAGCTGTCTCGAACATTTTTTAGGTTTCGAGTGAAATCTTAAAACTAAACTTTTATAAAATAAAAATATATTTTAAATATTTAATTTAATATTATATTAATAAATCATAAAAATGATTACATTTTATTAAATGTATTATTGTTTATTTATTAAAAATACTTTAAATACAATAAAGTTTCTAAAAAAAACAATAAAAAGTGAATAAATATAAAAATTAAATGTGAGTATGATTCAGAACTTGATTTTGGATAGTAAATAATAAAAATAAAGAATAAGTTTATCGTTAGATTGAGATGGGAGAAGACTAAAAATTAAAGAATATTTGATAAAATGAAGAATGAGATTTAAAAAAAATTAAAAATATACTTAAATTTAATTCAAAATAAATAAATAAATAAATAAATAAATAAGAGAGATTGAAGAAAATATTTCAAAATTAAATCTATGGAATTAAAGAAAAACAAAGACCTTAATTATAAATATAAAAACTAAATATCTCAATTATAAAGATAAAAATTAAGGTCTTGAGCAATAGCTTAAGGTACTTTACCTAAGAGTCGGTCATGTTACTAAATTATGGGAATAGCTTTACGTTGATCATTGAACTATGAATTTTTTCAATCATGTCATTGACCGTTAATTGTTATGGAACACTTGGTTCTCTTAATGCAAAATTACTTCTAGAAATAAATTATCGGAATGTAATATTATTTAATATATAACTTGAAATGTTATATTATTTTGTTTTATTTTAGATATAATGTTAATGTTCTTCCCTTATATTTGTTTGAATAGACATTTTAACTCTGATTATTCTTTTTTTAAGTACTTAAACCGTCAGTGTTCTATTTTTAATCAATATAAATTTTGTGTGAATGAAAACGGTTAGTTAATTAACGATCAACATGTTTTTTATTAATTAAGCAGTTCTACATGGCTTGAGACACTAACGTTACATGTCTTTGTGTATACAAGATTATATTCTATTTATATGTCTATTCTTCGAATCACTTTGAATTTATATCTCATCTTGTTTCTTTCTTATCTTTTAAACATCTTAAAATTTTAATTTTTTGTTCGACATCTAATAGATCAAAGTCCTTATTCTCTACATAATCAGAATGCATAATTATATTTTTTAACATTTTCATTTACTAATGACATTAATTTAAATGTTTTCATAAGGATTTGTAATTTTTTTTGAATGGAAATTTTTAGTAAACTATTTCCGCTTTGCTTCATCAGTAGTTAACATTTGATTATAATGTTTGGGTTGGTTGTGAGAATTACAGACTTCCTTTTACTTGTAATATCACCGTCTAGTATTCTTGTGATTGTCGTCGTCGTTAAACATAATATTCATTGTACTAAAAAATTTACCATCTTTTTTATAACTGTCAAACCATTTAACACCATCATTTCATCCAATTTTTTCTCATTTCTTTTATCATGGAGTCGAGTTTTTGGTGTAAGAATATATATATATAATATTCCGGTGAAAAGTGTATTAATTCAAACACAAACTCTTGTCTCATTATATAATTCTATTCAAAATTGGAGAAGATCTAGAGGTTAATGTTAGAAAAATCGTCAATCCGAGAATGAAATAAAAAAAATAATGATAATAATGTTCAAGTATAATTATAAAATTAAAGATTAAGAACGAGTTTACTTTGTCTCATGATTGTTAAGAGTATAACAATCTGAGATCATAATCACATCTGAGGTGATAAAACAAACAAAATTAATTTTTTAAATAATAAAAAAGGGTATAGAAAGAAATAATCTATTTGATAAATTAATCGGTAGGTAACAGTTGAGGTCCATCGCTACACAGTTTCCTTAAGACATATTTTTAGCCATTCCTTTGGTGCCCGAGATCGTCGGTTGTCTCTCTCCCAATATACAACAACTAGATAATCAACTATAGTAACACAATTTTAGTTGAATATAAATCCTTAAATAATGAAACAATATCCTAATAATATTTGAATTTTAAGTAACTCACATAATATCTTTTTAATTCAAAATATTCAAATAGATATGCCATATTTAAGGAAAATTCAATTATCAAATTCATCAATGAATTCAATACATTTTATAACAATTCCTCACGTGAATGAGATTGATAATTTTATCAAAAAACTTTGACTCGATGTGATGATAAACTCTACGATAAATAGTAAAATAAGACATATAAGTGTTCTCCTTTGAACCTTTCCTTGTGCCAATATATTTACTTTAGTGGCTAACTTGTAAACATGATGTCCTTGAACTGTTCAGTCGTTTTTGCAAATGATGATATACTTCACACAAGTACCTCACTAACAAGAATTTTAGTTCTCACTAGTATGTCCATATAATCGTGAACATCGTCTCGTTGTGCAAGAGATTGAAAGAACTATGCCCAATAATCTCCTTGAAGCGGCCACAGTTCACTCTCACATAGGTGACTTATGTTGCTCGAATCACCAAAGCACACAATAGTTATTAAAAGCTTTACTTAGCTTATACCACTTTGATCACTATTTACATTGTTGTAATATTGGAACGATTATCGACAAACAAATAAACACGATAGAAAAAAAGGAAATAAAAGAACACCAAGATTTACATGGAAACCCCAAAAGGAAAAAACCACAGGCAGAGGAGAAAAATTTCACTAATATTAAGGTAGAAAATACAAAAGGATTTTGGTGAAAGAACAACTTAATCACTAACCCTTACCTTTAGTATCTATTTATAGGTATAAATACTTGATTACAAACGAAAACTAAATAGAGTAGAAGTCTACTTTAATAAAGTTCTATACTTTTAATAAAACTAGGATTCTTACTTCCCAAATTTAAATATTAATTTGTGCCACTTTGAATTCGAGTCAAACTCTAATAGAACTTTACCTTGACGTGAATTCTAAAAGTGTGAGGCTCGAAACCATACATAAGATGCTTCATCTTATCAAACAAGTGCAGAACATTGTAAACCTCCTTAAGGGTATATATTTCACTACTGTACAAAATTATGTCTCTGAAAGATGAGTAGGAAGGAGACAGCGAACACAAGAGGATCAACACTAAATCTTCTTTATCATACTTTACTTTTAAAGTCTCTAGATTAGAGACAGTTTCGTTGAATACGGTCAGATGCTCTTCAAGATACGAACCTTCCGCTAACTTCAGTGAATAAAGATGCTACTTTAAGTGAAACTTGTTGGTTAAGGATTTCTACATGTATAGTTGCTCCAATTTCACACACAAATAAACATTTATTTTTTATTTCGTCCAATCTGATGATGTCTTCTTATCAAACTCTACCAATGCATCATTTAAGTTCAATTGTGCAAGGACACCCCAAATCTTCACTTGCCACAACGAGAACTTAGTATTTCGATCAAATAGCAGAATATCATACTTTATTACTGCCATAATCTTAAACCCAAAGCTCTGATACTAATTTGTTATAATAGCAGAACGATTATCAGCAAACAAATAAACATGATCAAAGAAAGAAAGAAAACAAAGAACACCAAGATTTACGTGGAAAACCCAAAAGAGAAAAATCACGGGTAGAAAAGAAGAAATTCATTAATATAAAGGAAGAAAATATAAGAGGATTTTGGTGAAAGAATAACTTAATCACTAACCCTTACCCTTAGTATCTATTTATAGGGATAAATACTTGATTATAAAGGAAAACTAAATAGAGTATAAATTTACTTTAATAAAGTTCTCTACTTTTAATCAAACTAGGATTCTTACTTTCCCAAATTTAAATATTAATTTGTGTCACTTTGAATTTGAGTCAAACTCTAACATACATCATAGGAACAAACGTTGCATGATAAACCCTTTATAGTGACTGTACACAATTTATACAATTAGGTTGTACCTTTGAACCTATATATTAGGATCTCCAATCAACTAGGTAGGGTTTTCCTTCACATAAAGCCTTTAAATTTCATGAGTTTTAGTCATATTACTTTAGATGTTTTATCAACTTGATCTTGATTTAACCCTTTGGTTAACAGATTCGTGATGTTATCATTTGATCTTATAAAATCAATGGAGATACTTCTATTTGAGATCAATTTCCTAATGGTATTATGTCGACGACGCATATGTCTTGACTTACCATTATACATGAAATTTATGCTAGTCACGATATATGCATACTGTGGGCACATGTTTCAACCATTCAAGAATATCCTCCAAGAAATTTTAATGTCTTTTAGCTTATTCTCCAAACTTGTCTAGAGTTAAAAACTCATATTATATTATGAATCTAGTACAGTACAACAAAACATGTTCTTAACGATGTTGTTTTAGCCTTATAGCAGTATTTTTAAGCACCGTTAAAAACTCTCTCGGTGCTTGAAAAAGTGCCCTATAGCTAACGCCACAACAATTAGCGACGTTTGTGAACAAAACACGTCGCAAAAGGTCAAGACATTTAGTGGCATTTTGTAAACAAACGCCATTATATGTTGTAATACATAATGGCGTTTATTATTAAACACCGCGAACAATATTGTCTTTAGTGGCGTTTTCCCCCAAACACCATTATATGTTGTGATATATAGTGGCGTTTTTTTACTACAAATGCCACTAGTAACTAGGTATTTAGTGGCATTTGTCTTTACAAATGTCGCTATTGACTAAGTATTTAGTGGCATTTGTTTTCACAAAGGCTGCAAATGTGTCTATCATTAGTGGAATTTTCATCCCAAAATGCCACGAAAGACACCAATTAGGTGCTATCCAATTACTTGAGTTCCGTTACAAACTGTCCCCTCCAATATAACTCTACTGTAGTCCCATGTTTGTTTGGCCACAGTCCATGTCCCGAACCGTCTATATATAACAAATGCCCTAGTGAAATAAACTATTGTAGTAGGTACAAGTAAAAAGAATGAGTTTGTGGTGATGAATTTGAAAACAAACTCTCTCTTACCATTTCTCGTCTCTGTACCAATTCATGTGTCTCTAATGTGATATTATTTTCAACCTCAGTGTTGTCCACCATTGAAGTTACATTTCTTTCTAAACATCAATTCATTGGAAATATTCAAACTTAAATGTCCCTAAAACACCAAATTCAACACTTACAAAATACAAATAATAAATCAAATATTAAGATGTTCAAACGAAGAAATGGAACTTTAACACTATTAAAGGAAATACCAAAGCTTATGGAGATAACAAGATGTCAATGGCAGGCCCTCAAAACAAAATAATAAACTGTAATTAAAAATAAAGTGAACGCAAAATCTCAACCCTTGAAAACAAACTCATATTTATAACTTTAAAATTTCTTGAAAATCTAGAAAGAAAAAACAAAATACCGTTTGTTTGAAGAGAAAATAATGCAGTACATCTTGAAATTTCTCATGAAATGAAAAACCCATAAAGGAAAGACAAAATGTTGTTTGTTTAAAGAGAAAAATGAAACAACTTTCATTTTTTGGACTTGATTGTGTTCCCTGTTCTCCTAAGAAGCTCTTCCAAAATCGATCCAAACAAGAAAAACAAAGAAACCACCTATTAGGATTAAAGCATTGAGATTCTTACGACTGAGAACATTCAAAACTCTAAATAATGGCAGTGTAAAGAAGAGGCGAAGAGATTATAGAGATAATAGAAGAGATGAGGCGAAGAGATGATACATTGAGTGATGACCGCGACGGAGAAAGATGATTGAAACCACAATGAAGACTAGAGAGTAAGAGTTGTTCGACGAGGAAAATTAGAGATTTGGAAATATATAAATATTATTACAGAATTTGTGTAAAACATACCACTAAAGTACACATATTTCGTGGCATTTACGCAAAAACGCAACCATATACCAGTGTATTGTGGAGTTTTAACTAAAAACGTCACTAAAGTTAAAAAAATATTGTGGTGCATATCAATAAACACCACTAAATGTATATCTTTATGGCGTTTGTAATAAAAATTTTAACTAAATTTATAAAACTAACGGCGTTTACTCTCAAAACGCAGCTAAAAGTGTCGCTATATAACAAACATAATGTAGTGTTATAATTATTTTCTTGAGGATTTTCATAACACGGGTCCTGCTTTCAAAGTGAATACATATTCGCTTGTATTGTACTTTTGGTATCTTGAATATCAAATATCTAACTAACATCAGTGTATCCTTCTAAGACAGTATGATAACTAAAGAAAATACAATCCATCATTGCCTTAACAAGACACCCCTACATTTTCAAGTGTTTTTATGAAGGTTTTTTTACCTTTCCATAACTTGTATGGTGTCTTATCATTTTTATTTTTCTTTGAACCTTATTTAAAAGGTAATTAGTTGACATAACAATTTTTTCTTTCTCTTACATGTTATGTGACAACTCAAAACTTTATAGTGTTGCGTTCATCATTTTTTTAAGTTCGACTTTTCATTTCGGTTACTCCATTTTATTAAGGAAAGTACGGTGGTGTTACTTTATGAATAATACCATGTTGTGAACAATATTCACCAAATGGTTCAATGTATTCACCATCACTATCACTTATTACCATCTTAATCTTTTTATTAAGTTTGCTTTTGCTTTTGCTTTTGCTTTTGCTTTTGCTTTTGCTTTATAGAGAATAAATTTCTCTATAACTTTGCTTTTGATCTTTTAAAAAATATATATATGAATATTTTTGCTATCATTAATGAAAGTAATAAAATATTTTTTCTCCTTCATTTGTGTCATTATTATAAATTGTAAGAACTTCGTCACTAACAATTCTTTAATACCAACATCTTTCATTTTATATTTATGGTCTAATGTCATTCATAATTCTTTTGTCCATCTTATTGATATTATACACTTTATAAAATGTATTTGAATATCCATCAGAATGTAGTTTCAATATATGAAGTCAAAGTACTCTCAAACCTTAATAGTGGTGAATACGGTAACAACTGTTACCTCATCCTCTCTAATAATAGGAGGATCATCCAACATTTGGTCAAATTTAACATGACCAAATAGAACATCTTTTGTTGTCATGTTTTGAAATTATATCCATAGAATGGCTCACCATTAAATTTAATTCAAAGCACAAGAAGAATAAATACTCTAGATTATGAGATTAGTGAATCGATGTGATTGCCCATTGTTTCATTTAAGATGCGAAACTAAAATTTAAAATAATTTCAAAAATAAACCGAAAATAAAATTTTGGTTTATTCTATCAATAAAATTTAGTTAGAAACTAAAATTTTGAAACAAATCAGCAATAAAGTCATTACTTTTAAATGATTTCTATTATAAATAGTAATCGAATAAATTCTATTAAAATCCCAATTGATTTTAAACAGAGAACTAAAAATTCCAATAAATAGAAAATTAATTCTCGTTTATTTTCAATTTTTTTATCAGACATAATTAAAATTCTGAAATAAAGTTAGTAACCAATGTTACTTTAACGATAATTTCTGTTAAACAAATTTCTCCACTTTGAGATTAAGCAAACCCATTGAAACGGTAGGATAAATCCCAAAAATAAATTTATTTTCTATATGAACAATCTTAGATTAAATAAAGGTATAAGAATGACTTTTGAATCATCTCCGAAAAATAGGAAATACTGAAAATTTCACATACATGATTAATTTCTTGATCATAATTATTAACTTCATGATGTCAACCAAAACTTGAACCATTAAAATTCAAGGTGTGTTCCACAAGTGCGCAACTACAAAGATCAAGGTGTGTTATTCAAGACTTTGATCTACAAGTTGTCTTATCACGCTACACTAGTTTTGATGGAACAAGCAAAAAAGTTCTAGAATCGTTAGAATCCTTGCACAAAAATTAGTAGAGTCAAGTCTCACATTAAAAATTAAACAAAAAATCATTACTCCAAGAATTTGGAATTCATATTTTATAATTGAAGAGAAACTTATCTTTTGCGTAAATTCCTCCTGATTTTTGCCCATTATTTATTTTGTCAATTTTTTTTTGCATTTTCTTGTACACAATAAAGATTAAACCCAAAAGGATCTAATCATCTCACAAAAATAAAAATAAATGTCTTAAGTTTGAAAGAAAAATCGTTAATACAAAAATGAGATAGAAAAAATAATGATAAGAATATTCAAATATCATTATGGAATTAAAGATTAAGAACAAGTTTACTCTATATTAGGATTGTTAGAAGTATAATAATCTAAGACCATAATCACACTTGAGACAATAAAACAAAAAAACTTTTAAATAATAAAAAAATCAGTATAGAAATAAATACTTTATTTGATAGATCAATCGATCAGAAATAGTTAATGTATGTCGCAACATAATTTCTTTAAGACATATTTTCGGTTATTCCTTTGGTGCTTGAGATCGTTGGTCGTCTATCTCCCATTGATATAACAACTAGACGAACAACTAAAGTACACAATTCTTGAAATCATGAACTATACTCTTGACTTTATTTATCACCAATACACTAAAGGAGAAAAACCTTTTTTGAGTTGTTTCACATTATTAAATTGTGAAAAAACTTCTGAAACTTGTAAACTTATGTTTAACCTAGAAGGTTAGCACACTATTTATAGGAAATTTTCAAAGTAAAAAAAAATCCTTCCAAACTACAATATCGTATTATAAATGAATATAAATTCATGATAATATATTTGTAATTTTAATTGAATATAAATTCATAAATAATATTCAAATTTTAATTGAATATAAAATCTCAAATAATGAAATATTCTATTTTTTTTATTAATATTCAAATTTTAAAAAAAGTCACATAATATCTTTTTAATTCGAAATTGTAGTCACTCATTTTTGTCTGGGGTTTTTTTAGCACACATATATATAAGATATAGTATATAGTTTTTTAAGAAAAAACGTTTCAAAAACATATATATAATATATAGTTTTTAAAAATATTTTGAAAATATATATAATATATAGTTTTTGAATTTTTTAAAATATATATATATATATATATATATATATATATATATATAATATAGTTTCTGTAAATATTTTGAAAATATATATAACATATAGTTTTTGAATTTTTTTTTGAAAATATATATATAATATATAGTTTTTGAAAACATTTTAAAAAGTATATATAAATATAGTTTTTGAAAATATATATAATATATAGTTTTTGAAAACATTTTAAAAATATATATAAATATAGTTTTTGAAAATATTTTGAAAATATATATAATATATAGTTTTTGAAAACATTTTGAAAATATATATAATATATAAGTTTTGAAAATATTTTTAAAACATTTTAATGTATTATATTTTATATTTTATATTTTATTATATTATTATTTTATTTTTTAGTTTCTTTTTTATTTTGGTCCAAATAGGTTCAAGTACAACAGTCCAAGAGGCCCAGCAGGGAACCCAACTAGGCGGGCAAGCCTGACCCAGCAATCCGATCCGGCCAGGAACTCAGCACACTAACTCGACCCGAGTTTGCTTGACCCAATGAATTAGGGTTTCTAATTCAAGCAAAAGTACCGCACGATCCTGAGCCGTTGGATCTGCAGCCAATCCAACGGCCCAAAACATAGACCGGTCTTAGGTTTTTTAACATCCCTCAACCACCGTGGAGTTCGACCAGTTTGAAGAAATCATCCCCTCGTCGGAAACAACTTTTTCCAGCAACAACAACAATCAACCCAACAACGTAATTTCATAGGATTCAAAAACAACCAAAAGCATGTATTTCTATCCTAATGAAATTCTAAATCTAACGAAAAAGGGACTCTTAATGCTATAAATCCCTGCAAAAATGAAACAAAAAAAATAGAGAAGATCGAGGAAAAAACACTTGTAAACTTCGAAAATAAAAGAAATAAAAAAGGTACTCCCTTTTTTTCGGTTCATTTGTATGTGGTTGTATGGTGTTTTTGTTATTTTTAATTTTTTTTTAAAAAGAAAAAGCCAGCGATATAAGAAGAAATAAAACTTTTTTGAAAGATTTTTTTATATCTAGTTCTCTACGAGGCTCTTTCGTGAAAACTAATCGGAGATTTGGAAAAAAGGGGAACAAGAGCTTTCGAATGGTGTAAAAAAAGTTTGGTTTCACCACCGATGAACGACTGTCAGTGCCAGTCTATGGCGGCCAGCGAGGTGGCGCACTGTCGGAATCTGGGTTCGCATGAACCCTGGCGGAGTGTTCTTCATAAAATGAAGAACATGATGAACATTTTTAGAGAAAACAAAAAAGGGGGTTTTGATCCATTTTGAGGGGTGAAAAATGAATTTAGTTTGTGATTTCTGGGCTTCATAGCTGACCTAAGACCTGACCATATTCACCCCAGGATCCGCGTGTTTTTGATTGGGTAGGGGCTAATTACCGAACTGGTCCCTATTTTCTTTTTTAAACCTGTTTTGCGCCTTAAATTTGATTTTAATTATGATTTTTCTTTTAAATTCACCCTCACTATATTTTATTTTTCAATTTGGTCCTTTCTTTGTTTCTTTCATATTTTATTTAATTATATTTAAAAGACTACCACAATTAATGAGTCATTAATTCGATAATAATCGTTCTTTTATTTTTCTTGTTTATTATCTCTTTTATTTTTATTTTTATTTTTGTTTAATTTTGCAATTGACAATTTTTTTATTTTTAATTAAATTGACTTTTTATTTCATTATTTTTTATTACTTTGTGTTTTCAATATGTGTGATTTGTTTTTCTTCTATTTATTTTAATTTTCCATTCTGTTAATTTTATTTCTCGACATGTATATATATATATATATATATATATATATATATATATATATATATATATGCTTTGTTTAAAGTATTATAATTTAACTTTTGTCTCTTTTTTCTTTTGATTAATTCAATATTTTATTTTATTTAAATCTTTTTACCCTTTTAGGGGTACTCTTAAATCAATAAAAGGTAAGTAACTTGGATCGAATTTTTACCTTTTAATTTAACTTACAATTTTCTTAATTAAGACAATTGGAAATTAAATTAGTACCGAAAGGGCAGTATAAGGGTGCTAATCATTCCTTGACTGTAACCGACTCCTGAATGCGACATATTTTTGGTAAAACGCAGATCAGGTAAGATGGTGTCTTATTAACCTAAATATTATTTTTTAAATGATCGATGGTGGCTCTAACCCATTTATTCAAGTCGAAGCCCAATTCCGGTCCAACCCGAAAGATGGTCGCGACAACTTGGCGACTCTATTGGGACAAGTAAGTGAGTCATGCTAAGACTAATTTCTGGTTGACATCAAAAGTGAAAAGTATAAGTTTAAATTATAAGTTATTTTTTCGATCCTTATTACTTACTTTTGATTATTTTTCAAATAAATAGTTGTATTGACTTTTTTTTTAATGATTTTAGCTTATTGAACATTTTTCTCAAGCTCTATACCCGAGCTCCAAACCTTATCTTAAGTGGAGGTGAAAGCGACGCCTTCGTGGGAATTTATTCTCCGTATAGGCCTAGAAAGTAATATTCGGGATTCATATACCCTATGTCTTCGTGTGAATTTATTCTCCGTATATACATAAGGGAATGTATCCTCTCGAGTTTAACTTGGTCCACATAAGCTTGTAATGGGCTTAGGACTGAGGGTCTGGCAAGCCCAAGGGTGCACAGCAAGGAGAACTCGAGTAACTTCTTTAGAACCTAAATCAGGAGGCTACAGGGAATTAGAGCTTGCCCCAAAACTCTATTTCAAAACCTAGGATATTTTACTTCCTTATCATTTTTTACTTTTACTATTATATTATTTCTATCTTACTAATTGATTTTTCTTTCATGTTTGGTTTTTTATCATTTGAATCATAAAAAGAGGTAATTGATCTGCATAAAAAAGTGTTTGTTACACATAAATAATCTGCATTAATGGACAAGGGGGTTGTAATGCAAGAGGTGAAAAACGTCGAGGTACGACTATGGTTCAAAAAGACTCAGAAAGAAAAGGGAGTCAGTCTGCAAGGGAACTATGTGTCAGATCTGATTGACTATGCTTCTGTCAGTCTAAAGCAGAATGATGTTCAAGAACTACGGAGTATTTGGGATAGCTGGAAAAATGACCAGAAAAGTAGGTTCTGCCAAAGGTACGATGATATTGCACTTCTACTCTATATTAAGATAGATGAGCCCCTAATTCGAGCCCTAGTACAATTCTGGAACCCGGTGTAAAGTTGCTTCACATTTAACTAAGAAGACATGATACCCACAATCGAAAAATATATTGCTTTGCTGCATTACAAAGGAATCAGAATGGATTGGGTTTACATCAAGCACATCAAGAATCAGTGTAACATCCTCAATACCGGGTCAGTAACTAAATTGTAAAACTTTGGAATTTAGTGATTAAAGTATATAAAGTGAATAATTCAATGACTTATATGGGAAATATTGTGTAAGATTGAATTGAAAAGAAGGATGAATAGAAGGACAAAATAGTGGTTATATTTAGTAGTGGTTATATTTAAACCCACTTGGAATGGAAATGAGGCAAAGTTAAGTTTCTAGAGTTCACTTCTTTTTCTTTCTTCTTCCTATGTGAAAGCCATTGGAAATGTGAGTTTTCTTGTTAGATGATTAATTATTGAATTTAAGTTTGGTTTATGTTCTTTGGGTGATACTTAAGCTTAAGGAAAGCTTATGTTATCTTCAAATCAAAAGATAAAGGTGTTAGGATAGATTGAAAGTAAGGAACCTTTAAATGAAATATTAGAACAGAGTTGATAAGTGGAGTTTAAAACTAAATTTGACTTGTTAATAGTTGAATTAAGAGATATGAAGTGATAGAATTAAGTTAGAACATATTGAAAATTGGGTATGATTCTTGGTTTCCATATAGAGTATAGAATTTTGAAGATAAAGTGGTGTTAAATGTGGTTTGAGTAGGGGTGCTTGAGTTAAGTACATGAAAGTGATTAAGACATGAAGTGTTTGAGCTGAAATGAGTAAATTTTTGGGTTAAAATGTGAAAATATGGTCTTCAGTATCGGAACTGCTTCATCCAGTATCGATACTTCAAGAGTAAAATAGGAATATTTGGTATGGGGGTATCGATACTAGGTCAAACAATATCGATACCATAGGTCTAATTTCAGTAAAGATATTTAAAGGGTATCGATACATGGGAAGGTAGTATCGGTACCATAATATAGTAGTATCGATACCAGGTTAAGGGTATCGATACAAAAAAATCGAATCTAATTTTGGTATCGATACCGGGGGGTATCGGTACCATAGAATATAAGTATGAATACTGTTCTTGTAGTACCGATACTATTTAAGATGGGAAAGTTGATATTAGTATTTATTTAGTTTAAATTAGTATGAATCCTTTTCGAATATTTCAAATTCCGATATACATTAGATTATATTCGTGTACATATTGAGCAAACAAGTTCCAGAATGACCACAGAGTCAGAATCGATCCAAAGAGATAGAATTATATAAGTGGATTTGGAATTAAACAAGACTAAGGTGAGTGCATACCATAGTTATTATATATATTGTTTTATGGAAACCAGACTTGTGATGAGTCTAACTTCTATATTTGCTTTCAAAATTTAATATTCATGTTCATTCATATGTTATAATTATAATGAGTACGTGCATAACTCATATATGCATCCATATGATGTACTAAATAATGTATGCAATCATAAGAGAACAAATCCAAGTTATTCATTCTAAGCTAAGTTATCCTATATGTATATGTGATGTATTTATGTGAAAGTTGATAAAAAAAGATATGAAAACTGTGAAATGTATTCATATTTAAGCCCATGTTATATGATATGAGAGTTGTAGGTATAATTGGCATGTCAAGAGTCGAGGGTTCATAGTGGTCTTTCGGGACAAATTTTAAGTGCCCCTAGTGAGAATTTATTCGAGATGTGGTGACAACATATGTGCACAACCTCAGTGTACTCACGTATCTCCTATTCTCAATAATGTACATGGGCATCCAAAGATAAATTGAATTGAAACTCACATAAGAAAATATGTTTCAATTTGTGCATGTTATGATCATATATGTTATAGTTTAGTAGATACATGCAGATTGTAATGTCATGATGGAATGATAGTAGTGTATGTTTCATGAATTCATTGTTACATGTTCTATTATGCCTCACTAAGTCTGTGACTTAGCGTGTAAGTGGTTTACACGTAGGTACCAAGAAACAGGCAGACCATAGTTAAGGATTAGGAAGGCAACATCTCATTTGAAGCGATCAGATCAAAAGTGATTTAGATAGTATGTCATTTTGTTGTAATAATTATGTTGGCATGTAATTACAATTTAAATCATATATGCTCTGATCGATTTTTTAATCATTTTGATGGTGTTTATGTAAATTATTACACTGTTGTTCAATAAAAGTTTTAAATTTTTATGAGATTTGTAAAAGTAAACGTTTTAAAAATTAAATATGACACCTCAGACTCGTATCCGGGTCGGGTACAGGTTGGGGGTGTTATATTTAATGATATTAGAGCTAAGGTTTAGTCGGTTCTAGGCATAAACCAAAGTTTATAATGATTTTAAATGTATACATGCCAACAAAATAGTGAGAACTTCTAATTTGATAGAATAGTGAGTATGATGTCTTGGTAATAGAATGATATGGTTGTGTCTTATTAGATGTCCAGACATGATAGCTCTCGAAGTGAAGCGGGAGAGGATAGACCCGCTGAGAGTAATAATTCACCTGCCCTGGCTAGGAAATGTGAAGAACATGTACCTTCTGGAGTGTCTATAAGAGATCAAGATATTTTTTCAGGACGTTGGACGCTGTCTTGGCATGTTTCCAACCTCATGCCTCTTCAACTCAAAGAATGAATGTTGCGAAGGAGTTGGAGGGATTAGGAGCTCCAGAATTTAGAGGTGAAGCCGAAGAAGGTCTTATTGCTATGGATATTTGGCTCAATGATGTGAAAATCATGCTGGAGAGACTTCATTGTTCTGATTCAGAGTAGTTGGATGGAGTGGTCTCCTTGCTCTGAGGGAAAGCGAGAATTTGGTAGACCAATGTTACACTGAGGATGACTAATGATCATGTAACTTGGTCCTTGTTTTTAGAGGAATTCAAGCATAAGTATATAGGAGATCAGTTCTTCTGACAGATGAAGCAAGAGTTTATGAATTTAAAACAATGGAATCGTACAGTGTATGAATATGAGTATGAATTTAACAAGTTAAGTCAATTTGCTGCTGAACTTATTCCGACAGAGAATGATACTTGTGAATGGTTCGTGGAGGGTTTGTGTCCTCGATTGAAAGAGATACTGATTGTGTTGAACCTGTCCTCATTCCAAGAAATAGTTAACCGTGCCAAAGCACTGGAAAAAGATCAGAATGAAAGTTTTGGAGATCAAAGAGCCCAAACATCTAAAAGAGCGGGTGCTTCTTTGAGTTCTGCACCAATAAAAAGGGGCAGAGATGTTGGTTCTTGACCCCAGGCGAGATCAGAGTCAGTTGCATCATCTTCCAGATGATCGAATCCGATTTGAGCTAGACAAACTCAGTCTGTGGGATCCAAAATGGGGAGATCTAACTAGGTCCAAGATAGACAGTGTCCACATTGTGGAAAGAATCATCCGGGAATATATAGAATTTTTTATGGAGCTTGTTTCAAATGTGGGGACACCAGACATTTTATTCGGAACTGTCAAATGATAGCCGGGGAGGCTGCACAACCGGAGATGTCTGCTTCTATGACTGAGAGAAGAAGGGGTAGAGGAAGAGGAAGAAGTCAGCATGAATCATCTACTCAACAGGAGATTCACTCGACGACTCAGGTTTATAATTTAAAGAACATTGACGATCGAGATGACCCAAAGATTATTGTAGGTATTTTTCAATTGTATGATAAGAATGTTTTAGTACTAATTGATTCGGGCTCTACCTATTCTTACATTAGTAGTAAATTGGTGAGGGAATTAAAAATTCAGTTATAATCTACTAGCAGTGATGTGATAGTGACGAATCCATTAGGGTATAGTGCTAAAGTAAATATGGTGTGTCGGGGGTGTCCCAAACAGGTTCAGGGAATTGAATTCCCTACTAATCTGTTGGAATTACCCTTTAATGAATTCAAAGTGATACTAAGAATGGATTGGTTATATCAATATCATGCTAATGTTTATTGTAGACTGAAGAGGGTGATATTACTCAGTTCAGAAGGTTTGGAAGTTTTAGTATTCAATGAAAGATGGAATCCATTGGCAAATGTAATATCCGTGATGTCAGCAAAGAAATTACTACTACAAGGATGTCAGAGTTTTATTGCTAATGTGTTGGATATTAGAACCAAGAAAAAAAGGTTTGAAGAAATTCACATAGTCAAAGAGTTCTCAGATGTATTTCCTACAGAGTTGATAAGCTTACCTCCGAATAGAGAGGTGGAATTTTAGATTGAGATAATGCCTGGAGCAACACCAATTGCAATGGAACAATACAGAATGGCTCCAAAAGAGTTGCAGAAGTTAAAGATTCAATTACAGGAACTATTGTACAAAGGGTTTATTAGACCAAGTGTATTACCTTGGGGAGCTCCAGTGTTGTTTGTCAAGAATAAAGATGGTTCAATAAGTCTCTGCATTGATTATAGGCAGCTCAATAAGGTGACTATTAAGAATAAATATCCCCTCCCTATAATTGATGATTTGTTTGATCAGTTGAAGGGAGCTTCAGTGTTTTCCAAGATTGATTTGCGGTCGGGATATCATCAATTGAAGATTCAAGAGAAAGATATTCCAAAGACGTCATTTAGAACGAGGTATGATCACTATGAGTTTATTGTGATGCCGTTTGGAGTTACGAATGCACCGGCTGTTTTCATGGACCTGATGAACAGAATATTTCAACCCTATTTGGACCAATTCGTAGTGGTATTCATTGATGATATATTGGTGTATTCGAAGTTAGAAGAAGAGCATAGTACATATATGAAGGTAGTTTTACAGATTTTACGAGATAAGAAGTTATATGCCAAACTATCTAAATGTGAATTTTGGTTGAATGAAGTGACATTCCTTGGACATGTAATTTCTGTAGAAGGAATTAGAGTGGATCCCCAAAATATTAAAGCCATTCTAGAGTGGGAAGTTCCAAAGAATATGTCGGAAGTTCAAAGTTTTCTGGGATTAGTTAGTTATTATCGAAGCTTCGTTAAAAACTTTTCGATGATAACTTTACCCTTAACTAGGTTGATGAGGAAAGATGTGAAATTTTCTTGGACTCCAGAATGCCAATAAAGTTTTGAAATATTAACAGAAGCTCCAGTATTAGTTCAACCTAAATTTGTCAAGAATTTCATGGTTTATAGCGATGTGTCCTATTATGGTTTAGGATGTGTGTTGATGCAAGAAGGCAAGGTGGTGGCTTATGCTTCGAGACAATTAAAATCGCATGAGAAGAATTACCCAACACATGATTTAGGGTTGGATGTAGTGGTGTTTGCTCTTAAGATTTGGCGTCACTACTTATATGGTGAACGTTGCTATTTATATACTGATCATAAGAGCTTGAAGTATTTGATGACTCAGAAAGAGTTAAATTTAAGACAAAGGAGATGGGTGGAATTTCTAAAGGATTATGATGTGGTAATTGATTTCTATCCGGGAAAAGAAAATGTAGTAGCGGATGCCTTAAGTCGAAAGACGTTTGCAGCCTTACGAGCTTTAGATGCAAGATTGTCATTAAATGGAGATGGTGCAATATGTGCATAATTAACTCTTAAGCCATTATGGCTAGATCAAATTAAGGAGTTGCAAAGTAAAGATGAAAAGTGTTTAAAGAAGTTGCAATAAGTAAAGAATGAGGAGATAAAAGATTATGAGCTCAAGTCTGATGGGAATCTGTATTACTAAGGGAGATTAGTGATTCCAAATGATGATGAGTTAAAGAGGGAATTGTTAACAGAAGCTCACTATAGTCCATTGACGATGCACCCCGGAGAAAACAAAATGTATATGGACCTCAAGAGTCGTTATTGGTGGCATGGAATGAAGAGGAATATTAAGGAATTTGTATCCAAGTGTTTCACTTGCCAGCAAGTCAAAGATGAGCATCAGGTTCCATCAGGTCTATTATAACCAATGTCTATTCCTCAATGGAAATGGGAGAATGTAACGATGGATTTTGTAATGGGATTGCCTTTGACTCCAAACAAAAGAGATTCTATTTGGGTGATCGTGGATAGATTAACTAAGTCAGCTCACTTCATTTCTGTACGAGTTGATTTCTCCATGGATAAATATGTTGAACTATATATCGGGGAAACCATACGACTGCATGGGGTACCTTTTTCAATTATTTCTGATCGAGATCCTAGATTCACATCGAGGTTTTGGAAGACTTTGCATGGAGCATTAGGAACTCGATTGGATTTTAGCACAACATTTCATCCTCAGACCGATGGACAATCCGAGCGGATTATCCAAATTCTGGAGGATTTGTTGAGAGCTTATATAATAGAATTCAAAGGGTCTTGGGAAAGACACTTGCCACTTGCTGAATTTGCTTACAACAATAGTTACCAGTCAAGCATCAAAATGGCTCCATATGAGGCTCTATATGGGAGAAAGTGTCGTACGCCTTTAAATGGTACGAGCTTAGGGATCGAGAAGTTCTTGGTCCTAAGTTGATTCAGGAAGTGGAAGAAAATGTTCAAGTGATTCAGAATAATTTGAAAGTAGCAGCTGATAGAAATAAATCATATACGGATCTGAAGAGAAAAGAAATTGAGTTTCAAGTTGGGGATAAAGTATTTTTAAAGGTGTATCCTTGGAAAAAGGTCTTGAGGTTTAGACGAAAAGGAAAGCTTAGTCCCAGGTTCATTGGACCCTATGAGATCGTTAAGAGAGTGGGACCAGTGGCATATGAATTAGCTTTGCCACATGAAATGGAGAAAATACATGATGTCTTTCATGTTTCAATGCTTTGGAGATATAGATCTGATCCCCCCCATATCGTAACAATAGAAGAGATAGAGGTTCATCCTGACCTGACTTATGAAGAAGAACCGGTTCAAATTTTAGCTTATGAGGTAAAATAACTAAGAAATAAGACTATTCTATTGGTCAAAGTGTTATAGGAGAATCACAAGGTAGAGGAAGCAACGTGGGAGCGTGAAGAGGACATGAAGAATCAGTACCCTCGTCTCTTTGTGTAGTGAAAATTCGAGGACGGATTTTCTTAAGGGGGAAGATTTGTAACATCCTCAATACCGGGTCATTGTCTAAATTGTAAAACTTCGGAATTTAGTGATTAAAGTATATAAAGTGAGTAATTCAAGGACTTATATGGGAAATGTTGTATATGATTAAATTGTAAAGAAGAATGAATAGAAGGACAAAATAGTCATTTGGTGAAGGAAATAATTAAATTTAGTAGTGATTATATTTAAACCCATGTGGAATGAAATGGAGGCAAAGTTAAGTTTCCAGAGTTCTATTCTTCTTATTTCTTCTTCCTACGTGAAAGCCATTGGAAATGTGAGTTTTCTTGTTAGCTGATTAATTATTGAATTTAAGTTTGGTTTATGTTCTTTGGGTGATACTTAAGCTTAAGGAAAGCTTAAGTTATCTTCAAATCAAAAGATGAAGGAGTTAGGATAGACTGAAAGTAACGAACTTTTAAAGGAAATCTTAGAACGGAGTTGATAAGTGGAGTTTGAAACTAAATTTGACTTTTCAATAGTTGAATTAAGAGATATGAAGTGATAGAATTGAATTTAGAACATATTGAAAATTGGGTATGATTCCTGGTTTCTGTATAGAGAATAGAATTTTGAAGATAAAGAGGTGTTAGGTGTGCTTGAGTTAAGTATATGAAAGAGATTAAGACATGAAGTGTTTGAGCTGAAATGAGTAAATTTTTGGGTTAAAATGTGAAAATATGGGCTTAAGTATCGGTACAACTTCATCCAGTATCGATACTTCAAGAGTAAAATAAGGATATTTGGTATGGGGGTATCGATACTAGGTTGAACAATATTGATACCATAGTTCTGAATTTAGTAAGGATATTCAAAGGGTATCAATACTTGGGAAGGTAGTATCGGTACCATAGTATAGTAGTATCGATACCAGGTTAAGAGTATCGATACAAGAAAAATCGAATCTAATTTTGGTATCGATACCAGGGAGTATTGGTACCATAGAATAGAAGTATCAGTACTGTGCTTGTAGTACCGATACTATTTAAGTTGGGGAAGTTGATATTAGTATTTATTTAGATTAAATTAGTATGGATCCTTTTCGAGTATTTCAAATTCTGATATACATTAGATTATATTCGTGTACATATTGAGCAAACAAGTTCTGGAACGACCACAGAGTCAGGATCGATCCAAAGAGATAGAATTATAGAAGTGGATTTGGAATTAAGCAAGACTAAGGTGAGTGCATACCATAGTTAGTATAGATATTGCTTTAAGGAAACGAGACTTGTGATGAGTCTAACTTATATATTTGCTTTCATGATTTAATATTCATGTACATGCATATGTTATAATTATAATGAGTACGTGCATAACTCATACATGCTTCCATATGATGTAATATATATTGTATGCAATCATAAGAGAACAAATCCAAGTTATGCATTCTAAGGTAAGTGATCCTCTATGTATATGTGAATTATGTGATGTATTTATGTGAAAGATGATAGAAAAGATATGAAAACTATGAAATGTATTCATATTTAAGCCCATGTTATATGATAGGAAAGCTGTAGGTATAATTGGCATGCCAAGAGTCGAGGGTTCATAGTGGTCCTTCGGGACATTGTGGTCATTTGGGACAAAGTGGTCCTTCGGGATAAATTTTAAATGCCCCTAGTGGGAATTTATTTGAGCTATGTTGACAGTATATATGCACAACCTCAGTGTACTCACGTACCTCCTATTCTTAATAATGTACATGGGCATCCAAAGATAAATTGAATTGAAACTCTCATAAGAAAATAGTTTCATTTGTGCATGCTATGATCATATATGTCATAGTTTAGTAGATACATGCATGTTGTAATGTCAGGATAGAATGATAGTAGTGTATGTTTCATGAATTCATTGTTACATGTTCTATTATGCCTCACTAAGTCTGTGACTTAGCGTGTAAGTGGTTTATACGTAGGTACCAAGAAACATGAAGACCAGAGTTAAGGTTTAGGAAGGCATCATCTCCTTTAAAGCGATTAGATCAGAAGTGATTTAAACAGTATGTCATTTTGTTGTAATAATTATGTTGGCATGTAATTACAATTTAAATCATATATGCTCTGATCGATTTTGTAATCATTTTGATGGTGTTTATGTAAATTATAACATTGTTGTTCAATAAAAGTTTTAAATTTTTATGAGATTTGTAAAAGTTAACGTTTTGAAAATTAAATATGACACCTCGGACTCGTATCCGGGTCAGATACAGGTTGGGGGTGTTACATTCAGCCTTTCAAGATCAGGTTGGAAAAAGTAGCGGAGGTAGATGAGAAATGGGTAACTAACCTGACTCAACATAAAGGTAGTGGGGAATGAATTGCTTGGACCCATATCAAGCAACTAATGAAGAATCACCCCGATGAATTGAAAGTAATGGACTTTTTGGGTTGGGCATTTATGGTTTGGTTATATTCCCAAAGACTTTGAGATACATTTAGGCGTTTATGGTAGAACTGTTCGAACAACTCCTGAAATGAGTAAATCCAGCACCGACAATTTTAGCTGAAACTTTTCGCTCCCTCAACCATTGCAGAAAGACTGGTGGAGGACGATTTATAGGGTGTGCACAGCTTCTCCAAGTTTGGATCCATAGTCACTTTTGGAAGACTAACTGGATTTCCTACCGCCAATTCAATACCACTTATTCTCCCTTGAGGGAATTCCTTACCCTAAAATGGCAAGAATATGTCCCAAAAGAAAAGTGGATGAAGGTATTCATACACCTTCAGGATAGGGATATTGTCTGGAGAGCCCCCTGGTTGACCCATAGTGGCATTCTTTTCCTATGTGGAGACTCAGAAACTATGACATTATTTGGATTATAGATAGGAGTTGGATACTCTCTACTTTTGGCACTTCGGTAGTACGGGGCACGCCAGTTTATCCCAACAACACATGGAATATCCATATTGGAATTAACATATCATAGGAACAACTACAAGAAAAATGTCAAAGAAATAGCTGAATCATGTAAGAAAATATCTTGTATGGATGTTGTGGCCGCTAAGGACATGCTTACTCTCGACTATTTGGAATGGCGAAGGTTAAGAAAAATGATACCATCCCAGTTCCAGACCATGAAGACACTCAAACCATGGAAGAACATCTTAATCATATTCTCTCTGAGTTAGAGATAGCAAGGAAAAAATTTGAAACCGAAAAATAGGAGTTGAAACAAAGTCTAAGGGAACTAGAGGATGAAAATTTCCAGTGGAAGTTGGATGCTGGTACCCAGAAGGATTGGGTATACAAGTTAGAGAATGAACTGAAGAAAATTTGTTTTGAGCTTCAGGATTTGAGAAAAGGATATCAAGAACAAGTCCAAAACAATTCCAATATGAAGAGGTCTTCTGAATACTGGAAAAGTGAAGCTAAAAGCCTGAAAAGGAATTTTGAAGGGCAGAAGGAAAGAGAAGCCTTGAACCACTCAAAGACATTTGTTAGATAACTAATACCAAAATAAGTGTTTGAGGGTCCAAGTAACCGATTTAGAGGAGTCTTTTCAGAAGCAGTAAGAGCGGGATAGAAAAACCATAGCTGAATTGGAGGCCATTGTGGGCGGGTTCAAGAAACAAGAAAGGGAGCTTCAGATAGTTCCTTTGATGGGGGATTTCAGTGGCGCTTTCGTTGGGAGTAGGCCCATCAAAGGGTGAAAGCTAGAGATGTAGTTATCCGATATTTCTTGCACATTTTAGCAAGGAAAGCGGGAGTAATCGGACAAGGTATTCAACCAATGACAGATGAATGAAGAAGACTTGTCAACCTGTTAGAGGTTGTTTGGAGTTTAGAGGATTTAGTCAGAATGTACCTTTAAGATATTTTTGTCTCTTACAAAATATTAAACACTTTTGTCTCAAGAAAGATTATTTATAATAACAGACACATTTCTGGATCAATGCCTCTAATTCTCGTGCATCATGCATCATTTACATATCTTGCTTTTCATTTTTATTTTTCATGTTTTTACATTCACATGAACTAACAGAGAAATGTCTAGGGAAAAAACATCGGGTTTCCCTCCACAAGCCATAGACACACATCGTCCTTACAACACCCGCACAAAAAAAGACAAATGAAAGCCAAAATTGCTCAACTTGAAGAGAATATGTTGAGGTTGCAAAGGGAGTTAGAAGAAAAGATAAACCAGAATAACCAAAGCACTCTGGAAACAATCATAAAAAGCTAAGAGTCTTTGGTTGACTAAATTGTTGCCAGACTATCTGGCCTGAAACAGGCAAGCGCGCCTGGGGCAGGATCATTTGAAGGGGTAGATATACCACATACCCCCCAGGTGGTTATCCCACCTGGAATCCTACCAGGACTACAAAGGGACTCGTCCACTGAAAAAGCAAAAGCCTCATCTGCTGTGAAGGTATAGACCTATGTATCCAACCCTGAGAATAATCCGGATGATTACCATGTATCAGATTTTGATGAAGAAGACAAGGCAAAAAAATAGAAGAAAAGATCAAACTGTTGGAAGAATAAATGAATGTGGTTAAGGGGGACCATGATTATCATGGAGTTGATGCTCTAGAGCTGAGTTTAATCCCGTATTTGGTGCTCCCACATTACCATGTTCTGTCGGATGATGATGGGATATGTAGCAAATAATCAGCTCCTGATTCATTGCTTCTAGGAGTGTTTGTCTGGTTCATCCATCCGGTGGTACAATCAGCTAAATCGATGTCATATCAAGACTTAGAAAGATTTAGCTAAATCATTCTTGGAACAATACAAGCACATAAATTATATGAGACAAGATCGAGTCACGCTACAGAGCATGGAGAAAAAGCATAATGAGAGTTTCAGACAATATGCACAGAGATGGAGGGATTTAGCTGTGCAAGTTCATCCACCCTTGGATGAGAAGGAAACCAGGAAGCTCTTCGTGAAAACCTTGAAAACTCCTTACTTAAGACACCTGGTTGCAATCACGTTAGGAAATTAATCCGAGCTAGTTATGGCCGGGGATATGATTGAAACGGTCATAAAATAAGGCAAGATTGAGGGAGAGGAATCAAGCAAGAAATCTCCTATAAAGAAAAAATAGGGAGAGATTAATAACATCAACACCTACAAGACAAATAAAGGTGTTACAATCTCCAACTCAAAAATAACTGCAGTTGTACCATTAGGTACTTCTAGTCAAAGTTTGGGGTAACCTAGGAAAGAAAAAGAAATGGAACATTTTGATCCTATTCCCATGACATACAAGGAACTGTATCAAAGACTCTTTGACACTCATGAAGTGTCACCATACTCGGTGGCACATATGAAGCCCCCATACCACATATGGTATGATGAGAACACTCACTGCGAATATCATGGTGGTGTGTCAGGGCATACTATTGAGAATTGCCTCACATTCAAGAGGATTGTACAAAGAATGCGTAATAAGAATTGGATCCACTTCGAATCAAGAGCACCAAATGTTGCAAAAAATCATTTGCCTATCCATCAAGAGACTGGGATTAATGCAGTCACTACAGATAAAAACATGAAATTTAAGACTGGTGTTTATGAAATAAAGTCTCATTTGGCTTGGGTATGGAGATAAATGGTGAAAGTAGGGTTTTTTGTACCACATTTTGATACATCAAGGAGCAGGGAGGGTAATCACTGTTGTTACCACAATAAAGAAAGACATGAAGTACAAGATTTCCAGGAGTTTAAGGATCTGATCCAGCTCATGATGGATAGGAAGGAGTTGGAATTCTATGACGAAATCCAAGACTCTACAAAAGCAGATGTTTGTGCAATTGAAGAATCATCCGAAATAGGATATGGTAGGGGTCGTCTTTTGGTAATTACCCCTAAAGTGACAGCAGAGAAAACAAAAGCAAAGGTAGTGATCACAACACCCCGACCTTTTTCCTACACAGACAGCCGACAAGTGCCTTGGAAGTATGAATGCCAAATAAGCACTCTGAAGAAAGATGACAATAAAGTGGGGCATGTTGTGGGGAAACGCTACATCCAAGAGGCTAAATCCCCCCAGAGACCGCTTGAATCCTTCAAAGGGAATGTGCTGACAATAAACGAGCCAATAAAGGAGAAATGAGCTATAGAGTTTCTCAAATTTTTAAAGCACAATGAGTATAGCATTGTAGACCAATTACATAGCCTGCCAACACGTGTTTCAATGTTGGCATTGATACTAAGTTTAGAGGCACACATGGGGGCACTCCTAAAAGTCCTAAATCATACACATGTACCACAAGACATACCAGTCAGCAAGATGGATCGACTAGTAAACAACATTCAAGCTGATAATCTCATCTTATTTTCTGACAATGAGATTCTGTCTGGAAAAAGAGGTCGACCTAAGGCATTTCACATCACCACTCATTGTATGGGGTACGCCTTACCGAGTTTATTAATTGAAAATGATTCAGTCCTTAATATTATGCCTTTGGTTATGTTGAAAAGGTTGCCAATGGATACTTCAAACATGAGAACATGCCAGAGTGTAGTCCGAGTATTTGACGATACCAAGAAGGAGGTAATTAGCAAGATTGAGGTACCTTTAACCATCAGACCTACTACTTACAATATTGAATTCTTGGTAATGGACATCATGCCTTCCTACAACTGCCTTTTGGGAAGGCCCTGGATCCATCAAGTTGGAGCAATATCATCTACGCTGCACCAGAAAGTCAAGTTTGTCATTGATGGGGCTCTTGTAATTGTTAATGCTGAAGAAGATATTGTGGCGAGTGTGACTAGTGACGCCCCATACATAGAAGTAAATGATGAAGTGGTAGAATACTTGTTCCGCTCCTTAGAATTTTTGAATGCCACATTTGTGGATGAAGGAGGAAGAATTTTCAAACCATAGTTCTCTGAATGCACTAAAATAGAGATCAAGCAGACCTTGTGAAGAGGTGCCAAGATAGGAAAAGGATTTGGTAATCTGTTACAAGGAAGGATCAGCCTTGTTCTTCCTATAACAAAACTAGACCAGTTTAGGCTGGGTTTTTAGCCCAATTAACAACAGAAGAGGAAGGAAATCCAGAAAGGCTAAGACAGAAGGTTGGCCAGATTGAACGGGAAAGATTTTCAATGGGAACCCATGGTTTTTCCACATCTCTATGAAACATTTAAATCCAGAGGTTATGAGTTTGGGACGACCTCACCAGATTTAGAGGTCACTTTGAAAGATTGGAGTATTAACGCTATAACCGCAGAGAATGCCGAAAATATAGAGGGGTCAGGAATCCGCCCTTTACCACCTGGATCGGTGCTTAACAACTGGACGGCTAAAGAATTACCTATGGTTTTCAAATTTCTTTCAGAGTAATACTTAAACTATCCCTATTCGCTTACACCTAGGGTAATAGGTGATCTTTTGTAAGGGTGAATAAATGTTTTTTAAGTTCAATTAAAGATGCAGTTTTTTTCATGATAAACATTTTTCTTATTTCTTTTGAACTCAATTTTTTTTCATTAAGTACTTTTCTTTTGAATTCAATTTTCTTTCGTTCAGTACTTCATTTTATCCTTTTTGGAATTTAATTTTCGGCCATATCATGTGGGATACTTTCCTCTCACACATATACATTTCGTTTCTCCTTCAGGTCCCAAGATAAAGATAATGCAGACACTGATGATACTGACCCGAAAGTGGATTTTAAACAGTTCGTTTGTCTTGGGGAAGTTGATGAATGTGACAATGAAGACAAGTGCAGCCCTTCAAATTGTTAAGGATGGTAGAAAAAGAAGACAAACAAATATTGCCACATGAAGAGAAAATCAAAATCCTGAATTTGGGTACAGGAGAGGAAAGAAATGAAGTCAAAATTGGCACAACTATCTCGACTGAAGCAAGAAAAAACTTAATATTCTTACTTTAAGAATACAAAGATGTGTTTGCATGGTCGTATCAAGACATGCCAAGGCTATATACATATATGGTAGTCCACAAACTGCCTATCAAGCCAGAAATGCAAACATGTGGAACAAAAGCTAAGGAGAATGAGACCTGAAATGCTCCTTAAGATCAAGGAAGAAGTCAAGAAATATTTCAATGTTGGCTTCCTTCAAGTGGCCAAGTATCCGAAATGGGTGGCTAACATAGTACCGGTTCCAAAGAAAGATGGGAAAGTACGCATGTATGTCGATTACCGAGACCTTAACAAGGCGAGCCCCAAATATAATTTTCCTCTGTCGCACATAGACACTCTAGTGGATAATACTGCTATGAACACTTTCTTCTCGTTTATGGATGAATTCTCATGATATAACTAGATTAAGATGCATCATGAGGACATGGAAAAGACTACATTCATCACAATGTGGGGAACTTTCTGCTACAAGGTGATGCCCTTCGGATTAAAGAATGTCGGGGCAACATATCAAAGAGCTATGGTGACATTATTTTATTACATGATGCATAAAGAAATTGAGGCTTATGTCGATGACATGATTGGCAAAGCACAAACTAGAATGAATATGTCGATAATCTGAGAAAGCTCCTTCAAAGATTAAGAAAGTTCCAGCTGAAATTGAACCCCAACAAATGTACATTCGGGGTAATATATGGAAAGTTGTTAGGCTTCGTGGTCAGCATGAGAGGTATCAAAGTCAATCCAGATAAATTCAAAGCCATCTAGAATTTACCTCCCCCACAAACATAGAAAGAGGTTCGAGGTTTTCTGGGTAGGTTCAATTACATAGCACGGTTCATATCCCAACTGACCGGTAAGTGTGACCCAATTTTTTACCTTCTTCAAAAAACAACTCTGGAACATGGGATGAGGATTGCCAGACTACATTCGAGAAAATATAAGAATATCTATCTCGCACTCTTATTTTAATATCACCTATCCAGGGAAAACCTCTATTCTTGTATTTATCCATATTCGAGAGTTCAATGGGGTGTGTTCTTGGTCAACATGATGAATCTGGGAGGAAGGAAAGGGCCATTTATTACCTAAGCAAGAAGTTCACTAATTGCGAAGTCATATATCCTCCCATCGAAAAGGTTTGTTGTATCACACCACTTGGCTGATTTCCAAGTTAGACCCACTAAAGTATATGAATTGTGTGCCTGCTCTCTCTGAAAGGTTAGCCCGATGGCAAATGTTATCTGAATTTGACATCGAGTACGTGAGCCAAAAAGCTATAAAGGGAAGTGTCATATCAGATTTTTTGGTAAGCAGAACTGCTGAAAATTACGAGCCGCTGGACTTTGACTTCCTAGACGAAGATTTAATGGCCATATCCTTAGAAGAAGCAAGTACTTCCATATGCAATTCCTGGGAAATGCATTTTGATGGTGCATCAAATGCATTGGGACATGGCATTGGGGTAATACTAATCTCCCCTAAAAAAAATCATTACTTATTCACTAGCAGACTGAATTTTGATTGCACCAACAACATGGAATAGTATAAAGTTTGTGTTTTGGGGATTCGAGTTACTATTGGACAAAATATAAAGACCTTACGAGTATATGGAGATTCGGCTTTAGTGATCTATCAGCTCCGCAGAGAATGGGAAACAAAGGATGTAAAGCTGGTAGAATACATAAAGTTAATATTGGATCTACTCGAAGAATTTGATGAAGTCTCTTTCCATTATGTGCCTAGAGAAGAAAACCAAATGGTTGATGCTTTAGCTACCTTGGCAGCCACATTTAAGGTTGGCAGGGAGTCATATATGATGCCAATTGACATGCAGTCGTATGAGTACCCAGCTCATTGTTACCAAATTGAAGAAGTAAAAGACATTAAGCCCTAGTATCATGACATTCTGAAATACATCAAAAACAGAAGTTATCCAGAGGAAACTACCAAAACTGATAAAAGAACTATTAGAATTATGACGGCTGGATATGTTCTTGATGGAGAGGTCTTGTACAAGAAAAGCCATGATCAGATCTTGTTGAGATGTATAGACGCAGAAGAGGCAAAGATGATATTAGAAGAGGTACATAATGGAGTTCGTTGAACGCATACGAATGGATATATGATGTCAAGGCAAATTATGAGATGCAAATATTTCTGGTCCACATTAGAAAGCGACTACATCAATTATACTAGAAGATGTCACAAATGTCAAATCTATAGGGATAAAATCAATGCTCCACCTCAACCTCTTCATTCAATGACCGCACCATGGTCGTTCTCTATGTGGGGGCATGGATGTTATCAGGAAAATTCATCCGAAGGCTTCAAAGGGTCATCGTTACATTCTTGTGGAAATTGACTACTTCACGAAATAGGTAGAGACTGCATCATATGCCAATGTCACTCAATCCACTATATGCAAGTTCTTGAAAAAAGAGATCATATGTCGGTATGGTTTACCTGAAAGAATCATTACCGATAATGCCACAAACCTGAACAATAAGATAATGGATAATGCTTGTGAATAATTTAACATAAAGCATCATAACTATACTGTTTATAGACCGAAGATGAATAGAGCAGTAGAAGTGGCGAACAAAAACATTAAGAAGATAGTGGAGAAAATAACTGAGACATACAAAGATTGGCATGAAAAATTACCTTTTGCTCTATTCGCTTATCGAACCTCGGTACGATCTTCGACTGGGGTAACCACATTCTCATTAGAATATGGGATGGAGGTAGTACTGCCCATTGAGATAGAGATTCTGTCACTCCGGGTCTTGTCATAAGTTAAACTAGATGATGTAGAATGGGTCTAAATTCGATATGATCAGTTGAACCTAATAGAGGAAAAGAGGTTGAATGCCATTCATCGTAGTCAACTATACCAGAAACGAATGATCCGAGCACATAATAAAAAGGTGCACCCAAGAGTATTCCACGAAGAGGATTTTGTACTAAAGAGGATTTGGCAAATCCAAAAAGATTTCACAGGAAAATGGTTGCCAAATTGGGAAGGACCATATGTCGTAAAAAAGGCTTTCTCCGAAGGAGCACTGATTCTGGTTGAAATGGACGAGCCGAAATTACCAAATCCTGTTAATTCGGATGCAGTCAAAAAAATATTTCTCTTAGGTTGAAAACACAAAAGGGCGCCCTAAGTTGAAAAAAATCATTTAGGGTGAAAACCCGAAAGGGCGCCTTAAATTGAAAAAAAATGGGTCCAAGATGAAAACCCAGAAAGGGTGTCTTGAGACTAACATCCAAGTTGAAAACTAGAAAGGGCAATTTGGATGAGGATTCAAGAAAGGTTTTGTGTCACGACATCCAAGTCTTCTGCAGACGTAACGATTAAGGGAAATGTGACATTTCCGAACATTATCACATTTTCAAAGTCCCCTTGACAAAGGTTGTACTCAAAATTTATCTAACAGTATATCAGTTCAAAGGCACCCGCATTATCGAGATCTAAGGCATCTACTTATATTTCTTTTTGACTTTCCAAAATGTTTGTCATAAACTTTGTTCTTTTTTCCTTATAAATAAATATGACCATTTCTCTAAGTCAATTCCTTTTAAGCATCTTGGTTTGAATTTAAACTTAATGATTTATTCACTTTTGAAAAGATAATTGTGTATTATTGTGCAAAGACTTTCTTGAAATGTACAAGTATTCAGAAGTTGACCAGGGCTTATGCACTATACTTGAGATAACTAAAAGATATTACCCAAACCAAGACTAAAAATAAAACTATATACATCGGATTTAAACATAGTGAAGAATCCAAGATCAATATCAGAAATTCAAGATTCCGGAATCAAAATTCATCAGGACTGACAACCAGAGATTGAAGATTTCCCTCCAAATCCTAGAATAACATATCTAACATATGCATTTTAGGCACGCATAAGAACATTGCATCCATAGCATCGCATATGTGCATAATTTTGCATATTCTTGTTAGAGTCAATTTCAACTTCACAGCGAAGGATATTAAACTCCAGACAATGCGATTTACAAGATTCGATTTCAACTTCACAACGAAAGACATTCAATTCAAAGCTCAACTTCACAGCGAATGAGCCATCCACGATTTTAACTTCACAAAGAAGGATATCGTGCTCATTGGATTGACTTAGTGTCACAACAAATGAGTCATCTGCAACAATAAGGAGCTACCTCCCAGCATAGTACAATATAACTCAAGGCGAGAAGAGTTATCTATTAACAAGAGCCTTCGAGTTCGTTAACATTCAACTCGAGGACATATTTACCGCAAGGTAGCATAAAGGGACTACTTTCCAGTCAAATTTTTCACAACAAGGTCTTTAAATTGAGAAGAGAACCAACGTTGACTATGATTTAGCAACACAGAGCCACTTTCCAATTCAAATTTTGAACTACGATGTCAACTTCAAAACGAATGATATCATATTCAAAGACATCTCAAGAGTCACCCGCAGTACAACTCAACAATAAGGAGCCATCCTTTTTCTTCAAGTCTCAATTCCACAGCAGATCGTAGTTGATAAAGATTTAACAGCAACATGGAGTTGGATTTTAAACTCAGAAGTTGACAACTCCCACAGGAACATGCTTGTTTCCAAGCCCATATGTCGAACGAAAATTTGTATTTTTTTGTCTTTGCCCTATTTTTGTTACACGATAATGGGCAAAGAGGGGTAGCTGTAGTCATTCATTTTCATCCGGGGTTTTTTTTAGTATATATATAAGATGTAGTATATAGTTTGTTAAAAAAACATTTTGAAAATATATATATATAATATGTAGTTTTTAAAAATATTTTCAATATATATATATAATATGTAGTTTTTTGAAAACATTTTAAAAATATATATATATAATATATAGTTTTTGAAAATATTTTGAAAATATATATAACATATAGTTTTTGAAAATGTTTTGAAAAAATATATATAATATATAGTTTTTGAAAACATTTTAAAAAATATATATATAATATATAGTTTTTGAAAATATTTTGAAAAAATATATATAATATATAGTTTTTGAAAACATTTTGAAAATATATATAATATATAATTTTTAAAAAATATTTTTAAAACATTTTCATGTATTATATTTTATTATTTATTATATTATTATTATATTTTCTTTTTCTTTTTTTATTTTCTTTTTTAATTTGGTCCAAATAGTTTTAAGTCCAAGAGGCCCAGTAGGGAACCCAACTGGACAAGCAAGCCTGAACCAGCAAACCGACCCGGCCAGGAGCCCAGCACACCAACTCGATCTGAGTTTGCCTGACCCAATGAATTAGGGTTTCCAATTCAAGAAAAAGCACTTCACGATCTTGAGCTGTTGGATCTATAGCCAATCCAAAGGCCCAAAACAAATATCGATCTTAGGTTTTTCAATAGCCATCAACCGCCATGGAGTTCGACCAATTTGAAGAAACCATCCCCTAGTGGGAAACAATTTTTTTCCAGCAACAACAACAATCAACCGAATAACGTAATTTCGTAGGATTAAAAAACAACCAAAAACATGTATTTCTATCCTAATGAAATTCTAAATCGAACGAAAAATGGACTCTTAATGCTATAAATCCCTGTAAAAATGAAACAAAAAAAAACAGAGAAGATCGAGGAAAAAGCACTTGTAAACTTCGAAAAGAAAATAAAATAAAAAAGATATTCCCTTTCTTTTTTGGTTCATTTGTATGTGGTTGTATGGGGTTTGTGTTGTTTTTTATTTAAAAAAAAGAAAGAAATTGTTGAGGATCTAAGAAAAAAGAGAACTTTTTTTTCGAAATATTTTTTTTCAGATCTAGTTCTCTACGAGGCTCTTTTGTGAAAACTAATCGGTGATTTGGACAAAGGGGAACAATAGCTTTCGAATGGTGTAAAAAAAGTTTGGTTTCCCGCCGATGAAAGGCGGCCGATGCCAGTTCACGACGGTCGACGAGGCGGCGCACGATCGAAATTTGGGTTCGTATGAACCCCGACTGAGTGTTCTTCATAAAACCTATTTTGTGCTTTAAATTCGATTTTAATTTTAATTTTTCTTTTAAATTCACCCTCACTATATTTTATTTTTCAATTTGGTCCTTTCTTTCTTTCCTTATTTCATATTTTATTTTATTATATTTAAAAGACTACCACGCTTAATGAGTCATTAATTCGATAATAATCGTTCTTTTATTTTTATTTTTTATTATCTCTTTTTTTTTATTTCAGTGTTAGTAATTTTTATCTTTGTTTAATTTTGCAATTGATAAAATTTTTTATTTTTAATTTAATTGATTTTTTTCTTTACATTATTTTTATTACTTTGTGTTTTAATATGTGTGATTTGTTTTTGTTTTATTTATTTTAATTTTCCATTATGTTAATTTTATTTTTCGGCATGTATATATATATTTCTACTTTGTTTAAAGTATTATAATTTAACTTTTGTCTCTTTTTTCTTTTGATTAATTCAATATTTCATTTTTTTAACATTTTTTTGCTCTTTTAGGGGTACTCTTAAATCAATCAAAGGTAAATAACTAGGATCGAATTTTTACCTTTTAATTTAACTTATAATTTTCTTAATTAAGACAACTGAAAATTAAATTAGTACCGAAACGGCAGTACAAGAGTGCTAATCCTTCCTTGACTATAACTGACTCTCGAATCTGACATATTTCTGGTAAAACGCAAATCAGGTAATTTTTCATTGATCAACTTAAATATTATTTTTTAAATGATCGATGGCGACTCTAACCCATTTATTCAAGTTGAAGCCAATTCCGGGCCCAACCCGAAAGATGGCCGTGACAAAAATATTTAAATAAATATATTTTATTTAAAAAAAATCAATTATAAAATTTATCAATAATTTGTACATATTTTTCCAAACACTTAAAAAACCCAAAACTAAGTTGTAGATAAAGTGTGAGTTTGTTAGAAAGGATTAATCATTTCAATGTAGTAAACCTTTGTGGGACTTATGAACACTGTGGTGGTATCTTGTCTATGAGCTCATGAAGAATAATTCTTTAAGAGAATGACTTCAGAATAAAAGTTGTCAGAAATTCGTTATATGAAATTATAAAATTTAAATTGCTTTAAATATTCCTAATGAGCTCCATAGCTTTATCACTCAACATATGTGCATAAAGATATTTGTAGTGACAATAATTTGTAGTTGCATTGTTGGGATTAAATAATCTTGAATATAATGGATGGTGTGTTTAGAAGCAACAATAATCAATAAAACGCTTGACAATAAATAACATAAAAAAAGGAGAGCATTGATTGTCAAATAATCTAAAAAACTTTTAAGAACATAATTTTAATGTCATATCAATATTTGTTTATCAACAGTTTATAATGATAATTATAATGAAAAATAAATTAAAATTTTAATAATTATATTATAAGTTTTAAAAATTTAGTGATCAAAATATAAATACCTTAAAACCCCAATAACTATTTTGCTAATTTACTAATTTATTCCTGACTACATTGAAAGGTTAAATGATCATTTAATAGGTTAAAAGTGGAATAACTATTTTATTAGTTCACAAGTTCAATAGGTTTGGGTGCTAAAACAGACGCTTTGAAAGTAGCAAGTACGAAATTTAAAGATTTGTTATAGCTTAAGGACCATTTAGGCCATAATCCTTGTGTATCGAAATTCCACCAGAGTACGTAATTGATAGAACAATTACAGATTAAAACACAACCCAACTTGTAATTTTCGACTGAACCCTAAAATTCTGCTTCGATTGCAATCCCTAAACCCTAAAATCATCTAGCCCCCGAATCCATACAGAGTCCTACCTTGCCTCTTGAGCGCGTAGACCACATCCATGGCGGTCACCGTCTTCCTCCTTGCATGCTCGGTATAGGTCACGGCGTCGCGAATGACGTTCTCCAGGAATATCTTGAGAACTCCACGGGTTTCCTCGTAGATCAAGCCACTGATACGCTTTACTCCTCCCCGTCGAGCAAGGCGTCGAATCGCCGGCTTTGTGATGCCCTGTATATTATCGCGGAGGACCTTACGGTGGCGCTTCGCTCCTCCCTTTCCCAGCCCCTTACCTCCCTTTCCTCTTCCTGACATCTTCAATCAAATATAAAAAAAATTGAACTATTCAATTGGGTATTTGTGGGGAAGAACAAGATTGTGAGGGGATTTATTGGGGGAAGTGGGAGTTCAAAGTTGGGACTGTGATCCGTGAGAAAATCTTAACGACGAATTTTGGCCGTTGATGATATACGGGAGATGGTTTAGATGAAAACAAGTATTGACTCGGATGGATGACCTGGCAAACTTTTGCAGTTACTTTAAGCGTGTTTTCTTTGATCTAATTATCATGCTTCCCCCGTACTTTTTGCTTACTTTAAAATTTAATCCCTCTACTTTTGATACTTTAATTTATTATCGCTCCATCCAAAATAATACTCATTCTAAAACAAAATAATGGTAACACTCGAAAAAAAAATTAGATATATAACATTCTAATGAATCATGTAGGTTAAAGACTCTTGAATTAGGAAAATTCTAAAATAGATATTAAATATGGACATCTATCACTAATTTTATAATTAAATTCATAAATAGATATTAGATTGTATTAAAATTATCTTTTTGGATATCAGACTTTCAAAGGTTATATCACTACAAGAAAATATACCTTTAATGACACACGCTAAATTATGACTTGGAAAAAATATGTGTCATAAAAAATGTCATGTTTCTTAAAATCTGGAAGATTTATGACTTACAATAATGTGTGTCATATTTAATAGTCATAATCCAAAAATTTTAGCAAACACACGGAGTACACTTTTCATTGTGTGTCATCTCTAAAAGTCGTCTTTTAATTCCCCCCCTAATTTTCATCACGTACGCATGCTTTCCTGCTTCTAGTCCTCCTCGATCATCAGTTCACACTAAACCTATGTTTCATTTTTTTCTCATTGCATCAGTTCACGCACGCATGCTTCCCCCCTTTTTCTCTTTGCATTCCGATTAGCACAGCCGAATCTGCACTCTCACAAGGCCTCTCAGTCGATCCACTGGTTTCTCCATTCAACACAACACAGACGAAATATAGCAACAGTTCAAATATTCAAGTCAAACAATTTGCACTCTCACAAGGCCTCTCGATCTACTAGTTTCGCCATTCACCACAACGCAAACGAAGGGAATCAAAATTCAAGGGTTCCCACAGGTATTCCTTGTTCTCTATTCCACCATTCAATTTAGGTTTCTGGTCTTACGAATTACTTATGTTATATTCCTGTGAATTTGTATGTAAAACCCTTTATATGTTGCAACGGGAGAAACAATGTGTGTTTGTTAATGTTCATTTTAACTGAAACTCAAAGTGGTGTGTTATCTTCGGTGGCTGACATGATTTTCCGTAATATGAGCAGTAAACCAAGCAACTCTTACTTTCTTTTCCACTAGTGCCATAGTGTTAGGCATATGTGAAGACATGGAGTTTGCTTTTCCAGTTATCTGTTCTTCTTTCTTGTCTACCAAACAATCATGAAACTTAAACTTCTACGGAATTCCAACTTTTGGGTATGGTTAATTTACTAGTGAATTAGGGTTTATAAAGAATCATTGGGTGAATTAGAGAAGGTGAAAGTGGAGATAGGCTAGAACACGAGATTCGATCAACAATAATTTAAGGGCATGGAAGATTGATTTGATCTACAGTTGTTTATTTATTTATGATTTTCCATATCACATAATCACTAAAACCAAATACCCCCTTAAATAGACATTTTTCGACATTTTAAGAAGTATAAATTCCCATTTATTTGGATCCACTTGGATGTAAACTGTAGGAGAGCTGATTGACCTCTAGAAAGTTAATTAATCTTTCTTCTTGATTTTCTTTTCAGGGTCTTATAAACAGCCACTTAAATTTGCATATTTTATCATCATGTAGTTTGAGCTTCAGTTCTATTTGAAGAAATTTAATGAATATACTTGCATTTATTTACGTAGAAATTCTAACTACCAATTTGCAATAAGTGGTAGAGTTAGTATTTGTAAAGTTCATGTTTTTAGTGTTGATACTAAAAGAGAGAGATTTCTTGTCAATATAACAAAATTAGTAGGGAAATGGACTTTTGGTAAATCATATAAACAATGATCTATTTAGGTAGGGAAGATCATAAATTTTGAATTTTGTTTATAATTGGAACAGTTATTGACTCGGTATTAGCTCTTGATTGATACTAAGCAACTTAATTAAGGAAAAGAAGAGACGGTTGAGAGAAGTAAAGTAATATAGCATTGTGATTGCTGGTCAACTATATTGATCGAATCATATAGAATACGCTAAGTTAAAAATGAATAATTTCTATCATTTGTGCAGTTTAGGAACCTTGGCTTGTGGTTATCTGATTTCTCTCTAAAAAGTTGTTTATCGTTGCATAAAGGTTTATGTGGAAAGGTAATATTTGATAACTCAACATAAGAGGTGGATTTTGCAGATCATACATGAAAACCAATCATGTAGTTGGCATGCATTTTCATTCTTTTTCAAAGCATATAAAAGAGCAATACATGTTTATCTTCCAGTTTATTTGATTCATGAGCTTAAAGTACATCGCCAGGGACTTGGAAAACGGTATGTATTTGTTTGTCCCCTTGTCCTCAAAATAATATTTCTTACTCCTCTGCTCTAGATATGGTTTGTAGTTATGTGTTTTACTTTTATTTAACTAACCAGCGTTTTAATTCGCCAATTGTTAATAAAAAATTTCTTAGCTTTCAGCAAATTTGCATTGTAATCCTCCAATTTCTAGCATTATTTTATGTCAAACTAGTCAATTTGTGAACCCATCTACCAAATTTCTGTCTTCACCACCTGACCACATACGAACTGACTCCAACTAACCATTTCCAGTGAAGATGAAAGTATGAAATTTAGGATCATTTCGAATTTCGATGATCATCTATCCACACCTTTATTCTTCGTTCTTCTAAAGTCATTATAAGCAATTACCGTAACTATACGTGGAAAAAGAACACGATTATAAGGGCTTTTGTTTTATATTCTTTTGATTGTCTTGTAATTGTCTTTATAAGACCTACAAGTTATTTATATTACAAAGCGTTTTTTAGACTTAATATTTTACTTGATGTAGGCCTTTCACAATATTAGCTAAAGGTCTTTTTGGTACTGCAAGATCAAGCCTGTTTCTCTCCACATATTGTACTTCTGCCTGGTGAGCTTCAGTGAACAAATACACTTCATTTCTCTAGCTTAAAGAAATTTCCGGTTTTGATATGTAAGAGATGTCCATTTGGTACTTTGGCATCTATGCAAATGCTTCTTAATTGCAATTGAAATATGATTCAAGTGCACATCGTCTTGGGCATAAAAATCTTTGCCAAACCACTAACCTTGGGTTGACATTCCTCCAAATAGTATCCCAGTGCGATATGATTAACCCGATCAAACCCAGTTAGGTTCGACCAATTTTAACCTTTTGACCCGAATATTTCTTTATTATGAAAAAACATTTAAGTATAATTATGTTTAAAATAAACTCTAATTATGGATGTTAAAAATATTACAAACACACTTCAAAAGAAATATATTCATAAAGATTATGATTTCATCGATCTGAATCTTTCCTGGGTTACGAATCGTGAGTTAGGCTAGGAAAGTGAAAACTTTAATTTTAAGTTTAAGATATATAAACTAAAGTTAAAAAAAGGAATTGAAAAACAAGGTACAAAAAAAATGGTGTCAAACTGAAAGTACCATAATTATACAACTAAACTTGCTAGTTAAAACATATTTGTGTATATATATTGATAAAAATAATGTAGATATAAAAGATTTTTATATGTAGTAAGTGTGTGTATTTTTTTATTATGCAGTAAGTGTGTATTTAATATATATTCATGTGTGTTCTTTTTTATTATGCAGTAAGTGTGTGTATTTAATATATATTTATGTGTGTATGCTTTTTTTATTATGCAGTATGTGTGTGTGTTTAATATATATGTATGTGTGCTTTTATTATGCAATACGTGTGTGTTTAATGTATATATGAAATGTGTGTGAATGATTATAATATAAAGGGTGTGTGCTCTTTTATTATGAAATGTGTGTGAGTGAGTTTTTATAATATAAAGGGTGTGTGTGTTGTTAATGTGAAATGTGTGAGTTTTTATAATATGAGGTGTGTGTTTTCGAAAGGTAAACCATCGGAAGTAACTAACAACCAGCGAAAGTAATTAGCTTATTTCAAGTATTTTAGTCAACTTAGTGAACATTCCAAATAGGTCTTAAAAAATACACCAGCATAAAGAAAGCCAAGATTATACCATACATAAAAAAGTCAGCTTTTTTGACCAATTGCTCTATTCATATACCGGAAACAAATCAAGTCACATGCAACTCACATGTGTTGTATCGGGATTCATGGTAAAGATAGCTTCTTGAAAATTCCCAAGGAATGAATCCATGATTAAAGCACCAGAAGCCATCACAACACCAAGAATGCTAAAATTTGGTGAAATATTTGCATCCGCAAGAGTGAATAATATAATTATTTAGTTGTTTTATTCATTTTTTTGTAGAAAACAAGTATTTTACAGACGACAGAAGATCTTTGCCTTCTTCCCAAGTATCATAAGGCTAAAGAAGATAAATTTGGGGTAAACATTTCGTTTGATAGGTTATCTGATGCATATGAAGTGGGTGTAAACACCTTTCTAGAGTTTACACAAAGTAATGATCTAAATTCAGATCTTATTCGATGTCCTTATATACATTGTATCAATTTGTGGCACCACTCAATTCAGACCGTGCGCTATCATCTATTTGCCTCTGGCTTCGATGAAAGTTATAAGGTTTGGTCTTTTCATGGAGAAAGACAGCCTGAGGTTGATTATATATGCCCTAACAAATCTATTCCTCCTTACTTTGATTATACAAGAGATATGGTACATGATGCCTTCATAGATGTAGAAAAAGAACCCAATTCATTGAAGTCACTTCTTGAAGAATGTGAGAAGCCACTTTACGTAGGGTCAAAGTATAATTCACTTAGTGGATTATTAAAATTCCAACATATCAAGGGTCAATTTGGGTAGTTTGAGGCTAGTTTTGAAGTATTGTCAGGTGCCCTAAAAGATGTCTTACCATTAAACAATACAATACCTAACTCTCTATATGATGCCTAGAAATTACTAAAAGGAGTAGGTCTACAATATGAAAAAAATTCATGCATGTGAAAACGATTGTGTTCTATTCTGGAAAGAACATAAGGATTCTTCTCAATGTCCAACTTGTGACATATCTCGTTGGAAGGAGAATACCAAAAACGTACGTTCGAAAATTTTGGGGTATTTTCCTCCCATCCCCAGATTTAGGAGAATGTTTTCGTCACCAGAAATGGCACATGACTTAACTTGGCATGCACAAGGTCGGGATAATAACATTATTCTAAGTCATCCTCATGATTCCCCCTCTTGGAAGCTTGTTGATAGAACGTGGAAATAATTCAGAGAAGAAAAACGGAATCTTAGATTAGCCTTGTCCGCTGATGGTATCAATCCTCATAATTCATTAAGTTCCAAGCATAGCTGTTGGCCGATTATCTTAATAACTTATAATCTACCCTCTTATTTGTGCATGAAAAGAAAATTCATAATGTTGACTCTATTGATATCAGGTCCAAAACAACCTGGTAACAATATTGATGTCTAATTGGCACCATTAATAGCAGATATAAAACTCTTGTGGGAAAATGGGGTGAAGACATATGATGCTTATAAGAAAGAATACTTCAATCTAAGAGGAATATTACTTTGGACTATAAATGAGTTTCCCACATATGGTAATCTTTTAGGGTGTGTTACCAAAGGTTATTATGAGTGCCCAATATGTTTAGAGAATACTTGTTCATAGTGGTTGCCAAATTCGAAAAAAGTATGCTTTATTGGTCATAGAAGATTCCTGCCACTTCAACATCCTCTTCGTAAAAGAAAAAAAGATTTCAACAATAAACCAGAGGATGATGTTAGAAAATAATCATTATCAGGTGAAGAGATTTACGACTATCTAAAGGGGTTTGAGACTTCATGGGTAAGAAGACAACATCTAAGAAGAAAACATAAAAGAAGAAAACGTCACAGAAGGAAGAAGAAAACATCGATGAGAGAGCTAAATTTTGGCACAATAAATCAATATTTTTTGAACTTGAATTTGGAAGAAGTTGCTCGTTCGTCATCAGTTAGATGTTATGCACATAGAGAAAAATGTGTGTGAGAGTGTTTATGGGACATTGCTGAATTTGCCTGGCAAGACGAAGGATGGGTTAAGAGCACGACAAGATCTTAAGGCGATGGGCATTAAGCCTGAATTAAAAACTCAACCAGGAGGGAATCATATTTGGCTTCTTCCTGCGTGCTACACATTGAATACCACGGAGAAACACCGGTTTTACAAGACCCTGTCTACCATGAAAGTGCCTGATGGGTATTGTTCAATTTTCAAGAATCTCATGTCTGATTATGTATCAAAGATGAATGGTTTGAAGTCTAATGATTGTCATGTACTGATGCAATAACTTCTCCCTTTTGTAATAAAGGGGGTGTTATATGTGAAAGTGAGGAAAACAATCATAGGTTTGTGTCATTTTTACAACGTGTTGTGTAGTAAATTCGTTGACGTTAATAAGCTAGGCAAGTTACAAAGTGACATCGTATTAACTTTGTGTTTGTTAGAGAAGTATTTTCCTCCTTCATTTTTCGATGTCATGATTCACTTGATGGTGCATTAAGTTAGAGAATTGAGGTTATGTGACCCGGTTCATTTTAGGTGGATGTATCCATTTGAGATATACATGAAAACACTCAAAGGCTATGTACAGAATCATCATCGACCCTAAGGTTGCATTGAAAAATGTTATGTGGCAGAGGAAGCCTTGGAAGTTTGCTCAGATTACTTAAAAAACATGAAATCAATTGGCAATCCTCATGAATGTGCTGATGAAAGAATTCGCACCGGTAAACCTTTATCACGGGATACAGTCGAGGCTATAGATGCTAAGGTACTTGACGAAGCTCATCTTTATGTATTACGAAACACTGCTGATATGGAGTCGTATATAGAGTAAAAACCACTATGTCTTCTTTGTACTCTATGTAATGCATTAAACTTTTTCTAACTTCTAAAATGATTTAGGCAACATATGTTGGAATTGAAGGATCATAACCCCCATGCCTCTCGAAATAGTAAATGGTTGCAGACTCAGCATAGTCGAACATTTATTAGTTGGCTTAAGACCAAGGTTGATACACATTTGGCTAACGGGGAAGACATTTGTGAGAGTAATCGTTGGTTGGCCAAAGGGCCAAGTTTTGTTGTGAAGAAATATAGCGGTTTTACCATAAATGAGTATCAGTTCCATACAACATCTCGAGATGAATCAAGAACAACTCAATATATTAGAGTATCTCTAGTTGCACATGCTATGCAGATTGCTAGTGCAAAAGACTCCAATACCGTGTATGGCGTTGTGTTACTTACTATGGTCGTATACAGGAGATATGGGATCTTGATTATCGCATATTCACTGTTCCTGTTTTTATGTGTGACTAGGTTGATAGTCGTGGAATTAAAAAAAAGATGATTTTGGATTCACATTGGTTAACTTTGCTAGGCTTGATCACCAATCTGAACGCTTCATATTAGCTAGTCAAGCCAAACAAGTTTTTTATGTTCAAGATCAACAAGATGCGAATTTGTCTGTTGTCGGCTTCACACCACATAAGATGTTGGTGAAACTGATGATATGTTGGAATACCATGCTACTTTTGTTTTTTCACAAGACTCCCCTTTAGTAGAACTTGATGATGATTTCTTGTGTACACGCCCGGATGGCGAGGGCATATTAGTTTAAAATATTGTGTACAAAATAAAATCTTTAATTTTTGGTATGTTTTTATTTCAACATCTGTATGTTATTAATTCTGTCCCAACTGCAAGAAATAACAATGTACTAACTTTTTTTATTTGAATCATGTTGAAACAGGTTCTACTTGGTACCATGGAATCTGATCAATCTTCGAGTCATGATGAAGACTCTAAACAAATAAGTCCGACAATAAAGGGAAAAACTACTAAAGGAAAAGTTATCGTTAGTTACATTAAAAAGGGTGTTCCGATTGGCGTTGAAGCAACAAAACTTGCTTCATTTGAGGGCGTGGTAGCAAGATCAATGGTGCCTATCACTTATGCCACTTGGCGAGATGTTGAACATGAAAAAAAAGAAGACTTATGGCAATACATTTTGGTAAGTCTAACATATGATCTTAACTTCCAATTATCATTTTTTTGTTAAAAATAATATTTATTAATTAATGTTTTATGTTTCAGATGAAATTTGAACTTGATCCAAGGAGTCGGAAGAACACCCTTCAATCCATTGGGACAAAATGGAAGAACTTTAAGCATCACCTGTATAAGAAATTCATTGAGAAGTTTAAGAATGACCCTAATGCAAATTTGCTTAACCCTCCAGATATGTATCCTTATTTGAAGAAAGATGACTGGAAGGTTTTTGTATCACAAAGACTTTCAAATAAGTGGGAGGTTAGTTAAACTTTTTGTGTCTGTATTTGTTATATATATTAGTTTTAGAAACCAGTCTTGATTGTTTTAATGTTTCTAATGCAAGAAACAAGTAAGAAAGCTAAAAAAATGCGTGGACATCATAGATACAATCATCGGCTGAGTAGAAAAGGATATGTTGGACTAACTCTTGAGATTGTATGTAGTAAATTAATTGAATAGTTTAGATATGCATCTATTTATGTTAATTCATTGTTGTTATACTTTTTAATTTAGATGCAAGAAACGGGAAAGGAAGAAGACAAGATTGATAGAGCGTTGTTGTGGAAAAAGACAAGACAAATGAAAAAAGGACGTTATGACCCGAATGTCTAGATTGTTGTTGATAAAATGGTAAGTTCTTGTGAACATTCATACTTTATTTATTTTCTACTTATTGTTATAGCACCAAGTTAGTATATATATGTCTACTCATTTCAAACTACTTTATTTATTTCCATACTTGCAATAATCTTATTATTATGATTAAAATAAAACCCCACGAAAAATAAAATCAAGTAAATATTATGAACCCTTGGGTTCTCCCTTGTTGAATCAATAACAAGAATCAGATTAGTTATAGTAAACCTGGTCAAATATGAATCTGTTGGCTACACGTTTGATGGTGGCAGCATCAACTACATCAATTCTGACAAATAATTCAGTAACTTGGATTCTTCGCCCATAAGTAAGTAGCTACAACAACAAATAAGTCTTCATCATGCCATCAATTACTATAAAGTATTATGAACAATGCAAAAGAGAAAATCACAAAATGTCTTCATCATGCCATCAATTACTATAAAATATTATGAACAATAGCTCCACCTCAATATACACAGAATCTGATGGATCACCTGTGATAAGTAAGAAAAAATTGGTCATGTGATGCAATGGTATGTTGCATTCATTCCATAGTTGTATTATTTTCTTTCTTTGCTCCTCAAACACCAAAGACCACTTTTTCTCAGAATCAAAACTCTCATTTGCAGCATCTCCTGATTCAATGTCTTTAGTTAAAAACCAAACGGGTCAAAATCACCCAAAGTATACTCGCTTGGAGTTGTGATTGGTTCATAGAGTAATTTTAAGCAAACATTGCATAATAAGTTGAAATACTCACCAAAATCAGCGCATTAGCCTTCAAGATATATGCCATTATAGAATTATTTTTTAAGTTCATAAACTGCTCAGCGTTCTTCAATGCAAGCTGAATAAACAAACATCAAACTTTCAAAAATGATAGGATCATGTGGTTTGATATTATGAGTTTTAATCCTTTGACTTTTTTTAATATTAATATTTTCTTTCACTACAGGAAGAGATGTAGAACTCAGAAACTTTATGAGAGGTCACTTGTGGAACAAATGACATGCTTACCCAAGCCTTAGGTACCCAGGAACAATGTGGGCGTTGTAGACACCAAATTTCATCCCATTATAATATTTAATATAAAACATATTATGTATATATATTATGTGTTATATTATTCATTTATTATTTTCCTTACATTTGCAGACCCTACAAAAAACACGTGGCCTAACAACAAACAGACCCACAAACTAGGTCCAAACCTGATCACCTAAACCGGTTAGGGTTTTTGAAACCCTAACCTCATCCCTCGTCAGCGCTGCACGCCTCCATCGTCGAAACAGTCCACGGCCGCACGTCTCGCTCTAACAACCCGCATTTGACACCGATTTCCTCGACCACCACAACAAGCAAAGCAAGAGTTTCAGTCCTAACATGAGTCTAAAATCGGATTATCACTATAAATACACAGAGAATGGAAGGAAAAATGGGGAGGAAGAAGAATCGCAACACCATCGAGAGCCAAACCACCACAAAACCATTCGGAAAACCTGAAGCCAAGCAAAAAGAAACACAAAAATACGAAAACTCTACCGTAGATCCACGAACTTTGAGGCGTTTCCAAACAAAACGAAGCCCGGGTTCGTATCCGGAGTTGAAAAGCGCATCGAAAGGTGACTCTTTTCCTAATCGCCGGCCAGCGACGGTCGAAACGGCAGGCCCTGCATTAGAGTTGGACTCTGGCTGGAGCGTTGGAGAGATTTCTCTCCATCTCTCTCTCATCCCCTCTCTCTTCCATGGTGAAACTGAAGCAAATGAGTGAAATAAGGCCCATTTTTGGGCTTATATATAACGCACAAAACAACGTAGTTTTGAGGTGGGCTACTTTTGTAATTTCGCGTAAGGGTAAATGGACCTCAGGGTCCCTCATTCTTTATAACTTTATTTTCTAGCCACCTACCGAACCTTTGCTTTATTTTATATTGAGCATTAATTTTCCAGTACTTACATTTTAGTCCTTTAATTTTTCCCTTTCTTTTCTTTTGGTTTGGATTTACATTTTCTTTATAATTTTATTTTAGTCCTAATCACATCTATGGTATTGAATTAGAAAATTTTTCAATAGAATTCTTTTCTCCAAATTTTGATCTTATTCCTCACTTTGTTTACGTTTTTTAGTGAGTATTTATTTAAATTCATGTTCATTTATGTCAAGTTTATTTATTTTTATTACTGCATCACGCGGACATGTTCAAAATGCTTTTTAGATCCTTGCGTCTAGTTTAGGATTTGCTCTGCATTAGAGATGTGTGGTCACTGTCTTTTCATTGTGCTTTGTGTCAAGTCAATTTTATTTATTTTTAGACATTTATACCCTATATTAGGCTATTGTTATATACCTTGCGTGTAGTATATAGCATGTTATGAATAAGCAAGATTTTTTTTTATATTTTATACATGTGAATCTCATACCAATATATATATATATGTTTGTTGTTTTCTTGTGTGTCTACATACGTACATCATAGATAAAAGTCTTTTAGGTACTTGCATTTGTAATTTATTTTGATTTCTTTTTTCACTTTATTTTTTCATTTCCTTTTTTTTATTTTTTTACTAGATCTTATTTATATTTATTTATTATTATTATTTTATTTTTTCCTTTTTTCATATTCTTTTTTATTTCATAATCTAACAATATTTTTGTCTTTTAGGGGTATGTTTTAATCAATCGAAGGTAAATAATCCGAATCGAATACTTTTAAATTTTAATTTTAATTTTAAATTTTTGCAACTAAAGCAATCGACAAATTAATTGGTACCGAAAGGGCGGTTCAAGGGTGCTAATCCTTCCTTAACCGTAACCGACTCCTGAACCCGACACATTTCTGGTAAGACGCAGATCAGGTAAGACGGTGTCCGATCTACCTAAATATCGTTTTAAAATGATCGGTGGCGACTCTAATCCATAATTTTCAAGTCCAAGCCCAATTCCGGGGCTCAACCGAAAGACGGTTGCGACAGCTTGGTGACTCCACTGGGACAGGTAAGTGAGTCAGGCCAAAATTAATTTTCAGTTATCTTTTTATGCGAAAATGGTAAATTTAAATTTAAATTTATTTATTCGATTCCAATTATTTATCTTTGATTATTTTTCAAATAAATAGTTGTACTGACGTTTTTTAATGATTTAGATTTTTTCAAATTGTCATCTCTAAGCTCTAAACTCGAGCTCCGAACCCGTTTTAAGTGGGGGTGAAAGTGACGCATTCGTGTGAATTTATTCACTGCATATGCCTAGCAAGTAGCCTTCGGGATTCATATACCTTATGTCTTCGTGTGAATTTATTCACCGTGCGGGCATAAGGGAATGTGTCATCTCGAGTTTAACTTAGTCCACACAAGCTTGTAATGGGCTTAGGACTAAGGGTCTGGCAAGCCCAAGGGGGCACCAGCAAGGAGAACTCGAGTACCTTTTTAGAACCTAAACCGGGAGAGTACAGGGAATTAGAGCCCACCCCAAAACCTCATTCCAAACCCTAGGCTATTTTGTTTCATGCTTTATTTTCTGTTCAAAGCATGCGAACTAGACAAAATATGCGGTTAGGATTTGTTTGAAATTAGCATGTGGGATAGAAATCATGTCCGGGTAGGAATATTAAGCATGTTTGGGTAGATATCATGTGGGGTAGGACTTTTATTTTTCATGATTATTTTTACCTCACTACCTCTTTTTTTTCTCTTTCATTTTATTTTCATCACTTGCATCATTTAAAAGAGGTGTTGATCCACCAAAAACGTGTTTGCTAAACATGAATAATCTACATTAATGGACAAAGGGGTTGTAATACAAGAGATGAAAATGCAGAGGACAGTCTACAAGGAGACTATGTGTCACATTCAATCCAGAGGATGTTCTTCCCACAATTGAAGAGTATATCACTATACTGCATTATAAAGGACTTGATGAACCGGGTCTACATCAAGCACAATGAAAGCTTATCTTTGAAGAACTGACTGACAGAGGTTGCAGGGACAAGATGAAGGTTATGTATCTTGGAAGTCCCTTTAAACACGACAATGGCAAAATTATAGCTGAAATTGGAGACCATTGCTGGCGAATTCAAGAAACAGATTAATGAACTTCACATAAATTAAGGGCTCAAATGACGAATTCGTTGGGAACATGCTCAAAAAAAGTAAATGCTCGAGATGCGGTCATTCGAGACTTCTTGGACCAGTACAAAAAACAACTCAACATTTTCACGGTTCATCCAGAGAGGCCGGAGCGGTTCGACATGTTATTCAACCGGTGAAAGACGAAAGCAGAAGACTAGTCAACATGTCAGAAGCTGTCAGAATATTTTTGTCTCTTAAAAGATAAAACATTTTTGTCCCCAATAAGGATTATTCATAATAACTGGCACATTTCTTGGATCAATGCCTCGAACATTTCATGTATTCTTGCATTTTTGCATCTTCATCTACATTTTTAAGCATTTTCATAAACATGAAATTAAGTCACGGAGGATTCGATGAAGTGGTCTTAACCACATTACACCACATGGAAGTAAGATTTTAACAATTAAAGAAAAACTGAAATCAGTACAGGGGAAGCTGGATCAGCTGATTGTAGGACTAAGCCTGCCAGGATAATCTAAGAAAAGATTACCCATCTCCTAAGGGCTACAATGTTGAAGCTGTTGCCACATAAGGAACCCCAAACATTCCTCTGAAAACTATAAGACACTGAAGCGCAAGATCCAAACTCTGATGGATTCAGGGGCATGGACAGCCAAAGAATGGGGCATGGCATATACCATTTGCACTTATAGCATTGTTTTGTTTGAACACGACTTTGATCTTTCATGTTTGTTTAATCTTTTGACTGAATTTATGCTACCCTTTAAGGTGGATCAATTGAACAAATTTTAATCTTTAGTTATCCGAATATTAAATGAATTAAGGATTCTTTTAATTATTTAAGAATTGTAGATTTTTGACATATGGCAAGATTAGACCTTTCTTACCCTGTCTCAAACCCCAGAATAAAATACCTTGATTCTTTCCCAAAACAACTCGTGGTCATTACCAAAAGACAAAATTTTGACATTACCTCATTTTGAAATTCTTGAACATTGCCTTTATCTTTTTGACACGCCCATACCTTTCTTTGAGTCAATAATATCACACAACTATCTTTTTTATTAGACTCAAAAATAACCTTTCTTACCATTAAAACCCAAGGCATTGAGTTGTTCGTTTTAACATGAGCATTCTTCTAAGGAACCAACTTGGGGCATCTCGCGGGGAGCCTGAACATTGAGACATCTGGGAAAAAAGAAGAATTCATTCGAAATAATTCTATCATACATTAATTACACTGTTTTCATGTGAATAGAATTAATCTTGAAAATTTAACTTCCTGGGGATACCTCTTCTGTGAAGATTTACATGTATGAAATGATGAACGACTTTTTTTCTTTATCCCTTCACAACAGGAGAAAAAAATATATCCCTTTTGTCCCCTTTTGAGCCTCTAGTATTTTTCTTCTGATTCAACCCTAACCAAGGATCACTCTCCACACTGGGGGGCAAAGTGGAAGAAACATGCTCACATGAGCGAAGACATTGATTCAGATGAGATACCAAAAGGTGAACCAAATGCCAAGTGCGAAGATTCAATCAGAACAAAAAGGACAAAAACAAAAAAGAAAAGAAGCAAAAAAGAAAAAAAAAGAAAGAACAAAAATCAAAAAGAAAAAGGGACAAAAAAGCACATGCAAAGATTCCCTAAAGACAAATGGTACATCAAGCTTCAAAATATGAGATTGATCAAGCACAATCATTCCCGAATCACTGAATCACTTCACTCGAAGATCATAGAGCATCAAGAGAGAGAAACATTTTGAGCAAGATTGAAGGCATCCCTTTTAATCATACATGGATTTCTAAAAAGAGAATATCTTCAGATTTCATCCACCATCAGGATTAATCTTGTTTGCAAAAAAATGTAATTAATGCATGTAAAGAAAAATAACAAAGGGGTTCAAGACGTAAATCCTGAATAACGTCTTGAAACCAAGGAGGATTTGAGTTGAAAACCTGAAAAGGCGGCTCGAATATAAAAATTGTGCAACTGAGGCGATCACACAAATTCCTTGATAAGGCATCGCACAATCCAAATGTACTATGAAAGCTGTGAGTCGGAGAACACTTCCAGTAAGAGCATGCAAGCTACCCCATCAAACCTTGACATCAAATGCCAAACCTTGACCAAACACAATAACCTGAGACCTTTTTATCCTTTCCTTACTTACCATTTCCCAAAGATAGCTTTGATCTTGGCACGTGTCAAATAGCTATAATTTATTGAAGGATTAACATATAATTAAACATTGATCCAATGAACTATTTTAGATTCGTCTCAATTGTAAAACCGTGAAAAGACAATATTTCAAAACTTTTGATAAAACATTTTTCGAAACTCTTTATTGATTTTCAGAACTTGAAAATAAAAGAGAAAGAAAAACTTTTTTTTCAAACAAGACAGTCTCTCTAGAGTGGATCTTGGTAAGACATGTGACTCTTAGACACAAAACTCTGCTCAGAATCAATGCTGAAGCAAGAATGATGGAAATTTGGGCATCTATGGAGATTCAACATCAAATATTGGGGCATTTTGGATATTGGGCATCATTTGGGATTCACATCCTAATGCAAATTATCAGACCTTTTTCAGGAGATAAAATATAACCAATCATGTTACATGCATCTTATGCATACATTTTAGAGCATCATATTTATCATTTTCACATATAATTTTTTGCAGCTTTTAGAGTCAAGTTTCACTTCAAGACGAAGGATACTCGATTCAAAAGTACCTTTAAAGATTCATGTTGGTTGCTTAACTTAACAGCAAGAAGCTACACTTCGACCAACTCGACAGATTGAAAGTTTCTCTCAAAACAACATAATTTGCTCGAGAGTGGATTTCAACTTCACGACGAAGGATATCTAGCTCGAAGCTAAACTTCACAATAAAGGGGTCTCCATGGTTTCAACTTCACGGCGAAGGGAATTGTGTCCACCCGCTACATACAATACTTGGATTTCAACTTCACGACGAAGGATATTCAAGTCAAGGCTCAACTTCACAACGAAGTGGCTATCCGCGATTTTAACTCCATGACGGAGGATATCGTGCCACTCGAGACAACACAAGTTCAACTTCACAACGAAGGGACGGCTGGTTGTCAATAAACAACTTCCCAATTTCAAAGCCAATTTCAAAGCCAATTTCAACTTCACAGCGAATGATATTGGACTCCAGACAACGCAAGTTCAACTTCACGACGAAGGGACCGCTGATTGTCAACAAACAACTTCTCAATTTCAGAGCCAATTTCAACTTCACAACGAAGGATATTGGACTCCAAACAACGCAAGTTCAACTTCATGACGAAGGGACCGCTGGTTGTCAATAAATAATTTCCCAATTTCAGAGTCAATTTCAACTTCACAACGAAGGATATTGGACTCAAGACAACGCAAGTTCAACTTCATGACGAAGGGACTGCTGGTTGTCAATAAATAACTTCTCAATTTCAGAGCCAATTTTAACTTCACAACGAAGGATATTGGACTCCAGACAATGCAAGTTCAACTTCACGAAGAAGGGACCGCTGGTTGTCAACAAACAACTTCCCAATTTCATAGCCAATTTCAACTTCACAGCGAAGGATATTGGACACGAGACAACGCAAGTTCAACTTCACGACGAAGGGACCGCTGGTTGTCAACAAACAATTTCCCAATTTCGGAGCCAATTTCAACTTCACAGCGAAAGATATTGGACTCCAGACAACACAAGTTCAACTTCACGATGAAGGGACCGCTGGTTGTCAACAAACAATTTCTCAATTTCGGAGCCAATTTCAACTTCACAGCGAAGGATATTGAACTCCAGACAATGCAAGTTCAACTTCACAACGAAGGGACCGCTGGTTGTCAACAAACAACTTCTCAATTTCAGAGCCAATTTCAACTTCACAACGAAGGATATTGGACTCCAGACAACGCAAGTTCAACTTCACGACGAAGGGACTGCTGGTTGTCAATAAATAACTTCTCAATTTCAGAGCCAATTTCAACTTCACAACGAAGGATATTGGACTCCAGACAATGCAAGTTCAACTTCACGAAGAAGGGACCGCTGGTTGTCAACAAACAACTTCCCAATTTCATAGCCAATTTCAACTTCACAGCGAATGATATTGGACACGAGACAACGCAAGTTCAACTTCACGACGAAGGGACCGCTGGTTGTCAACAAACAATTTCCCAATTTCGGAGCCAATTTCAACTTCACAGCGAAAAATATTGGACTCCAGACAACACAAGTTCAACTTCACGATGAAGGGACCGCTGGTTGTCAACAAACAATTTCTCAATTTCAGAGCCAATTTCAACTTCACAGCGAAGGATATTGAACTCCAGACAATGCAAGTTCAACTTCACAACGAAGGGACCGCTGGTTGTCAACAAACAACTTCTCATTTTCAGAGCCAATTTCAACTTCACAACGAAGGATATTGGACTCCAGACAACGCAAGTTCAACTTCACGACGAAGGGACTGCTGGTTGTTAACAAATAACTTCCCAATTTCAGAGCCAATTTCAACTTCACAGCGAAGGATATTGGACTCGAGACAACGCAAGTTCAACTTCACGACAAAGGGACCGCTGGTTGTCAACAAACAATTTCCCAATTTCGGAGCCAATTTCAACTTCACAACAAAGGATATTGGACTCGAGACAACACAAGTTCAACTTCACAACGAAGGGACGGCTGGTTGTCAACAAATAATTTCCCGATTCCAGAGCCAATTTCAACTTCACGACGGACGATATTGGCCTCGAAACAACGCAACTTACATTGGATTTCAACTTCACGACGAAGGATATCGAAATCCAAGGATCAACTTCACGACGAAGGGGCCATATACGATTCCAACTTCACAAACAGATTGACCCAACTTCACGACGAATGAGTAATCTGTAACACAGTAACACCGAAGTCTTCAAGTCAAGTTTCAGCCTCACAACGAAGTATCTTTGGCTAGATGACAATCCATGAGCTACTTCCAGTACTTTGAGTTCGATTTTAACTTCACGACGAAGGATTCAGGCTCAGAGTTTTCCATTTTTGACTCAACCTCACGACGAGGGAGTCATCTCGTGATTCATATTGACAAACCAGTTTCCATATCGGATTTCAACTCTACGGCAGAGGATATTCGATATGACCAAAATTTGTGTCTTTTAATCTTTGCTCTATTTTCGCTACACGATAATGAGCAAAGAGGGGCAGCTGTAGACACCAAATTTCATCCCATTATAATATTTAATATAAAACATATTATGTATATATATTATGTGTTATATTATTCATTTATTTATTTATTATTTTCGTTACATTTACAGACCCTACAAAAAACACGTGGCCCAGCAACAAATAGACCCACGAACCAGGTCCAAACATGATAACCTAAACGGTTAGGGTTTTTAAAACCCTAACCTCATCCCTCGTCAGCGCCGCACGCCTCCATTGTCGTAACAGTCCACGGCCGCACGTCTCGCTCTAACAACCCGCATTTGACGCGATTTCCTCGACCACCACAACAAGCAAAGCAAGAGTTTCAGTCCTAACAGGAGTCTAAAATCGGATTATCACTATAAATACACAGAGAATGGAAGGAAAATGGGGAGGAAGAAGAATAGCAAACACAATCGCAACATCATCGAGAGCCAAACCACCACAAAACCATTCGGAAAACCCGAAGCCAAGCAAAAAGAAACACAAAAATACGAAAACTCTACTGTAGATCCACGGGCTTTGAGGCGTTTCCAGACAAAACGAAGCCCGGGTTCGTATCCGGAGTTGAAAAGCGCCTCGAAAGGTGACTCTTTTCCTAATCGCCGGCCAGCGACGGTCGAAACGATGGGCTCTGCATTAGAGTTGGACTCGGCTGGAGCGTTGGAGAGATTTCTCTCCATCTCTCTCTCATCCCCTCTCTCTTCCATGGTGAAACTGAAGCAAATGAGTGAAATAAGGCCCATTTTTGGGATTATATACAACGCACAAAACGGCGTAGTTTTGAGGTGGGATATGTTTGTAATTTCGCGTAAGGGTAAATGGACCTCAAGGTCCCTCATTCTTTGTAACTTTATTTTCTAGCCACCTACCGAACCTTTGCTTTATTTTATATTGAGCATTAATTTTTCCAGTACTTACATTTTAGTCCTTTAATTTTTCCCTTTCTTTTCTTTTGGTTTGGACTTACATTTTATTTATAATTTTATTTTAGTCCTTATCACGTCTATGGTATTTAATTGGAAAATTTTTCAATAGAATTCTTTTCTCCAAATTTTGATCTTATTCCTCACTTTGTTTACGTTTTTTAGTGAGTATTTATTTAAATTCATGTTCATTTAAGTCAAGTTTATTTATTTTTATTACTGCATCACGAGGACATGTTCAAAATGCTTTTTAGATCCTTGCGTCTAGTTTAGGATTTTCTCTGCATTAGAGATGCGTGGTCACTGTCTTTTCATTGTGCTTTGTGTCAAGTCAATTTTATTTATTTTTAGACATTTATATACCCTATATTAGGCTATTGTTATATACCTTGCGTGTAGTATATAGCATGTTATGAATAAGCAAGATTTTTTTTATATTTTATACATGTGCATCTCATACCAATATATATATATGTTTGTTGTTTTCTAGTGTGTATACATACGTACATCATAGATAAAAGTCTTCTAGGTACTTGCATTTGTAATTTATTTTGATTTCTTTCTCCTTTTCACTTTTATTTTATTTTATTTTATTTCATTTCCTTTTTTTATTTTTTACTAGATCTTATTTATATTTATTTATTTTATTATTATTATGTTAATATTTTTTCCTTTTTTTCATATTCTTTTTTTATTTCACAATCTAACAATATTTTTGACTTTTAGGGGTATGTTTTAATCAATCGAAGGTAAATAATCTGAATCAAATACTTTTAAATTTTAATTTAAATTTTAAATTTTCACAACTAAGGCAACCGACAAATTAATTGGTACCGAAAGGGCGGTTCAAGGGTGCTAATCCTTCCTTAACCGTAACCGACTCCCGAACCCGACACATTTTTGGTAAGACGCAGATCAGGTAAGACGGTGTCTGATCTACCTAAATATCGTTTTAAAATGATCGGTGGCGCTCCAATCTACATTTTTCAAGTCCAAGCCCAATTTCGAGGCCCAACCGAAAGATGGCTGCGACATGCGTGTACGAGGGATGGGCAAATTTGTAAGGCCACACCAATACTTTTACTTACCCAAGACCGTGAAGAACTACTTAGATGGTGAGAAGAAAAAGAATGAAAAAATGTTCAACAAAATTGAAGGTGCAATAGAGAAACTACAAAAAGGGATGAATCATGCTTCTGAAGGCGCAAGTTGCCAAGGGTAGGACAAAGCAGATTTTGAAGACAACCCACTCAAGGAATTACTTGTAAGTCTTTTTAAATTATAGTATGAATTAAATGTAAGTATTGACTACAACTAATATTATATATTTGTAGGATACTTCATGTTATCTTGCAATTGATATTGCCTCCAATATAGTTTCCAAATGAACGATAGTGAAGCACAATCTATCAGGTATTACAAAAAGTATCAGTTTTCTTTTTTCATTTTTAGAATATTAGATCTTAGTTTTACCTTTATATAACAGGTGAAAACATTAAAGTAATAATGGAAATGAGTGTGGAATGAGACGCTTTACTACCATGTCCACTAGATGAAGAGTTCATTTACAAGGTTAAAGATGCAGTGGGGTACCTAGTGAAGTGGCCTAGACATCTAGTCATTCGATGCTCTGATTTGGTAATATTTTCATTTATTTAAAGAAATTATATAGGTCTAATTTAAATAATTTCTTTATATTTTTTTGTAGGAAAAAGTGTTGGCATTGATGGGGAAAAATGTGTGAATGGAGATGAAGTAGATAGTAAGAAAGGAAAAAACAGCAAAGAGAACTTGTTGAAAAGGAAGAGGAGAAAGGAGAAGGGACACCGAAGATGGAAAAAAAAGAAAGAAAAGAAAGAGGGGAAAGGAGAAGGGACACCACAAAGGAAAAAGGAAGAGGAGAAAGGAGAAGGGACACTGAAGAGGGAAAAAAAGAAAGAAATGGAGGAGGGAACACCGCAAATGAGGAGGAGAAGAGCACAAATGAGGACAAGGCTAAGAGTTGAAAGCAACCGTGTTTTGAAAGTGTTTGCACGTATGGTTGATATATAACTTAAAAATATGGAGTCCGTGAAAGTGCAATGTGAGGACGATATGTTTGGGTACGAGAGTTTCACGTACATAACTTGGGAAGATTTTTAAGTGGTTTTTATTGTGGATGAGATGACCGGTTCTGCGATTACTTGTTATATGATGTAAGTGCTTAATTTTAATTTTAGTAAAACACAATATATTAAATCATTTTAGTTTTTTTATGTTAATATATAGGTACTTGTTTGAGGAAATCAAGAATGGGCCAAAAAGTGATCATGGAATTTGCTTTGTGAGCCCGTCTGCAATCTCACCATCAGGACGTAAGGAAAAATTCAAAAATAGCGATGAGGTAAGTCGAAGCGTTGCAGATCGATTGTCTCTAAGAAAAGACAATGACATCATCCTAGTGCCATATAATCGCGGGTTTGTTTTTTCATTTTATTTTTCATTTGATTATCAATATATTTTAGTAACTTAATTTGGTTTTTGGTTTTTATAGAAGACATTGGGTGTTGGCGGTGATAGATATGAAAGCAACAAGTTGTTATTATCTTGATTCCTTGGGGCCCACCAATGTCCATAAGCAGTTGAAGCAGATTATTGATGCGTAAATTATTGAAACATTATAGTATATTCTTTGATATATTTCATCAATTTTTATAGGGCAATGATATTGTACACTGCTCAAAGTGGATCTAAAAAAAGGGTTAGCCTCAATTGGATCAATGTTTTGGTGAGGACTTCGATCATTCCTTGTTTAAATTGCAGCTTTCATTTTGACTGATCGTTTATTGTAAACTGTTTGTAGTGTCCTCGACAGTCGGGAGGTACAGAGTGTGGATATTATGTTTGTAAGTTCATGAAAGAGATAGTCGAGAATGAACTTGAAGTGCTGGTAAATAAGAATGTAAACAAACTTTTCTGATACACATCTGTCATATCATACATAAACATTAGTCATACAACTATCATATGGACTTGAAGCATGATGCTATTCTAAACAAATTAATGCAAGTACTTGTTAGCAAGACTGAAAACTGTGAATTCGTGTCGTGATAATGTATATAATTTATATGGGAAGTTTTACTAATTAAATGTGTAAACTTTATTTTTACATATGCTTCAAAGAATGCATATGTAAAATTAGTCATTTTAGTACTCTTTGATAGTTATATACTTCACTTTAAATAAGTATAAATTATACACTTATTTCATATTTTTTACTTAGTTGGCGATGAGTAGGAAGAATACACGGATGATATTCACAAAGAATGGGTATCTTATGTGGCAAACTTTATTATGCCATGATATTTTGTATCGACATATGATTACAATATTTTTTGATAACTTAATGTTAATATATTGTATGCAAATGGAATGCTTATATATAATATGATATATATATTTAGTATTATGAGGCATTAAATGTGATTTAGTTTGATTATTTATCAATCTACAATATATATATATATATAATTTACGAAATACAATCATGACACACGAATGTGTGTCATATTTTTTAATGATGTGTGCTTCAATGACACGCAATGTAAGTCGTAAATGTAAGTCATAAATGCGTGTCATAAATTTATGACACACAAATGTGTCATTTTCATTTATGACGGGGGCTTCAATGACGCGCAATGCGCGTCATAAATGCGTGTCATAAATGCGCGTCATAGATTTATGACACACAATTGTGTGTCAACTGAGATTTATGACTGTGGTTTTAATGACGCGCATTTGTGTGTCATCTGCACCAATAGATGACGCACAATGCGCGTCATTAAAGGGTTTTTTCTAGTAGTGTATAATAGGTATTGCATTTTAAATTTTTAATGTATTATTCAAAGTTAAGGATTGTTTCGATTATTTATATTTAAGTTTGTATATACTTTCTTATTCATTTGATACTATAATTTTATATATATATATTTTTCTTAAAATCATGTTTAAACTTCTTAAACAAAACTTAAATGCTTGAATCACATCATTTAATAAAAAAATTACATTATTTGATAATTCAATTTTTTAGATCTTAAAAATTATAAAATTTTAATTATATACCTTCACGATTAATAAATAATTAGTCATGAGATAATTTGATGAATGAATTTCTTTTAGAAAAATATAATTTTTAATTTTAAAATTTTAGAAACTAACCGTCTCAATCACAACAAGGTCATAGTTGTCCAAAGTCCTCCCCGGTCATCAGTAATCACCCTAACTGTAAGCTTGCTTTGTTAATTGAAATCATGGAATCTAGTATTTTGATCTCCCTCTTGGATCCACAACACCCTGAATTCTTGCCTATGGAAGCTCTCTCCCGCATTATCCAACGTTTTCAGTTCCATAGACGGAGCCTTCACCTTGTAAAAAGATCACAACTAGAACTAGGGGAAGCAGCTAAAATCTCCAATTGCACCCTCTCGAGCTTAGCCCCCTTATCCCAAATCTTAACCCACAAATCATCGTGTTTGATAGCATTCAACTCTCTAACCCAACATAGTGATTAGAAGGAGATGGCGCAAGGAATTTGACTTGAAGTTTTACTTTTATTTCATTTAGTCCTTAAACATAATATTTAATATAAAATTGATTCCATCTTTTCTAAATTTTATTTGTGAAAGTGTACTTTGACTATTTTTGACCACCGATAGCGGCGACAGACGCCAAAGGCAACTAGATAAGCATCGGATGAGGGAAGTCATAAGGCGAAATTTGAAAATAACCTTAATAAAAGCAGTTTAGCATAATTGAAAATGTTGACTTATATTAAATGAATTAGGTTGCAACTATTTTAATCAAATGTTGACTTAACTGACAAACTTATATGATTGGTAAATATCGATATTTATATAAATATCAATACTTTTGAATTTTTAAAAAACACATGAAAAATAACAAGGTTGTAAAGTATTGAACTTATAGATAAATATCGATATTTAAAGAAAAATATCGATTAATTATATATAACATAACTGATTAATGAAAAGGCAGTCCGTACCATTTGTTTGAAGTAGAAAAAAAGAATTTTCTTCTCTAAAATTCGTTTTCTATCTAAGCAATAGCAGTGAAATTGCAGAGAAAGTGTGCGAACAAAACTCAGAATCGCAATCTGGAGAAAAGAGAGATATATTCATTAAATTCATAATCGCAATGAATTACGATGTTTGAGACTAAGAGAAACCAAATATCAAAATGTCGTTTGACTGGCATTGAATAGCACGTTTATAAGAGCATAGAGGCCAACCTTGTCAGGATTTGAAGTCCAGTCCTTCGTACAAGAGAGCAGCTTGAGGGCATCTGAGAATGGTAATGCCTGGCCATAAAACAACTTTGACTCGGATATAGAGATAAATAACAAGATGCGGGAAAAATGAGAAGATCCTATCCGTACTATACGGCATGGCATCATCCAGAAGACAAGTTCAATTTAACTACTAGACATAGGTAGTCCAACCTCCATATATGAATTTAACTTGGCTATTAACATGGCCGAAATATGAAGAGAAACTCTCTTTGAAGTGACTAGAATTTCAGTTGATGAGGGTCTTTGGTCCCATTATTAGGCAAATATTAACTAAACAGTATAAGATCATGGACTACAATATGGAAAAAAAAAAAGTCACAATCAGGTAGATCGCAAAAAGATAAGTGACAAAAACTGCTTATCCAGATGTTTCAATTCTGAGCATAATCCTCGTAGGCCTGATTTCAGGTGTGAAACTGTCTCCATGCATGCACTTGAAAACATGGATGAAATACCATATCATTTTTTCCAGAATTTTGGACTAGAACTACAGTAAATCCCATGCATAATGCTCAATTACCAGTCAAGTCTGCTCCATATCATTGGCGCTAATATTTGAGATAGCACGAAGGACATAATCCGATGGGGATAATCCAAGCATAATCATATTTGGTTGGAGTTCAGCAACTTTTCCTCTGGCTTGCTCCTCCTGAAATATAACATAGTGAACAAATTAATTGTAACACAACTATTGAAAAATTTAGGCTCTTTCAGTTTTCTGGTTTCCAAATAATTCCAACAAGCATTTCTGAGCAAAATGAAAATCATCTCTGCAAGACAGATTTATCATCTTGGCAGTTGTATCTTTCTACAAGTAAAAACAATTAACCATTGTGCTGTCACTCAATATAGCGGATAGGGAAAGTAACCATTGTCCTTAGGGGAAGAAAAAATTATTTAAAAGTGCCAACCATTGAGTATCAAAATACAACGTCGGCGTCAATGGAAAGGTTAAGGCCCTAGAAACCTTAATGTTTCAGGCACGAGTCCCGGCATGAGTAAATACCAGAGTTCTCTTCCCTTCTAATGCAACCGCTCCCTCTTCTGGGAGTTCTTCCTTCGGTACATGTCTGACTTCAAATGTATTGTCCATGTCAGCCTCGAAGATTTCTTCCAATCTTTTCTCTTTTTCTTCCAGCACACTCAAGCAGGGTTAAATACAAAAAGAAGAAGAAATCACAAATGGAGTGAGAAGTATAACAATGGCATTCCCATTCCTGAGCCAAGAACTTCACTTCCAGTACACAACAAAAAATTTGAAAATACCTCAATAAAAAATTGCTCTTAAGTACGATCCCAACGGCGTATAGACTGGTCATGAGATCCTGTAACAACAAAGTCATCACGGTTGCTGACTGCATGGCACCAAACATCAGCATGATGTCCCTCAAGCGTTAAAAGAAACTCAAACTTATCAGCATCCCAGTACTTTAAAAGCCGATCTTTCCCAGCACTGAACATGTAATGTGTTTTGCGAACAAATTGAACTACCATAACAGTGAAAAAAAATACCTCATCAGAATTGGTGATTAAAAGGTTCACCAAAACTACATAAATAATTCAGGATTAAGAGAACTTTTGCATTCCATAATTATTGAAATCATACAAAACCTGTCAGCATGTGCAAAGATGGATTTGTGGCAATCGCCAAAATCCAAGCCCCAAATCCTCAAATTCTTATCTGCGGATCCAGTTACAATTAAATCTCCATCTGATGAAATATCCATACATAGGACAGCAAGTTTGTGGCCGTATAAGGAAAGGAAAAATTTGAGTGAATCCATAAAAAGAATATGCATAAAAAGGGAACTGAAAATCATTTTTATCATTATTGTCCATAGTAATGCAAAACAAGTTGAGTCGCACATTCTGATTGACAACACAATATCCTGAATGCTATTATGAAGTCAAATTGGGGACTTATTCAGTTGATTAAACTTTATCTTTTCTATTATATGTTTCTACCAGAGCATGTTTGGGGAGAAGGAATATGAAAACAAACATTTTTGAAATCAATTGATTTAATTAGCACATATAAGCCAATATTTGTAAGACATGATTAGTGCGGTGGCATACTGATGCAAGGTCACATCTAACTCTCACATTTAAATCATGAGCTATAGAAGGTTTTATAGAGAGGGCTGAATCCATAGACCAAAATTGAGATGGAAGGAAACCGGAACTATATAAATCAACTTCATTTTTTACAAGTTGAGCAGGAAACTGCATGATGCTTCCATTTACAAATTCTAGGAAAACAAAAACAAAATAATTTCATCAAGCCAACCAACGGTGGACAGAGTAAAATTCAAAAAAGAGAAGGATAAGTCGATCATTCCTTGCGTTTACAGTGCAATCCAACAATGCAACAGCAACATATTTAGCATCTGGGCTAACGGCAACCACTAAAACATCATCATTCATTTTCATAGTCCTCACATTTATTTAGGCTTTTGGAACCCTGAAAATCAACAAGACCAACCTAGCATCATTCATATGTTAATTCAGTATGAAGACTAGATTTGTAATAAAGGATGTGTTATACATTCCATTGTATCAAGCAAAGCTAAACAAGCTGAGAGTTAGGGAAAATAACCGAAATGGCATGCTCCTAGGTGACTCTTTCCACAAGTCTAACAGGTTGGGTACGACGTCCTCATAGATCCACTGGCTGTAACATCTACGACCCGTATACTTATGCCAACACAGGTTATAGGTGTCACACAAATTTCTTAAAACATTTTCCAAATCAAAATTGATAAAAATTAATTTCTCCAAAATGTAGTTATTACTATAAAATATTAAATCACATAAAATTGTCGCATAATATTTAAAACATGTATTAATATAAAATACACCCCTTTATAATAATAATACTGATTCATACTATCCATAGGGAAATAGAGTAAAATAGTTTAGTTTAGTCATTACAAACCAACTCCAAAATAGTTCACAGAGCAACTAGGACATTTATGTGTACATGTCGCTAACTAAGTCAAAATCACATCAAAGGATGTTTTACTGATATTGTAATATCTCCTTGATGCTGGTGTTTCTCGGTACTCCTTATTCCTACTTCTGATCTTTACCTACGCGTTTAAATCATCACACGCTAAGTATATACTTAGTGAGGCAATTAAAATAATAAACAGTGCAATACAACTCATGCATGAAATTTAATGTCATTTTCCAATGCCATAAGATCACCTTACCTGCATGTCCAATATTTTACCATAAACAAAATGATATGATATAAATATAATCATTTTTACCCATAACTATAGGCCAAACGTAAACCTATGAAGACCCTGGGTATTCAAGTAATATATGCACCGAAGTGCTAATACACATAAGGTCGTGCCCACCATAATACACATAAGGTTGTGCCCACCATATGCACTTAGTGCCCTTACACATTATAGTGCTGACTAAGTGTCTTTACGCACTATAGTGCTAATATAAACTTGCAGCTGCTATACTATATGGCATGCCAACTATACCCTATCCTTGAACGACTTACTTGGGCATATAATATCATTTATTTCAGCCATGGTATCGAATATTCATGTAATTAACATTAGGGCAGTTCATACCCAAAATAACATTCATGGAAAAATATCATATTTATCCGTGATCAATGCATTATGATTTCACATTTTGACATATCAAGGTCATGTCGATGTTATGAAAAATGACATAATATCAAGATTATATAAATAGGGTAGACTCATCACAAGTCTTCCCGATGATGTATAAAACATCCACGTATAATGTCATGCATGCATTGCACTCACCTTGACACTTTATAATTTTCAAAATATTTTGCCTCAATATACTCCAACTTAATCCTTTTTCTATTCAATTTGCTTTGAACACAAGACAAATCACGATCTGTACAAAAATCACAAATTGATATCGATACATATGTTAGTATTATACTAACATAAATACATTTCCAAAACAAAATCCATAATCATACTTGAAACTTGTTCACCGCCAAATACTTTAACACTTATTAATTCTTTTAATATTAGCACCAACCTTTCCAATTTATATAAAATGGTCCTTCATCATTTTACCACTTAAAATTTAAATACCAAAATTCCAGAATTGAAATAATTACCAAGCAAGTACATATACAAATGCATAATTACAAATAAACACCCCAAACTATTCAAATATTGCATTGAAATCACCAAACTTTCCAAACTTCCATAATAGTCAAATTTCACATCTTAACACTCATTTCACTTTCCAAACAGAATTTTCAGCATAGTACATCAATTATAAAACAATTAAACTACAACCCACTATTTTTCCAAAATTGCCAATTTGGTCCTCCAACTTTTCAAAAATTACCAAATAGTTCCTAAATTTTTTCTAAGGCTTGTTGAATACTTCCTACATCACTTCCAGCCCTTAAATAATTTTTCCATAATATTTTCTCATCCAAACAAGCTATGGTCGAATGCTCTAAAGCTCTAAAACTAGGGTTTTCATGATTTTGCTCAATTTTGATCCGATTCAAGCATGAAATCCACTTCCATCCAACCTTACAACATCTCTACAATCAAAATCCTAATAAAATTTCATCAAAACACAAAGTTCTACAACTCCATCATTTGACCAAAAAATCATAGAAGTCTTTCTAGGAAGACTGAACATGTTTTAATAATCAAACAATCTTGAAAATGAATCTACAACCTCAAAAACATCAAGATTCATAAACTCTAATGTGAACACAAACCCTAGAATTTGGGATCTTTGAAATCAAGCAAGATAAGCAAGCATAAATGATACCAAAAGATAACGTTTCTCGCGTAGAACAATTTTCTATTTCACGGCATAACCCATAATCCAAAGGAAATTACTAGAAAATTGAAAAGAAACTCTCTCACCTTTGGGAGGAGCTCACAACATGGGAAGGAAAATATGAACAAGTTCATGAAATGTTAGGTAAATTTCATGTTAATTTGCCTTTAATTTAAGCTTAAATGAATATTTATTCATTTAATTAAGAAAAGACCAAATTACCCTTAATGAAACTTCATATTTACCATCAAACCAAGACACCTCAACTTATCATCTTCCAAAAGTCAAATATGAACAAACTAATTCACCCTTAACCATTTTGTTTATGCAACTTTCTAAAAATTTCAATCTTGCCACTTTAATCCAACGATCTATATTTAACATGAAATTAAATCCTCAAATCAAATGGCTCATATTATTTTCCAACATTTTAAAATGTGGAAATAATATTTTTAAGTCTAATTTATCATCCTTCAATTTTCCTAAAATTTCTATTCGATCTGATTTACCGAATTTTTTCTCAAACTTTATCGCTTTATAGCTTTTAATACAAATTCCGTAATAAAAATATGATTCTCATAGAAACATCATTCTTGAGGCAAGCTTTTTATTTACGGGATGGATTGCAACTTTTTAAAATTACCATTTTAGACCCTAAACTTTTCCAAAGTTTATACTTTATCCACTAAACTTTCAAATTTAACATTTTGGTCACTAACCAAGATTTAGGTTATTACACTGGCACTCTCTACTGACGTCATCGAAAAGGGTCTCCTAAGGGGTCCTGACCTACCCCGTGGTCCACTCTGAGTCAGTCTCTGAGACTGACTCGTTGGGGTCCTCCACGAACCATGAAAATCTCTAGCCCTCTTAGATGGTGCTTGAGTGGGTCTCATAAACTCTACTATCCTCTAAATCTTCCCTAAATTGGTAATTGAAGCTCTAAACCTCATCCCTAAAACCCTCTCAATTACCTTCGACTGGCGGGCCAACTCAAAGAAGATCCTTGGTGGGTCAATAGCTAGGTGGGTAAGAATGTTGAGGTGGATGCCCTACCTAAACCTACTACAGCGGTGGTACTCAGATTCCATCAACTCCGATATATACATGCTCAACTGAAGGAACTCTCCCTTGTACTTTATCACCGATCTATTCCTTGAGTCAGATGAAAAAACTGGTCTCTCAAATTATCATATGTGTCTCCCTAATATACTTCTATCGAAACTTTAACAAGAAGTTCTCCCACGTTGGTCGCTCAGGCTCCATGGCCATCTTGATGGTCTCTTAACAATCTATGATGTCACCCTTCAATAGGGAGGTGACGTACTCCAAATTATCCTCAGGGGTCAAGTGTAGCTCCCTAAGCGTTCGGAGGGTCTATCTAAACCACTGGTCTACAACAATGGGATTTTTTTCCCAAAACCAAGGAAGTCGGTCGTTTTGTACTGGCGGAGTCTCTCGACTAGGGAATCTTGAGTGCTACAGTGGGAGGGGTAGACAAGGTTGGCTAGGTAGGTGAAATGACAAGGTCCTAGGGATAACTCTAACTATATATCAGAGGGTTATTGTCAAATCCTTGAAGAATGTCGCCTCATCGACCCTAGCATCTCCCAGATCCTCGTACTCAAAGTTCGAGATGAACTTATCGCTGGTGTCACCCATTAATGAGGCACGACTCTCCTATCTACCCTCGTGGCTAGGGGATGTAGTGTCGTACATTGGTCTAACTTTGAAATTTAGACAAGAGTGAGGAGTTATTACCACATTTTCAGACACAAAGTACTCTTAATACTTTAGGGGCATGTACGCACATATAAACCCTTGCTAACTCTAACCTTTGGGTCCTAGGAATGACTAAACCTAATGCTCTAATAACACCAAATGCAACATCCTAATCCAATGTAATCTGAAAACGAATTATTAACAGGTTACACGGGACCACCGATGTGGATAACAAGAAAATTTCTTTAAAAACATGATTATAAGACCACATAAAAAAATTCACCATAATCATATCATAAAAATAAAATCATTAAGTTTACAATTTACGGAAGCCCCCCAAGTACATCTAAATAAATTTAAAGTGTATTTCAAAAATAAAGTCAGGAATTAAATACAAAAGGTCCATATACAGTACATGTTCTCTACAATCGATATGTACTCAATCGACGATGTCGGTCTAGAATGTAGTCAGCACGCTAAGCTTATCGAATATTCCTCTAAGAACCTACGCACGAAAACAATTTTCAAACGCTGAGCTCACACACTCAGTGCCACACTAATAACCAAACTATACTATATGCGTCCATTATATAATCATGATTGCTAACGTAATTAATTGCATGAGAGGAAGCAAAACTAAACATATACAAGGTGGGCATCATGGTGTGGTTGAAGGGTTTCGCTACATCTCATAGACACACACTGCTATAGCCTACCTAGGGTGATATCCAAAATTTCTACATCAGAAACATTCACCCAACCAAATACTCCAAACGGGTACTTGGGGCATCTATGCCCCGTCGATAAGAAGTTCCTTGTGCATTAATTATGACTTGTTCAGAAATCCTACCATGTAAACGTTTACCTAGCTACTAGAACAGCTCAAGTGTGTTGATTGTTTCCCGATCACCATACAAGGCTAGTTTTATGATTACATAAATTATATCGTTTCTAGATGTAATTATAGTCATTTACGTTGTTCTCACTTGAAGTCTTACGAATAGAGTTTAGATGGCATTTGGCCCCTAAATCCAAAGTGCTTAAGATGGAATAGATTTCTTATCCAATTCAAGATGAGGGTATCGATATTGGTTCAACAATATCGATACTCTTATATAAGGGTATCGATACTGCCCCGAGTATTGATACTAAAAATGGTTTCGATGTTTGAAAAACGTAATGAGTATCAATACCCTTATCTAAGGTATCAATACCTTCAGCCCAGTATAAACACTCCCTTGAGTATCAGTACCAAAAAAGAATATTGGAATCCTAAATCCTAAAATGGCATCAATACCCTAGAAACGATATCGATACTCTTATAATGAGTATTGATACTCGTAGCTAGAATGCCCTATTGTTTTTCCCATCCAAAAAACAATATCAAAACTGTTCATGTAGTACCGTAGTGCTACCTAGAAATGACCTATTTGGGCATGAAAATGGAACCTAATGCTACCCATTCTTCCTCTTAAGGCCATTAAAAGGTGTTTAAAGTTTATGTGATACATTGGGAGACATAAAGAGTCATTTTTCAAGCTTAATAACAACCTAAAATAGCGTTAACCATGAATATGCCCTTTTGCTTCATAAATTAATACAAGCTATGTAAGTGCACCTAATGACTCATAAATGGTATAGAGAGGTTAAAAATGTATTACCTTTAACTTCCAAGTTGTAAAGGATGTCTTCAATCCCAAGAGTTAACTTTTCTTTTCTTATAGCTTTCAAACCTTCCCCAACTTCTCTCACTAATATAACATGGACAATGAGTTACTAACTTGTTTATGATACTAAAATAAATCTAAGAACATTTTCCTAAACTCATCTTACCCCATAAACGAGCTAAGAATCCCTAGATTCTTAGACCCCCACTAAACCCTCATATATGGTCATTGTGACCAAACTATGAGATTGAGAGCTTAAAAGAAAGCTTGGGGGTGAGTAGATTTTGATTCTTACCTTAGAAATTTTGTACTAAGCTTGAAGGGCTGCCAAGTTTCTACCTTTACACTTGCTTGAGGAGGAAACACAAATGAAATGGAGAAGGAGGGGACAAAGAAGGATGATAGTAGGGAGTGGGTAAGGAAAATATATCATAACTCAATAAAACTATCAGTTTTTGTTTGAAATGAGGGTACAATTTCTCTTTTTGTCCTCCGTTTTTTTCTTAGACAATGGAATGATCCCAAGCTCTACCATTTGGGCTTAACACAAGCCCACTATTTAGTCTTAACTTGGTACAAGGTATTCCATAAGTTTATTGGGCTCGTTTTAATATTCTCGGGTTAGCCTGAAACTCCTAACCTGAGGTTCGAGGCGCTACAATGTTGAAGTGCTTTGTTATTGGCTTTTGCCCTTGTTTTGGTCTAAGTTGATTGCTCCATATTGTATTGTTCCTTTGTGTAGAGAACTGCCATTTCTTTTAATTATGTGTTTATATAGTAATTAATCTCATATACAAATCAAGTGACCTCAATGGTTAAAGGGATAGTTGTTATCTTGAAAGTTTTCTGAGTTCAAGCATACTAAAGATGTTTGAATGTTCATTGTCAAATGATTAAGAGTCTTTTAAACAAATACTATATTATAATCTCTTTGAATCTTAAAAATTTATAACTCCCTCATCAAGTTTATTCAAATATGAATTTTTCTCAAGCATGAAAGGTATATAAGTGTAGATTCGTATCAACGACAATGACATGCATCAAATAAAGAACCTAATTCGGCCCATTTTGGCTAGTGGATACAATATTTTATGTGGTGTTTCTAGTTTAATAAAATGATTCTTCACAATCTTGATCAATAGTATCAAATTTGCAGGTTGAGAAAATACAGAAACAAGGAAGCATGGTGATGTGTGATGCAATACTCGTTATAATATGCTTTGACACACTAGTCCTCCTAGTCTTCAAGGAGACACTCTTCTTATCCACAACCATGTCATTTTTCTTGATAATTTACAGTTCACCTATCATGTGAGCAGATTACTTAAGATTTCAAGAAGCAAAAATTTCCTTGTTCAACAGCATAAGAATTATTGAAAGAAATAATTATTATAAAAGACAAATTATATTGAGAAAGGAAAATTCATAAATGTCGCTGATTTTTATCTTCTAGTATTTTAATTAATTGATATCCTTGTGTGTAAACGATGTGAAAAAAGAGATTGACATATATATTTTTAATTAGTTGTCATCATTGATGATATTATGAAAAGAGTTCATGAAATAATTTCTCCATGAAGAGACATTTTTGAGGTGATGGCACTAATGATTAGGAGGGTATCCAAGGGTTTTTTTTCTTCGGTAAAAAGGTATGATTTCTTTATCAATAAGATCATGCAAGGGCATGAATTAAGTGAGCTCCGTGGTAAAGGAATTTTGTTATTCCTTGAGGATCCCGATTCAAGCATCATGAATTCCAGGGATGTAAGCATTTAATGTCAAAAGATTGAGAGTTATCTTTGAATAAATATTGTTTTATACTTACCTTAGATTAATAAAAAAATCATACAAGGAATATAACATATGTCTTATTATAAATCCCTCTAACCTAAATGGAGGAAAAGAATACACGTGCTTATAAAACAAAACAACCAAAAGCAAAGACGCTACCAAAGCAATTCCAACAGTCGAGAATTATCCATCAGTTGAATCAATAACCAAATTGTCTGCATGCAAGAGGCTGATAATCGAATTTGACGGGGAAGACATAAAAATAGGTTCTAAATTGTTGAATGAAATACCTTTGGCCAAGGCGTTAGCAACTTTATTCCCAGTACGAAGCACATGTTGGATTTGAACGAGCCAATACCGTTTCCTCAACTCATTCAGATGCCATCCTAATGGGTGCATTCTATTGTAATCCGATTTCAAAATTCTTAAGACATCTAAGCTATCGAGTTCAAGAATTAATTGAAAAATGCCCGTATCTCAGGCAAAACAAAGACCAACATATTCTCTCAAAGCTCCGCATCATGCACGGAGAAGACTCTAATAAACTTGAAAAAAAATCCAATTTCAAAATACCAGCACTGTCTCTGGCGACTCACGTCAGTGGGCATAGCCATTAGCTTCTCTTTAGCACTGTCCCTTTTTTATTGTGGAAAGTAAAACTTATTTATTATATATTCATTATCCAAATAAATTTTTCTTGACAATTGGTTTCATGCCAAGAAAAAATCTTATAGGGATATCAATAAGTGCCAAAAGTACTCATGACTTTAGCATATTTCCTATATAAGTAGTGATTAAATATAAATAGTGATAGAGTCAAATAAAATGCAACTATAAACTCTTTTCAAAATTAATTTCAACACCTAAATTAGCAATATAAAACATGTTTATTTCATATCACAAGTTAATTATAAATTTATTTACATAAAATGTTTTAATAATTTATTTTTAATATATATAGTAGCAATTAATCAATGATGAACTTAATTTCTATCTTGTTATTGAACTTATTTGTAGGTCATCAGTTTAAAAAATTAAGCCGGTTGAGTTTTACTTGATCTAATTTTAAAATTATTGTAATTTAATAATTATTTATAAAAAAGAAGAGATGTAAAACATAATTTGCTTAATTTTATGCTAGGATCTAATTAATTCACTAAAATGAGAATTAATTTACCTAATTTCATGATAAGATCTAATAACTATTTTTTAACCAACAAATAGAAATTATGCCTTTGTTTACCTATTTCAAAATTAATAGAAGCTTAAGAATTAGTTAATCTAAAAAATATTGAGCGCTCAAAGTTCATCCAACTATAGAATTTGATCCAAAATAATATGTTATATTGTAATAAAAAATGGGAATATAATATAATAAAAAATAATAAGAAATCACATGTTATCATCTAATAATAACACTATAATAAACTTGGGAATATTAATGTTCTGTTATAATATTTCAGGTTGCTAATTATTTATTAGTGTAAATTATACTTTAGTACTTAAACTATTAGTTTTATTCTATTTTGGTACCTAACTTTTTTAATTTTTTTAGAACCATACCTAATATTTTGTTTATATTTCAATTTGGTATCATACCATTAAAAAATTAAAAGAATTGTTGACGTAATAGTTTTTTTTAAATAATGATATGACATTACCTTATGATAACATGTTAACATCACAGTTAAGTTTTTAACCGTAGGGTACTAAAATAAAACCTAAATTAAATTTTGGTATGATATTGAAAAAATAAAGTTTCGGTGCCAAAATAAAACAAAAATAGTAGTTTAGGTACTAAATGTAATTTACCAAATTTATTAATGTTGTATTCGAGGGGCGGACATCAATGTCTTCTTCCCTAAGCTCTACTTTTACTTTTAACAAAAGATTCTAAAAGAAACATATATTTTTTTTTTCTTTTTATCCCATATATGATTCTATTCCATAAGTTCCAATATTATTTCCAAACAAACTCAAAAACAAACATTTTGTTTCATAAAAAAAATTATCGTGTCTTCTTTCTTAGGTTGACATCATCTTCTAGCAAAACATAAAAAAAATCATGTTTTCCAAAAAAGTCTCGAACAATTCATCTTACATCGGCTAGAGGTTTTTATTAACTAAATCCATCGTACCACTAAATTTTTCTGGATTTTTTTAGGATGATAAGATGATATATCGAGAAGTTAGTTTCGTCCCTGGTTGTTTTAAATTTTTGATGAAGTTTTAGTTAATGTTAGAGATAATAAATGACGTTGTCCATCTATGAATTCTATTATGCTAATCATTGATTGCCATTGTTGGAAACTTTAACGAGTCCAATACACTCACTATAGATGACCTAGGATATACCACTCACATTACATCAATTCTTTGACACTGGTTAGTATTTTATTTTATAAATTCCTTAGTGCACAATAATACTTAGGTGTCAAGGCCAACAATATATTATTCAAGTGGCAAAGTTGACCATATATCAATAAGGCAACAGAGCCGATTATATAGTTAAACTAACACAAGTGCACTAAGAACTTAAAAATAACTAAGGCTTAACCGAGAAATTTAAGAGAAGAGAACTCGTTTATTGATACAAAATATGATTACAATATTACTCACTTGCCCCACTACTTTTCTCTTCTCTACCTCTAAACTCTCTTTCTTTATCTCAGACTTTTGACACTATTTTCTCACTTTTTTCACTCTTACTACAATGATAAAACTCACTCCTATTTATATATTCTAGTGGCCATTGGATTGTTGGCGCATGTCAACATCTTAGTCATTTAACATTACAAATATCTACATTCTTCTAATAAATAATTCTAGATGTAATATTAAATATTAAAAATATCTAGATTTTTATGGATACTTCTACACATATATAATTTCTATATTATTCTAGAGTATTCTTAATATATATATATATATATATATATATATCCTAAATGACCCTATAATTTGCATTTCCCTTTAACAACCATAAAACTTGATATATGTTTATAAGAATGGTGACGGTATTTCAGTTTTTCGACCTGAAATATGTTTTGGCCAACTTTTAGCGGGAAGTAATTTCGAAGAAGATGTAAAAAGGATCAACAATGGAAGATATAATTTTGGAGCGAATCCTATAAATATATTTTTGACTGATTTTGTCATGGAAACCATTGATGGAAAACAAATGAAGCAGTATCAACTGATAATTTTCTTTTAATTTTTGAAATTAGTTTTATATTAATTTATATGATAATAGAATGTTGAATTGTTATGCTAGTATATTTTTTGAAGTATGAAATCAGTCTATTACATGACATGCATGGAAGGTGACAACAAAATTTTTAGTTATCATTAAAAAAATCGAATAAACATATGTACATATATTGTTGTGGTATTCTCTTCGTCAAGCACTTGTTATCGGAACAAGAAACTACAACAATCTCATGTCCCTAAATTTGATCATTAACTGAGTTTTCCAAGTTGAATCATCTTCTTGATTGCCTTTTGACCATGATATATAAAAGAGTGTAACATTCCCGAAATTGCAAAAACACCTTCAATAATAGCATAATGAAAAGAATCAAAATTGTTAATTAAAAGTACTATAATCTCAAATAAATAATGAAAGTAGTATAGAGAAGTAGAGATCGATCCATAACTAAGAAAGTCTGATAAATTTTATTGTTTCGATCATTGGATTTAACTGTAAAAGTAAAAATAAAAATTCAATGCAACCTTATTGAATTCTAAAGAGCCATGCATATATATTACACCCCTCACATTCTTTATCCTTAATGATCATATGAAGAAAACCCTCTCTTGTAATGGTCAAGATTAAATAAGGGTATGAAAAACCCTAACCTCTTTCTTTTTTATGTACGTCAAACTTCCTCTGATACATGCATCACAGGACCCACATCAAAGGAAGATGGACTAAAGCTTCTAACTGATCCACACAAAAAAGTATTATAAAAGAACAACAACAAAGAAGTAGAATTGTGATTGCTTTTTGAATGGGATCTTGATGTTATTTAGTCAATATGTCTTTTGGAATTATGACTAACTATCTCTTAGATTTCCAACAATTCATGAATAGTCTCAATCTGATATCAGCAACTCAATATATGTCCATTTTAGTGAAGGCAACACATACAGAAAATCCTATACGAGATTAATACGTGATTTTGTAAATATTATGAATTTTTAATATTTTTATTGATTATTTGTAATATAATTTAATATAGGATGATACATTATCTTTTAGGATTAGATTTATTATTTAGGAATTAATATCAAGTTAAAACATTAGTCTATTAGTATTTTATTAGTTAGCCATGTTACTACAAGGATTCCTCCAAACCTATATAAGGAGGCTCATTCTGTTCATTGTAAACATAAAGTTTTCTTCTTTATTATTTAATACAACGAGAGTTTTTTTTGTAAGATCTGATAACCTTGTGCCATCGAAGCTTCTTTTCTTTTAACTTTTTCCAAGTTCTTGAGAGAGATCTTCACACTCTAGTTTGCCTTCTCATTGCGATTAGGAGGGCTGGTTAAAGCTGTATTGTCGATTTTGCCTTTTCATTACGATTAGGAAGGTTTGGTAGGACATATCCATCTATTTTCCATCTCCATAAACAATCGTATTCTTCCTTCATCATCATGCCAACATCATACACAAACCCTAGGGTTTGTATTATCTCATATACCTACCAGGTTAAATTTTTAAATCACATTTTACAAATATTCAAAATTCAGAATTGTGATTCATATTATTCGTTGCAATCATTATCTCATTATCTTTCCAACGAGTTTTCATCCATAAAAATCCATCCACAACTTCCCCTTGCCATGTAAAACCCTAAATTCTAGCTAGTAGTTTTGAATTTACTCGATAAGTAAGTGGACCCCATGGAAATTATAAATTTAATTGGGTCAGGCTCAATTGGGTCAGGCTTAGGCCCAATTATCGATAAAAAAGATCTTTGAATAGTAGAATGTTATTTAGTCAATATGTCTTTCGGAATTATGACTAACTATCTCTTAGATTTCCAACCGTTCATGAATAGTCTTAATCTGATATCAATAACTCAATATATGTATATTTTAGTGAAGATAACACATATAGAAAATCCTATACGAGATTAATACGTGATTTTGTAAATATTATGAATTTTTAATATTTTTATTGATTATTTGTAATATAATTTAATATAGGATGATACATTATCTTTTAGGATTAGATTTATTATTTAGGAATTAATATCAAGTTAAAACATTAGTCTATTAGTATTTTATTAGTTAGTCATGTTACTACAAGGATTCCTCCAAACCTATATAAGGAGGCTCATTATGTTCATTGTAAACATAAAGTTTTCTTCTTTATTATTCAATACAACGAGAGTTTTTTTTGTAAGATCTGATAGCCTTGTGCCTTCGAAGCTTCTTTTCTTTTAAGTACTTCTAAGTTCTTGATAGAGATCTTCACACTCTGGTTTGCCTTCTCATTGCGATTAGGAGGGCTGGTTAAAGCTGTATTGTTGAGTTTGCCTTTTCATTACGACTAGGAGGGTTCGGTAGGACATATCCATATATTTCCCATCTCCATAAACCATCATATTCTTCCTCCATCATCACGCCAACATCATACACAAACACTAGGGTTTGCGTTATCTCATATACCTACCAGGTTAAATTTTTAAATCACTTTTTACAAATATTCAACTGTCAGAATTGTGATTCGTATTATTCATTGCAATCATTATCTCGTTATCTTTCCAACGAGTTTTCATCCATCAAAATCCATCCACAACATCCCCTTTCTATGTAAAACCCTAAATTCTAGGCTAATAGTTTTGAGTTTACCCGATAAGTAAGTGGACCCCATGGAAATTATAAATTTAATTGGGTCAGGCTCAATTGGGTCAGGCTTGGGCCCAATTATCGATAAAAAAAGATCTTTGAATAGTAGAAAGATATGGGATGGCCAAAAGTATAATTATCTCATTTTTAAAAGATGTAGTTTTTTTTTATCTTTTCATCTCAATTTCTCTTCATTTCTTCTTCTTTTCTTCACCATTTATTCCTTATTCTTACTCCCAAGCACCTTAGTACAAAGGTAAGATCTTGAACCCATTTTCATACTTCAATTTCATTCATAAACCCAACAGCAACATCATTTTAATGATTCAAGTCTTGAACCCGAGCTAGTTATCCAGCCAGTTAGTGTTACAGACAATAAGTAATCAACATAGTAATCACCGTGAACTCATGAAACACTTAGGTGGTGTTTGTTTTTGCAGAGGTAAAATGTCTACAGTCTGTGGACCACATCTGTAGGCATCTGCAGCAAAAGAGGTGGACCAAAAGTATGTAGTCTGCAAGAATAAGACTGTTTGTTTTTTAACGTCTGCAGACTACTAAAATGAACTAAAATATAAATAAACTGATTTTTTAAACTTAAAAGAGTTTTGCAATACTGAGATTTAAATAATTTTAGTTTTATAATACTGAAATTTAAATAATCAATATAACTACAATAATAAATTATTTAAAATAAATCAATCCATATTTTAAAATAAATCAATCCATACTGATAAATTATTTAAAATAAATCAATTCATACTAATAAATTATTTAAAATAAATCAATCCATATTTTAAAATAAATCAATCCATACTAATAGATTATTTAAAATAAATCAATCCATATTTTAAAATAAATCAATCCATACTAATAAATTATTTAAAATAAATCAATCCATACAACTACAATAATATATCAATCCATATTTTAAAATAAATCAATCCATAGTAATAAATTATTTAAAATAAATCAATCCATACAACTACAATAATAAATCAATCCATACTAATAAATTATTTAAAATAAATCAATTCATATTTTAAAATAAATCAATCCATACTAATAAATTATTTAAAATAAATCAATCCATACAACTACAATAATAAATCAATCCATATTTTAAAATAAATCAATCCATACTAATAAATTATATAAAATAAATCAATTCATATTTTAAAATAAATCAATCCATACCAATAAATTATTTAAAATAAATCAATCCATACAACTACAATAATAAATCAATCCATATTTTAAAATAAATCAATCCATACTAATAAATTATTTAAAATAAATCAATCCATATTTTAAAATAAATCAATTCATACTAATAAATTATTTAAAATAAATCAATCCATATTTTAAAATAAATCAATCCATACTAATAAATTATTTAAAATAAATCAATTCATATTTTAAAATAAATCAATCCATATTTTATAATAAATTATTTTAAAATAAATAACCTTATTAAATTATTTAAACTTATTTTAATAAATAACCATATTTTATAATTGTTCTTGAAGAGGTTTGAAGACCTTTGAAGACATTAAACCATGTCTGCACCAAGAAGAGCTCGCGCAGACGTTAGAAGAGCTTCTGTCTTCTCAAAAACAAACGGTCTGCGAAGCCTAATGTCTGCGCGTGGTTTGCGCGGCGCAGACATAAGAGGTTTGAAGAGGTTGCACAGTGAAAACAAACTACGCCTTAGAGACTTCCCTAGAGACAGAAATAACTAAAATTTCTTTAAGCAACGAACAACCAAAATAGAACACTTTAATAATTAATAACAATATCATACTAATAAACCTTCGCATAACGTTCTAGATAAGAGAACGAGCGAAATAGTAGCTAGTGAGGGTGGACCTCATTTTAGTGTGTTGAGATATAGTAGGGCATAGTCATAGTACCTCAGTTGCCCTAGAGGGGCATTGTCAGTGCTCAAGACACTTAGTAGCTGACTAGGTGTAAGGTCCAAACACTCACGAGAAGTGGGTTAGTGATGTCAGTTTTGTGTGGCCTTTGGGCCTTAGATATACATGTACAGTTGCATCAGTCCAGTACAACAGATATCCTTAAAACTTGGGTTGGCGGCTGTGTGAGATCGAGCCAATGCTTTAGTAGAGCAGGAGTTACCAATTACTATGTGATGACCAACTTCCCTCTCAATGATATACCTGATAGCTATGTGAGGACCAAGAGATCATTCAACAACTAGGAGGAATTGTATTGATGCTATCTGACACCGTGTTCCCACTGTTAACTAGTTCCTGATGGCTATGTGAAACCATATATTAATTAATATGCCATTCATATAATGCATAGTAAAATTAGTATTACATTCAGATAACACATTGTAGATCAGTGTTATATTTACATAATGCGTAGCAGTTACAATCATTAGGGTTAGAGACCCTTTAGTAGTGTACTCATGGTGAGGCCTTTAACATTAGGATTATGAGAAGCTTGAGATTCCCACCCCAGTGATAGAACAGTTAAGCCCTGTTTAGGTAGCATTTGATCTAGATCATCTATGTACCTACTACTTAGTATCATGTCTTCAATATTCTTGCATTATTAAAACTCTTAATGGTGCTCTAGTTTAGCGATTATACTGTTGGGCTTTGTAAACTAAGCCTTCAAATATTTTCTGTTGGTAGATGAATAGCTGAGTAATTTGTGGAGCATTATCACAACATGACTTCTAACATCTCCTTTAAATCACTGTACTATAGCTTTAGTGGGCATGTGTATTATTGGAATCTTACTTATGTATTTGAGTTATAAACTCTCATGATGTATTATTTTGATTTTAAATTACATGTCATGAAGCTATGATTTATAAAATATTACAATAACTATTTTGTATGTTTTATGATACCATTTAAAACGTTTGAAAAGAAAATAAACATATTTTAAAAATTAAGGGTTGCTTCGGTGGCCCAATGTGATATTTTAGGTATATTAGAGTTTAGGGTATTACATTTAGTGGTATTAGAGCATTAGGTTGAGTCAGGTTTAGGACTCAATGGTTAATTTTAGTAAGGCCTCAAGGAATACATGCCCCTAGGTTTTTAAATTACTTGTATAAGTCTGTAATTCTGATGGTGCTTTCTTTCTTAACTTGTGTTGTAGAAAAAATTGATGGCCAATTTCTAGTGTGGTCTCGAGGATCGGATAGAGAGTCGAGTCTCTCATATTGATAGTTTTAATTGAGGATTAGGGGGACGCGCGTGTCGTAGAGGTGACCTTCTTGAAAGGATTGACTTCTACTCTTAAGGAGATAGTGGATGCCATTCCTAGAGTGCAGACTGTTCAACTACTCAGCCATGATACGTTAGTGCCGATAGAGTCTCCAATAGAGTGACTGAACATGTACAAGATAGTTGACTTCTTCAGTTCAGGCGACGATGACCCAATTTCGACCGATTAGTGGTTGAGAGAGACCATGAGTACATTAAGATAGCTTCACCTTACCCCAAACCATAAGTTGAAGTGCATCACTGCTTTTTTTCAAGTGTGATGCTATAGACTGGCGGAAGAATATAAAGATGTCTCTATAGACAAGAGTGCCCACGTGGGTTCAGTTCTTAAGAGAGTTCAAAGGTATGTATATCTATGAGGCACATATAGATGGGTTGAGGATGTAGTTTTCTTATCTATTTTAAGGGGATTGTTTGGTGTACGAGCATGAGCATGATTTTCTACGGTTGAGTTGTCATCCTCTAAAGTTAGTTACGACTGAGTCCTTGAGGTACAAGATGTTCCTTGAAGGGTTACATATTGATATCCTTGAGCAGTTGGTGGTAGATCTGCTTAGAATATTTTTAAAGTTGACGCGACAAGTTAAGGTCGTGAAGAGGGTACAAAGTATGAAGAAGAGTTTGTTTGGTGAGTTACGCACCCTAAGTCGGGGGACTAGTGTATCGGTAGATCCACCTCAATCAGTGACAGAGAGAGCCGGAGGTCCGCGCTAGCCCTTGTCACTCCAGTTTAATAAGAGATCGGATGTAGGGTCTCATAGGAGACCGCCAGCTTTATTGTCTATAGCAAGCTGTGGAGGCTCGGACATGATTGTGAGATATATAGTGTGTGAGCATTGTGGCAAGAATCATCGATGAAGGTGTTTTAATCTCTATAGGAGGTGTTATAGATGTGTGTCCTTGTCAAATATGATGAGGGATTATCCTAGTTTAGGCGGCGATGTCTCAGCTCAACCTAGGGAATCGGGTCTGAAAGTTAAAATCAGTAGAGAGACTACATAAAGAAATATTAGATTTATGCTCAGAAAGGAAAAAATGATTTTAATGTTGTATATGAGATGCCATGTATGTTTTTGGTTGGCTCACTTTTTAATGTTGCTCAAGTAGACATTGGTTCATGCATTTCTTAGTGTTGCTAATTGAACTAGTTGAGAAAGTATCCTTGTAAATGATCCAAGTATCAAGATCTAAGTGCCTAGTTAGTGGGCTTTAGTGAGATAAACAAGGTCGCCTTAGAAATTTTTTGAGGGTTTGGGTCAGACTCGAAAGTCAACCTAAAGGAAATTGTTAGCACAAATATTGCTTTGACATTAAGGTTTCAGATCCAAAAATAGGAGAATAAATGGTTGTTCCTTGTTGGGTTTAATGTCAACTCTAAGAAAATGTCAATCCATAATCTCTCACCTCTGTATGTTCCCTAGGGAAAATATCTATGTGGGTTGTCGGGTTATATATGAAACCTAAGGATGTTTTCGTATCATTAGTTGAGAGTTTACGTGTCTGACCCTATAGAGAATTACTAGTCCAAATTCATTTTTAAAGGTAGAGGTCTCCATGAGAGTATTAAGAATACCCAAGTTGTCGTAGCCATCATGTCTGTCACCTTATTGTCTAAAACATCAGGATATAGCTTAGTTAGTGCCAAGGCACTTCAATTGCTAACTAGGCGCAGATGCCCAAAGTACTCGTAAGGAGTTAGTTAGCCAGGTGTATATTCCTGTGAAGCAATTTTGGAATTGCACTCTAGATACCAATGGTACTATAGGTATTTTAGCGATTCGTGAGTCTCAAAGTGCAGTTAATCCTTTGATGTAACCAGGATGCCTTCTAGCATAAACAATAAGTGAATCAACTTAGTGAGCCAAGTCTGGTCAATAGCGTTATCATGTTGGTATATGAACGTGAACTATATACAACACATATCATTATGCCGTCATGTAGTACCACAGATTTTAGTACCTCAGATGAAATGAGTTTAACCACGTTAAGCATTGTTTGATTAGCATTATCCATCATCAAATATCTTAGTGATAGAAAGTAATAGCAAGTGCAAGATGTAGAGTCTCAGAATCCCTTAGTCAGAATGCAATTGAGTGAAATCTCCACTTTTAGGTGTGCTCTCCAAGAGATCTAGATGTTGCCAGTTTCCATTGGTAAGTGAACCATTTCTAGTTTTGAGCACCTTAGATTCCCAATCAGATGAGTAGAGCATATGAAAAACACAAGGTGATTGAGTAATGGTTAGGATGTGTGAATGAGTATTGAATCAAAGTTGTGCAGTAAAAGCTTAGAGACTAATGATAGCAATTTGAGAATTGTTATCAAATCATTAGTAGTCGACATCGAGACTGTGTATGGAAAGTGTTCATGGGATCTCATCGTGTAGTATGTCGAGTTACATGATTTCAGCAAGCATCAGAGATTTACAGAATTGTAAAGAATTTAACTCGTTTTAGTAAGGTAAGTCAATGATGGATTTAAAGATATTAGTTGTGTTGTGGAGTAGAATTTTCCTTGTGGAACACTTTAAGTATCCAGGGTCAGGATGACCAGGGTAAGTCATATCTGAATCTAAGTAAATTTTAAAGATAAAATTTCTTATAAGGAGGGGAGAGTTGTAACACCCTAAATTCTGGGCTAGTAATTTTGGGTTTACCCAAGAAGTACGTAGACCCCGTGAAAATTATAAATTTAAGTAGTTGGCCTTATTGGGTCAGTCTAGGGAAAAATTAGCCATAAATGGAGACATTTGAATAGTGGAAATATATGGGTTGGCCAATAGTGTAATTATCCCATTTTTAAAAGATGAAGACTTTTTATCTCTTCATCTCTATTTCTCTTCATTTCTTCTTACTTTCTTCACCATTCTTCCTCCTAAGCACCTTAGCACAAAGGTAAGATATTGAACCCATTTTTTACTTCGATTTCGTTCATAAACCCACCAGCAACACCATTTTAATGATTCAAGTCTTGGGTTATTTCCTAGTTAAAGAACAATGGGCGTTTTCATCCAATAACTAAGGAAAGGAGTTTGGCTAAGTAAGGTGCTTTATTTCGGGAAACTAGCATCAAGGTAGTATATTTATAATCCTTTGTGGTGTTAAGCATTTTTTAAACATGAAGATTTACTAGGGTTTAAGTATTTAAGCATTTTAGGGTTTATACTTGATTTAACCCATAGATAATGAATTTGATGTAAAATATGTGTTCTTAAGACACTTTATGACCCTAATTAGCTCCATAAAGTTTCAAGACACGATTAAAAACCAAAATATGGCCTTAGGATTAATTTTAGATATTTTCCCAAGCTTAAATAAGCCATTTATGGGTTTAAGTATCGATATTAGGGTTAATATTATTGATATTAGATGATTTGGGGTAAAAATTAGGGGTTTCAAGCCGGGAGTATCGATGCCAATCTCTTTGTATCGATACTGAGGGTTGTAGTATCAATATCGGATGCTCTGTATTGAGACCAGATGCTTAGCCTGAAGACCGCTAGTCTCCATACTGAAAGAATGGTCTCCATACCAAAAATTGAGTATCTATACCGAAGGTTTGATATCAATGCCTAAAGAGGTTGAGTGACTTCAAGATGTCAAATAGACTTATAAGTTTAATATCGATTGAGATAGAGAATCTAGCATGGGTGTGAAAGGTTACTAAAATTCCCCTAGGAGCCAAAATTACCAAATTACCCTTATAGACCTCGTATTTACCATCTAAGGATGAATGATCGTTACAGAGGGCGTATCGACAATTGGTATGATAAGATAATCAGATTACGAAATAATGAGGTTGTATATAGTAAGAATGTCAGCGAATGATGAATGTACAATTGTCCCTCCAATTCAAGGGTGAATTGAGAGAAAACACAGTAGGAGCGATTAGAGAGTCGCCACCTAATCTTGAACCTGAGCCAGTTATCGAGCCAACTAGTGGTACACACAATGAGAGATCAACATAGTAATCATCGTGAACTCAAGAAATGCTTAGAGACTTCTCTAGAGACAAAGTACTAAAATGTCTTTAAGCAATGAACAACTAGAATATAACATATTAATAATTAACAATAGTAACAGACTAATACACCTTCACATAACGTTCAAGATGAGAGAACGAGTGAAATAGCAGCTAGTTAGAGGTTAACCTCACTTTAGTGCGTCGGGTTCTAGTAGGGTATAGTCAGACTACCTCAGTTGCCCTATAAGAGTATTGTTAGTGTGCAAGACTCTTTAGTAGTTAACTAGGGCATAAGGATCGAACAATCTCAAGGAGTGGGTTATTGATGTCAGTTTTGTGTGGCCTTTGGGCCTTAGATATGCATATACAGTTGCATCAGTCCAATATAATAGATATCCTTAAATTTTGGCTTGACGACTGTATAAAATGGAGCTAATGCTTCAGTAGAGTGGGAATTACCAAGTACTCTGTGATGATCGGGTTCCCTTTCAGTGATCTATCTGATAGCTATGTGGGACCAAAAGATCATTCTAAAGCTAGGGGGAATTATACCGATGCTATGTGACACTGGGTTCCCTCTGTTACCTTGTATTTGATGGCTATATGAAATCATATATTAGTCAATATTTCATTCAGATAATGCATAGTAGTGTTTGTATTACATTCAAATAATGCATTGTAGAATCAATGTCACATTTAGATAAGGCGTAGCAGTTATTGTCATTAGGATTAGAGACTCTTTAGTGGTGTACTCATGGCGTGGCCTTTAACATAGGATTAACAGAAACATGAGACTCCCACCCCAGTGATAAAATAGTTAAGCCCTATTTAGGTAGCATGTGATCTAGATCATGTATGTACCTACTGCTTAGTATCATGTCTTCAGTATTCTTGCATTATTGAAACTCTTAATGCTGTTCTAGTTTAGCGATTATACTGCTGGGCTTTGTAAGCTCAACCTTCAGATGTTTTTGGTTGGTATGTTAATAGCTTATTAGGTTGTGAAGCACTATCACAACATGACTTCTAACATTTCCTTCAGAGCACTTTACTGTAGCTTTAGTGGGAATGTGTATTCATGGAACCTTATTTATGTATTTGAGTTGTAAATCCTCATGATGTATTATTTTGATTTTAAATTATGTGTCACTGAGCTTTGATTTATAAAATATTGTAATAACTATTTTGTATGTTTTATGATACCATTTAGAATGTTTGAAAAGAAAATAAACATGTTTTGAAAATTAAGTGTTGTTTCGGCGACCTAATATGACACTTTAGGCCAATTCGAGTTTAGGATGTTACATTTAGTGGTATTAGAGAATCAGGTTGAGTAGGTCTTAGGACCCATTGGTCAGTTTTAGTAAGGCCTTAGTGAATACATGCCCCTAGGTTTTAAAAGTACTTGTATAAGTCTATAATTCTGACGGTGCTTTCTTTCTTAGCCAGTGTTGTAGAAAATTTTGATGGATAATAGTTTTGAGTGTGGTGTAGAGTATCGGATAGAGAGCCGAGGCTCTCATCTTGTCAACTTTAGTAGAGGATTAGGGGGTTCCGTTAGACGTGGGTGTCGTAGAGGCGACCTTCTTTAGAGGATTGATTTCCACTCTCAGGGAGATTGTGGAAGCCATTCCTAGAAAGTAAACCGCTCAACCAGTTAGCTAGAATATGTTAGCTCTGATAGTCAATAAAGAGACTTAGGAGGTACTAGACAATTAATTTCTTTGGTTCAGGCGATAATGACCCGATTTTAGCCGATCAATGGTTGAGAGAGACCTTGAGGACATTGAGATAGCTTCTCCTTACATCAGAGGGTAAGTTAGAGTACACTACTGCTTTACTCAAGGGTGATGTGTCCACTCTGTATGAGTAGTATAAATAAGTGCAGATATATGTGCAAGTATACACAATCAAACAAGTAATACAATGATAAGTTGAGTATCGTCTCCACAGGGAATTGGGGAAATCAAATAGGTTTGTCAAGGAACTTTACTTTTTCACCTAAGTAAAGTTAGTGAAGGCATGTACAAATGATAATGTTGTGGAAAAATAAAATGACTGATGTGGGAATAAAATGATAGTAATGTGGTAGAAAAAGGAAATGTCGTGGCAAATTTAATTATGTTGAGTGCAAACAAATGGAAATGTCAAGGCAAAATAAAATGTAAATACTGGATTTAATGTGTAAGACTTTAGCTTTCTCACACGACAAGCTGCTATGGGAATTAGTGATGGGAGTCACTAGGAAAATCTAAGTCTATTTCTCCGAATTATATTTCTTCTATGCCTAGCCTGAACGATAGAGTCTACTAAGGTTCCCTATGCTATCTCTAGTAAGGGACTCGATAGATTAAAGATGCCCTGGCAAAACCGATTGGCGTAAACCCCTGCAGTGATCCTATTGGTTTAGATAACAGGATATGTCTCGGCAATACCTTTTTACGGCAACATTAACATCTAACCTATTATTCTTGCACAACTATTTTTAGTCGAATGAAATCCTAACCTTATCTCTAAGGTGGATTAGGCCTAGTTACTACCTAGAACCCCTTGCTTATGTAGTTCCTCCCTAGTTTCTCTCGAATACTAAGGATATTTTTCCAAGACATTCTCTCGAACCCTAAAAACCTCCTAAGGAAAGGCTACTCTCGTAGCTTCTAAAACCATAAGGCATTAAGTTTCATAAACAGAATAGGTTAAAGCATAGAAAAACAACCATTCATTGAAATAAAAACTTAAACATCCAAGCGAACTCCCACTAAATAGGATTAGTTCATGGTGGGGTTCGAAATAAAAAAGCACAAAGCAAGTTTCATCCATTCCTTACAACTAATTAACAAAATATGAAAGCAAAGAACTAAGGGGGGAGAGAAAGCCTTCGACGTGCACTGCCCAATGCTTCAATCCGCCACCAAGAACTGCTCCCAGTGAACTGGCTCCTCTCAGATGCTCAGAATGCCACTCCCTCTGGCTTGTCAAGGAGAAATGCCATGGCGAGTAGGATTGACGGAGAAAGATGAGACCTTCTCTCTCTAAATTTTTAAGCTCAAATTTGGGTGGAACCAAAGTCTTCTTCAATATGTCTTCATCCTCTATTTATAGGGGAAAATAAATACTAGGACTTGGTGTCGACTTTCCTAGGAAACACCAAAACCATGGTTAAGTTGCTTGAGAGTCGGGCAGAACAAGCTATGATACAACCTGGGTAGCTGGCTGAATGACCAGCATAATCCTGTTGCAAGCGCCCAAGGACAGACAGGATCTGCAGGGGCAGGAGGCATCATCAGCAGAATCAGTGGTTGTAGCGCCAATCCCTGCTGGCAGATCTTCGAGGTGGATTTCTTGGGCAGATCTCTCGGGAAGTCGGAGACATCTGGCTTCAAAAATATCTTATCGCACTTAAAGCGCTTTCGAAATGCCATTCGAACTTGGAAATTGCATTTTGCTCAACAATCTCCTTATGTCATGGCATTTCCTTTCCTATTTTCCCTTGCTTTCAATTCTTGCACATCATCATACAAGCACTTTTCCCATAAGGCAACACCGCTTTAAAATTAAAATACTGTGGCAAACTGAATTCCACCACATGCAACTAAATGCTTCCAATTGCATCTACATGGTCCTAAATGAGCTATTAGACACTCAATAACTTAAGTGAAAAGGTCCCAAAATATGACCTTTTACGGAGTTATCACACCCCCAAACTTAAGCTATTGCTTATCCTCAAGCAAAGGATAGTAATAAGCCGAATAAAATACCATGACAAGTTCAGAAGTAGAATAGTCTTATGGGGTAAAATTTTAGCCCTCATCATATATGGCTTCAACATGCTAGACTGGTTCGAGAAATCTAGTACTGTCCCCTAGGGCAAGATTCTTTGTGTGGGTGTGCGCGTGCTTGTATCCAGTCCATGCTTAATAAACTTAAAAATTTTCTAAGCAAGCTTTCTTAATTTTCCATGACATTTACAAAATCTTTACTCCCAACTTACTTTTTTTTCTTTACCTCTGCTACGAGGGGAGTCAGCCTATCACTCTACCCTCCCACACTCTAGATGAAAGGGAGCATACCTTCCAGCCCCGAGCTAGTCAGGTAGAGTCATCCTGTGACTACTTTCATTCACTCATATGCCATGGCATAGCGGAGTGTCCCTCTACAGATATTTTGAGGCATTTATTCACAACTTTATCATTATTCATTATTTTTTTTGTTTTAGAAAAACTAGGAGTTTTCATCATTCAAAGTTTTATGCCACGACATTTAAGAATTCTCTTATAACAAATTCCTATGTTTCTCAAGCATGGAAAACATACAATCGCGTTTTCAAAGATTTCAAAGAAGAAATTCCTAGAGTTGGTTCTATCATCCTCAACCAATCATGTACATTCTATCCTAGCCATCAAGAATTCATCATCATTGGGCATCCTTAACTAATTTCAGAAAACTATTCAAACATTTACTAATGTCATGACATATTTATTTTACTACTATTATCATGCAATGATGCGAGAACCCTACTTCCCCCAAACTTGAGAGAAACATTGTACTCAATGCTTACTAAAACTAAGGAAAAATAAACTACATTCTATGAATGCAATGAAATGCAAGGTACCTTGACTCTACGCAGGTGATGGTGCAGCGGGTGATGATGCAGCAGTCGCGCGACGAGTGCGCTTTCTCAGTTTGGCGAGGCTGAAATGTTTGGAGTCAGAAGCTGGTGCAGCCGGAGGGGTACTAGGACCTTCTGAGACAGTTGAGAAGCTGGGGCTCCTCACGCTTAGATGCATTCTTCAGACGGCGTCAGCTCATACGCAAAGGAGCTTGCCGTGGCATCTTAGATTGTGACTCCTCGGTTGACTCATTGGGCTACGGTACTTCATGATGTTCTGCCACCAGGGGTTCAACAAATTGTGGGTGAGTTGGAGGTTGGCTTCTCGATATGCATCGGACGATGTAGCATAGATTGGATCAGGGTCAGTGGGCTCTTCTGCTTCAGTGGGCTGGGGACTTTCTGTACTGGGTGAGTGAGGAACGTCGGTAGTGGCAGGACGAGGTACTTCTGAAGATGCCTCGGCATCCTCATTTGGTGGCAATAGTGTTTCAGGAAAGTATGGGACGGTGAAGTTCGTATACGGGAGAAACTTTAAGAAGGCATTGGTGAAAAACTCATCTCGGTGCTTAGCGTAGGTAAAATATGTCATCAGTTTGTCGGACAGCCGCCCGACGTACTCTTGAGTGCGCTGGATTACCTGCTCAAGGGCATCTGAGTTTGCCCTGGCATGTAGAGATGGTGAAACACGAGATGCGGTCGCCTCCTTTTATTTTCATTTTGCGTCCTTCAGACCCAACAACATAGGGATTTTTTCCGTGGTAATTCCAGCAATACCCGGTAAAATCTCGTCAAACTATTCTTTAGGAACCTTCTTCTTACGGCATAAGGCAGTGATGAGATTTGGAAATACCAGTGCACTTGCAGGTCACTTCAGGCATAAATGGGCTTGCTCTACAATGATTTTTCCCACATCAATGTGGCACCCGAATATGATTGAGTACAGTAAAAGCATCCACTGGCAAGAAACGGTGGTGTTGTGGGAAGTGGGCAAAAGCTTGTGCTTCATAAAATGGTTCCATAACTTTACTTGAGGGAGCAGCTTCTCCCGGTCCATGGTCCTGCGACTTAGTTGCTGGCCGTTCCATTGGGTGTCAGGAAGACAGAGGTCTTCCAGAATGCCTTGGTATGTTTCGTTGTCTGCGTCCTACGCGAATGTGGCATGACGGTCTTCCAGAACCTGGAATTTAAATTAACGATTAATAGCAGTAAGAGTAAATCGAATAGAAATGTCGCAAACCATGACGACATGTTGGTTTGGCTCGGAGATGTTTGAGTAAAACTCCTTCACTATTGATATGTTGACAGTGGCAGGATGCTTGGTAAATTTTTGCCACTTATTCTTGTTAACCACATCGAGTACCTTACTTTCGAAGGCCTCCTCCTCCTCCTCGGAGAAGAGAAACCCCAACTCGAAAAAGACTCATCAGTTTTTGATGGTTTGGAACCGATCTCGGGCGACACCATCCATAAAATATGGTGGTACAGAAGAAGATGATTGGGAGCGTATCATCGTTAAAAGAGAAAACAATGATAGAATAAGAAAGCTTGAAGCTTTGGGCAGTTTCGGTCAAAGTGGGTAGAAGAAGATGAAAGAGAATAGAGTAAAAAGTTAAAGTTATAAAAGAAGAATAAGATAAGAACAAAAGAGAGATTTTCTTGGGGGATATTAAATTAAATAATGGGGTACAGGTGGGAAGAAAACAAAAAGAAAAAGTAAAAAAAATTGAAACCCTAAAGTAAAAGCAATTTTGAAAAAGTTTAAAAAGTTTCCCTCCTTTTACTATTCAAATTGCCACCCAAAGTGCACAAGCTTCCACCATACACCTCACGTGCTAGCCATGTGGGGTATCCCTTGCAACAAAAATAAAATAAAAAATAATTAATTAAAAAGAAGAAATATTAAAATAATGGAAAAGTAAAAATTATTTATGCACAGTAGTAAATTTAAAATGTTATGGCATCCTCAAGATGTTGGGCCAGTATCGATGTCATGCAAGAGAAACGCCGACTTGTCATGCAATGGTGGGACTCCCTGGTAAGCCTTCAGGCGCTGACAATTGACTTTAAAGATGGTCCCATCATCCATGTTCTTTATATCAACAGCGTCGTACAGGTAAACATGGTGGACTTCGAATGGTCCCAACCATTATGACTTTAATTTGCCTGGGAATCGTTTAAGCCTAGAGTTAAACAACAATACTTTCTGGCCCACATGAAAATGTCGTGGCAAAAGCATTTTGTCATGCCACTTCTTAGTCTTTTCCTTGTAGAGCTTGGCATTTCCATATGCTTGCACTCGAAACTCTTTCATTTCATTCAGATTGAGCAATCTTTTTTCCCCAGCACGTTGTGCATCGAAGTTTAGTTTCTTGATTGCCCAGTACGTCTTGTGTTCTAACTCAACTAGGAGGTGGTAGGCTTTTCCATATACCATCTTGAAGGGAGACATTCCCAGAGGTGTTTTGAATGCCGTCCTATAGGCCTAGAGCACTTTATCGAGTTTTGGTAACCAGTCTTTCCTTCGAGGGTTCACCACCTTTTGAAGGATTTGCTTGACTTCTCGGTTAGTCACTTAAACTTTCCCATTTTTTTTGGAGGTGATATGTCATGGCAATCTTATGTCGCACTCCATATTTTTACAATGCCTTGGCAATTAGCTTGTTATCAAAGTGGGTGCTCTCATCACTGATAATGGCCCTTGGTACTCCAAATCGAGTGAAGATGTTTTCGTGAAGAAACTTGAGAACCATTTTTTGAGTCATTCGTCGGTGTGGCAATTGCTTCAACCCACTTAGACACATATTCCGCCGCGAGCAAGATGTATAAATCTCTAAAGAAAGATGAGAATGGTCCCATGAAATCAATGCCCCACACATCAAAGAGCTCTATCTCTAAAATATTTTGCAGTGGCATTTCGTGTCGCTTGAAAAATGTTTCCAGTGCGCTGGTATCTATCGCACACTTTGCAAAATTCGTGGGCATCCTTAAATAGTGATGGCCAATAGAAACCTGATTGGAGGACCTTTGTAGCAATCCTCGCACCTCCAAAATTCCCTCTACAGGGTGTTGTGTGGCAATGGTGTAAGATGTCACGTTGCTCTTCTTCGGGGACACACCGCCGAATCATTTGATCGGCACATTGCTTGAACAAGTACAGTTCGTCCCAAAAATAGAACTTGGCATCATGCAAAAACTTCTTTTTTCCCTGACTGTTCAGTTCATAAGGAAAAACACCACTAACAAGAAAATTAACAAGATCAACGTACCACTGAATTGCCCTGGCATGTAAAATTTTCTCGTCAGGGAATTCTTCTTTAATATAAAAAATGTCATGGTATTCTGAAATGTTCTTGAGCCTAGATAAATGGTCTGTAACATGTTTTTCAGTACCTTTCCTATCAATGACCTCTAAATCAAACTCTTGCAGCAGTAATATCCATCTAATAAGTCTAGGCTTGGCATCTTTCTTGTTCACTAAGTATTTTATAGCTGAATGTTCGGTGTGAACTATAACCTTGGTGTCTATCAAGTATGGCCTAAACTTGTCAAATGCAAATACCACGACAAGTAATTCTTTCTCAGTGGTGGTATAGTTTAATTGTGCCTCATTTAAGGTACGACTAGCATAATATATAACATGAAATATTTTACCTCTACGTTGTCCAAGCACAGCTCCCACGGAAAAATCACTTGCATCACACATTAATTCGAACAGTGCCATCCAATCCGGGGGAACTACGATCGGTGCAGAGACAAGTCTCTTCTTCAGCTCTTTAAATGCATTGTGGCATTTTTAATCGAACACAAACGGTTGGTTCTGCTACAGCAGGGTGAAGAAGGGCTTGGATATTATGGAGAAGTCCTTGATGAATCATCTATAAAATCCAACATGTCCAAGGAAACTCCGAATGCCCTTGAAAGAAGTTGGTGGGGGTAGCTTCTCAATCACCTCGATCTTCGCCTTGTCTACCTCAATGCCCTTTGTAGAAATTTTATGGCCTAGAACAATGCTTTCGGTTACCATGAAGTGGCATTTTTACCTGTTCAGCACAAGATCAGCCTCCTCACATCGCTTAAGTACCTTTGCCAAATTGCCGAGGCATTTTTGAAAGTCATCTCCGGAAACAAAAAAATCAACCATGAAAATTTCTAGAAAATCCTCAACCATGTATGAGAATATGGCTTGCATGCAACGCTGAAAAGTTTTCGGGGCAGTACAGAGTCCAAAAGGTAGCATACGTGCCATAGGGACACGTGAATGTTGTCTTCTCCTGGTCCTTTGATGCGATGAAAATCTGATTATACCCCGAGTATCCATCCAAGAAACAATAAAATTCCTTTCCAGCAAGTCGATCTAGCATCTGATCGATAAACGGAAAAGGGAAATGATCCTTCTTGGTGGCCTTGTTGAGCTTGCGGTAGTCCATGCAGATTCGCCACCCGGTGATTGTGCGTGTAGGTAACAACTCGTTGTCTTCACTTGTCACCACGGTCGTGCCTCCCTTCTTCGGCACACATTGGATGGGACTCACCCACGAGCTATCAAAAATGGGGTATATTACTCCAGTGTCAAGCCATTTGAGAATCTCTTTCATCATAACTTGCTTCATGATTGGGTTTAATCTTCGCTGTGGCTCTATGGATTTGCCATGGCATTCTTCCAGCAGGATCTTGTACATGTAAATAGTTGGACTTATTCCCTTTAGATCTGCCATCGTCCATCCTAATGCTTTCTTATGCTGTGACAAAACACATAACAAACTAGATTATTGGTTAGGAGTAAGGGCAGAGGAAACAATCACATACAAAGTTTCGTTACTACCCAGATAAGCATATTTAAGATGTTATGGCAAATTCTTAAGTTCTAGGGTAAGAGTATGTTGTAATGAGGGCTTGGGAGGAACAAACTCTTTAAAATTCAAAGGCTTGAAATGCGTAGAAAGCTAGCCTGCTATTCCTCAGTAGAAAAATTATTAGGCTCTCCAGCCTTTAAGTCTTCAAATAGCCCCTCAGCAGGTCCCAGCTGAATAAAATTATCTTGGAAAAATTGATCTGCTTCTTTCGTGATTGTTGTATCCACTTGTAAAATGCTCTAGCATTCTTCAGGATCATCCATGTACTTGAGATATCGAAAGACATTCACAGTGACATATTGATCGACCACTCGCATGGTCAGCTCGCCTCTCTCACAGTCGATGAGAATACGAGCGGTATCTAGGAAGGGTCTCCCCAAGATGATGGGTGCTGTGGCATCAACCTCATAGTCCAGAATCAGAAAATTGACAGGAAAAATGAATTTGTCAACCCGCACGATGACATCTTCAATTCGCCTTTCAGGGCGCACATGTGAACGATGGCCTAATTGCAAGATGACAGATGTGAGTCTCGCATTTCCTATCCCAAACTTCACGAAGATTGACTTAGGCATCAAGTTCATGCTTGAGCCAAGGTCACATAGTGCCTTCCCAATAAACTCGTCTCCTATTAAACATGGGATGATAAAACTACCTGAATCATGTCTCTTCGATGGCAGCTTGCTTAAGGAGGAGCAAAATTCTTTTGTCGTGGAAATTGTCTCGTACTGCTCTATTTTTCTCTTCTTGGTAACAATTTCCTTGAGAAACTTAGCATATGTCAGCATTTGTTCCATAGCCTCCAAAAAAGGAACATTGATTTGAAGTTGACTCAGAATGTCAACAAATTTTCTGAATTGAATATCCTCGTAATGCTTCTTCAGTCTTTGAGGAAAATGAGGTGGGGGTCTAATTTTCTGTACTAATGGGGTGTTAACAGAAGTTGCCTAGGCATTTTTGTTTTCCCCCTCAATTTCTTTACTTGATGAACTCTTATCCTTATCCTCTTCTACTGGTGCTCTTTCCTGCACTTCTTGCTCAGCTTGCACGATCTCATGGGGCGAATCATCTTTTTGTCTTCCCCCAAACTTATCTTCAACATTAATTTGCGTACCACTTAGGAGAGTTAGCACATTGCATTGTTCTTTACCATGAGGTTTCGTGACTTCAGTGTCACTCGGAAAATGTCCTGGTCTACGTTCTTGTAATGTCGGGGTAATTTGACCAACTTTCAATGCCCTCAGTGACAAACTATGGCTCTGAAGCAAGTCCCCTTGATTTTTGATGGAAGTCGCATGGTCTTGCAACATTAACTTCATTGTTGCTATGCATTGTGGCCTCCAAAGAACTGGTGTTTGATAAAGATGGTCCTCCATTGTTAGAATTATGCTATGGCATATGCGATTGAAAATTCTGGGAGTCATTGAAATTCTGCTGCCTAGCTGGTTGATGAGCATTATTGTTTCCTTGATTTCCCCAAGAAAAGTTTGGATGTTGACTCCATCTAGTATTATGTGTGTTGGAGTAGGGGTTGTTTTTGCCTCGATTGAAGTTGCCTACAAAGTTGATGGATTCTTGATTGGTTGGGCAGTCACTCTCATTGTGATTGTCGTGGCATAATAAACATGTTGTATTGGTTGCCTTCACTTCGCTTGGCCTCTGAAAATTCTTCAACATATTGGTGATAGCAACAAGTTGGGTGGACACCGAATCTTTAGAATCTAGCTCGAAAGCTCCATGTGATTTGCGCCCAACTCCAAGCCTTGTGGATGGAAACTGATAATCATAGGTGGGAATCCTATCCAGAATGTCAAATGCCTCTACTGGTGATTTGTCAAGTAACGTCCCATTTGCTGAGGCATCTAGTATCATCCTCGTGGGTACGTTTACTCCATTGTAGAACATCACAACTTGCGTCTAATCTTGAAAACCATGATTTGAGCACTTGTAAAGCAATGTCTTGTATCGATCTCATCACTCATACATCGACTCGTCATCAGCTTGATGAAATGATGCAATGTCATTCCTGAGTTGGGTGTTCATGTTCAGAGGATTATACCGCAATAAATTTTTTTGCATAGATCAGTCCACGACTCAATTGAATACGCTGGAACGCCACTCAACCAAGCTGTTTCTCGGTCACACAGAGAATATGGAAATAGATTTAATTTTAGAACATCTTCGTGTACTCCTTGTTGGCGAAAAGAATCACACACCTCCAAGAAGTTACGAATATGCTGTCTGGCATCTTCATTTGGCATGCCTCCAAATTTCCCTATTGAGTTCAACATATTGAACATGATAGGTTTGAGCTCGAAGTGGGCTTCCTGAACCTCTGGTGCCACAATTCCAGGATTTAAATCGTCTAAAATCGAGTTTAAGTGATCATGAATGACACGAGGCCTGGGTGCATTCCCAGCAAATGGATTTGCCTCAGCATTCTGATAATCCTCATGACCATTGCCTGGATTTCCGATTTGGTATATATTTGTACGTTGAGCACGTCTTCTTCTCCTAAAGAGCCTATCGATCAAAGGTTCAACTAGTTCTAATGGCTCGTCAGGGTTACTTCTGGTCATACACCAAGAAAACTGGAAAAAGATAAGAAAAATAAAAGGTAAAATAATATAAAAGAAATATAAACAAGTAAAATAACAATGCTATGACAAAATAATTTAACTTCCAATTTCCAATTTCCCGACAACGGTGCCAAAAACTTGTCTGCTTGGTATGAGTAGTATAAATGAGTGCGGATATATGTGCAAGTATACACAATTGAACAAGTAATACAGTGATAAGTTGAGTATCGTCTCCACAGGGAATTGGGGAAATCAAACAGTTTTGTCAAGGAACTTTACTTTGTCACCTAAGTAAAATTAGTGATGGCATGTGCAAATGATAATGCTGTGGAAAAATAGAATGACTGATGTGGGAATAGAATGATGATAATGTGGTAGAAAAAGGAAATGTCATGGCGAAGTTGATGGAAATGTCGTGGCAAATTTAATTGTGTTGAGTGCAAACAAATGGAAATGTCAAGGCAAAATAAAATGTAAATACTAGATTTAATGTGTAGGACATTAGCTTTCTCACACGACAAGCTGCTATGGGAATGAGTGATAGGAGTCACTGGGAAAATCTAAGTCTATTTCTCCAAATGGTATTTCTTCTATGCCTAGCCTGCCTGACAGAGTCTACTAAGGTGTACTATGCTATCTCTAATAAGAGATTCGACAGATTAAAGATGCCCTGATAAAACCGATTGGCGTAAACCCCTACAGTGATCCTATTGGTTCAGATAACAAGATATGTCTCGGCAATACCTTTTTGCAACAGCATTAACATCTAACCTATCATTCTTGCACAACTCCTTTTAGTCGAATGAAATACTAACCTTATCTCTAAGGTGGATTAGGGCTAGTTACTACCTAGAACCCCTTGTTTATGTAGTTCCTCCTTAGTTTCTCTCTAAAACTAAGGATATTTTGCCAAGGTATTCTCTCGAACCCTAAAAACCTCATAAGAAAATGCTACTCTAATAGCTCCTACAACCTTAAGGCATTAAATTTCATAAACAAAACAGGTTAAAGCATAGAAAAGCAACCATTCATTGAAATAAAAACTTAAACATCCAAGCGAACTCCCACCAAATAGGATTAGTTCATGGTGGGGTTTGAAATAAACAAGTACAAAGCAAGTTTCATCCGTTCGTTACAACCCAATAACAAAATATGAAAGCAAAGAACTAAGGGGATGAGAGAAAGCATTCGACGTGCACTGTCCAATGCTTCCCTCGGCCACCAAGAACTACCACAACACTCCCTCAGGCTTGTCAAGGAGAAATACCATGGCAAGTAGGATTGACGAAGAAAGATGAGACCTTCTCTCTCTAACTTTTTAAGCTTAAATCTGGATGGAACCAAAGTCTTCTTCAATGTGGCTTCATTCTCTATTTATAGGGGAAAATAAATCCTAGGACTTGGTGTTGACTTCCCTAGGAAACCCCAAAACCATGGTTAAGTTACTTAGGAGTCGAGAAGAACAGGCTATGATACAGCCTGGGTAGCTGGTTCAATGACCGCCATAATACCGTTGCAGACGCCCAAGGACAAACAAGATCTGCAGGGGCAGGCGGCATCATCAGCAGAACCGATGGTTGTAGCGCCGATCCCTACAGGAGGATCTTCGAGGTAGATTTCTCGGGTAGAGCTCTCGGGAAGTCGGAGATAGCTGGCTTCAAAAATATCTTATCGCAGTTAAAGCGCTTTAGAAATGCCAGTTGAACTTGGAAATTGCATTTTGCTCAACAATCTCCTTATGTCACGGCATTTCCTTTCCTATTTTCCCTTGCTTTCAATTCTTGCACATCATCAGACAAGCACTTTTCCCATAAGGCAACACCGCTTTAAAAATAAAACATTGTGGCAAACTGAATTCCACCACATTCAACTAAATGCTTCTAAATGCATCTACATGGTCCTAAATGAGCTATTAGACACTCAATAACTTAAGTGAAAAGGTCCCAAAATGTGACCTTTTATGGAGTTATCATGATGTTATATACTGGTGGGAGACTATTGAAATGGCTCTACGACCAGAGGTACCCCAGTGGGATTAGTTTTTAAGTGAGTACAAATGTAAGTATATCGATGAGGAACATATAAATGGGTTGATGATGTAGTTCTCTATGTTAGTTTAGGAGGATCGGTTGGTGTACGAGTATGAGCAGAATTTTCTACGGTTGAGTCGTTATCCTTTAGAGTTAGTTACGAATGAGTCCTTGAGGTGCAAGAGGTTCCTTGAGGGGATACATAATGATATCCTTGAGCAGTTGGTGGCAGATATGCTTAGAATATTTTCAGAGTTGACACAATAGGTTATGGCCGAGAGGGTAGAAGGTATGAGTTAGACACCCCAAGTAGGGGGACTCGTGTACTAATAGATCCACCAGAAAGATTCAGAGGTCCGCGTGAGCAGAGGATAGTGACGTCAGCCTTGTCCCTCCAGTTCAATCAGAGATTAGATTTAAGGTCTCGTAGGAGACCGCCAGCTTCACTGTCTATGGCAAGCTCCAAAGGCTCAGACACAGATATGAGATATATAGAGTGTGAGCATTTTGGCAAGAATCATTGAGGAAGGTGCTTTAGGCTCTCTAGGAAGTGTTATAGATGTGGTTCATTATCACATATGGTGAGGGATTGCCTTGGTTCAGGTGGCGATGTCTCAACTTGACCTATGGATGCAGGTCTGAATATTTAACTTATTAGAGAGCATGCATAAAGAAATGTTAGCTCTACACTCAAAAGGGATAAATGGGATGTTGATGTTGTAGATAAGATGCCAGGTATGGTTTCAGCTGCCTCATTTTCTCATGTTGCTCAAGTAGACATAGGTGCATGGATTACTTTGTGTTGCTAAGTTAACTAGTTGAGAAATTATCTGTGTAAAGGATCCAACTCTCAAGATCTAAGTGCCTAGTTAGTGGTCTTTAATGATATAGGCAAGGTCATCTTAGAAATATTTTGAGGGTTTAGATCAGACTCGATAGTAAACATAAAGTAAGTTATTAGCACAATTAGTGCTTTCAACTTAGTATTTCAGATCCAAATATAGGAAAATAGATGGTTGTTCCTTGTTGGGTCGAATGACAACTCTAAATAAACGTCGAGCCACAAAATCTTTCACCCTTGTATGTTCCCTATGGGAAATATCTGTATGGGTTATTGAGTTAGATATAAGACCTAAGGATGTTTTCGTATCATTAGTTGATTGTTCATGTTTCTGACCCTATAGAGAATTAGTAGTCCTTAAAGGTTGAGGTCTCTATGAGTGTATAAAGAATACCTAAGTTGTCATAGCCAGTATGTCTATCACCTTATTTTCAGAAACATCAAGATATACCTTAGTCAGTGCGAAGGCACTTCGGTTGCTAACTGGGCACATATGTCCAAAGTACTCGCAAGGAGTAAGTTACCCAGGTGTACATTCCAATGAAGAAATTCTGAAATTTCACCCTAGGCACAAAGTGTACTATAGGTATGATAGCAAGTCGTGAGTCTTAAATTACAGATAACCCTTCGATGTCAACATGATGCCTTCTTGCATAAACAATAAGTGAATTAATTCAATGAGCCAAGTCTTGTTAATAGTGTCTTAGTGTTCGTATATGAGTGCAAGCTATATACAACATATAACATTATGCAGTCGTGTAGTGTCATACATTTTAGTACTTTAGACCAAATGATATCAAGCAAGTTAAGCATTTTTTTTATTAGTGTTATTTGTCATGGAATAGCTTAATGATGGAAAGTGATAGCAAGAACAAGATTTAGAGTCTCGGAATCCCTTTGTCAGAATGCAATTGAGTGAAATCTCTTCTTTGAGGTGTGCTCTCCAAGAGATCCAGATGTTGCCAGTTTCGCTCGACAAGTGACCGACTTCAAGTTGTGAGCACCTTAGATACCTGATCAGATGAGTAGAGCGTGCGTAATCTGCAAGGCGATTGAACAATGGTTAGGTTGCGTGAATGAATATTAAATAAGATTAGTGCAATAAAAGTGTAAAGACGTATGATAAGAAGTTGAGAATTGTTATCAGATCATCAGTAGTTGACATCAAGACCGTGTATGATAAGTTTTCTTAGGATCTCAACGAACAACCATAATAGAGAAATTTAATAATTAACAACAGTAATAGACTAACAAACATTCACATAATGATCTAGATGAGAGAACGACCAAAATAGCAACTAGTGAGGGATTGACCTAACTTTAGTGTGTTGAGCTTTAATAAGTTATAGTCAAACTACCTCAATTTCCCTAGAGGGGTATTTTCAGTGCTCGAGACATTTTAGTAGCTGACTAGGGCACAAGGCTCGAATACTTGCGAGGAGTAGGTTAGTGATGTCAGTTTTGTATGGCCTTTAGGCCTTACATATGCATGTAGAGTTGCATCATAGGGTGGGAATTACCGATTGCTATGTGATGATTGGGTTCCCCCTCAATGATATACCTGATAGCTATGTGAGGACCAGGAGATAACTCGATAGCTAATGGGAATTGTACCGATGCTATGTGACACCGGGTTCTATTTGTTAACTAGTATCTGATTGCTATGTGAGACCATATATTAGCCAGTATGTCATTCAAATAATGAATAATAGAGTCAATATTACATTTAGTTAATGCATTGTTTAATCAGATCACATTTAGATAATGTGTAGCAATTATAATCATTAGAGTTAGAGACCCTTTAGTGGTGTACTCATGGCGAGGCCTTTAACATAGGATTAAGAGAAGCGAGACTCTCACCCTAGTGATAAAACAGTTAAGCCCTAGGTATGTAGCATTTTATCTAGATCATACGTGTACCAACTGCTTAGTATCATGTCTTCAGCATTCTTGCATTTATGAAACTCTTAATGCTGCTCTAGTTTAGTGATTATATTGTTGGGTTTTGTAAACTCATCATTCGAATGTTTTCCGTTGGCATGTCAATAGCTGAGTGGTTTGTGGTGCACTATCACAACATGAATTCCAGCATCTCCTTCAGAGCACTATAATGTAGCTTTAGTGGGCATGTGTATTCATGGAACATTACTAATGTATTTGAGTTGTAAACCCTCATTAAGTATTATTTTGATTTTAAATTACGTGTCATGGAGTTTTGATTTTTAAAATGTTCTAATAACTATTTTGTATGTTTTATGACACCATTTAGAATGTTTGACAAGAAAATAAATAAGTTTTAAAAATCAGGGGTTGCTTCGGCGGCACAATGTGACACTTTAGGCCTATTCATGTTTAGGGTGTTATATGTCGCCCATCATAGGGGAAGATAGTTATTACATTATCCTTGGTTTTCCTTTGTCCTAATTTCATTAGAATTATATTAACCTTATTTTTATTGTCTTAAATTCAGCAAATCAAAACCCTAATCTAAATACCTTACTGCCACCCATATCCCCATTTTATCGTCTCATTCTTTGATTGAGTCTAGACGTTTGATTCCTCGGCAAAAAGCAACAATCATCACTCGTTCTCATTTATATATCAATTGGTATCATATTTGGGACGATTCTTGGAGAGAATCAAGTACTTTTTATTGTTATTGATAGCATACAACGCTAATGTACCCCAATGGAGATAGTTGAGACAACTTTATCATTTCCAGGTTCTTTTCCATTTATTCCAATTTATTTTCAATTCCTTATTGTTATTTTGTTTCTTTTCATCAAAAAGAAAATAAAAAATAAAAAAATATCAAAAAAAGAAAATTAAAAGGCACAAAAAAGAGAAAAATCAAAAAATAAAAATAAAAAAATCTAGAAAACACAAAAAAAAATATTTAAGACTGGTTTTTTATAGTTACTTTCCTTTTCTTAATTAAAATCTCCATTTCAAAATCTAGGTCAATCAGACACCATTAGACCCCTCTGATCCATCGTTTAAAATTGTTTAGCAGATTTGATTGTTTGTCTTTGAAAACTTTTCGTAGCATTTTATAGAATGAATTTGGTACTAAAATTTTCCTAATCTCAATTATATCCATTATAGGACTCTAAAAAATATTTGATAATCTTTGGAGATTAAAAACCCCTTCATAAACATTTCTCAAGTTGATTATGCATTTGATCAATAGATTTAGGGACTTGTTATTGACGATTTTTTTAGAAATTTATAGAAAGATTTTGGTGCCGAAATTTCCACATCAAAACTAAACTCATTTGAAGACATCCAAAAAAAGTTTCATAATTTTTGGACATCAACAACCACTCAAAAAATTTCTCAAGTCAATCTATCCAATTAGGGTTTTTTTAGTATAGCTTTTCCAACTTTTTCTTTGACTCTTATTGCTTTAGGTTCCTTTGTTTTACCTTCTTGTTTCTCTAAATCATCTAACAACTTTTATTCCTTGTGTTAGTAGGATTAAAGAGTTTGCATAATTCTTCTTCCTTGGATTCTCGTTCTCTTGGAGTAATAACTTTCTTTGGCCTCTTAGAATCCTTAAGTAACATTTTCTTCCTTTTCCAGTGATTGAAATATGATACAAACATAGGAAAGATTTTTGGTGAAGAGAGTTTTAAAGAGTACAAGATCAACTTTCTTTCCTCTCATTGTGTTACTTCCTTAGAGTGACTTGTGAGGTTTCTTTTTTTCTTGTTTTCTTCTCACTTTAAATATTTTTCTTTTGAGTGTTGTGGTTTCATGACGGGAGAAGAAGATAATTTGAACAATACCTTAGCAACACTATTAAATGTTGCAAATCAATAGTCTGAGTTATTGCAGGGAATTCAACAATGATTTGATGAACTTCCGACAAATCTCACCATGAAAGACAACAAAACACCAATGATTAATCGAGATTTAACAAGTTGGACCTTTTTACTAAACCAGACTTCACAATTCCACAATTCAAAGGAGATTACAATCCAGATAGCTACATAGACTAGGAGAGCAAAGTTGACCGCATGTTCTCTCACTACAATTGTCCCACGAAAAAAAAGTACCATTGATCACCTCAGAATTCCATGGTTATCCTCTCACTTGATGGAATCAAACACGAAAGGCGATACAAGGTTTTTGAATTCCAAACATCATGTGTTAGATCTTAGACGATTAATGGGAAAACGTTTTATCTAGATAGACTACATTCGTGAAATTAAGCAATGACTTCACCGACTTCAATAATACATAAGATTAGTATAAGACTACTACAATGAGATGACATCCTTAATGAATCATGCATACATACATGAAGCAAAAGGATATATGATGAAAGCCTTGAAGATACATTAAAGAAAACAATGACAATTGAATCACAAATTCAGAGGAAGTTTCATTTCAGAGACACTTACCAAGGTACTTCATCTACTTACCAAGGTATTTTACCTACTTCCACTTCTTCTTCTACTGCACCTTCTACCATAGATACTCGGATAATAAAATCAATGAATATGATGCTAGTAGCATTGTAATAGAAGATACCCAATGTAGTTCATCTACTTCCACTTCTTCTTCTACTCCACCTTCTACCAAGGATATTCAATCGAACAATGACATCGATGAATACGATGCTAGTAGCATTATAATAGAATATACCAATATTCAATCACTTAGCCTTACACCATCAAAATCAAAAGATGCACTTGAAAGTCATATGATGAAATTTTGTGAGAATGGTGTGAAACCACAAAAAAGACACTAAAAAAGAGGTCACAACCCATAAAAGCCATGAACATGAGCCACGTGAGGTGAGTGAACCTAATTGTGAAAAGAAAATATTGATTGAAAATGCATATGTGAGCACAAAAGAATTGAGAGATAACCCTTTCACAAAAAGCCTGGCATCCTTGTTTGCTTTACAAAATCAAATGTTTCAATTTCAAACATTAACAAGGATTTTCCTAGTGTGTTTATTTTTATCTTGCAAGATTTTCGAGAAGTGTTAGGTGATCCACCTGACGTATTACCACCAGAAAGAGGAAAACAACATCAAACGGATATAATTCAAGGTTCGATCATACCTCGTCGAACAAAAAAACTCAGAGAAACCCAATATTTAGATTTGTTGTGAAAAAACAACATTTAGGAAAACCTTAGTCATTATACCATCTCAGTGACGAAACAAGAGTTATTTCATGCCAAAGGTAAGTATATTGTTTACTTTGATGATATTCTTATCTACTCACATTCTCTTGATTTTTATCTCTTCCACTTCCACTTGTTCTTAATGTTCTCCAACGAGAACAATTTTATACTAACATGGACAAGTACTTGTTTTGTAAGCTTATATTTTTAGGCTTTATAATAAGTGCACAAGGAATCCATGTCAATGTTGAAAAGGTAAAGGAAATTCAAGAATGGCCCACGCCATTCTCCATAATCGAGGTAAGATCTTTCCATGGCTTAGCAAGCTTTTACCATCTCTTTGTCAAGGATTTCTCTACCATTGTTGTACCTTTGACGAAAATAACCAAAAATTCAATTAAATTTAAATGGGGACCATAACAACAAGATGCATTCGAACTTCTTAAAGGTCTGTTATGTTCTGCCCCAATTTTTTATCTTCCTGATTTTTCTAACACTTTCGAGCTAGAATGTGATACTTTAGGTATAGGCATAGATGTAATTCTTATGCATGAAAGACAACCTATCGCTTACTTTAGCGATAATTTAAAAGATAAACAATTGAATTACTCTACCTATGGCATTAGTTAATTCACTCGAAGTGTGGCAACATTATTTTCTTCCTACAAAGTTTGTCATACACACGAACAAAAAATTCTTTAAGTGGTTAAGAGACTGACGTAAGAAAAACATAGTAAAAAATACACTATCGCGAAGGTACATTCTTACATATCAACGTGTACTACTATTCCGAGAATTTAACATATTAAAGATGTACATCAAGATTACTCATATATTTTTTATATTTATACTCATTCTTTTAAAAGTATTTTTAATGAGTTTTATCTTGTAGATGGGTTTTTGTTTCAACTAAACATGTTATGCAGTCCACAAAGCTCCTCACATGAATTCTCAACTCATAAACCACAATTAGGAGACTTCATGGATTACTTTCATGAACTGCTTGACATGGTTTTTACATACTCTCTCTCGCCACACAATAGTAAACCAATAGACAGGACATATGAGGCAATCACAAAGAAAACCAACAATTGCTGGTGAAATGTTCAATTTCAACCAAAACACAGGATTTCAAGACTTGTGTTCAAAAGAGGATTTCTGGATAATAAGAATTTGATTCCAAAAAGGAATAAACCTCTACTAAAGTGCATAACGACACATTAAATTGATCTGTGTTAGTATTTCATAAGTTGCCTTTCCCACATATCTAATTCTCTTTCTCTTGAAATTTTCAGATTCGTGGACGAATCCTTTTGAGGAGAGGGGGAATGATATATGCACCAGATTCCATAATGATGACAACACATGCTTCTTTGGACTATTGGTTCTACTCGAAAGTATTAGAAGAACAAAGTTTCGAAGAATCAAAGCATATCTACTTGGTAAGTATAATGTAAGTGAATTCTTCAAATGTTCTAATGTTTTTCCCTTTTATGTTCCATATTCGAGGTCGAATCATTTTGAAAAGATAGAGGATGATACATGCATCACAAGGCTCACATAAAACGAAGATGCACTAAAGCTTCTAAGTGATCAACACGACAAAGCATTTGAAAAGAAGAATAACAGAGTAGTAGACTTGCGACTGCTTTTTGAATAGGATATTGATGTTATTTGGTCAACATGTCTTCTAGAATTATGAATGATTGTCTCTTAGTTTTACAAAGGTTCTTGAATCGTCTCAATCCAATATTGTGAACTCAAGATATGTTCGTTTTAGTGAAGACACACATACATAAAATCTTATACGGGATTTTATAAATATTACGAATTTTTAATATTTTTATTGATTATTTGTAATATAATTTAATATAGGTAGATACATTATCTTTTAGGATTAGAATTATTATTTTATGAATTAAAATCAAGTTAAAACATCAGTCTATTAGTATTTTATTAGGTAGTTATGTTACTACAAGAATTCCTCCAAACCTATATAAAGAGGGTCATTCCCTCCATTGTAAACATCAAGTTTTCTTCTTTATTATTCAATACAATAAGAGATCATTTTTTTCAAGAGCTGATATCCTTATGCCTTCGATGCTTCTTTTCTTTTAAATTCTTCCATGTTCTTGAGAGAGATATCTTCACACTCCGGTTTGCCTTCTCATTGCGATTAGAAGGGCTGGTAATAGTTGTATTACTGAGTTTGCCTTTTCATTGCAACTAGGAGGGTTCGATAGGACATATCCATCTATTTTCCACCTCTATAAACCATCACATTTTCCTCTATCATCACACCAACACCATATATAAACCCTAAGGTTTGCGTTATCTCATATACCTACCGGGGTAAATTTTCAAATCACTTTTTACAAAGATATGAGCTTTAGAATTTCGATCCCTATTCTTTAGTGCAATCCTTATCTATTTATATTTTCAATCAAAATCCATCCACAACTGCCCCTTGCTTCCCATCATAAGGGATGATAAGCTCAATTTTTTCATTACATATTTTTTTCTTTTGGTTATTTCATTATCCTTGTTTTTCCTTTGTCCTAATTTCATTAAAATTCTATTGCCCTTGTTTTTATTGTCTTAACCTATTATTCTTTGTCTCAAATTTAGCAAATCAAAACCTTAATTCAAATACCTTAGCGCTGCCCACATCCCCATTTCCTTATCTCATTCTTTGATCGAGTCTAGAGCTTTCTAGGTTTAATTCCTTGACAAAGAGAAATGGCCATCATCTGCTGCCATTTCTCTATCATCCTCACATGAGTTACAATGATCATCATTAGCCTCTTCTGTACCATAACATGAAGCACAAGACATCTTATTATGCTCGAACCTACCACCATGCATCTATAAACGCTTTTTAATCTTGGGAGCACCAATTTAATCTTTTATTGATTCTATAACATGACCATGTGCATCTACCTGTTTCTTGAATATATCATGGTTTACATCAAGTTGTTTCTCTCCACTTACATCCATTGAATCAACACTTAGGATTAAGCATACAAGATGAGGAAATGTGATATATATCAAAGTGTATATGTATGTATATATATATATATATGTATGTGTGTGTGTTTCAGAACGAGGAGTTTAAGGTTTGAAGAGAGGAGCTAAGCTTTTGTACCAGTTTAAATATTGTAGCATATTAGGATAAATTTTTTTCCATTTCATATTTTGACTGTGTATATGATTTATATTTTAGTTAACAAGTATAATTCTAAATTTAAACTTATTTCTTGTGAAAGAAGTTCACAAACAATATGCGACAAAAGACTAAACCTATTATTGAGGAATGTGATGAAGAGGAAAATTAAGCTAGACTTGGCTAAAATTAATATGATTGAATTGGAAAACCATGCGATTGTATTGATGGAAAAAGAGTTTTTGACGTAACTGATCTTATATCTAAATATGAAATAGAATCAATAAACAAGAAAAAGAGGAAGAAGAAGAATGATGTGAAAATTGGTGATGTGAAGAACAATATGTGGGGTTTTGACAGTGCTCTTATCGACAACCCTACTTTTGATTCTCAAACTAAAGAAGCTTTGACACTTGACCATAGTAGATTAGGATATTTATGTTAACTTTCAGAAGATTCTTTTGGAGAAAGGTTAGTTTTTAAAATGCTAATTTTTATTTAAGTCAGGGAAAGTAATAACTTGTCAATTAGTTTGATTCTTGAATAAATGCAGTTTATGTTGAAATTGATGAATGGCTAGGATTTGGCAAAGATATTAAGAAGACCAGTAGAAGTTCAAGATTCTCAATATTCCAAAATTCTCTGATTCTGTTGAAGTAGGAGGTGTTAATTATAAACTCTGCACTCTCGTTATTTTTTGTGTAAAGTAAGAACTTGAATTAAACCTTTGTGCATTCTATTTAACTCTAAGTGACTGAATAATCATTAAAAATCATATTCTATGAAGAAAAAAATGGTTAAAGAGTACATTTGTTTTGCTCATGTACCGATGGGTCACCAACGAATGGATTTCAAATGGAGAGTGGATTGAGGAATGGTGACCTTTTGCCTCCGTTCTAGTTTGTTATGGTGGTCAAAGATTTCAATTTAATGGTGTGAAAAGTGCTAGACAACTCCAAATCAAAGGATATTATCTTGACTAATTCAAGGTTTGAGATTACACATATGCAGTTTGCAAACACCACCATAATTTTCTTTGAAGTAGAATAGTATAAATGCCTAGACATTAAATGGTTGCTTAATTTCTTTGAGGTGGCATTTGGGTTGAAAATTAATTACTCGAATTCAAAGTTTTTCCCTGACAAGGTAGATGATGAAAGGGTTACGAATAGTAGTGACTCCAAAAATTTATAAATAGGTGTTCAAAAATTATATTCTTTTTTCAATATGATGGGTATGTAATTTTCTTTTATATTTTCTTCTTCACTTAATATATTGAATTATATCCGACCCTGGTGGAAGATGTCATCGATAGTGAGATAAGGGGTTTTCTTTTTTATTATCTTGGAATCCGGAGATAATATTATAAGATTGTATAGATTGAAGTCTATTTTTAGAAAGTTTAAAGAGAGACTTACATCGATAGTAGTATAAACCATTCAGTTATCTATTTGTCAATCTTTTGAGTCCATATACAACTTTTGAATGAGTTTGAGAAATTGAGCATGGAATTCTTACAGAGTTGAATCAATGTAATAGTAAAGATACTAAAGTTTAGATAGAAGGTCATATGTAAACCAACATTTGCAAGGGGTATTGAGATATATTGATTAACAAAACCATGAATGTATTATGAGAGTGTGTTAGGGATACAAGAAGGAAAAAAACTCTTTATGGAGACATTTTAGTGTGAAAAAATTGGTGATTTCACAATGCTTTTAACATTGTTTTAAAAGAAAATTTTGGGTTAGTCACTTTGGTGGTCTTGTGTAATGCTTTAGTCCTTTAATCTTCAGGTCGAATCAGATTAGAGTGTTACATTCTCCTCCCTTCGAGGCAAACTCCACTTCAGATGGTATGTAGTAGAGAGTGGTTTTGGATAACCTACTCTTTGGATGGCACAAGGTGATCTGATGCATTTACATTTGCATATCATTCATACATTGAAATATTTTTATTCAAATTATGAATATGACTCCCCCTTTTTTTGTTATCTTTCTACCGCCCCACCCCCAATTTCCTTTTCTCTTTCATTTCCCTTTGATCATGGACCCTACTATCCCTATCTCTCTTACCCTTTTTAATTTTTAAACTTCCTTTTATCTTAATTAAAAACAAAACCCCATATTTTATTCAAACTCAAACACCCCCCACGCGCACGGTAGAAAACAAAACCTCCAACTTCTTCTTCTTCCTCACAACACTTCCTTCCTCAAAAAAGAACACCATCGTTTCTTCTTCTTCTTCTTACCATCGCCGACCTTACCGAACCCTTACGCCTTCGCTAATGAGTTTCCACGCCATCCGCTCATCTCTACTCCACGATAGTGCGCACGTGAAACCAACCCGACAACGCCAACGTCCTATGCCCCGGAACGAGCACTGTTCGCCGTTCCTCTTCGTTGTTCTCGTCGTCTCCGTCATTCTAGTCCATGCCAACTATGGCCACCTCTTTCTATTGACCACGCCTATTGGATTTCCATTGTGTTTCAATCATTCAGTGACATTGGATAATACTCCTAAGGTAAACTCCAATCTTATTTTCTTTCAACTATTACTAATGTATTATCTCGTTTATGGTTTTACAGGGGATTTAGATGATGGTTTTCACCGATAACACCGCCTGATAATGTTTCCAGTTCACGACATCAATCCAGGCAGCCCACTTTACTGTCCTAGTGCCTCCCACCGTGACTGTGGTCGACATTAAATCCGGGGCAACACATTTGTTAAGTTTAATTTAAAATAAGGTTAAATTCTAGGCACCGACGCAACACATTTGTTAAGTTTAATAGACACTCATTAAATGAATTATCTTAAACAATAAAGTCATCTAAGAAGACTTCAATACCTTTCTCAATATAATAAAAAATACTAATCATACACCTTTGGAACATGGCAAGTGCATTGCAAAGTCTGAAAGACATTTGTCGGTAAGCGAATATGCTGAATGGGCATGTGAATGTCGTCTTTTCTTGATCTTCGGTTCTATTGGAATTTGGAAGAAACCTGAAAATCCATCAAGACAACAATAGTGAGTTTTACCGGCTAATCTTTCTATCATTTGATCTATTAATGAAAGAGGAAAATGGTCTTTTTGGGTTAATGAATTTAAGTTCCTGTAATCGATGCAGACTCTTCATCCATTCTGAACTCATGTTGGTACAAATTCTCCCTCAGAATTTTTGATCACAGTAACTCCTATTTTTTTAGGAACTACATGTATCGGACTTACCCATGTACTATCCAAAATTGGATATATAATATCTGCATCAAGGAGTTTTTATATCTCTTTTTTACCACTTCCATCATCGGTGGATTTAGTCAGCGTTTGCCTTCACGTGTTGGTTTTATGCCTTCTTCGGTTTTAATTTTGTGCATACATGTGGATGGACTCAACCTTTTTATATCGATGATGGTCCATCCTATAGCCTCCTTATGTTTGTATAAAACCGTTATTAAATCTTTTTCTTACTCCTCGGATAATCTTTTTGACATGATTAATGGCAAGGTGTTATTTGCCTCGAGGAAGGCGTACTTTAAGTGATCCGGCAACGGTTTTAGTTTAACTTCAGGTGCCTACAAAATAGAGGCAGAACTTTAGACTTAGAGGAAATTTAATTTAATTTGGCATAATCAGAATATATGTTCTTATCATGATCTTCTAGCTCCATGCATAGATTAAAGGAAAATTTAAAAAATTCTAAAAATTTGTCATCCAAAGGATCATTATATCAACAGAATTTATAATTTCCAATTTTTCTGGATATCTCATTGCCTTGTACACGTCAAACTTAAAGATATCACCGTCAAATTCCATGGTTAAAATTTCGCTCCTTACGTTAATCTTCGTGTGTGCAGTACTTAGGAAAGGACGCCCCAACAAGATATCAGAGGATGTGCTTGTGCGATCATTCTCCATGTCAATTATATTAAAATTAGGGGGAAATATTAAGTTGTTTACCTCCTCCAGTATATTCTCTAAGAGTCCTTCCGGATAAATTATCGATCTGTTGGCAAGCTGAATTGAGATCTTTGTATCATTCAAAGGCTCGTTAGTAATCATTTTGTAAACAGATAGAGGCATTACATTAATAGAGGTACCAAGGTCACACATGACTCTTTTTATCCCAACTTTACCAATTTTACAGGGTATTGCGAACATACCTTGGTCTTTCAGGTGGTAACTTTCGTTAGAAGACAGCTGAGACATGTTCTCCCAAATTCACCTTCTCAACCCAGTAAGCTTCCTCTTTGTCGTACAAAGATCTTTTAGAAACCGGGCATATCTTGGAACCTTTCTGATAACCTCAAGGAAAGGTATGTTGATTTCCACCTTCCGAAATACATTTAGTATTTCTTTTTCCTCAGCTTGTTTATCCCTTTTCACTAACCTCGATGGAAAAGGTGGTGGCACGTCATAGGGAGATGGTGTCGGATCCATTTGTTCTTTGTTATTCTTCCTATGAGATCATGAATCAACACACTTCTTCCTTTTTTGGATTGCTTTATCTTTTGGAACAGGTGGTGCCACTATTGTACTACTCCGAAGAGTGATGGCGCTGATATTTTCCCTTAGGTTTACCTCAGTTTGGGATGGAAGTTTACCTTGTGATTCCAAGCAGCCTACGATTTGAGCCAGTTGGTCATCCGCTTGTCTATCTCTTGTAAGTATGCTTCAGTAAGAATATGGAATTTTCCCTAAAAAAGTGCTAACCTCTCGACAATTGACTCTAATGATATCATCTGTGGCTGTTGTGGTGGTGGAGGTGGTCTCGCTTGATAACCTTGATTCGGCCTTGAGTTTTAACCATAACTGAAATTCGGATGATCCCTCCATCCTGGGTTGTAAGTATTACCATAGGGATTATAAGCTCTTTGGGGAGGTCCTAGAAAGTTCCCGGCTGCATTGACTTGAGCTAACGTGTCATCTTGGATCAGTGCACAACCATCTGTTAGATGATCAGGTAATGCGCATATTCCACATGATATGTTTGGTTCTTTCTTTTTTGCAACAAGAGAGTGGACTACTTCAGTTAATTTATCTATGTTACTTTCCAAAGAAGATGAACTTATCTCATGAACTCTTTGATGAGGTTCATTATTTGTTCAAAATTGTTGGGAATTTACGGCCATTATGGAAATTAAATCCCTAGCCTCAGTAGGTGTCACGTTCACCAAGGCTCCTCCGCTGGTAGCATCGATCATCTTCACTTCCAGGGGACTTAATCCTTCATAAAAGTATTGAATGAGCATTTTCTCTTTTAACCCATGTTGTGGGTAACTAGCACATAACTTTTTAAACCTCTCTCAGTAGTCATAGAGTGACTCTCCATCAAGCTGCTTGATTCCAAGTATTCTCTTTCGTAGTTCACTTACTTTCACCTCAGGAAAAAAACCTATCAAGAAAAAGACGAGTCATTTGAGCCATGTAGTAATAGAATTTGGGGGTAAATAAAATAATCACTCCTTATCCAAATTGACTAAGAAAAAAGGAAAAGCTCTAAGTTTGATTTGATCCTTAGTTACTCCATATGGCCTTATGTTGAAGCAGACCATCTGAAATTTCGTGAGATTTTTAGGTGGATTCTCGTTTGGCAATCCGCGGAAGGTAGGGAGGAGATGAATAAGGCCAGTTTTTAACTGGTATGGAGTTTCACCTTGGAGAAAATCAATGCACAAAGGCTCTTGTTCAGTAGGCGCCGCGACTAACTCTTTGATAGTAGGATCGTCCATCATAATTAGTTCTGTATTAACGGATTCACTTGAATTTGATTCTGATTCTGGATTTGATTATTGTCTCATTTCCCGAAGAATCTATTCATGAAGTCTCCTAGCTTTGGCTTCGATTTCCAGGTCGTACTCCACTAATGCGCCCAAATTAGTCCTGGTCATATATCAAAAGCAAACAAAAATTAGTAACTTTGGCGAAGTCCCCGACAACGGCGCCAATTTGACAACTGTCGTTTTGATGTCAAAATAAATTCCTTCTTCTCAATTAATAAATTAAGGAAATACATATTAAAGAGACGTAAGGTTTGATTCCACAGGGACTTAGAAAATTCTAAATTTCTATCTAAATTGTTTAAACCATGCCTGAAATAGTAAATAGGGGGAGTTATGGTAAAATGATATTAAATAAAAGGCAATTTAAAGTAAAAATAAGAGATTAAGGAATGTAAATTTGAAAATAAATATGGTAAAAACAGCCTCAAGCCTTGCTTTGACTTAATTTTCATCAGATTGTCGAATTAGATTTTCCCTTCGAGATTCAAGTCAGTTATTTTGTCTACAAGGGCAATCCTCGTGACTCCATTTTTTATACCAAATACCTAAGGTAATCTTTGATTCCGGCTTCAGAATCTAACCTGATCAACATCAATTGTCATAGATCAATTACCGTTTAAGTTTGTGACGACCAACTCGGATTGTTGTTTTAATAACCATTAATTTCAATCTCAATTCCCTCTTGGCAAAGCTATCTGCCCAAGTGTGTTCCCAGGAAATCGAATGTGTTTTCAATAAGCCAATCCTTCCTCCCACACATTTAATCGCAACAGCCTCTTGACCAAACTCAATCTTTGATTTGAAAATTGTTTTGATTTTGAAAAATAAGTGCATAGATTGAGAGAGATATTCTAAATTTATTAAGGGCCCTTCTCAATTCTCCCGCTGGAATTGAATCATCGCTTCAACTCTCGGCTTATGAGAAAATTAGCTAAGCATGAAAAAAATCACACTTAGCATATTTAAAAACAAGCTTAAAGGTAAAGTAAAAAACCGAAAACTTGAAAAGGAAAATAAAGAAGAGAACTTTTATAAAACTAAAAAGGAGAAAAAGCTTGTAATCGGAGTTGTGTGTTTAGGCTTACCCAAGAGGGTATTTATAGCCTCTAAAAACCTAGGTATAAACAAAGAAATTAAAATAAAAATAATCCTAAAGATAAATGTTTTTCTAAATTCAAACTTTAAAACAAGTCTCCTAATGCAACTCTGCCCATCGTCCATCTTTCAGAAGGTGTGCTGACTATATCTTCTAGAAACTGCCACTGACTGGACCTTCTAGAAACTATCACGTCAGACCGTGTCATGCCCAGAATTATGCCCATGTCTCCAACCATGACCAAATAATAATAAAAAATGTAGAATGCACCTATTTTACCACTAAGTCTGGAAAGTAAGACCCTGCATGAAAACAAGCATAACACAACCAAATCAACAGCAATAAATCCATAAGATCGAAGAATTAAAGAGTAAATACTACTGATTCTGAACACGCATTAATTTAAATTGGGAGAACCACCATCGTTTGACACTCCACAACCATTCTAGGTCATTCACATCTTTGTAGTATCGTTTAGGAGTGGCTAATCATCCAGTTTGGACCTCCAACATGTTGTTGGTCTTCGGTAGCCATTGGGCAACACTCTTAGTGGCCTGATGTGAGTTGGACAGCCCCTGGTGTGCCTTCTGTAATCGTGGTGTGTTATTTATCGCCTTTGGTGTACCCTCTATTACCTATTTGGTGTTCCTTCGGGGTTACTTCAACCAATCTAAATCCCATAGTGGATGTGGTATATAGTAACTATGGACTTCGTGCCTGGGTTATCGACGACTAGATATAGATATAATATGGTGTGGGTCATTTTCTCCTAGTTCAAATGGATTATACCTTAGAGAGGTTAGTACAACTCTACATCCACAAAATAGTGATGTTGAATGGAGTTTCAACCTCGATCATATCTGATAGGGACCCTCGTTTCACTTCTCTATTTTTGAAAACCCTCCATAAATCCTTAGGCACCAAGTTACTCTTTAGTACCACCTTTCTTCCTCAGACAGATGACCAATCCAAGCGTATTATTCAAATCTTAGAGGACATGTTATGTGCACCATTATGGATCTTGAAAGTAGTTGGGAGAACCACATGCCATTAGTGGAGTTAGCGTATAACAACAACTACCAGTCTAGTATTTAGATGGCCCCGTGTAAGGCTTTATATGGGAGCAAATACAAAACCCCTCTTTGTTGGGCAGAACTTAGCAAAGGAAAAATGGTGGGCCCAGATTTAATTGGAGAACCACATGTCATTAGTTAGATGAAGGAAGCTTTTGATAGGCAGAGGTCGTTTATAGATTTGAAATTAAAGGATATCGAGTTTTCCATATGAGACAAGGTGTTCCTTAATGTTTCTCCATGGAAAATTGTGCTCCATTTTGGGCGCAAAACGAAGTTAACCCCGCGTTTCATAGGTTCGAATGAGGTATTCGAAATGATTGGACCCGTAGTTTATCAGTTGGCTTTACCCCTAGAACTGGAGTGCATTCACAATGTGTTCTATGTATCTATGCTTAGGAGGTATCGTTTTGACCTTTACCACATCATACTATTATAGCAAATTAAGGTGAGCCAAGATATGACTTATGTGGAAGAGTCAATAAGAATACTAGCGAGAGAGATGAATGAACTAAGGAACAAAAAGACCTCCTTATTAAAGATTCTCTGGAGAATTCATGGTGTCGAGGAAGCAACGTGGGAAACCGAGGAGGATATAAAACTTTAGTATCCACATCTCTTTTATTTAGGTAAATTTCAAGGACAAAATTTCTTATTAGAGGGGAGAGTTGTAATACTCCGAACCCTGGTTAGGAGTTTTGAGCTAACCCAAAAATATTAAAACAAGCCCAATAGGCTTAAAGAATACCTTGGACCAAGTTAAGACTAGATAGTGGGCTTGTGTTAAGCTCAAATGGTAGAGGTTGAGATCATTTCATTGTCTAAGAAAAAGATGGAGGGCTAAAAGAGCAATTGTGTCCTCTTTTCAAACAAAAGTTGATAATTTTAATGAGTGATGATGTAATTGCCTTACCCACTCCTCTATTATCATCCTTCTTTGTCCTCTTATTCCTTTTTCTCTATTTCCTTTGTGTATTTATAGGTAGTATTAGGTTGCATTTTCATGCCCAAAATAGGGTATTTCTGGGTAACAGTATCAGTACTGCATGAACAATATCAATATTGTTCATTGAGTGGGCAAAATAATAAGGTGTTCTAGCTGCAAATAACGATACTCATTATAAGAGTGTCGATATTATCTCTAGGGTATCGATACTCAAAGGATAGTATCAATACCATTTTAGGATTTAGGATTCTAGTATCCTATTTTGATAGTGATTCTCAAGGGAGTACCGATAATAGGACGAAGATATCAATATTCAACATGTTTTTCAAACATCAAATTCATTTTTTGTATCGATACTCAGGGCAGTATTGATACCCTTATATAAAGTATTGATACTCTAGAACAAGTATCGACACCCTCATCTTGAATTGGATAAGAAATCTATTGTATCTTAAGCACTCTCGATATAGGGACTAAACACCATCTAAACTCTATACATAAGACTTTAAGTGAAAACAACGCAAATGGCTATAATTACATCTAGAAACGATATAATTTAGGGAATCATAAAATTAGCCTTGTATGCTGATTTGAAAATGATAAGGACACCTGAGCTACTCTAGGAGCTAAGTAAACACTTGCGTGGTAAAATGTCTAGACAAGTCCTAATTAGTGCACAAGGCACTTCTTACCAACTGGGAAAAGATGCCCTAAGTACTCGTTGGGAGTAGGTTGGTTAGGTGAATGTTATCAATGTAGAAATTTTAGATCTCACCCTAGATAGGCTAGAGGGGTGTGTGTCTCTAAGAAGTAGAGAAACCCTCCGACCATACCATGATGCCCACCTTGTATATGTTTAGTTTTGCTTCCTCGCATGCAATTAATTACGTTAGCAAACATGATTATATAATGGACGCATATAGTATAGTTTGGTTATTAGTATGGCACTAAGCATGTGAGCTCAGCATTTGAAAATTATTTCCGTACGTAGGTACTTAGAGGAAGGTTTGAGGAGGTTAGCGTGCTGAGTGCATTCTATACCGGCATCATCGATTAAGTATGTCTCGAGTATATTGTAGAGGGCATGGACTGTATATGGACCTTTTGTATTCGAGTTATAACTGTATTTTTGAAATACCCTTTAAAGTTTATTTAGATGTATTTTGGCGACTCCCGTAAACCGAAACTTAATGATTTTATTTCTATTTTATGATTATGGTGAATCTTTTTGTGTGGTTTTATAATCATATTTTTAAAGAAAAGTTTTGGGTTAGCCACTTTGGTGGTCCGTGTAGCATACTAATCATTCAGTTTTCGGATCGTAGTGAATTAGGACATTACAAACATATTCCATCAAGAGACGGGAAAGCTTAGGGCTATAAACGAGTCGAGTCGAGTCGAGTTCGAGTATTATTGAGCTCGACTCGACTCGAAAACTCGTGAGTCTAAAATTTTTATGCTCGACTCAAACTCAAAATCATGAACTGAAGCTCGTAAAAGCTCGAAAGGAAAAAATCTTAAACTTAACTCGATCAAAGCCTCAAACTGAAACTCGAACATATACGTTAAATACATAAAAACATTATACTATATTTTAAAAAAAACAACACATAAATGTTAATATTATCAATAATTTATTTTTAAAAAAAATAAATTCTTAATATATTATATTTTTGAGTTGCTTACAAGTTTTTTGAGTTGGGTATAAAGTAGCTCGATTCAACTCGTTAAGAACTCGAGTCGAGTATTTATCGAGATTTGACTGAGTCGATATCGAGTAGCTCACGATCTGTCTCGTCTTATTTACAGTCCTAGGTAAGTTTTTGTTTTCTATGCTGGCAATTTATCTAGTGTTTGTTGAGGGATTTTTTTTGCTGATATAGAGGTTTGTAGTTGTTTGTTCATTTATGTGTTTGTTGGCGGTCAAAAAATTTATTTTCGGTTTGGGTTCGTGGCTGCCAAAAAACTGGCCCACCCTATCCCGTGTCTATCCCTAGAAGTGATATAGTTAGGGTGAGTGTTTAATCGAATCAAATTTTACTCACCCAAAATACAATTTTAAGCATTAAAGAGATGTACGAGAAGCTAATTGAGCTTGTAGGACGTGAGCGTATGGCGGACCCTGAACCTCTCTCCCTTTCTAATTCTCTCTTCTATTCTCCTTGTCTTCTTTTCTATGATTATTTTCTTCCTCTTCAATGAAAATTCAACTTAAATATTTCAATTCAGATCATTGAGTATTTGATTTCATAACACAATTTTTATCTAAAATTTCTTATGAAATTTAAAATCTCTTACTTTTTTATCCAAACAAAAATTTTAATTCTTAAAATATTAAAAACCTTGACAAAAATGATTCACCTTCGTCAAAGTCCTCATCCAAATACACTGTTAATTATTTTCTCCTGAATCTCATTCTGTTTTTAGGTATAGTTTAATTTTAACCAAACACGTGAATATAAAAAAATGTCTTCATTTTCTTGAAGATGAGCCATCATTATTACACAATCGCCTGCTATGTCACCCTTTAACATATTAGTTAATCGACAGTTCAACTACATTGTTTGTCATCGAGCTATTGGCTTAATATGTGCGAGAACATGCTCATAATTAAGTCCGTTTATGGTTTAGTTTTAATCGAATTAATTGATTACATTAAAATTTAATTTTATTAACGATCAATTATTTAGATGTTAATTCGATTGATTTTTTTATGTTTCATTGTAGATTAATTTAGTATGAAATTGATTAATTAATCAAAAATATTTAATATTTAATATTTAATATACTATATATATTACTTACGTATTTTAAGTTCAAACTCGTTAAGTATTAAGATTTAATTATTTTTTAATCACTAAGCTCATTAAACTTTCAAGACCTAATTAATCAAACTTTAATCCAAATTAAAAATGTCTCTATTAAACTCAAATTAATCTAATTAAAAAATTGTCAACACTGGTTAAAAGTTCGAAGTTGGCACCTTGTATCTCTCTCCTATGTTGTGAGTTCAATATCCATCAAGAGCAAAAAATTTCCTTTACCCTCCCCCAATTAGAAATTGTTCAAAAAAAATTATAATTTTTTTATTATATCGGTTACCGACTTAATGAATTGAACTTTGTTCAATCTAATTACTAATTTTCAAAAAATAATCAATTCAATTAAAAATTAAAGAAAAATTGCTTAATTCAAGTTTAACTAAATCAATCCAATCAACAACTTAATTAATCGTTTGAATATCCTACTGGTAGCTCATACAACTAATCTTTAGATAATTGATCCTTAATCCTAAACCCTAATTTTATCCTCAACCGCGCCAAAACCTAAACCCTTCCCAATAATTGCATTATGTCGTTATCCCTCCCAACTAACACGAGCGTTCACATTCCTTCATTGTTTATAAGACAAAAGTTTTGTTGTTGATATGCTCTCACAAAAGTTGCCTTAGTTAATACAAATTAATCTATTTATTTATCAACTTAATAAAGCTATACTCAAATAATTTGTTTAATTAGATTTAATCATACCAAAAAACCCTAAAGCTTCTGATAAAGATTTATATTAGAAATTTATAAGTGAAAAAGTAACTAATTAATATTTAATAAATTATAGACAAAAGATGAAATTTAATATAATTCAATTTTGATTATCTTCAACATAAGGAAAAAATAAATAATTCGTTATAAATATAAAAACTACAAAAAAATATAAATACATGAAATTTTTTTATCTTATAATCATTTAACTAGTACTTTTTTTATAGAAGCAAATAATTTTATTTACAATAAAAAATGTCTCAAAATACAATAAAGAATTAAAATTACAATCGTAAATTAAACACATAATTAGGAAAATTTCCTATAATAATTGAAACAAAACCAACAACTTAAATTCACATAAGAACCATACAAGGAAAGATAAAAAATCTAACCAAAAACTCGAACAAAGATAGACACAAAAATATCTGATTGCATCTGTAAACAAACCACAAAAGGGAACAAGCTATTAAAAGACCGTCAGCAAACTGTAAATTAGACTTGAGCAACGTGAAAAACTATCACAACGTAATCGGGTATGTAAATCCAATTCGAGAGTCCAAAGTAGGGAACACCAACAATATATCATATAAGTGTCATCTTGATCAGTCATGGTAATATCAAATCAATACTTAGAAAGAAGATAAATGAAAAAAAGTCAAACGACTAAAAAAACATGTCAAAAGGTAGAAGAAAATGTGTCTTAAAAACAGACTTATTGAAAATAAAATAAAAATAGAGATATGATATAAAAAAGACAATAAAAAATACTGACAGTTGACAATTAACATTAAAATTGATGATGTCATCGTTTAACAAAGACAAGGAAAAAAGAGAAAAACGATATGCTAATAATAGAAAACTAGATTTTTTTTCAAAGTTCTATTGAAATTAAATCAATCTTTTAAATAATACTTACTTAAAGAAAGACATACACATTCGTACTTTCAAAAATTTTTAATAATTTAATATCAATTAAATGAAAATTCACATCCTTTAACACGATTTTTGAAAAATGAAATCAAGTTATTAACTAAGTAGTTGATCTTTGAATGCCTACTAACATGAAGAAAACATTATGCACTTAAATTCATTCGGATTAACAATCTTTAAAAATTTAGAATAAAATCAGGCGTATTAATATTTAATAATTATTTTGATACTTTAAAAAGATGAAAATGCAACCAAAAATTGCTTAATGACTCTAGTATGGACCCAGGGTGCTTGAACCATAATATATTTTTTAACCATCGAAGTAATTAAAAAAAGATAATGTTATAACGAATCTATATAATATTTTATTTAAAATAATCGAGAAATGTAGAGAATAATGGTGGTTGTAAAAACTAATAATTTAAGTATATTAATTTATAATGGTCTACAAAAAAAGTGGAAGAGTCGCAGCACTTCAAAAACGTGGTAAAATTAAACGTTTTCAGATCTCAACCACGAGCAACTTCCTAGAATCGTCTTCAACAAAACAATAAAGAAAACCAGAAATAAAATAATAAGAGTTTCAAGGTGTATATATATACATGTATGAACAATCTAACAGCGAATAGGAAGAACTCAACCAACCAAGCCATCCAGTTCAAATCCTTTTCTGGGCTCAGTCTCCAAGAACAAGAACAACACACCCAAATATGTACTGTGATAATGCTTCAGAATTTGATCTCAGCCTCTTGGAATCCATTCGTCGGCATCTTCTCAAAGATGATTTCGATAAATTCATTCCAGCGAAAAATGATGATGCGATTATTTTCGATCAATGGATAAACTTTGATCAGTTGTTTGTTGATGCATCGGAGGAGAAGGTCTCTGTTAATAATGTTCCATTCCCCAGCTCCGAATCGACTGTCCAGAAACCCCACGCGCCGCCGAAGAAGGCACATTATAGGGGTGTAAGGAGAAGGCCGTGGGGGACATACGCGGCGGAGATAAGGGATCTGAAGCGGAAGGGAGCGAGGGTCTGGCTCGGTACTTACGACACTCCGGAAGATGCTGCACTTGCTTACGACAGAGCGGCTTTTAAAATGCGTGGCTCGAAAGCCAAGCTTAATTTTCCAAACCTCATCGGCTCGGATCAGGCGGAGCTGATGAGAGTGACCGGTAGCAAGCGAAGAGTTTCAGAGCCATCTTTATCTTCTTGTTCATCGACTCAATCGCCGTCGTCTCCGTCGACGTTGGACGACCCGACTCCGAATCGAAACGGAGAGGGAATGAGATTAACTGTTCGATTAAGACAGAATTTGAACTAGATGTGTATCAGTTGATGATGCCAGCTGAATTTTGAGAGATAATAATTGAGTTGTACATATTCTGATAGTCGTTTCCTTTCACGGTAAATTACTTCTGTAATCATCAAATTATGGAGTTAAATCTATTTTGAAGACTAAACAAAAAAAATTGTTATTTAAAACATAAAACTTTTAACTTAATTTTAATTAAATCATTAATCGTTAATTATTTAAAAAAAATGATGTACGGGTACGAATCTTGAGGCATTTTAAGCTTTGTGAACCATCTAGAATGACTCTTAATAGAATATAAAAGGTAAAACCTCAATTAAGTCAAATGACAATTCAAATGATAATATTTTGCTTACATATTCTCTTCTTTGTTATAAAGGGAAAGTAGAAAAACTAAATTATCGAGAATAGGTAACAAAGGCAAAGTGGATAAGATATCATCACAAAAGTTCCCTTCACAATAAATGTGTTGGAAGGTTAGGCTTTGACTACGCCATCTGAAGCTGCGAATGTCTTCGAGATTCGTTCCCATAGGGTGAAAGGCGAATCTCCCTTCTAAATAAGTTGAAGAACTCTCCATGCATCCACCTTTCACTCTATAAACCCGTATCCGCGATCCCACCCAATGGATAAATCGATCCTTATCGCGTGAAGTTCAACAGCCACACTTGTACAAATCCCCAAGTGTGTTGAAAACCCCAATGGCCTACTTCACTACGAAAAACTGCACCCGCTCCTAAAATCTCCGGGTTACCTTGACAAGCTCCTTCGTTATTCAATTTCAAGCTCCAAAATCTCGCGCGGTGTCCACGCTATATTGAGATGACAGTATGGCGCTCGAGCAAGTTTGGCATTAGCCTGCAAAATCTCTTTTGAGGTCTCCACAATGTTACGCCAAATCCCATAATCCTCCTGAGCAAGTTCATCAGTATAAAAAATTCTCTTGCATCTCACAGTCCAAAGTCTTCATATTGTAGATGCAAAAAAGTGCGACTCATGCTTGTGATTTATTCCCCAAGTCAAGATTGCTGAACAACCAACTGTGAACATCCTGTGAAAAGAAATCATTTTGCATGGAATCTTGATGATAGAGCCATATAGTCCTAGTCGTCCCACAATTTCCCAAAATGTGAGATAAGTTCTCCAAGGGGCATCCACAAATGCTACAGCTAGGCAAATCAGTCATTCCACGATATGCTCTTCGTGCATTAGTAAGGAGCCTATCTATCCAAGCTAAACAAATAAAGGTTTTCTACCTATGAGGGACAAGAAGCTTCCAAATCCAAGTAAAACGCAAATCCTGGTGATTGGAATGACCATCAATGATTGACACATATGCTGATTGAGTACAAAATATATCATTAAGAGTAAATTTCCAGAAAAATGAATCTTTCATGATGGAGAATTTTGGGATCGGATACCCCCATAATTTTACTAGCAACTTCCTTCGACACCTGAGAAAAATTCTATTCAAGTTCCATTTTTTTCATCCGTAATAAACTCACTTACCTTTGTCGTGCTCTCCATTAAAACAATCGATACGTTTTGAAATTGACAACCCTAACCAATTATCCATCCAAAATAGGGTATCTTCACCATCACCGATTCTATGAATCATACCATCTGCTAGGCTTTCTAAAACATAAAATAAGCTCTTCCACGCATGGGATCAGGAGGACCGATGTTGATGAGGAATGGATGCATAGACCAGCAAGATATCACCAACTCCATAGACCGACTTAAAGGCTTTCACCCATAGACCATCTAACTGGGTAAAAAATCTCCAAGCAGTCTTCTGAAGTAGAACGAGGTTATGTTGTCTCATTTTCCTGAGTCCTAGACCCCCAAAACGGCTTGTCGTAACCGATTTTCGCCCGGGTACGAATTTTTCTTGGCGGGAAAATAATGTGAATAAATAAATTATTTTTATGAAATATTTTGAGAGTCTCCATCGACCTTTAAGGTTATATAGATTGAATACCTAAAAATCATCTTTTAAAAGAGTTTTTAAGAAAACATCATTTTTAAAAGATAAAATAGTCTGCATTTAACCAAAAATTCGTTTTTTTTAAATGATAAAAAGGGATTCGTGGTCGGTTACGTTTGGGGAAGGATTAGCATCCTTACAACGCCCAAAATTGGTACCCGTTGATTATAAATTGTCTCTATCAGTAGGAATTTAATAATTCTGATATATATTTAATTTATGATCCTGTTATTTCAGATCCAATCGAATAATTAAAATAATTTTTATAAAATTAAAGTATATATATATATATATATAGGTTTTATAAATAGAGTATTTAATTTAAAAAATATCAGAAAAGGAAATCTAGTTACTTTAAGATAATCACTTTTTTTAATATTAAAAAAAATAAATAAGTATTAATAAGAATATATAAAAAATAATAATTTGAATGAAACTTAAAACAAATATATATATATATAAATATATTATAAGTAATATATTTATTTATTTATTTAAAAATATCGAAATAGGACCTTTAGTTAATTTAAGACAACCCTTTCTTAATATTTAAAAATAAATAAATATTATTATTTAATCAAATATATATATTCATATGAAAATAATAATTAAAGTACAAAAATAAAAATATTGAAAACTAAAGGGCAATAATAAAAATAAAATAAAATTGTAATAAAAAATGACCAAAATAAAAGGAATTAAAAGCTATAGGATTAACTTGTAAAATATAAAAATTAATGGAAATAATTCGAAATATTATAAAATCTAAGTACTAACAATGTGTTTTAACCATAAATAATAAATTCGGTATTAAAATATAAATTATTAAAACATTAAGGACTAAATAAGCTATTTATCCTAAAATATATATGAATAAACAGGCAAGGATTAAATTGAAATAAAATAAACTTCAAAGACAAAATTAAAAATGCCCAGTAATTTAATTCGGTGACTGAAATGGAAATTTATAAAACAGAGGGACTGCGCGTGTGGTTTTCCCATGTGGGAAATTACACAGGACCCCTTCCCAAAACGACGTCATTCGGGGAGAGGTATATAAACCCAAAATCCGACCTTTAAGGGCGTAACTCTCTCCATTTCTATTTTTGCTTCTCTCTCCATAGAGATAGAAGCTCTCATTTTCTCTAGTTTTCCCTCGCCGGAGGGAAAACATTCGTCGGTCGATAGCCTTACGTCGCCGTCAACCGTCGCCGGCCACTATTGTCGGTGGCCGAAAATTCCCAAATTACCCTAAAATACAAATCCCAACACCTAAAGACCGAATATGGCCTAATTGTTTTACTAAATCCCCTTAGATCGACGTAGATCTAAGGTTATTTACCTTTGATGTTTCGGTTTTCCAGTTCTGTAAGGAGGCTCCAATGACTGTAGTCTCTTCAGTAAGTTTCTCTACTCTTTCGGTTTAATGTTTGGTTGTGTTTGGTTGTTCGTATTTGTCTTGTTTTGCTTGCTTTCGATGGTTGCTATTGTTGGTTGTTATTGTAGTGGTTCCCCGTTCTTGCCCTCTTTTTTATTTTCAAGGTTTAGTGGTGGCTTTATAGGCCACCACGGTGTTCTGCTCGGACCGGTCCCAAGAGGGATTTCTCGGTGAGTCACCAAACGTAGTTTGGTGACTCACCATAGAGGTTCGACGTGGGTGACCATCTAGCCTTCTGGAGACTTCGGTGAGAGTTAGGGCGTGGCAGCTGAGCGTCGGTGAGGTGGTGGCAGTAGAGGCGGCGGGCACGTGGTCCCTAGGGTATCATAACCCTAGGGTTTCTTGTTGGAGAGCTCTGGATCGTTGGATCTGGATGATGATGTTGGCGGCTGGGTGCCGAGATGATGAAACCCTAGTTAGGTTTAAGGTTACTGCTGGACCGGGTCGGGTGTCGGGTCAACCCGAATCTATGCCTTCTCAGGTTTGGGCTTGGATCGGGTCTCCTTTGTACTCTAGGCCCCAGATTTGGATCTGGGATCCAGCTGTAATTGGGCTTCCAGGTTTGGGACTGGAATATTATTTGTAATTATTTATTATTTAATAATAATAATAAAATATTAATATTAATAATAAAAATAAATAACAAATGGATAAAAAAAACTAGTGTCTACAACTGCCCCTCTTTGCTCATTCTTGTGTTAACAAGAATATGGCAAAGACGAAAAGATAATAAGTTTTTTTTTTCATTTGACTTATCATGGTTAAGACATAAATGTTAAACAAATTATTCTTATTATGAACTTCTTCTTCCTCTTCAGATGAGTTCTTCTTATTACAAACTCCTTCTGGAAATGTTTTAAGAAAAACAATCTCAAGTGAGATAGATTGCTATTTCGAGTTAAACTTTTGCAAGCAAGAAAAAGTTTGTTTTAAGAAAAACAATCTCAAGTGAGATAAATTGTTATTTCGAGTGAAACTTTCTCAAGCGAGAAAAAGTTTGTTTTAAGAAAAACAATCTCATGTAAGATAAATTGCTATTTCAAGTGAAACTTTCTCCAGCGAGAAAAAGTTTGTTTTAAGAAAAACAATCTCAAGTGAGATAAGTTGCTATTTCGAGTGAAACTTGTCTCAAGCAAGACAAATCTTTGTTTCGAAAATGTTTAATCTGAAAATGAATGCTCCTTTTTGCTGAGGAAGTCTTTTTGACTTTTAATCTCATTCTTTCTTAAAAGATCTAAAAAATTGTATATGAATGCAACTAACCTAAATGTCCTCACGAGAAGAGAAAATGTCCTTGAGAAAGACAAGATTTCAAGATAAATTTTAAGGGTACTCTCGTGAGAGAAAAAATTCAAATTTTATTGCCTAAGATGATGGATGTTTGATGCAATGATGCAAAATCATGTATGTGTATGCCGATGCATGTTTTCTCGACTAAGGGCAATGAAGAGGTGCTCAAGCAATCTTGGTTCTCTTCATGATTTGTTTCCCTTCTATGCTCCCTAACATTCAAGTTCTTTGCTCCAATTTTGTTCTTGATAAAACTAATTTTCTTTTACTGGACTTGTGTAGAAATCCAATAAAGCTTTTATCTTTGAAAAGAAAATCTATCATCTTAGAAGAATATAGATGTAGATATGCTAAACTCAGCAGAGATTAATTAGGAGAGCAGCGTCTTTTCTGATTTGACTCTTGAAACACATCATAGGGAGGATTTATCCTAATTCCTTTCATGTCTCCACATCTAATTGGATCTCAAACAAGGCAACTTGAACCATATCATGTTGAGATGTTTTACAATAACCTATCGTTCAACCTTAGTTTGCTCCACTAGTTTCTTGTTGTTAAAATTTTAGCTCACCTTCTCATGGAAAGAAATGTTTATCACTTCTTACTTCTAACCTTGTGGTTGAAGAAGACAAATTTCATCTTAAGTTAATAAATGGAAATACCATATGATCGCAACATTGGTTCAGCACCATAATCACTGGTTCATAAAACATTTGACAACACATTCATCCTTTCCTGTGGTTTCTACACAGATGTTCGTAGAACATTTGACAACACGTTCATTCTTTCCTGTGGCTTCTTCCAGATGTTCATAAAACATTTGACAATACATTCATCATTTCTTATGGCTTCTGCCCAGATTTCTCAATCAGTGAACTCTTTGCATAGTGTTCAGAGCTTTTGTAGGACGTCACAAGGACACCAAAAGATAAAACTCAGTGGGAATACAAATGGGATGCTTTGGCTTGCCAGCATCAAATCACCAAAACAATGCAACAGTATGATGAACAAATTAATTATGTATAGTCAGCTCGACTGTCACTACTTCACCATTTTCATTCTTCATATATTTCTGTCTCATTGGAAATATTTGCTCAAATCAATGATCTTTAAATAAGATGATATGGGCCTTCAGCATGCCCTAATATTTGCTGATGTGAATATTCAAAATGCATTCAAAATTGTTTCTTGTTGATGTGATATTTCAAAATGCTTCAACATTTTCTTCCTGGTGATATGAGCTTTCAAAATGCCCCATATGGATCTTTTCTATCTGGAATGGGCTTTCAGTATGCCCCTTTAGAACAAGGTAATCCTTCTTGATGAGTTGATGATAATGTCACAAGAGATCGTTACAAGTTCAATTCTCCAGACTTTCTAGCTTCTTGGACAACTTACTTTCAAGAATGCTTCATTGTTCTGGCCTTGCTTATTGTTTTTCTACAATAGAGGTAGAATAGACATCAACTTGCTTCAAAAACCTTTCTCATTTGAGACTGTCCTGTTTGAAAATGTTTTTCTTCATTTCTTTATTAAAGAATGAAAGAATTTTATAAAATATTTCCCTTATAAGTTCACAATTGAATCAAATCAGAAGCATGAATTCAATGAATATCAAATAAATCAACTACTCTTTTAAATCATTCAAAAATCATAGTCCTATGACAAGTGTCAAAATTATTGACTGATTTAAGGTGTAGGTTGATTCTGGTAAAGTAAGGTCTCCAGGTTGGTCCAGCATATATGTCTCTTTGAGCATCCATTAACTTGAAGAAATGGTTGCTAAATTCATCTCATAGAGATACTTCTTGATTCCATAATTTCAGGAATGGTTTTGGGATGTGCGGTGCTTTACCAAGAGCTTAAGATCGTCTCTTATGTCGTTGTTGCACCATTCAATATTCGAGCCATCTTTTCAGCTTTTCAAATCGAATCCTCCTTTGGTTTCAAGACGTTATTAAAAAAAATTACGTCTTGAACCTCCCTTTTATCAATTTTCATATCATGCATTAAAGATTTTAAAAACCAATTTTTGCAAATAAAAATCAATCCTGAGAAGCAGGATGAAATCTGAAGATAGTCTCTTTCGCATAAAAATCCATGTATGATTAAAATGGACCTTTTAGGTACGTAATATAGGCCAAGGCACATGGTTATGAAAGAACGAGATAAAAAGGCCCAAACAAGTGTTTAAGGGTAATTGAACCAAGGATCAATTCATTCTGATGCCTTCAATCTTGCATTGCTTGACTTGGATCTGCTTTGCTACTTGTCTTTCATCATTTCTTTTTTTGGATCCCTCTAGACTGCCAATTTTTGGGTTTATATCCATTTTTTATATCTCCAACATTTCTTGCTCTTCTTGTTGAATATGAATATTTGAACTAATTGCACTTGATCAACCTTATAACTTGAGGCTCAATGAATCACTTATCTCGATTCAATTTCTTTTTTCTTCTTTCATTTTCTTTTTTCTCTTTTTTTTTCTTTTTCTTATTTTTCTTTCTCTTTATTTTTCTTTTCTTTTTTTCTTTTTTTCTTTTTTCTTTTTTCTTTCTTTTCTCTTTTTTCCTTCTTTTCTCTTTTTTTCTCTAATGGATGAGTATAAGACTTCAATTGCTTTAAGTACTTCATTTTCCTCTTTCCTTTGTTATTCTTGACTGGATTTGATCTTCAAGCACCTCATATTTGACCTACCTTGTGGTTCAAAACTCACTTTACTTCATGGAGATTTGTCTTCATAATAAAACTATATTGACAATCTTTATTCGGTCGTTCATCATTTCATACACAGAAACCTTTGTAAAAAGAGGTCTCCAGGGGGATGAATATTCAAGATTAACTTTATTTACATGAAAACAATGTAATTAATGCATGATATATTTATCTAAATCAATCCCTCTTTTTTCTTTTTTATTTTTCTTGCTTTGAGTATATCCCAATCACTCGAAATTATCTTCGATAAGTTGGTCCATGATGCCCCATTTCGTCTCTTCTTGCAGGAAGATTCACGGATAATTGAAAGTTTGGTTCTTTTGAGGTCTTTTGGTTTTACCAGTATGATGGTTTTGTATCTGAAAAGATAAATGTGTAACTTTTGAAGTCGTGTATATGGTGGAATATTATAAACTAATCAACTCTACCCAAGAAGGTAAACATCTGGATTTGGTGTCTCAAAAATAGGTAGATACATTATTTTAGAGTCTCATATATAATTGTAGTGTCAATATTTAGTTTTTTGTAAGGATCAAGTAATTGGCGTTGGATGAGATATGGAAGGTATAATTTTACCACTTGCCAAAGATCTATGACTCTTGAAAAATTAAAAGAATATTTAATTTACTTGATACTCAAAAAACTTCAAGATTAAAATTTGATTCCTTGCTCATAACCATAAAAGAAATTCAAATTTATTTATTGCAAAAAAGGCGTGGAAAGGAACAAAAACAAGTTCAAATAAGATGTTGAAAATAGAAAGTACTACAGTGGTAGATAGCAACTTCTACTTGTTTATTAGGCTTGCCCTATCATTCCTTGAATGTCCATGATCATGATTCAATTAAATTCTGAACCTTGCGCTTAAATGCCCCCCTTGTGGTAGCTACATATTGCATTAACTTTATACCCTTCAGGAAATGGGGGTTCTTTTGGTTTAGACTGAACTGGAGTCACGAGATTCTGCTGAGATAGTAATGGGAGCAGTTCTTCTTATGTCATTGGAATTTCATCGATATAAGCCTTCTCTCGGGTCATTCTATAAGATTTGGTCCCATGATTAGTTAAATAAGACCTCACTGTATTGATATCGGCTTCTCTCTCGATGTCAGTACTGTCGGAGCCTCTTATCTTGCCTTTCTTGATAACTATTTCGATCATTTTTTCACACACGACGATGTTAGAGAAATTATTAGTCATAGCCCCTATCATTTGATTAATATAGGGAGATTTTAATGTATTGATGAAAAAAGTAGTGAACTCCTTTTCAGTCAATGGTGGATGCACTTGAGAAGCAATGTCCCTCCATCGTTGTGAATATTGTCGAAAGTTCTCGTTGCACTTCATATTCATGTTTTGCAACATTATTTGATCAGGAGCCATATCAGTCATGTGCTTGTATTGACCCAAAAAGGCTTGAGCTAAGTCTTTCCAAGAACGTATTTAAGTACTTTTTAGCTGATTATACCATTTGGATGCATGTCCAGATAAACTGTCTTGAAAACAGTGGATTAACAACTTTTTATTTTCCACATATCCAGTTATGCGACGACAATACATGGTGATATCAGATGAAGGGCATGTGGTCCCATTATACTTCTCGAAATCTGGAACCTTGAACTTTGGTAGGAGAACTAAGTCGGGGACCAAACTTAGCTCTTTGGCGTCAAACCCATAAAATGACTCAACCATCTCTCTAGATTGTATCTCCTATTCTACATTTTTCAGTCGTTGGATGAATTTTTTCTTCTCAACTAATTCATTTGGGTCAGGGACCTCATTATTAGTACAAAATCCATCTGGCTTCAATCCAGAAGCAGTAGGACTGTCAGTGGGGAACGAAGGTCCAGCCTGATATTGTGGGTTCTTAACAGTGAAGTGGACTGTTGGTTGGATTTCCTGATACGCAGAGGTGTGCTCAAGAATGTGAAAAGGTATAACACCCAGAGGATTTGTGGGGTTTTCAACAAGACTATTTCCAGCGGTCAAATGCTTCCCAATCTTGTTCAGTAAATCGATTTGAGAGTTTGCAATATTAGCTTCAATTTGTGCCAACTTGGTCTTCAATTCTTCTTGCATCTCTTTTTTCTCTATCTCAAATTTGGCTAGCCTATCCTTAGTTTCTTTAGACATTTTTCTTGTGTTGTGCTAAGCGTTCTTGCTACAAGTAAGAACCAATATCACTTCGGTCGAAATCCTTATTTTAATGAATGAATGTTTTAATTCATGATTAGGAAATATATTGAGCAATATAAATGTAATGCAAATAAAAGAAATATAAACAAGTTAGAGCAAAATAAAATGTATGTATAAAAAATAAAATAAAATAATAAAATGGTTAGTACCAAATAATTGAAAGAAAAGATCCTATCTATCATGGTATATAAATCCTAACCTCATGCTTTCTAGTTACATGCTTTGTTTGGAAAAATTAACCTAATCGCATGATTACTAGTTCGCATGTATTTTCGTCAGAAAAAAAATCAAATAAATTAAAAGCTAGAGCTTATTTCTCCTTTGTGTACACATATAGACAGAGTTTAAGCATTGTCTTAGATCGGGTGAATTTCTATGGTTTATTATATGCAGGGTTTTGGTTCTAGGAGTAAAGGAACTCGAATTGTCCTTGTTGGTGCCCCTTGGGCTGCTAAACCCTCAATCCTAGTCCATTACAAACTTAAGCGGATCGAGTTTAATTCGAAGGGACACATTTCCCTATGCCTGACACGAAGAATAAATCCTCATGAAGACATAGGGTATATGAACCCTGAAAGCTACTTGCTAGGTCTAACACGGAGAATAAATTCTCACGAAGACGTCACTTTCACTCCCACTTAAAAGGGAAAAGCTTGATTATAAAGCTTATGTTATGCAATGCACGTGTTGTGTGTGAGGAGAAATTCTCAAACAAAAATTAATATCTAAAATTCAATTAAATATTAATATATAAGAGTATAAAATAAATTGAAAGAAATCAAAAGAATCATAAATTACATAAAATTGAATTCTCAAATTGTAACTTATATAGACAATATATAATCGACTTAGGTTTGACCAGGGTCCTCAGCAGAGTCGTCAAACTGTCGTAACCGGTTTTCGTCCGGGTATGAATTTTTCTTGGCGGGAAAGTAATGTGAATAAATAAATGGTTTTTATGAAATATTTTGAGTCGCCATCGACCTTTAAGGTTAGGTAAGTCGAATACCTAAAAATCATCTTTTAAAAGAGTTTTTAAGAAAACATCATTTTTAAGAAAACATCATTTTTAAAAGATAAATTGGTCTGCATTTAACCAAAAATTCATTCTTTTTAAATGATAAAAAGGGATTCGTGGTCGGTTACGTTTGGGAAGGATTAACATCCCCACAATGCCCAAAATTAGTACCCGTCGATTATAAATTGTCTCTATCAGTATGAATTTAAGAATTCTAATATATATTTAATTTACGATCTTGTTATTTCAGATTCAATCGAATAATTAAAATAATTTTTATAAAATTAACCTATATATATATATATATATTTAGGTTTTTATAAATAGAGTATTTATTTAAAAAAATATTAGAAAATGACATTCAGTTACTTTAAGACTACCCCTTTCTTCAATATTAAAATAAATAAATAAGTATTAATAAGAATATATAAAAAATAATTTGAATGAAACTTAAAACAAATATATATATATATATATATATATATATATATATTTGTTTTTATAAGTAAGATATTTATATATTTATTTAAAAATATCGAAATAGGACCTCTAGTTAATTTAAGACGTCCCTTTCTTAATATTTAAAAATAAATAAATATTATTATTTAATCAAATATATATATTCATATGAAAATAATAATTAAAGTACTAAAATAAAAAATTGAAAACTAAAGGACAATAATAAAAATAAAATAAAATTGTAGTAAAAAAATAACCAAAATAAAAGGAATTAAAAGCTATAGGATTAAATTGCAAAATATAAAAAATAATGCACATAATTCGAAATATTATAAAATCTAAGTACTAACAATGTGTTTTAACCATAAATAATAAATTCGGTATTAAAATATAAATTATTAAAACATTAAGGACTAAATAGGCTATTTATCCTAAAATATATATGAATATACATGCAAGGATTAAATTGAAAAGAAAAAAATTAAAAATGCCCAAAAATTTAATTCAGTGACTGAAATGGAAATTTATAAAACAGAGGGACTGCACGTGTGGTTTTCCCATGTGGGAAATTACACAGGTACCCCTCCCCAAAACGACGTCATTCGGGGAGAGGTATATAAACCCAAAATTCGGCCCTTAAGGGCATAACTCTCTCCATTTCTTTTTTTGCTTCTCTCTACTTAGAGAGAGAAGCTCTCATTTTCTCTGGTTTTCTCTCGCCGAAGGGAAAACGTTCATCGGTCAGCAGCCTTACGCCGCCGTCAACACCGCCGCCGGTCACCGTTGTCGGTGGTCAAAAATTCCCAAATTACCCTAAAATACAAATCCCAACACCTAAAGGCCGAGTCCGACCTCCTTTTTTGCTAAATCCCCTTAAATCGACATAGATCTAAGGTTATTTTCCTTCGATGTTTCAGTTTTCAAGCACTGTAGGGACGCTCCGATGATTGCAATCTTTTCGGTAAGTTTCTCTACTCTTTTGGTTTATTGTTTGGTGGTTCGTATTTGTCGTGTTTTGTTTACTGTCGATGGTTGCTCTTACTGGTTGTTGTTGTAGTGGTTCCCCGTTCTTGCCCTCTTTTTATTTTGCAGGTTCGGTGGTGGCTTTATAGGCAACCATAGTGTTTTTCTCGTACCGGTCCCAAGAGGGATTTCTCGGTAAGTCACCAAACTATAGTGGTGACTCACCATAGAGCTTCGACGTGGGTGACCATCTGGCCTTCTGGACACTTCAGCGAGAGTTGGGGCGTGGCAGCTGAGCGTCGGTGAGGTGGTGGCAGTAGAGGCGGCGACCACGTGGTCCCCAGGGTATCATAACCCTAGGGTTTCTTGTTGGAGAGCTCTGGACTGTTGGATCTTGCCAGATCCAACGGCTGATGATGTTGGCGGCTGGGTGCTGAGATGATTAAACCCTAGTTGGATTTAGGGTTACTGCTAGATCGGGTCGGGTTTCGGGTCAACCTAAATCTGAGCCTTCTCGATCTTGGGCTTGGATCGAGTCTCCTTTGTACTATGGGCTCCGGATTTGGATCTGGGATCCAGTTGTAATTGGGCTTCCGGGTTTGGGCCTGGAATATTATTTGTAATTATTTATTATTTAATAATAATAATAAAATAATATTAATACTAATAATAATAATAAATAACAAATGGATAAAAAACTAGTGTCTTACACATCTCGATTTGCAAACTTCATCCTAGGCTACCAGATGTTTACAACGTTTAATTTCATTGCCACCTCATGAAAATCTCGGGTTAACTCTGTCAATATCTTCAGTTATACCAGCCGACAATTGGGCAGTCATCATTGCGTAGGTAGGAATGGCCGAAGTGGGCGAGCTAACGAGGGTAGTTCTTCCCGCAATATTTAGATTTTTTGCTTTCCAACAACTAAGGCAAGAACTGATCTTCTCAACAATATCCCCAGATGTATGCTTTGTAACTCGACCATGAATCAAGGGTACACCAAGGTACTTACCTAAATCTGTACAAGAACTAATATTGAACAACTTGATTTTGCATGAGGGAAATGAACAACTTGGACTTATCAAAACTAAACTTAGCACCCGACACTTGAAAAAATTGATAAAGCACTCATTTGATAACATGAGCCTGTTGGACGCTCTCCCAAATAAGAAGTGATCATCAACGAAAAATAGATGTAAGATATGAGAGCCAGTACTACCAAGCTTGATAGGCTTCCATATGTTCTTGTCAACCTCGCTTTAATCAAATGTCCAAGTCTCTCCGTGCATAACACAAAAAAGATACGGTGAAATAGGATTCTTGACGTAAACCTCTAGAAGGACCGAAGAAGTTTGTCTTCTCTCCATTCCACAAAATAGAGAATTTAGTATTCTGAACATAGAAAAGAATAAGATTAATCCTTCAACAAGTATATTTATAACCTATGAATAGATTGTAAAAATGTTTATACGTTATATGGACAACTTTAATAAATATTTTTAAAAATAGTCCTAAATTGTTTTACAGTATATATATTTTTTAACACTAAAAGTCAATGTTATTTATACCGAAAGTATACATGTTTATAAATCAATCTACTTATTTCAAATATATTTTACTATATGAATTCACATTTGCTTATTTGATTTTTTTTAAGAGTAACAATTAGAATATCATTCAAAAGAAAGAAAGTTGTACTTTTACATGGTTTTACACATATCGATTGAATTTAATTTGATCGGTATTATCATAAGTGCAATATACAAGATAATGTATGATTGAATGTATGTAAGTGTACATTAACTTGTCCAAATTTGTAACATCCTAAATCTGATTGGGTTTAAAGTACCACATTGGGCTACCGAGGCAACCCCTGCTTTTTAAAACTTGTTCGTTTTCATTTCAAACATATTCAATGGTATCATAATAAACATAAATAACAGTTACATAAACACTTTATAAAAATCAGAGCTATGTGACACATAGATTAAATCAAAACAGTACAAACTCAGAGTTACAAATTTGAAAACATTAGTAAGATTCTATGAATACATATACCCACTAAAGCTACAATACAGTATTCTGAAGGAGATATTGGAAGTCTTGTTGCAACGGTGCTCCTCGAACTACTCAATCTAATAACCTATGAAAGGAAAACATTCAAATATTGAGCTTACAAAGCCCAGTAGTATAATCGCTAATCTAGAGCAGCATAATGAGTTTCATAAACATAAGCATGTTAAAGACATGGTACTAAACAGTAGGTACATATATGATCTTAATCAAGTGCTACCTACTTAGGGCTGAACTGTTCTATCATTATAATGGGAGTCTTACCCTTCCCTTAATCTTATACTAAGGGTCTCGCAATGAGTACACCACTAAAGGGTCCTTAACCTTAATGACTATAACTGCTACGCATTATCTAAATGTGATACTGACTCTACTGTACATGACCTGAATGCAATACTGACAAGTATATGGTCTCACATAGCCATCAAACACCAGTTAAATGAGGGAACCTGATGCCACATAGCAATGGTGAAATTCTCAATAAGCTATTGAATGATCTCCTGGTCCTCACATAGCAATACATAGATCATGGAAGGGGAACCCAATGTCACATAGCGTTGATACAATTCCCACTCAAATAAAGCATTGGTTGAGTCTCACATAGCCGTCAAGCCAAGCTCTAAGGATAATTGTTGTACTGGATTGATGCAACTATATATGTATATCTAAAGGCCCAAAAACCATACAATACTGACATCGCTAACCCATTTCTCATGAGTGTTTAGACCTCGGGCCCTAGTTAGCCCTAAAGTGCCTCACACATTGATAATACCCCACTAGGGCAACTAAGGTAGCCTAACTACACATTAGTGTAACTCGACACACAAAAAGTGAGGTTAACCTCTTACTAGTTGCTATCTTGCTCATTCTCTCATGTAGAACATCATGTGAAGTTTTATTAGTCTGTTACTTCTGCTAGTTTATTAAACGGTCATATTCTGGTCATTTGTTACTTAGGGCGTTCTAGTCATTTTTATCTCTAGAAAAGTCTCAACGTGTTTCGTGATTTTACGATAATTATTGTGTTTATTTCTTGTTTTCTACAACACTAGCTAGTACGATATCTAATTCGGGTTCATTACTTGGTAGTAACTCTCTAATCGCTCTTACTACGCTTTCCCTTAATTCACCCTCGAATTAGAGGGACAACTGTATGTTCACCATTTTTTAACATTCATGTCGTACATGATTATGTTATTTCATAATTTGATTATTTCGTCATACTGCTTGCCGGTACATTATCTATAACGGTCCTTCATTCTTAGGTATTCACTACATGTTCAACTAAAGATACTTGAACACTGTATGCTTACTATTGTTACTCTGGCTATAACTCACTCCTACGAGTGTTTCTAGGCTCCTTTGGCCATTTATGTCCCCCACGTACTAAGTTCTACCATTACAGACCATCCTTAGCTCTTACGGGCCTTAAATAGGTCAAATATAATCATCTAAAGTGAGTAGTATTGATACCCTACTTGCAATATCGATACCCTAAGGTCAAGTATTGATAACTTTACGAGTATCTGTACAAAAAAGGGTTTATGTTGCTAAAATTATGGCCCAATATCAATATTATTACCCTAAGAATCGATATTGTAGGGGTATTATCGATACTCTCCCCAACAGTATCGATACTCCATGCTTGAAATCCCTAGATTTCAACCCAATTCATACAGTATCGATACTACTTATATAGTATCGATACTTGAACCCAGAAATGTCTTATTTAGGCTTGGGAAACACCCAAAAATAATCTCAAATGTCTTAGTTTGGTTTCTAATCATGTACTAAAGCTTTAGGAAGTTACTTAGGATCTTAGAGTGTCATAAAAATATATTCTTTACATTAATTTCATCATATAATCATAAAATCAAGCATAAAACGTCAAAATACTTAAAAGTCCAAATATAAAAAGAACTTCATGATTATGAAAGTCTTAACACCACAAAGGATTAGAAATACATTATCTTGATGTTAGAAACTCGAAATGAAGTTCTTTGCTTAGCCACACACCCTTTCTCTATGATTTGGTTGACTTCTCGCAAACAAATATACAAGGATTTCCTTAACAAAAAGAATGTTATAGGGAGAAATAGGGTCAGATTTGAAACTTATTGAAGTTGATAGAGGAGTTCTTACCACCTACTTGAAGTTATTAAGACTAGGGGAAGAACAGAAGAAGAGAAAGGAAGAAAATGAGAAGATGGAAAAAAGATAAAAGGGTTTTCATCTTTCAAAATGGAATAATTGCTCTTTTGGTCATTCCTCATTTTTCAACTATTAAAAAAACCCTTTTAAGGCTAATTTGGATCCTAACCCAACTAGGTCCAACAACTTTAATTAAGAATTCCATGAGGTCCACTTACCTCTCGAATTGGAAAAATTGGTGGTTGTTTGAGTTGTACATTAACTTTTTATTGAGATATGATAAAATTATATTTCAATGATGTCTACTGATATTGTTGTTGCTTTGAAGAATTGACTTGACGATATAATGTTTAACCATTAACTCAACAACATAATATAAATAGAGAGTCAGTCCACAAAATACAACTCAAACAATTCATAGATTAAATTTTATCATGTCTTAGTTAGTAGGTTAACATCCAACTCAGACAACCATCAATTTTTTAAGGGAAAATAATGAGTTTGAAACATATGAATAATCGGATGACTATTTTGTAACTTTTAATAGTTGAGAGACTAAATAAAATAACACCCTATAATCGATAGAACATTTTATAATTTTTAATAATCAAAAGACTAAATAAAGTAGTATCTTATAATCAAGATCATTTGGTTACTTTACACTTAAAATTAAAAAAAAGCGTTAATAAATTTTAGGATAAAGTATATAAATAGTCCCTAAACTTTTAAGGTGCTTGCATTTTGGTCACACAACTTTTGAAACTTGAAATACAAACATCAAACTTTTAGTTCGTTTTCAGTAAGGTCCCTACTGTTACTTCCCGTTAGTTTTTGCTGACGTGGAACTTAACTCCCGTTAGCCTTCTTCTTATTATTCTTCTTCCAAATCATCTGCAAATCAAAAACACATATTTATAGTAAAAATCAGAACTTTTCAATTCAGAAGAGAATAGATAAAAGCAATAATATATATTCAAACTTCCTATTATTCAACAGCACCGGCATAACTGGTGCAAAAGAGATGCACGACGTTATTATGCTTCTGAAAGTGCTAGATCTGCCTCAATGGCAGCATTAAGATCATCGAGTACCTCATTGTAACGCTTCATGTTTATACTCTACAAAACTCTTTCAAAAAACTCAACAACATTTTTCGTGTTTCCATCTTCACATCCAAGTAATTATACAAAACAAAACCCATGTAACCAATGAAATTATACAACCAACATTTACATCAAAACCCACTACTTTTTTTCCAACAAAACCATAGATCAAATTATCAAATCTGCATCAAATTAATGGGAATCTTCCCAAAACACATAAATAAATAAATAATTGACTAACATAAAGCAAAAATGAGTGGCTGAAGAAGCAAAAGCTGACAAATCAACACAAAATTGGGTATAAAAACTTTGTAGACCAATCCTTTCCATGCCATAGAATCAAATGCCCGCCTCAAACTCAAACGCTTCAACATTGTTCTTCCTTAGTTTCTACAAACCAATAGATTTACATAGAAATGCCTTTTTGATGTTAATTTGATGATTTTTTTTTCTTTGAGGATTTTAGAAAACTGCCAATATTTGTTAGTAAAAATAGGATTTTTTTCTAGATTTGAAGGAAAAAGCTACTCTTTTAAAGCCTTGAGGTTCAACTTCAACCTTGAGATTTGTAAAGATCACTTGTACGAACTTTATGTAACCTTTTTCCCCTTTATTTCAAGCACATAAAAAGGTTTCTTTATGAGGCTTGGTTTGGTCTTTTTTGTTGTCTGTAAATAAAAAAATAAGAGGAGGAGGAGGAAACTAACGGAAGTTAAGTGTCACGTCAACAAAAACTAACGGAAGGTAATGAAAGGGATCTTATTGACAATGAACTAAAAATTCAAATGACTATATTATAAGTTTTTAAAGTTAGATGACCAAAATGCAAGCACCCTAAAAATTTGTGGATTATTTGTATACTTTACCTTAAATCTTAATGGTAACCAAACACGTGTGTACATACAAAAACTCAACTACCATCATTTTTCATGAAAACGACTCTTCTCGTCACCAAATCACCTGCAGATAATATACGAACTAATATATTAATAAGCATTAACATTCTTTATTTATATAATTACAGTTAAAATATTAAAATAATATTTTTTTTATTAAAATAGCTCCATTAAGTTCGTATTCATTTTTTTACATAAAACGAAGACATACTTACGTGACAACGTCTTTATTTACGTGATAAATCTAAAATAATTTTAACATTTGGAGAAACAATCTATGTACCTATTCAATAAATAAAACCGCTTAAAAAACCTTTTAAAAGATATTGTCACGTAGGTGTACCTTTATTTTATGTGACATAAATAATCATTATTTGGAAAATAAATTTTTTAAATACTATTTTAATAAAAATAAATAAGAAGTATTATTTTGATAATTTAACCCCTACTTAAATTATTTGTCATAAACTTCTCCACTTGTTACAATTCACTCCATCGTCACAAAATCGCATGCAGATGATGTATATATGTGGAGGTAGCATGGCATGCGCCTACATTCCTTCATTATTTATCAGAAGAACAAGACAAAGGAGGGTAGAAGGAACCATCCAATTGACAAAGATAGTATTCTATTAAATGGATTTACAAAAATATAAAAAAAACACATGTTATTCCAAGTTCAAAAACAATATAATAAAATCCAATATCTTTTACCAATATTAAACTATATAATAAGATTATGTTGTCGATATGCTTTCACAAAATAATCTTAATTAATAAAAAAAGAATTCATTCTTTTACTTTATCACAATGTAATATCCTAATTTTGGCCTGTAAGGTGATCGAAGACCTATTTAAAGATGTTCGCACATCAATATCAACTTAATTCAAATGGCATTGACGGTGTGAGTTAGTTCATGAAATTTTTCGGATTCGATTGATGAGAATGTTGAAAGAGTTTGGTCATTAAGAAACGGTTCCAAATAGGCCTGTAAACGAACCGAACGCACACGAACGGAAGTATGTTCATGTTCGTTCATTTAATAAACGAATACGAACATAAACAAACAAAATTTTTTTGTTCATGTTCGTTTATTAAGGAATATAACTTGTTCACGTTCGTTCATTTAATAAATAAATGAATATAAACGAACACGAACATAAACGAACACGAACATAAATGAACACGAACATAAATGAACATAAACGTTGGAGACCCTACCTTCCATTGTTCTTTCATGAAAAATAGTCGACAATGCAAATCAACCAAATCTACGTTATTCTAATAAATTCGCTGGCTAAAAGTTTTGTGACATCAATGTCAGACTTTAATGAGATTTGTTAATAATGGTCCTTTCCGTTGGCAGAGTAGAAAATTTAACAGCATGAAGATTTCAAACGGTACAAATTGGACTACAAGGCAATAACATAGATCCGAAATCCCTTCGATGCTACATATCGTAAGTGATATTATTGTTAAACCACCATTCAAAATTTTAACGTACCTAAAGTCTATTCCACAACTAAAGGTCATACAAGAACTATGAAAACAAAAGTTCACTGTCAATGTGTATTTTCTACTTATTAATGGGTTCTTCCTGGAAAACTCATTACTTCCGCTATTACACTCTTTTTCAGAAATTGCATAGAAACCTTTGTTTTGTTTTCTGGCAAATTCTATTATATTTTTCTCTTTACTGATGCTCATATACTTCCAGTTGTTACCTTTATCTTCCCATCTATTTCTAGAAAGAAGTATGATGTTTTCTTGAGTTTTAGATGTGAAGATACCCACAATAATTTTACATATCAACTATTAAGCCAAATAAAACAGAGAAATAGATGAAAATAGACCTGTAAACTTCAGATTGCACTATAATATAACTTGTTTTGAAGTTTTCAGTGATCGTCTCCACTCTCCAATGAATATTAGGGTTTGGGAAAAAAAGGGGAAAATGAATATAGGTGCGAGATGCCTCACGGGTTAACATATTGTATTTAATTTCCAAATAAAATTGGGTTAATTATGGAGTTGGTCATCAGAATATCAGATTAATTAATATTTTTAAGATACTTACAAATTGGTCACCAAAATTGATTTAAGAAGATTGGGTTAAACATAACCGAACGAACATAAACAAACATAACCGAACGAACATAAACGAACATAACAGAACGAACATAACCGAACGTTCACAAACGTAAATGAACGAACGAGGCCTATGTTCATGTTCGTTCATTTAATTAAACGAACACAAAATCTTGTTCATGTTTGTTCATTTAATAAATAAACGCACATAAACGAACTTCCCGCCGCACGGTTCGCTGAACGTTCAGTTCATTTACAGGCCTAGTTCCAAACCTTTGTTTGATTGGGTTTAGTGACCAAACATCAAATATTGAAACATCAAAATTAAGTATCCAAACCAAATTAAAATCCTTCAAATTACAGTCCATGTAACCTTTACTCATTTACAAAACTCAGTTACCAACTGTACTACCCCACAACCTTCACCAAAACCCAAATTAGCCTAGCATATAATTCTAAAACCTCAAATTTGAGGCCCCAAACTTTTGACCCAAATACAGGCTTAAACAGATCTGGCCCAACATATGGTTAGGAAAAGTCCTAGTAAACCCTAGGATCTAAGTCGTCACCGTCAGTTTGCTTTCAGATCCCAGTAACCATTCGATCGTCATTCTGCTTCATGCATGTAAGCCTTCTCATTTGCTCCAGTTATGTCCCTCGCATACCCAGCAGCTCCACGCCAACATCTCTCCAGCGCCTCCATGATTACCTTCAGTGGTCCCAAACAACCCAAACTCTTCTTTCAGCTCACCACGTCGGAAGGTGGTCCCTTTTCAGTAGTTTTTATGGTGAAATTGGCCCAATATCACACTTAGAATAAAAGGTAAGTTTTAGGATATATGGACTTTTAATTTGGAATATACAGCATTTGAAACACGAACTCGTCACTCGTTTGTTTAAAATACATTTTTTTATTTAAATTTATCATCTTCAGATGATGAGTGTCAATAAAATATATTTTTTATTAATTTTTATCACACTTAAATAAAAAATTTAAAATATTTATTTTTTATTAAAATCGGTCACTTCGAGATGATGAGTTCCATGCACTATAACAAATATCGTAGATTGTAATTTTTATTTTTATTTTGAATAGGTAAGAAAGGGTTCCTATAAAATCTAAACCGAAACAATTGTAAAGAGGTTTACATCCCCCTATTGAGAATCGAGCAATAGAAACGAAAGTTACTTTTTTCAAAGGTATTATTTTTTACATTTTCCACTGCCATTTTCTCTATTTTTTGAAAAAAAAGAATGAGAAAAAAAGGATTATAAACATATATTATTAATAATACCGTAATAGTTATGTTTAAAATTAGTTACTTAAATTTAAATTAATTAAATTATTTATTAACTTTAATTTAAAATTAATATAATTTAAATTGAATTTTTCTCATATGTAAAATTGGTGTGATTAATTTTAAATTAAATGGAATGTTTAAACTATTAATTCATTTATTTTTTTAGTTGTTGCTATATCGAGATAAAATGGATTCTTTTGGAACACCATTAGCTCAAGCTACAATTTTGAAGACTAATCCTGGTAAACAAAAGAATTTATCCTCTATAGTTTTGTAGATAGCAAAGATATTTGTATAAATACTTTATGAATTATATCTTATTATTTATGTTTTTAGTAGCTGAATGGTGGATTAATTATGGAAATTGTGCATCGCAACTTCAACGCATCGTTGTCAAAGTTTTGAGTCAAACAACTTCATCTTCAAATTGTGAGTGTAATTAGAGTACTTTAGTTTGATCCATACAAAGAAGAGAAATAAACTCAAGCATAAAAAGCTTCAAAAATAGATTTATGTACATTATAATATGAGGTTGAAGCTGAGACATATATAATGAAAAAGTTCACAAGAATTATAAATGAGTTTTAATCCGATTAATCTTGAAAATATTTTTGAAGAAGATGACCTACTAAATGCATGGATTGAAGAAAAAAAGAATGCTACACTTGATAGTGAACAAAATTTCTCATGGTTGCTTGAGGAGTTACTTAATGAAACTGATGGAAAAACTCAAGGTGAAGATATGAATAGTTTACCTACTCCATCTAATGAAGAAAATGTTCAATTATCGATGTCAAGTTATGATGATGATGATGACGATGACGACGATGATGATGGTGGTTGTGATGATGATGGTGGTGATAATGAAGGTACGTACCAACCAGAATATGGACACATTTATTCTTTTGTTTTTTATGGAGATCAAGGTACGTCCATATATTCTTACAATGATAATTCAAGTTTGTATAGAACAAATGCATCACAAAATAGAAGAGATGATGATGATAGAACTCATAGGAGAATGGGAGAACACTTTTATGATTGATTTGCAAGTTCATCATCATATTGTTCAACTACAAATGATAATCAAACTAGTTAATTATCTCATAGTTCTCATTCTTACCAACCAAATTCATGTTATCCATCTTACCTTGAACAAAATCCAAGTTATGGATTTTTTGGTCATCATTTATCATACAACATGTTTCCTACCAATGATGCATCATATGATGCACATAATGTGATGTTTTCTTCACATGGAATAGGAAGGAATCAAAACCAAGACATTGACGAAAATGGAAATACTTTAGATCTGCCGCACCATTCATTTTGATGGTGAACTGTAAGATATCGAAATTTTATATTTGTAGTTATGTATTTTTCTCTTTCTAAGTTATGTAAAATGAACATTTTTATGTTACAATATAAAAAATTTGATATGATTTTAGTGATATTGTTTATATGTTATTCATTAACATTATAATTGTTATTACCCATTATCTAGTATGATAGCATTTCTATGGTTTATATTTGTTTTTAATAATTTTTTATATATGAAATTAATTTTTATTTTCAAAATAAAATATTAAAAGAGTATATTAATATTAATATATTAAAAGATAACTGTAAAATATATAAATATAATATTTTAGATGTATTGTGATTTTTGAGGATGAGATCATGTCACGACATCCACAACATGTTACGTAACGTCCGTAGTATCCTCAACCGTGACACTGCAACCACATAAGCAACAAAATCCGCAACCACAATTTGATACTATGGTTTATTTGGGGTAATCTAGAGTCATCATTGATCAGAATAGGAGGTGTTTAGAGCAAAGCGAACACGATATACGGTGGTCGATAGTGACTTCTAGGTTTCGATTGATTGAGGAAAAGGAAGGTGAAGAGAGAAAATTTACAACAAAAAAAGTGAGGATTTGTGTTAAAAAAACGATTAGGGTTTGAAATGGGAAAGGAGGAAGAACAATAGATTTTTTTATTAAACTTTTTAAGTTAATATCGTTTAGGCCATCACACTTTAGCTATGTTTTTCTATTTTAGGGTGACCGATGCTATTTTCGAGTTCATTTCGAATTTACATGTCTTGTTTGCATTAATTTCCCCTTTTGTTTTATTATTGGTTGACATGGTTCTGAAAAGGAAAACTTCGGTTTAAACCTCCCATGTTTATCGTGTTTTTATAATATAGTCACTAATTTCGTTTAAATCACATTTTTTCTATTCTTGTGGTATAAGTTTTCTCTACTCATGTGACACGAACCTTATAACTTTTAGTATGTTTTCTGCATTCGTTGGCGGTTGTTTCGGTGCTCACACAAAGATCCTCACAATATTTATTTTTTGATTGGTTTAACAAATATAAAGTTGGTGCACTCGATAGGGTTGGATTGATAAATTTGTTTAATTGGTCCTTGAAATTATATTTTTTATTAATACAGTGATAAAAGTTTCCTTTAAGCTCCTTTAATTTGAAAATTTATCCTTTGATTTTTTTAGATGAATGATATCATGCGTTGCAGAACGGAGCAACTGCTGCTACAAACTACATTCTCTTTTGATCCTTTAAATCAAAATTAAATGATATTTTGATCTATAAAGTTGTACTTTAATATAACTTTACTATATGAAGAAATTTTTGGTTTAATTTGACCCATTAAATTTTCAAATGTGATACACGTGACTCCAATACGTTTTTTCATCGTACAAAAATCCACGTGGCATTCAAAAGAAACGTGCCAATGACACATAATATACATTAATTTCAAAAGAAAAAAATTATAAAATTTATAAAAAAAATATATTTTTTAAAAATGTTACACTTTTTTAAATTTTTATATATTTTTTAAAAGTGATCAATTTAACATATATTATATATAATGTGACACAATCTAAAAATAATTGATTTTTTAAGAAGAGATTAATTTTGTTAAGAAATGAAATATCCTGAATTATGCTGGAGATTTATGTTGAACAATATTTTATAATATTTTGATATAACAAATTAAGGCAAAATGTTTTTGGACTTGATTGAATTTGTTCAAAGTTTTCAAAAATAATTCAAAGTCCATTAAATTAGAATTTGAGCACAAAACAGTTTTTCTGGGTACGTAGTACCGATACTATTCCTACAGTATCAATACTACATGAACAGTGTCGATATTGTTCATGTGGTACCGATACCAAAGGTAAGAGAAGTATTGATATTATGTAGGTAGTATCGATACTATCAGTTGTTTTCCAAATTGCTCAAATTCCATAATGTAAAATAGGTACCAATACTACTTTACACAATGATATCGATACCATGAAGCATAGTATCGATATTGGTCAAGCCCAACGGTCTTTTAAGACTAGTTTATTTAAATATTACAAAGGTAGTACCGATACTCATTAAAAGAGTACATATACTCCCTATCCTGGGTAATTTTATTTTGCAGAAAATTAATTCCCAACGACTCCAAAACATCCCCAACGGCTAGAAACAACCACAAACTCATTCCAACATATAAAAATAAGTTGAGGACACTTGAAGAAGGTTGGACAACACCTATCCAAGTAATAGAGATAAAGAGAAAAGCTCTTTCATTCTTTATTTTTCCTTTTCTTTTGTACATGTGTTGAGCTCGTCGTAAATCTTTTGATTGTTTTCTTATGAGCTTAATTTTTGTAAACACTTTCCTTTTGAGAGATTTTTCTTGTTTACATATTTTTTCCTTTTGTAAAGTGGATTGGTTCTAGCTTAGCATTCGAAAAGCTAGGGAGTTGTAAATATTACTCTTTATCCTGGAAAAAGAAAGAAAAAAATAGTGGATTTGTTAGAAAATCCTAAGTGAGGAGCTTAGGTAGTGGATGTAGACTTGGTTGAGAATTTGAACCACTATAAATCCTTGTGCATATTGTTTCATCTTTATACTCCTTACTCCCTAAACTCAAAAAGTCAATTCACCCCCTATTGGCAAATTATTCGGTTGATCAATTTGAGCTTCATCGAATCCAAACAATTGGTATCATAGCTTGACTTATTAGAAGGTTTAACAACCTTGAGATGATCCTTGAATAAGTTCTACCAATTTCCAACGCAACCAAGAAGATGGCTTCAACCTCTGGCTCATACTACATTGAAGACTCTCAACCGGTCAACAAGCCACCTTATTTCAATAGAGCAAATTATGCCTATTGGAAGAATAGGATGATGTTATTCATTCAAGCCAACGATCTAGGAGCTTGGAACTCAATTATGAAGGGAAACTTCATTCCAACCGATAAGATGGATGATTGGAGTGATGAAGAGAAGAATAAGTTCCAAGTCAATGCAAAGGCTATACACATTCTATTTTGTGCATTAGGCCCGAATGAATATGGAAGAGTCTTCTCTTGTTCAAATGCCAAGGAGATGTGGGACAATCTCTCACTCGTGAAAGAACCAATGAAGTGAGGGAAACCAAAATTAGTCTTCTCAATCATAACTATGAGAATTTCAAGATGAACACGAATAAAGACATCAAAGCTATGACAGATAGATTTTCCTTGATTTTCATCGGTCTCAAGGGATTTGGAGAAGTTATCCCTAATTAGAAGCTTGTGAGAAAGATGATTTATTCTCTTCCAAAGTCCTAGCAATCGAAGAATACGACGATCATCGAAGCTAAGAACCTAAAGTCTTTCACTCTTGATGAGCTTATTGGTTCTCTTCTCACTCATGAGTTGATGGTAAATGATGAATAAGAAAAAGAAAAAGAAGATGAAGAAAAGAAAAAACAAGAAGAAGAAGAAGAAGAAGGTAGGCATTGCCTTCAAATCCACCAATGAGAGTAATCAAGACTCAAGTGAAGAGGTGGATGATGAAGAAGAAGAAATGGTCAAACTCTTCAAAAGATTCATGACTTCTAAGGAAGTGAAACATGAATCAAGCAAAAAGAAAGGTCCCCCGGTGTGCTTCGAATGTCAAAGAACAGGGCATGTCAAGTATGATTGTCCCCTCATAAAGAATAATAGATCAAGTAAGAAGAAAGCATTTGTGGCAGCTTGGAGTGATGAAGATTATGTAGCCAATCTATGTCTCATAGCCATCGAAGAAGATTCAATAATAACTTCTAACTCTAGTGAATTAAATTCTTATTATTTTAATGAGTTATAAGTTGCCTATGATGAATTGTATTTGGAATTTGAGACCATGAATTCCAAATATAAGAAATTGATTTCAAAATTCAAAGTTGAAAATGATTTTCTCTTGAAAGCAAAATTAGATTTTGAAAAGTAAAATGAAATTTTGAAAAATGATTTTGAGCTTTCAAAAACAAAAATTGAAGATTTGGGAAAAAAATCTTGAATTGAAAGTTAAGGTTGAATGCTTAACAAAAGAAAAAGAAATCATTTCTAAAAATAATTCATCTATGTTAAAAATGGCAAAATGGTGACATTGACAATTTTGTGGTCACATTGTACATACTTATCTTATAAAGAAAAGAAAATCTTTTAAAATTAGACAAGTATGGGTTCCTTTGGGAACTAAAGACATTGGCACTAACATTCTAGGACCCAAAGCAATTTGGGTACCAAAATCCAAATTAATGTCACTTGTAGGTGTGTTGGAGAAATGTTGATAAAGGTAAATGATTTCAATTGTTCTTGTCACACAAAAGAAGAATGGGTAACCTCTAACCTTAAAGCTTTCTGATTGTGTAAATTGGTTGCCTTTTGATTTTTTTATGCATGCATGAGTATTAAGCATGAATGATTACATATTGTTTATTCTCTCATGTATGTTGAAAATATGTTATGATGAACATTTTAAAGTTTCAATGATTTTTCATAAGTTTTTGGTTCATCATAATGATTTTGGGTCAATTTTGTTTCACATGTTGTTTTAAACAATTTTTCTTATTTTTGACCTTAATTTAAATGTTTATGCATATGATTTATTGCAAATGATATCTCTCTAACAATTGATATCAATTTTTCCAATGCATAACATTTTTAGATAGCTTTATGCACATGCACTTAAATACAAAAAAATTGGTGTTGCATAAAGTATATTAGACTTAGATATATTAAATTTAATGTGCTACTAGCATGTTTGTTAATCTTTATTGAAATTCAATGTCTTTTAAGTGTCAAGCTTTTAAAGTCAAATTTTTTTTTGAAATGTTTTTATTGAGGGGGAGCTTTGATTTTTCAAATGATTTTATGATAAAATTTACCACTTACTCTCCATTGTTATTTTTTAACTTTAAAGTTGAATTGTTTTTGATATAACTAAAAGGGAGAGAATTATGAGTTTGAAAAATTCAATTTCAAGAATGCAAAAAGGGGAGCTATAATATTTTACAAATATTTATCTTTTTCATGAAATATTTTATTAAGGGGGAGTTTTGCCAAAACAATTTTTCAAATGTTTTGTTATATCAAAAAGGGGAGATTGTTGAACTATGTTTTATAATATTTTGATATAAAAAATTAAGAAAAAATGTTTTCGGACTTTATTGAATTTGTTCAAAGTTTTCAAAAATAATTCAAAGTCAATTAAACTAGAATCTGAGCAGAAAACAATTTTTATGGGTACGTAGTACCGAAACTGTTCTTACAATATCGATACTACATGAGCAGTACCGACACTGTTCATGTGCTACTAATACCAAAGGTAAGATAAGTATTGATACTCTCTAGGTAGTATAGATACTACCAGTTGTTTTCCAAATTGCTCAAATTCCAAAATGTAAAATAGGTACCGATACTAAGGGGGTATCGATACTACTTTACATAGTGGTATCAATGCCATGAAGCATAGTTTTGATACTGGTTAAGCCCAACAGTATTTAACGGAAAGTTTATTTAGATATTACAAAGGTAGTATACTCATTAAAGGAGTACCGATACTCCCTATCATTGACAGTTTTATTTTGCATAAAATTAATCCCCAACGGTTCCAAAGCATCCCCATCGGCTAGAAATGACCACAAATTTATTCCAACATATAAAAAACAAGTTGAGGGCACTTGAAGAAGGTTGGACAACACCTATCCAAGCAATAGAGATCAAGAGAAAAGCTATTTCACTCTTTATTTTTCCTTTTCTCTTGTACATATGTGTTTGAGCTCATTGCAAATCTTTTGATTGTTTTCTAGTGAGCTTCATTTTTGTAAACACCTTCCTTTTGAGAGGTTTTTCTTGTTTACATCTTTTATTCCTTTTGTAAAGGGGATTGGTTTTAGATTATCCTTTAAAAAGATAGGGAGTTGTAAACGTTATCTCTTTGTCCTGGAAAAAGAAAGAATAAATTAGTGGATTTGTTAAAAAATCCCAAGTGAGGAGCTTAGGTAGTGGATGTAGACTTGGTTGAGAAGTTGAACCACTATAAATCCTTGTGCATATTGTTTCATCTTTATACTTCTTACTCTCTAAACTCAAAAAGCCAATTCACCTCCTCTTGGCAAATTATTCGATAGATCAATTTGAGCTTCATCGAATCCCAACAATTTACAATCATAATCGTAAATTAAAACATAGTTAGAATATTTTTATAAATTATTGACATAAAACTAGCAACTTAATCAAAACTCGAACAAGGATAAATACAGACAGATCTAATTGTATCGATAAACGAACCGTAAAAAGGGATCAAGTTATAAAAACCACCGACAAATTACAAATCAGAGTCGAGAGAAGTAAAAAAACTATCCACGAACGCAAACCAAGTAACCAAATCTAATTCAAAGGTCTAAAGTAGAGAAGATCAATATGATATTAGATAAGCGACATCTTAATCAATTATGACAATATCGAATCAACCCATAAAAGATAAATAAAAACGATAGTCAAACGAATAAAAACGTGTCAAAGAGAAAATATATCCTGAAAACAAATAAAAACATGTTATTAAAATAAATTTATTAAAAATTGAAAACAAAAGAAAAATAAATAAATATATGTAGTCCATAAAACTTGAAAGGGGTGAGTTCTTAATGTGACACAGATCTGTTTCTTGGAAATCTCTGGGGTATATTTTAATGGTGTCATAACCGGTTTTTGCCCGAGCACGGAATTTTTACTTTTACTACTTGACGGGAAAATTTAAAATGAATAAATAAATTATTTTGATTTTTAAAAAATATTTTGGGAGTTTCCATTGACCTTTTTGGGTTAGGTAGGTCAAATACCTAAAAACAATCTTTTAAAATAGTTTTTAAGAAAACATAATTTAAAAGATAAATTGATATGCGTATAACCAAAAAATTTTAATAAAAAGGATTCTTGGTCGGTTACGTTTAGGGAAGGATTAGCACCCCTATAACGCCCAAAATTTGGTACTCATTAATTTAAATTGTCTCTTTTATTAGAATTTTAATGATTCAAAAATATATTTAATCTATAATTCTGTTATTTCAAATTTATTAGTATAATATTAAGAAAATCTATTAATTTTTATATAAATAAGATATTTATTTATTTAGAAATATCAGAAAAGGACTTCTAGGTGCTTTAAGACAGCTCTTTTCTTTGATATTAAGAAATAAATATTAATAAAATGTTTCTTAAAAATTAGTATATATTTTATAGGATAATAAAATATCTGAAAACGGACTTCTAGGTGCTTTAAGACAGTCCTTTTCATTAATATTATTAAAATAGGATTATATATATATTTTTGTATAAAAATAATTTATATAAAGGATTTTAATAAAAAGTAAAATAAAATATATATTATTTCTTATATATATATTTATAATAATAATATTTTAAATATATTGATAATAAACATATAAAATTAAAACAATAACTAAAATAAATGAAATTAAAAATAATAAACTAATAATTTAAAGTTAATGACTAAATTAAAATATATTAAAATTAAACATCCTAATTCGTAAATAATTACTTGAAATTTCAGTGGCTAAACATGCTATTCTACCCCTTTATTAATTTAGTGACTAAAATAAAATTATATAAAATTCATATATCAAATTAAAGTAAATTAAAACATGCTGTCAAGTTAAAATATTAATTAATAAAATTATAAGGGCTAAATCAGTTATTTGCCTAAAATATATATATCATGCTAATGACTAAATTATGAATTAAATAAAATTAAGAGGCCAAATTAAAATGATTGTAAATTTGATTCTAGTGACTATAATATAAAATTACAAAATTACTAGACTGCGAACGGGTTTAACTTTTAATAAATTACAAACAGACCCCTCCCCAAAACGGCGTCGTTCGGGGAGGGGTATTTAAGTCCCAAACCAGACGGCCATAATGCCAAAAATTCATTTCTCGTTTCTCTCATTCTCTCTCTTTCTGAGAGAGTTTTAAACTCTCTCGCCTCTCTCTAGCTTCCCTCATCGGAGGGAAGCCGATCCCTGACCGACAGCCATCTACCACCGCCAGCCTCACCGCCGGCCACCGTCGTTGGTGGCCGGAGAATACCAAAATTTCCCAAACGCTATATCTGAGTACCTTAAACTCGATTCCAACATTCTTTCATCCTAAAAAGCCATGGATTTTCCTAAATCTAAGGAAATACCTTCGGTATTTTGGTTTCTCAGGCGATGTTTGGGGTTCTCCGACAAGGTAAGCTCTTCCTTCTCTCTTCTCAGTTTGTTGTTGGTTGTTGTGAGGTGGTCTCTATTTTTTTTTTGTTTCTTTCTGTTCTTTCTTGTTATCTATGTTTTTCTTGCTCTCTGTTATTGCTCTCCGTCCTTCTCTTGTTTGCAGGTTAGGTGGGTTTATAGCCACCACCGAGTCTTACCTCGGACCGGTCACAAGGGTGAAGTTTGGTGAGTCACCGAACTTCCAGTGGTGACTCACCGTTGGGGCGACGTGTACGGCTATGGTTGGGCCTTCTAGAGCCTTCGGTTGGCGTCATGGCAGCGTGTGAAACAACATGGAGCGGTGTAGATCGGCGGCAACAGAGGCGGCGGCCGCGTGTCCCTAGGGTGTCATAACCCTAGGGTTATTTCTGGTGCATCTAGGAGACCGTTGGATCTAAACCAGATCCAACGGTGGACAAAGAGGGGCAGCTGGGGCATTAGATACAAACCCTAAATAGGTTTTAGGGTTTCTATTAGGCTCCGGGTTTGGGTTTGATTGTAAGTGGGCCTCAGGTATTGGGCCTGTTTGTAAATAAAATTATTTAATAATAATCATAATAAATAATAATATAATAATATTAATAATAATAATAATTATAATAATAAAATATAAATAATATTCAAATAAAAAAACGAGTATCTTCAGCTGCCCCTCTTTGCTTATTCTTGTGTTAACAAGAATAGGGCAAATACGAAAAGATAATAAGTTTTTTTATCATTTGACTTCACTTGATTATGATGGCCATGTTGAACAAGTTCTTCTTTGGGATTAGTCTTTCTCATTATGAACTTTTCCACTGGGGATGACAATTTATCTTCTTTTGTGATATAATCATGCAAAAGTTGAACAAATTCTTCTCATTATGAATTTTTTTCCTTCTTTAGATGAGTTCTTCTCATTATGAACACTTCTGGAAATATTGATGTTGATCTATCTCCTTATATGATTGAGTCATGCAAAAGGTTGAACAAGCTCTTCTCATTATGAACTTCTTCCTCTTCAAATAAGTTCTTCTCATTATGAACTTTCTCTGGAAAAGTTGATGCTGATCTATCTTATTCCGTGATAGAGTCATGTAAAGGTTGAACAAGCTCTTCTTATTATGAACTTCTTCTTCCTTCTTCAGATGAGTTCTTCTCATTATGAACTTTCTCTGGAAAAGTTGATCAATCGAGTGATGAATTCAAGCGAAAGGTTGAACAAATTCTTCTTATTATGAACTTGTTCTTCTTTCTTCAAATAAATTCTTCTCATTATGAACTTTCTCTGGAAAAATTGATCCATCGAGTGATGAATTCGAGCGAAAGGTTGAACAAATTCTTCTTATTATGAACTTCTTCTTCTTTCTTTAGATAAGTTCTTCTCATTATGAACTTTCTCTGGAAAGATTGATCCATCGAGTGATGGATTCAAATCTTGCTAAAATCTTTGAAATTCCTGTCAAGTATTTAACATGGATAAAATGAATGAAAATGCTCCTATTTTGCAAATGTCTAAATATGATGCATGAATGTTAAGCTCATCTCAAAGTGGTGAACTCGGTCTTTCTTCAATTGTGCAGAAATCCCATAAATCTTTCTTCTTTGAATGGAGAATCTATCATCTTTGAAGAGTGTAGATGTAGATATGCCTGAATTTTTGTATGATGTCACAAAACCTCTTGAGAACAAAACTCAATGGCATAGGCTCTTGAAAAGTTTGCACTCATGTAACATGTTGATTATGATAACTACTCATCTAATTATGAAGTGATTTTTCAGGGTGATTTCACAGATATTGATAGTTCTTCTAATACTAAGGAAATTCTGAATTCTGATTATGATGAGGAGAGTAAACTGTTATACTTGATGAAAATGGGATACTCATATGCTAAGTTTTCAATAGTCATAAAGATGTGATTCGGATTCATCAATTGCAGAGTTGACAGATTTTATATGTGCTGCTCAAATGGCTAAGACTGCTGACGTACGTTTTCCGGTAAAAGATAGGAAGCTATTATGCAATGATCCCAATTACAAGAAAAGGTGAAACTTGGGCTACGCTTTTCTTAGAAAAAGAACAAGCGGAGGTAGCTTGAAAAGAAACTTCTTAATGAAGACGATCATGCAGTTCATCTTCCTAATCCAATGATTGGTTTTGAAATTCTTACCGAACCAGATCAAATAACTCAAAGAACACTTCCAGAATATGCTATTGAGCCTCCTTATTTCTACTATGATAATGTAACATTTGCTCCAGTTGTATTTGGGCTGAAATGTCACGGTACTTATACGATGTAGAGCCAGAATTTGTAGATTCGAAGCATTTTTGTACTGCTGTATGGAAAAGGGCTATATTCATAATCTGCCAATTGAGAACGGATTTCTTCTTGTTCCACTTCCAAATGACTCTATGATGGACATAACTTGTTTGCTTTTTAACAGTGATTGCAAATGTCGATAAGACTTACTTTAGATTCTATGTACTTAAAAGTATTAACATGAAGTAATAGCCATAAATATTTTGTTTGTTTTTAAGATTATATTAATCTATTTACAGGATGTTTATATGAAACAAATTGAATTTCAAAAATAAATTGAATTTCAAAAAGATAAACATGGAATAAATGATAAATATATAAAAATATATTTAAAGTCATGACAATCATAGGAATGATAAAAATTCAAATGACTCAACAAATTATTAGCACATGTATTTCTAAATTAAACAACTTGATATAATTTAGAGTACTGAAGTAAGCTTTTGTCTGGAAGATCTCAAACGTTGTCAGAATGCTTGTAGATGTGAAGTTCCTCCTAAACTATCAAAATCTTAAGAAGGTTTAATTTCCAGATGCCTAATACCAACATGCATTTGAGAAGCCCTTTCAGGTTTTCAACTCAAGTCCTTCCTATGGTTGCAAGACGCTCTTTGCGGGTTTTCATCATGACCCTCTTTTTCTATTTTTTTTTCTTTTTTCAACATTTTTTTTATTTTCTTTCTTCTTCAAGCATAATATTTCTTGACAGAATCTGAGTTTATTGGGTTTCTCAGAACTTTTCCATCCATTTCTTCCAAGATCAACGCTTCTCCTGAAAAAAGCCTTCTTTACAACGTATGGCCCTTCCCAATTAGGCATCCTTTTCCCACGGAAATCTTTATGTATAGGCAAGATCTTTTTCAGCACTAGATCACCCTCTTGGAATTCTCTTGGATATATTTTCTTGTCATGAGACTTCATCATCCGTTCCTGATACATCTGTCCATGGCAAATAGCTTTCAATATATTTTCATCAATAAGGTTCAATTGATCAAATCGAGCTTGGATCCATTCAGACTCATCCAATTTCACCTCTCTCAAGATTCAAAGTGATGGGATCTCAACTTCAATTGGAAAGACTGCTTCTATCCCATATACTAAAGAAAAAGGCGTTGCCCCAGTAGATGTTCGCACAGTAGTTCGGTATGCATATAAAATAAAAGGTACCTTCTCGTGCCAATCTTTGTAAGTTTCAGTAGTCTTGGTAATGATTCTCTTGATGTTCTTATTTGCCGCTTCAACTGCCCTATTCATCTTTGGATGATAAGCTACTGAGTTTGCATGCTTGATCTTAAATTGTGTATAAAGTTTAGTCATTATTTTGTTGTTCAGGTTCAGAGCATTATCTGTAATGATTCTTTCTGGTAGCCCATACCGGTAAATTATTTCTTTCTTTATGAATTTGCAGACTGTAGACCTCTTAATATTAACATATGAAGTAGCTTCAACCCATTTGGTAAAATAGTCAATTGCTACTAAGATGAAACAATGTCCATTTGATGCTTTTGGTGTGATTGCCCCAATGACGTCTATTCCCCACATAGAAAACGGCCAGGGTCCTGTCATTACATGTAAAGGCGATGGGGTACAAAAATATTATCTGCATATATCTGGCATTTATGACATCTCCTTGCATAATCAATGCAATCTGTGTGCATGGTAGCCCAATAATATCCATATCTCATTATTTTTCTAGCCATGGAAAGACCATTTGCATGTGTTCCACATATCCCACTATGGACTTCCTCAATGATGCTTCTGGCTTCGCTAGTATTTAAACATCTCAATAGCATTTGATCATTGCTTCTTCTGTATAAAGTCTCGCCATCAAGAAAGTATCCATCAGTCATTCTTCTCAATGTTCTTTTATCAATTTCAGATGCATTTTGTGGATAACTTTGATATTTGATATATTGCAGGATATCATAATACCATGGTTTTCCATCTGCCTTTTCTTCCACACTGTAACAATGTACAGGAATTTCATATACTTGCATTTTGATCGGCATCATATCAACTTTCTTAGTTGCCTGAAACATAGCAGCTAATGTAGCCAAAGCATCTGCCATTTGATTTTCCTCTCGATGGAGATAATTGAAGGTGATTTTCTCAAATTATTTTACTAATTCGAGGTAAAATTTCGGTATTCCAGTAATTTGGGATCTTTTGTTTCCCATTCTCCTCGTAATTGATACACCACTAATGATGAATCTCCGTATATCGTGAGAAATTTAATTTTTCTTTCTATGGTTGGCTTCAATCCCATGACACAAGCTTCATATTCTGCCATGTTATTAGTGCAAAAGAACTCCAGTATGATTGTGAAAGGATAATAAATATTTTCTGGAGAAATTAGCACTACTCCAATTCCTCGTCCCAGGGCATTGTATGCTCCATCAAAATAAAGCTTCCAGGATTCATCATTCGTTCTGACTTCTTCATTCATGGATATGCTTAAAAAATCTTCGTATGGAAAATTAAAGCTTAGAGACTGATAATCATCGGATACGCGACTGGCCAGAAAATCAGCTATGACACTTCCTTTTATTGCTTTTTGGTTGACATATACAATATCAAACTCGGATAATAACATTTGCCATCTAGCCATTTTGCCTGTCAAAGCTGGTGATTCCATTAAGAATTTTAAAGGATCAAGTCTAGATATCAGCCAAGTGGTATGATATAACATGTATTGTCTGAGCCTTCGAGTAGCCCACACCAAGGTACAACATAATTTTTGTATTGACGGGTATCGAATTTCACAATCAGTAAATTTCTTACTCAGATAATAAATGGCTTTCTCTTTTCTTCCGGATTCATCATGCTGTCCTAGTACACATCCCATCGAATTTTCAAAGATTGTCAAATAAAGAATTAACGGTTTATCATGCACTGGTGATACTAAAATGGGGGCATTGGATAAATATTTCTTAATAATATCCAGATTTTCTTGACATTCATCATTCCAGACATCAGGATTGTTCTTTCGGAGTAATTTGAATAATGGATCACATTTATCAGTTAATTGAGAAATGAACCGAGATATATAATTTAATCTTCCCAAAAAGCCTGGAACTTCTTTCTTTGTATTTGGTGGTGGAAGATCTTGAATTGCTTTTACTTTATCTGGATCAACCTCGATCCCTTTTTTACTGACTACAAATCCCAAAAGCTTTCCTGATGTCACCCCAAAAGTGCATTTATCGAGGTTGAGCTTTAATTGATACTTTCTCAATCTTTGGAAAAGCTTTCTCAAATTTTGAATATGTTCTTCTTTGGTTCGGGATTTGGCAATCGTGTCATTCACATATACTTCAATCTCTTTCTGCATCATGTCATGAAACAAAGTAACCATTGCTCTTTGATACGTTGCCCCTGTATTTTTCAATCCAAATGGCATTACTTTGTAGCATAATGTGCCCTGCATGGTTACAAATGTTGTTTTTTCCATGTCTTCAGGGTTCATTTTTATCTGATTATACCCTGAAAAGCCAACCATGAATGAAAACCATGCATGTCCTGCAGTATTGTCCACCAATGTATCTATGTGAGGTAATGGAAAACTATCTTTCGAACTAGCTTTGTTGAGATCTCTATAATCCACACACATTCAGACTTTCCCATTCTTCTTTGGTACTGGTACTATGTTGGCTACCCATTCTAGGTATTTAGCTGCCTGTAGAAAACCTGCATTAATTTGCTTTATCACTTCCTCCTTAATTTGCAAAAGCATTTATGGTCTCATTCGTCTGAGCTTTTGTTGAAAGGGTTTATATGCTGGACTGATTGGAAGTTTGTGCACCACTATATTTGTACTCAAATCAGGCATATCTTGATAAGACCAGGTGAAGATATCTCTGAACTCTTGGAGGAGATCTATTAATTCTTGTTTTATCTGGGCTGACAAAGTAGTACCAATTTTCACTTCTTTCATTTCTTCATTAGTTCCCAGATTTATATTCTCAACTTCTTCTTTGTGAGGTAAAATTTGTTTGTCTTCTTTTTCTACCAGTCATAACAATTTAGTAGGAACATCACATTTTATTTCATCCTCACACTCATTAATTTCCTCCAGACATATAGGCTGCTCTAAATTTATCTCTTGATTAAATTTAGGAATAAGCATGCTATTAACATTGTGACACCTGCAAATTTAAGTCGAACATATTTCTGAAAAGATATAGTAAATTTATGAAGAATGAAAAATAATGAATGTAAAAATAAATGTAAAGAATGATTGTCATTTGAGAATTTTAAAGAAAACTTCTTATATTTGATATTAGGTGAACTTAACATAATTTCCTTTACAAGATAACAAAAAGTTTTTGTATTCTTAGGCTAAAGAATAAAAGATTAGTTCTGAGTATTACTCTGTGTTAATACTAAAAACTACAGGGAGATCTTCAGCAGTCCGATTGTTGAGTATTTCTCCAGGAAAATAAGGGCGAATCTTAGCCAAGTATTTGCCAGTCTTGTTGTCATTCGTGATCATGTTGATAACTAATTTTCCCATAGATTTTTCAACTATGCTTTGATCTTTTGTCAACTTTTCTTCTTTAGAGGCATCAACAAGTTGTTGTTCTACATTAACCGTTCCTCCTGATCTGAATGTGGTCTTCAACTACGGAAAAAACATGTGTTCCCAAGGGATTTCTTCTCCTTTCAACCTTGCCTTTCTATCTTCGCATCTTCTTTTCATCTCTTTGTTCTTTTGCTAAAAATTGGGCGTAAATCCAAGCCCAAAATGATCTTTCTTCATCTTCATACTTACAGGAACTGAACTCCCTTGAAGATTCTTTCCCAAACCTTTCCCAGTTTTAGCTCCAATGCCTAAAGTCTATCGTACAGTCATCTTGGTGGAATCGGACAATATGGGATGTGGAAATTTTCTTCCCTCAGCAATAAAGGTTGCATTGACAAATTCCAAAGCTCAAAAAGAGCACTCGAGAGCATCATCATTGGTTTCGATATACGGAGCATCACTCGTTATAGAGGCAATGATTTATTCCTCAGCTCCTACACATATCAGTTGACCGTCAACAACAAACTTCAATTTTTGATGCAATGAAAAAGGAACAGCTCCTGCAGAATGAATCCACAGCCTTCCTAATAAACAATTATATGTAGGGTGGATATCCATTACCACAAAATCAATATTGTACACGACTGGTCCTATCAGCAGTGATATTTCCATTTTTCCAATCACCTCTTTTTGAGTGCCATCAAAAGCTCGCACTACATTATGATAACTTTTCATATACGATTTATCCACCGACATTCTTTGAAGTGTGATCAGAGGCATTAAGTTAAGAGCAGATCCATTATATATTAGTACTCCTGGAAACACATGACCATGACAATGTGTGGTAATATTTAAAGCTTTCACTGAACCCATTCCATATTCCGGTATTTCATAATCAGTGAACGTGATGTAATTATCAGCGGCTATGTGCCGCATAATCCTGTCAAGCTTGTTGAGAGATATATATTCAGGAATAAATGTTTGATTAAGAACTTTTATCAAAGCATTTCTGTGTACTTCTGAATTCATCAACAGATCAAGAATTGAAATTCGCGCTTGTTGTTTATGTAGTTGTTCAACCACACTATATTCGTTGTGTTTCAGAAACTTCAAAAATTCTTGTGCTTGTTTTTCTGTTACGGGCTCATTGACTGTTGGCGGGGATTCATCATTAAATACCTTTTGGGGTATTACCATAGCTTTTTCTTTTGCCTTTGTCTGTTCTGATGCATTTGATGTGTCAGGAGAATAACATCTCACACTTCTTGTAAAGAATCCAACTTCACTCACTGCTTCAGACGTCGGATCCACACTCTGTATTTTCTCTTCTGCTTTTTCTAGAGAAACAGATCCTCCTACCATTGAAACATTGGTAGTATAATTCGAAGGTACCCTATGGGTATCCTTATATGGAAATGGTAAAGGAGTCGTGATAACACATTAATAATCAGGGGATCACTTGTTCTCTGTTTAGGTTTAGAATCTTTTGATGAGCAAATGTCTTCTTCTCTTTTTTCTGGTTCTTCTTCAAAGAACTCTATCTCTTTGTTATTCATCAATTTTTGCACCAAATCCCTAAATTCAGGGCATAATTGAATTTTGTGTCCCTTCTCTTGATGATATTCACAATAATTCTTGCATTCATTATGCTTTGGACTGAATTCTTGTAGAATTATATCTGATAAGGAGAGTTGTTGAAATATCCAACCAAAAGGAGATTTAATCTCAGAAACGTCTTTTTTTGCTTTCTTTCTGTTCTCTTCCTGAATTGAATTAATATTTGTATCTCCATGATTTGGCAGCGGATGATTTGATGTAGCTGGTGAATTTAATTTCAACTTTCCAGTGTTGATCAAATTTTGAACAACCCTTTTGAATGCCAAACAGTTTTCAATAGAATGACCCGTAATTCCTTCATGGTAAACACAGTGCGCTTTTACATCATACCATGGAGGGAATTCTGGTTGCATGGGAACCAACAGATAGGGCCGTATGACATATGCTTTTAACAGCGAATCATAGATCTCAGCATAGGGTACTGGTAAAGGTGTAAAAGACAACCTTTCACTTTCCCTTCGAGATCCTCTGGACTCTACTCGATTAGTGTTTGTTTCTTCTTTCTTAACCCTTGGATGGGTTATTGTAACACTTTTCGAGGTATCTTTGTTCTAAGAGTTCGCATTGTTGACTTCAATCTCTTTTTTCCGGTACATAGGTCTTTTGGAACTAGTCCCCTCGTTTGATTCAATTTTACCACTTTTCAAGACATTTTCAATGAGTTCTCTAGAAATGACCAGATCTGCAAAATTTCTGGTTGCATTCCCCATTAGATGACTTAAATAAGGAGCCTTTAAAGTATGGACAAACATTATTGTGGCCTCTTTTTCTGATAGAGGTGGCTGAACTTGGGCTGTTGTGTCACGCCATCTCTTAGCGTACTGTCTGAATGTTTCATTATTCTTTTTCTCCAAATTTTAGAGAGTCAATCTATCAGGGACCATATCTGTCACGTGGCGGTACTGCTCTAGGAATGCCTTGGCCAGATCTTTCCAGGATTTAATGTTGGCTTTGGTCAGTTGAGTATACCATTTTAAGGTTGATCCTGTCAAGCTATCTTGAAAGCAGTGAATTAACAATTTCTCGTCTTTCACATGTCCTACCATTCTATGACAAAACATGGTAATGTGGGATGAAGGGCATGTGGTACCATCATATCTCTCAAATTCAGGAACTTTGAACTTGATGGGGAGGATTAGGTCTGGAACCAAACTCAACTCGCTAGCGTCAAACCCATAGAATGATTCAGTTATTTCTACAGATTTATTCGTTCCTCTAAGCTCCTGATCTGTCTAGTTAATTCTTCATTTACCTTTTCTTTCTCATTTAGCTCATTCAAATCTGGGATTAGATGCTCAGCATTAAAATCCCCTATTTTCACATCTGATATAAGTGGATTTTTGCTTGAAGATGCATGATCCACTTGTTGATTTTCATGTGGTTTGGCCTCTTGAAGTGCTGATGTGCGGGCATGGATTTGTATAGGTGTAGTACTAGAGTGATAAATTGGTTCTGGTGGGAAACCTAGAGGATACATAGGTTCTTGGTCGAAAGATACAAGATTTTCATGAATTTTTCCAATGGTAGCCTGCTTTTTGAGCATGTCTTCTATTTTCTGCATCATGTTGTCTTGTGAGTTTGCAATACTGGCTTCAATTTTCTCTAGCTTCATTCTCATCTATGCTTGTTCTTTGTTATGCTGTTCCTCAATACGTTGTATTTTATCCTCCATGGTTTTCTTAGTAGCTTGTCTAGTAACGTAGTGATGTATTTCTCGTTTGGCCAGAATAACTGCGATTGAAAATTCTTTTGATATTTTTTTTTTTTCAAATTTTAATTAAAGAATGTTTATCTTAATGTAAAATAAAAATTATACATAAAGAAAATAATGCAATGAATAACGAATATATGCAAAATGCATGTATGCAAAAGGTATTGATCCCAACAAGTTAACTGTCATAGAACAACTTCCATCGGCATACAAAAGTTTCTTTATAATAGTTCATAACTACAGATATGGCATAGCTTTCCTATTAAGCTCTATTATTTCTTTCATCAGCCATATCATTTTTTTTCCAAACTTAGAAACTGGATCAACGTGATGCTCAATAATCTTTGCTTCAGTAGCTAACTCCCCAATATATCTAGCAACTTCGCTCATTTGTACCATGGCCTCGAATACCATATTGCTTCTTTCTTCACTTCTTTCTACATAGAAATCAGTCAATTTTTGACATTGTTCATTAGTTCCCTCGAGAGTCTGCTCTAACTCATTGATTCTGAATTGACAACTGTGCAGATTTTTTTCAAGATCTCTAATGCGTCTTCGCAGTGAAGCATTCTTCTCATAACTTTCTTTAAGATCACTAGGTCCTAGACGAACCTTTTCTTGAAATAATGACTCTTCAAGTTGCAAAATGTAAGCATTAAACTCTGAGTTTTTGTTTCTAGACTGATCCAGATCTTCTTCGAGTTTTGTTCGTGCTTCTTGCAACTTTTGATTAAGCTTCTGGATTTGCACATTCTTGTTTCTATATCGTTGCATCCAAGTGCTGGCTACTTCTTGCTCTACTTCAAGTCTGGTGTTGAAACTCTTCTTCTCCAATTCCCATTTTTCTTTTTCAACATCGAACTCTTCAATCCTTTGGCCCCTGACTTCAAGTTCGGCAATCAGATTATTCATTTCAGATTCAAATCCCTTGAACATGGTATTTTTCTCACCTTCAAATTTCTCAAGCATGCCGTTCTTCATCTCTTCTAATTCTTTGGCTCGATCCCTTTCTCTCTGTATTTCATTCATGATTTCGCGGCTTTCAGCTTTGTGCTTTATAATTTTGTCCCTTCTGTCAACCTCAAAATCTTCCATTTTCTACTTTCCTTTCTCAAGGCTTTTGAGTATACGGCTATTCTTTCCTTTAAAATCTTCAACTCGGCTTTTCTCGATGTTCAATTCTTTGGTCATCTATACTATTGATCTGCTCGGTCCTGATGCTTTCCAAGATTTGTGTAGCTCATGGTAATTCTTCTTTAACGTTCTGAATTCACCATCAACTATTTCTTTGTTTTCCCTCAGCATTGCACATTGTGCTGAATGAAAGTCAATGTCAACACCCAACATAGCTTTATCTCGTCTCATTTGCTCTAATTCTTTCGACCAAACTTCTCTTTCTACTTCAAACTCAGCTCTCAGGATTTCAATCTCTGATGGAACCACCTTAATACGATCTTCCATAGAGATATCCTCATTTTGGTCTGGTAGGGGAATATTTTCATTCTTCTTGACAGATCTTCATTGCTCATAATCGGGAGTTAACATTTCTTTTGCTTCTTTAGCTCGAATACAAAAAGTTGTTTTCCAAGCTGTAAAGGCCTCCATGATATTTCTTTTATAATTTTTGTTGTGGAATGCGAACTCAGACAAATGTAATCCAGCATTAATAGGAACAAATTGACGACCTTCATACTGCCTTATAACCAGAAGTGGTGCATATCCGATTCCTCCCCATAATCTGAGCAGCATCACCCAGTTGTAATCACCATATTTGTAAAAGAATTCCCTTTGGATATGCCACGGGGCTCGCCAAACAATGTCATCGCTTTGCAGATTTCGAAAGGCATTGATCCACATATCTTTTGTAATTTCTTTCGGCCATTTTTGCTCAAGAAATTCTTTCAATTATGAGTAGTCCGTACTAAAGTGCCAGTATGAAACCTTTTCTGTCCTCCAAAAATGGCTACGAATCCAGACATATAACAATTGGGCACATCTTGAGAATCGTCCACCTTCTAGCCTTCTGCAAGCGTTTAACGATATGAAAGTGTCTACTAGAATTGCAGAAGCAGGATTGACCATTTTTGGTAGCTGCTCAAACAAATCTACTACTGCAGCTTCAATATATCCCAATACTTTCGAGAAGATGACCATACCATATATACCCAGAGCAAAGAGATCGAATCGTACTTTATCATCTGGATGACACTGAATAAGTTCTTTAATGTTAGTCCAAGCAATGCCTTCGCTTTTGCCCTTTTGTTTTGTGCGGGATACCACCCATTCCTCTCGTACTCCGGTAATCTTTGCTAATTTAACTCGAAAAGGTTGAGTTTTAACTGACCTTGAATAAATTCGATTTTCCAAGGCCCCTTCTATATGTAGCAAAGTTGTGTACTCTTCAATAATAGGAACCAAGTCCTCTTTATTGAAAGTGAAACAATTATAACCAGGATTCCAGAATTAAATCAGGGCTCGAAGTAAGTCATCATCAACTTCTACATAGAGCAAATATGGGATGTCCCCGTAAGTATGATAAAACTGCAACTTTTTGTTTGAGTCCCAACTCTCCCAAATGCCTCGCAAATCTTGCATATCATTTCTTTTTAGCGAAACCGGAGCATAACTTGCCAACTCAGGTACATAATCATCCTGCAGACTATCTCCCTCTTGTATTTGTAAGTCTTCAGCCCACTGTCTTACTTCTGAGTTTGGAACTATTAGATTTGAACACTTCTTATCCATAGATGAAGGTTTTCCAATGAGACAATTAACACGAAGATCAATACCTTTAATCCTGTATGATGCTATGCAAAAATAACAGAACACATAAAAAGAAATGAATTAGTTCACATAATAAAGAAGTAAAAATTAATTTAATAACATCTATCCAAATATTTCTAATTAAACATGCTTTCTACATAGCATACTTAAAAATTTAAATTTTCATGCAATTTATTTAGCAAGAAAATAAATAAATAAATTAAAAGGAAAACGTTAGAAATCATTTCTCCTTTGTGTACACCTATTTTGGATAAAATTTCGGCATGGGTTCAGTTCATAAGAGCTTCTAAGGTTTACTATATGTAGAGTTTCAATTCTAAGAGTAAAGGTAACCGAATTGTCCTTGTTAGTGCTCCCTTGGGCTGCTAACCCTCAATCCTAGTCCATCACAGACTAAAGTGGATTGAGTTTAATTCGAGGGGATACATTTCTCGATGCCTAACACGGAAAATAAATTCTCACGAAGACATAGAGCATATGAACCCCAAAAGTTACTTGCTAGGTCTGACACAGAGAATAAATTCTCACAAAGACTTCGCTTTCACTCCCACTTAAAAGGGACAAGCTTGATTATAAAGCTTATGTTATGTAATGCACGTGTTGTGTGTGAGGATAAATATTCAAACTTTTGACAAACAGATAAATAATGAAATTTAATACATGAAAATAAAATAAAGATATTAATAAAAAAATATATAAAATATTATGAAAATAATAAAAGTATATATATATAAAATTTGAAAGGAAAGAATTATAAATTAAACATATGAATTTTTAATTTCTAATTGATAGAGACAATTTATAATTAATTTCAAAGCTTAACCAGTTCCCCAGCGGAGTCGCCAAGCTGTCGTAACCGGTTTTTGCCCGGGTACGAAATATTTACTTTTACTACTTGGCGGGAAAATTTAAAATGAATAAATAAATTATTTTTATTTTTAAAAAATATTTTGGGAGTCGCCATTGACCGTTTTGGGTTAGGTAGGTCAAATACCTAAAAACAATATTTTAAAATAGTTTTTAAGAAAACATAATTTAAAAGATAAACTGATCTGCGTATAACCAAAAAATTTTAATAAAAAGGATTCGTGGTCGGTTACGTTTAGGGAATGATTAGCACCCATATAACGCCCAAAATTTGGTACTCATTAATTATAAATTGTCTCTTTTATTAGAATTTAAATGATTCAAAAATATATTTAATCTATAATTATGTTATTTCAAATTTATTAGTATAATTTTAAGAAAATCTATTAGTTTTTATATAAATAAGATATTTATTTATTTAGAAATATCCGAAAATGACTTCTAGGTGTTTTAAGACAGCACTTTTCTTTGATATTAAGAAATAAATATTAATAAAATGTTTCTTAAAAATTAGTATATATTTTACAGGATAAGAAAATATCTGAAAACGGACTTCTAGGTGCTTTAAGACAGTCTTTTTCATTAATATTATTAAAATAGGATTATATATATATTTTTTATATAAAAATAATTTAAATAAAGGATTTTAATAAAAAGTAAAATAAAATATATATGATTTCTTATATGTATATTTATAATAATAATATTTTAAATATATTGATAATAAACATATATAATTAAAACAATAACTAAAATAAACGAAATTAAAAATAATAAACTAATAATTTAAAGTTAATGACTAAATTAAAATATATTAAAATTAAAAATCCTAATTCGTAAATAATTACTTGAAATTTCAGTGGCTAAACATGCTATTCTACCCCTTTATTAATTTAGTGACTAAAATAAAATTATATAAAATTCGTATATCGAATTAAAGTAAATTAAAACATGCTGTCAAGATTAAAATATTAATTAATAAAATTATAAGGGCTAAATCAGTTATTTGCCTAAAATATATATATTATGCTAATGACTAAATTATGAATTAAATAAAATTAAGAGGCCAAATTAAAATGATTGTAAATTTGATTCCAGTGACTATAATATAAAATTACAAGATTACTGGACTGCAGACGGGGTTTAACTTTTAATAAATTATAAATAGACCTCTCCCCAAAATGACGTCGTTCGGGGAGGGGTATTTAAGCCCTAAACTAGACGGCCTTAAGGCCAAAAATTCATTTCTCCTCTCTCTTTCTGAGAGAGTTTTAAACTCTCTCGCCTCTCTCTAGCTTCCCTCATCGGAGGGAAGCCGGTCACCGGCCGGCAGCCGTCTACCACCACCAGCCTCACTGCCAGCCACCGTCGCTGGTGGCCGGAGAACACCAAAATTTCCCAAATGCTAGATCTGAGTACCCTAAACTCGATTCCAACATTCTTTCATCCTAAAAAGCCATGGATTTTCCTAAATCTAAGGAAATACCTTCGGTATTTTGGTTTCTCAGGCGACGTTTGGGGTTCTCCGGCAAGGTAAGCTCTTCCTTCTCTCTTCTCAGTTGGTTGTTGGTTGTTGTGAGGTGGTCTCTATTTTTTTTTGTTGCTTTATGTTCTTGCTTGTTCTCTATGTTTTTCGTGCTCTCTGTTCTTGCTCTCTGTGCTTCTCTTGTTTGCAGGTTAGGTGGTTTTATAGCCACCACCGAGTCTTACCTCGGACCGGTCACAAGGGTGAAGTTTGGTGAGTCACCGAACTTCCAGTGGTGACCCACCGTTGGGGCGACGTGTGTGGCTATGGTTGGGCATTCTAGAGCCTTCGGTTGGCGTCGTGACAGCATGTGAAACGACATGGAGCGGCGTAGATCAGCGGCAACAGAGGCGGCGACCGCGTGTCCCTAGGGTGTCATAACCCTAGGGTTATTTCTGGTGCATCTGGGACCGTTGGATCTAAACCAGATCCAACGGTGGACAAAGAGAGGCGGCTGGGGCATTAGATACAAACCCTAAATAGGTTTTAGGATTTCTATTGGGCTCCGGGTTTGGGTTTGATTGTAAGTGGGCCTCGGGTATTGTGCCTGTTTGTAAATAAAATTATTTAATAATAATCATAATAAATAATAATATAATAATATTAATAATAATTATTATTATAATAATAAAATATAAATAATATTCAAATGAAAAAACGAATATCTTCAAATGGTAACCAAACACGTATGTACATAGGTAAACTCAACCACCATCATTTTTATTGAAAACGACTCTTCATCGTCATTCGTCACTAAATCACCTGCAGGTAATGTATGAACCAATTTATTAATAACCTTTAGCATTAATTATATGGTATAATGACAAAATATTTTCTAACTTTTATTAAATAATTATCTTGATCTATATTTTCTTTTTAAAGTATTTTAGTTTATAATATTTTATTTTAGGACATAAAGATGTTTTTCTAAATGAAAATTGTTAGTTTATAGACGTTAAATGATATAGGATTAGGGTTTTTTAATCTTAAAATGAAATGTTTGAGGTCAAAATGTTTCAAAAAAAAATAATAAGATTAAAATAGCTATTTATTCAAACAATGTTTTAACCTAAAATAAAATATTAAGAGTTAAAATGCTTAAAAAGGTTAAAATAACTATTTAATTAAACGTTAAATGTATCTTTTAATAGACATAATGTCAAAAATACCCCTAATGTTTGATTAAATATTCACATTGACATGTATTCTTTTTAGATCATTTTAACCTAACATTTAATTTTGAGGCAAAAAGATCTCTATGGATGAAAATTGTTAGTTAATAAACGATTAATGTTATAAAATAGTGGTCTTTTCACCCTAAAATGAAACGTTGATGGCTCATATGTTGTAAAAAAAGAATAAGGGCAAAGTACTTATTCTGTCAAACATTAAGAGCTTTTTTATTCTAAAATGAAATATTACGGCCAAAATACTCCAAAAGAATTATCAAAATGATCATTTTAATAAATGTTGAGGGCCAATTTTGATATTATGCCTTTCTAGTATTATACTTAATTAGTCATCAATTTCTCCACTTATTATAATTCACTCCATCGTCACAAAATCGCCTGCAGATGATGTATATATGTGGAGGTAACATGGCATGCGCCTACATTCCTTCATTATTTATCAAAAGAACAAGACAAAGGAGGGTAGAAGGAATCATCCAATTGACAAATATAGTATTCTATTAAATGAATTTAAAACTATATAATAAAAAACACGTGTTATTCCAAGTTGACAGACAATATAATAAAATCCAATATCTTTTACCAATATTAAACTATATAAGAAGATTGAGTTATCGATATGCTTTCACAAACTAATCTTAGGGTTTGTTTGTTTCAGGTATTTCATTTTATAGAAAAGGTTTTCCCCCGATTCCGGTGTTTGGTTGGTCAAAGGAAAACAAACTACAGTCAAAAGAAAAAAGGAAATAAAACACAGGAAAACAACTTACCGTTTATTTCTTGGTAAGTGATTTTCCTAAACTCACCGGTTATTTTCATTTCCCCAAATCCCTTCCTCCTCCGATTCTTTCCTTTCAATTTCCATCCTTCCCCTTATTTTCCTCTTTATTTTTGTTCTCCTTCATCCTGGGCTACCTGCCATTAGGCAAAATTTTCACTTCTTTTTCTGGATTTGTGATAGAATCTTCATAATTCCATGTGATTATTATTTTGAAAGGGAATTCGTTGTTTTTGTTGAAATTTGTTTGATCCACATAATGGATTTCAACTATTTATGGGCTTTTGCTCTTTGATCTCAGTGGTAATTGCTCTAGTTATTATATTCCGTTGGAATTTTTTGGATATTTACACCCACCAAACGTGGCATGTTACTCGTATGGTATTGTTCGATTTGCTAATTGGTTAACAATTTTGCAGATAGTACGCTTTTCGATGCTTCCCAATATGAAGTTTTTTGTCAAAATGCTATGGAAGAAGTGGTGTTTAGAGGTATGCAAGATGGTGAAGAGGAAGCCCCTATATTTGCATACATTAAAGATGATGAGTACCGTTTGTTTGATAAATGAGAGGTGAGATTTCATTACTTTGGTTAGTAATTGAGCTGCGGATCTTTGTTTTGTTTGCAGTGACACTTTTGCATTGCTTTTGTAGCTACTTCTATTTTCCCTTCCATTATATTATGACCCTAAAACTTAATCTGTGTTTGGATTTATTCTGGCCCTAGACCTGTCAGCGGGTTTGCTAAATCAACACCTCAAGGGATATCTAAATGCAAGAAGTTCCGCTCGTAAAAATAAAGTTGCAATGGAACATATGATTCCTGCCTATATATGTTTTGTTTGTTTATAAACGTTGCAGTGTGATGAATGTCAATAATTAGCCTTCCTCAGTAGCAGTTGTTTATAAGATTTGATATGCATGTTTCCTTAGAATATATTGGTCTTTCCATTTTCACTTTCATACCTTATAGGAACTAGTGTGGAACCGGAGAGAGGGGGTTTAGAATTGTTGTTTTCAACAAGATGGCCATTTGAAGTTCGATCAGTAATGTGAACAACAGTCTGCAATGACTGCTGCTCCATTTGAGACGAGGATGCGAGATAATTGACAAATGCATAGGGATACTTGGCCATTAAAATAGCATAATCTGGAAAAGGTATTATATTAATTAAACCGACATATGATATTAATTATGAGTTAAAATTTAATTTTAAAAATGCTAATAGATAAAGTATAATGAATGCTTCAAACCTAAAATTATGTATTTAACATAATCGACATAATTAGTATATTTTCTACAAATTTAATTTCATGTACTTATAAAAATAAAACATTTCATTTCAAAATTTTATAAAATACAATTTTATAAAATAACTTAAAAAAATTTAAAATGTAAATAACAAGAAAAATATAAAAATATATACATTTAAAAAAAATAGATTTCATAAATTGTTTTCAGGAAAACTAACCAAACAGTGTAAAACATTTTACAATGCATCATCCAAACAATGTAATTGGTTTTCCAGAAATGTAATTGGTTTTCTGGAATTGGTTTTCCAGAAAACCAATTACAGACAAACAAACAGACCCTTAATTAATAAATTACGTGAATTAATTCTTTTATTTTGATTTAAATTCTATCATGTGTATGAGTTTTCGATCTACATTATATTTTAGTTTAAATTTTGTTATATTTGGATTTTGTTCAGATTTTTTATATATCTAATATCATAGTAATAAAAAAATATTATTTTTTAAAAGAATTCTAGTGTGTAATTATGTTTGTAAATGTGTGTTACACAAGAGACTATTAAAAAGAATATATAAATTTACCATATATATTTCATTATATCTAGTAGTATTTTATAATAATCTAGTAGTAATTTATAATAATCACTGCGGAGCCAATATAAATATTGAGGGGTGTCAATTGACCCCCCCCCAATTTTTCATATAAATTATATATAGAATATAGAATTTTAAAAAAATGACACCTCTTTCAAAAAAATTCGGCATGTATTAAAGGTGTTCATTCGTTTAATTTAGTCATCGTTCGAACTAAATTTTTATTAATTAAATTAATCAATTTTCTATAATCGTCAAATGAACCAAATCGAATAAAGTTCGTTAATTCGATCAATTACCAATTAATCAAAATTTTTAATATATTTTTTAATTAGATTAATTTAAATTTAATATAGATATTTTTTATTTGAGTTAAAATTTAATCAGATCTTGATAATTTAATAGGTCTAGTATGATTAAAAAATAATTGAGTCATAATTCTTAATAGATTTGAGCTTAAAGTATGTATTTAATATATATATATATATATAATATTTTTTATTTTTTATTAATTCGATTATTTTAGTTAATTAATTGACTTTGAATCAAATTAACTGTTAAATATTGAAAAAATTAATAGTTCCCGGTCGAACTAATTTAGTGGCTAGTCATTTCAACCGAATTAATTCAGTTCGATCGATAAATTTGATTAAAACCGAAAAATGAATACTCCTAGCATGTATGTATATTTTCTTTTGGTTATTGTTTTAATAACTCTGCAATAGTCTTATGTTAGTTTAGCTATATTTTACATTAATTTATTGAATTTCAATGCTATGCATTAATTTATATGATTTTATTAAAATATCACAATTTAAAATTCTTACATTGTATTATGAAATTCCTAACTCCATATCTCACAATTATATATTATTTATACATTGTTATTACAACTTTAAAAAAAATCTTAATGAAACTAAATTCAAACTTTTTTAATAAGTAAAAAAGTTTTAATAGCCCTTAAACTTTCACTTTGAAGGTTAGCTTTGCTTTGCTAAATAGAACAGGTATAATTAGTAAATACATTCCTTGCCTGCCAAGCATTGTTTAGTGATAACTGCATGCATGTTCACAAAAACTGAAAGCAAAATATAAATAATCGATGCATAACAAATCAAAAAATTACATGCATGAATCATGGTTAACCCCTCTAATTTACGATGTACATACTTTGAATGTAAACCGAGTACATACATAAGAAATGTACATTCAACTAGTCCACACTGTCAGATGCCTCAGCTTAGACATGAGTTACACATACATCATGAACGTTTATCTAGTGTATATGGTTGAAGTATACGTCACGTGGAATTAGACCATCATTAAACAAGAATTTCAAGTGCCATGACACAACAATTGAGATATCGGGATATTCCTCACAGAAAAAAAAATCATCGTATACAAGTAACACAAGTGTCATTATTTTCTGAGCGTCACGTCTTATGAAATATTATCTCACAGTGTTTTTTATGCAGTTATGTTTATCACATACATTTAATTTGATTATCACTTCAAACTGATTATTAATCAATTACAATATTTTTAGATTCCTCACTTGAGTTGCATATCAAAGTTTTTTTTTGTATTTATTTTAGGTTTAAGGGTCAACTCTGCCCTTGTAGTAGACTTGATTTATCATTTTCGCTCATATCGTATTTTCACATCAATTTAGCCCTCAATGTTGTCTAATTACATCATTCTATAATCTAATATTAAATTAAAACCCTAAATCATAAATATTAAGTTAGATTTTAGGATTTTATGGTTAAAATGGTTATGATTTAAGGTTTAATATTTATAATTTAGGGTTTTAAGTTAGGGGTAAGTATAAAATGATGCAGTTGAGTAACTTAGAGAGTTAAATTGATGCGAAAATACGATGGTGGCAAAAGTGATAAATTGGGTCTACTATAGGAGCAAAAGTTAACCTTTTACCTTATTTATAATTATATTTGAATAAAAAAATTTGTATTTAATTATATATCTTTTAATATTTTTATTTTGCTCATTAGTAATATAATTATGACATTTAGTGTAGTTTATCTTATATAACTACGTGACCATTTTTTATTAATATTATTTCTTGAATAATTAAGATAGCTATAATCATTATTTATTGTTATTATTTGGCCCATGCTTAAAAGACAAAGAGAACCGATTCCATACCAAATTATTGAGTTTTGTATATATGTTTAAGTTCATTATTTATCGAAAAGGCAACACAAATAAGCGGTAGATGGAATAATATGAATTTAAAAATATAATAAGCACATGATATCCCAACTTCCGAAGCCATATTATAAAGTCCAAACATTTTGAAATTTAATGGCTAAATATACAAAAGTGCCCAACGTATGTCCATTTTTTCAATTTAGTGCCTAACGTTTTTCGTTACACTTTGGTGCCTAACGTTTCATTCTGTTAATCAAAATGGGTCACGTCGTGGCGGACCGTTAGTTTTCTCTATTAAATGACACGTGCAACAATATGGTAATTTTAAAAAATATATTTAAAATTAAAAAAATTATATATTTTTTAAAAAAGAAAACACAAAATTTTTGAAATAACACCAAAACTTTAAAAACCTTTATTTCAACCCATTAACCTTTAACCCTGTCACCAAAGCACCCTTCTCTGACCGGTGGTGGTGTACACCGCTCTCCCACCGAACTCAGCAGCAACCCGCGACCTCAACCCGACCCTCAGATCAGCCGAAATCAGTCACCTTCGAGCTTAATCGCAAGGAAACCATTCGGTCACCCACCTCCAACTTCGGCCACCACTCGTCGGTAGTCATCACCGCCTAGCCCAGTGGAAGCGCTATCCCGGACTGGTCATAGTGTTGAGTTAATCGATTGACGAAATATCCAAGAGGGGGGTGAATTGGCAATTAAAATTTCGGTGAAAGCTTTGACAATTTTCAATTTGTCTTTCTTTTGAGGACAAAGGGTAACCTTACAACTCCCTCAAGAATTATACCCCAAATTCTCAAGAACACTCTCTCCCAAAGAGAAAATTACAAATTCGTAAACTTTAAAGAAAAACCTCACAAGGTGGATTGTTTGCACAATTCTAGAATAAGAAAAGAACACTCAAAGATGAATACAATTGAACACAAAGTGTATTCTTGAAAGCAAAATGAATATTGAAAGGAATTTGGCTTGGATTGCACAAACTTGATGTTTGAAGCTTTCTCTCTTGATTCTTTCTCAATTCTTCTTAATTCTTATTGATCATAGGCTTCAGAACTTGTTTAAATACACCTTGGATCACGTCTGAACGTTGGGGATCATTGGTGAAGTCAATAGAGTCGTTATGGTGTGAATACCATTTAAAAATTATGTTGGGGGCGTAGGAGTATCGGTACATCTTCAAAGGGTATTGGTACACCCAATGTAAAATTCAAATAATTCGACCGTTATTTGACCAAGTGTATTGGTACCTCCCAGGGGTATCGGTACACTAATTGCATTCGATGTTTGTTAGAGCATGGAGTGTATCGGTACATTGGCTATGTATCGGTACACTTATTTCATTCGAAATATGGGTGTATCGGTACATATGAGGAGTGTATCGGTACCTCCCTTGTAAAATTCATTTTTGGCTCGATTAAGGTTCGAAATACTTTGTAAAAATTGTTTCAAAAATATTTTAAGATTAAAACATAATTTTACACTTAAGTAAGGATTAAAATTGACATTTGAAAACTTGGAGTAATATTTTTGATATTCGAATAATTTAATCGAATGTATAATTTTGAATTGAGTATAAAATCTTAAAATTCAATAATACTTTATTTGTTATATCGAAACATCAAAATGTTTTCAACAATCTCCCCTTTTTGATATAATAAAACATTTTAGTAATTTTAAGATTTTCTTTTTGAAAATTATTTTTGAAATCAATTTTGAAATATTACTCCCCTTACTTTATTCTCCCCCTTTTTATTAAATTAAAAAGACTCTATAAAAAAGTTTAAACAAGGTTTTAAAGAAAATAACCAATTGATTTATATAGATATAGCTTTAGCTGCTAAGATCACAATCAAGAGAATTGTTAGCTATTAGCCAATAAACAATATTCATAAATGTGTAATGGTAATTGGTCATAATTTTTCTAAAATGTAAATGATGCATATAATAACATGAAAATTCAATTTAGGTCAAAAAACTAATTATCATTCAAACCATTCAAACAAACCAAACACATAAACATTCAAACCAAATATTCACACAAACATCCAAAACAGTCAAAATGTTTTAACAATTGTTTTAAGTTCAGCATTCAACACAAGAAAACAAGCAAGAGAAGTTCAATCATCCATTAGAGGATCAAGAGGAGATATATGTGCCCATATATTAGCTACATCTCGTGTAAGTGCGTCGACCCTAGTGTTGAGCTCATCAAAACGAGCTTGAGTTGCTCGTTGTTGCTCTAGATGCTGTGCAGTGAGCTGAGACTCAAGGGATGCAAACCTCATGTCAAATGTCTCCATGAACAATCAAAAATATGGAGGCATCTGACTCTCTTGATGGACTGGCACATCCTTGGCTAAGTTAACGGGATCATCAACGTCCCGGAGAAGGTCTTCAAGCTCTGGATCGGCAGCCGGAACCAGAGCAGCTCATGAAGAGCTAGCACCCGGTGTTTTCTGGGTTGAACGAACCTATTGATCTTTATCCCCAGATCATCCTGATTTACGCAAAGTTTTAAGATTTATTTGGCTTTTAAGAGGGATGTATACATCAAGCTAAACCCTAAGCTTGGTTTTTATAAACAAATTACTAAGAAGACAACAGTAAACTAAGGTTTCTACGTGTTTGGAGGGAACGTTGTTTACGGTTTCAACTAGTTCATCAAAAATTATTTGTGGCAGATTTATTTTCTTATTATGCTGGATATAATGTATCCACCATAAATATAAAACTCTAAGAGTAAAGTATCTACCTCCGAATGGTCTAAACCACCAAGAGATAATCATATAAAGAAAACGATCGTGGTGATCTGACAACGTACTCACACTAGCCTTTGCTCTATAAGAGGTAGCCATAATTTCTCTTTCATTATCTAAGTCATCATTATCTAAGTCGTCAATATCTAGACCAAATGTCCTAGTGATTGAGTCAGAGTCAATATGAATGTATTGGCCTAGAAGATAAGACTGAATACTAACAGTGGCAGTTTGGGACTCGTTTTGGACACAAACCGTATTAGAATAGAAAATACGGACGAGTTGGTGATAAACGACAGGTTCAAGCTGAAATAGTTTATCAAATTTCCAAGATTTAAGAGTAAGAAGATATTTAAATTTCATATAGACCATGGCTTGAAGAGAAGGAATGCGTTATTCCCGAATGTTATAAGACTAGAATAGGTTAACAAACCTAGTTTAGAGATTTTCTCGATGACCAGGTTTGTTAAAACAAGAATTTAGGATAGTCATTTCGGGATTATTTGGGTTTGGATTTAGATTAGGAGGTGGAATAGGAGGTTGGTTTGACCAACTAGACGATGAACTAGGGCGTTTAGACATGATTTTAAATCAAAATGGGACAAGCATACATGCAATTTAAAAACACATGTATGCAACAATATCAATCCCAGAACTCAATATGAGTCCTCAATATTTCAAGGTTCTCTAAAAATAACCTAATGGGCAATTTTGAAAACTTTTTGAAAAAATTAAGTTTAAAAATCATTATATAGTTTTTAAAACAACATAATTAAATAAAAAACAACAATTTAAAAACAAAACATTATTTTTTTCAAAAAAATTGAAGAAATTTGTTTTTTTTTATGAAATTAGTTGTAGATTCTAGTTCAAAACTACAATCTAACAAATACCAATTATATATTTTTGACTATAACTAACTAAAACTAGTAATATGTTCAAAAATCAATAAAATAGTGGTTTAGAAAAATTACCTTGAAAATTTTAGATTTGAGTGAGATTTGTTGTTGTTTGCACGATTTTGATGAATGTAACAAGTTTAGAAGTTGAAAATCAAGTGAATTCTGACTTGATTCGTTAATTTTGAGCAAATGGAGAGTTTGGGTTAAGAGAAGAGTGATCGACGGAGTGTTTTGGGGTTTGGTAAAAAATGAAAAATTAGGGATTTAAAGCAAAAACCCGATGGTGGTATCGGTACCCCCGTGAGGGGTATTGATACACATTCAAGGAATGTATCAATACACATTCAAGATGTATCGATACATAGCAAGGGGGTATCGATAACTGGGTATCGATACACTTTGCACAAAAATGTCAAAAATCTGTTTTTAAACACCTACAATGCTAAATTATTCAGCTCTAGTGGTATTAGCAACTCATATACAAACAATTAACTATGTTCAATCAATCAAATCTACCCTTAAATTTTATTGGAACATATTATTAATTTTCACTAAAGATCATAAACTCCTCCTAAATATTATCATAGAATGCATTCAAAAAAATGTTATTTTTATAAGCATTTTTCATTTACTAATTAAAAATGCTAAAATTATTTTAAACACTAAGTAAAGGTAGGCTGGTTAAACCTAATTCTCTCCTAAGTGTCCAAAATCTTTCTTTATCTAAAGGTTTTATAAAAATATCCGCTATTTGATGCAAAGTATCAACAAATTCTAGAACTACATCTCCTTTAGTGACATAATCTCTAATGAAATGATTTCTTATTTCAATGTGTTTAGTTTTAGAGTGTTGGATGGGATTTTTAGTGAGACAAATAGCACTAGTATTGTCACACTTGATAGGAATGGTACCAACTTCAATTCAATAGTAAAAAAGTTATTGTTCCATCCATAAAACTTGTGCATAACAACTACCCACTGAAATGTCATCTTTCTTTGCTTGATTTGGAGCCCCAAGAAAAATGAAAGCTCCCCCATCATGCTCATCTCGAATTCACCTTGCATTAGCTTAGAAAATTCTTGGCAAAGAGCATCATTAGTAGAACCAAATATTATATCATCAACATAAATTTGAACTACTAATAAATATTTACATTTTCTCTTTAAAAATAATGTAGTGTCAATCTTCCCTTTTGAAATCCCTTTTTTTTATTAAAAAGTTTGACAATCTTTCATACCAAGCTCTAGGAGCTTGTTTTAAACCATAAAGAGCTTTTGTCGATTTAAAAACATGATTTGGAAAGTTTGAATCTTCAAAATCAGGAGGTTGTTCCACATACACTTCTTTTTTTTATAAAACCATTTAAAAATGCACTTTTAACATCCATTTGATACAGTTTAAATTCATTAAAACATGCAAATGCTAATAACATTCTAATTACTTCCATCCTAGCTACGTGAGCATATGCTTCATCGAAATCTATACCCTCTTCTTGAGTATACCCTTGAGCAACAAGTCTAGCCTTGTTCCTCACTATATTACCACTTTCATCAAGCTTATTCCTAAATACCCATTTAGTGCCTACAGTAGATTTGTTACTAGGCCTTTCAACTAATGTCCATACTTTACTTCTCTCAAATTGATTTAACTCTTCTTGCATAACCATAATCTAATTTTCATCATCTAATGATTCTTGGATATTCTTAGGCTCTATGCATGAGAAAAATGCAACATAATTACATACGTTCCTAAGAGAAGATCGAGTAGTTACCCCTTTGGATGGATCACCTAAAATCTCACCATCCTTGACATAGTTGTATTCTATTGGGTATGTGGCTTCCCTTTCTTCAATGGTTAGATTCTTGAAGGAATCTTGAGTTTCCTCATCCTTTACCTATTCTTTTGATGATGGTTCTCCAATGTCATGTCTAACGTCATGTGTTTTTACAATACCTACGTCATCATCAACATAAGAATCCTTCCTCAGAAGGGGATTATCATAAAAAAGAACATGAATAGACTCTTCTACCACTAAAGTACTTTTTTTAAATACCCGATAAGCTTTAGAATTTAAGGAATAACCTATAAAAAATCCTTCCTCACTTTTAACGTCAAATTTGCCAAGGTTGTCTTTACCGATGTTTAAAACAAAACATTTGCATCCAAAAGGATGAAAATAGCTAATATTAGGCTTTTTATTTTTGAAAATTCCATATGGAGTTTTCTTTAAAATAGGCCTAATCATTACTCGGTTTATAACATAACAAGCGGTATTTGTGGATTTCGCCTAAAAATATTTTGGCAAATTGTTTTCACAAAGCATGATTCTAGCCATTTCTTCTAAAGTTTGATTTTTCCTCTCAACAACTCCATTTTGTTGAGGGGTTCTAGGTGCTGAAAAATTATGGCTAATCCCATTTGAATTACAAAATTCAGTAAATCCAAGATTTTCAAATTCAATACCATGATCACTCCTAACACTTGAAATGAAATAACCTTTTTCATTTTGAATTACTTTTGAAAATGTGATGAACTTTTCTAATGCTTAATCTTTAGTACTTAAAAATAGAACCTAAGTATATCTAGAATAGTCATCTAACAAATGAATATTGTTTTCCACATAAGCTAATAGTCCTAATTGGCCCAATAAGATCTGCATAGATCAATTTTAATATTCTACTAGTTGATATGTCATTAATAGATTTAAAGGAAGTTCTTTTATGCTTTCCTTTAAAACAAGCATCACGGATTTTATCTTTATCAAATTTTAGTTTTGACAATCCTCTTACTAAGTTTCCTTGAATTAGTCTTTGCAAAACACTCATGCTAGTGTGTCCTAGTCTCCTATGTCATAACCAACTATCATATTCATCCTTAGAAACTAGGCACAAATTTGTCATATTAATAGAATCTAGATGTGCCATGTATATGTTTCCTATTCTATGACTAATAAGCATAATCTGATTAGATGAAATGTCAATGACTTTACAACCATTTAATTCAAATAAGACATTGTATCCTTTATCGCATATTTGACTAATACTCAATAGATTATGCTTTAACCCAGTCACATATAAAACGTTATTCAATGTCGATTATTGAGATTAAGAGCATATGCATAAGGTTTTACAAAAATGTTATGTATTAAAAAATTTTTGATATCAATTGTTAGAGAGATATCATTTATAACTTGAATTACTTGCATAAACATTAAAAATTTAAGGTCAAAATTTGTAAAATCAAATTATTGGATAAATTGATATCGATTGTTAGAGATATCATTTACATTTAAAAACAATTTTGACCAAAATTTATTATGATGAACTAAATTAAAAAAAATACTAAAGATCTAAAATGTTCATCATAAGGTATTTTTCAATATAAATGAGTTTAAAGATAAAACATAATTATTTAAAATCAAAAGCTCATGCATGCATAAACTAAATGAGCAACCAAATAATAATATCATTAAGTTTAGAGGTTACCCATTCCTTTTTCAAGTGTGGCTAGAGCATTTGAATATCTTCACTTTGATCACCATTGATCCTACACACTTACAAGAGACATTTAAATAGATTTTGGTATCCAAATTACTTTGCATCCTTGAACATTAGTTTTAATGCCTTTGTTCCCTTGGGAATCCATACTTGTATGATTTTGAAATATTTTCCTTTCTTTAAAAGACAAGTATGTTCTTGTGACCATGATAATGACAATGTGAACATTTTGTCATTATGTAACTAGATGAATTATTTAAGATGATTTCTTTTTCTTTTGTTAAGCCTTCAAGCTTAACTTTTAAATCAGAATTTTCTTTTTAAATACTTTCAAATTTCATTTTTGAAAGCTCTAAATCATTCTTCAATATTTCATTTTGATTCTCAAAATCAATTTTAGTTTTTAGAAGAAGATCATTTAATTTCAAAATTTCTTTTTCAAAGTTTTCATATTTCATTTTTGAATGCTCTAACTCCTTTTTCAACATTTCATTTTGATTTTCAAAATCTATTTTGATTTTCAAAAGGAGATCATTTTTAGCTATAAATTTAGAAATCAATATTCTAATATGAGGAGTTCATGGTCTCAAACTCTGAAAATAATTCATCGTAAGCATCTTGTAACTCACTAAAAGAATATGAATTTAATTTATTTAAGTTTGAAGAAACCTCGGGCTCTTCTAGAGCTAATAGAGACATCACCTTTGTTGAATCTTCTTTCTTGTCTCTATATAATTCCTCAAGCCTATCCCACAGCTTCTTGGCATTTGAACAAGAAGAAACTTCTTTATAGATATCAGCATCAATTGCACAATGCAACATGTGCATAGCCTTAGCGTTTTGTTAAGCTTTCTTCCGTTCTTGATCACTCCACTTCTTTGCCTTCTTGGTAGGAGAAGAATATCCTTTCTTGATTATTATCCATGCACCTGGATCATTGGCTTGGATAAATACCATCATTAATTTCTTCCAATGATAATGGCCAGTTCCATAGAAGTAAGGAGGCACGTCGATACCTCGGGAGTCTTCCATGGAGAATGAACTGAAAGTGGAAGTCATCTTTCTCGATTTAACTCTTCCTGAATCTACTCAAGAGGTGGTAAAACATTCAAATGAGTGTAGTTTTGATACCAATTGTTGAGTTAATCGATCGACGAAATAGCCAAGAGGTTGTGAATTAGCAATAAAAATTTCGGTGAAAGCTTTGACAGAAAATTGAAAATATTTGCACAACGATTTAGAGTGTTTCGACTTTCTCAAACAAAGTCTACGTCCACTACCTTAGCTATCCACACTAAGGATTTTCCACAAATTCACTAATTTGTCTTTCTTTTGAGGACAAAGAGTAACCTTACAAATCCCTCAAGAATTATACCCTAAATTCTTGAGAACACTCTCTCCCAAAGAGAAAATTAAAAATTCGCAAACTTTACAGAAAAACCTCACAAGGTAGATTATTTGCACATTTCTAGAACAAGAAAAGAACATTCAAAGATAAATACAATTGAGCACAAAGTGTGTTCTTAAAAGAAAAATGAATATTGAAAGAAATTTGACTTGGATTGCAAAGACTTGATGTTTGAAGCTTTCTCTCTTGATTCTTTCTCAATTCTTCTTAATTCTTATTGATCATAGCCTTCAGAACTTGTTTAAATACACATTGGATCACTTCTGTACGTTGGGGATCAATGGTAAAGTCAATAGAGCCGTTATGGTGAAAATACCATTTAAAAATTCTGTTGGGAGCATAAGGGTATCGGTACATCTTCAAAGGGTATCGGTACACCAAGTGTAAAATTCAAATATTTCGACCGTTATTTGACCAAGTGTATCGGTACCTCTCAGGGGTATCAGTACACTAATTGCATTTGATGTTTCTCGGAGCATGGAGTGTATCGGTATAACGGCTATGTATCGGTACACTTATTTCATTCGAAATATGGGTGTATCGGTACATATGAGGAGTGTATCGGTACCTCCCTTGTAAAATTCATTTTTGGCTCGATTAAGGTTCGAAATAATTTGTAAATATTGTTTCAAAAATATTTTAAGATTAAAACACAATTTTACACTTAAGAAAGGATTAAAATTGACATTTGAAAACTTGGAGTAATATTTTTGATATTCGAATAATTTAATCGAATATATAATTCTGAATCGAGTATAAAATCTTAAAATTCAATAATACTTTATTAGTTATATCGAAACATCAAAATTGTTTTCAACACATAGCCCAGTCATCCAGTCGTCGCCATTCCTGGTGGAGTGGCGTTTGAAAGTCTGACGAAAAGACCCCATCACCGTTTGATTTTTGCAATTTTTGACCGAAATTGCCGCCTTTCTGCCTCACGGTCATCGAAGCTGAGCTCGTCAGTCCTGTCCGACAAAAACCCAACCGGTTTGGTAAGCCACCGTCATCGAGCGGACGAGCAGTTTAGGGGTTAGGGGTTGAAATGAAGGTTTTCAAAGTTTTGGTCTTATTTGAAAAATTGTCTTTTTAAAAATATATAATTTTTTTTAATTTTAAATGATTTTTTTAAAATTACCAGATTGTGACACATGTCACTTAACGGAGAAAACTAACGGTCCGTCACAACATGACCTATTTTGAGTAACGAAATGAAACGTTAGGCACCAAACTGAAACGAAAAAAACATGTGGCACTAAACTAGAAAAATGGGCATACATTGGGCACCTTTTTGTATATTTAAGCCAAATTTAATATATCAAAAGTAATCAATCATTCATTTTTTTCCTTCCGGTTGTAAGGCTTCACCTTAATTAATCTAAATCGATTCGGGTCATACACCTAGTTTTGTTGGGTGAATATCCCAATGAAGATTTTTTGCGTACACAAAGATTCGAACTTAAAATTTTAGATAAACAGAATCAAGTTGTTTACCACTTGTACCAATCCCATCGATAATCAACAAGTTTTTTTAGAATAATTAAACCGTATTTTTTTAAAATTGAATTAGTACAAATTCAATATATTTGACTAATATGAAAGGCAAAATTTTGTTGTGGATATGCTTTAAAAAAAATTAAGCTTAATTAATCATACTCAAAACTTTAAATATTGACGTTGTGAATAGAGTAAATTGATTGGACATATTTTTCTTTTGATGGGTGTATGCAATATATTAACTTGAATCATTCAACTAATGAATCAAATATCAATAATTATAAAATTAACCTCAATTAGCAAAAATTTTTAATCAGACCACTTAAATAATTAAAGAATATGTTAATCAAACCATCAACCATTAATATTTAGGGTAAACCATTTTTGAATTTTTGTTAATAATGTCACTCAACTATTTAAATGCAATCAATCAGGCTACTTGTCGTTAACATTTAACTAAAGCGCTGACGTGGAAGTTAACAAAATTAGTATAATTATACATTTGATCACTATTACTTATATATTCTATCAATTTAGTCCTACTTTTAATAAACTAAAATAAATTTAATCTTTGAATCATATTATGACATGTGTCACCACTTAATTGAAAGATTTAATTTATTTTAATTTAATAATTTTATGAGATGAAATAAGGAAAGCAGGATATGAACGTAGAACCATTGGAGTGTTTTGGCAGCAGTTTAACCACTGAACCAAGCAAATCTTTTGGTTCAAAATGCACTTCATATGCTATATATATTAAATAGTAGTTTAAAATTCTTATTATTTTATATATTTTAACATTAAAAATATACATTTTATTCTTATAATAACTTAAAAATATATTTTATTCTTATTTTAATTTTAAAAATATATTTTAATTTTTTATTAACTTAAAAAAATTTATTCTTACCTTAACTTAAACATTTATATTTTATTCTTATAATATTTTAAAATTAAGATAAGAATAAAATATATATTTTAAATAAAAAATATACATTTTTAAATCAAAATAAAATATACATTTTAAGTTAAAAATAAGAATAAATATTTAAAAATAAAATATAGGAATTAAAATATAGGAATTTAAGTTTAGACTAATGTACAAAATATATATTATATCTATTCTATCCTTTAGTGGTTAGCAGGCCTTCTTTCAAACCTAAGACCCAGGTTCAATTCCCCTATCCCTTATACAAACAACTTTAATTTTCTTTCAACGATTGGTTAGAAATAAAACTATTACATTTAAATAAATTAAATCCTTCAATCAAGCGACGGCACATGTCATGATATTTGACACTAATGACACGTGGCACAATCTGGTTCAAAGATTAAATTTATTTTAATTTATAAAAATTAAGACTAAATTAATAGAATATATAAGTAACAGTGATCAAATGTGTAATTATACTAATTTTGTTAACTGCCACGTCATCACTTCCGTTAAATGTTAACAAGTGGCCTAATTGAATGTATTTAAATAGTTGAGTGACCTTATTGATAAAAATTAAAAATAGTGGTCAAAATGAAAAGGGGCTATAATTAGGTGGTATCTGATATAGTTTACCCTAACATTTAATTAAAAAGTATGTTGTTTCAATTAAAACTTTTGTTATAATTACACATTTATAGATCAAATATATAATTATATTAATTTTTTAACTGTTACATTATTTTTTCTATTAGCTAGTTATGATAAGTAATTTGGTTAACATCATTTAAATAATTAAATAATTTGATTGATAAAATTTAAGGATAAATTATCATATTAGGACCATTCATAGTTAAATGATCATAGATGTTCTAATACAAACTTTTGTGGTATAAATTGAATGATAAATAGAGAAGATGATAAGAGAAAAAAACAATAATCAAACGGGGAATGATAGAATATATGAAATAATGTACTTTTGTCAGCATGAAGATTCAATGAACAAAAGAATGAACAGTTGCAGCACTTGAAAAACGTGATAAAAATGTGTATTGAGATGCAAGTTCGTGGAATTACCAAAAGAAAACAAGAACTTTAATACCAAAGTTTGAATTTATATAATAATCAAACCCCTAATAGGAGGAGCTCAACCTATTCAGTTCCTCTGTAGCAACATTTCGATATCTCCAAGAACACCCCAAATATGTACTGTGAGAGTGCTTCGGAATCTGATCTCAGCCTCTTGGACTCCATTCGTCGGTATCTTCTGGAAGATGATTCCGATACAATTCCGTTTGCGGAAAATGTAGCAGAAAATGATCTCCTTTTTACGGTTGTTGATGATGCGATTAATGTTGATCAATGGATGAACTTCGATCAGTTCTTTGACGCGGCGGAGGACACGGTGGCTGTTAATAATGTTCCATTTTCCAGTTCAGAAGTGACTTCTGAGATATCGGAGACCACTCCGACTGCTAGTGTCTCTGAATCTCATGCGCCTCCGAAGAAGGTACATTTTAAGGGAGTTAGGAGAAGGCCGTGGGGGACGTATACGGCGGAGATAAGGGATCCGACGCGAAACGGTGCGAGGACCTGGCTCGGTACTTACGAGACTCCCGAGGATGCTGCTCTTGCTTATGACACTGCGGCTTTTAAAATGCGAGGTGCGAAAGCCAAGATGAATTTTCCCCACCTCATCGGCTCCGATCTGGTAGAGCCTGTTAGAGTAACCAATAACAAGCGAAGATCTCCGGAGCCGTCTTCCTCTTATTCATCAGCTCAGTTGCCATCATCTCCGTCGTCCACGGTAACATCGGATGATAGAACTCCAAATTTGAAACGGAGGAGGAATGAGATTAATTATCCGATTAAAGCCGAGTTTGAGCCAGATATGTATCAGTTGATGATGCCAATTCAATTTTGATAAATTGCTATCTGCTAATAATTGAATTGTACATATTTTATTAATTATTTCTATTTTAAATAGAGATTTTATTTATTTATTCGGAATATTTTTGGGTACTTTAGAATTGATTAGGGATGTGTTATCTTTCGCTTCAGTTAAAATTATTTTGAATTTTTTAAAATATAATTTGTTTATTTTCTAAAATCAAAATATTCAGGTAAATTATTAAAAAATTAAATTTAAAATAAATAAAAAATATAAATAAATGACATCTCTTGAATAATAGTTTTCTTCATATATGCTTTATGAGTATATTTTTATAAATACTCTCGTTTATGCCTTCAAAGTTATTTCGACAAATTTATTTAACAAAATTTCGTGGTGAAGTCATCTTTACATTTTGAATTGTTAAAATAATCAAGTCTTTGAGGATCGATTAAAACCATTGATGGAAGTTGTCTAAAATATTTTCACGCAATTCTTGAGTTCTTCTTACATTCAAGCATCTCATCTTTTATTTTTTTAATTTTAATATTATTTCTTGTTGTTTTCTTACTTTGTTTCTTGTTTCATCAATCCGTAACAAGAATTATTATTTTTTATCTAAGCGCCTAAAGTATTATAGAGATAATCAATTTGACGAATCAATCATTTTCGAAGAGATTTTATCATTTACTTTCAAGTTTAGGTTCTTGATGACTTATTGAATTGCTTATTGTGTGTTTTGGTATCTTCTTGAAGTGCTTATTATGCTTTTTTTGTGTCTTTTTGTTCAAATGTATCAAAATATCCTTTTTTTATTTTATTTTTCTTTTATTCTTCCTTCTCAAGTAACGTCTACTACTAATAATAGATCACCTTTTTGCACAAAAAATAAAAATAAAGGATATAAATAAGTATAAATATTTTGAAAAAATAAATAAATATTATCAACAGTAATATAATAATAGAATGTGAAGGTAAATTAATAATTGATTTTATCATAGTTTAATTAAAACACATCTAAGACAACTATCAACCTCTATCAAATGAGAAAAATAATTTTAAATACCCAAAGATCAAAGTAAAAATAATTAGTAAGAAATTTACCCGTATAACCCTTAATATATAACTATATAATATTTATAACTATAATTTAAAATTAATTATTTAACATTATTTTGTAATATTGTTAAATATTTTGTGGTTGTTGGTGCAAGCAATGTTATGCTACAAAGATAAAGTTCCATGTCAGCCATTATATAATTAATTTACCCCATCCAAAATACTAGTAATATATTCTCCTTTTATTAAGTTTTGAATATCATCGAATGATAGTGAAAGTACACCCATAGCCCATAGGAATATAAAATTCTAAGTAGACAACATTAATTCTTTTTAACAAAAGGGGAATATTAGTTCAAAATGACAAATTTAATTGTATATCATCGATGAAGATCAGCCGTCGAATTGTTTTATAATTTCTTTGAATACTTACTTTATAAAACAAATAAATTATATTTAAAAGTTGAAAATATTTTAAAGTGAAGTGACAGATAACACATGTCCTAATCCAGAAGAACCCAAAAAAAATTGCAAATAAATAAATAAATAAAATTACTATATTTAAAATAGAAATGGTTAATAAAATATGTACAATTCAATTATTAGTGGATGGGAATTTATCAAAATTCAGTTGGCATCAACTGATGCAGGTCTGGTTCAAACCATGATTTTCAGAATCGGACCGGTTAGCGAACCAGTCATGCTATCGGTTCACTGGTTCAATCGGTCGAATCAGTCTGACCGGTCGGAAGAACCGGACGACGTAATAATTATTTAAAAAATTAAATAAAAATACCCAAAATATTTAATAAAAAATAATTTTGTATATCACAAGTCATATTCAAAGCAAGTCATAACATATATGAGTTAAAAACCATAAAATCAAGTGAAACAAAATTATTCAAATTAACTACAACATAATATTTAAGATAAAACATATTAAATAATAAATATAATTATATAACTATAATTAAAAAATAAATTTGGAACTAAAAAAATAATAACAAAATGATATTGTTTGGTTTAATTTTTTTAAAAAAAAACTATCTCACATGGCTAAGAAACATAGAAGAACATCCCAAAAGTCTAAAGAGTAAAAATATGAGAACAAAACAATCTACATGGCTAAGAAACATAGAAGAGCATCCCAACTAACTTCTATAAATAATAGAGGTAATTTGACATTCAAAATCATGGAGCCTTTTGATGAGCATAGAGTGAACTATTCTTTCACTTCAATCAAGCTCAAATTTTAGGCTTCAATCGAGCTTCTAAATTTTTTTTGAGTTCAAGCCTTTTCGAGTTCAAGTTTCAATATTATATTTCGAGTTCGAGTTGAACTTGATAATTTTTAGTTCGTGAGTTTGAGTCGAGTTGAGCTTACTTTTAAAGTTTGAGTCGAGCTCAACAATACTCGAGTTCGACTTGGCTCGTTTAACAAACGACGTCGTTTGGTTTATTTAAAAAAAAATTTAGCGGTTTTTCCCGGTTTTCAACTGGTCCGGTTCGAATGGTGTTAGTCATATGATTATTATGGCTACTCGTAAATTAGCATGTTAAATAGATATGATCGTCAAATCTTATATTTTGTTCTAGTTGATCATATGAATATGTCAGAAATCTTGTTTTTGCAATGTATTTTTGAGTGACATATAAATACCACTAATCTAAATTTTTCCCCATTTCTCTTATTTCAATTTCTTTCTATCTTTTATCGTAATTCTCTCCCCCATTAAAGAACTTAAATTTTGGTCGATCATAGACGTCGATGATTGTCGCCAACAACCGCGTTGGCCACCATCGTTAGTGGTCGCCCAAAGCCAACTGCTCTGGTCAAACCTTTTTTGGTATCCTTAGCATGAATTTGACCCGTGATTATCAAAATATAACTCCAAACATCGTAGATCTAGCAAATATTACCTATGTTCGTTGTTGACGATTGTATGATGGTATCACTTTTCACTTATATACTTCTCGTCGTCAAGAGAAGGAATCTCACCGCACATGATTTCCAGTCTGACATCAAAATATTTGGAATGGGAAACCCTAAATTGACTAACATTATCTTTTCTTCACCTTATCCTTTGTTTTAGCCTTTTTGTTTGGTTGATCTTGGTTTGGTTTGTTGCAGGTCCCAATATAATGCTTGTGAGGCACGCCACCATCATCGTTTCTTGTTGTTGCTCTCATCGATGGGCTGATTGCTACTAAAGAGAATTGTTGGTCACCCATGACTAATGTCACAACACTCGAGGGTCATGTTGGGTTTGCCGATGCTAGGTCAATCCTGCTATGGCTGAGTTGAGCTGAGTAGGACTACCGGGACTGGAGGTCATCCGAAGATGTTATTGCTAGTTGGGTGCTTGGTTCTGGGTAGGGCAGCTGCTGAGCCATATTATTGGGGTTGGATAAGATAAATCTGTTAGGCCAAGTTCTCTCACAGATTTTACTATTCCAATGATCCAAAATAGTTGAATTGAGATTATTGACTTATAATTTAGGTAATTTTAACTCAAGTATTTCAAAAAATTTATTGAACCAAAAAGAATTAAGAATTCATATTCGAAACCCAAAAAAATCTTATATATACAGACAATAATTTTTTGAATAAAATAATAATCTTTATTATTTTAAAATAAATCAATTAAAATATCTTTATATATATATATATTCATGTAACATCTCGATCCAGTTCGAAGTGTCACATTAAAGTTATCAGAGCTACCAACACTAAAATTCTAGAGAAAAATGAATTTTGATAGATAATATAAATCTATAAAAACAATTTCAAAATAAAAATACAAGTTCAGAAAATAATCATATATTAAAAACAAAATTCAATAATGCATAGTGTCACCCTCAAATCGACATGGATAACTCAATCCGATTCGAAGTGTCACATTAGGGTCACCAGAAAAACCTACACTAAAAATTCAAAGAAAAATAAATTTTGACAAATAATTTAAATCTACAATAAACAATTTCAAAATAAAAAACAAAAATTCAGAAATAACCATACATTAAAAAACCAAATTTAATAATGCACAATATCAAAATAAGTTACAGACTCTAATATAAAAACATAACCTACATGTCCCTTAATTACATGTGTCGTACTCCTCAAGCAACATCGGTGGAACTCCCAATACTGATGTTGATAACTACACAAGGTCATTTTCTTTAACCTGAAATGGTAAGTAACAATATGAGCTTTGAGAAAGCTCAGTAATATAGAACTATCAATTAATGCTAAAGGCCAAGCAGATGTAGGGTAAAACATGAAATTTTCTAGTGATCCAGGCATCTACAATTTCTAGTGAAGAGTTGAGGTTTTATTAATTAATTTTCATGAAAGATTCAGGAAACCTATAGTTCGAAGGAAACATTCAGAGAGACGGATTCAACAGATTGCATTAGAAAATCTAGTGCGTTCCAATAAAATCAGAGAAAATGAAACATATAAATTTAAAAATAGTAGTAATTTATTTCGATAAAATACATTTTAAATTCACATTAATATTCTCTAACCAAACAATGATATACAATATCTCAAAACTACATCTATAAAGACCTACCCTAAGCCCATTGGGTGTAGGAGCTAATCCAAAGGAGCACCTTGGGTCCATAAGGACTTACCCTAGTTGAAACGTAGGAGCCCAACTGAGAGGGTGCCTTAGGTCCATAAGAACTTACACTATGCCCGTTGGGCATAAGAGCCATCCTATAAGAGTGCCTTAGGATCCATAAGGTCTTACCCTAAACCTAATGGGCCTACGAGCATACCCAAGAGCTTACTCTTAGGAGACATCCGAGGTATTTTATTCATATGATTCCAAGAGAAATTTTGGTTAATCAACCTTATAAGGGTAAACTAATAATTTTCAGTATTCAAGACTTCTAATAACTTATCAAACTTTTAATATGAATGAACTAAACAAATCTCAATAATACAATATGTACCAAGTATTCAAACAAAGATGTTTCACGAATATTCATTTCTTAGTACCAACTGGATAATATAACTGAAATGATCACCATCACAAATCACTATTGAGTGGATCTCGAAGATATGAACATATATTCATCTGATATTTATTTTATTCTACAATAGTGGTAGGAATGACCTACATATTTTAAGTGTGGTCAAATTTTTAAGGTTCCACTTATTAGGATATTCTTTCATCTTAAAATATTCGAAAGTGACATTCTTATTAGTTAAGACAGTCACTTCATGATAATTTTAAAATGAACGAATTTTACCTTTAGACGAATTATTTTAATTGAAGTCAAGTTATGCTCATGAGGCCATTATACATGTCGGATAAAATATAACTAAATTTAGATGCATATATACATAAAAATATGATGAATTTAGGGATTAAATTATAAAACTAACAAAAGGTCAAGGCAACCATTGCAAATATTTCATATGTTAGGCACTTCAAACGTAAATAAACCAATAGTATTATTTAGAATTAAAAATATTAAATTTGAGGATTAAACTGTAAAATAATCAAAATTCATGATCATAAACAGAAAATCACGCAAGCTAGGTAATAGAATATTAATTTAGCCATCATCAATATCTAGGATTAAAATGAAAAATATTAACATATAAGGATTAAATAAGATATTACCCAAAACACGTGTAAACATGGACAGTGACTAAAATATAAACGGGGTAAAGTTTGAGATCCAAATTAAAATACATAGAAATTAATTACATTGACCAAAATGAAATTTTACAAAGTTCGGGGGACCTGGGACATGATTTGCCAATATGCCCAAAAAGTAGAAATCCCCCTTCAAAACTATGTCGTTTCAGCATGGTTATAAATACTCTAAACCGGCCCAAAAAATAAGTCAACATCTCTTTTGTATATTTTCACTCTCTCTAAAAGAGAGAGAACTTTGTTCTCTCTAGCTTATCTCTTCCTTCCCTCACCGGAGGGAGGCCGACCACCGCTCGCCGGAAACCTCCGCCACCGTTCATGGCGGCTGGAGTTCAAAAATGATCCCAAAATGACCCTTTTCCTACCCTAAACCCAAATCTGACCTCCCTCATCCTAAAAACCTTCTAAACGTCGTAGATCTAGGATTTTACCTTAGATCCGACGACTCTCCAATGACGCTTGAAGGCTCTAGTGACGACGAGGTAAGTTTTTCTCCTCTATCTCTTCTCATTTTTCTTTGTTGTTGCTTTCGAATGGTTATTGGCCCTCTGTTTTCTCTCTTTTATTGTTTGTTATGGTTCTCGAATGGTTGCTCTTGTGGTTTCTCTCCTTTTTTCTCTTTTGCTGGTGGGTTCTTTTATAAGACCCGTGGCTCATTCCTTAGACCGGTCGGAGAAGGGTTTACCTCTGAGTCACTGATCTATGGTGGTGACTAGGGGCGGCTGTGACTCACCAAGGGCAGCAGGTGAGGTGGTTAGGAGCATTAAATGCACCTAGATACTCTTTGATTTGGCCGGTGCGGCGGCTCACATAGCGATGACTGAGTGGTCATCCATGCTTGGTCGGTGGCCTTTTGGTCTTCACTGGAAGCAGCAGGCGGTAGGAGTATTAGGGTAAAACCCTAGTTGATGGAAGATATGGATCGTTAGATCTCTCACAGATCTAACGGCTGAGGGTTGGCGGCGCTGTGACTTTCAGTTGAAACCTTAGGTGGGTTTTGGGCAACCTGATCGGGTCAGATCTTGGGCTTTGGGTCAGCTGGTTGTAATTGGGTCTGAGTTTGCTTTGTAATTGAGTCTGTAATGAAATGTAATTTATTATTATTATTTAATAATAATAATAATATCGAGATGAAAACCAATGTCTATAACTTCCCCTTTTTGATTATTCTTTTGTTAACAAGAATAGGGCAAAGACAAGGAGACAATGAGTTTTCGTCCAGTCGACTTCATGCTTTGAAATCTGATGAGAGATCTACTCCACTTTCTCCAGAGCAAATCAGCTTTGATCTGTTCATTTTTTTCGGGTAGTCAGATCTGAAGGAAGACGGGTCTGCTCCACTTTTATTTAGGGGAGATTGGACTTGATCTGTTCCTCTTTTTTGGGTAGTCATATCAATTTTGGAAATAGTTTACTGGATAAGAAACTTTGGTAATCACTTTCTTACTTTTCAAAAATTTCATTTTCAAAAACATTAAATGAGAAACTTTGGAAATTACTTTCTCATTTTTTAGATTCATTTAAAAAAAAGCCTACCTGAAGGTTTTACGGATGGCCTGAAGGACTTATCATTTTGCTCGAAAGACTTACAAATGACCCAAAGGATTTAATCATGACTTACTGATGGCCCGAAGGAGTTACCAATTTGGGAAATAGTTTACTGGGTAAGAAACTTTGGTAATCGCTTTCTTACTTTTAAGAAATTTCATTTTCAGAAAATATTTAAATGAGAAACTTGGAAATCGCTTTCTCATTTTCACAATTCATGTGAAAACATCCTACCTGAAGGTATTACAGATGACCCGAAGGATTTAATCATCATTCTCAAAGGACATACTGATGGCACGAAGGACTTACCAATGTGGGAAATAGTTTACTGGGTAAGACACTTTGGTAATCGCTTTCTTACTTTTCAACAATTTCTTTTTCAGAAAAGATTAAATGGCAAACTTTAGAAATCACTTTCTCATTTTTAAAACAACTTAATGATCGGGTAACATGCCCTACTTCAAAATAATACTTCTTCTGTGGATTGTGCCTATTTATTCTACAGATCTTGCCTCTCCTAACGTGATTCCTGCATTTGATATTTGAAGTCTACCTTCCACTTGTAAGGATTTTAACATCTTGAATCTTCTCTTTTCACATGAAGATCTGTAAAAACCATGTGTTTATGCGAAATACAAATGCAATTAAATGTATCAATGTAATGCATTTTCGTTTATGCAAATGATGAATGCATAAATATTGATTCAATTTTCTTTTGACTCCAAAGTGGCGAACTCAGTTTTCTTCCACTTGATCATTCCTTTACAGGGTTTACTTTCGATATCAGTGTAATAACTTATAATTTCAAGCTTACATTTTTAGGAGCCATCTGATCAAATTATATCTTTGTGTCTTCTTTGCCTCCCGTTTGCATTAAAGTGTCAGAAGAGATGTTTCATTTCTGGAATTCTTCTTGCAGTCAGAATTATGAGCTTGGTGCCCCTTTTTGTCCCTGAATCAATTGCTCTATTAGAGTTGTTTTTCTGGGACCCTATAGTTAATTGATGCTCGACTGATTTGCTCTCCAAGGTTTGTTCTTCTCAAATTCATGGTCTATCATTGACACTACAAGTTGTGAGGCTCATTCTCGATATTTTTTTGGTCTGAACCTTGTTAACCCAACATGATATAGACTTTTGGTCATGCCCCAATGTAGGTACTTTCATGACTTATCCCTATTTGTGTGCGACAATTTCATCATTGACTGGTTTCACTCTTGCATTACTAAACAACAATGTTATGATGCCACTGACACTTATGAAGTAATCAATTTTGGTAACATAAATGATATGAGCTGGGATATATTCCCCTTTTAAATAGGGTGATTATTTGTTTCTCGATGAGTTACCGACAACGTCACAAGGAAGTGTTACAAGTTCTATCCTCCTGGACTACTTGCTTTCAAGGTTGTGGAATGCTTCTTTATTGTGACATCGCTTATTCTTTTCTCCAATAGAGGCAGAATGGGCATCACATGCTTCAAGGACCTTTCGTATTAGAGACTGTCATGTTTGAAAATATTTTTTCTCATTTTTTTTATTTTAGAAATCAAAGAATGAAATAATTTTGTAAAGTATTACTTCTTAATTCAGGCTCACAATTGAAACAAATCATGAACATGAGTTCACATAATATCAAAAGAATCAACAGTTCTTTTAATATTTTCAAAGTTATAGCTCTTTGACAAGTGTCAAAATTGATGTGTTGGCTTCAGGATGGTTTCCTATTTTCCAAGGTTTTGGTTACCAAAGATGTCATTTCTTTCTCGGTTCTTGTGAACATTATAACATGACCTTATTTCTTGGCTTGGTATTTTAACTGGATCCAAACAAAATGACACAACTGATATATTCAATTACTAGACTTTCTAGAATACTTCTATTTCGGTTCTCTGAAATCTTCCATTGTTCAAGCTTCGCAAATTTATTTTGGCAGAGGTAGTGCAAAGACATTAGTCTAAATATAAAATTCTTGAGTGCTTGCATGAGGTTGACTATATCAGGTGTTCCTCAACTCCCTTAGTCCATTTTACTGAAACTCTTCATTAGATAAATTTGATTTGATTTGCCATTTTTTGGCTAGCTAAATTCAGCTTTATTGTAATTTCCTTTATTGGGCTAGCTGAAGGGTTCATCTTATCGCAAAGTCTTCGACTTGATAATTACAATGGAGAAAACACCAAACTGTTGGGTACCCGGAAATGTCATGGTTTGAATACAATCTATTCATAAAACCAGGGCTTTTGAGTTTCCTTTATAACCAATTGCTTTAGTGGAATAACTCAACTTTATTGTATAATTTATAATAATAATAAATCTATTAACCTTTCAAGTATTTAGATTATGTTCTTAAGCTCATCAAGAAGAACTTGTTATAGTCTATCTGTTTTTGATGGTTATACAATCCCATATTTAGAATTCATCCACTCCACCATTCCATTTGTGAAGATTAGGATCATCACTGAACTTCCTCAATAGAAGTGTAGTCTATTTAGTTTTGCAATGTTATACACAAGAGTTGCCCCATGTTATCAGCTCCTATGTATACCTGAATACCAAGCCTATTGTTCATTTCCTCATGAGAGGAGAAACCTATATTGGTCCGTGCAATAGAAGGTTATGGTGCTCGAGTGTATCTTATGGGGTAAGGTCGAGGGTCCTTGTTTTATCAGGATTTAGTCTTGTCACTTTGTCAAATATCCATGACTCTAATCATTTAAAGGGTTTTTAATTCAGTTGATATTCAAAGAACTACAAAATTACAAATTTGATTCAATGCTTACCATATTTAAAGTAGCATAAGTTCATTTAAATATCCTTAAAAAAAACTAAGAAAAGACAAAAAAAATTCAAACAAGATGCTGCAAAATGGAATAAAGCTTCAAGATGGAGGAAATGATCTCTTCCTAATTAGGATGCCCTATTACTCATTTAATGTAGTGGAACTTGACTTAATCTGATGATTACACATTGTGCTTTGATGCCCCACTCGAGTTCGTCATCCACTGTTCCACCAATTCTTGTGTCAACATCTCATTTTCAACAAGCACCTTTATCTCCTTTAACAGTGGCCTACAATTCCCCGTAGAATGCCCAGATGCCTCCAAGTGAAAATCACAGATACTATCTTGAACATAGCTATGGGAAGAAGGGTTTGGTGGCACTTTCATTGGCCTCGATGTGAGGTATTAACCTTTAATCAGACAAGGGTACACATCTGAGATAGAAGTTTGGAACACCTACAAAGTATTTCTTAATCGAGAGACTTTATTTGGTCAATCCGAATGACTAGTTGTTTCTTTTCTTTTGCAGTTGCGGGGGCTTTGGACGTGCCATTTATTCACATCATCAGCTTTTGTTTTTTTATCGGTTAAACTTTTAGAAGTGACTTTCAAGTTTCCTTTGCTGATTGCATTTTCAATTACTTCCCCAGCTATCACAAGATCCTTGAAGTCCCCTGTTGAGTTTATCAGCATTAACTTGAAGAAATGATCTATGAGAGAATTATGAAACATATATGATATTTCTTCTTCTAACATGGGAGGCTGAACTTGTGCCGCCACTCCTCTCCATCTTAGGGCATATTCTTTAAATCTTTTAGAGGCATTTATCCTTATTCCCTGAAGATCCTTACACTTTGGAGCTAAGCCTTTAATATATCGATATTACCTTAAAAAGGTATAAACTAGATCGTCCCACATTTTGATCTGGTCTCTATTCAAACTATTGAACCCTACTACCATTGGCCCATCGAGACTTTCATGGAAGTAGTGAATTAGTAAATTATCATCATTTAATTACCCTTCAATCTTTCTGCAAAACATTCTCAGGTGGACTAGGGGACAACTGGTGCCATCATATTTCTCAACGTTAGGCATCATAAATCATGTGGGCGACCAAATCTGGGACCAAGCTGAGCTCTCTTATTTCTAGTTCTTTGTGGGAGGCATTAACACCTTTTATTGTTCCAATTATTTCCTTCAATTGTTTGAATCAATCCTCATATTGCTCATGATTAAAGAGACTATTCTTTAGGTACGAGCGGGATGTCCCAGGGTAGGCTATCTTTTTTGTCGCATTAGTCTGATAACACTGATGTTCTTTAGTAGTTATTTTCCCTCTATCAGCAGCCTTGGTTGCCAACTCCTGGATCATTCGATTTGATTCATCTTGTAGAAAATTGGATGTTTAATTCCTCATATCTCGTTGTAACCTGATCAAATGCTCTTGCCCCCAATCTTATGATTCCTCATGAAATTGCTCTATGGTTTTCGTTTGTTTGTTCATGATGACGAGATAGTAGTATGAATGAATGATATTGGTATTACTGTTACAAAATCCTCCTTAAATTATTTCCACGATTTCATAACTAATGCATGTAACAATACTTAAATAAATAAATGTGATGCAAATGCCTGCATGCAAAAGGTATCATTCCATAGTGACTATCTTAAAACAACTTTCATTGAACATAAAAATGTTTCATTACATCAAACAAACTTTATATATAAGGGATAGCTTTCACTCATAACTTCTCTATCTCTCTCAAAAGCCAAGTTAACTTCAACTCATGCTCAGTTGTTGAATTATAAATCCACTTTAATTCTCTTGCAAAACCAGCTAAGTCAACCAATTTGTGAGCCACATTGCTTGCTTGGTTAACAGATTCTTATATGACGTCGTCTTTTTCCTTCATCTTTTGTGTCAATTATCAAATTTGTAGACAATGTTGTTCATTTTTCCTTGTAAGAAAATCTTTGTGGCTACAAAGTTCACGTACAAGATCTCCATAATCATCTACAAACTTCATTAATATTTTGTTTTTGGCCCTAGTGGCTTATAGTTTAGCATCATTCTCACAGTTGTGGAACTGATATGAAGCTTCCATATTGGCTATTGTCACATTTAACATATAATGTTTGGCTTGACATCTTCCCAAATCATTTATAACAGTATTGCGCCTTTTTTCCAGCAATCTATAAATCACAAGAAAACTTCTTGGCTCGACCTTCGTGCACCTTGCCTTTTTTTTCTAGTGTTCAGCGTTGTTTTTCAGTTTAGTGACCCCTGTTGTCCACTCTTCCGGGGTATTTCCTATACCAAAATTTTTAAAGGCTAGACTAATCCTTTGAAAACCATCACGCATGGCTTCCATCTCTCGATTCAGTTTATCGTTTTCATTCCTAAAATGAAGAATTTGAACTTCATACTTTAGCAAATTTTCTTCCTTCTGGATGCTCCCCTGATACCCTTACCTCTGAACACTTTTGGAACCAATCTAATAGGACAATTAGTTACAAAACTAGGTCGATCTTTTATCTTGAACTCTAAGATTCCATGATCCAAAAGATGTTGGACTCGATGCTTGAAGGCGGTGAAATTCTCAATGAAGTGTCCTTGAGCTCTGACATGATATTTACAACAAACATTAATGGCATACCAATTTGGATACGGAGGTTGTCAAGGTTTCACATAATGAGGAGCAACCTCTCGGGCTTCTAGTAGCTTCTCGTACAACTCCTTATATGATATAGAGATAAAATCAAAATGAGAGTTACTTCTTATCTTGGATTGAACTTGAGTCTCCGATTTTGGGAGCAAACTCTTAAATATCAATGAGTTCTGATTACATGACTTCTTTTCATTTCTAGAACTTCTATAGTTGTCATCATTTCTTTGGTATTTCCAGATAATTTGTTGATACGAATGGAGATCGTGTGTGATCTCTCAGATTGAATAGGATCCGCTTGTTCCAAAGTAATCCCTTGTGCATCTGACATTGCAGGATTGTGTTTATCGAGATCTTTCTCTTATTGTGCAGAAATATTTGTTCCTTTGGCCAAAGCATATATTCTATCCATCATTTTGGACATTTGCCTTCTCATTTCTTTTATGTCATTTTGATCTTTGTTAGACATACGATCCTTGGGTGCATAGTTTTCCAGTATTTTCGGAGCTACTTCAAGGTGTCATGTCCTAGTTGTGTTATAGTTTACTTGATCATGAGACCCTTTGTTCATTATGAAAACCTTTTACTTTAATGAACACTCACAAATCAACAACTTTTGATTATGTCATGATCATGTAATGCAAGCAAAAAGAAAGCAACATAAAAACAAGTTAGTACAAATAACAAAATTAATAAATTAATAAGCTAATGCAAAAAAAAAATGAAAATACAAATAAGAGATAGAGAAAAATAAGTCAAGAGGAATGGTTAATACTAATCAATTAAAATAGTAGGAAAAGATTCTACCCAACATGGTATCTACCCTGACATGCTTTTATCAAATAGCAATCTTATACGTACATGTTTTCTACCCCCATGCTTTGTTATTTACAACAATAAAAAAATCCTAACTGTATGATATTTAATTCGTATGCTTTGTACGAAAAATAAACCTAACCGTATGATCTCTAATTCATATACATTTATTCAGAAAGTAAAATTATACTTCAAAAATTAAAAGACTCAAAAAACTTTTCCTTGTGTCCTCACGGGATTTCCAAGGGTTGGTTAGGCTCTAATCTAGGTTCGGGTTCTAGGTTCACTATATGCTGAGTTCGGCTCTAAATTAGAATGTTCTCGAATTGTCCTTGTCAGTGCCCCTTGGGCTGCCAGACCCTCAATCATGGCCCATCATAGGCTTTTGTATTGAGTTCAATTCGACACCTCCTTATGTCCATACGGAGGTGAAAACCATCACGAGGACTATAAGGCGTGAGCTCCAGGAGCGATCCACTATCCCATTCGGAGGTGAAAACCACATGAGGAAGTAGTTTCTCATTCCTACTTAAATAGGATTGAGCGAGGTTTTAGCTTATGTCATGATAATGCAGTGTATAGTGTGTGGGGGAAAGATAAAAAAGAAACACAACACATAATACTTATTCAATCCCCATAAAAACACAATTAATTCTGAAAATATTAGAAAATGAATCAATACAACTATTTAATAGCAAAACAATTCACACAAAGAATAGTTATTTAAAACAATCAAAGGATCAAAAACTAAATTAAAACAAACTTATAAATTTTATTGCAAAGACGATTAATTAATGAACTGGTGGCTTGACTCTCTAAAATGGGTCCCCAGCTGAGTTGCCAAGCTGTCAAAACGGTCCTAACAGATTTTTAGGGCTATGGCAAGGAACAATCCAAATTAATCTTGGAAAAGGTTGGGTTTTAAAATAAATAAATAAATAAACAAATTTAGAGTCGTCGTCGACTTTTGGGTTAGGTAGGTCGAATACCTAAAAATATCTTTTAAAATAATTTTAAGAAAAATAATTTTAAAAGATAAAAAATTGATCTGCGTTTGACCAGAGATTTGTTTTGAAAAAGGTTCGGGATTCAGTTACACGTAGGGAAGGATTAGCACCCCCACAACGCCCTACAACGATACCTAGGCGATTAATTAATTGTCTTTGCAATGAAATTTATACGTTTAGATTTAATTTTGTTTAAGATCCCTTAAAACAAAACTTTATGAATTTAAAAATGAAACCTAATAATATTTAATTATTTCCTATCGAGAATAAAAGACCCCTCATACCTTGTGACAATCAATTCTTACTCCAATCGAAATATAGAAATATTACAGTTTTATCGCAATACTCAGATGCACAAATTAAATTAAAATTATCAATCCTTTTAAAGAAGAAGAATATTTGATTATTTAAAGACGTTGAGATTGGACTTTAGATAAGTTCTAACGATCTTTTCTCAAAGAATTTAAATAAACAAACATTTTTTCCTATATTCCCATATTTTAAGTGTGGTCAAATTTTTAAGGTTCCACTTATTAGGATATTCTTTCATCTTAAAATATTTAAAAGTGACATTCTTATTAGTTAAGACAATCACTTCCCGATAATTTTAAAATGAACGAATTTTACCTTTAGTCGAATAATTTTAATTGAAGTCATGCTATGGTCATAAGGCCATTATACATGTCGGATAAAATATAACTAAATTTAGATGCACATATACATACAAATATGATAAATTTAGGGATTAAATGATAAAACTAACAAAAGATCAAGGCAACCATTGCAAATATTTCATATGTTAGGCACTTCAAACATAAATAAATCAATAGTATTATTTAGAAAAAAATGTTAAATTTGAGGATTAAACTATAAAATAATCAAAATTCATGACCATAAATAGAAAAATCACGCAAGCTAGGTACTGGAATATTAATTTAGCCATCATCAATATCTAGGATTAAAATGAAAATATTAAAATCTAAGGATTAAATTAGAAATTTACCCAAAATATGTGGAAACATGGATAATGACAAATAGAAATGGGGTAAAGCTTGAGATCCAAATTAAAATACATAGAAATTAATTACAATGACGAAAATAAAATTTTACAAAGTTAGGGGGACTTGGGATGAGATTTGCCCACGTGCCCAAAACGAAGAAATCCCCCTTCAAAACTATGTCGTTTCGGTATGGGTATAAATACCCTAAATCGACCCAAAAAATGAGCCAACCTCTCTTTTTCTATTTTCATTCTCTTTCTAAAAGAGAGAGAACTTTGTTCTCTCTGGCTTCTCTCTTCTTTCCCTCACTGGAGGGAGGCTGGCCACCGCTCGTCGAAAACCTCCACCACCGTTCACGGTGATCTTAGTTAAGAAAACGATAAAAAATGACCCTTTTCCTACCCTAAACCCGAATATGACCTTCCCTCTTCCTAAAAACCTTCCAAACGCCGTAGATATAAGATTTTACCTTTGAACCGACGACGCTTAAAGGCTCTGGTGACGACGAGGTAAGTTTTTTCTCCTCGATATCTTCTCGTTTTTCTTTGTTGTTGCTTTCGAATGGTTGTTGGCCCTCTGTTTTCTCTCTTTCGTTGTTTCTAATGGTTCTCGAATGGTTGCTCTTGTTGTGTTCTCTCATTTTTTCTCTCTTAACAGGTGGGTTCTTTTATAGGACCCGTGGCTCATTCCTTGGACCGGTTGGAGAAGGGTTTCCCTTTGAGTCACCGATCTATGTCGATGACTAGGGGCGGTTGTGACTCACCAGAGGCGGCAGGTGAGGTGGCTAGGTGCATTAAATGCACCTAGATACTCTTTGATTTGGTCGGTGCGACGGCTGACGACGGTGGTTGAGTGGCCATCCATGCTTAGTTGGTGGCCTTTTGGTCTTCACTTGAGGCGGCGTCCGGCAGGAGCATTAGGGTAAAACCCTAGTTGATGGGAGATATGGACTGTTGGATCTCTCACAAATCCAACGGCTGAGGGCTGGCGGCGCTGGGACTTTCAACAGAAACCCTAGGCGAGTTTTGGGCCACATGATCGGGTCGGATCTTGGGCTTTGGGTCAGCTGGTTGTAACTGGGTTTGGGTTTGCTTTGTAATTGGGCCTGTAATGAAATGTAATTTATTATTCAATAATAATAGTAATAATAATAATAATAATAATATAATTATCGGGTCGAAAACCATTGTCTACAACTTTTTTTATTGAATAAATAATATTTTTTTATTATTTTGGGTTAGGTCGGATCGAGTTTGGATTTTATCTCAAAAAGTTGGGTCGGGTTCTGATCGGGTCAGGTGAAGGATGTAAAATTTTCGGGTCAGGTTGGCCGAAACCCGACCGATGCCCATCCCTACCTATAAGTGCATTCACTTTAATTTGAAATCGAGTACACATGCGCATGCAATAAATAATCGTTTAAATATTAACCTAATATTTGAAGTAATTTTAGAATATTCATTCTGTATTTAAAACTATTATGAGATCTCAACATAAAATAATTCATATTAATTGATAATATGTTTGAAAAAATAAATCTCATAGAAAATTAATCAAATAACTTCAATCATAAAAAATCGTTTAAGATCAACTAAATAATAATTAATCGAGAAATCAAATTTGATCTGTCTTCAAATGTCAAAATTTGGAATATTATATACGGGTTTAAATCGAAGTGTTTTATCCAAACATTAAGGTTAAATTTAAAATCTATACCTAATACATTAGTATCAATATCCTATTGGAAGTATCGATACACTATTGGGACTATCGATATCCATATGAGTTCGAAAATATCAAACTTGGATTTAGTACCAATACTCAAATAGAGTATTAATGCTCAATGGTCGATATAGATCCTTAGGTGACAATATTGATATCCATAATAATTTTAAAAATATTAAGGTTAAATTCAATATCTATAATCGAGAAAAATATCAATACCCCTAAACTTAATATCAATATTAGTGTTTGAGTATTAATACTATCAATGAGTTAGTTGCCAAATATTTGAGTGAGCAAGCCTTGACTGGAAAGAGTTTTAATAACACTTGAGGGTGTATAAGACGCTTTAATGAAATTGAAAATTGATAATAAATTATTATTAAGTATAAGAAAAATTATAATGTAGGATTTCATAAAACCTATGCCTTCTTTTGATATTCGAAAAATAATGACACTAAGTTATTTGTATCGTGGTATATAAATTAAGCTAGTTGGATGCATGTTCTAATATTGTGTGACCTAGACTACATCCAAGATACTCGCGTAGAGTGAGCTAACCAGATGTACATTTCTAATGATATAATGAACCCAAACATCACCTGAAGTACTGACATTTGTGGTGCTAATGAGTGTGTGTTCCTGATGTCTGATGACCCGGGTCTCATCTTGATATATTATATGTTAGATAATTGTATGCTTCCGAGGCTATGTGACATCGAAACTCATCTTGATGTTTATATATGTGTGTACGTGGACTTGTGTTAAATTGATGATTTTGATTCTCAAACTATGCTTACCGACATACAGATACTTATGCTTTGACATGCATGATTATAGTAGATTTATTGTTGTACGACACTGAGTGTGTTAGCTCAACATTTGGAATATGAGCAGCGAATGAGGACAAGATCGACTTTGATTGTATTCATGATTTAAATTGATAATAAATCTATAATTTAAAGATCAAATTGGTATTATATCTAAAGTTTAAAAGTCAAATTAATAATTTATCAAAAATTTAAGAATCAAATTAAAAATTAACTTATTTTACCAACATGTCATGATATAAAACTAATGACGTCTAACTATTCAGTAGGCAAAACATTATAAAACAATAATGTAAATGGCAAAAATGTTGCTTTTTTTTTAGATTTCGTGACAAAAAGTGGAATACTTAAAAATAAAAGTGACTATTTTTATTATTTACTCTTCCGAATAGTTTAAACTGTCATCGTTTCTAAGAACTTTCATTTGCTAGCATGTGCTAAGAATTATTTTTATATTTATTTATTGCTGTCGGTGCTAATAATATTGTGTTACAAAGACAAAGGTCCTTGTCAGCAATTATATATAATTAATTTACACCATCCAATATAAGTATATTGTATCTTGGAACGAAAGCGAAAATAAATAATGGAAGATGGTCGCTCAACAGAGGCTGAACAGTGGGGGCAATTTTCAAAAAATTTAATTTGCTTCTCACAATTTTTTTAATTCCGATCATGCTTTAAATTTTTTTAATATATTCAATTAAACTTCTCTCATAATTTTTAAATTTTCACATTAAATTTTCAAATATTTTAATTAGACTCCAATATTTTTGAAAAAAATATAAACGAAATCTTTCAAAAATTTTAAAAAAATTAATATCAAATTTTCAAATTTTAAGTTGATTCCTCTAAATTGTATCATTAAATTCAGTCACTGTCACTCAAGTACACCAATGAAAATGTAAACTATAATTTATATATCATCAACGACCTCTTGAAGGTCAGCCCTCGATTTTTTTTCTTATTTTCAAAATTAAAATTTATTATACATATAATTTTTTTCCTATTTTTATATAAAAATAATGATGCTTAATAAATAAATAAAATAGAAATGATCAAAATATTGTGAAAAAAAATAAAATTTCGATTTAAAATATTAATAAAATGTGTACAATTCAATTATTAGCAGATAACAATTTATCAAAATTGAATTGGCATCATCAACTGATACTTACATATCTGGTTCAAACTCGGCTTTAATCGGACAATTAATCTCATTCCTCCTCCGTTTCAAATTTGGAGTTCTATCATCCAACGTTACCGTGGACGACGGAGATGATGGCAACTGAGCCGATGAATAAGAGGAAGACGGCTCCGGAGATCTTCGCTTGTTATTGGCTACTCTAACAGGCTCCACCAGATCGGAGCCGATGAGGTGGGGAAAATTCAGCTTGGCTTTCGCACCTCGCATTTTAAAAGCCGCAGTGTCATAAGCAAGAGCAGCATCCTCGGGAGTCTCGTAAGTACCGAGCCAGGTCCTCGCACCGTTTCGTTTTGGATCCCTTATCTCCGCCGCATACGTCCCCCACGGCCTTCTCCTAACTCCCTTATAATGCACCTTCTTCGGAGGCGCGTGAGATTCAGAGACACTCGCAGTCGGAGTGGTCTCCGATATCTCAGAAGTCACTTCGGAACTGGAAAACGGAACATTATTAACATCCACTGTGTCCTCCGCCGCGTCAAACAACTGATCGAAGTTCATCCATCGATCAACATTAATCGCATCATCAACAACCGTAAACAGAAGATCATTTTCTGCTACATTTTCCACAAACGGAATTGTATCGGAATCATCTTCCAGAAGATACCGACGAATGGAGTCCAAGAGGCTGAGATCAGATTCTGAAGCACTCTCACAGTACATATTTGGGTGTGTTCTTGGAGATATCGAAATGTTGCTACAGAGGAACTGAATAGGTTGAGCTCCTCCTATTTGGGGTTTGATTATTATATACATTCAAACTTTGGTATTAAACTATTATTATTGTTTTCTTTTGATAATTCCAGGAACTTGCATTTCAATACTCATTTTCATCACGTTTTTCAAGTGCTGCAATTGGTTGAGTTCCTCCTGTTTGAGTTGGAATCGACTTACATAGTGAAAAATAGTTTTAGTTTTACACGATTTTAAGATAGTTTGACGAATAAAAGTAGATAATTGGGATTAATTCTTTGTTTCTTTTTGTGAATATTTTCTTATCTCTTATTGTTAATTTTGATCATTTATTTTTACACATTCAACGGTCCTAAATTTATATAAAAAAAAATTATACTATGCAACTAGATCTTATTTTATTTATAATATTAAAATTTATAATATAAACTATATTCCTAATTATTTAGTTATAGAGTTCTAATCTCACAATCGATTTTTTATTTTATTAATATGATCATTTAATTATTTAAATGATGCTAATCAAATATCTAACCATTAACATTTAACCAAAAAAATAACGTGAGAGTTAAAAAGTTGATATAATGTACATTTAGTTCTATAAATATGTGGTTATACCTAATTTTTTAAAAATATCACATCATATTTTTCATTAAATGTTAATGATTAGCGGTTAGATTAGCATCATTTAATGTATTCGAATGTAGTTTGAGGTATATTACAAATAATCAATATAAATATTGAAAATTCATAATATTTACAAAATAACGTATTAATCCCGTATAGGATGATGCATTATCTTTTAGGATTAGATTTATTATTTTATTAGGAATTAAGGTTGGGTTAAAATATTATCTTTAGTTATTATTATTTTATTAGAAATTAGAGTTAAAACATGTTTAGTTTATTATTATTTTATTCATTAGTTATCTAGGACCTTTAGAACTCAGTCCCTATATAAAGGAGGCTTCATTCAACTTTGTAATTAAGATTTCTTTGATCAATAATACAACGAGAGTTTGTTTTTGCAAGTGCTGATTGCCTTGTGCCTTCGAAGTTTCTTCTCCTGGAGTTCTTTCAAGTTCTTGTGAGGGAGATTAATCTTCACACTCCAATTTGCCTTTTCATCGCGACTATATGTGGTGGATGCATCAATACCATGAAGTTCAGAACAACATTGTGCAGCAAGTCCGTGACCTTATAAACAGATCAGGGAAAGGTGATTCAACTTCTGAACTTCATCGCGAGCAACGCGTGATCTTAGATAGCAGGCACTTTCGTTTCTGTCCTTAAAAGTTTCCCACATCATATCTGTAAAGGAAATGCTTCAAGCGTAAATGCTATGAGGTGATTTTTATTTATGCAATAAAATTGTACATCTATAAACAAGGAAATAAAAAGAATATATACAATAAAAGGCAATATCCTAGAATTAAGGTGAATCAGTGATAGGAGCTAGAATCATGGAGAATCAACTATTTTCTTGGTCACAATCAGGAGAAGTGGATTCTCCTCTAATATCCCTCTCAAATTTGGCGTTAGTAAAATGGGAAAAATGCACAACTTGCAACAATCCAATAAAAACTATAATTTCGACACCCCTTTAGTGAAGACATCGGCCAATTGAAGATGAGAGGGGACAAACCCAAGACTAAGGACCCGTCGAGCTACAAGTTCCCTAACAAAATGATAATCGATGTCAATGTGTTTGGAACAAGACTTGGTGACTGGGTTGGAGGCCATAAAGATAGCACTTTGGTTATCGCATAAAAATCTCGGAGGAGAGGGAAGTGTGATATGAAGCTCACGAAGAAGATGAAGTGTCCAGGAAAGTTCAACAGCGATAGAAGCTAGAGCACGATATTCGACTTCAGCACTTGAAAGAGCAATAGTAGTTTGCTTTTTCGAACACCATGAGATGAGAATTTGGCCAAATTAAACAACATAGCCTGTTGTAGAGCGCTAGGTAACAGGGCAGCCGACCCAAGCTGCATCAGAATAACCAAGCAAAGTCAAAGAAGAATCTCGCGAGAGTTGTAAGCCATAATGATAGGTGCCCTTAACATATCGTAAAATACGCTTCAAGGCACAGAAGTGATCAGTAGTAGGAGCATGCATATATTGACATATAGAGTTAACACTGTAAGATAAATCAGGTCAGGTAAGAGTCAAATATTGCAAAACTCCTACAAGTGACTGAAACTGAGTGGCATCAGAATGAGCAGTTCCAGATTCAATTAGATGAGATCCCACCAAAAAAAGAGTAGAAATAGGTTTGCAATCCACCATATTTGCCTGAGTCATCAAATCAAGAGCATATTTGGTTTGGCTGAGAAAAAAATCCTTTTTCATTGCGAATAACCTCAATTCCCAAAAAATAGTGTAAATCACCAAGATCCTTCATTGAAAATTCTCGTGCCAATCGATCGATGAGTGTATGAAGCATAGACTGATTATTACCAGTAATAACCATATCATCGACATATAAGAGAAGATAAATAACATCATGAGGACCATGATACACAAAAAGTAAGGAATCGGCACGACTCGCAATAAAACCAAGTCCAAGCAAAAACTGATTGAAACACTAGAACCATGCCCGTGGGGCCTGTTTTAGACCATAAAGAGCACGTTGTAAGCGGAAAACATGAGAAGCGAATTAGGGATCAGTGTATCCTGGTGGTTGTTCCATGTAAACTTCCTCTATAAGAAAACCATGGAGAAATGCATTTTTGACGTCAAGCTGATGAAGTGACCAGCCATGCATAGCAGCTAGGGACAAAATAATTCGAACAGTGGTTGGCCGAAAAACTGGACTGAATGTGTCACCATGTTTCTGAGAAAAAACTTGGGCCACAAGACGATCTTTGTGAAGTTATATAGAGCCATATACTAGAAGCTTTGTCTTAAATATCCACCGACAGCCCACAACATTATGATCACTCGGACGTGGAACCAAACACCATGTGTTATTGTGCTTGAGAGCAGTAATTTCATCATCCATGGCAGAAAGGCACTCCGGATAATTGACAACTGACTTAAATCCACGAGGCTCCTTGACTGCAAGATGTACCTAAAACCACAGGGGAGCTGACAAAGCACATAACGAATGAATAGTATGGGGTTTAACAATACCGTTCTTAGCATGAGTAACCATAGGGTGAGTAGCTGTCGGCAATTGACTGAGGAAGAAGGAAAATGAGGTATGACTTCCAATGCTATCGCCGGTAATGAAGGCTGAGGAGAATCTTCAGGAGGTGGTGAAGGAATACTTGAATCAACACAAGGAACACACAATGTGGGGGCCAGGCGATGAGCTGAAGTCACACTTGAGGAAGTATCATTAGGAAGAAAAGTGTTAGAAGGGTCATCAAAAGTGACATAATCAACACTATCCAAAGAAGGAAGAGTCGAGCTGGAAGCATAAGGAAAATAATCTTAAAAAATTGGACATGGCGAGAAATATAAACCCAATTAGTTTTCTTATCCAAGCAACGAAAAAATTTGTGAAGATGACTATAGCCAATAAAAACACAAGGGACATTAGAGATAATTTATTTGGCATATAATCACGTAGAAGAGGAAAACAAAGGCAACCAAAAGTACGTTACAAGGAATAAGGAGGAGGATAACCATATAAAATTTCTCAAAGGGACTTACCCTGAAGAATCGGTGATGGGAGGCGATTAATGAGATAACATGCCGTGGAAAAATACTCAACCCATAAACGTAAAGGTGCATGAGAATGAAACATGAGGGTGAGACCAGTTTCAGTAATGTGGTGATGCTTTCTCTCAGCGATACCGTTCTAATTTGGTGTATAAGGACAGGCAATTAGCTGAATTATACTATTTTCACGAAGAAAAAAGGTAAAATGATGATTAGTAAATTCAGTACCACCGTCACATTGAAAATATTTGACTTTACAGTCAAATTGAATTTGCACATACTTATTAAACTGAACAAATATGTCAAAAAATCAGACTTAAGCTTTAACGGATAAAACCAACTAAAGCGGGAAAATTCGTCTATCAGAACGCAATAGTACTTATATCCGGAAGGAGAAGTAACTGGTGAAGGACCCTATAAATCGCAATGTATCCTTTCAAATAAAGAGGCACAACGTTGATCTGAATTAGAGAAAGGTAAACGATGACTTTTGCCCAAATTGACAACCAAAACAAGGTTTAAAATCAATCTTACTCTTATGAGAAAGGGTAATAGCACCATGCTTATTTAAAGAATAAATAATGTGAAACGATGGATGTCCTAATCTTGTATGCCAAGCGACAGATGAAGCACGAGAGGTAGATTTAGAAACACTAGATAAAAAACTTGCATGTTCGCGGTCTAGAACATAGAGCCTTTTATCACGTTACTCGAGTCCCACCACCGTTATTGTTGCTAGATCCTGTATGGTAAAACCAAAAGAAGAAGAAGTGACCAAACAATTGTTCTCACGAGTAAGCTTGCTGATTCACAAGAGATTTTTAGTAAGACTAGGAACAAGGAGAACATCAGACAATGGTAAAGGATGAGAAGCAACAATGGATGAAATTGAACCGATGCGAGAAATGGGCATGGAAGTACCGTTACTAACATACACCCGTTGATTACCAGTATAAGGAACTGAATTGTCAAAAGCAACAACATCATTCGTCATATGCGAAGTAGCCCCAGTATCCGTATACCACTAGTAATCAGTCCGTTCATCAACCGAAGTAGCAGCAAAGGCTTTAATCAAACTATCTGCCTTGGCTTTCATCAATAACTTGCCAAGTTTATGACATTTCTTGGCAGTGTGCCTCTCTTTACCACACCCCTGACAGGTAACGCCTGGAGTCTTGGAAATATTTCCAAAAGCAGACGAAGAGAAGGCATGATTTAGGCGTCAAGAAGAAGAAGAACCTTGTTGGGCAACAAGAGATAACTAGGAAGATGAGTCACCATGAAGGGACCGAGAGAAAAGCTCATGGCTGAGGGCTTTCGGCACCAAGTTGGTGAAAGAAGGCAGCGGAAACTGTGACAACATTGACGTAGAAAACATTTTGTAATAAGATCCAAGGCCACAAAGAAACCAATATACCTTATGTACCTTATCTGTGTCATCAATGGGTTTGCCGATAGCACTAAGCTGATCACACAAAGAGCGAAAAGAACGAGCATATTCAACAACACCACGTGAGCCTCGTTGCATCAGCTAGAGTTCATCTTTTAATTGAATCTCCTGAATCTTAGAACTTTGTGAAAAAGAGGCTTCAAGAGCTAGCCAAGCATCACAAGCAGTAGAGCAATCCACAACTTTAGCCATACATTCCTCTATGAGAGAGGCATAAAGAAGAATGAATATTAATCGATCTTGTGCGTGCCATTTTTTGTAAGAGGGATTCAGAACCAGATCAGTACCCTGGAGAATCTGAGAAGATGGTGCCGAGAAAGACCCGTCCAGATAACCCATTAAATCTTGACTTTCTAGTAAAGGAATAAATTGACAACGCCACAAGAGGTAATTTGTGGGAGTGAGTTTGATGGTCAGCATGTGAACCATCGTATTGAGCGGAAGCTGGTTGGTTGAAGAGTCAACCATGAAAGATTGAAACGACAATAATTTCACCGACTGGCTGATACCATGTAAAGGAAATGCCTCAAGCGTAAATGCTATGAGGTGATCTTTATTTATACAATAAAATTGTATATCTATAAACAAGCAATAAAAAGAATATATACAATAAAAGGCAATATCCTAGAATTAAGGTGAATCAGTGATAGGAGCTAGAATCATGGATAAACTATTTTTTGGTCACAATCAGAGGAAGCGATTTCTCCTCTAATAATATCATTTTACATTGGTTTAAATACAAAATCCACATCCAAGAAGTAGCAAATGATATATGACTCCAAAACGATTGTAGGAAATGAGTTCAACCATAAGACATGCATACCTTGTGGACTATTAAGCAAATTTAACTTCCGAAGAACTTCAACATTCTCCCACCGTGAACCCCAAGCCTGCTCTTTTAATGAGTGACTACCCGCATCGAGGCAAGCGCTTCCCTTACATAACGCCCGAGGCTGGCTAAGCCGTCACTTTGAGTATTGGTTGCGATTATACGACGGACCACCTCCTCGTGCCTAAACGCAACCTTCACTATACGCCGGCAGGTCCTCAGTCGCTTGGAAATCAAACTGGACACTTTGGATCTTTCCAGATTCTTGATTCAACCCCTCCATATTTTGTTCAGGGCATTCAAGTAGGGGTGATTCGAATTAGGGTTCCCGGGCAAGTTCCAGTGCGACGACCCAATAAGCATCCCTCATAGAGTAGGGAATCGGGGCACTTTGAGATTTCCTCTGTTGGAGTAAGAACAAACGGTCTGATTAGAGATTTCTTAAAAATTGACTTAATAATATACTATATTTGTGTATATATATATAAAATGATTCGTCAGATTTAAGATTGATTTCGGATAATAAGTTAGAATAAAAATATGTTTTATTCTATTTATTCCAACATAAGGATTTAATAATAATTTAACCAAAAACACGAAACTATTCTTATGCTCTGGAACATAAATATAGAATATCAATCTTTAATAATTTTATCATCATTTAATTGTTTTCGCATGAGCCCATTCAACGATGTAAAATATTAAAATATGATAAAACAATAAATTTAAAAGATCCTCTAATTCTAATTAAGACTTTATTGGGTCCTTTTAGAACAACCACTCAAATTGTAAATTTTTATTCATATTTTACCCTTTAATAACTCATAATCAGAATGTAGACAGTTATTTTCATCACATATTATTATTATTATTATTATATTAAATAATTATATTATAGGCTACAAAATTGGCCCAACAGACTAGGCCCAAATTACATCACCAGGCCCGGTTACAACATTAAACCGGCCTCACCGAATTAGCCCATACGTAACCAAAACCCTAAACATAATAGGGTTTCTGGTATCTTTTCCCCAACCACCGCATTCAGATCAATCGTTCGATCTCTACACGTGTGATCCATGCTCCCACCGCCCTTTTCTTTTCAGCTACAGTGGATGTCAGATCCTATCAGTGATCCAAGGTAAAATTTAGAGCATAAAAAAGAGGGAAACAACCGATCCAAAGCAAGTGGGAGGCGGTGGACAAGACCTCACTCGTCCTCAACACGCCACAAGCCTCATATATGATCAAACAATAAACCAAAATGAGGAGGCAGATTCAAAAAGGGGAACAACCATAAAAAAAGAAGAAAAAATCAGAGATCATTTTGAAAGGAAAATAGAGAGAGAGAGAAGAGGAGCTTAACACTCGAGGTCACGCATCTCGCCACCGGAGAAAGGATAAATCATCGAACACCAAAGGTAACCTCTTCATTTTTCTTAGATCTAGGACGATCGGCTTAGTTTAGGGGATTTGGGTTTTTTTTTAAGTAAAGAAAAGTGGGGCTTCATTTTAGGGTAGCTGTTTAGGACTTCAGCCACTGTGGACAGCGACGGAGGGTTCTGGCGGACGGTGGTTAGTGGTTGTCGGCCTCTCCCCGACGAGAGAGGGAAGAGAGAGGCGAGAGATAATTTTCTTCTCTCTTTTTAGAGAGATATTTAAAAATGAGAGAATGAAGTTTATGGGCCCTTTTTGGCCGAGTTTCAGGCTTATATATCCCTTTCGGTGCGACGTCGTTTTGGGGGATGGGGGTTCCGTGTTTTGAATGATGGGAATACTATCCCCGCGAGCCTTTTACTTTGGGATTTGTTCATTTTAATCACTATACCTAAGTTTTAATTGTTATGATATGAGTTCAAAGTTTATCCCCATTTATATTTTAGTCCATCTATACTAGTTATGTTATTTTTATGACTATTTTAGTTTGAGTACCCTATTTTAACATTTTTCATTTTAATCCTGAAATTGGGTAGTGGTTAAATTACTTTTCCAATACCTATTTTATGTGTTATTCTCATTTATAGCCATGACTTTTAATGTTCTATAGTCAAATCCTTAAGTTTAATTTGTTTTGATTCTGAATAATGCTATTGGTTTATTTACAATTGAAGTGCCTAACATATGAAATATTTGCATTGGTTGCCTTGATCTCTTGTTAGTTTTATAATTTAATCCCTAAAGTTGTCATATTTATTATTTTAATCCTTCACTTACATGTTTATAAATTTCTTGCTAATTGACATATTTTCAAATATTATTTTATACGAGGATTTTACAGATACACCCATTAACTCACAAGAAGTGTGTTTGTACGAATTGCTCGAACAAAATAATACATGTTATTATTTAAATGATTTTCTTTTATCCTTTTTTATTTATTTATTTTTGTATATTTTATATATTTTTTTGTATTTAAAAATTTTAGGGTAATATTATTTTGTACTAGGAATTCATAAAAAATACCCTTTAACTAACTATGAAGGTATTTTCGAAGATTGTTCGTACGAAATAATATCACTTTTAATTTTTCTAGAAAATGATTATTATTTAAATGTTATTTGAATTTGCCAATTTCAATATTTAGATGACATATAATTGCTTAGGTACCAATTTCGGGCATTGTGGGGGTGTTAATCCTTCTCCATACGTAACCGACTCCTAAACCTTTTTTAGGTTTAAAATTATTTTTCTTAAAATTATTTTAAAGGATATTTTTAGGTATTCAACCTACCTAACCCAAAGGTCGTTGGAGACTCCAAATTTGTTTAATTATTATTTATTTTAAAACCCAACCTTTTCTCAAGATTAAGTTTGATTGATCCCCGTAATAAGCCTTAAAAAGCTTAAGGACCGTTCCGACAGCTTGACGACTCCGCTGGGGACTGATTAGAGAGTTAGGTCATAATCGATTATACATCATCTTTTTAGTTGAAAATGGTAAATATGAATTATATTTAAATTTTGTTCCTTAAATTTTGTTTGTATAACATCGCATTTTTTAGTCGTACTAATGTGATTGATTTAAGTGTTTCTGATTTCTAGCCTTTTTGGTTTGAATGTTCTTTGATCGAGGTGAAGGATTGTGAGTTTCCTCTCACACACATGCCATAACAGTTTGACATTTAGAGCCTTCTAATTGTGCTATATCTCGTTAGGTAGGGGTGAACGCTATGCTTACGTGAGAAAAATTATTTTTCTCCTGGGGTACATATGCCTCATGTTTACGAGTGAAACATTGAGTTTCCTCACATAGACATGGGGAAATGCATCCTCTCGAATTGAACTCGATCCGTTTAAGCCTATAATGGGTGAAGATCGAGGGTTTGACAAACTCAAGGGGGTACCAACAAAGGATAATTTGAGGACCCTGTTAGTAATACCAAATTTCTCCCCATTTTAATATTGAATCTGTGTCAGTTCTTTAAAAGTCACAAAGGGAATTTATGAGAGATGCCTTATGAAGTTGTTTAGTACATATCGCTGGTCTAGATTGTACTATCCGAGGCAGTGGCAGAACACTAGTTATCACTCTGAGGACTGGAAAACAAATATGAATCATGTAACTATCGTAGCCACGAATCAGTTAAGTAGTGTTGCAAGGCATTTATGAGAGATGAATATCCAATCAACATTTATCCATATCTATACAAATCCAACATCAAATTTGGGAAAAAGGCCATTTGGCTTGGCAGAGCTGAATACTAGGGCTAAGCCTTTTCTGTAATGGATTCGTCTTGTAACGATGATGCTTTCTTTTCCTTAAATGAAATTTATTCTATGATTGATCACGTTTTATGAATCAATTCTTTTCTACATTGCACAGTGTGCATTCCCATTTCTGTATTTTCGCATTTGCATTTTTGCATCTTTATATTTATATATATACGTCATACATTGCATAATACGCATAGTATATTAAAATGCGTCAATCATGAAAACATGAGAGTAACATGTGAAGGATTTTATGATAGAATTTTGGAAAGAAAATTGAAGTCACCCGGGGTGTGTCTCTATAAAGATCAAAAGCAATGAATGAAATATTAGCACATATTAGTAGGATCGAGAGAATCCAGGAGCAACTCGTGAAGACCCAACAAGAAATGTTTGATGAAGCAAGAAAGTTCCAAGTTGAGTCCAAGGAACAGATGTCCAAGTTGATGAGTATGATGGTTACAGTAATATATGGAGAGAAATTATTATAAGACCCTATTATGCAAGAAAAGATGAAAACTTCGAGTGAGTATCTGAATGTTAGTGGTGCAGCCAATGCGATGATAACAAATGACCAAGAACCTATTGAGGAATAGGGTAATCCAATTCAACTCCAAAAATCGGGTATGATTCCAAATATGCAATAGAGATCAAGTTGGGAAAAAATTGAGGGTAAAACTTCAAACACGAAAGTTGAGCCTGACTCAAATAAGAGAGGCATAGAAGAGGTTCAAGTGCCATAGAAGAAGGCTAAAAAGAACATAAAGAAAAAGAGAGCCCTTTCTTTTCGAAAATGGCCTCCTAACGCCCATTCCTCCAAGACCTAATACTTATTTGCGTCCAGATTGGCAAGGTGTCAAAAATTCATGCGGCTATCATTCAGGAGAATTTAGTCACTCTACATAAAATTGTGCAATTGTGAGATTAAAAGTTTAAAACCTCATCACGAAAGGGTTGATATGCTTTGAATATGGAAAACCTAAGATCCCCAGAAGCTCAAAACTTGTCAATGAAGAAAGATCTACAAACCAATGTCTCTCCCAAGATGTTGGTCAAAAGTTAAATCTTCGAAGCACACATCTCGATGATCAATCACAAGGTATTCAAGATGGTCATAATAATAGAAAGAAGAAAATGAGGTCAAAAGAGCTTATAACCAATTTTCCTTCATTTTCATATAGCAAGTTATATCCCAAGTTGCTCCAAGCCCAACTGATTACTCCACGTATGGCTAAGCCTCTGTTGCCCCCTTATCTGAGTTGGAATAATGAGAAAGTTTCTTGTGAATATAATGTCGGGGCCCGAGGACACTCAATTGAAAACTACATCAACTTCAAGCGACAAGTCCAAGATCTTTTGGCTCATGGATTTATAGAGGTGGTGATAATAATTGATCTGTTTCAGTCAGACAATTGGGATTCAACCCCCAGAATGGAGTTGATAGGGTCAAAACGAGTGAAGTGCATACGAAAGAGGGCATAAAAAGGGAAAAGAGTAAAATCAAGGAAAGCGAGGTATGTGAGATAGAGATAAAAGATTCAACTCTCGATACCTCTCTGATGATAAAAAATGAGAAAGAGATGGGAAATGATGAGAAAGAAGTTAAAGGAGAGGTAATCCGAGACTGGCTTCAAAAGATGTTTTGGAAAAATACGATTCTCAAGGTTTTTGAAGTGCCCATTTCTGACTTGCTATCCCCTTTAATAAAGAGTCACCACCTCACTCCAAGGCATTTAAAAGTAAAGACTAACCCATCTTCTTATGGCTATGACCCAAATAGTTCTTGCGATTTTCATCTAAGGGCATTGGGTCATCCGACTGACAAGTGCGTACCATAGATGGAAGATATAGAAAAGGTCGACGAAAAAGGAGTCTTGACATGAGAAATGATCAAGAGATGGGGAACAAATGAGCATAAAGACCCTATTCCAATTACACACCCAATATTTCAAAAGTAATAGGGCATTCTAGATGAACAAGTGGTGGTCGTTATCCACCACAGTTGTACCTTATATTGAAAGCATCTTGTTTGAATATATTTTTGTCATTTCTCAACTTTCTTGTAAGGATATTTAAATGAACTTATGCTACTTTTTAAAGATGATGAGCATTGATTCAAATTTTCAATATTGTAGTTCTTTGAATATCAACTGAAGCAAAAACTCTTTAAATAATTATAGTTATAAATATTTGACAAAGTGACAAGACTGAACCCTGATAAAACAAGGACCCTCGACCTTACCCCAGAAGATATACTCGACCATACTCTTCTCTTGAAGAGACCAATATAGCCTTCTTATCCTATGAGGAAATGATCAAGAGGCTTGGTATTTAGGTATATAAGAGCGGACAACATGGAGCATCTATTGTGTATGATATTGCAAAACTGACTAGACTACACTTTTATTGAGGATGTTCAATGATGATCATAATCTTCACAAATGGAATGGTGGAGTGGATGGATTTAGTATATGTCAATTATTTGGGAATTGAATTCTAAAAATGAGATTATCTGACCATCAAAGACTCATAGATATAACAGGCTCTTCTCAACGAGCTTAAGAAATTATAATCTGAATACTCAGAATGTTAATAGATTTATTATTATTATAGATTATACAATAAAGCCGAGTTATTCCACTAAAGTAATTGGTTGTAGTAGAAACTCAAAAGCCCCATCTTTATGAATAGATTGTATTCAAACCATGACATTACTCAGGTACTCAGCAGTTTGGTGTCTTCTCTGCTGCAATTGTCAAGTCGAAGACTTTGTGATGAGATAAACCCTTCATCTAGCCTAATAAAGGCGAATTTAATATAAATACACAATAAAGATAAATTCAACTAGTCAAACAATGGCAAATTAAATCAAATTTATCTAATAATGAGTTTCAGTAAAATGAACTGAGGGAGTTGAGGAACTCCTGATATAGTCAACCTCACACAAGTACTCATGAATTTTATATTTAGACTGATGTCTCTGTACTACCTCTGCTAAGGAAGTCTACGAAGCTGGAACAAATGGAAGATTTTAGAGAATTGAAATAGAAGAGTTCTAGAAAGTCTAGTAATTAAATATTCTAGTTGCATCATTTTGTTCTCATCCAGTTAAAATACCAAGCCAAGAAAGAGGGGCATGTTGTAATGTTCACAAGGACCAATGAAGAAAATACATATTTGATGACTAAAACCTTGGAAAATAGGAAAGCCAACCTATCAATTTTGACATTTGTCAAAGAGCTATAACTTTGAAAATATTAAAAGAATTGTTGATTCTTTTGATATTCTATGAACTCATGTTAATGATTTGCTTCAATTGTGAAACCTAGAAAATGGCAATATTTGAAAATTTTTGAATGTTTTCAAAATTCTTTTTCAAATTTTGAAAATAAAATGAAGAAGAAAAACATTTTACAATAAGACAATCTCTCTGGAGTATATCTTGGAAGTTGACACACATCTCAGACACAGAACTTATGCTTGGATTTAGTACTGGAGCAAGAAATGATGAATGTTGGGGCGGTTTGTACCATCCAGAAGTATTAATGTTGGGGCACTTTTGAAGGCCTATATCAACATGAAATAATAAATGTTGGGGTATTTTGAAGGCCAATATCAACAAGAAATAATAAGTGTGGGGATATTTTTTAAGGCCCATATCATCCGGGAATACAAGATCCTTAATTTGAGCATACATTTATTGAGACATAAGGGTGTGAAGAATGAAAATGGTGAAAAAGGGATAATGGAGCTTACCATATGCTGAGTTTCAGTGTCCTTGTAATACTATCCAAAAGCTCTGAACACTATGCAAAGAGCTCTCCTGGTTGAAAAATTTAGGCAGAAGCCACATAAAAGGAAGAATGTATTAGTAAATGTGGCGTTGAACCAATGTTACGATCATGTGGTGTTTCTATTTTCTTTACCCAAGATGAAGATTATCTTCTACAACCCCAAGGTTAAAAGTGAGGAATAGTGAAGATTTTATTCCATTGAATGGGCGATAAAATTTTAACAACAAGAAACTAGTGAAGCCAAATAAGATTGAACGATGGGTTGTTGTTAAACCTGTCGACATGATGTGGTACAAATAACCTTGTCTGAGATCCTATTAGATGGGACATGAAACAAATTAGGCTAGAACCTCCCTTTGATGTGTTTAAAGAGTCAAATTAGAACAAACGCTTCTCTCCCACATACAAGTTCAGGTGAAGAAAGCCAATATTATCAGGGACAAAAATTTTACGGGGTAAGAAGAAGTTGACACAACTCAAGACTTGAAAAATGCATATTGGTGCAGAAAAAAAATGAAGACAACTTAATCAGAAAGAGAATGAAGATCGTTCTTGCAGCCGTCCCCACCCCGGATCAAGAAAACATGCATTTATACATGATACATGAATTTGTGCCATTACATCATACATCATTTCATACATACATGATAATTTTTATCTCCCTCATAAGGATGTCTTTAAAATTTGTTTTGAGAAATTTTTATCTTTCTTAAGATGGTTGCCCTAGAAATTTCAGTCGTGGCCTTCTAAGAACATATCTCATAGGAAACTCAAAAATCATTTTCCCTTCAAGTTTCAACTTAACTTCCTCATTAAGAGAAGTAATTCTTTGTTACTCTTGAAAAAAAGTCAAATCTTTGTTATTCTTGACTTCCCTACGATTAGAAGTCGATCTTTTGATGTTGTCCTTTTGACTTTCTCAGAAAGAATAGTCAATCTTTCAGTAGTATTTTTCCTCAACTTGACTTTTTTCTAATAGATGAGTCAATCTTTCTGTAATGTTATCTTCAATTTTGACGCTCTTAGGATTTGTGTCCTAGAAAGTTCACTTTAGTCTTTCTTGAGATCGTTTTCCTAGAAACCTCGACCTTATCTTCCATAAGACCTGGAAATTAACTTTATTTATCTTGGGTCATTTCGGTGAAAGTTCTAATTTTATCTCTCTCAAAGACCTTTTCTCTTTCTCAAAAGATTAACGATAAACAAATTGCATCACTATATCCATTATTCAGATACGTTGTACTTTCAATATGAATATTTTATAGGTTTTTCAAGAAAACTACAAATTTATGACAAGTAGAAGTCATCAACCAATCCAAAGTCCCTAGAAAGAGGGATCTTCAAATAACACTCGAGCCAAGGTAGATTCTTATATTTGATGGCTTTCAAAAATTATCTCAGAATCTTATCACTTCAGATTTGGTCTTCCTGAAGAGCAGCAAAGCAAATCAAGTTCAATTCAATCTTCCCTGAAGAGCAGCGAAGTGGATCAAAATGTTTCTCGAGTATGATCTCTCCTAAAGAGAAGCGGAGAAGATTCTTCTTCTACTTTCAGATTTAGTCTTCCTGAAGAGCAGCGAAGATAAGTAAATCAAGTTTGAGTCAATCTTACCTGAAGAGCAGCGATCAAAATATTTCTCGATTCTGATCTCCCCTAAAGAGTAGCGGATGAGATTTTTCTTCTTTCAGATTTGGTCTTCTTGAAGAGCAGTGAAGCAAATCAATTTTGATTCAATCTTCCCTGAAGAGCAGCGAAGTGGATCAAAATATTTCTCGATTCTGATATCCCCTAAAGAGTAGCGGAGTAGATTCTTCTTCTTTCAGATTTGGTCTTCTTAAATAGCAGTGAAGCGAATCGGATCTGATTCAGTTTTCCCTGAAGAGCAATGAGATGAGTGAATGTTTGTCGATCTGATTTGCCCTGGAGAAACAGTGGAACAGATCTCTCATCAGATTTCAAACCATGAAGTTGACTGGATGAAAATTCATTATCTCTTCGTCTTTGCCTTATTCTTGTTGACACAAGAATATGCAAAAAGGGGCAGCTGTTGGTAGTGATTTTCTTCCCATGTTATTATTATTATTATTATTATTATTACTATTATTATTATATTAAATAATTACATTACAGGCTACAAAATTGGCCAACAGACCTGGGCCCAAATTACATCACCAGGACTGGTTATAACATTAAACTGGCCCAGTCAGTTCAGCCCAGGCCTGATCGAAACCCTAAACACATTACGGTTTCTGGTATCTTTTCCCCAGCCGCCGCATTCAAATCCACCGTCCGATCTCTGCACGTATGATCCACGCGCCCACCGCCTTTGTTTCTTCAGCCGCAGTGGATGTTAAATCCTATCAGTGATCCATGCTAAACATCATAGAATAAAAAAGAGGGAAACAGTCGGTCCAAAGCAAGTGGGAGGCGGTGGACAAGACCTCACTGTCCCAACACGCCACAAGCCTCATATATGATCAAACAATAAACCAAAACGAGGAGGTAGATTCAAAAAGGGGAACAACCACAAAATATCGAAGATCTTTTCCAAAGGAAAATAATGAGAGAAAATAGAGGAGCTTACCACTCGAGATCACGCATCTCGCCACCGGAGAAAGTAGAAATAACTGAAAACTGAAGGTAACCCCTTCATTTTTCTTAGATCTAGGACGATCAAATTAGTTTTAGGGGGTTTGTTGTTAGGTTAAGGAAAAGCGGGGCTTTGTTTTAGGGTAGCTTTTCAGGACTCTGGCCGTCGTGGAAGACGGAGGAGGGTTCCGAAGGATGGTGGTTGGCAGTTGCCGGCTGATCGCTTGTAAATGTATATGTTAAGGTAAGCAAATTTGTGCAAGTATACACAATCGATTCAAGTAATATAGAGTAAGTGAGTATCGTCTCCACAGGGATTGAATTGGAAATATATTTTCACCACAACGAGAACTAGTGTCATGAACTAATTCCTATTAAGTGTTAGCTTAAGAACCAATACTAATAAAAAGAAGAAGTGACTTAATGATTGCAGAAAATTTTGGTTAAGGAAAAATAAGAATGTAGAATGCTTAAATAAAATAAGACAAGTGTAAGTTTAAATATAATGCAAACAACCTCACATATTTAAACGTATCACAGAGCACTTATGCTAAACTTTTGTCTTGAAAACAATTATTCTAAGTCCAGAATGAATTACTATGACTTGCTAAAGATTCTCGACAGGATTACTAAGTATTCTTAGACGGTTGTTATGGCAATACTTCTCAGTGTTAACTACAACCCTTGGTTTGTCAAACTATTGTAGTAATACCTCTCAGCGTGAACTATAGGCGTTGTCTATCCTACTCTAGTGTATACCCCTTTTAGTCGTTTGAAACTCACTCCTTATCTCTAAGGAAAACAAGTTGGAACTTTACCATCCCAGATTCACTCCATTACTCACGTGGATCTATCTTAATTCTCTCGAATCTAAGAATCACTATACAGACAAAAGGCTATCTCTCGATGCTCTTATATTGCCAAGACATGTTTTACCAAAACCCCAGGTGATCTCTCGATGCTCTTACAACATAAGGTAAAATATTTAAACGATGAGCAAAACAATCATAAGCAAAACATAATTCATCATTCATAAAACATAAAAATATTGTTCAAGCAAAACAAAGTTTAACACCAAGTAAGACAGTTATGGTGCTATCAAAAATCATCCAAGATTCAACGTTTAATACAAACCCAAATAGATAAAATGTTAAGAATAAAGGAAGAACGACTCCTAAAATCAGGGGTTGTGTCGTAACAATTTTGATCAGCACCACGCTTGCCTTGGTGATCAGCCTCTCTCGAGACCTGATCATTGCTCTGCTAAAGTCTGGTTATGGAGGACACCAATGAAGTTTGGTTAGTTGACGGTGGGAAAGCATTGCAGTTGCTTGCTCCTGCCTTGGATAAAGTTTTTCTCTCTTCTTCCTTGCCTCCTCCTGGCGGCTACGACTGGTTATTTATAAGGAAAGATCTCCTAGGGCTTAGCATGCTTTTGAAGTTTCCTTAAATAACCGCTATTAAATGCCCATACTTAAAAAGGAAAGGCGGCTGGCGACTGTCAGAATAATTAAGGCTTGCTTGTACGTGAAGTAGGTCATCCAACTGGTGTGTGACATAGGTTGTTTCATCACACCTGCTTCATACTTCTTCAGATAAACCTTGCCTCGGTGAGATAATTATGCTCCTCATGTTCTCATTTGTTCCGTTGGCCTTTGCAAATTTACATTGTCACAACTGAAATGTTTTTCCTCTATATGTTTCCTGCACAAACACAATCCAAACAACCCTTTCTCCTCAGCAGCATCAGTCAGACCAAATAAATCTTGCCTAAGCAAAACTTATCCACCACAAGCTAATATAACATATATGCAACTAAAATGATGTGCATACTTTTTTTTAGAGGAGCAATAACTTAAGTGAAAAGATTGAAAATTGAGTCTTTTTACAGAGTTATCACCCCCCAAACTTAAGTTATTGCTTGTCCTCAAGCAATGTACAATAGCTAGAAGAAAATCAAAATTGTCATGGCAAAGAAGTGTTAAGAAAATCATATGGTTTGAGATTTCAGCCCTCAGCAAAAATGTTTGGCCTCAACATGTTCGACGGTCATATCAGTCAAGTCCCTTCCCCAGTCAGGATTCTTTGCTATTGTGTGTGCGTGATTGTAACCAGTCTATACATAAAGGTAATTAGAAAACTTAAAGTAAGCACTTCTAGTTTGTCAAGGCATCAAATTATTTGTCAGGCTTAGTTTATACTCCTAGTTATTTATCAACTTTTTTTTTGCATGGGAGTCAGCTCATCACACATGTCGTTCCACACTCTAGGTGAAAGGGAGCATACCTTCCACCCCAAGCTAGTCGGGCAGAGTCATCCTGTGACTACTTTCATTCACTCATATGCCTTGGCTACTCTTAATTTCTTATGGAGCTTTTCTGTTTATGCCTTTACACAGAGGAATGTCCCTTTTTATTTTTCAAGTTTTTTTTAACACTAGAGAGTTTTCACTTTACCCTTAAAATATTTTTGAAGTCTCGGCAAGCCGAAAGTTCTTTTCCAAAAATTTTACAGATTACCTGAAACAATGACAACCTACAATCGTGTTTATAAAATTCAAATAATTAGGCCTAGGGTTGGTTCTATTCTTTAGACAGTCTTAACAATGATTATGGCCTAGGCAATCAAAATATGCATTCTTCATTGGGCATCCCTAATTCATTCCTAACAATAATCTTAATTTACTTATGTAATGACAACAAATATTTTCAACCAATTATCATCAACTGCTTTTTAACAAAGTATGGCAGAATATGGTACAATAACTCCCCCAAACTTGAGGAATACATTGTCCTCAATGCATAAAAACTAAAACTACATGATGTTATATGCAGATGCGAAAATATAAAAACTAAAACTAAAATGGAAACTCACTATGGTGGGTGGCTTGACTAGACGCCCTCTTTCGGCGTCGTTTGGGAGGAGAGGGACTCTCGGATCCCAAGTCTACTATTGCTATCGTCGAGGGAGACGGCTAAAGTATATAACCAGCCGTTCTCTTGTAGCGCTATTTGATGGTCGAGGCTTGTGCTGGTGTTGACTACTCGGTAGTAGGAGTTGGATGTGCTAGAACTAGTGCTGGGCTAGGACCTTGATGAACCAGAGACGGAATAGGATCTTGCTCGGGTTGCTTCGGTACTTGAGTGAAATCTTTATCGGAGAAGAAGTTGGGTGGGGTATCTTGACTGCTATCGGAGATGGAAAAAGATGAGGAGCTGAGGAACTCTTCTGTGTCACCTTGGCCTTCCTCTGGTACGGGTGGGACATGGGTTGCTAGTGGTAGCACATCAGTGGGCACTCCAGGGGGAACTTCTAGAGGGACTTACGATGTCAAGGCATGAAATGTGCTGTCGCCCGTATTGTATTTGAGGATGACACTAGGGAAGGTCGGCAGTCTGGTGTTAGTGTTCGGGAGCAACTCCTTGAAGAAAGTGTTGAGTTGTACGTCCCTAGCCTTGACATACTCGAAGTAGATCTCCATGTGATCCTCTAGGTGCCTGATATTTTCACGCGTTTCTCGAGTGTGCGTGACCACAGTGGCCATTCTAGCCACGGCAACCGATTTTACTCCCCACTCCAACCCTTCATGTGGGGCGTTATCATCTAAAGTCATCAAATCGGGCACTTTCTTCTTGGTGATACCCTACTTTGATTTAATGAAGTCCTCAAAAGGCTCCTCGGGGACTTTCTTTTTCCTACACAGTGAGGTTATCAAGTTGGGAAACAGTAGATTGCCCCGGTTCCTCTTGGCACAATCATGGATTTGTTCGAATATGAGTTCTCCAACTTCGATCTTCCTCTCGTATATGATTGAGTGCAAGAGCATCAATCTTTTCACGAGGACAGTGGTGTTATGAGATGTTGGTATCAGCTTGCCTTTGAGAAAATGATTACATAACTTCACGTTTGGTTTTAGCGCTCGGTAATCTGCTCTTTTCCTCATTGGGGCATTCCCTTTGAACTTGGCCCACCCGAAGCATAAATCTTCCAGCACTCTGTTGTACGTTTCTTGATCTGCCTCAGCACAAATCACTTGTTTTTCTCCTCCACTTTCCCCAACCTAAAGTATCTATTGAGTAATGAAGGGGAAAATCGAAGGAGCTTTCCTCGGACGTACATTGTGTGATTAGACGGGTCTTCGAGATGGGCGTAGAACTCCCTTACCATCGCTAGTACTACGACTTTGAGATGATGAGCAAACTTCTCCCAGTTGTGTTTCTTTATCACGTCTCTTACCTCTGGTCCAAACTGTTCTTCATTCGCGGCAGGGAAAACAAACCCATCATCCAAATACACTTGATGTTTTTGGAGGATTTTGTAGCGTGCTTCCGCTTCAGCTTTTTGGAAACATTCAAAACTTTGTGTATAGGTTGGGGCTTTCCTTGATATTACCATTGTACTTTATTAGTGTGGTGAAATCAGTGGTGGCGATGGGGAGGAATTCGTTGAGAGAAAAAAAGGTTTTTCTTGTTTGGTAGAGAGAGAATGAGGCACGATGAAGAAGAAGAAGTTGGGCAGTTTTTTCTTTGGAAAGTAATGGGCAGTTTCGAGGTAGTTTTGTCCTTACACGAAGAGAAAATATTTTTGCATTGAATGAGAAATATATGGTTGGACATCAAGTGGGGTAAAAGATCCCCATGCCGCTAAAACCATGCACCCTAGGGTTTTTTTTCTTTTCATGCATGCTGCAGCTCCCCATGCTTCCACGTGTGATTTGTATGCCTATAAAAAAAAGAAATAAAGTTAAATGAATAAAGAAAGTAGAAAATAACTTTATTTATTTATGTACAAAATTCAAATTTTCGTTGCTTAACCAACGAAGTTTGTTCAAGTAAATAAAGCAAACTCTTGGGCATCATATGCCAACGATGCTGGTTTATCGCTCATGACTGGGGCTTCTTTGTACTCCTTGAGTCTCTAGCCGTTCACCTTGAAGATGGAACCATCGTTTTGGTTATGGATTTCAATTTCTCTATTTTCATGGACTTGGGGTACGATGAATGGTCCTGACCATCGTGATTTTAATATGGCTGGGAATAATTTAAGACGTGAATTATAGAGCAGTACTTGTTGTCCAGAATAAAATTACCTTGGCAATATTTTTTTGTCATGCCATCATTTTGTTTTTTCTTTGTATAGGCGGGCATTCTCGTATGCATGTGCTCTCAATTCATCCATCTCGTTTAGTTCCAAGAGTCTTCTTTCTCCAACAAGCTAAGAATCCATGTTTAACTTTTTGATGGACCAATAAGCTTTATGTTCAAATTCGACAGGTAGGTGACATTTTTTTCCATAAACCAGTTTAAATGGTGAAATTCCCAACGGTGTCTTGAATGATGAGCGATAAGCCCATAGTGTTTCATCTAGCTTCGGCAAACTGTCCTTTCGACTTGGGTTGACCATTTTTTCAAGGATCTATTTATTTTCCCAGTTAGACATTTCAGCTTGTCCATTTGTTTGAGGGTGATACGCCATAGCAATCCTATGTCGTACTCCATATAGCTTCAGTGCCTTGGAAATTAATTTATTATCAAAATGTGTTCCTTCATCGCTAATGATAGCTCGTGGTGTTCCAAATCAGGTGAATATATTTTTGTGCAAAAATTTTAACACCGTCTTGGAATCATTTTTAGGTGTTGCAATGGTTTCTACCCATTTTGATACATAATCCACTTCCAAGAGAATGTACAAATCTCCAAATCATGTGGGAAAGGGTCACATTAAGTCTATTCCCCATACGTCGAAGAGTTCAATTTCCATAATATTTTACCATGGCATCTCATGCCGTTTCGATACGTTTCATGTTCGTTGGCATCTATCACATGACTTATAGAATTCATGCGCATCTTTGAACAAGGTTGGCCAATAAAATCCAAACTGAAGCACTTTCATTGTTGTTCTCATTCCAAAAAAAATTCCCTTCATATGGTGATGAGTGGCATTGGTGTAGAATATCTTTATGCTCTTCTTCTGGAATGCATCTTCAGATTATTTGGTCTCTGCATTGCTTAAATAGGAACGATTCATCCCAGTAGTAATGTCGCACATCATGTCGAAACTTCTTTCGACCCTGGTTAGATAAATCATGAGGAATAATACCACTAACTAGAAAATTAACTATGTCAGCATACCATGGTGCAGTCGTGACAAATAATATTTTCTCATCAGGGAAATCCTCTTTAATTTCTGTGATGTCAGGACAATCAGTTTTGTTATCTAGCCTAGACAAATGGTCAGCCACTTGATTTTCTATACCTTTTCTATCCTTGATCTCTAAATCAAATTCTTGTAGTAATAATATCCACTGAATTAGTCTAGGATTTGCATCTTTTTTATTAATAAGATATTTAATGGCAGAGTGATTTGTATGCACAATTACCTTAGTGCCTATTAGATATGGCCTAAATTATCGAATGTAAATACTATTGCTAAGAGTTCTTTTTCAGTGGTGGTATAGTTTACTTGTGCATCATTAAGAGTACAGATCACATAGTATATAACATGAAAGATTTTACTTCTCTGTTGCCCTAGCACTGCTTCGACTGCATAGTCACTAGTGTAGCACATGAGTTGAAAAGGTTCGTTCCAGTCTGGTGGGATAACGATTGGTGTTGCCGAAAGTTTTTTCTTCAAATCTATGAAGGCATTCAAAAAATCATTAGTAAATTCAAATGAATGATTTTGTTGAAGCAAAAGACATAAGGGTTTAGAGATTTGAGAAAAATCTTTTATAAATCGCCTGTAGAAGCCTGAATGTCCAAGGAAACTGTGAACACCTCACACATTGATGGGTGGGGGAAAGTTTGCAATCACGTCCACCTTGGATTTATCGACTTCGATGCCTCGACATGATATTTTGTGACCCAACACTCTTCCCTCAGTTACCATAAAATGACATTTTTCCCAATTCAGCACTAGGTTGGCTTCTTCACATCGTTTCAGTACCTTGGATAGATTACCGAGACATCGGTCAAAATCATCACCCGAGATGGAGAAGTCATCCATAAATATTTTCATACATTCTTCCACCATATCTAAAAAAGATTGCCATCATGCATCTTTGGAATGTAGCTGGAGCGTTATACAGTCCAAACGACATTCGTGTAAATGCATAGGTACCATACGGACATGTGAAAGTAGTTTTCTCTTGATCCTCCGGTGATATTGATATTTGGTTATATCCTGAGTATTCATTGAGGAAGCAGTAAAATGCTTTTCCCACTAACCTATCAAGCATTTGGTCAATTAAAGGGTGGGGAAAATGGTTTTTCTTTGTGGCCTAGTTGAGCTTCCTGTAATTCATGCATATGCGTCAGCCCGTGACTGTTCTTGTGGTAAGGAGTTCATCATGTTTACTTTTAATCACGGTCACACCACCCTTCTTTAGCACACACTGTACTGGGCTGACCCATGAACTATTGGATATAGGATAAATTACTCCCGCGTCCAACCATTTTATAATTTCTTTCATGACTACCTTCTTCATGATTGGATTGAGCCTTCTTTGGGGTGGGTTCCACTGAAGTGCTATGGCTATCTTCTAGATTGATTTTGTGCATGCATATGGTCAGACTGATTCCCTTTAAGTCTTTCATTGTCCATCCGAGAGCTTTTATGTATTCAACAAACTATTCTCCTAGACGGAGGTTAGGTTGGCAGAAATTATCACTGGTAGAGTTTTATCAATTCCTAGGTAAGCATACTTCAAGTTAGATGGCAAAGTTTTAAGTTCCAGTTTTGGTGCATATTGCAAGAATGACTCTTGAGACTTAACTTCATCATAATCTAAGGGTTCGAATTTCATACTAGATTTATTATAAAGAAGCCTCGATTGATATTTTGTATTTCCTCCATATCGTGCATTTGTATCATTTTCAGGGCGACCATTGTTTAGATTTTCGTTGTCAGGGCCATGATTCTCTGAATCATCTTCTGAGCATAATTCGCTTGGGCCAAAAGTGTCTTGTTCGTTCATCTCGGTTGTAGGGTCATGGTACAAAGCACTGTATTCATCGAGTCTTAGAGATTCACCTCGTCCAAGGATTATTTTATCCTCTACTTCTTTAATGTATTGGCACTCTTCTTAATCGTCCACATATTTCATAGAGTTGAATACATTGATGGTGACGCTTTGCTCTCCTACTCGCATTGTGAATTCTCCCTTTTCATAATCTATTAGGATTCTTCTAGTGGCTAAGAAGGGTCGTCCCAGAATGATTGGTGCTTTTTCATCGGCTTCGTAATCCAGGATGAGGAAATCAACTAGAAATATGAATTTATCCACCTTTACTATAACATCCTCTATTCTACCCTTAGGCCGCGCATATGACCGATCAGCCAGCTGTAGGATGATTGAGGATGGACAGGCGTGATACCCGTCTAATTTCATAAATATGGACTTTGATATCAAGTTTACACTTGATCCCAAATCAACAAGAGCTCGTCCTATGAAGTCGTTACCAATTGAGCAGGGTATAATAAAGTTGCTAGGGTCTTTTTGTTTTGGTGGGAGTTTGCTTACTACCGAATAGATTTATGTTGCCGTGGCAACACGTTCTATCTTTCGTTTCTTTGTAACAATGTCCTTAAGAAACTTGGCATAGGAAGGCATTTGTTCGATGGCTTCTAGTAAGGGTACATTGATACACAACTGGTCTAGAACATCAACAAATTTCTTGAACTGGATGTCATCATCATGCTTCTTCAACCGTTGAGGGAACGGTGGTGGAGGTCTCACATTGTATGCTGTTGTTGTTGAAGAATCTCTAGCCTTGACCATGAATTTCTCGTTGTTTGAGTGATACCTTTCTGAACCTTCAGTTCTTTCCTTCTCTTCAGGCGCTTCCTCTCGTTCAACATTTTCAGCTCGATCCTCTGATTGTGTTATGCCATGGTGAGGACTATTCAGATGTTCTCCCCCAAACTTGTCATCTTGGTTGACCTATTTTCCACTCCTTAGTGTAAGTACATTGTATTGTTCCTTCCCATGATGTTGAATGATCTCTGTATCACTAGGGAGATTTCCTTGTGGGTGAAAGTTTAATGTCGTAGCAATTTGTCCCACTTGATTTTTCAATGCTCTTAGAGATGAACTATGGCTTTGCAAAAGTGTTGCTTGGCTTTGTAACAAATGTCCTTGATTTTTAATTGTTACAGAATGTTCATGCATCAAGGTCTTTATGGAGGCCATGAAATCTTTCGTCGAGGCCATAAATTCCTGTAATGATAACTCCAAGGAATTAGTATTGGAATTTGTATTAAAGGAAGAAGATATACCTTTATTGTTTTTCCAGGGCTGCTGATGATGTTGATTCTGAAAATGTTGATGGTTAGAATTATTTTGTTGTGGCCTGTAATTTACTGCTTGATTATTATTGTTTCCTTGATTACTCTATTAAAAATTTGGGTACTGTCTCCAACCAGGATTGTACGTGTTTGAATAGGGGTTATTGTTGCTCCGATTGTAGTTGCCCACAAAATTGGTTGACTCATGGTTTTCCAGACATTCACTCTCATGATGGTTGTCATGACAAAATATGCATGCGTTATTGGTCACCTTGACTTCTCTTACCTCATTAGGACGTTGCAAATTTTTTAACATATTAGTTATGGCAGAAAGTTGAGAGGCTACCGAATCCTTACCCTCTACTTCATATGCTCCAGATGTTTTTTTGTAGATTCACAATCTTGTATTTGGAAATTGATAATCATTATTTGTTATCTTGTCGAGGATATCGAAAGCTTCCTCGGGTGATTTATCCAGTAAGGTGCCATTTGCTGAGGCATCTAGAATCATTTAAGTTGGTGCATTGACTCCGTTGTAAAACATCACCACTTGCATCCAATCGTGAAAGCCATGGTTAACACATTTGCGAAGTAAGCTTTTGTACCTATCCCAAGATTCGTACATTGATTCATCATCTCCTTGGTGAAAACTCGCAATGTCACTACGAAGCTATGTATTCATATTGGGAGGATTGTATCGGAGTAAGAAACTCTTGCATAAATCTGTCCATGACTCCATTGAGCCAGAAGGAACTCTCCTGAGTCAGGCTCTTGCTCTATCACGTAGGAAGTAGGGGAAAAGTTTCAGTTTGAGCACATCTTCATGTACTCCTTGTTGTCAAAACGAATCGCACACTTCAAGGAAAGCACGAACATGCTACCTAGCATCCTCATTGGGTGAACCACTAAATTGTCCAATAGAGTTTAACATGTTAAACATCACTGGTTTGAGTTCAAAATGATTGGCTTGTATTTCAGGTGCCACTATGCCTGGATTGAGGTCATCGAGAATCGGGTTCAAATGATCTCGTATTGCTCTTGCCATTGCAAATTGAAGATTGATAGTTGCATCAGGTCCTAAATATCCCATGTTGTCTTGCATTTGGAGTTGGTTTAAATGTTCTCTGGTTCTTTGGGCAGGCAACCTTTGTCTGAGCGATTGCTCAACTTCAGGGTCAAATAGTTCCAAAGGCTTACCAGCAGATCTCAAGGTCATGCAAGAATAAAAACCTACAAAATAAAATAATAAACTATTTTAGACTAAATAAATATAAGGTGAAACAAAAAGAACTTGTTATGGCTAAAAATTCCGTCAGTTGCCAATCCCCGGAAATGACGCCAAAAACTTGATCGCTTGTAAATGTATATGTTAAGGTAAGCAAATTTGTACAAGTATACACAATCGATTCAAGTAATATATGGTAAGTGAGTATCTTCTCCACATGGATTGGATTGGAAATATATTTTCACCACAACGAAAACTAGTGTCACGAACTAATTCCTACTAAGTGTTAGCTTAAGAACCAATACTAATAAAACGAATAAGTGATTTAATGATTGCAGAAAAGTTTGGTCAAGGAACAATAAGCATGCAGAATGCTGGAATAAAATAAGACAAGTGTATGTTTAAATATAATGCAAACAACCTCACATATTCAGACGTATCACAAAGCACTTATGCTAAACTTTTGTCTTGAAAACAATTATTCTAAGTCTAGAATGAATTACTATGACTTTCTAAAGCTGCCTTATAGGATTACTAGGTATTCTTAGACAGTTGCTATGGCAATACTTCTCAGCGTTAACTACAACCCTTAGTTTGTCAAACTGTTATTGTAGCAATACATCTCAGCGTGAATTATAGGCCTTGTTTATCCTACTCTAGCGTCTACCCCTTTTAGTCATTTGAAACTCACTCCTTATCTCTAAGGAAAATAAGTTAGAACTTCACCATCCCAGATTTATTCCACTGCTCATGTGGATCTATATTAATTCTCTCAAATCTAAGAATCATTATCTAGAAAAAGGCTATCTCTCGATGCTCTTACATTGCCAAGACATGTTTTACCAAAACCCCAAGCAATCTCTCGATGCTCTTATAGCGTAAGGTAAAATATTTAAACGATGAGCAAAACATAATTCATCATTCATAAAACATAAAAATATTGTTCAGGCAAAACAAAGTTTAACACCAAGTAAGATAATCATGGTTCTATCAAAAATCATCCAAGATTCAACGTTTAATACAACCCCAAATAAATAAAGAGTTGGCAATAAAGGAAGAATAATTCCTAAAATCGGGGGCTCTATCGCAACAATTCTGATCAGCACCGCGCCTGCCTTGGTGATCAGCCTCTCTCGAGGCCTGATCACCGCTCTGCTAAAGTCTGGTTATAGAGGACACCAAGGAAGTTTGGTTGGTTGCCGGTGAGAAAGCACTGCAGTTGCTTGCTCACGCCTTGGATAAAGATATTCCCTCTTCTTCCTTGCCTCCTCTTGGCGGCTACGGCTGGTTATTTATAAGGGAAGATCTCCTAAGGCTTTACATGCTTTTGAAGTTTCCTTAAATAACCGTTATTAAACGCCCAGACTGAAAAAGGAAAGGCGACTGGTAGAATAATTAAGGCTTGCTTGTACGTGAAGTAGGTCATCCAACTGGTGTGTGACATAGGCAGTTTCGTCACACATGCTTCAGACTTCTTCAGATAAACCTTGCCTCGGCGAGATAAATCTACTCCTCACGTCCTCATTTGTTCCGTTGGCCTTTTCAAATCTACGTTTTCATAACTGAAATGTTCTTCCTCTGTAAGTTTCCTACACAAACACAATCCAAACAACCCTTTTCTCCTCAACAGCATCAATCAGACCAAATAAATCTTTCCTAAGCAAAACTTATCCACCACAAGCTAATATAACCTATATGCAACTAAATGCAAATAAAATGTTGTGCATACTTTGTTTAGACGAGCAATAACGTAAGTGAAAAGACTGAAAATTGAGTCTTTTTACGGAGTTATCACCGGCCTCTCCCCGGCGAGAGAGGGAAGAGAGAGATGAGAGAGAATTTTCTTTTCTCTTTTTAGAGAGAGATTTAAAAATAAGAGAATGAAGTTTATGGGACCATTTTTGGCCGACTTTCGGACTTATATATCCCTTTCGATGTGACGTCGTTTTGGAGGAGGGGTTTTGTGTTTTGGATGATGGGAATACCATCTCCGCGGACCTTTTACTTTGTTATTTGTTCATTTTAGTCACTATATGTAAGTTTTAATTGTTATGATACGAGTTCAAAGTTTATCCCCGTTTATATTTTGGTCCATCTATACTAGTTATGTTATTTTTTGACTATTTTAGTTTAAGTACCCTATTTTAACATTTTTTATTTTAATCCTAAAATTTGGTAGTGGTTAAATTACTTTTCCAGTACTTATTTTATGTGTTGTTCTCATTTATAACCATGACTTCCGAATGTTCTATAGTCTAATCCTTAAGTTTAATTTGTTTTATTTCTGAATAATGTTATTGGTTTATTTACGATTGAAGTGCCTAACATATGGAATATTTGCATTGGTTGCCTTGATCTCTTGTTATTTTTATAATTTAATCCCTAAAGTTGTCATATTTATTATTTCAATCCTTCACTTACATGTTTATAAATTTCTTGATAATTGACATATTTTCAAATATTATTTTATACAAGGAATTTATGGAAACACCTCTTAACTAACAAGGAGTGTGTTTCTACAAATTACTCGAACAAAATAATACATGTTATTGTTTAAAAGATTTTCTTTTATCCTTTATTTATTTATTTATTTATTTATTTTTGTCTATTTTATATATTTGTTGTATTTAAAAATTTTAGGGCAATATTATTTTGTACGAGGAATCCATAAAAAAATACCCTCTTAACTAACTATGAAGGTATTTTCAAGGATTGTTTGTACGAAATAATATCCCTTTTAATTTTTCTAAGAAAATATCATAATTTAAATGTTATTTGAATTTGCCAATTTCAATATTAGATGATGTATAATCGCTTAGGTACCGATTTCGAGCATTGTAGGGGTGCTAATCCTTCCTCATATGTAACTGACTCCAAAATTTTTTATTTATGTATTTATTTTAAAACCCAACATTTTCCCAAGATTAAGTTAGATCGATCCCTGCAATGGGCCCTATAAAAATTAAGGATTATTCCGACACATAATTTGATAGTGAAATATTTGCAGCTTGACAATTTAAAACAAACTTTTCAAGTACTTAATTATTATTAATAGCTAAAAATGGGAGAATTTATAATTTAGATTCATACCATAACATCGTTTTGAATGCAGTCAATTTAAGTTGGTATTCTCCCCTCATCATTATTATCATAATTATTGTGAAGAAACGTCCACAATAATTAGTCTTAGACAGTTTATTTTTGAAAATGTAAGTATAACCAAAAGCGGACCACACCTGAAATCGGGTTAAATTTTTATTGTTCAAGTTAATTTTATAGTAATAGGATTGGCTAAGCCTTATTTGACAACTCTAAGAGTAACTATCTATAGGTAATATGGAGATATTCTTTACCAAGGAGATACATTTGTTACATTTATATATAAAAATCAAGGTCTAGTGATATAACGCTGGATCTTCTAAAAGTGGAACAAGTGCTAGAAGTGAATTCGATTTATTATTATCAATGATCCTAGAAAAGAGAATTGAGGGTTGGAACGAATGTATAACAAGAATTCTTGAAATTGCTTGGGTAATTGTGATTGGTGCTGAGCTAACGATAGAGAAAAGTCGTCTCTCTTTGGTTAATAAGATCGAAAAGGTTTATTGATCTCAAGAGTACAGATACATAATATGCATATAAAAATCATTGTACAAAAGTATTGGTTTCATAAGGTGAAATGTCTAATGTTGTTTTTACCCGAGGAACTCATTGGATTATTGCGAGTGGAACATACGAGGCGTGTTTTGGAAGAATCGATTTGGTATCGAGTTGTCTTATTGAGAATAATGAGAGCATCTCTGAAAAATTAAAGTTTTATATCTGAAGCAAGTTTTCAAGAAACTGCTCGAGTTTTAGCAAAATCGGCTCTCTAAGGTCGTACCAATCGGTTGAAAGGCCTGAAAGAAAATGTTGTGCTAGGGCGTATGATACCCTGCTAGTACCAAATTCAAAGAATTAGTGCACCGATTACGGAAACATAACAACATTCTTTTAGAAACAAAAAATAAAAAGAATTTCTTCGGCGAAATGAGAGATATTTTTTCTACCCAAAGAATTATTTGACTCTTGTATTTTAAACAGTTTACATAATACATCAGACTTTATAGGTATAAAATTTAATGGTTCTTAAATAAAAGGAGTGAATTCCTCCTTTTAAGTATTTATTTTGTGGTGGTGAGTTGAGTTAAAATTTATTAATTTGTTAATGGTAGTAAAGAGGATAGTGAAAGAAAATAATGGATTGGCCCCTAGATAAACAATCAATCTATGGTAGAAGAGAAAGCTTCATTAGAACTATTTTTTTATTTCAGGGTGTCTATGTCTCTTTTTTTTAAGTAAAAAAAAAATAGAGAGAGGAAGTGTGAAGAGAAATGGCAAGAAGATATTGAAATATAAATTTAGAAGAGATGTTGGAAAGAGTTCATATTGATCATGGTACTACGAAATGAAATCCTATAATGGCGCCATAAATCTCTGCAAAATATAAGGGTATTCATATTACAAATTTGACTTGAATTACTCGTTTTTTTTATCAAAAGCTTGTGATTTAGTTTTTGATACATCAAATAAGGAAAACAATTCTTAATTGTTGGTACCAAAAATAAAGCAATTGATTCGGTGGCACAAGCTGTAATAAGGGCTCAATGTCATTATGTTAATAAAAATTGGCTCGGTGGTATGGTAACGAATTGGTCCACTACAAAAAAGAAGCTTCATAAGTTCAGGGACTTGAGAACAGAATAAAAGATGGGGACTCAATTGTCTTCTGAAAAGAGATGTAACTATGTTGAAGAGACAATTATCTCACTTGCAAACATATTTGGGAGGGATTAAATATATGACGAGATTGCTTGATATTGTAATCACTGTTGATCAGCAAGAAGAATACATGAATCTTCGATGATGTATCACTTTGGGAATTCCAACAATTTGTTTAATCGATACAAATTGTGATTTTGATTTCGTATATATTTTGATTCCAGCAAATAATGACACTATAACTTCAATTCGATTAATTCTGAATAAATTAGTAGTCTCAATTTGTGAGTGGCATTCTAGCTATATATATTTGAAATCTTTGATTAATAATAAATTAATAATAAGATAAATAAATTATTTTTTGAAACTACATAAATCTATGAAATTGTTACTATATTCTGAATCGCACGAAGGAGATAAAAAAACATAAGTATTATGTGATTAGTTTAGTGTATGTCAAAAATATATGAGTAGGCAAGAGAAGATTTAATCAAAATAATTTCTTGAATCAAAATAATTCTTTTTTTAACATGAAGTTCTATTTCTGTCAGAAGACAATATGAATGGTATATCATGCTCCATCAACGCACTAAACGAGTTATATGATATCTTTGATGTGGTAGTAATCCAATATTTTTATTGGCAAATATAAGGTTTCCAAGTCCATTCCAAAGTACTTATTACTTCTTGGGTTGTAATTGTTATCTTATTACGTTCCACCGTTATCGCTGTTCGGAATCCACAAACAATTTCAACAATCAGTTAAACTTTTTAATATATCCTTGAATTTATTCGGGACGATAGCAAAACTCATACTGGAGAAGAATACGACCCATGGGTTTCCTTTATTGGAGTAATGTTTCCATTTATTTTTGTTTCTAACTTGTCGGGTGCTCTTTTACCTTAGAAAATCATACAATTACCTCGTAGAGAGTTAGCCGCACCCACAAATGATATAAATACTAATATTTCTTTAGCTTTACTCACATCAGTAGCATATTTCTAAGCGGATCTTTCTAAAAAGAGCTTAGGATATTTCAATAAATATATTCAATCAACTTCAATTCTTTTACCCATTAACATTTTAGAGAATTTCATAAAACCCTAATCACTTAGTTTTCGACTTTTCGAGAATATATTAACTGATGAATTAGTAGATGTTGTTCTTATTTCTTTAGTACCTTCAGTTGGTCCTATACCTATCATGTTCATTGGATTATTTATAAGTGTGATTCAAACTCTTATTTTTATAAGTTTAGCTGTGACTTGTATAGGCGAATCTATGGAAAGTCACCATGATTAATTTTCTTTCCAGAAACAATATAGTCCTTTTTTAGCTTTGCTTAATCCAATGCAATTTATGCACAACTTAAGATAATCAACTTACTTAGAGACCATAAATATAAAAATACGACAATCTAGAGTAATAACAAAAAAGATTACGATATTATAGAATTCTAATAAAAAAGGAGATCTAATCTAAAAGATCTTTTTCCTAAGATTTTTGTTTGGTTCTTCATTTTATTCCTTGTATTTATATTCATATCATATTTACCTTCGATCAATATTATCTTTATATTGATATTGATTTTTTTTTTCAATTTCAATATTACGAGTCCTAATTAGAATAGGAATTCTTATAGTATCAATTTAGGATTTAGGATTTTAAAAATGCTATTCTTTTTACAGAATGAATCCCATTTAGAATTCAATTGTTCAAAAGAAAATTTTATTTTAATAAATAATAAAATAAATTTTATGAACTTAGTTCAATCAAATACTGATATTAATTTTTTATTTTTATGTAATGATTTGGTCTAATAAATTCATCTATTCAGATTGTATCCATGTCACGTAATGATAAATAAAAGGAAGAGGGAAATTTACAGAAAAATGATATTAAAAAGATGATTAGGAAAAAAATAAATAAAAAGGGGCAGTTTCTTCAATAACATTTCGTCGGGTGAGTTACGCAGAAGGAATTTGATAATGCAAGCGCAGATATATGGGTCCAATTTTAGTTTCATTGAGATAGAAGTTCGAAACCCTAATTTTTGATTGTGTTTTGAAGAGAAACGAGCATGACTGATGATATGATATTGAACCGAATCCACCCATAAAGTGATCCCTAGGTGTGCTTGATAAGTTGACAGCTCACGAGTTATTTAAACTCGACTAGGTTAAAATTTGATCAACGTGTAATGCCCCGGAACCTTGGTCAGTAGTTTTGGTCAACCCGAAACTATATATTAGAGCCCATTAGATTAAATAGAGCCATTTTAGACCAATTATAAAGGGTATTGGGCCTAAGGTAGGCCCAAGAGTTAAGTTTAGTGATAGTTTTAAAATTAAATAAGAAATGAGAGGAACCTAGTTAGCAATTTACCCCTGGCTTATTTTAAGGTTATAAACCTTTCCACTCTCTAGAAAATTCCATGCAGAAAATCTCCTCTTTCATTTTCTCTTCCATTTTCTTCTCCCGTTCCCTTCTCATTAGCAAACCAAGGTGAGATTTCAAGCTAGAATGAAGAAATTTTCTTATTCTCCATTCCCTTAACAACAATTAGAGTCATTAATATCTAGTTTTGGTTAAGATTTTAGAAATGAGTTTTTATGGATTTTTAAAAAATCAAGTGTTTTAAGTCATTTTAGAGTTTGAATTGTAGGGAATGTATTTAAGCTTTATCCAACACCTAGTTAAGTAAGTAATCCATTTCTATACCTTGATTAATTCAAGAGGTTGAAGAGAGAGTTCAAGCCAAGGGAAAAGGAAGAGTGGATCCCTAGTTGACTCAAGAAGTGTTCTAGCATCCAAAGGATCCAGATAACACACTATTTGCTTTTCCATCCTAGTAGAATTATTTAAAAGAGGTTTAGCTTGAAAATTTAGTTTAAGCATGTTTAGTATATTTTCATGGTAGATTTTATGTTCTATGTTTTTAGTATGTATTAAAGCCTTATTTATGTTCCCTTAATATCAAATAATACTTTAAGAACGTTTGGGGACCTCACTAGGGTCATTGGGTTTGAAAAATAGATGTTTTCGTGCTTGTTTTATGGCTTTTGCAGGTAAAGTATCCATACTATAGGGATATTATCGATATTTGTTCTTCGTTTTGGGGTAAAAATGAGTTTTCTGGGTAGGAGTATCGAAATCCCAGAAAGTATCGAAACTAGGAAGAACAAAATGTTTAAAAGTATATGTACTTATATTAAGTATCGAAACTTTTGCATAAGTATTGATACTCTTGGCTAGTAACGATACTTTCAGTCTGTTTTGGGCATAAATGTCAATTTTTGAGGGATTTAGACACGAGGTACCCAACACTTCATTATATCATCAAATAAGACTACAAGTGGAACAATATTAATGTAAATTCAAACTTAGAAACCAAATAATTAGGGACAAATAAGACTAGCCTTGTTTGATGCTCGGGAAAACGATCAGGACACCCGAGTTCCTTTAGAAAAGATAGCAGAGTCGAAAGTATAGATGCATTCCGAATATATCCTTATGTAGGGCATAAGGCCCTTAAAACTAACTAACTAAGGCCGAGGCCTGACACTCACAAGGGGTGGTTTAGTCAGGGGTATGGTGTCCGATACAGAATTTTGGGGGCCATATCTCAATAAACTAGGGGTGTGATCTCCGAGATGCAGTAATCCCTCAGCCACACCATGATGTATATAGTAACGTAGAGAGTGAGTATCGTAATGATATTCACTAAACAGATCATATCAGTAGACTTGATAGCTAGCCTCTTAGTGATATGCAATTAGTATGTTTTAGCTATTAGTGTGCCGCTGAGCTAGTTAGCTCAGCCTTTGGATTGTTTATGTAGGCAGGTCAGTAGATCTAGTAGGTGAGGAGCAGTAGATAAACAAAAACTCAGTTCAAACCAGTGCATATTCAAAGTAAATCTCATCATTTTTGAAAGGGTATGTATATTTTAAACATTATTGTCCAGTTGAGTCATAAATTCAGTCAAGTTGATCTGTAATATTTTTGAAGTATAAATATTTTATTTTGGAGATCAGATTTTTATTATATTTTAGTTTATTTTATGGTCATTTTAAAACACGCGAAAGCATGTTAAAGTTGGTTAGCCACTTCGGTGGTTCCGTGTGCATCCTACATTGGTCGACTGTGTGTCGTACTATCTAGGGTGTTACATAACATTTGATTTACGTTGAATTGATTTGAATTCGTACTCAACTTGTGATCTTAATGAGTTGAATCTAGCAAAGTTTAATTTGACTTGATAAGTTTGCGGATAATTTATTAATTATTTATAATTTGTAATAGGTAGCTTAAAAAATTATTTTATTAGAAAAGTCTAATTAATAATTATTAATTTAATAATATATAATAAAAAAATGTTAAATTTCTAATTACTAATTATTACTAATTTATAAATTTTCTAATAAACAACAAGAAAATTACTAAACTATTAATTATTCATTAATTTATTAGATTTTATATATAGTAAAAAAGAAAAGGTAAAATTTTAGTGAGCTTGACGAGTAACGAGAGCCGAGCAACGAGCAACAAGTCAAGTTAACAACAATTTTTATTAAAAAACACAAATTATTTATTGAGCTTAACAAACAACGAGTCAAGTCAAGCAACAAAACGCAACTGACTCGCTCGATAAGCATCCTTAGTTATTCCTTCTTTGTTCATTCATTATTTGATTTTCACTTAGGTTTAATTGTGGTTTTGGTCCGTCTATTATATCCAAATTGAGAATTTAAATTTTATACTTTAATTTCACATCTTAACTTGTATAATATTATCTGACAACTCTAATAGTTAACAATTATTCGGTTTAGAAGCGTTGCTTGCCTTGCTGGATTCAGTCACTTTCAATTGCTTATTCACCTGTTCCGTTTGACTTTGGATGTTGTCGAAACGATTTTTTTCTTGAAAAGTGAAAAAAATGAGATTTTAAAAACCACATTAATTTTAAATTATCCTCTTTCTAATTCAAAAACAAATGCGATTTAAAAGACCTCTCGTTTCGAAAAATTTTAGATTTTCTTTACGATCGAAAAAATATGGTTCGAAGAGTCGCCACCAATCTTTGATTAGGGTGTGATTGGGCACCCAAAAACGCTTTGTCATTTTAAATAAAAATTAATTTTAATTAAAACAATAAATTGAGGTCTGCGTTACAAAAAGAATGAGTTCAAGAGTCGATTACATGTGGGGAAGGATTAGCACCCCCACAACGCCCTAAATCGGTACCTAGTCGAGTAATTAATGTCTTTGCAATGAACTTTACAAATTCGAACTTAATTTGATTTTTGATCCCATTAAACAAAGATGTAAATTTAAAAACATTCAAAAGCACTCAAATAAATTAAATTAAAATTACCGAGTCGTTTTAGAAAGATAAAGAATGTTTGATTATTTACAAATATCGAGACCAGATCTTAAAAGTTATTACAACCTTTTCTCGATAAATTTAAATACCCGAACATTTCTTTTTCTTCCATTCCCAAATTTTAAAGTGATGGATCAATTTTTAGGCGTCACTAACGGGATACACTTTTATTTTAAAATCATTAAAAGCAGACCTCAAATGCGTTATAACAGCCCACTTAAAACAATTTTAAATTAAAAGTATATTACCCTTAATCCAATTATGTAATATGTCGAGCTATGCAACTGAAGTTACCATGCGAATCATGCGAAAAAGGATGTCATGCCAAAATTAATTAAACAAAATTAAAAATATCATACAACGTGGCATACAAAAAATTATATACGTATATTTAAATTAAATCATAAATTATGCATATTAACATATTATGTACACATGTGACCTAAATATAAAAACAAAAAACATGACATGTCAAACTATAAATTTCAAAAGGTGTATATATACATGTTTTAAAAAATGACTAAATTTAAATGTATATAAAATTAATCATACAAATTAAAAAATTAAAACAGAGACTTAAATAAAAACAAACACAAATAACAAGGGACCTACACCTAAATAATCCAACAAAATTACAACTAAAATTAAAAATGAGAAAATAGCTAAATCAAGACAAACATAAAGGATTAAATTCAAAAGCAGTCCTAAAGGTGACTAAAGCGTAAAACAAGCTTAAAATTTGTGGATTGGAAACCTTATTTTACCAAGAAATTCAATGGCTAAAAATTAATTAACCCAAATGACATTATATAAAACCTTACTAAACCTAGACTAAACTTTAATTTACCCTTTGGTCGCACAACCCTTCTCCTCTCACATCATGCAGCCATGAATCTCCATGGTTGCCTCTCAATGCCACAGCCTCACTTATTTGATGATGGCCATCGATCAGACCAAATAAAAACAACTCCCCTTATAATTTATATTCTTCCTCAATTCTCATCTCTCGATCGAAACTCTCTCCCTCTCACGGCGTCACTCATCTCACACAAGACCGAAGCTCCATTAATCCGACGAAAACCCAACCCAGCAAGGTAAGGAACTAACCCTTTTATTTCTGTTTTTTTTTTACATATTTAAAACCCAATAGATGAGAACTAACCTAAAGAAGTAATGTACAAGGATTCAAGTAAATCGCAGAAATTTTGCCCAACTACAGCAACAATACGAATAACCTTAATACCGATAGTGTTCTAACAAAATAAGGTAAATCCCTCTTATATTTATTTTCAAAATAGAAAGAGCATGCTGTGAAATAAATGAAAAAGAGGGTAAAGAATAACCTTCTTGATTGGTATTTCTCTGATTACCGAAAACAAATAGAAAGCTTTCCTTGCTTTGTTTACAATTTCTCAGTTATGTCCTGTAAAGAACGAATGGGGACCCCTTTTCTGCTTCTGTTTTCTCAGTTCAATGTTGATGTCTCTCGACTCTCTCCTTTTTTTCCGTCTCCTTTTTTTGTCCTGTTCTGGTATGTAAAATAAAAACAAAAATATAGTATCCCCTCTCTTTCTCTCGTATTTTTCTGCTTATCCCCTGTGTAATTTTGTGATCGTGTCCCCCCCAGTGGTTTTTTTTCAAACTAACCTTAAAAATTGATCCCCTTGATAAACTAAGGGAAAGAACTCACCCCTTCCCCACTCTGGTAATTTTAACTATTAAAAATTGACCCCAATTTCTTTCCTCTTTTGCATGCAGTTGCTATCCACTGGGCTTGAAATGGGCCTCCAGCTAGTTTGGGCTCTCATTGCTTCGGGTCTGCTTCTACTTGGCCCTGGACAAATCGAGTATCTATAGCTGCCCCTCTTTGCTCATTGTCGTGTAACGAGAATAGAGCAAAGATCAAAAGATGATCGAGTTTGTCCGGTCCTAAAAACTTCAAAAGATTAAAGCACTTCACTGTTCCTTCGGGATAAATGAAACTAGAGAAATCTTCGAATGACGGGTCCACTCCCTATTCATTCAGGGAGTATAAGACTCAACCAATCTTCAGCAAACGTGTCTGGTCTCTATTCATTCAGAGAGTATAAGACTCAAACAATCTTCAGCAAACGCATCTGCTCCCTATTCGTTCAGGGAGTATAAGACTCGAACAATCTTCAATAAACGGGTTCGCTCCCTATTCGTTCAGGGAGTATAAAATTCGAACAATCTTCAACAAACGTGTCCGCTCTCTATTCTTTCAGAGAGTATAGAACTCGAACAATCTTCAACAAATGGGTCCGCTTTCTATTCCTTCAGAGAGTATAGAACTCGAACAATCTTCAACAAACGGGTCCGCTCCCTACTCCTTCAGAGAGTATAGAGCCCGAACAATCTTCAACAAACGGGTCCACTATCTACTCCTTCAGAAAGTATAGAACTCGAACAATCTTCAACAAACGGGTATGCTCCCTATTCTATTAGAGAGTATAGGACTCGATCTTCATAAAATGAGTTTGCTTCACTACTCTTCCGTGAAGACTTATAGTTGATTTGCTTCACTACTCTTCCGTGAAGGCTTAACATTAAATTGTTGCGAAGGTCAAACCTGAAAATCAAACATTATCAATCATAAACATATGTTTGAAAATATTATATTCAAAAATTTATATTTTGAGAAAATTTCTAAAAATCCATCTCCATCATGAAAACTTGTCCGAAAGCCATTGGATATATGAATCTACTTTAGCTCAGTTTTGGTCTAAACATCATTCTTTTCAAGATCTCAAAACTAGTTATTTTCATCTCGATGCTTCAATATCTTCAATCTTCAACTATCCCTGTGAAACCTATAGATATTTAAGTCATCATGCAATTATGAATGTCATGATCCTATTCATGCCTAAAATGTATGCAATTATGCAATTTGATGCGTTTTCTTCTTTGAAGGAACTCTATCTCCTTTTGATCTCAATGGAACTCAGTTTCGTCTTGGGCACAGAACATTTGACCAGTTCACCCCAGCTAACAATCTCAATTCCATATCTCTCGGCTTAACAGGACCTTGGCTCATTTTTTTCTTGAAACCCGCCATTACCCATAACCAACTTCTTGATTAACGACTATCTCTTTGGGTCATCTTTTAATAGCTGAGATTTTCTATGAATTTTGAGGTTTTAGTTTCCCATAGCCACACAACCTTATATGTTTAAACCATTGTTAGCTTCAGAATACCTGCATTTTCCAAAACCTTTTGCACAATAATACAAAATGATCTCATGTACTTCAAGTTAAGCTATATGTTTTAGCCTTTCAAAATAACATGCTCGCAAAAAGGGAAATTAACAAGAAAAGACATCTCTTTATTTATATAAATGCAGAGAATTTTAGGTAACCACATGGCAAACTTTTAACTGGATGTATGTAAAAGAACAAAAGAGTAGGCGTCTTCAAATATCAATAATGCAAATGCTTTTGAACTGGCGCGTCGTTAGAATGATTCGAGTGTAGCTTCTGTCGAAAGGATCTCCAACATTGTGATGATACTTAAGAGTGTGAAGCTCTTTCTAAACCCCCAAATATCCCATTATTGGATGCCCTAAACTAGTATTGAATCTCATGTGCATTCAATTTCTCTCCGGATTATTTCAATTGAGACTCATTAATCTTTAGTCTCAACCCTGCTCACCAACTACCATTATTACTATCCATATCAAGAGCTCTTTCCACTTCCAAAATCAATTTAGAACCTCCACCATGCACGAATTCTGAATTTAAACAAAACTCAAGTCGCCCTTTGCGAGTTTTCAACTTGAGACCTCCTTTGGTTTCAAGACACCTTTTTTCGGGTTTTCATCTTAAACCCCCTTTTATTTTTCTCTATTTTTTCATTTTTCATTTTTCATTTTTCATTTTTCTCTTTGTTCTTTTTTCGTTTTTTCATTTTTTTTCTTTCACCATTTTTCATTTTTTTCTTATTTTCCCTTTTTTAATTTTTATTTTTCATTTTTTATTTTTTATTTTTTCATTTTTTTCTCTTTTTTCATTTTTTTCATTTCTTCTTCAAGAGAAATATCTTTTAACAGCATCGGAATTCACTTGATAGGGTAATTCTGATCCATCCATTTCAGTTAAGACTAGAGCTCCCCCAGAAAAGGCTTTCTTGACAATATAAGGTCCTTCCCAATTAGGCATCCATTTTCCTCGAAAATCCTTCTGAACAGGTAAAATCCTTTTAAGCACCAAATCTCCTTCATGGAATTCTCGAAGACAAACTTTCTTACCATGTGCTCGTATCATAAGCTTTTGGTACATCTGACCGTGACAAATAACTTTCAATCTCTTTTCTTCAATCAAGTTCAACTGGTCATACCTAGCATGTATCCATTCTGCCTCATTGAGCTTCACGTCTGACAAAATCCGAAGTGATGAAATTTCCACCTCAATAGGTAAGACAGCTTCCATCCCATATACCAAAGGAAATGGAGTTGTCACAGTTGACGTCCGTACAGAAGTTCGATAAGCAAATAGAGCAAATGGAAACTTCTCATGCCAATCCTTATAGGTCTCGGTTATCTTCTCTATGAGCCTTTTGATGTTCTTATTAGCCGCCTCTACTACCTCATTCATCTTCGGGTGATAAGTGGTGGAATTATGATGCCTTATTTTGAACTGCTTACAGATCGAATCCATCATCTTATTGTTTAAATTCAACGTATTATCGGAGATAATCCTCTCTGGCAAACTGTATCTACAAATAATCTCTTTCTTTATGAATTTGCATATTATCAACTGGGTAACATTTGCATAAGAAGTTGCTTCTACCCACTTGGTGAAGTAATCTATGGCTACCAGGATGAAGAGATGACCATTTGAAGCTATGGGCGAAATTTGTCCAATAACATCCATGCCCCACATTGAGAATGGCCACGGCGCTGTCATTACATGCAACAGATGAGGAGGAGTATGTATCTTATCTCTATAAATATGATATTTGTGACATTTTTGGCATAATTGATACAGTCTGTTTCATAGTTGACCAATAATACCCAAATCTCATAATCTGTCCAGCCATAACATGTCTATTAGCATGAGTACCACATATTCCTTCATGAACTTCTTCGAGAATCAACTTGGCTTCTTTCGTGTCCACACACCTTAACAAGACCTGATCCAGGCTTTTCTTGTCTAGAGTCTCACCATCAAGTACATACCCTGATGCCATTCTTCTAATGGTTCTTTTATCATTCTCAGTGGCTTGTTTCGGATAACTCTGATACCTTATATATTGTAAGATATCATAATATCAGGGGTTTCCATCTTCTTCCTCTTTAATATTAAAACAATGGGTTAGATACTCATAAGCCTTCATTTCAATGGGCATCATATTTGAATGCTCGCTCATCTTAAATGCTGCTGCTAGTGTGGCTAAGGCATCTACCATTTGATTCTCTTCTCTGGGGAGATAATTGAAAGTTACTACTTCAAATTCTTCAACAAGTTTCATAACCAACTTACGTTATTCTACAAGCTTAGGATCTTTTGTCTCTCATTATCCTCTGAGATGGTAAATTACCAAAGCTGAATCCCCATACACCTTGAGCATTTTTACTTTGCGTTCAACAGCAGCTCTAAGATCCAGAACACAAGCTTCATACTCGGCCATATTGTTTGTACACTCAAAATTAAGCCGACTGGTGAAAGGATAATGTTCTCCCTATGGTGAGACCAAAATTTCCCCAATTCCATGTCCCATTGCATTTGAAGCACCATCGAAGTTCAACTTCCAATATTTACTAGTGGATTCCACTGCTTTTTCTACCAAAATAGACATTAAATCCTCATCTGGGAAATCAAAGATCAACGGCTCATATTCTTCTGAAGCCCTGCTTGCAATTAATTTCACTATAGCACTTCCTTTAATTGTCGTCTGGTTTATATACTGGATGTCAAATTCGGACAATAAGATCTGCCAATGAGCTAATCTTCCAGATAATGCAGGCACACCCATTAAATATTTCAAGGGATCAAGCTTGGATATAAGCCAAGTAGTATGATACAACATATATTGCCTAAGCCTTCAGGTAGCCCATACTATAGTGCAGCACAACTTTTCAATGGGTGAGTATCTAGTCTCACATTCAGTGAACTTCTTGCTGAGATAATAGATAGCCCTTTCTTTCTTCTCAGTTTGGTCACGTTGCCCCAGCACACACCCCATTGAATTTTCATAAACAAATACAGAATCAATGGTTTGCCTGAGATGGGTGGCGTCAAGATTGGAGTACTCAACAAATATCTTTTCACAACTTCAAAAGCTCTTTGACAATCTTTACTCCATTCCCCTGAGTTATTCTTGTGAAGAAGGCAAAATATGTGATCACACTTTTCCATCAGCTGTGAAATAAACCGAGCTATATAATTTAATCTCCCCAAAAATCCTCTGACTTCTTTTTGTGTTCGTGGAGATGGAAAGTCTTGAATAGTTTTTACTTTATCTAGGTCTATTTCAATTCCTTTTTGGCTTACTAGGAATGCCAACAGCTTCCCAGATGTCAACCCAAAAGTACATTTATTTGGGTTGAGTTTTAGCTGGAATCTTCTTAGTCTTTTAAAGAGATTTCTCAAATTCCCAATATGTTCTTCCTCTGTTTTAGCTTTGAAAATCATATCATCGAAATAAACTTCTATTTCTTTATGCATCATATCATGAAATAACGTCACCATGGCCCTTTGATATGTTACCCCTGCGTTATTCAATCCAAACGGTATTACTTTATAACAAAAAGTTCCCAACATGATAACGAATGTCATTTTCCATATCTTCAGGGTTCATCTTGATTTGATTATAGCCAGAGAAACCATCCATAAAAGAGAACAAAGAATTTCCAGCAGTATTATCCACTAGAGTGTCTATATGTGGCAAAGGAAAATTATCTTTTGGACTAGCTCGGTTGAAATCTCTATAGTCGACACACATTCAAACTTTCTCATCCTTCTTCGGTACTGGGATGATATTCGCCACCCATTTAGGATATTTAGCCACTTTAAGAAACCCGACATCAAATTGTTTCTTCACTTCCTCTTTAATCTTGAGCAGCATCTCAGGTCTCATTCTTCTCAATTTTTGTTGTACCGGCTTATATTCAGACTTTATTGGTAGTTTATGGACAACCAACTCTGTATCTAAACCTGGCATATCTTCGTATGACGAAGCAAACACATCCTTGTATTCTCGAAGTAATTCTATCAAATCTTGTACCTCCAACTGACAGAGTGGTACCAATCTTTACTTCTCTCTTATTCTTATCTATCCCCAAATTCAAAATCTAAGTAGGATCTTTATGAGGTAGAATCTGTTTATCTTCATTGTCCACCATTTTTAGTAATTCAGAAGGTAGTTCACATCCCTCATCATCATCACAATCCTCGATTTCCCCTTGATATATAGGCTTCTCGAAATCAATATCCAGGTCAGAGTCATTAGCATTCATATTATTGATATCTGAGTTCCTGAAAAAAAAATGAAAGAAGATATACATATATATATATATATATATATATATATGCGAGGATCTTTTCCCATATAAATAAATAGAAAGGAATAAATACATACATATATACAACAAAGAATGAATGAAAAAAATTCATGGGAGAATGTTTGCCATTTGGAACTAACAGAATGCATCTTTTACTGAAAGCGAGCAAAAACAAACAGCTTAACCCTTTACATAAAATCACCTATTACCCCAGGGTAAGAACAACAGGGAGAAAGTTCCAATGCATTACTCTGTAAAAGATTTGTAAACTACAGGTACTTGTAACTGTCGACCTAACCCCTTTCCAACTTTCGCTCCTCTTCCAATAGTCAATTTAAGCCCCATATTGGTACAGTTTGACAATCGATGCTTTGGTATCTTCCTGCCTTTGGCCATAAACGTTGCATTGACGAATTCCAACGATCTGAAAGAACACTCGACTGCTTGCTCATCAACTTCAATATATGGAGCAGTAGTAGAAATAGAAGCAATAATGTCCTCTTCAGCATGAATACATACCAATCTTCCATCAATCACAAATTTCAGTCTTTGGTGCAATGTAGACGGAACTGCACCAGCTTGATGAATCCAAGGCCTTCCCAACAAACAATTGTACGTAGGTATAATGTCCATTACGAGAAATTCCACTTCATAAGTTGTTGGACCAATAGTAAGAGGAACATCAATCTTGCCCAACACTTCTCTTTTAGTCCCATCGAAAGCTCAAACCACACTTTGGCAGGTTCTCATAAGTGTACTATCTAATGGAAGCTTCTTGAGAGTCACTAAGGTCATCACATTCAAAGTCGAACCATTATCAACCAAAACCCGGGACAATACATGTCCTTTACACTTAACTGTGATATGCAAAGCCTTCTGACTACCAATCATTCCAAAAGGGATCTCATCCTCAGAAAAAATAAAAAATTATCAGCTTGTATATTGGAAACTAACCAGTCCAACTTTTTAATGGGCAACTCTTTCGGAATAAAAGTCTGGTTCAAAACCTTTAACAGAGCATTCCTATGGGCCTCTGAACTCAAAAGTAATGATAAAACAGAAATACGAGCAGGCAACTTGTGTAACTGTTCCACAACATTGTACTCACTGTCCTTTAGAAACTTCAAAAAATCCATTGCTTCACTCTCAGTTACAGGTTCGTTGATAACAAGCTTATCTTCTTCCATCTGTACATCAACCTTTTTCCCCTTATCAACCGCAACCTTCTTCTTATACTCTTTAGGTGGATTAAGAGAATAGCACCTACCACTTCTGGTAAAGTGTCCCACCTCATCTACTTCCTCATTCTCTTTTGTTACATTTTCCATCTGGCAATCATATTTCCAAGGTACCTATTTATTATCCTGATATGGGAATAGAGATGGAGGTGTAATAACCACTTTTGGAGCTACCTTTTCAGGCAATAGATTCTTGGGAGTAATGATTAGGGGACAACTAGCATTGTAAACCCCTTTAGATGATCCTTCTAAAGCGCAAACTTCCGCTTCCTCTTCTTCAGTAATATCTTTAAAGAACTCAATTTCTTTACTGTCCATCATGTCTTGTAGTAAAGATAGGAAGTCAGGACATTGCTGAATATTGTGTCCTTCACTATTATGATACTGGCATACCTCTCCACTGTTAAACTGTTCACCCATCAAACTGGGCTTCAATAATCCTACCTTAACCATCTGATACCACACCCAACTCATGGGTGATACCACCTCACTAACCTTACTTATAATTCACTTTCTTTTTTCTTCAGTAATTGCGTTAACTCCTGCCCCTGCATGACTTGACAACAGATTCTGAGCTATATTCGGCTGTTCACTGTCACCAAAGTTGATGACATACCTCATTCTCAAAGCTTGGACAACCTTCTTAAACGCAGTACAATTCTCAATGGAATGCCTGGGATTCCCCGCATGATACTCACACTGAGCACTAGCATCATACCATTTGGGAAAAGGAGGTTACATTAGTGTCACGTGATACGGTGAAACTACATGCCGATCATACAAAATCTGAAACAATTCCTTATAAGTTATCGGGATAGGGTCAAATTGAGGTCTCTCTCTTCTCTGATCCCTTGCCCCTTATCTATTGTCATTTTATGTTGACAACCCTGCTCCTTGAGGTCAGAAAACAGTGATATTATTAGAATCATATTGCCTCACGTTACTGACTTCATTTTCCTTTTTCCTCGTTGGTGGCCTCTTACTAGACTCTCCCCCCTCGAGCTTTCCACTCTTAACTACCATTTCAATCATTTCTCCCGCCGTAACTACATCAGCAAAACTTCGATAAGGATTACCGATAAGATACAAGAAAAAAGGAGCCCTTAAGGTATTGACAAAAAGTATATTTGTTTCCTCCTCTTCCAATGGTGGATAGACTTGCACCGCTACATCTCTCCATCTTTGAGCATATTGTCTAAAACTCTCGTTAGACTTCTTTTTCCATTCCTTGTAACATCATCCTATTGGGCCTAACATATTTTATATATTTGTATTGCTCAAGAAATGACTTAGCCAAGTATTTCCATGATTTAATATTAGCTCTACTTAGCTGGTTATACCACCGGATTACCGAACCATTTAAGCTTTCCTGAAAGCAGTGTATCAACAATTGATCGTCCCCTATGTATCCAGTCATCTTCCTACAAAACATCGTGATATGCGCAGAGGGACACCTGGTACCATCAAACTTCTCAAAGTCAGGAACCTTGAACTTTGGAGGTAAAACCAAATCAGGAACTAGACTTAATTCCTTTGCATCAAATCCATATACACTGGTATCTTCCTTCATGGCTCTGACTTCTCTTTCTAACTGTTTCCATTTCTCGTCGAGCGGATTGTTTTGGTTCTTCTTGGCTTCTTCATCAAGGTCCAGAACTTGATGATATTGATGTTCTTCCTAATATGAACTAGATCCAGGTTGTACGTTAACAGAAGCACCGACTGGATTAATGTGCACCTTCCCGACATGAATAGGAGTCACTTGAACGTTCTGAGATTGTTCTGGGGTGAACCCTGGAGGATAAAGTGGTTCCTCAGTTACAGCTCCTGGAACAGGGCTTTTCCCATGTTCTAGATTTCTTCCTTCCAACAGACTCGCAAACTTGGAAAACATCTCCTTCTGGGCATTCATCATATCTTCTTGCATTTTCTTCATATTCTCTTGTAACTCCAGATGAGTTTTCTCAAGTTGAGTAATTTTATCATCCATGACCTTCTTCCGGGTATTATAGGGATGCTTGGAAGTTCCCAGTATACTCTGTCACATAGTCTTTTTTATTAATGTTGATGTTTATTAATGAATTTGAAATATATGATTATGAATGAATAAAATGCGATGCAAAAATTTAAATGCATTAAAAATGTAAATGCAAAATGCAGGGTGTTGATCCTGGAACTACTCCTTAGAACAACTCTTTATATTAGAACGACGCTCAATTACGAAGTTGGAACATATCACAAATAAATTTGCACCATCTCTCCTATTTGTTGTACATGTGCTAGCAACTCTACGATCTTCTGGTTTTATTCAGCCTCGAGATCCAATTCTTCAGTCACATCAGCAACTTCCTCATATAGAATGACCAAATATTGAGCTATTCCCCGCACGTGTCCTAGGTAACAAGCAATAAGGTCCTCTCTTTGCTTAACTCTTGCCTGAGCTTGCTCCCATCGAAAACGCCACTGTACATCCCCCTCATAAGGAATTATCGATAGCTCACTTGCTCGCCTCTGAAAATCTTGAACCATGGCTTCAAGCTCACTCACTTGTTTTTTCAGACTCTCAACATCCCCATGGCTCGAACTACCTTCCCTGCTTCGGTATCATCGTAATACAGTCTCTAAACTTGAAATCTTCCCCTTCAGCTTCTCATTCTAGGCCTAACTCTCTTGTAACCGCTGCTCTAAAGAATCCTTTTCTTTTGATAAAATCTTCATTTGGTGTCTGCTTTGTTTGAGCTCTTCTTGACTCTCTCCGGCTACTCTCTTGAGGCTCGCCACTTCTTTCCTCCATTCGACAGATGACTTACTCGAGATAGAACCTATCTGAGCTTTTATCATTCGCTGATAAGTTGACCAAAGATCGTCAAAGTCTAGCTGAAGTTGCTTCTCCACTTTTCAATTCAATCTGCTCTACTCTTCTGAATATCAATCTCCAATCCCTTTTGATACACTTCATCTTCTATCTTCTGTAAACTCATTCTCCATTGTCTCCGTTCTGCTTCGAAATCGCCCTTAGCTAACTCTAATGAAGATGACACCATTCTCAATTGTTCTTCCACAGGCTGAATGTTTTCAGGATTCACCATCGGGATGTTATCATTTACTGGACTGCTTCTCCACTGCTCGTACTCTTGAGATAACTCGAGATCATAAGTGAACAGATTCACACGAAGAGTTTGCTTCTAGGCCTCAGTAACCCCTTTAACTTTACCCTTATATTGATCTCCTTTGAATGCAAAATCTGACCCTACCAAATCTCATGTGGCTGGAATGAACTGCCTTGACCCATACTGTCTAGAAACTAGTAGCGGTGCATACCCGACAGAACCCCATATACCTAGCAACGAAACCTAATCTTGCTCTCCACATCTGTAAAGTATATCCGAAGAAACATTCCACGAAGCTCGCCATAAAATATCACCATCCTTGATATCCTTAAAGATGACCATTCATTTTTCTTCGGTGAAACCCCCAGGTCATTCTTTAGAAAGAAAATCCTTCAAAGACGAAAACCCATCTAGAAACACTCGTCCTGGTGCCCTTTCAACATGTTTGAAATGACTTAGAATCCAAACTAGCAACAATGGCGCACACCCTATAAAGCGTCATTCTCCCTCGCGCCTACAAGAACTCAAAGACCGGAACGTCTCAGCTAGAATGGTTGAAACATGATCCACGTGCTTGTCTAATCTTTCAAACAGGTCAACAACTGATACGTATACATATCCTATCACCTTTGGAAAAATAGCGAGCCCATAAATCCCTAAAGCAAACAAGTCAAGGTTCTTTCTCTTATCAATGGTGATGAGCAATTACTTCTTTCAAAGCAACCCAAGAGATGCACTCACTGTCTCATTTCTTCTTAATGTTTCTAACTACCCAATCTTCACTCATTCCGGTCATTAATAGTAATTTCTTCTTAAATGAATGAGTGACTGGCAGTTTGGTATATACTCTATCCATTTGGGACCTCGGACAATGGACCAAAGCTTGATACCCCTCTATTGTTGGTGTCAGATCCACCCTACCAAATGTGAAATAGCTATAAGCCAGATTCCAGAATTACGCCAATGCTCTTAATAGATTTCGGTCAATAGGAACATCCAGAAGATAAGGAATATCGCCGTACAACTGATAAATTATCTCCTTATCGACTGCTTACCATCTTCCCCATACCTCTCTTAGCTCACTCAGATCATTCTGACATACATTGATGTGAGTGTAACCAAATAACTCTGACACGTATCCAGGTATCACACTGTCCCCGTTGGTCAGTTGGGACTGTTCCGACCACCTCAGAACATCTGCATTATCCTCAACCTCTTTCTGAACCATTCATTCCATATTACTGCATTCTATATGGACATCGATCCCAAATCAACACCATGTAATGGATAATGCAATGCAAAACAGAAAAGAAACAAGGAAAAGACAACAAAAGATCGGTTAGTAAACATAAAGCAATTAAGTCGGGATAATAATTTGTTAAAGAATCCTACCCATATGTTGGCTACCCAATCATGCTTTATCAGATCCTACCCAACATGATATCTACCCCCATGCTTTGTTATTCACAAAAAGAAATCCTAACTACATGATATCTAATTCGCATGCTTATTCAAAAAATAAACCTAACCGCATGATATCTAGTTCGCATACATTTATTCGAAAAACGAAAATAAATTACTCAAAAAAGCTTTTCCTTGTGTACCCTCCTCACGGGATTCTTAAGGCTCGAGGTTGGCTCAATCTAAGTTCAGGCTCTATGTTCACTATATGCTGGGTTCAGTTCTAAAGTAATAGGTTTTCGAATTGTCCTTATCGGTGCCCCCTTGGGCTACCGAACCCTCAATCCTGGCCCATCACAGGCTTTAGGGGATCGAGTTCAATTTTGAGGGAACACACCTCCTTATGTCCATGCGGAGGTGATTACCATCACGAGGACCATAAGGCGTGAACTCCAAGAGCGATCCACTATCCCATGCGGAGGTGAAAACCACACGAGAGCATAGTCTCTCACTCCTACTTAAATAGGACGGAGCGGAGTTTTAGCTCATGTCATGATAATGCAGTTGTGTAGTGTGTGAGGAAAAGAGAAAAAAAACAATAAAAACACTCAAATTCAATTCCTAAAACAAACAATTATTCTGAAACCAGTAGCAAACAAATTAGTACAACTATTTAATTGTCAATCGAATTAAATTAAAAATCAAAATACAAACTAAACTTATTAAAAACCAAACAAGATATCAAAAATCAAATTAAAACGAATTTATAATTTTCAATTGCAAAGACAATTACTTAATCGACTATCAATTTGACTCTTTAAAAAAAAGTCCCCAGCAGAGTCGCCAAGCTGTCGAAACGATTTTTTCTCAAAAATGAGAAAAAGTGAGATTTTGAAAACCACATTAATTCTTAATTATCCTCTTTCTAATTCAAAAACAATTGCGATTTAAAAGACCTCTCGTTTCGAAAAATTTTGGATTTCCTTTACGATCGAAAAATACGGTTCAAAGAGTCGCCACCAATCTTTGATTAGGGTGTGATTGGGCACCCAAAAACGCTTTGTCATTTTAAATAAAAATTAATTTTAATTAAAACAACAAATTGATGTCTGCGTTACAAAAAAAATGAGTTCGGGAGTCGTTTACATGTGGGGAAGGATTAGCACCCTCACAATGCCCTCAATCGGTAACTAGTCGAGTAATTAACGTCTTTGCAATGAACTTTACAAATTCGAACTTAATTTGATTTTTGATCCCATAAAACAAAGATGTAAATTTAAAAACATTCAAAAGCACTCAAATAAATTAAATTAAAATTACCGAGTCGTTTTAGAAAGATAAATAATGTTCGATTATTTACAAATATCGAGACCAGATCTTAAAAGGTATAACAACCTTTTCTCGATAAATTTAAATACCCGAACATTTCTTTTTCTTCCATTCTCAAATTTTAAAGTGATGAATCAATTTTTAGGCGTCACTAATGGGATACACTTTTATTTTAAAATCATTAAAAGTGGACCTCAATTGCATGACAGCCCACTTAAAACAATTTTAAATTAAAAGTATATTACCCTTAATCCAATTATGTAATATGTCGAGTTATGAAAATGAAGTTGCCATGTGAATCATGCGAAAAAGGATGTCATGCCAAAATTAATTAAACAAAATTAAAAATATCATACAACGTGACATACAAAAAATTATATATGTATATTTAAATTAAATCATAAATTATGCATATTAACATATTATGTACACATGTGACCTAAATATAAAAACAAAAAACATGACATGTCAAACTATAAATTTTAAAAGGTGTATATATACATGTTTTAAAAAATGACTAAATTTAAATGTATATAAAATTAAACATACAAATTAAAAAAATTAAAACAGAGACTTAAATAAAAACAAACACAAATAACAAGGGACCTACACCTAAATAATCCAACAAAATTACAACTAAAATTAAAAATGAGAAAATAGCTAAATCAAAACAAACATAAAGGATTAAATTCAAAAGCAGTCCTAAAGGTGACTAAAGCGTAAAACAAGCTTAAAATTTGGGGACTGGAAACCTAATTTTACCAAGAAATTCAGTGGCTAAAAATTAATTAACCCAAATGACATTAATAAAACCTAACAAAACCTAAACTAAACTTTAATTTACCCTTTGGCCGAACAACCCTTCTCCTCTCACATCACGCAGCCATGAATCTCCATGGTTGCCTCCCAACGCCACTGCCTCACTTATTTGATGATGGCCATCGATCAGACCAAATAGAAACAACTCCCCTTTAATTTATATTCTTCCTCAATTATCATCTCTCGATCTAAACTCTCTCCCTCTCACGGCGTCACTCATCTCACACAAGACCGAAGCTCCATTAATCCGACGAAAACCCAACCCATCAAGGTAAGGAACTAACCCTTTTATTTTTGTTTTTTTTTTTACATATTTAAAACCCAATAGATGAGAACTAACCTAAAGAAGTAATGTACAAGGATTCAAGTAAATCACAAAAATTTCGTCCAACTACAGCAACAGTACGAATAACCTTAATACCGACGGTGTTCTAACAAAACAAGGTAAATCCCTCTTATATTTATTTTGAAAATAGAAAGAGCATGCTGTGAAATAAATGAAAAAGAGGGTAAAGAATAACCTTCTTGATTGGTATTTCTCTGATTACCGAAAACAAATAGAAAGCTTTCCTTGATTTGTTTACAATTTCTCAGTTATGTCCTGTAAAGCACGAATGGGGATCTCTTTTCTGCTTCTGTTTTCTCAGTTCAATGTTGATGTCTCTCGGCTCTCTCCTTTTTTTCCGTCTCCTTTTTTTGTCCTGTTCTGGTGTGTAAAATAAAAACAAAAATATAGTCTCCCCTCTCTTTCTCTCGTATTTTTCTGCTTATCCCCTGTGTAATTTTGTAATTGTGTCCCCCCAGTCGTTTTTTTTTCAAATTAACCTTAAAAACTGATCCCCTTGATAAACTAAGGGAAAGAACTCACCCTTTCCCCCACTATGGTAATTTTAACTACTAAAAACCGACCCCAATTTCTCTCCTCTTTTGCATGCAGTTGTTATCCATTGGGCTTGAGATGGGCCTCCAGCTGGTTTGGGCTCTCATTGCTTCGGGTCTCCTCCGACTTGACCCCGAACAAATCGAGTATCTACAGATATGATTGTAGATGGCAGTAATCAATTATTTATGTAATCAAAGATAAAGATGATAATGTACACCATCAATATAATAAATAACTAAAATAAAATTAAAATTGAACACGTGTCAATCCTCATGAAAATGTGAATCCGTCACTGCTATGAAATTGAATAGAAAAAACAACCACCATGATACATACATTCATGATACATATTACATGAACATGAACAAAACTCCTTGGCCCTTTTTGTTTTCAACCAAAATATCCACATGAGATAGGACATACATACAAACTACACATGCACATGAACAAGAACATTCATGCTCCATATTAGTAAAGCCTGCAGCTGCAAGAGTAGAGGAAAGAACTCCATGATGCAACATAAAGATGAGTGTGACAAAATCTAATATATAAATTTTATGCACCACAACATAATTAAATAAATATTAACATACACCCTTATAATATATATTTTCTAATAATTGAGAGAAGGAACATGATTCAAACCTTAAATAATAGGATGTAAATGTCATTGAATCATTGAGACAATGAGATTATCTATATATTCTTGTAATATATATTTTTTTTTTAAATTACACATCAATATCCTAATCTCGTTTGTGTGTGTTTTTCATTTATAAAAAATGTACAAAATATTGTTATAAAATGTAAAATTCTTTTAGTTTTACATAATTTATGACTGTTGGATGAGTGATAATAGATTAATGAGGTTAATATTATGAAATGATAAGATATTCACTGGAAAAGAATAAGGAGTCAATCTCAACCATCTATTTTCACTCATCAAATGGTCTTAAATCTGTGTAAAACTAAAAAAAATTACATTGTGTAAGTCGATCCTAACCCATATAGGGATATGATCTTGTTACACAATGTAAAGTTCTTTTAGATGAGTACTAATAATATATGGGACAAGATCCAATTACATTGTACAAAAATCTTTTCGTTTTACATCTTTTTAGGACCATTGGATTAGAGAAATTAAATGCAGAGACTAATAGTAGAAAATGAGAAGATATTCACTGGGGGAAAAATAGTTAATCTTAACATTTGATTTCCCCCGATCCAACAATCCTAAAAATGTAAAACTAAATGAGTTTTACAAGTTGGAAGTGGGTCCTAACTCTATATCTTCTTATTTCCTACTTTTAATCCCAGTCATTAGTTTTAATCCATTCAATGATCCTAAATCTGTGTAAAACTAAAAAAAATATATATTATATAACATGATCCTATCTCATATATAGGTAAAGCAAACATCCACATATTTTGCATGCATATAATTTAATGTTAGAAATGTTGAACATGGTTTATAAAATCTTGTGATAGGGATTGGGAGGTGAGAACGACACTACAATAGTAGTATCTCTACTTTCTTTCTTTTTCTTTTATGGAAAATGATTGTTTTCTTTGAATGGATCGTCCATTCATCACTAGCACCAAAAGGAATAGGCCGCAAAAAATTTCAATTGATGCTAAGCTAATTTTGCATTTTCGGCCGTCATAAAATCACATGGATTACACACACCTTTCCACACTCCAATATTGCTAACTTTTGGTACACGGCCGATGAAAGTTTTTCTTTTCTCAACAATATTAGTCGAGTTAAAAGTATTAGTTGTTGATTTCTTCTAAGAGTACTCGTAGCAAGGAGATCACATTCGAATCGAAATATGATTGATATAAACTGAATAGCACATGACGCCACGTCCCAAAAACTAGATTAAATATTTATTTAAGTTAAATGAGTCCTTTGATTTCTAAGATTCTGAAATCTGGGGTTAATTTAGATAAATCAAAGTTTGGGGAATTAAATTGAAATAATTGAGAATTTAAGCGTAAAAATCAGAATTCTAGAAAGTTAATAGAACATTTTGAAATCTTAGCAAGTTGAAGGACCAAACAGATAATTAAACCTTATTAGGTATACGAGTGTAAGACACGGATTGCAATTGAAGGTTCTTCGAATATTTCTTAATCACGCAACAACCATAATTTTACAGTAATTAGAAAGCACTGTAACTCATGAGATTTGATGAGCTTAACCAATTTCATGACATGATATAAATTATAAGCTTTGAACTCAAGGGAACTTACAATAGGACGACTCAAAATTAACATCCATAGTAATTGTAAAACCTAAAATTTCAAAATATTAATCATAAAGCACAAATTTTAAAACTCTGAATCAATCATAGTGTTTTTAGGTTTGGAGGTTTTGTTTTTAGGCTCAAGGGTCTAAAGGAGATCATTTAGAGGTGCTTAGGGTTCGTCTACCAAAAAATGGGTGATCGTGAGTTGTGTTCATCGCCTCTCTCAAGAGGACGTGTGATAGGAAAGCTTCTTAGGAGGGAGTGAAGGCTACGACAGGAGAGAGGTGAAACAAATGGAGGCTAGGGTTTAAGTCAAACCTAAACGAAACTTTTATAAAAGAGAAAATAACCTCAGTGACCGAAAATGCCTTATAATATACGATTTTAACCAACTTTTTTACGATTTGCCAAAATGACCAACAAAATCGTAATGTGATCTCTAAATCGCAACGCGATCTCCATTATCGCAATTCAGTTTCCAGATTCGCAATGCGATTTTGACCATCATATTGCGATTTTCGAAATCCGCATTGCGATTTTAAATAATCGCAATGCGAATATGTAAATCGCAATGCGATAACACGTGATCGCAACGCGATTCTGACTATCGCAATGAGATTCTGACTATCGCGTTACGATAATATAAAATCGCAATGCGATTTTCAAAGCGCCATTAGTATCGCAACGCGTATTTTATTTTCAAATTCCAAACACGAATATTTACCCGTAATCGCAACTCTTAACCTAAAACCCTAAATCACAACTCAGTCCCATCTCCATCTCTCACTCTCTACAGCGACATCTGTCCCCATCTCCGACGAAATCCGTCCCCATTTCCGGCGAAATCCGTCCCCATCTCCGACAAAATCCGTCTATCTCCATCTCTCAGAGCCACCCTCACAATCATTCACGATCAGAAATGGAAAATCAACCAAATCAACCACCGAGGGTTAGTTTTTTTAATTATTTTTATTTTGAAATTTTTGCATTATTATTAGGTTTTTCATATTGAAATTAATGATAAGTTTACTGGTAATTTCAATAATAGATTGCTGCCAATACTGCTACTGTTTAGTCTTTAACCCTGTGAAGTTAGTATTTGTCTTTATTTGTCTTTTGGTTGAAGTAATGCAATTCATTCAAGTTTCAATTTTAGACAATGATCATTTAAAACCGAGAATCGCAACGCGAAATGAAAATCGCAACGAAAAAATTCGCGTTGCGATAGCCATTTCGCGTTGCGATTATCTCGTTGCGATAGTCAAATTCGCGTTGCGATAATCATTTTCGTGTTGCGATTTTAAGTTTCAGAAACTATTCTTCTTCTGCAAATTGAAACTTGAATGAATTGCATTACTTCAACCAAAAAACAAACACAAATACGAAATTCACAGTGTTGCAAAATTAAGTTTGAAGAATAAACTACTACGCTTTATGTTTATTATTGTTTTTTGTATATCTTCACAGTGTAGTTTTTGGTATATCTAACTTGGTATGTTTATTGTTTTTGTAGAACTTTTTTTCGGTTCAATTGACCTTAAGGAATAAAATAAGCCTAGTCACTACAATTGCGTCGAAGCTTTCACCTGTACAAAGACAATTGTTTGATGATACTTGCTTCGGGCCATGGCTGAAAGTACAACATCCAGGTGGAGATGCTATGTTGACCCATTTGTGGCTTCAAACCATGACACGCGATCTACCCGAGAGTATAGAACGTGGTAATGAAGAGATATGGTTTTATTTTCCACCGGCGTATATGTGTTTTGGGCGGGAGGAGTTTTGCTTAATCACTGGTCTACGCTTCGGACACGATGATGTAGGTCGATACACTAGTCATATTACCCACCCACCATGGTTATCTCGGGTTTTTCCTCAGCTGTCAATGGAGAAGCCGAATTTACACGTCGACGACTTGACGAGATTATTTAATAAGAAATATGGTTTTACTCGGATGGATGATGTCGATGTTGTCCGAGTATGCCTTTTAGTACTTTTGCATGCAGGCTTTTTAGGCAGAGAGGGCAGACAACCTATTCCTAAGGACCTAATATTATTGGTAAAGGACCTAAATGCATGGAACCTATTTCCGTGGGGTTCATATCTATGGAAAACTACCTGGAATAAGTTGTTGTCTGCCTTTGATGACCGCAAAAGTTTGCGTGGCGATGGTTCCAAATACACTTTGTCAGGTTTTATTTGGGCCTTTAAGGTAAGAATTTCTATATAATGTTTCCAAAATTATAATTAATTATTTTAACAATTACTAATGTTTGTGTATTATATTGTTTATAGATTTGGATATTTGAGGCTTTTCCCGACATGCAGACATATGCATTCAAAACTTCAAATGATATTCCTAGGCTTGTGGTTTTGGCATTTTATGGCTAGAACGATATATGCGAGACGCTGCCTACCTGCATCCGCGTTATGAAAGTTTCCATAAACAATTGGTAAGTCAAATGCAAGTGTTTTTAAGTACCTAGAATTCAATATAATTTGATGTTTCTTGGTTTTAGATGTGTAGAAAGTGTTGTTTGAGCAAATGTTTGGTTTCTGCAGGTTAATCCTGAAGTGAGCTGCGTGAAATTGATGTGCATAAACAACTGTCTGGGGTACACTTTTTTTTATTGTAATTGATTCTTAAAAGTCTTACTTGTTTAATTGATGAGAAAAATAATATAATAAGAGTTGATTTGTTTAATTGATGTGTAAATAATTCTTATTTGTTTAATTGATGTGTAAATAATTCTTATTTGTGCTTGTTTAATTGATTAAAAGTTGATTATTGATGTGTAAATAATTCTTATTTGTGCTTGTTTAATTGATTGAAATGTAAAAGTTGATTTGTTGATTTCAATCTGCATCATATTCGTGTTGCGATAGTCTAATACACTTTGCGATTTTCTCGTTACGATAGTTAAATTCCCGTTGCGATAATCAAATTCGCGTTGCGATAGTCATTTCGCGTTGCGATTATCTCATTGCGATAGTCAAATTCGCGTTGCGATAGTTAAATTCGTGTTGCGATAGTCATTTTCGCATTGCGATTATCCCGTTGCGATAGTCAAATTCGCGTTGCGATAGTCATTTTCGCATTGCGATTATCCCGTTGCGATATTTAAATTCATGTTGCGATAGTCATATTCGCGTTGCGATAGTCATATTCGCGTTGCGATAGTCAAATGAATGTGTAATAAGTGATAACAACTGAACAAATCATAGCAATGTTCAAAGTCAAGTTACTAATATACATGAGCCTAACTGAAAATGTTAAAAGTTTACACATAAAATACACATAATACAACGTTTTCATTTAAAAATCACCTAAGTTAATAGTCCCAAAAGGTGAAGCCGGTTGTAATTGGGATTTTGATTTTGATTGTGATTTTGATTGCCTTTTCCTTGACAACATATGAGCTTTGGATTTTGATGATGATCCATATTTTGGTAGAGGAAAAGATGATTATGATGGCACTGGTGATCCACATGTCAACCTTGTATGGCCACTTTCCTTGCACCGACTACATGTCGATCTCTTCTTCTCTTCACCCTTAGACGGTATACGATCGTGACTTTTTGGTCGGCCAGGTAGCCTTCTGTCCATGGCTGGTGGTAAAACTGTTTGTAAGTCATCTAGTATGTCCCACTCAGAATGATGTGGAATAGGGTAGATAATCTCGATATAAGTCTGTCGATATACTTCTGTAGTGTAGCAATCCATAGCATATGTGCTTGAATCATCTTGGTTTAGATGAAGAGAAACTTTTATAACATGGCCACACGTCTTTGCATTTAGATCGACAAGCCCATTTAAGTTATTATCCAGTACTTCAAACAAAGTGTTTGAACATGGTTCAACTCTCTATGACGTTGACTTCACAACACGTTTCATTATCTTTTTTTCAGTCCATGGTGTAACACGATGTTCCAATGTTCCTGTAAATTTAAATAAATAATACTTAGTAAATTATATGATAAGTTACGAATTTAAAGAAATAATACCTGCATGGTTTCTTTTCTTGTAGTACCACTGTTCAATAGAGGCTCGAAAAAACTCCATTAACATAGTAATGGGTAATTTCCGGGAATGACGACTTAGAGCGTTGATTGATTCTGCACTATTAGACGTCATGAAACCATATCTTGCTCCAAGTTGGTGTACTTTTGACCATCTTTCAAACCCGACATCTTCTAGTGTTTGAGCACACTGAGGCAAAACACGTCTTAAACAATTTATATGCTTATTAAAATCCACTTCCCGATAAGCTTTTACAGCCTTCCAGTATGTCCATTTGCGATTTTTTATACCAGCAGACCTTGATTTTAGATTTCTATATAAATGAACACCACAAAGTCCATGAAAAGCATCTGGGAAACACCTTCTAACAGCGTTGTCAATTGAGTTTGCCCTATCGGATATGATTATCAGATTGCTAATAGGACCTATGTAATCCCTAAGATGCCCCATAAACCATGTCCATGAATCAGAGGTTTCAGATTTGCCAACCCCGTAAGCTATTGGTAGTATCCCATTGTTAGCATCCATGGCTACTGCTAATAAGTTTACTCCAAGGTATCGACCTTTTAAATGTGCTCCGTCAACTATAATAACTGGGCGCGTGCAAGTAATAAACGAACGAATCTATAAAATCATATACACAAGAAATATAATCATTTAAATGTGAAATGCATGTAACTAACAAAAATGAGTAAACAAAATTATATTGATTTACTAACCGCAGCACCAATGGCGATAAACAGCAACTCAAAGCGTCCATATCTATTTGTTTTGATATGAGTTACCGACCCAGGATTTTTCAGCTTTAAATTATGACAATAAGCCTACAGTTGGGCAAACGATGCTTCTGGCGACCCCTTAACAATTCCAAGGCATAACATTTGGCTCTCCAAACTTGAGAATATGAGATACTAATCTTGAACCAAGCATTCATGTCAGTCATAATTTCATGTCCCCGATATACCCTGCCATTCAAAAACATTAACTCAGCCAGAAAACCACCCAACACCTTTTTGTTTGCCTGTCTATGGTGAGGAAAAACTTGGGTTCTTGAACATGTATGTTTATCAATAAAAGTCCTAACTTGAAATATTTCGCAATCTTTTATCCTCTTTGCAATCATACGCCACGTACAGTTTTTATCAATCATACACCTTGTTTTGAAACGATCTTTGCTTGATTTGTTAACTTTTAGTTGATAGCCATCTTCCACACATTTCGTATACAAAGCTATCTTCAAGTATTCCTTTGTATCAAAACAATCATCGTTCTTGATATGAATAATTTTTGTGTAACAATCAACTGCTATTTTTACCAACTCTTCTTCCGGTATCTGAAGTAATTCTGGCATATTCCAGTTATACTCCCGTGGTATTTTCTTTGGGGACTTTTCTTCAGGGATTTCTTCTTCTTTTTTTTCTTCTTCAGGGTTATATGAATTACAGAATGGATGTTCAACATGTTCATTCACAGTCGTAACTTCCTCCTCATTATCATCAACAACATCTTCCTCGACATCGGCTGTTTCATCATCAAAATTCGGGTATTGACCAATATCAAAATCATTACACGTAGGGTTTGTTTCTTCTTCTGAAACATCATCAAAATCTGAGTATTGACCAAGATCAAAGTCCCGGTATTGACCAAGATCAAATTTCAAATACCGACTAGTACTCACAATATTTTCTGTTGGCTCATCATCATCTAACTGGTTAATACGAAAATCAAAATTTGGTGCTGAAAGTTGATTGGGATTTGGATTAGGGAAAGGTTATGGGTTTTGAGATTGAGTTTGGTATTGGAAATGTGGTGAAACAAAATTTGCTTGGTGATGAAATTATGGTGGAACCATTAAATTTTGAGCACCATAAATTGGGGTTGAAAAACTTAGTTGATTACTACCCGCTACTGACCCAATTTCACTACTTCTAGGTTCAACAACATACAATGTAACATCATCTTGCGAAACACTAATGTAACCAATGAATCGTTCAACATCTTCATTGTCGGTTAACAAATAAACTTTACCTTTTCTCTGATAAGATAGCCTAAATCCACTTAAGGGCTCTAAATTCAATTTATTTGCAACACGTAACATTAGAGTTTCATAAGTTAACTTTTTTAATGACAATTTTAGTTGAAGATTCATGGGTAAAGGCATATATTGTAAAACACCATGAACATTCTCCCATGACCCTCCAAAACACAAATATATCCAAACATGATCAACATTAGATGATTTCATTATTGTAAATTAATTTACTAAACAAACGAGCTGCGAAACTAAAACTTGTTTCCGGATGGGGAAGGATGTCGTTGGATATAGGAACGGATGTCGCCGGAGAGAGTGATAGATGGAGATGGAATGAGTTGCGATTTAGGGATTTAGGTTATGAGTTGATGCTGCTGCGTAGTAGTTATATACCCATTTGTGTTGCGAAACTAAAACTTGTTGCGAAATTGAAATTCAGTGATGCGTTAGTCAGAATCGCGTTGCGATAGTCAGAATCGCGTTGCGATAGTCAGAATCTCGTTGCGATAGTTCGAATCGCGTTGCGATAGTCAGAATCGCGTTGCGATCACGTGTTATCGCGTTGCGATTTACATATTCGCATTACGATTATCTAAAATCGCAATGCGGATTTCGAAAATCGCAATGCGATGGTCAAAATCGCGTTGCAAATCTGGAAACTGAATTACGATAATGGAGATCACGTTGCGATTTAGAGATCCCATTGCGATTTAGTTGGTCATTTTGGCAAATCATAAAAAAGTTGGTTAAAATCGTATATTATAAGGAATTTTCGGTCACTGTGGTTTTTTTCTCTTTATAAAATCTTCAAAACATCACCATTTAGTGACAAGGGCAACTCGTTTTTGTGTGCTGTGTTACTTTTTGTAGGGCTCCGTCCACTTTTGAATGAACATAATTTAGTCTTCATTTCGAGGTTCTGCATCTTTCGATTTTGGTATCTTATTTTATTAATGTTACATTTTAGTCTATGTTTATTACATTTTTAATGCTTATTTACATTTTGGCTTGTGATTTTATTAAGTTACATTTTAGTTCTGTCTGTTATTAAAGTATTATTACAATTACAATGTTCAAATTGTATGATGTCTGTGTTTGTGACAATGATACTTGTTGATTTTATAGTTTAGCCTTTAAAGTTACAATATTTTTTTCTTTGGTCATTGATTTGCATATTTGTTTATTTTCTGTTATTTACCTTTTGTTCTTTCATCTTCACATTCATTTTATTTAATTCCCCTTTAGTTTTATTTAATATATATAGATATGTAGTATGTTATATTTATATATAGTATGGTTTTGATTAAAGTATTATGTACATATATTATAATTATTATATGCTTTAGCTATTATTTATATATTAGGTATTTATTTGTACAATTTATATGTGTATAGATATTAGAATTATTTTGTTGTATTTGATTATATATACTAATATAAAAACGAGGCAATATTATTTCATAAGGATAATCTATGGAAAAGTCTATTGTGTGACAAGAAGTGTGTTTCCTAGGATTGTTCGTATAAAATAATACAATTTTTATTTTTGAATGATTTTTAAATATATTAAATATAAATATTATTTTCTATAATTAAGTCAATATTTTTTTGTAGGAGAAACCTATGAAAATGTCTCTTAATTGACAAGAAGTGGGTTCATGAAGATTTTTCGTACAAAAGAACATTCTTTAAATTTTCAAATTATTTTATTTTGTGATTCAAATATTAAATGTGTTATTATTATATATTAGGGTTGACTACATTGATGATCACTGGGTATTTGGTAACCTGTACCTTCTTTTTCACTTTTTTTTAAATTTTGAAAATATTCCCGCCTAAAACTCTCTCTCACTACACACGCTTTTGTTTTTTCTTCGATTCGTCGTCAACCGTGAGGTGTTGTTCGACACCTTCGATACCATTTTGTTCGTCTCATCGACCTCGTTCGTCCAATTTATTTGGATCGTCGTTCTTCCTTGACATTAGTGTTTTCAGAAAAGGAAGAGATTCAGGTTTCATTAAAAATCTCATATTCGATGATCTTTTTGAGAAACTGACACTTGTGGTCATGTGTTTCTACACCGCTCTCCAATGAGTCTGAATCATCTATGTTCAGCTCAACACGACTCCCACGTTCAATTTGAGATACTCGAGAGTTCTATTAACTAAATTACTAGTTAATTATGTTTAAGTACTACTTCAGTTCTTTTACAGTAAAATATTATCAATAGGTTTTCATTCCGCAAGACTTAATATTACTAATTGTGGGATGCGTAAGGCTTAGATAGTACCGACTAGCTAATATAGGTGTGTCCCCTTGACTTGTTCGATATATTTAATGTTCTATGTTATATGTTACTATCTATAAACATGTTTGTGAACTGATTATATATATTTATATATATGTGACTTCTGAATGTTGCGACATCACCATTAATTTGCATGTTGATACATTTTTGTTACTGCATGGGATCCTTTAGGGAGGGAAAAATCCCCGTCCTGATTTTGTATGGGCATAGTCCCCGTTCTGATTATGTATGGGACCACGTTCCCCATTCTAATTCTGCATGGGACTATGTTACCTATTTTGATTCTGTATGGGTCTACGTTCTTCATTTTGATTCTGAAAGGGACTATGTTCCCTATTCTGATTTTGTATGGGACTACATTCCATGTTCTGGTTTTGTATAGGACCATGTTCCCTATTTTGATTATGTATGGGAATATGTTCCCCGTTCTGATTCTGCATAGGATTACGTTCCTCATTCTGTTTCTGTTTGGAATCCTCTTCGGAGGGCTAGATCCCCATTTTGATTTTTTACATTTTGGCTTGGGTTCTTCTTCGGAGGGTAACGTTCCCATCTTGTTTATCTATGGAAAAAGGTATGGTTGTGTGTTATTGATGACGAGCTCTAATGAATAAATCTTGGTGTTACTATTTATGCATTTTTATCTGTTATATATATTTAATAACATCTGTTTAATTGCTAAGGACACATTGGGCTTTGTAACTCACTTTGTTTTTATTTCTATTTTAAGATTATCCAGATGTATATCCTGTTTGGTTATCGGAGGAGTAGTTTCAATTTCATACTAAGTGAGGTTAAATTTTTGTATTTCAATCTCTTTAAATTGTTGCATGAATTTATTCTAATTTCGTATTTTAAAAATGTTTTTAAATGGTTTAATAAACAAATTTTTATCCGTAAACTATTTCTGGCATTAGCTTGATTACTTTGATTCAGATGTAAATTCTAGGTCGGGTCTTGATGTTACAATAAGGGCCATCGAGATGAAACTCGAGCCATTCCCACGGGTCTCGTATCAAAACCCCTATCATCCTATAAAACACCTTCACTTTCCATAAATTTTTGTACAATAATACATAATGATCTCTTTTCAAAGTGAATAAATTACTTATACTTAATTTCAATGCAAGATATGAAGGAAATTTGTCTTATCAAAAATATTTTTTTTAATTATATGATTGAAATGAATTTTTTTATAAGTAAATGAAAAACATTTGAAAGAAAATCATATAAGAAAAAAATAAGTGCCCCAGATATCAATGATATGGATTCCTTTGAACTGATATGTCATAACCTTGAAGTGTACAAAATTCTCTCCAAATCATCAAGCTTTTATTAATGTCGTAATTGAATATCTAGTTGCATTCAATTTCGATATGATGCCTTTGATGATAATATTGTGTCGATTCAAGACTTCCCCGTGTGTGAATCTTGACTCGTTACTTAAGTCTCCCTTTGTGGGTTTTCAATTTGAGACCTCTCTTGATTTCAAGATGCCTTTCTAGGTTTTCATATTGAACCCTCCTTTATTGTTCTTTCATTTTTCCAAATCATGCATTAAAGTTTTAGAAAAAAATTGGAAATAAAAGATTAACCCTGATGTGCGGGAGAAATATGAAGATAATCTCTTTCACTCAGAAATTCGTGTATGGTTAGAAAGGAATTTTTAGGCACGTAATGTAAGCTTGGTCCCATTGTTATGAAAGAAAGGGATACATAGGCTCAAACATGTGTTTAAGGGTGATTAAACCAAGGATCAAAGCATTTGTTCATTTCCCCTTGAATCTGCTTCATCATTTATTTTCTTCTTCTTCTTTATCCCTCCAGACTATCCATTTGTGGGTTTTCACCCTAGAGATCCTTCATTTGACAATCTAGATTTTAGAACCAATTTCATTTGACAAACGCCGTGGTTTGAGATCGCTTTATTTGTGAAAGTCTTTACATGTTCCCCTTTTTGCTCTCTTTGTTTGAATTCGAGATCTTAACTTTGCAAGCACAAGTTGAATATTTTATCACTCTTGATTTGAAACATATCACATTCGACCATCCTTATGGTATTTTGTCGTTGATTATCTTCACTCATGTGAACATATTTTCTTTCACCTTGCCCCCTAGTGTGGGGAGTGATCCTTGATTATCTTCATCATTTCATACATAAAGTTCTTTGTGAAAGATATATCCTCAAAGGGATAGGTGTTCATAATTAATCTTTTATTCAAAAAAAGTCATTAATAGGTGATTCTTTTTCCTTTTTTTATTTTCTGATTTTTTGTTCTTTTTGAATTTTGCCCCATCGTTTGAGTTTATTTTTCCTATATTGTCTTCTTATTCAATGTCATATGGATGGTGTGATATGAAGGTCACCATTTCGATGTTTGCCACCAAAGCACTTCAGGTCTCATTCATTTAAGTTTTTGCTACACTGACTTGATTCTGGCCTAATTAGTAGTTTATGAACTACCATGTTTGTTTCTAGCTTTGACATATCTCGATACGTCCATGCGAACACATCTTTGTATTCTTGGAGTAAATCGATCAAACTTCGTCGTGCTTCAGTAGAAAGAGTTGTATCGATCTTAACCTCGTTCATTTCTTCCTCAGATCCCAAGACTTTGATCTTTTTTTTATGGGGCATAATATGTTTATCCTCGATTTCCACCATTTTTAATAACTCGGAAGGTAACTCGCATTCTTCTTCCTTGTCACACTCATTAATAGCTCGAAATCAATCTTTGGGTCAAAGTCATTGTTATCCATACCATTAATATATAGTTACCTGAAGAAAAGTGGGGGGAGATATATACATATACAGGGGAAATAAACTATCTCACATAAAAAGTATAAACAAATAATATATATATATATATATATATATATATATATATATATATATATATATATATATATATATATATATATATATATATATATATATATATATACACAAAGGATTAAGAAAATAGATGGAGAAAACGTTCGTCATATAAAAAAATGGAATGCATCCTTTATTGAAAATAAATAAGTGCAATTTATTCAACCTGAAAAAATATTAACATATTGCTTTAGGTATGAGAAATTAAGGAAAGTTAAGGTATTAGAAAAAGATTTGAAAACTACAAGTGATTCTTCAGTAGTCTAGTTGTTAAGAACGAACCCCGTGGTAATGAACAGATTCCATATCTATCAATCCCTTCCATGTTATCTTTCATTATGGCATTAATATTCAGGTTTTTTACAGAACCTCATAGGGTTCCCATGTACGTTCCAGCCATGATTACCAGCTTTGATGTTGGTTGCCCATTGCTCCTTCAGAAATCTCTACCCCAGAGATGTTTGCGAAATTCAGTCTAGCTAATTCTTCGATTATTCGACTAGTCATAGAAACATGACCTTACGTGATGGAATCCAGAACGGTCTTTTGATTCTAGATCATATAACATACCATCTTCTGAATACCAAATCTTTGTTCCATTTGCTTTGTTTTGGATCGAGTGATGTGGGGATGTAATGAGTCTAGTGCTTGTTCCTTTCACGAAAAAGTGCTCTTCATTAGTTACTTATGTATAATGAATGTTGATTAAAAGTTAAGTGAAATTAAAATGCAAAATGTATTATTAATGCATAAAGATTTCGAGACATTGATCTAAAAGTGTCAATTTATAATAAATAACCTTCATTTGGACAAAAGTGTTATTACAATGAGACCAAAAACATTTTAGAGGTACGCTCGAGCTAGATCTTCTAAACTTTGAATGGTTTTAAGCAGGTTGAAAAGTCTCCTTACTTCACTGGTCATTGGTCGAGTACCCTGTTTTACTGTCCCAGTTTATATTGCCTAGTCTTTTCAAGTGATGAGCTGTTTTGTGAACTTGATCTAGGAACTCCTAGACGACTGCATCACTTACCTTCATTTTTGTGAAGCTTGTTCTCATCAAAAGGGACACTGCTATCCTCCATCGTATGAGACTATCTGAAGTTCACTTGTCTTTTTCTTGTATCACTTTATGTTTTTCAAGACTTCACGTTCAATGTTTTCTTGTTTCCTTGTGCATTTGGAGAGAAAATTTTAATCCTATCTTTTTATTTGACTTGATCTACTCTCGCAATCTTTGTCAGGTTTTAAATGGATTCGATCTATCTAGACCCTTATAGTGTATTGAAGTCGTGTTTTCCTCGATAGTGAGTGTCATGTTTTTCTTGTTGAGTGTGAAGCAGTTGTACCGTGGATTTTAGAACTATACAAATGCTCGGATTAAAGCCTCATCCACTATAATATAAAGTAAATGTTGATTGAACTTCTCATGCTTCCGCTTACCCCACATGCTTCACGGCACCTAGACGTCATTCTACTTGGGCGTAACCAGCTAACGTAGACGTCATTCATGGTATTAGCATCTCCAGTAGGTGCAATTCCTTCAAGTGTTATCGAACACCATACTGTAAATCATCATTTAGCACCAGCATCTCTAGTGGGCACAATGCCTCCAAACCTTTCAGATTGGAGTTCCCCAGATGGCAAACTAGACTAGGTAAAAAAGGAGAAGAGCTAAAAAAAAAACTAAGAAAATCAAGTCATCTCTTGTTTCTAAACAATGACATCGATTTATCAAATGTGACACTCTCAATTCCATCAACTAATGATGAACTAGAAACATCTGGGGTCCAATTTGACATGAACCTAATTCCTTCTATCTGCCAGTTTAAACGCGATGACCAATCGTAACAGCAATACCAGATTCACTTATCACCTTGATGAAAGAATTATAGAAAGACCAAGATCAGTCAGTTACCTAAAAGCAAATCTATCATTTGGAAGTAATGGTTTAGGATTTGTGGTTTAGTTTTAAATATGAATTTATGTTGTTTATATATAATACAATCCTTTTATATGAAGATAATAAATGTTAAGAAAAATTAAAATGAAAAAAATTAGTTATTGTTAGAGAACAAAAATTACAAACAATAAGAATTAATGATTATGGTTCGAGGTTGTGAGATATTAAAATAGAAGTATATATTATTTTGATTTAGGTTTTTACAATATCCACATTATTTAGTTTGTTGGGTCTTCTCTCCAATATTATGTTAATATATATCTTAGACAATTTCGGGCGTTTTGAAGATCCTCTTCTTACTGCTGGATCATGTATAGTTTTGGCTTATATCACAAATAAGTACATATTATCTTTTTCATTCAAGCATCTAAATTATTTTTCTCGTTAAAATAAATCTAAAGTTATCTTTTTGGTGATAATAGGTACTTTAAATATATTTTTTATTAAAATAAGTATCTAAAATATTTAATTTTTTCATCTAATTTTAAGTTGACACCTATCATTAATTAAAGAATATTTTAGGAATTGAACACTTGATGTACCTATTTTAACCACACACAAAAATATTGTTAGGTACCTATTTTGACTATAAAATATTTAAGCACTTATTTTAGTCAAAAAGATAAATTCACGTATTTATTTTGATAAGAATATTTTAGATATTTAGATGAAAAATGACATACTTTAAGTATTTATTTATAATACAAATCTACATTTTAAATAATTTGATTGACTAATTCTTTTAATTTAGTTTATAATTAACCAAAAAGGCTTGAGGACAAAGAATCAAGATAAAAAAAACAGACAAATGCTTGTAGATTCTATAACATGTTTCAATTCTTACCTAAAATAATTTTTTCTTAAATTTTATTGGTATAATTTTCAGTAATTTAAGTTGAAAGATTAATTATTAATATGAAAATAGTATGAGAAATGATACAGTCAGATTAATTTAAAATAAAACTTGTCAATTCAATTAACTTAAAATCTTTAACTCGACTCGATCGAATAATTACTTCATTTATAGCGTTCAAAAATGAAATTCACCATAAAAGTAGGAATATTAAAATATGTTAAATTTCTTTAAAATGTTAAACTAAAGTTTAATTTCAAATTTTGGTATCACAGAGGGACTAAAATGGGAATTAGACCGGTAGTGAAAAGACTTGCAAGCTCAAGCCTCAAAACTGGAGCTTTATCAGATCCATTATTCCAAATTCCAAATTCCAGATGGAAATTTCTTTAAAAAAACCAAACCAAGGATTGCCGTTGCGTGTCATCTCATCTCTGCCGTTTTCCCTTTTTCTTCATCTTCCCTCAGGCGGAGCTTTCCGGCGAATCAGTGTGAGATCCCGTCGATCTGTCGCCGGAAAGTTTCATTTGGATTTTGACCGCCCCATCCTCTGATCTTTCTTCTTTCCTCACCCTACAATGAATCCTGAATAGTAAGTTGTCTCTTATTTCGTATTTTAATAGTATTTTTACTTGTATTGATATGTTCTTCTAATAATCCTATATTTTAATTTATTTATCCTCTTTTTTTTTTTACGATTTGTGACTCTGTTTCGAAAATTTCATAAAATTTTATTTGAACCAATAATTGTCGGTGTTAAAAGTGATGGGATTTTGCTTTAGATCTGTTGATAGAATTGAGATGTTTTTTCCTCGTTGGAATTCATCTGTGGAATTTAGTTAAAACAAAGGATGCGGGCTTTGGTGTGTTCTTCAATTATTCAAGCCTTTAATGTTATTTACGTGACGTTAAAACTTTAATTGATTTTGGCTGGAAATGGATTCTCAATAGAATAAAATATATTTAGTAAGTTTTGATGTCTTCTAGTCTGTCCCAAAGGAATCAGATATGTGATATTTAAACGTGTGTTGCCAAATCAATTATTTGTGATGGGGAAGCAAATCTAACTCGAATTTGAATGCATTGCATTTTAATTTGATTCACCAGCCAAAATTAAGAATTCAACTAAAAGTTGGCTTAGAACTTTTTAGGGTTAATATTCGGGGAAGCAATTTGGTGTTCTGAGTTGGCCTCGATTATAGAAATCAACTTTATGTTATGCATGGTATAATTGGAGATGTTATGTTCTTACATCATTGAGAAGTATGTAATATTATCTGGTTGCACATTTTTGCAGTGACTATCTGTTCAAGCTACTGCTTATTGGAGATTCAGGTGTTGGGAAATCTTGTCTTCTTTTGAGATTTGCTGTAAGTTTCCCGACTTAAACCGGCATGAAGTATATCTCTTTGCTTCTTAGACTTCTGTTGCACTTGCACGTTCTGGATGTTCATATGATTGCCTTTAATCGTTATATTCACGTTTAATAAGTTCCGTTGCATATGACTATTTTTATGATTTGGATGGAGCACATTTTTGGTAGGAGAATAGTTTTATATTGGAGACATCAAAACATCCGTATGCTTTCAGATGGCCGTGCAGACCTGAACCTTGTTACTGATCATTATGTAATTTTTTTAATGCAGGATGATTCATATGTAGAAAGCTACATAAGCACTATTGGTGTTGATTTTGTGAGTAAACAGTCCCTAGTGTTGACTTTCAAGTTCCAAGATTTATAGCAATTATTCTAATTTTTTGGTAGAAAATCCGCACTGTGGAGCAGGATGGGAAGACCATTAAACTTCAAATTGTATGTTTTTGCATGCTGTGCTGCCTTTTCTTTTATTCATTTGTTTGAATAATTTCTATCGTAGGTTCATTCAGGTAATATTTATTGTAGGAGAATGAATTGTCTGCTCATCTGCCTTTTCCTCATTGGCTGATTTCTCTTTTCCTTTTGTATGTTCTCATTTTATTAATATAGTCCTTCAAAGTTGCTCGTAATCCTTAACGCTTAGCAATCTTGGCCTTTTAGCGTTAACTAGTTAATTTTCTCTTTATTGAATGTTCAGTGGGACACTGCTGGACAAGAACGATTTAGGACAATCACTAGCAGCTACTACCGTGGGGCTCATGGGATAATAGTGGGTGATCGTTTCCTTTCTGCATTTTCTACCTTTGCTTATTTTATTTCTCCACTTCTCATATATATATATATATATTTAAATTTTAATGTCAATTTTCCCCTTTTACCCGTGGCTCCTGTATTAGATTGTTTATGATGTGACAGACCAAGAAAGCTTCAATAATGTCGAGCAGTGGCTGAGTGAAATTGATCATTATGCTAGTGACAATGTTAACAAACTACTGGTTGGAAACAAGTGTGATCTTACAGCAAATAAAGTTGTGTCATTCGAAGCAGGCAAGGTATTTGATTGTTCACATGTAAAAGCATAAATTTGGTCTTTAATTTATAGCAAGTTTATTACCCTTCTCCATATATATGTTTTTCTACTTTCAGGCACTTGCAGATGAAGTTGGCATACCTTTCTTGGAAACTAGTGCAAAAGATGCCACTAATGTGGAACAGGCTTTCATGGCCATGGCTGCTTCCATCAAGGACAGGTATCCATACTCATTTTCCTAAATGGTTTTAGTTATAATATCTAGACTGACTGGAACCATAAAATTCAACCCAATTAACCCAATTCTAAATCCGATCTATCCTGATTTGACTATAAAAAGTCAACAACTTGAACCTGAAATGACTCGAATCCAAAATGATATGAATTCGAAATGGCCTGAACAAGAAGCCTGAAAATGATCCGAACTCAAGTGTTGTAACCTAAAATGACTCAAACCTGACATTGAGTCGAACGTGAAACAACCCGAATATTTCAAATTACGAACTGTGCCAACTGAAAAATGACCCTACTTCTCAATTTGGAGCTCTTGTAATCTTTTAGTTATTTGAATACTAATACAATTAGGCTAAAAAAGTTGGTGGTTTGTAGAACAATGTGCTGTTGAATGGCATTTTCAGGCCGGGTAGGTTTATTGTTCAATCTTATTATACAAGAAAAATGGTTGTCCCTTGTTCCCATATGTAATGGGGTAAGGGGAGGTAAGATAGTAGGCTGCCCCCAACACTAGGTTGAGAGCAGCTTCCGTAGGAGACCTCCAAATTATAAAATGCCCTCCATGGGACTCGATCCCACGACCTCAAGATTAAGAACCTTGTGCTCTACCAATTGAGCTGGATGGTCATTTCCTTATTATACAAGAAAGATTATATCAATAAACGCAGTTCTATGATATTTTACCACAAAGTCTTGGTTCGTATTGATTGTGTATACTTTCGTGTCGCTTATTAAAAATTGCCTCTAAATGCAGAATGGCTAGCCAACCCGCCATGAACAATGCTAGGCCTCCTACGGTACAGATCCGAGGACGGCCTGTTGAACAAAAGAGTGGCTGCTGCTCTTCCTAGAATGTCAAATGTCGAAGTAGGAAGCTCTGTTTCTTCTGCATTACGCTGCTGCGGGTGGCGGCACGGTTGTGTAAGATTCAAGTGTTTCTTTAGTTGCAGACCTTATTTCTTATTGGACAAAACCTCATAAGTAGAGGATATCATTCATTTCTAGTTTCTACACACTTGTTAACGTGAAGGCTTTGTGCAGTGTATGATTGTTTGCTTGTTGATCAAATAATAACACAATTAGTTATTTATATTTACACATTTAACAAGTGTAGTCCTAATTTTAAGTAATTTGACATATTTAGCCTCCAAATTTACAAATTTTTTTAATTTGGTCCAGCCGTCCTCTCCCTTCAACACCATGCTGTTGCTACCAATCGTTTGAAACACACCATTTTAAACAAGGATTCAATCAAATAATGTGATATCTTATAATGCTCTCCAATTTCATATCAGAGAGAAGATTTGGCAATGTTAATTTAACAGCATCGATTTCTACACTCTCCTACTTATATATTTGCATATAATATAATTTCTTGATTGAATTTTTCTTCAAAAAATATTGCATTAATAATTACAGATTTATTGATACTGAATTTATTGAATCAAAATGTAAAATGCCCTTTTCTTTTGTTACAATGCAAATTACCATCTTATATTAGACAAAGCCTTCCCATCGTAACAGTTGAGGATAGAACAAATAGGTTATGTTGTTCTTTAGTGGTTCATCTTTTTAATTTGGGTAAAAAATTATAGACGGTGAAAAAACAATTATTGGCTGACGATTCTCTATAAGATAAAGAAGAAGAGAAATGACCTAGGGAGGAGATTGTTCAATGTTGAAGGTGAAAGAATCCCAAAAGAAGGTTGGGTTGGCTGAAAGGTTTTTATTATAATCCTAGAAGGAGGTGTCAAACATAAGGTAATTATTTGACTAAGTAGATCTCATATTTCACTTGATAGATTACGTGAGCCTGATGGAGGTAGTCTTGTCAATGCAATCTAGTTAATTCAAGAGTTATGAATTCTTTAGGAACTCTATAAGCAGAAAGGTCTTTATGAAGATCTTAATTAATGTAAAGTTGATAATCTTCGAAAGATTTTCTTTGAAGATACTACAATAACCATGAAATTTATCTACCAAACCAATTACTTCTACACCTTAAATTCTAAATTCATTAGGCAAAAGGTAGAAGAAATTGGCCATTAGGACCAAATCAACATAGCCATATAATCTACATAGGGTTTTCTATAAAGTTTGGCCAAAAACTTTGAATTAGGAAAACTTCTCTTAGGTGGGTTTGATTAGCTCAAAAGAAAGGGCATGCTTTACCATCTCCACGTCTCCACCAACTCCAACATTTTCAGAATAAGATAATGCAGATATGGTTAATCCATCATGCAATTGCCTAACCAATCCATACATGTATTAGGAAAGAGATGATGAATGTATATAAAAATAATAACAATATTAAATGTTTGAATTGATTGGCCTCATTAGGTTGCTGATGTCATGGCCAAGGGGTTAGGTTTTTGATTAAGATATGATATTGTTATATAAATATTATATCAATTTACTGTTATTAGAATCAAAATGAATTGATTTTAATAATTAAAGTGAGTGTTGTTTTATTTAAACACTGACGTAAAATAGTTTATAATGAGGAATGTCATACGACACTCCAAAACTTTTTGAATTTTTTTGATAAATTTAATATAATTTTTTTTAAAATATAAAATAATATATTTTTAAAAAAAAAGGATATTGACATCGTTTAACATAAATTGACACCCATTATTCATTTTCATCTACTTAAAAAATATTTCGTTCAATTTAAAAATTTGACATCCAAAAATAAATTTTTTAACTTCATTATTGTCTTTAAAAAGTCTTTGATTCAAGCAAATTGCATGTGCCCATATATATGTTTTTGTTAATTTTTAAAAAAATTCTGAACATATATTATTTTATAATAACTTTAAATTATTAAAAAAGTCAAATCGAATTGATTCGTTGAATCAGACATCAAAAGTTTGATCGGTTTAATTGTAACAGTTCCAATAATAATGAAAAATTTGATATAATTATTATTAAATTGAGAAAATGATTATTTGAGTAATTCGATTGTGATTCAATTTGGACAACATGACATCATCATGAACCTGTTTTGTTTAGGGTTATGTCAAATGTATCGTATGGCCGAAGATTCTATGCTTAGTTTAATATGAAACTTTTGACTCTCAGTAAAGAGACATGTTAAACAAGGAAGGAATCCAAATAAACAACACCCATTAATCCAATAATTTCAGAAATCAAATATTATAAAAAGAAATAGGGGCTGCTGGCCTAACCTATCAAGACAATTCCGTTTTCTTTTTTATTGGAATCAAAAGAGAAAATGCACCTATATATATTATTTTAATATAAACCTATAATAAAATGAACATAAAATGATCCCAATTTAAAATTAACATGAATTGAATGTACTCAAAATTTTTAAATATATACTAGTTTAATCTGAATTAATCTCAACCAGGTCAATTAAGGGTCTAATTGAAAAAAAAAAGGTGTGTTTATATACATATTCAAATTGATTTGGTGAAGGACCCCATAACGGGAGAATATTAGTTTAAGCTGTTACGTGAATTATTGGTCTTAGTAGGAATAAAACAGAAATTGCTTGATTTTTGCTTCTATAAGTTATTGTCCAAAATTTGCTTGTGTCTTCTATATAACATTATAACGTGCTAATTGTCCCTTCACTTTTGTTCCTTCTTTAAGTAAACTACGCTTTGAAATTTACACATGGGTTTTACAGCAGCTTTCCTCCTCCTCCTCCTTGCAGCTCCGGCAGCTCACGCCGTCCAATATATAGTCGGAGACAGTGTTGGTTGGACCACCACCGGAGATTACGAGGGTTGGGTTCAAGGGAAGACATTCACAGTTGGTGACACGCTTTGTAAGTTTCTATCGAAGAAAATTCAGATTTTAGGGTGGGCACAATAAATTTTCAAGGTGGGCACTATCAATAAAATAGGTCACTAATTGAAGGAAACTCGAATTTTATGGTAGGCACGTGCCCACCCTCGGCCCTTAATGCATCTGCCATTATTAGAACATATACTAGAATTTAATTAAGAAATAATGTCCCAATTAAGTAATCACTTTGATTCCTACTATTTTTAGAGCATCTTGACCCTCACTATTTCATTTTAGGATAAAGTGACCCCTTTGTGGTTGAAAATCATTAGTCAACAAACTATTAATGCTCTAAAATATGAAACGTTTTCTTTAAAATGAAACATTGACGATCAAAATGCTCTAAAAATAAAGAATAAGGATTAAAGTGACTATTTAGTGAAATGTTAGGAGCCTTTTAATCATAAAATAAAACATTTGAAACCAAAATACTCCAAAAAAATAGGGACTTATATGATTATTTCACTAAATGTTAGGGGATTTTTCGACATTATGCCTATAATTAATCGGTTTAGTTATGATTGTAGTCCTTTTAATATGATAAAATTTCGGGTTTAATCTTTTTATTTTTAATTTGACATTTTATGGTCCTTTCATAGTATATCTAAATTGATAACTTTTTTATTTGTAGTTGTTATAGTGATAGCGTGAACTTTCACATTATCTTGTGGGTAGTCGTTAAAGTATTCGTATGATATATAAATGTATTATTAAGTTAAATATAAGGGTAAATTATGTGTTTAGTATCTAAACTTTTAATTTTTTTCAAAACCATACTTAAAGTTTAAGTTTTGTTTCATTTTAATTTTGCGTTAAAAACTTTAGGTTTTGTTTCATTTTAGTACTCTGCCATTAAAAACTTTAGCTTTTGTTTCATTTTAGTGCCATTGTTCAAAATTTAATGTTAAGTTTTGAAAAATTGAAAGTTTAGGTACTAAAACAGACTAAAATTGATTGTTTGGGGCTCTAAATGCGTTAAGTTTTTAATATCGAGGTACTAAAATGAAATGAAAATTAAATTTTAGGTATAGTTTTGAAAAAATTAGTTTATATACTAAAACGGATCAAAACTAATAGTTTAGATACTGAATTTATAGTTTACCCTAAATATAATTGATGAATTTTTGTACGATTTTGATTACGCAACTCTCTTTTATTATAGTGTTTAATTACGGTGGCAGCCATGCGGTCGATGTAGTATCTAAAAGCGACTACGACAATTGCAATTCCGGTAATGCTCTGAGCTCTCACAATGACGGAAACACAGTCATCACACTGTCAAATTCGGGGCCGATGTACTTCATATGCCCCACCATAGGACATTGTGCTGGCGGCATGAAACTTTCGGTCAATGTGGTAGCAGCCGGTGGCAACTCTCCGCCAACCCCGTCCGGTTCACCTACTACTCCCGGGACAACACCGAGCGGCGGCAGCTCAACACCATCGCCTCCGTCACCACGGCCTAGCAGAGCCCCTAGCATCATGAATTATGGTTTCGTGCTAGCATTTTGGCCCGTGTTGGGAGCCATTCTTGCAGTTATGAGCTAGGGGAGAGGCAGTGCTGTTGGGTTCTTGGCTTTTATTTTCGATTTAATCCCGTGTGGTTTTATTTTATTTCTCCTTTTATGAACCAGAGACGTTGATTTATGTTCATCTGATTTTCTAAATATACCTTAAACATGATAAAATATGTATTTTATAATTTTTATATGATTAATATTTTAATAATCCAATCATTGTATTTGATATTCTATTCACCTAACTAAAATATAGTCAAGTTTTGATAAAGTTTAAAAATATATAATATAATTAATAACTTCAAAAAATGATGTAATTGATATAACTAATATTTTAATTAAACTAATATAAATATTAAATTCATTTTATAATTTACGTATATAACAAATATTATTATAAAAAAATCAAATAATATAAACATTTGACAATTACAGCGACCTAATCGATGTATTCAGTTTGGTTCGATAAGACATCATTATCATTATCTTTAATTAGTCAATCATATGTCAACTAAACTACAAAGATAGAAGTATAGGTTAAATTATAATTTAGTCCATCCACTATACTCAAATTACAATTTAATTCATCTATTTTTTTAATTTAATAGTTTAAATTAATTACTAATATTATTAAAATAGAAAGATTAAATTATATCAAATTAAAATATATATCTTAAATATTTTTATTAAAAAGTTGTTAAGTTTTAATATAATGTAGAGACGAAAACAGCAATTTCACTTGGATGTATTTCAAATAGTTTGGTTGGGTAAAACATCGTTATCAATTATGGGAATCTTTTATTGGTCAATCATGTATCAAATAAAGTCCAAATATAATCATATTAGTAGGCAGTAGAAAAAACATGTTTTTTTTCTTCAGAAGTCTACAATAACACGTACTTTGACGACATGGGTTTATATATTTGTAAACTTTTTTTATATAATTTACATCAAATTTTATAATTTTAAAAATTCAATATTTTTATTTAAGTTTAAGTACTATTATTTAAAATTAAATTATTTATGAGATGTATAAATTTATTAAAAAAATAATTATCAACATGAATTCTTGTCCGAATTTATCTTTGTCCCTTAAATGATCATCCAGCTAATCTCAACATCTGCCCTCTTTCTTTGTGTTTTAATAATACTGTAATTGAGACGAAACAAATCATAAGTTACAAAATTTTAATTCAGTCAAAATTTTATCAATATTCGATTTAAATAAACAAAAAATTTTAACGAACCGAATTGAATTATTTAATATCTAATTCGAAAAGCTCACAAACAACACGGAAAAAAATTAAATTTTTCATTTTTAAAATTAAATTATTAAGTAATATTTATATACATAATATACTATATAATCTATCCTATCAAACCTGAGTGCCAAATTTAAAAAAAAACGCCGCTAAAGATTGGGTCAGGTAGGGTATTTTGACCAAGCTCTATCCCTCAATTCTCAACTTCCCCGTTATTAGGGCATCGTTAATAGAGCTTAGTGAAAAAAATCCCAAATCAAACTAAACTTTGAAGTCCTAATCAGTGGATCGACCCATCTAGAAATTTAGAAAAATCTATTTTTTCCCAATAGGCTATCCGGGTTTTTTATTTAGTCCAATAGACACACGTTTTTTTGGATAATACGGGAAAAGCTATAGTGATTCCAGAACTCGTCATCACGAGGTGATGAGATCGATGAAATGTATTATTTTAATGGATATAGATGAATGGGCCCCACATGAGCTATTTATTTATCAAAATTAAAGTGACTCGTCATCTTGATGTGATAAGTCTATTTAAAAAATATTTTAATAAAAATTGTAAAAATAATTTTAATATTAAAAATAAATCAATAACTCATCACGTCAAGGTGATGTGTTTTTTTGAATTCAAAAAAAGTAGCCGTTGGTCAACGGGCAACAACAATAGTCATATGGAAATGGTAACCATGGAACTCGTCGAGTATGTTGGGATCGTCAGCCTTGATTTTCGTCGTCATCTTCATCTTCATCTTGGTTTGGTTGTTCAAAAGGAGGTGTAGTTAACACACTATGAGATCCACCTTCGAAATACGGTGATGGGCTTATGATATTTGACGCCATCATTGTCGTTACTGAATCAACTTGGCTACCTTGTTGACTATATATGATATGATCCCATTCACCCTCACCCGCATGTTCTGTTGAAGATGCTTGAGTGTGTTGCATTGCATCTCATGAAGGTCCAACCCAAGTTAGTTGATTCTCGGTTGAAGTATGATATGCGATATAGAAACTAAAACTAGCCTGAGATACATGATAGTAATCTTCAAATGCAGATGATGTAGCAGAAGAAAAAGATGACGATGATTTCTTCGACTTGGCAAATGTGGCCTTCTATTGTTCCCTTTTTCACTTTTCTTCTGGTGTCGTCAGATATGATTTCTCGTTTGCTTCGTAATTTTGGAGATAGAGAGAATAGTCAAAATCAAGGTCGATCGATATAATATCGTAACGCGGGGGATTGATAGGTGATACTAATTCAATTACTCAATGTAGACATTGTGCTTCCTCGGCCAATTTTTGGTATGTTTCCCACACGTATCAATTCTATGGAGCGCGTCCATCTCCCCATATTTGCGTTGGAATTGGTTAATGAGACGCAAATTATTGCAACACTCTACCAATTGCGTGCATCTCAACAATAAAAAAGTAATAATAGAGTCACGACACACCATAAATCGGTCCCATAAAAAATTCGATGGCAATAGCCGGTAGATCTCTTCGTTGCAATACAGAAGCCAAGAAAATTCTAAATATTAATTATAAAAATTAGTATATATAAAGTTAAACAATTTCTAAATAATAATAATAATAATAATAATATTACTGCATATCGACTAGAGATGTTGATCCTCATTCGTATATCATTTTTAGTAGCACCCGACAACTTCATCTCGGTTATTTTATGACGCTATCTAAAAAATAAAAAAACAATTAAAAAGAGAAAAAATAAATTTAGTTAAAAAGTGAGATTAAAGATCTGCCTTCAAACGAGAGGAAACTCAACCGGGGCTGTTGCAATTAGCGTAAAAAACAAAAATCGATACCAAACCCAAAACTGTAGCAATATTTGACAGCATGCTACACCGACTTTTCGGCCCTGCTGGACAATAACATTCTTGCAAAGCTCTCGGTACAAAAAACCTAAAATCACCAAGCCCCAATTGATATTACGACTCATCAAAATTATTTAATAAAGGAATATACTAAGCGTGCACCAAATTGCCAGATTTATTCGATAATGATATCCCTCCGATCAGTTGGAGAAGATATGACCGGGATGTAAAAACAAGCTCCTCCTCGGTAGAGTCGTTTGTCACTTAAAATTCAGACTCCAACCACGTCATTTGTATCCGATAGTCGTCCATGACCTCAGATGGTAGCTATCTTCTCAAAACTTTGTGGACTAAAGCGATGGGGTTGTAGTTATTCCGCCTGACGACGATGACACCATTGACATGAACATCTTGTTGGTAAGCAACGTCTTCCAAAGTAATCGTTGCTTCACCACTTGGGAAATGAAAAGTGTACATCTCGGGCATCCAACGTTCAATTAGAGCTGAAATCAATGTCAGGTACACCTTAAAGCCACGTAAAAATATGGTTGGATATATAACAAATTGCTGAAGATATATCATCATCCACTCATACGAATCTCTCGATGTCATCCCGCCCTGATGAATGCTTCGTTCTTTTTCTGGACAAAGTTTGATCGACGAAATATGAACAGTATTGAGGCGTAACATTTCTTCTCGGGAAATCATTTTTTGTTATTTTTTTCAGAAAGTAAGAATTTTTCTCATTTTTTTTAATTTTAGATGACCCCAATTTATAACCCCAATCCCAAACGACTATAAACGTCTATAAATTTCAAAAATCCGACCGAACTCTTCACCTCGAGGTGACGAGTTCCATGGTGACTGTAAACACCAAATTTTATCCGAGATTGATATTTAATATTAGCATTATTATTATTATTATTATTATTATTATTATTATTATTATTATTATTATTATTTTAAAGTTGTTATTATTTGTATTTAATTATTATTTGTATTTGATGGTTATCATTTAAGTACATTATTGTTAATTATGTTAGTTAAAGGCCAATCTGGTTAATGTTAATTAACGTAATAAATATGTATTAGGTATTAAATAAAATAACGTTTACTAATTATTATTATTATTATTATTTTAGGTTACAACTCAAGGCATGAATACAATTCAAGAATCAAGCCCAACACTTTGGAAACCTTAAATCCTACATGTAGTAATCCAACAAAATTAGGGTTTCGCCCTAGTCTCCCCAACCGCAGGATGATCTTAGTTGTTAGATCTATGCTTAACCCAACGGTAAAAATGAAATGGATTCCTAGGGTTTCATCCTAACCCTAAGACTGATGCGCCATCGCTGCCATGGTCCCTGCACTGTTGTTGCGGTTTGGGACAAAGTTGTCTCGTCGCCATTTCTGTCAGCTGCTCCCAGTGTCACCGCCAACGTTTCAACCGACCCTCAACACATCAATCAATCAAAAAAAGAAAAAAATTAGTAAAAATTTCTAAATGTATTTTTTACTCATAAGAGACAAAAAAAAAATCAAATCCAATATTGTCAATCACCGAGAATAGGGTAATCATACCTTATCTTCTTGGCAGCATAAGAACCAAGCCCGAGACACAACATGCAATACCATAAAACGAAGGAAGGAAACCATTTTTAGGGATTTGAAAAAAATTTATTGAGAGAGAAAAAAAATACATCTGAAAGGAAAAATAAGACAAAAGAAAGAGTGAGAAGGAAGAAAACCTCCATTTTCCTTTGAAGATTGTGGTTGTTCTCTCGCCAGAGCCGATAATTAAAAAAAAAATAGAAGGTAAAACCTTTAGATCTAGGTCGATTTACTCGTTTTTGACAAAAATAAGTCTTAGATTTAGAACGAGAGGGTGGAGGTGCGTTAATTAGTTCTCTTTTTTATAGTGTCGGCAGACGTGGTCGACATCGGTTAGTGGTGATTAGGACAACAGAAGTTTGTCGTTTCTGGAACTATGAGAGGTTGGTGTTCTCCCTTTTATGGTTTTTGGGTGAAAAGAAAAAATGAAGAGAAAATAATCTCAGTGACCAAAAATCCCATATAATATACGATTTTAATCAACTTTTTCCGGATTTGCCAAAATGACCAACAAAATCGCAATGCGATCGCTAATTCGCAACGCGATCTCCATTATCGCAAATCAGTTTCCAGATTCGCAACGCGATTATGACTATCGCAATGCGATTTTACAATTTCGCGTTGCGATTTTCCCAATTCGCAATGCGAATAAGTAAATCGCAATACGAATTTGGAAAATCGCAATGCGATACTGACTATCGCAACGCGATAATACAAAATCGTAACGCGATACTGACTTTCGCAACGCGATACTGACTTTCGCAACGCGATTCTGACTTTCGCAACGCGATTCTGACTTTCGCAATGAGATTCTGAAAATCGCAATCATCTTCAAAATCCCAATCACAACCGGCTTCACCTTTTGGGACTGTTAACTTAGGTGATTTTTAAATGCAAACGTTGTATTATGTGTATTTTATGTGTGCACTTTTAACATTTTCAGTTAGGCATGTATTAGTAACTTGAGTTTGAACATTGCTATGATTTGTTCAGTTGTTATCACTTATTAGACATTCATTTGACTATCGCAACGCGAAAATGACTATCGCAACGCGAAAATGGCTATCGCAACGCGAAAATGGATATCGCAACGAGAAAATCGCAATGCGAAATGAAAATCGCATTGCGATTTTCTCGTTGCGATTTTTATTTCGCATTGCGATTTTCATTTCGCATTGCGATTCTCTCATTGCGATAGTCAGTTTCGTGTTGCGATAGTCTGTTTTGCCTTCAACATAATGTAGATTGAAAATCAACAAATCAACTATTACATTTCAATCAATTAAACAAGCACAAATAAGAATTATGTACACATCAATTAAACAAATCAACATTTACAAATCATTTTTTACAAATCAATTAAACAATCAAAAAATAATAATAATTCTTATTTCCTCATCAATTATTGAATCAATGAATCAACTTTTGCACCCGTACATCCATTTCACGCAGCTCACTTAAGGATTAACCTGCAGAAACCAAACATTTGCTCAAACAAGACTTCCTACACATCTAAAACCTACAAACAACAAATTATTGAATTCTAGGTACTTAACCAAACATTTTCAAACCAAAAGGAGTATATATGTTAACAAAACTTGCATTTGACTTACTAATTAACAATGGATACTTTCATAACGCGGATGCAGGTAGGCAGCGTCTCGAATATATCGCTCTAGCCATATAATGCCGAAACCACAAGCCTACTGCAGCTTTATCTCTATCGGTGGGAGGTAGAAACTCTGTGCTTCCCATCGTCAAACGCGCCAAGCACATTCATACGAGAGGACCACAATCCCCTCTGGCTCCCGGTGATTGTTGTGGCGCGGTCTCGTCTCTGACAACTGTGACATTGAACTTCTTTGGCTTCTTGTGTCCAGAATGAGTCCAATAATTAATCCCATCCAAGAATTTATCCAAATGAGAGCTCCATCCCTTGATAATATCTCTCAAATCAGACAGTGATATGTAATTTATCATTCTGTCATATACTATTATCTTCAGGGATGGGAGCTGAAGTTGGACGAGAAGCCAATGACGACGTTCCAAAATAGGGATAAACACCTGCAATCATAAGTAATAATTCATTTATTTGCGCACTTATTTATGAACACCTTTAAAAAATTTAAAAAATAAACACTAACCTTATCGACCTCCCACCATGCAGGATAAAGTTTAGCTTGTCCATTGCCCAACGAAAATGATTCATCTCGTTGATTCTTCAAGTGAACTGCGTGAAAAGCTGCCGGCATTATTGTATATCGTGATTTTTTTTTATTTTTCCTAAGCTTCCTTATTATTAGAAGACGTGACACCCACGCATCGATATGCTGTTTTACAAGAAAAGACATATATTAGTGAATTACATTAATTTTTAAAAAAATTAATCAAAATCATATATAAGACAAATATAAGACTTACCTCCCCATCGAAATAGCCACTGTCTTCAACCCCTAATAACACACCCACCAAGACCGATTAAGCAACAAATCCATCTCATCGTTGAGTTTGCTTATGTCAGTGTAACACCCTTGGCTCCACTATGTAGATAAAAATCAACTGCGGTCTTAGCCCAAAGGGTATTATCCAGAATTGTTTCCGGTAGTTGTCTCCTCTCCACTTCAGATACCGAAAGGGTACTAGCCGGTAACTCATACGAGAGCCAACTCTCATCCATCATGTCCGACAACGGTGAGGGTTTCTCAATAATTCGATATATTACCCCATGTGAATCGGGCTCTGGAATGGTGGGAGGGACCTCTTCAACGATGACAGTGGCCTCTTGAACGGTGGGGGGGACTCTTGAGGGATGATAGGGGCCTCTTGAACGATTGGAGGGGACTCTTGAGGGATGACAGGTGAGTCGGGCTTCTTCTTGCGGAGTCTTCGCACCATTGGGGTGAACGGAGACGTAATAGCACGTGCACGCCGTCTGATGCGTGAACTCTGTCGTGCAAGGAAAACCCTACGTAAAGCATCCACCTTATCAGGCCGCTAAAAAAAATTAATACATAAATCAGTAAATAAACAGACATGATATTAAACAAAGACAAATATGTTTCAAACTTGCATTGTATTCACCCAAGTCATTATTCTATCATAGTTCACAAAATGCATCAGATAACATTCCAGAAGTAAGCACTTATATAAACATTTAAAAGGACAACATATATAAACATTCCAGAAGAAGAATAGTTTACTTTCGCAACACGAAACTTACTTTCGCAACGCGAAAATGACTATCGCAACGCGGAAATGGCTATCGCAACACGGAAATGGCTATCGCAATGCGAAATGAAAATCGCAACGACAAAATCGCAATGCGAAATGAAAATCGCAATGACAAAATCGCAACGCGAAACACAAATCGCATTGCGATTTTCATTTTGCGTTGCGATTTTGTCGTTGCGATTTTCATTTCGCATTGCGATTTTTTCGTTGCGATTTTCATTTCGCATTGCGATAGCCATTTCCGCATTGCGATAGTCATTTTCGTGTTGCGAAAGTAAACTATTCTTCTTCTGCAAATTGAAACTTGAATGGATTGCATTACTTCAACCAAAAGACAAAAACAAAACCAAAAACAAATACTAACAAAAACAGTTTAGCAGTATTGGCAGCCGAATGAATTTATTAAGCAATATAAGTGAAATGGTTAATCTAAGTGAAATTACGAGTAAATTTATCATCAAGTTAAATATGAAAAATCTTAAACTTACCTTGTTGCGTAGAGTATGAACCTCATTCTGCAACGATATTACCATCTCACGTAGAGCGGCTACCTCACCGCGTAAAGTAGACACCTCAACACGCCATACACCATCGTCTTTGCGTAAAGTACCGACCTCCTCACGCAAGGCATTGACCTCAACACATAACTCCCCTAACTCATCCCGTGGAGGTGGAGGTGGAGAACAGGGAGATAAACGTCATGGCAACTTTGCCGGTCGCCTATCTTGCGGTGATGGTGGAGAAGAGGCTCGATGATGTGACAGAATAGATGATGTGACAGAATAGGTGATGGCTGTCCTTGTGGAGGTGTATAGTCGGGTCGATCAGGTGATGGCTCTGGGTGAGGTGATAGCTCTGGGTGAGGTGATGGCTCCCGAAGTGGAGGCTGCTCATCATCCGTGCCATCAAAAAAATGCTTACTAGCTTTCCACCAATCAGTGGCAAGCTCAGCTTCCGTGGGTGTCAGCCTCTGTAATGGAGTGTTGGCCTCCTAACAATATAAAAGCTCAAACAAAGTTAAACGTGTACTAGTAATAACTTATTTATAAACATATGGTAGTATTTATGTTAACTTACATTATTTATTGTCGTATACCGTAGTAAATCTTCCCATTGCAAGGTCCGTTTCCTCTTCCAGGAAATAGCCCTGGGAATATCATTTGAAGTTTTTATTGCATATGTCTTCATGGCGGGAAAGGCCTCAAATATCCAAATCTACAAACAATATAATAACAAACATTAGTAATTGTTAAATAATTACTTATAATTTTGGAAACATTATATAAAAATTCTTACCTTAAAGGCCCAAATAAAGCTTGTCAAAGTGTATTTGGAACCATTGCCATGCAAACTTTTTCGATCATCCAAGGAAGACGATAACTTATTCCATGTAGCTTTCCATAAATACGAGCCCCACGGAAACAGGTTCCACGCATTTAGGTCTTGTACCAATTTGATTAGATCATTCGGAATAGGTTGTCTGGCCTCTCTGCCTAAAAAGCCGGCATGCAAAAGTATTAGAAGGCATACTCGGACAACATCGACGTCATCCATCCGAGTAAAACCATCTTTCTTATTCAATAATCTCATCAGGTCTTCCACGTGTAGATTCGGCCTCTCCAGCTCAGGAAAAACCCGGGATAACCATGATGGGCGGGTAATGTGTCTAGTGTACCAACCTACATCATCGTGTCCGAAGCGTAGACCGGTGATTAAGCAAAACTCCTCCCTCCCAAAACACGTATACGTCGGTGGAAAATCAAACCATATCTCTTCATCACGACATTGTATAGTATATGGTAGATCGCTAGTCATGGTTTGAAGAAACAGGTGTGTCAACATCGCATCTCCACCGGGATGTTGTACTTTCAGCCATGGCCCGAAGCAAGTATCCTCAAACATTTTTCTTTGTGCAGGTGAAAGCTTCGACGCAATTGTTTTGGCCAGGCTGACTTTATTTCTTAAGGTCAATTGAGCCGAATAAAAGTTCTACAAAAACAATAAACATACTAAGATATACCAAAAACTACACTGTGAAGATATACCAAAAACAATAATAAACATAAAGAGTAGTAGTTTATTCTTCAAACTTAAATTTGAATTTCTTATTTGTCTTTGTTTTTTGGTTGAAGTAATGCAATTCATTCAAGTTTCAATTTGCAGAAGAAAAATAGTTTCTGAAAATGAAAATCGCAACATGAAAATGACAATCGCAACGCGAATTTGACTATCGCAACGAGAGAATAAAATCGCGTTGCGATTTTGTCGTTGCGATTTTTATTTTGCATTGCGATTCTCGGTTGATTTCATAAGCAATCTAAGTGAAATGGTTAATCTATTATTGAAATTACCAGTAAACTTATCATCAATTTCAATATGAAAATCTAATAATAATGCAAAAATTTCAAAAAAGAAAATAATTAAAAAACTAACCCTCGGTAGTTGATTTGGTTGATTTTCCATTTCTGATTGTGAGGGTGGCTCTGAGAGATGGAGATAGACGGATTTCGCCAGAGATGGGGACGGATTTTGTCGGAGATGGGTGAGAGAGTGAGAGATGGAGATGGGACTGAGTTGTGATTTTAGGTTTTAGGTTATGAGTTGCGATTACGGGATATACTGTGGACGGTTCAGTGTTCCAATATATTAATATTCGTGTTTGGAATTTGAAAATAAAATACGCTTTACGATACTAATGGCGCTTTGAAAATCGCATTGCGATTATGTATTATCTCGTTGCGAAAGTCAGTATCGCGTTGCGAAAGTAAGTATCGCGTTGCGAAAGTCAGTATCGCGTTGCAATTTTGTATTATCGCGTTGCGATTTTCCGAATTCGCATTGCGATTTACTTATTCGCGTTGCGATGAAAATCGCAACGCTAAATTGGAAAATCGCATTGCGATAGTCATAATCGCGTTGCGAATCTGGAAACTGATTTGCGATAATAGAGATCGCGTTGCGAATTAACGATCGCATTGTGATTTTGTTGGTCATTTTGGCAAATCCGGAAAAAATTGGTTAAAATCGTATATTATATGGGATTTTTGGTCACTGAGGTTATTTTCTCAAAAATGAATAGGTTAGGGTTATTTTTTTTGGGATAAATGGGGTATTTATTTAATGTCCAAAACGATGCCGTTTAAGACCCTCCCTATCCTGTGTTTTCATAATTTTAAGGGTAAATTATAGTTTTTGCCACTCGGCCTTTGTAGCATTCTATTTAAGTCATGAAATGATATGGGATATTGATGGTTTTGAATCTTGAATGTTATCTTTCTTACATTTTGGTCACCATGTGTTATTAAATGTTTACGGTCAAGTGCTTGTTTTGGGCTTGATAATTTAGGATTTGTTTCATTTTCATATTGCATTCGAAACTAACATATTTATGCTATTAACCCTCCAAATCTTGTTTCATGTTTATTTTAGTCATCACCCATGGTTAATTATTAAATGGAATACCAAAGTTAAATGTATCAATAGCACCATGTATGTTTATGTTATTATAATTTAGTCCCTAGAATTATTTTGTTTTTTATTTAATTTATTTTTTTAGAATAAAATAAAATATATGATTTTTCTTTTGAAGTATATTAAATATTTAAATATATTATTAAATATGTCACATGTTTATATATATATATATATATTTGAAAAGAAGCTTATGCATGTTTCTTATTAATAAAATATAATTTTTCTTTGTGTTGTATTGGGAAATTATTTTAATGAAAATCGTTATTGATGATATTATAAAATGATATAAGACGCGTTAATTATTCGACTAATTTATGGAAGACCTCCAAACACCTAGGATACCCTTTCGAGGATTATTCGAATAAGATAATTTTAACATTATTATTTGCTGCTTATTAAGTTAATTAATTATATATTTTTATTCATTTTAAATAATATATATATATATATTAATTTTTTATATATTACATTTTACATAATTATTTTAATAAAATAAATGTTCATTTTCTATTTATTTCAAGTATTTATTTATTCACCTTTATTTAGTTATTTTTTTATTTTACCCCTGTTTAGTTTTACAATATTTTATTTCATTCATCTTTCATATGTTATTTATTATTGTTACATTCATATGTCATACATTTGTTTTCTCATTTTCTAAAAATTTAAAGGCAATGTTGTCTCACGTCGTGGGTTAACGAAATTACATCTAACATAATTGGGTTTCAATTTATGTTAATTCACATAGTAAGGGGACACTATTTTAAAATAAAACTGAGTGAATTAAATCACTTTTATCGAGTCAAGTATTTTATAAATAAATTCACTCTTTTCAAAATCTATAAGAATTTAGGAGGATCGTAACTTAAATTTTAACCTCAAACATGTAAAATTCCATCGTTTTAGACTACGTATATTCGAGGGTAACAATTTCGGGTGATGTGGTGATGCTCATCCTTCCCCATGCGTAATCGACTCCTGGATCCGTGAAAATGAGTTTTTGGTAACACGTAGACCGATTTTTGTTTCAAAAACTATTTTTTTAATATTTTGATAAAAGACATTTTTAGGTATTCGAATTACCTAACCCAAAAGTCGAGGCGACACCATATTTCAAATTAAACAAAATTTCAAATTTTCTAAAATAAAGTCCTAATTGTTTTAAAATTAATTTATTTATAAAAATGGTTGACAGTTTGGTGACTCTTCTGGGAACCCTTGAGAGTCAAGCCTTGTTCGATTATACGTTGTCCAAGTCGATGGAAATTTATAAATTTGAACCATTATTTAAGTTACGATCCTTTTTTATTTCAATTCTCATAATCATGAATCATATTTTATTGATTTCTTGTAAATAATTGCACTAATGATTGGATTTGAATTTTATTGTTTTAGATAAGTTGATTTTTTTCGAAATAAATAAGTCCTATTTTCATTTTTTGAGTAAAAGGTTTGTGAGTTCTTCCTCACACATATCACCTGCATTTACATATCATAAGCTCCATACCCAAGCTCTGTCCCACTAAGTGGGAGTGAGTCACTAGTACCTTCGTGAGTAGCCCTCCGCATAGGCTAGTGAATCACTTCTGAAGTACATGCTCTTATGATCTTCATGAGTATCCCTCTATGTAGTCATAAGGAATGTGCTTCCTCGAATTGAAATCGATCCACTTAAGTCTATAATGGATGAAGATTGAGAGCACCGAAAAAAGGACAATTCGAATACCTCTATTACCTTAAAACTAAAACCCTGCATATAGTGAACCCATGCCCCTAAGAAATTATACCAAAACTCTGTCCAACCTTATTTACCCTAATAAGTACACAAATTAAGAACGTCTCCTAACCTTTGCCTTTAAATTCATAGAATAAATTTATTGTAGAAATAAAAGCATGCAAACTAGATATCATGTGGTTAGGTTGTGATTGCCTAATTCAAGCATGTGGGTAGAAAGCATGTCTAGGTAAGATTGTTGCTTCAATGAATATATGCTTGAGTAGATATCGTAATAGGATATATAATATTTATTTTATATTTATCTTATGATCCTGACAAATTTGTGTCTTTCTTTTACTTTTCTTTGTTTTTATTTCGCTCGTCATTGCATATCATCATATTGTCAAAAAAGAAGCATTGATTTATGAAGTTACTATCTTATTGGAAAATTTTTCATACATGGAACAAATGTATCAGAACCAGAATAGTCCATATAGTGAAGTTCAGATATGATCTGAAACTGCTAGAAAAGAACGAGAAGACATTTTTTCATAAGACCATATATTAAGGCTGACTAGATATACTTACATTGATGTCCAGCAAAATGACATCGATGACCTAAAGAGAATTTGGAATAGTTTGAACAGCAGTGAGAAGCAAACATTTCGAGGCATATATGGTGATATCGCATATTTATTTTTTTGTTACTGTAGAGGAATCTTTGATCCAAGCTCTAACTCTGTTTTGGAACTGAGCCTATACATGTTTTACTTTCAACAGACTTGATTTGACCCCTACCTTTAAGGAGTACACTATTCTATTTAACTTTTAAAAAATTCAGGTGGATCGAATTTATAGTCAGCATTCAAAACCTCAATCCTTCAAAAATTAGATACCATGTGATTAGGTTGTGATTAAAAAATTTAAGTATGTGGGTAGAAATCATGTCTAGATAAGATTGTTGCTTTAATGAATATATGTTTGAGTAGATATCGTAATAGGATAAATAATATTTATTCTATATCTATCTTATGATCTCGACTAATTTGTTTCTTTTTTCTTTGTTTTTATTTTGCTCATCATTGCATACCATCATATTGTCAGAAAAGAAGGCATTGATTTGCAAAGTGACTATCTTATTGGAAAATTTTTCATACATGGAGCAAAAGTATCAGAACCAGACTAGTCCGTATAGTGAAGTCCATGTATGGCCCGAAACAACTTGAAAAGAACGATGAGGCAGTCTAACATAAGACCATATATCAGGGCTGATTAGATATACTTACGTCGATGTCCAACAAAACGACATCAATGACCTAAAAAAATTGAAATAGTTTGAAGAGTAGTGAAAAGAAAACATTGAGGCATGTATGGTTATATCGTAAATTAACTTTTTGTTACTGTAGAGGAACCTTTTATCCAAGCTCTGACTCAGTTCTAGAACTCAGCCTATACATGCTTTACTTTCAACAGACTTGATTTGACCCCAACCATCGAGGAGTACATTATTCTGTTTAACTTCAAAAAGATTTAGATGGATCAAATTTATAGTCGAACTTCAAAACTCTAATCCTTCAAAAGCAAGATAGTTGTTGTTACAAGGATGGGTGAGAAATGGGACTTAGAACAAATCAAGAAAGAAGGTAAAGGTGAAGGTGAAGGTGAAGGTGAAGGGGTTGTATGGTCAGCTATCAAGAAAGTCATCAAAACACACCCTGATAGTGACAAGAAATTAATCATGTTGGCCTTAGGGATTTATGGCCTTGTGATCACCCCAAAGATTCTAGGATATATGTAATTATCTATGTGGGATTTATTTTATTAGTTGAAAAGAGAAATCAACCATGTGCCAGCGGTGTTAGCTGAAACCCTTTGATCCCTAAGCATATGTCATAAGCATGGAGGAGGGCAATTCTTGGGATGTGCTCAATTATTGATCGTCTGGATCCGAAGTCATTCTTGGCAGGAAGAAAATGTGCATGTTAGGACAATGTTATCTGGCTATTCTCCATTAGAAGATTTTCTCAAGAAGAGTGAGCAACAAATATCCTTGAGGATAGATGGATTTCTACTTTCAATAACCTTAAGGAGGAGGAAATCGTGTGGAAGACACCTTGGTTCTATCCGAGATATACTCTTTATCGCATAAAGGATCACGATTGAGTGAGGCTTCTAGGAATCTGAGGAGCTAGTGGCTATGCCCCACTTCTAGTTCTGAGGCAATATGGAGCACGCCAATTTTTGTCTGGCAACAAAAAGTTAGCCACGTCTAAATGTTCTTTCCAATGAGGCCATTACAAGTAAAAAAAATCGAGAAATTTTCTAACAGTTAATCAAGACTTTCCAAAGCTTATTATTGTATTCTTCTGTCATGGTGACCCTTGATTATGAAAATTGGAGGCTTCATAGAAAGAATGAGAATCTTCACAGCCTAATGAAAGCAATGTCCCGATGGAAGAAATAACAAGGGAGATGTCTTCTGAAGTTGAGATCCTTAGGAGAGAATTCGAGGAAGAAATAACCGGATGGATAAAAGAGAGTAGAGAAATGAAATATGTGATATTTCATATGGGATTGCACAGAGATGTTTGCAAAGCAAACACTGAGTAGTATAAGAAAGACAGAGAAAAACTTGAAGTAGATTATGAAGATTTAAAGAAGGTTTGTAGGAGGTTGTACTTGAAGGACCAAAGGGCTAGATTTGGCAAGATGTCAGAATAGTGGGTGAAAGAAATGGAAGCCCGAAAACGTCGTGTTAAGATATTAGAGGATGAAAACAAACATCAGCTCAAAAATCTTGAGGCTAAAATGAAAAAGAGAGAAGAATAGAAGGCCGGTAGAAAGGAAATGATCAAGTAGACAAAAGCTTATATCTGTGAAATCGAAAAATTTAAGAAATAAAACTCTGAGACAAGAGAACAAGAAAGGATTAGAGTCCAGGAGTTGGAAACTAAAATGAACAATATGCTGGACCAATTTGAAGGTAGAGGTCAAAAAATTCAAGAACTTAAGGAAGAAAGGGAGTCGAAAAAGGATGAAGTTTGTAATGAAAGGCAAGGCTGGAATCATATCCTTGATAGAAAGTAAGTTTAAGTTCAGTCTTGGATGAAAAGGTACTCAACCAAGAATCAGTGAGTTGAGGAACTTAAGAGGGAAATGGGAGAGATACAACTAAGGCACGAAGAAGAAATGAGTCATAATCGAACTAGAAACCTTAAACTTGGGGATCAAGTCTCATAATTAAAAGAGTATCTATAACAAGAGTAGGTCCCACTAGCTTTGATAGACTTAAGGTTGTCTCGAGAAGAAAATAGAGCTCTGCGATGACAAGTTAGGGGGCTAGAGGATGAGCTTCAATAATGTCAGATTTAGATCACCTACTTGGAGAATAAGATCAACAATATCAATGTTGGATGGAAAGACACTTCTGAGCATTATCAAGTCATCATAACAGAACGAGAATGCATGATGGGTGAAGTGATAGCTCAGATGGGTGACATGGCTCGTTACACAAGATACTTGGCTAATAGGGCAGAAACTATTTTGGATCTTACTAGTCCAATATCTGATTATGGAGGAAAAGTCACATAGCTCATTAACGAAATTGTATAACTAAACATGAGGGCTAGGCCTTATCTATAAACAAACTACTTTGTATTATTTGAAACTTTTTGCATCTAATTAAACTTATCCTATGATATTCGCTATTATGGACCAATGCCTTTTTGCATTGCATTTTTGCACTTACATAAACATACATACATTCATTTATTAATTAATTCATAACATGCACTCATGATTAAAAGAAAAAAAATTAATTTATCGAATATTATGTGACAGAAAATACTGGCTGAAAAATGACACATAGACTTAACACTTGAAAAAAAATAATGGAGGCAAAATTCGAATAGATGAAGAAAGAGATGCAAGAGAATTCAATGAAAATACAACATGATTGGGAAACGAAAATGGAGCAAACTCATAAATCTGCCATATACATCATCATGCAAAACCAATTCAGTATGGTCAATCAGATTGTCGCAAGGTTGACTGCAGTAGAGATTGAGATTGGGAAAGAGCTGGTTGTTGTGCCAGTGGAAACTATTGAATGTACTCTACTTCCTGCTGCTCCGATATTGGTTATCACACCTGAAAAGACCACTGAGAATCCTGTTGGGTCATCTGTCACTAAAACCCAAGTGGTAGTAAAGGATCCTCAAGGCGATCCAAATGAGCATATAGTGCCAGAACTTGATAAGATGAAGAGAACCATGAATGAAATACCCGAACACCTGAAGGATTGGTGTAAGGATTATTTCAACTAGATAGGAGGGCATAGTTCCCATGAGCAAGATGAGACTGAATTGAGCTTAGTACTTGATTTAATACTACCTCCCAAATTTAAGATTTTTAAGTTCAAAAAATATGAGGGTAACACTTGTCCTGTTGCACACTTTACAATGTTTATCAAGAGAATGACAAGTTTTTTCAGATGACAAACTTTTGATTCATTGTTTTCAAGTAAGTCTGAATGGATATATTATAAGATGGTATAATAAGTTAATTAGAGCTCCAATAGGATCCTAGAAGGATTTGTCTAATACAATCAAGGAGCAATATCAACATTTCATAGATATGATGCCTCAGAGGGTAACTCTCCAGAATATGGAGATGAAGCAAAATGAAAGTTTCTGTCAGTATGCTCAGTGATGGTGGGATGTTGCAGCTCAGGTTCATTCTCCGTTGGTTGAAAAAGAACTCATAACCATGTTCATAGACACACTGAAGTCTCATTATATTGACCATATGCTAGGGGTAGCTAAAAAAGTTTCTCTAACATAGTCATGTGCAGGGAAATGATTGAGTGAGCATTAAAAATGGATAAATTGTTGGTGGGAAAAATTCAGCAAAGAAACCCTTTGTAAAAAAAGAAGGAATGAGAAGTGAATAATGTAAATTTTTTTGTGAACAAGCCAAAGACAGGAGGATCCAATTTACAGCGTACTGCAAAGCGTGAAAACATTAAAGAGAAGATGTCATTTGTGCCCATTCTGATGGCATATAGTAAACTTTTTCAGGGTTTGTTAAAAAACATGTGGTATCTCCAAAGTATATGAACGACCATACCCAAAATGATATATGGAGAATGAAACTTGCGAGTATCATGCTAATATTTTGGGGCATACAATTGAAATTTTCATTGCTTTCAAAAAGGTACTGAGGATTTGATTAAGAGAAAGATATTATCATTCAACGACTTCGAAGCTCTTTTTGTGGCTGCAAATCCACTCCTAAATCACCAAAATCAAGGTGTCAATGAAATTGATAAGGGAAGAAGGACCAAAACTAAAGTGGAAAGGGTCAGGACACCTTTAAGTTAGGTATATAAACAAATGCTAGCTAAAGGACTAGTAAGTCTAAAGAAGGAATCTGTTGATTAGAATCTGATATTTTCTGTGAGTATCATTATAAGGAATGTCATCGACTCTAGGGTTGCTAGGAATTCAAACATATGGTCTAAGAATTGATGGATAAGAAAGAAATACAATTCTTCAAACAGAGTTCAACTAGCAATGAAGGTGATGTTTATGCATATGAAAGAAGTTCGGAGAATGTTCAAGGGATGATGAAACAACTAGTGTTGGTGATTACTAAGCCCAGTTATGAGATAAACAAATGAAAAGTAATGTCGAATGTGGTAATACAAGCACCAACTCCGTTTGCTTATACAAGCAATAAAAAGGTATCATAGAATTATGCATGCCAAATTGACACCCCTGAATAAAAGAAAGATGAAGTTGATGACGTGAGGGCTTCACCAGGACTGGTAGATGTTATGCCCCTGGTTTAGATAGAAATACAATAGTTGTAATGATGGACAAACCCAAGGATAGGGTAAGCTTGTTCACACAGAGGAGGCTCAGAAATTCCAAAAATTTATGAAGCATTGTGGATCAGCTCCGAAAGACCCCGACATGAATTTTGATGTTATCTCTTCTTTTGCATTCTAAGGTACATTGAAACATGTTATTGAAAGTTCTAAATGAGATATTCATGTCAAATGATATACAAGTGGAACACATCTATAGGTTGGTGAATCACATCAATGCTGATAACTTCATCTAGAAACTTCACACATGAAGGTATGTGTCAACATTGTTCATGTATTTAATGGAACTAAAAGGAATATTATGGGTAATATCGCAATTCCCCTCTGTATTGGCCCAACTATAATTGAGGTATAATTTGTGGTCATAGACATACATCCAAACTACAATTATCTGCTAGGAAGGCCATTGATACACATGGTTGTGGTAACTTATTCTTTATTATATTAGAAACTTTGATTCATTACTGAATGAACTTTGGTAATCGTCAAAGATGAAAAAAAGATCATAGCATATGTCACCACTAATGCACCATATGCAGAGGTGAATGAGAATGCACTTGAATCATCATTCTAGTCTTTGGAGTTTGTCAATATTACTTTTATGTTCGATGGAAAGAATGTACCCTCTCCTAAACTATCAAAAAACACTATAATGCAGTTGAAATAAACCATAGCTCGAGAAGCTCGAGTTGGGAAAAGATTCAGTAAGAGGTTACAAAGAATCATTTAGGGTTTATCTCCAGTGCCCAAGAGAAATTGCTTTGGAATTAGGTATAAACACACTTATCAAGAAAGGGTTAGCGATGCTCAGAAGCATAGGGATGATGACATGTGTATGAATGAATTTATGGGTTATAAAGATGATGAGGAATGTTAATTGAACCCTAAACTTGTTAGATTGATTGAACAAGAAAATAAACAGATTTTTCCACATCATTAGATGACTGAGATAGTGAATTTAGGGACAGAGGAAGATAAAAAAAGGTTAAGATCAGAACTTCACTATCACTAAAAACAAGGCAAGACCTCATAAACCTGTTACATGAGTTCAAAGATGTGCTTGCTAGGTCGTATTAGGTTATGTCAGTTTTGGATACAGACATTGTGGTACATAAGCTACCAATAAAGATAACATGCAATCCAGTACATCAGAAGCTTCGAAGAATGATACCAAACATGTTGAAAATAAAAGAGGTGAGAAAGCAATTTGAGGCTGGATTCTTATAGGTTTCCAGATATCCCGAATGGGTAGTTAATATTGTGCCCATTCAAAAGAAAAAAGGAAAGGTCCAAATGTTTGTTGACTATCAGCATCTTAATTGTACAAGTCTTAAAAACAACTTCCCACTTCCTCATATTGACACCCTGATTGATAACACACCTAAGCAAGCTTTTTTCTCCATCATGGATGGCTTTTCAAGGGATAATTAGATAAAGATAGACCCCAAAGATATAGAGAAGACAACATTTATGACAATGTGGGGCACATTTTCCTATAAGGTGATGTCATTCGGATTAAAAAAATACAAGGGCAACATACTAGTGAACCATGGTCACTTTATTCCACGATATGATGCACAAAGAAATAGAAGTATATGTAGATTATATGATTGTGAAATCACAAACCAAAGAAGAGCATGTTGAATTTCTGAGGAAGTTATTTTTGAGGATAAGAAAATACCAATTAAAGCTTAACCCGACCAAGTGTACCTTTGGAGCTACTTCAGGGAAATTGTTCGATTTGTTGTCAGTGAAGAAGGGATAGAGATAGATCCTGAAAAAGTTAAAGCAATCTAAGAGTTGCCTCCACTAAAAACTCCAAAAGAAGTTCAAGGATTCAAATGGAGACTGAACTATATTACTTCGTTTATCTATCAATTAATAGAGAAGTGTGATCAATACTTCTACTTGTTGAGAAAGCAAAACCTAGGAATTTTTTATGACAGTTGTCAAGAAGGTTTTGATAAAGGCAAGCACTACTTATTAAATGCATCAGTTCTAGTACCCCCAATTCTAGGAAAACCACTGATTTTATACCTAACAGACTTTGAAAAAGTCAATAAGGTTTGTACTAACCCAACACGATGAAACTGGAAAGAAAGAGCGGGCTATTTATTATCTCAATAAGAAGTTCATTGATTTTGAGACTCGATATTCCCTGATCGAGAAGTTGAGTTGCGCCTTAGTATGGACTACAAAAAACTAAGACAATACTTGTATTATCACACTACTTGGTTAATATCAAAGTTGGACCCATTGAAATACATGATGGAATTCTCAGCTTTAACTGGGAGGATGGCCAGGTGGTAGATGTTGTTGTCTGAATTTGACATAGTTTATATGAGACAAAAGGTAGTGAAAGGTAATGTCATTGCAGACTTCTTTACAAGTAGAGCATTGGAAGATTATGAACTAGTGAAATTTGAGTTCCCTAACGAGGACTTAATGTGCATATCGTATAAGAAAAATATGCCCCCGGAGATGAAGTGCAGAAGATGAACTTTGATGGTGCCTCAAATGTTATGGGGCATGGAATTGGGGTAGTGTTGGTTTCACCGGAAGGAGATCATTATACTTTTACTAGCTGGTTTACTTTCGAATTTACAAACAACATAGTTGAGTACAAAACACGTATTATGGGAAATCAAGCTGCAATTAAGCATAAATTTAAGATCCTTGAAGAATTTGGGGACTCAGTCTTAGTCATTTATCAGCTTCGTGGAGAATAGATGACTAGGGATTCCAAGTTGGTAGAATATAAGAATTTGGTCATGGATTTGATAAATGAATTTGAAGAAATTACTTTCACTTACCTCCTACAGGAAGAAAATCAATTGGTAAATGCCCTGTCTACGTTATCTTCAATGTTCAAAGTTAACAATCATGCTTGAATGATACCTATCTGAATGAGCATAAGAGAAGCCCCAACTAACTGTTGTAACATTGAGGATGATGAAGAAGGTGGTCTCCCGTAGTATTATGACCTTTCAATATGTCAAGCATCGAGCTTACCATGCTGAAGCAATGGAGAATTGAAAAAAGAACCTTGAGGAGACTAGCTATAGGATATGTACTTGATGGGGAAGTCCTCTATAAGAAAGGAAAATACCAGATACTATTGAGATACTTGGATAAAATTGAGGCCAAAAAGATACTCGAGGAAGTCCATGAAGGAATATGTGGAACACATGACAATGGGTTCACAATGGCCAAAACAAATCATGAGGATAGGGTATTACTAGTCTATAATGGATAGGGGTTATATCAGCTATATCTGCAAATGTCATAAATGTCAGATCTATGGTGATAAAATTCATGTGCCTCTCTCACATTTACATGTAATGAATCCACCTTGCCTTTCTCAATGTGGGGCGTGGATGTAATTGGACCAATCACACCAAAAGATTCTGATGGGCATTGCTTCATCTTTGTGTCCATCGATTACTTCACCAAATAGGTCGAAGTTGCATCTTATGCCAGTGTCACAAAGGGTGTAATCTATCGATTCTTGAAGAAAGAGATCATTTGCATATATAGGACACCCAAGAGAGTTATTTCATATAATGCTTTTAAATTTGAACAATGATTGAATGGTTGAAATATGCACAAAGTTTAAAATCAAACATCATAATTCTGCTCCTTATCGCCCAAAAATGAATAGGGTAGTAGAGGTAGAAAAAAAATAACATCAAAAAGATTGTCACAAAGATTACTGAGACACATAAGGATTGGCACAAAAAGTTACCCTTTGCTCTACTCTCTTATCTCACCACGATTCGCACATCGACTGGGGCAACACATTTCTCACTGGTCTATGGGATGGAAGTGGTTTTACCAATTGAAGTGGAAATCCCTTTATTGAGAGTATTAAGGGAGATGGAATTAGAGGAAGCATATTGGGTACAAAATAGGTTCGACTAGTTGAACTTAATTGAGGAGAAGAGGTTAACAGTTATATGTCATGGCCAGATGTATCATAAGAGAATGATATGAGCTTATAACAAGAAGGTCAGACCCTGAGAATTTCATGAGGGAGACTTGGTGTTAAAAAAGATTCTCCTTATACAAAAAGACTTTCGATGGAAGTGGATTCCAAATTAGAAAGGCCCTTATGTCATGAAAAAGGTTTTTTTTGGAGGAGCTATGATTTTGAACGAAATGGATCGAGATGAGTTGCCTAATCATGTTAATTCTGATTCAGTCAAACGATACTACACATGAAGAAAAGAAAATAAGTGAAAAACTGAAAATGAAAATGAAAAAAATGATGAAAAAGGAAAAAAAATGAATAAAAGGGGGTTTAAGATGAAAATCCAAAAATAGATGTCTTGAAACTAAAAGGAAGATTTGAGTTGAAAATCCACAAATAATGACTCGAATATTCAAGCTTAGGCTGATGAATGGTGTATTCCCTTGGAATCCTAACAATTAAGAGAGATATTTTCATGCTCAAATATCTTTAGTACAATATGAATCCTCTAGACACATGACAATCCTCATAAAAGACTGTCGGTGAGGAGATGGAATAATCCATGCACTTGATATCAGGGATACTTGATTTTGTTTTTCTTATAATGTTTGCCTTCTCTTTGAAAGAAAATTGACTCCAAATGATGTCACCTTCCTTATTTTTGTTGTAAATAATAACATTTGATTATATTTTATTACTTATTTCCATAAGCATCATGCATATAAAATATTGATTAATAATAATTTTTCTATACAAAAGGATTATTATGCTCTACTTTGAGGAAAGTTTAGGGATATAGTGGTTTCAAAATATTTTTTCAATGAAACATAAATGAATCCACCCCTCAGTATCTTATTGTGATTGATTAGGACATGAACCAAAGTGGTTTCAATCAATTCATCAAAACGAAAGCATCCGGGGCATGAACACGCTTTCAAAGAAAATTTCATTTGAATATATACTTGATTGGACTTCAAATTTTCAATAAAAGTTGATTTTACAAAGAGACCTGATTCTCCTATCAAATTAGAGGAAGAGAATTCAAGGCATAGATGGACAGAGTGATAACCAAATAAGTACAAGGATCTGACTGCCAAATAGTACAGGGACCAAGATCACCAAAACACAAGCAATAGGGGAAAATTCATTTGTTATGACTGAAAAACATTCACTTAATGTGATATAGTCACAGTTCCTAGATTAAATCATGCAAAACTGCATCCAACATTCATAATATTAAATTGCATTAGATCACCTTGGGGACATGGAATATGAGTGTATGAAATCATAGCATATTATTTGTTTAACATGATCTGAGAAATCTATCTCAGTAGTAAATCCATCATCTTTCAATTATAACTATATCTCCTCAACACGAATGAGTAATATCACTGTCAAATTTAACATCGAGCAGATGACCCAAAGTGACTTGATCTCCTCATCATGAGGGAGTTACGCCGTTGTCAAAATAAAGTGACCTCTAGACAATCAGACTTCCTTAACACAAAGGAATAACGTTGTCTGCATTACCAAGATACGACTAGACGTCCTCAATGCGAATGAACAATGTCATTTTATTGACTAGATCTCCTCAACACAAAGGATCAATGTCGTCATCAGATTTGACCTTTAGAAAATTACCCAAAACGACGAGAGCTCCTCATCACGCAAGAGCCATGTCATTTCAGAAACCAAATCATCTAAAGATAAGTATATTTTCTCAACACAAAGGAACCATGTTTTCTTTAGAAACACAACCATTTCAAGTATGAACAGGTGTCCTCATCATGAAGGAATGAGGTCATCAATAAATACGAGGTCTTCAAATTGAAATATCAAATCATCGAAATGTCACCAGACATCCTCAGCAAGAAGGAACTGCGTCATTTTTATCACCATGGAATGAAAGGGTCAAATTCCATATTCAAAGCCAATGATGAAGTCGGACAAAACTTGTGTCTCAGGTTTTTGCCCTATTCCCATCATGCAATAATGGGCAAAGAGATGCAGCTGTAGACACCAAATTTTGTCTAAGATTGCTATTTAATATGAGCATTATTATTATATTATTATCTATATTTTAAAGTTGTTATTATTTGTATTTGATGGTTATTATTTGTGTACATTAATTTTAATTGTTTTAGTTAAAGGCTAAGATGGTTAGTGTTAATTAATGTAATAAATATGTATTAGGTACTAAATAAATAATGTTTACTAAGTTTTTATTATTATTATTTTAGGTTATAACTCAAGGCCCAAATACAATTCAAGAATCAAGACAAACACTTTGGAAACCCTAAAGCCCATATATAATAATCTAATAAATTAGGGTTTCACCCTAGTCTCCCTAGTCTTAGGATGATCTTAGCCATTGGATCTATGCTTGATCTAATGGCCAGATGAAATGGTTCCTTAAGGTTTCATCCTAAACCTAGGATTGATGTGTTGTCGCTGTCGTGGTCCCTGCACTACTGTCGTCATCTTGGAAAAAGTTGTCCCATCACTGTTTCTTCTAGTTGCTCTTAGTGTCATCGTCATTGTTTCAACTGGTCCCTCAATGCATCAATCAGTCAAAAGAGGCAAAAAATTAGTAAAATATTCTAAATGTATTTTTTACTCATAAGAGACAAAGAAAATCAAATCCAAGACTGTCAATCACCGAGAATAGGGTAATCATACCATATCTTCTCAGCAGCGCAATAACCAAGCCATATACATAACATGAAATACCATAAAACAAAGGAAGGAGACCATTTTCGGGGATCCGAAAAAAAATTTATTGAGAGAGAATAAAAGGAAATATATCTAAAAGGAAAAAGAAGACAAAATAAATAATAAATAGTGGGAAGGAAGAAAACCTCCCTTTTCTTTTCAAGATTGTGGTGGTTCTCTCGCCGAAGCCGAATATTAAAAAATTTGAAGGTAAAACCTTTAGATCTAGGTCAATTTACTCGTTTTTGAGCAAAAGTGGTGTTAGATTTAGAACGAGAGGGTCGAGACACGTCGATTAGTATGTAGTTCTCTTTTTTTTAGCACCGACAGACGACGGTCAATGCCGATTAGGGTAGTCGGGATGGCGAAAGTTCGTCAGTTTCTGGAAATGTGGGAGGTTGGTGAGGGAGGTTGAGAGAAAATTCTCTCTTTTTTATGGTTTTCGACTGAAAAGAAAAAAATGAATGGGTTAGGGTTAATTTTTTTGGCTAAATGGGGTATTTATTTCACGTCCAAAACGATGCCATTTAAGACCTTCCCTACCCCGTGTTTTTATAATTTTAGGGGTAAATTGTAGTTTTGGCCACTCTGCTTTTGTAGTATTCTATTTTAGTCCTAAAATGATATGGGGTATTAATGGTTTTGAATCGTGAATGTTATCTTTCTTACATTTTAGTCACCATGTGTTATTAAATTGTTATGATCAAATGTTTGATTTAGGCTTTATAATTTAGGATTTGTTTCACTTTAGTCCATTTACATTCGAAACTTTCATATTCATGCTATTAACCCTCCAAATCTTGTTTCATATTCGTTTTAGTCATCAGCCATGATTGATTATTAAATGGAATACCAAAGTTAAATTTGTCAATAGCACCTTGTATGTTTCTATTATTATAATTTAGTCACTTTAGTTATTTTGTTTGTTTGTTTTATTTAATTTAATTTAGTTTATGTTTTTAGAATATAATAAAATATATGATTTTTCGAAGTATATTAAATATTTAAATATATGATTTTTTTTAAAAAAAAGAAAAAGAAGTTTATGCATGTTTCTTATTAATAAAAAGTATTTTTCTTTGTGTTGTATTGGGAAATTATTTTAATGAAAAAATGTTATTGTTGATATTATAAAATGATATAAGCCGCGTTAATTATTCGACTAATCTATGGAATACCTCCAAACATATGAGGTGCCCTTCCGAGGATTATTCGAATAAGATAATTTTAACATTATTATTTGTTGTTATTAAGTTAATTAATTATATATTTTTATTCATTTTAAATAATATATATATATATATTAACTTTTTTATATATTACGTTTTATATAATTATTTTAATAAAATAAATGTTTATTTTCTGTTTATTTCAAGTATTTATTTATTCACCTTTATTTAGTTATTTTGTTTATTTACCCCTATTTAGTTTTACTTTGTTTTATTGCGTTCATTTTTCACATGTTATTTATTACTGTTGCATTCATATGTCGTACATTTGTTTTCTCGCTTTTTTGAAAATTTAAAGGCAATGTTGTCTTGCATCGTGGGTTAACGAAATTACGTCCAACATAATTGGATTTTAATTTATGTTAATTCACGTAGTAAAGGAACACTCTTTTTAAATAAAACCGAGTGAATTAAATCACCTTTATCGAGTCAAATATTTTATAAATAAATTCACTCTTTTCAAAATCTATAAGAAGTTAGGAGGATCGTAACTTAAATTTTAAGCTCAAACATGTAAAATTCCATCGTTTTAGACCACGTATAATTGATGGTACCAATTTTGGGTTGTGGGGATGCTCACCCTTCCCTTGTATATAAAGGAAATAGTGAGACTGCATGGAGTGCCGATATCAATAGTTTCTGATCGAGACCCAAGGTTTACTTCAAGATTCTAGAGGTCTTTACATGAGTCAATGGGTACTCGGTTGAACTTCAGTACAACTTTTCATCCGCAAACAGATGGGCAATCAGAACAAACTATTCAGATATTGGAAGATATGTTGAGGGCTTGTGTTATTGAATTTAAGGGATCATGGCATAAGTATTTACCGTTAACGGAATTCGCATATAACAATAGTTATCAATTGAGTATTAAGATGGCCCCGTATAAAGCTCTGTATGGAAGAAAATGTCGAACACCATTAAATTGGTTTGAACTGAAAGATCGAGATCTAGTCGGCTCGGATTTGATTAAAGATATGGAGGATAAAGTGAAAATTATACAAAGTAATCTTAAGATGCCCTCAGATCGCCAGAAGTCATATACGGATTTAAAAAGGAAAGAAATATAATATCAAGTGGGAGACAAAGTATTTTTGAAAGTATCGCCTTGGAAGAAGGTATTACATTTTGGGCGTAAAGGAAATCTGAGTTTAAGATTTATTGGACCGTATGAGATATTGGAAAGGGTTGGACCCATGGCTTATCAATTAGATTTGCCTCCAGATATGGACAAAATCCATAATTGTTTTCATGTATCGATACTTAAGAGATAGAAATCCGACCAGATTTGACTTATGAGGAAGAACCGATACATGTCTTGGCTAAGGAAACCAAGGAATTGCGTAGCGAAAGGATTTCATTGGTCAAAGTGCTTTGGCAGAATCATAAGGTGGAAGAGTGTACCTGGGAAAGAGTAGAGGATATGAAAAAGCAGTTTCCACATCTCTTTGCTTCAGGTACTTCTTTAAAATTCGAGGATGAATTTTATTAAGGGGGAGAATTGTAATGCCCCAAATACTAATTTATGGACTATATTGTCATAATTAAAAAATATTAGTATTTATTCTTTTAAATAATGAAAGATGAGAATGATTAGGATTAATGGTTAAGACTAAATTCTGACTATGGATTATTAATAGGGGATTTTGGTCCTTTATATGAAAGAAAATTTAAGGTGTATTTTAAATTGGTATTAAAGATAGGGGAAAAGGGGATTAGGTTGGCATAAAGTCTTCTTTCTCTTTTCTTCCACTTTTCCCCGTAACCAAGCTTCTCCCTAGCTCAAAGGTAAGTTTTCAATTTAATGGTAATTCCTTCAATTTTTGTTGGTTATTGAATGTATATGATGGAAGCTTAAGAAAGGTTTAGATGAGATTAAAACTAAGTTATGAATGAGATATTAGAGATTAAAGAAAATGGGTTTTCGAGTATTATGTTGAAACAAGAGGGTTTATGGATGGTTATTGGTAAAATTGACTTGTCAATAAGGTAAATGAAAGATTATAAGCCTAGAATGAGTTTAAAAACAAGTTGGAAATTTTGGTATGATTCTAAGAATCAAATGCATTTGAGAGATGCTAGAGGTTTTAAGTATCTAAATGAAGGAAAGTTAGTAGGGTTAAGTAGAGAAGTGTTCCATAGTATTGTTAGGAGTAAATGAGAGGAAAATTGGCCAAAATTGGGTAAGTTTCGTGTTGAAAACTAGTAAATTAAGGCATAGGTATCGGTACTGATTGAACAATACTTATACTATAGGAAAAAATTAGGTTGAATTATACACGGAGTATCGATACTGATTCAATCAGTGTGAATCAATATTGATACTGATGAGGTAATATCGATACCATGGTAAGGGTATCGATACTAGGTAACATCAAACCTAATTTTGGTATTGATACCGGAAGGGGGTATTGGTACCCTAGAATAGTAGTATCGATATCATGGTGAGGGTATCGATACAAAGCCTCATCGAAGCTAATTTTGGTATCAATACCAAAAGGGGGTATCGATACCATAGTAGGGTAGTATCGATAGCATGGTATGTGTATCGATACTGAAGGGCCATAAATTTTAAGTTGGGCTGATATTGTTGTAGAAAGGTTAATAATAAGTATTTTGATTAATGTTTAAGTTATAATTGTTAGGAAATACACTAACAATTGATATTATACGTGTATTTAATGAATGTGGGATATACCCAAGTACAGTAAGGCGAAAGCCAGGGGCCAAGTTCTAGAGTAATTATCTTCCCATTTTGGATATCTAATTAAGGCGAGCTAGGTGAGTGCATTTAAATATGTATGTATATATTATAATAGGCATAATGATATTATTTATTGATGTATGTATGGTGATTACCAAATGGCACTAAGTGTGCTAAAATGTTAAGGAAATCATACTAAGTGTATGAATTTCTAGATAGGGCACTTCATGTGCTAAAATGGTAAGGAAATCATACTAAGTGTATGAATTTCCAGATAGGGTACTTCGTGTGCTAAAATGGTAAAGAAATCATACAAAGTGTATGAATTTCCAAATAGGACACTTCGTGTGCTAAAATGGTAAGGAAATCATGCTAAGTGTATGAATTTCCAGATAGGGCACTTCGTGTGCTAAAATGGTAAGGAAAGCATACTAAGTGTTAGAATTTCCAGATAGGGCACTTCATGTGTTAAAATAGTAAGGAAATCATACTAAGTGTATGAATTTCCAGATAGGGTACTCCGTGTGCTAAAATGGTAAAGAAATCATACTATGTGTATGAATTTCCAGATAGGGCACTTCGTATGCTAAAATGGTAAGGAAATAATACTAAGTGTATGACTTTCCAGATAGGGCACTTTATGTGATAAAATGGTAAAAAAATCATACTAAGTGTATGAATTTCCAGATAGGGCACTTCGTGTGCTAAAATGATAAGGAAATCATACTAATAGTGTGAATTTCCTTTTGAATTTAAAGATTCCTTGGCATGTGAAGTATAATAAAATAACTTGTTTTAGAACGTTACTTATGACTAAATTATGCCTCTCTAAGTAATACTTAACGTGTATTTATTTCACTCGTAGGTTGAATACAACTGAGTAAAAAGATCTTTAGACATCCAGTCAGAGTCACCTCGTCAGTAATTATATGACATGTATGTCTACCTTTGTTATATTTTTTTTAGCATGTAATAGGGTTTAGTAAAAATGCTCTGATTAGTATTTAGATTAAACTGTTGTAAAATGATGAGGTGTTAGAACATCTCTTTTTGTTTGTTTATTAAGTTAATGTATGTTTTGTTTTAAATAAATTAAATGTTTTAGAAAAAGAAACAAAAATTTTATGGGATTTTTAATTAATAATAATAATATTAGTGATGTGAACATTGCACCTCGTATATGCATGGTATACGGGATATGGGTGTTACACACAGTTCTTTGATTTCTTGATCCAAGATCTGTACTGGTTCTTCTTAATAAGTAAAATCTGGTCGGATCTCAATTTCCTCCGGTGCAGTGACATCTGAAGGATCCGATCGATACTTTCTAAGCATCGACACATGAAAAACATTGTAATCTTTGTCTAATTCTGGATGTATTGCTAACTGGTAAGCCACTAGTCTGACTCTCTTTAAGATCTCATAAGGTCCAATGAATCTTGGACTTAGTTTTCCTTTGCGCCGAAAATGCAATATCTTTTTCCAAGGTGATGCTTTAAGAAAAACTTTATCACCTTCCTGAAATTCAATATATTTTCGCTTCAATTCTGTATAAGACTTCTACCGATCAGATGACACTTGAGATTATCTTGAATTAACCTCACTTTATCCTCAACATCTTTCAAAAAATATGGGCCAACAAGATTTCAATCTTTTAACTCATATCAATTTAATGGTGTTAGACATTTTCTCCCATATAAAGCATCGTACGGAGCCATCTTCATGCTCGATTGATAATTGTAGGAAAATTCTGATAAAGGCAAATAATTTTCCCATGATCCCTTGAACTCAATCACACATGCGCTCAGCATATCTTCTAATATATGAATAGTCCGCTCTGATTGACCATCTGTATGTGGATGAAAGGACGAACTGAAATTCAATCGAGTACCCAAAGCTTTATGCAAAGAATTCCAAAATCTTGAAGTGAACCTTGGATCCCTGTTGTATATGATCGATACTGTCACTCCATGCAGGGGAATTATCTCCTTTATATTCAGCTCTGCATACTTATCTAATGAATAGGCCATTCACATTGGAATGAAATGTGTCGACTTAGTTAACCGATCAACTATCACCCAAATGGAATCCTTCTAATTTGATGTAAAAGGTAGCCCTCTTACAAAATCCATAGTGATTCTTTCCCACTTCCACTCTGGAATAGAAATCAGTTGCAACAATCCCAAAGGCACTTGATGCTCAGCTTTTACTTGTTAACACGTCAGACATATAGCAACAAACTCAGTAATTGCTCTTTCTATACTCGGCCACCAAAATTGACTCTTTAACTCCTAATACATATTGTTCCCGCCTAGATACATAGTCAGCGGGCTATAATGTGCCTCAGAAAGAATATCTTTCTTCAACTCATCATAATGCGGAATACAAATTCTTCGTCGGTAATACATACATCCATCAGACTTGACTTCAAAGACTTTAGTCTCATCTTTTTCCACTTGTGAAATCTTTTATGAGCATTTCTCATCTTTCTTTTGTAGTTCTATTATCCGATCTAGAAGCATCGTCTTTATCTTTAATTCAACTAACAGTGCGCCTTTTCTTTCAACAATAGTTGCATATCTATAGCTCGTAAAGCTGCAAAATTTTTCCGACTAAGTGCATCTACTACAACATTTGACTTCCCTGGATGATAATCAATGATCAAATCATTCTCCTTTAAGAGTTCTATCCATCTTCTCTGTCTCAGGTTTAGCTCTTTTTGAGTCAATATGTACTTCAGACTCTTATGATCCGTATAGATGTAGCACCACTCACCATACAAATAATGAGGCCAAATCTTTAGAACAAATACTACCACTGTTAACTGAAGATCAAGAGTGGGATAATTTCTCTCGTGTGTATTTTGTTTTCCGGAAGCATAAGCTACAACTTTACCTTCTTGCATAAGTACACAACCCAAACCATTATGAGATTCATAACTATACACGACATACTCTTTGCTAGATTTCGATTGTACCAGTACTAGTGCTTCTGTTAAAATCTTCTTTAGAGATTCAAAGCTATCTTTACACTTCTCAGTCCAAATAAATGAAACATCCTTTCTTAAGAGCTTGGTCAACAGAGAAGCAATCATCGAAAAGTTCTTCATGAACCTTCGATAATAACCAGTAAGTCCCAAGATGCTTTGGACCTCTGTAATATTATTTGGGGGGTTTCCACTGCACTATTCCCTAAACCTTCTTAGGATTAACCCTTATTCCTTCTACCAAGACCACATAACCAAGAAAAACAACTTCTAACAGCCAAAATTCACACTTAGATAGCTTGGCATATAACTTTTTCTCCTTAAGTATCTCGAGCACAGTATGAAGATGAACATCATGCTCTATCTTTGTCTTCGAGTACACCAAAATTTCGTCAATAAATACCACCACAAACTGATCCAAGTAAGGATGAAATACACGGTTCATCAAGTCTATAAATGCTGTCAGAGCATTTGTCAAACCAAACGGCATTACTACGAACTTGTAGTACCCATACCATGTTCTGAAAGTTTTCTTTAGATTATCTTCCTCTTTAATCTTTAACTGTTGATTTCTCGATCGAAGATCAATCTTAGAGAAAAATGATGTGCATTTAAGCTGATCAAACATGTCATCAATCCTCAGAAGAGGATACTTGTTCTTGGTAGTCACTTTGTTTAACTGTCGATAATCTATGCATAATCGCATTGATCCATCCTTCTTTTTCACGAACAACACCGATGCACCCCAAGGTGAAATACTCAGTCTAATAAATCCTTGAACTAGCAGCTCTTTGAATTGGGCCTTTAATTTCGTTACTCTATCGGGGTCATTCAATAAAGGGACATCGAAATAGGTGATGTACCTGGAAACACGTCAATACCAAACTTCACCTCCCTGTCTGGAGGTAATCCAGGTAACTCATCTGGAAACACATCTAGATACTCTCGAACAGTTGGAATGTCTTCCAACTTAACTTCAGCAGTTATTGCATCCAACACATTTGTTAAAATTGCTTGACATCCTTGTGACAACAACTTCTTAGCAGTAATGGCTGAAAACACATTGGATAAGGGATTCACCCTTTCTCCAACAAATATTATCTATGAACTCGTTGCATCCTTTAAAAACAATCACTTCAAACGAAAATCTACCCAACCATAGTTGGAAGATAACCAATCCATGCTTAAGATTATTTTGAATTCCTTAAAAGGCAATTCCAACAGGTTTACAGGAAATTATACTCACTGTATCTTAATTGGACACTCCTTACATATCCAGCTTATCTTCGCACTATGGCTCTGTGGATTCATTGCCACAATATCACTAGAAATAGGTTCTAAATAGATTTCTCTATCTCAAACCAGCTTTGCACTAATATAAGAATAAGTAGAACTGGGATGAATCAACACCAAAACAGGTTCATCAAAGAGATAAAAGGTACCTGCTATAATCTCAGGAGTATCTCGATCATCATTATTCTTGATATGATAAACTCGTGCACTAGTCATGCCTTCACGATTAGATGAAACCTCAGACACTCCTGGTTTGCCACCCTTTTTACTTCCACCTCGTTGCAGTTGTGCTACTGACTGATCTAAATAAATTTATGGGCATTTATTTCTATAATGTCCAGTTTGGTTGCGATAATAGCATTTTCCCTCAATGAGCCAACATTTACCGAAATGATTATTTCCACAATACTCATATTTTGGTTTGGGACGAGATACCGAACCTTTAGTATCTGCTAAAGTTGTCTGTGTCTGCCTGGACTTCCCTCCAGCAAATTCCTTTATGTGGGAAGATGTCGAGGAGACATAATTTTTCTACTACTGACCCTTGTTTCATTTGGAAAATGGTGCAGAGTAGGAGTTTCCAAACCTTTTGTTTGTCTAAGCCTTTTTTGCCTCCAAATCTTCAGGGTCAACCTTTTCAATTGCGTTAGCCTTGTTGACTGCTTCTTGAATAGTAGCAAAATGGTGAGAAACTAAATCCATTTGTACTAAGGATCCAACCCATAAATAAATCTGTCAATTCTGACTTTCTCAGTTGGAAGGAATTTCGATGCAAATCGGCTCATCCTGTGGAACTCACATTCATATTCATATACTGTCTTGCCAGCCTGCTTGAGGTTTAAGAACTGTTGCAACATTTCATTGAGAAACACGTCCCCAATTTATTTTCTCTTGAACTCACTCATAAAGAAGTCCCACGTGATCTGTCCAGGAGGAACTCATGCGAAAACTATATTCCACCACATATTGGCTTGATCAATCAATAGAGACACAACACCTTCTAGCTTTCCTTGGTCATCACAAGGAATTCTATTATGTTAAGAATTTCAACCAGTAATCAGCGATCACAGGATCAACGACTGTATCACCTCGAAACTCAGTTGCTCTGATTTTCTTCAATTATTTTGGAGCTGAAACTGGGGCCTGACGATTAATAATGTTGTTCAGAGCTTGTAAGAACAACTCTCAATCTTGAACATGTATATCATGTTGATTCATATTATGTAGCTCTCTATTCGGCTGAGCATTAGGTGGATTATGGTTCACCTCATTACTCCCACTATGTGCAAGAGTAACATGCTCACCCGCCCTACCAGAATCTTGATGATTTGACATCTGAACACAATCAAAATCATCTAACATTAGTAAGGAGTAACTTTAATCACTAATAAACATCATAGTATATATACAACTATCAGTAAACTTTTGACATCCTAGTGGCATGTATACATTCTTAATATATACTCATTCCATATCCAAAAATGGCTAAACATATAGCTCTGATATTGTAAAATATATACATTCATAAAACATTTCCCAACTCAAAAGTAAATTAAAATTTTATTTTCTTCAAATGGCAACTGATAATATAAAAATATTAAATAAAGTAAAACTATCACATGATATTTAAAACATATATATGTCATAATCAAATACGTTTATTTATAATAATAGTATTGATTCATATTATCTATATTAAAATAGTGTAAAACGATTTAGTTTATCCATTACAAATCAGTTCCCAAAATAGTTTAACAGAGCAACTAGAATATTTATAAGTACATGCCACTATGTCAAAATTTCATCAGAGGATGTCTTACTAATATTCTAAAATATTTCTTGATGATTGATGTCACTCTGTACGCTTTACTCATACTCATGGTTTTTACCTACGCGTGAAAATCATCACACGCTAAATATATATTTAGTGAATAATTAAAACAATAAATAGTACAATATAACTCATGCATGAAATTTAATGTCATTTTCCAATGTCATAAGAGCATCTTGCCTGCTTGTCCAATATTTTACCATAAACAAAATGATATAATATAAATATAATCAATCATTTATACCTATAATTATAACCCAAAAATTTGTAATCCATGTGGAACCCGATATATGAGTTAAATATTGCACAATAGTTCTGAGGTCGAGCCTTACTCACCTAATAATGCACAGTAGGGCTGAGGTCGGGCTTTGCCCACCTAACTTGTACTATGTGTCTTCATTAGACACTCAAGTACTACTTAAATTTTCAGCTGCTAGACTCTATGGCATGCCATTAATACCACTGAACCTCAATAACATACTTGGGCATCTAGTCATGAATTAAATCATCCATGGCAATGTATAACCATGTAATCAACATTTAGGGCATTTCATACCAAAAATAACATTCATGGAAAAATATTATATTTATCAATGATCAATGCATTATGATTTCACACTTTGACACATCAAGGTCATGTCGAAGTTATGAAAATTAACATAATATCATGATGATATAAACAAGGTAGACTTGTTGCAAGTCTTCCTGATGATGTATAAAACATCTATGTACAATGCCATTGTTGTATTGCACTCACCTTGACACTTTATATATCAAAAGATGTGCCTAACTATGCTCCACACTAAATCCTTTTATAATTGATTTTTTTCTATCACAAAATCAATCACGATTTGAACAAAATCACAAGTTGATATCGATACATATGTTAGTATTGTACTAACATTAACACATTTCCAAAACAAAAATCCATAATTGTACTTGAAACTTATTCTCTACCAAAATACTTAAACACTTAATAATTCTTTTAATATTGGCACAAAGTGGTCCTTCGCCATTTTATCACTTAAATTTTTAATATCGAAATTTCATCATTAAAATTATTACCATCCAAGTAGTTTTACAAATGCACAATCACATTTAAGCACCCCAACTATAAGAATATTGCATTTAAATCACCAAACTTTTCAAACTTTCATAATGGTTATATTTCAGATCTTAACACTCATTTCAATTCCCAAATAGTAATTTCCAGCATAGTATATCAACTATTAAATAATTACACAACCATTCATAATTTTTCGAAAATTTTCAATTTGGTCCCCCAAACTTTTTAAAAATTACAAAACAGTCCCCAAATTTTTCTAAGGCTTCTAGAATACTTCCTACATCATTTTCAATCCTTATATAATTTTTCCATAATTTTTCTCACCCAAACATGCAACGATCGAATGCTTTAAACCTCTAAAATTATGATTTTCATGATTTTGCTCAATTTTGATTTGATTCAAGCATGAAATCCACTTCCATCCAACCTTAAAACATCTCTAAAATAAAACCCTAATCAAATTTCATAAAAATACAAAGTTCTACAACTCCATCATTTGACCGAAAAACATAGAAGCATTTCTAGGAAGATTGAACATATTTTAATCACCAAACAAGCTTCAAAATGAATCTACAACCTCAAAAGCATCATGATTCATCATCAATCTCATGAACCCTAGTGTGAACACAAACCCTAAGATTTGGGATCTTTTAAATTAAGCAAGTTTAGCAAGCATAAATGGTACCAAAAGATAGTGTTTCTCGCGTAGAGCAATTTTCTATTTCACGGCATAACTTGAGATCCAAAGGAAATTGCTAAAAAAAGGAAAAACAAATTTTTTTCTTACCTTAGGAGTGTTCATGGAAATGGAGAATATGATGAACAAATTGGCATGAAGTTTTAGATTAATTTCTTGCTACTTTACCTTTATTTTAAGCTTTAATGAACATTAAATTCATTTAATTGGGAAAAGACCAATTTAGCCTTAATGAAACTTCATATATACCATCAAACCAAGATACCTCAACCTTATCATATTCCAAAAGTCAAAGATGAATAAACAAAATCACACTTTTCTGATTTACCCTTGAATTTTCAAAAAAATTAAAATTTTGTCACTTTAATCTAACGGTCCAAATAAAACATGGAATTAAATCCTCAAATCCAAAGATTTATATTATTTTCCAACATTTTAAAATGTGGAAATAATATTTTTAGGTCTAATTTATTATCTTTCAGCTTTTCTTGAAATTTCTATTCGATCTGATTTTCTGAATTTTTCTCAAACTTTATCGTCTTAAAACTTTTAATAAAAAACTATACGAAAATTATGATTCTGACAGAAACGTTATTCTTGAGCTAAAGTATTTATTTACAGGGCCAAATTGCAACTTTTTAAAATTACCATCACGGTCCCTAAACTTTTCCAAAGTTTATACTTTGGTTACTTAACTTTCAAAATTTTCATTTTAGTCACTTTCTAAAATTTGGGGTGTTACATCATTTCCATGACTTAAATGTGTAGGAGTTAATATGAACCATTGGATTTAAGATAGTTTTCCATAATCAATTTGGAATGTTGGATAAAAAAATGGCTAGATTGTATTTTTGGAAAATTCGAAGGGGAAAGTTGGTCTATTTTTTACCATTGGATGAATAATTTGACATGTGGCAAGTTATGGAGCCTTGGATTTCAAGGGAAAAATGGTCATTTTGCAATCAATGAATTTTAATTAATTTTTAACATTAAAAGATGATAAATATGCTTAGATATTTGTTTAGAAAAATCAAGAAACTTGTTCATCTTTTCTCTCTTGTCCGTGAACTTCATCTAAGGTAAGGAGAAGCTTTTTTTTTCAAGCTAATTTCTTAGGAATTTGGATGAAAACGTGTAATAGAAATTTTTTCTACATGAAATTCTCTATCACTTGGTACCATTAGTTCATGTTTTTCTTGCTTAGAACATTGGATTCTTGAATTTCATTAATGAAGGGGATGTTAGGTTTTGATGAAATAAGGTTAGATTATGGTTTAGTTTATGTTGGAGAACCATTTCCATGCTTGTATTATGATTGAAACTACATGGAAATTCATGTAGTAATATTCGACCATTAGGGTTTATTTAGAAATAAATTGTTTGAATTGAAATTGATAAGGACTTGATTCTGGATGAATGGAAATGATGTTTAGAAGTTGAATTAATGCTTGAATCAAGTTGAAAAGTTGGTCTTAGGTGACCCTTCATGTTCGTCCATGGTGAATAAAATAGGGAAAATATGTAAAAATTTCCATGAGGCTAGACACGACGAATGGATTAGGAAATATAGGATTGAATTGCAATTATGTAAAGGTGCGTGTATTGAACTGAATATATTTTAACAGTGCTGGAATGTTTGGGATTGATTTTAATAAAGTAAAAATGATGAAGGATCAAGAACTAAGTTGTAAGAATTGTTGAAGAAATTAAGGATGCAAAAAAATAAAAACAGTTTTGATTTTTGAATCTAGCAGTAAGTTTGAAAAATCACTATAAATTATATAAAACTTATTAGCGGGTTATTTTTATACCGTTGTGTCTCTATGTCAGTATAGTTTTGTTTAAAATAAACAAGGATTGATTTGGAATTATATAATGAAAGATACAAATTTGTAATTGATGATATGTCAGAAAACAAGGCAGCAAATTCTGCTCAAAACAAATTATGGAAATTGGATTATAAAAATCACTATAAATTGTACAAGTTGAATTAGAAGTAGTACTTTATATGGTTAGATTTGTATTCGAGTCTAGTTTCGAACAGAAGAAACAAAATTAAATTCTAGCGGGTATATCAATACAAAATAATGATTCTTTAAAGGTAATGCAAGTTGTCAGAATATGGTAATTTTATAAATGAAGTGGAAATGGTTTTAGAATCGAATAAGTATTGATAGAATTTTTAAGAATTTTATTACTAAGTTGTGCCTATGTTAGTACGATACTAATTTATATATTGAAATTTTTGTGTGATGGATAAATAATGATTGTGTAGATCGTGATAAAAAATCAAGTTCAAAGTGATTCAAAATCAAAGGAAAAATTAAAGAGTAAAGGAATATCGGTAGTAGAATTTCTAGTGAGGCATTATCAAGTGAGTGCATTTCTATCTTATTTATATAAGATATGAGGAAGACTTACGATGCGTCTACCTCGAATGTTTTAAAAGAAAAATATTTTGGAATCATATTATGATATAAATTTTTATAATGCTTTATTAAATGATTTTTGAATATTTTGGTTTGTGATAAGCCAATCTTGAAAGTCTGACAATGAAATGATTTGGGTTATGTTTTGATATTTCTTAATATTTCATAGAAAGGATTTGAATGATTAAGGTATGAACTGCCCAATGCATTTTTATATGATATTTTGATATATTTGTGTTTATGAAATTTGACATGTGAATGATATATGAATTCAAATATAAGGCCCACTGTATGTTTATTGAAAGTAAGTGGTACAATTGGCATGCCAAGAGCTCAAATGATTATTGATCGATCTTACATGGTACATTCGTGTACATTTTATGCGGAACTTTATGTGCAATTCTACGCGGCACTATTTGTGCTTTCAGGAAATTCATGATGTTGATCCTTATGATATTCCTGATTTATACCGTAACGTTATGTTCTACAACACATGTATATTCTATGTGGCACTTTAGGTGCATATTATCTATCCGGTAGTTTCGACTGCATATTTGCACACACTCATATATGACTCACGTATAATGCATTCTCATTCATCATTCATTGGGTTGTGAATTGAAATAGAAATGAAACGTACATGTTTGATACATTTTATTGAAAGTAATGTTTTATATGATGATTTTACATATGTTATTTTCCTATACACGTTTTTAATTATTATTCTTATTTTTTTATTATTGTTAGTATCATAATGCCTCAATAAGTGTATATTTAGCGTGTGATGATTTTCACGTGTAGGTAGTAGAAAGCGTAAGGAGTAAGGAGTCAGGTTCAACATCAACTTTTTTGAGGAATCAAATATGTTCCATATTCAGTATGATATCTTTTGAATATTGATAAACTAGTTGGCATGTATATCATATGGTTATGATACTTAGAACTCGAACTATTTTTATTTAGTTTTAAATGAATAACACTACTTAATTCTACTTATGAATGACAATTTATTGTCTAGCATTTTAATGGTAATGAATGTCAATACTATTGTTATTTTTAAATATTTTATGATTCTCTATACAATTAATTTATATTTGAAAGAAACAAAATTTTACTAGTTTTCAGAAAAATACTATTTTGCAAATTCTATGTAACATCCTGAGCTCGTATGCGGGAACATATACGGGAATAGGGTGTTACATGTTGTGTAATGGTTCAATATTTGAGGTACTATGCTGAAAAATTAATGTTTGAGAGTTGAAATTTATGTTAGAATGTGAAATTGGATTATTTTGGGATGTTGGTAAAAATTGATGCTTAAATCACAAATAGGGAAAAGTTGGGAACTTAAGTGAAAATGTTATGTGAAATTTGGATAAAAAAGGACTTGACTTGAATGGTCAATTTTAAAGTGTTATGGTTAACAATTATGTTGTGACATGGAATTAGTATTGAATGAGCATCGAAAGAATTTTTAGAAATTATTTTCTATTGTGTGGCTATGTTAATAAGATTCTAACATGTGGTTTGAATTTGAATATGTTTATAATGATGCTCATTTAGATTTTGTGCTTGAAATCAAGATCAAACAATATGAAATCTAAGGAAAAGATTAAGGATGGAATGTGAAATCCTAAGGTAAGTTTGCAAGCTAAGGACACCAGGTGAGTGCAAATTTAATTTGTACTTATGTTATCGAACAAACATTGGCTTGCGATGAGCCAGTGACAGAGTTACTATGGTAAATAGTGACTCCTTAAATGTTATGTGATTTCTGATGCATGCATATATGTGCATTTGGTGAGCTAATATAATTAGTGACAAGTTGGAAGTGCAAATTGGTGAAGTGTGCTTATAGATTTTGTTCTGGACAGTAAGTTTAGAAAATCACCATAAATTATAAAAAAATAATTACAGGGTGATTTTTATACCGTTGGATTTGTATATTAGTATATTTTTGTTTAGAACAATCGGAAACTGATTTCAAGGTATATACAAAAAAGATATAAAGTTTTAAACGATGATAGGTCAGAAAACTGGGCAACATATTATGCTCAAAACAAATTATATCGGTTAACTATGAAAATTCACCCATAAATTATACAAATTGAACTAGAAGGAGTGTTTTATATGGATATATTTGTATTTGAGTCTAGTTTCCAATGGTATAAACATAATGATTTTTTAGTGTGTATATTAATACATAATAATATTTATTTGATGGTAGTGCAAACTGCAAGTATATGAAATTATGATAAATTTTGGGATTTAACCAAATTAGAAGCAAATGACCAAGTTAAAGCTTAGTGCAAACTGCAATGCATGCATAACATTATACATGGATGTTTTATACATCATCGGGTATTACTTGCGATGAGTCTACCTTATTTATGTTGGCATGATATTTATGTCATTTATCATATATTTAACATATTCTAAATATGTCAATGGATTATTGTTAATTATATATGATGTTTACCATGAATATATATGATGTTTATTATGAATGTTATTTCGGGTATGAACTACCCAATGCTAAATTAAATTGATATGCATTGCCATGGATGGAATAAAATATATTATATGTCCAAGTAAGTCATTGAAGGACATGGTATAGTTGGCATGCCATAGAGTCTAGCAACAGGCTGCAAATGGTGGGCACAACCTTATGTGTCATATTCAGGCTAGAACTAAAGTACAACTAGTACTAATGGTGGGCACGACCTCATGTGTCATATTCGGGTTAGCACTACGGTGCATACATTTTACTCATGTACCTCAGGTCTTCATAGGTTTACGTTTAGGATGTAGTTTATTGATTAATAAATGATAAATAGGAAAATAAGCTTACGAGCTTATGAAATATATGGAAAGTATATTGGTAAGAAACTTTATATCCGATTATATCATGTTAATATATGGTAACATGGTTGGAATACAAGTAAAGTGATCATATTACATTGAATATTTTTATTCATTTAAATTTACATGTTGTATTGCCTTAAATATTTATATGATTACCTCACTAAGTGTATACTTAGCGTGTGATAATTTTCATGCATAGGTAAAAGAAAGCAAAAAGAGTAAGGAGATGAGTTTGGCATCAATCATCATGAAATATTTTCAGGTAATAGTAATGATATGATATGTTGTTCTAAAGTTTATAGCTGGCATGTATACGAGAATTAAATGTCTGCAAATCTTATTATAGTTAGTAATAAATAAATTTATAGTGTAAATAAATATTATTATATTAAATTATATTTTAATTATTAATTAAATTGGATTTTTAAATTAGGTAGATTTGTTTATTATATGAACAAAGCAGAACTGCTTGTTACTAACTGAGATTTGATTTGAATTAGAAGTTGAAATATTATATTTTGAACTACTCTGGTTATTTATTTTATAATAAATGTAAAAATATGGAATTTGTAAAAGAACAAGATTTTACCTATTTTGGGTTAAGAAATGTTTTGAATAATGCATGTGACATCTTTGACTCGTATTCAGGTATGTATACGGATTAAGGGTGTTACAATTCCTTTCAAGTCCATATTTGAGGAAGACGAAGGAGAATTTTCAAAAAAAAAATTGAGAAGAAGAAAGAAAAAGAACAAAACCAAAGTGAAAACCGGAATGACACATTGAGAAGAGGAATCTAACGTGAAAACCCAAAACGACGCTTTAGAATGTTTGCGCGAAAAACTAGAGAGGATAAGAAAAAGGATTAAAAACGATTAAAAAGTCAAGCTTTGAAAAATAAAGTTAAAGATTCAACAAGGATAAGATACACATTGAAGAGAATGAAGTGAAAATTTACGAGACAAAAATATTTGCAATGAAAACATACATACATATTTAGGCATTTGCAAAAATAGGAACATGGACATTCGTTATCATCAAGTTTTAAATTTCTGATAGGAATTCAACAGGTCAACAAGGATTTTGTCTATCTTTTCACCATTGAAAGAAGCGGATCCCATCAAAGAATTAAGGACCTTCATGTCACTATCTTGAAGTATTTTACATACACATCAATGACACATGATAATCTATCTACAAATTTGATTTCTTCAAAGAGAAGATAAACCAAAATTTCAGTGCAAGGGTTCATAATAAGAAGAACTTGTCTAATGAGGGAGAAAAGTTCCTAATAAGAAGAATTTTTCAACCTCGACTCATCCATCACATAAGGAGTTGGATTAGCTTCATTTTTCTTGATCGATTCCATCAAATAAGGAGTTGGATCAAGATCAACATTTCACTCCAGATAATTTCTCTTGAGATTTAAACTTTCAAATTACTTCATTTGAAATAAAACTTCACTTCCAAGCCAGATGAAAACTTGTTGTCTTTTCATCTTTGTCACCTCCTTATTCACACAAAAATGGGAAAAGAGGGGCAACTGTAAACACTCATTTTCATCTGAGGGTCACTCTGGTTTTCTTATTACTATATATTATATAATTATAATATTTTATAATATTTTTATTTATTTTATTATATAATAAATATATGCATATGTATATTTTAAAGCATGGTATAGTTTTGGAAAAATATTATACGTATATTTTAAAATAATATAGTTTTAAAATTAATAGTAAATATTATATAGCTTTGAAAAATATATTTATATATTTATGTAATATAGATACATATTTTATTTATGGTTTTTAATATATTATTATTTCATTTTATTGATTTTATTATTATTTATTATTTCAGGTTCAAAAGTCATAGTCTAAGTCCCGAAGTAGTCCATTCAAGGTTCAAGAAGAGTTTATAAGAGGTCCGGTTCAAATCGGGTCAAAAGTCATAATTAGATTTCTCGCACTTTAGTCATTTAATTTAGTGAATAATTTGATTTGAATTCGTATTTAGATGCCCGAAGGTTCATTTTGATTGTTCGTTCCAATAGTTTGTGATAATTAATTAGGTTAGTAATTAGAGCCCTAACCTTAGATTCATTAATTTAATACTTAAAACTTTTTAGTTAGATATTCATTTGACATAATTAATTCGGTCATTAATTAGAGCCTCCATTTTAGGTATAATTTCACCTTAGTCCTATAATTTGGGGAATAATTCGATTTGGCTTTCTCATTAAGACGCACGACGGTTCATTTTGATTATCCGATTCAATAATTGATTAAAATAAATTAAGATTAATATTATAGACTTCATTTTCAGGTTTAGTCCTCTAGGTTCTTTAATTTTCATAATTTGACACTTCACGATAGGAAATCCTTAATCAACCCACCTATCATAATTTGGTCTTTAAAAGGTTGTCGGATTGCATCTTGATTTTAAAATAATAAGACAATGTTCATTTATCAATGAATTAATCGTGTATTCTCCGTATTATGCTCAGGGGGTGACCATTGCTAATTCCCAAAGTAAATCTAAATCCTTTTCAAAACTCCATGTCATGATTTCTTAAATTTTGAGGTAATGTTCGTTTATTGAGATCAATAATTAAGCTCGCAAAAATGCTTGATGGTGGATGTTATTGATCTTAATAAGTATCTTTTCAAATTTGCATCCGTAATGATTTCAAATTAAATAAAACATCGAACCTAAAATTTCAAGTTTTTTTAAATACAGGGTAATCGATTAGGTATTTCTGGGTGTAGTGGGGGGGCTAAACATTCCCCACACGTAGCTGACTCCCAAACATGTTTTATGGTTTTTGCAGACTTAATTTGATATTTTTTATAAAATAAAATGTTTTATTAAAATTATCTAATTTTAGGTGTTCCAGTCATTCCTTAAAAATAATTAGTGGTGACTCTCAATATTTTATTTAAAAATCCTTTCAAAATTCCATCGTTCCAACTTGTCGACTTTTCTCCCAAAGGGCCGATTGTAATAGAGCCATTACACAGGACTTCAGAGAAGTTATTGATTATGATTTGTTTATTTATGACCAGGCAAAACCCAAGAGAGCTAGTAGACTATGATCTATAGATTGAAGCATTAGTTTGTAGAATTCATGGACAAACGCTTCGACGAATGAGACAACAACGACAACAACAACAGGAAAAATAATCTTATCCAATACTTGACACCACTTTCGATGTATATACACATTTTATTCTTGAAGAACCAATTCTGATAGTGATCAAATAATCCAAGAACTAGCTGTGGCATCTTCCGTTCAGCAACCATTACGGATCACCTTCGCTCAGGGAGAGAATCAATTTCAGCTTAAAACGGCTCTTATCCACCTTCTTCGTACATTCCATGGATTGCCCAATGAAAATCCAAAAAAACATTTCATGGAATTTTATATGGTTTGCTCAAACATTAAACTTCATGGAGTATATGAGGTTGAGATTAAACTTCGCTCTTTTCTTTTTTTCCTTAGTTGTTTTGGACAAAACACTTATATTCTAGGGTGGAGAGATCATTTGAACTTCAACTATGGACAAAACACGAGACCGAATCAAGCATATAAACCAAGGCTACTTCCATCTCAGCTGTATCAATCGCCGAAATTATCTATGGAGACGATTGTAGAGCGTTTTTCGTTATTCTAGGAGAAATTTCAAATCAAGACTGAAGCTCACTTTCAAGAGGTTGAAAAATAAAATAGTCAACTAGCACAAGCATTAAGTTGATAGGAAAAGTTACCATCTCAAATTAAGTCGAACCCAGGAGAAAACGTTAGTGCCATCACCCTTCGAAGTGGAACTGTTATCACACCAGAGGTCCTAGAGAAAGTTGTCGCAAGATCCTAGAAGAATAAAGAAGATGAATCGCAAGCTTCTACCACACCATCTCCCTATATCGTTCCACCTCCCTTTCCGTCGAGTTTGGTTAAATGTGATAAGCAAACTGAAGAGAAGAAAATCCTTGACATGTTCCAAAAAGTGGAGATAAATATAGCACTCCTCAAGGTAATCTGAAAGGTACCAAGATATGCAAATTTTTAAAGGACCTTTGCACAAAAAAAAGCCTTATCGGTAATAAGAAGGTAAATCTGGGTGAAAACGTCTTACTCGTTTTCCAACATAACTTTCCACCAAAGTACAAGGACCAAGATAAGTTAACAATAACTTGTAAAATTGGTAAGGTTTGAATTAAGTGCACTATGTGTGATCTTGGTGCTTCTATAAATGTTATGTCACTTTCTTTTTACAACCTACATAATGTCAAGCCTTTGAAGGAAACAAGAGTGACAATCTAACTCGCCGATAAATCCGTCATTTACCACGAAGGACTCCTTGAGAACGTACTAGTTAAGGTACATGATTTAATCTTTCCAGCGGATTTCCATGTGATCGACATGAAAAATGAACGAACCAACACTTCCTCTGAAATTCTTCTTAGTCATCCCCTTTTAAGCACGTTGCATATCAAAATTAATGTTAGGAGTGGAATTCTTACCATAGAACTAGACGGTGAGGTTGTTAAATTTGACGTATACAAGGTGATGAAGTACCCAGATAACGTTATGAATATTATTTTCATTGATTTTTGTAATCCCTTAGTAAGTGAGTTTGTGGAAACTAATTTATCCAATGATATGTGTAGGAAATTGAAGGATAAATACGACGAATCCATGGAGTTGAAAATATTTCCTTTGCTGAAATAAATTTATGTTTAACTCCTTTAAAAACTAAATGGTTACCGACCATTATGAAGACACCAAAAATAGAGTTGAAATCATTGTTAAAAATATTTGAAGAACTCATTTTTTTTGACGAAGACAATATATTTTCGACCACTATTTTGGACAAGGTTCCAAAATTGAAAATGATTTGAAGAAATGCTTATGAGAATGTTTGAATCTACAATGATAAAATGAAGGAACTTATTGATTGTAGAATTTCTCATAAGAAATTTTTTAGTTGGAAAAAACGTATGAACTGGAGAAAGCATCTCTCGCAGAACCTGTAGTTTGAATCTGGTCATCAAGCAAACGACGTTAAACAAAATGCTCTAATGGGAGGCAATCCAATTTTATTTTTATTTTTTATTTGCTTAATTTTTATTTTAGTTTATTTATTTATTTTTATTATAGGTTTATTTTAGTTTTCTTTAAAATTTCAAGTATCCCAAATATTTTGTATCGAACTTAAATGGAATCGATTGCGATGTTTTATTGGTCGAGTAGTGCCGCCCACCTTCGCAAGTCTTCTGCTCACATTTTAACTCAATTTCCAATTTTACTGGTGGACCCCACGAGTGGGTTTTTAAACCCAATTCTATTTCTTTTCAATTTCTTCCCCATTAACCGTCCATTTTAAACAAATCATGGGTCTCCTTTCTTTTTTTTTTCCAATTACACAACCTTTTCCCTTTTAAATTAACCCTTGGGGCCCACACATTTTAAATCCTTTTCATAACCCAAACACCTTATCATTTTTTTTTTGAAATTTTAATAAAACCGCCGTTTCTCATTAAACTTCACCACCAACCCACTTTTCAATTCATCTCTTTTATTCACAACAATCCACGTGCCTTATTAAAATCTAAACCCTCCACCCATCTTTACTTTTCACTCTTTCAGCCGATAGCCCCTCTTCTTTCTCCTATTTGTTGGTCACGCGGCCACACCATCGAACCAAACTTGCAGCAAGCACCACCTTCTCACCACAGGTACCCGAATCAGTTCATGTCCCAGTCGCTGCTCTGGTTGCTCCTTCGTCTAGCCGTCACTCTTGGTACTCACGCTGACAGGAGGCTGTCAGCCCATCTCATTCGCAGTCAAGATCGTCATTAAAATATGTCGAGTGTCTCTATTCCTTCCCCTACGCTTTAATTTTTTTATTGGGAAGAGACATGTTAAGTGAGGGGGTAGATAATTGAATTTCACATTGCTTATTCATGTTAGTATAATTGGATATCTCAATGCCTATACTATTGCTTACCTTGGTTGACTTTTCAGTTTTGTCACAATCCCTTGATTACAAGCTTGAGTTGATTATGTTATGCATGAATAATTGATTTGAGTTGATAAAATGATTTGATGAAAGCTTTTAAGCTTGTGGTAAAATTGTTAGTGTTTCTTAAATATAAGCTTATGTTTGTTTCGCTTTAATTGATGTTATCTTTAGGTATCTAACTTCGTGAGGCGATTGTGAGTGATAGATCGTTTGAATGTGATCAGATTGGAGAACCGGGGAGAGGTTCTTGAGTTGACATCTCAATTTCAATTCAAAAATTCGATGACAAGTCGAGACTACGGATTTAAAAAAATAGAGAGAAACACAAAAAAGTAGGAATTTAAAAAAATAAAAAAATAAAAAGAAAAATCAGAGGAAATATAAGTTCTTGATTAAAAAAGAGAGCAAGTGATACAAAGAGGATAAAAATAAAACTCACACTCTGCCAATCGTCTACCACGAGGGATCTAATATTGGTTTGATTTCATCTCACGAGCGAATACAAAAAAGCTTTGTATATCTACATCTTATTAATTTGGTTAATTGTTGTTTATTGGATTATCTTGTCACTCTTGTTTAATTCTCTTGTCTAACTTCTTAAACCATGCATGAACTTGGGATTTGACATAAACTTTTGAGTGAATTTTTGGTAAGTGATGGAAATAGGGATTGAAGTATGCTTGAGGACAATCATATAATAAGTGAGGGAGAATTTGATGAGTGATTTATTTTATCATTGTTTCGTCGTTAATTACTCCTTATTGATTGTTTGATATTGCTGATTTGGGTTGTTTTTATTCGATTATGTGCAAGACATTAATTTATGGAAAACAACATTAAAGAGCTAGTTTCGTAGGATTTTTTTTTGAAGTCAAGGTTGGACTCATGGGCATTACTTGGGGCATGATGGTGTTTAACGTTGTAGATTATGTAGTCCAGTCAATAGCAGCTTCCAAAAGTTGATCCATTCAGCATTATCCAGAAGAGAGGCATACGAAAATTACTTAGGATTTAATTTTGGATTTGAATTCAAATATTTGAGAGTTATCATTTTGGGAGTTATCATTTTGTTATTTAGGATTTTATTATCTGAATGCTTTAGGATTTTATCCATAGTTATTTTAAAGCTATAAATACCACATAAAGCTTGAAATACACTTGGATTTATATTTTTCTTTGTTTTTATTTTATAAATGTTTTTCTTTTCACTTTTCGTTTTTACTTTAAGTCTTCATTTAATTTTCTTTAAAAACATGCTAAGTGTGATTCTTATCATTCTTAGTTAATTTTCTTAATTAGCCGATGGCTTAGCGATGAATTAGTTTGTTTCGTGAGAATTGAAAAGCACTATCTCTTCGAATATCATTCTTAATTTTCTGCAAACGTGGATTGGCAATTGGAATTTCCTTTAAAGAATCTTAACAATTTCATTTAAAAAAAAGCTACTTGGTATGGATATTGTTCTGATTTAAAGATGGGAGAAATGATCGGCTTGAAGCTAATTCGAATTCTTATGAACACACTTAACGACGGTCCCCTAAGGAAAATTGAGATCAGATACGATTCTCATTGAGACAACATAATTGGAGTCGGGTTTTTCCATTGATTTAATTTGATATGGTACTAACGATGATTGGCATAATTAGTCCAACAAGGACTTAATTTCAAAGATTGACTTGGGAATATCAGTTTACTTGAGAGAAAATTAAGTTACAAGGGTTGGGTAGACTGTAACCAGCATGAATCCCGAAGTAAAACCTCTTACAATGATCGAAATGAATTGACCCAAAGCAAGACTTGAGGCTATTTTATTTAACTGATTTTCTTCTCTCAAATTTACTTTCTTTATTTTTCTAGATTTAATTTTTCACATTCACATTCACTTTTACTATTTTAAATTTATTTTAACTTTGCTCTCTCAAGTAAAATCCCCTCATTTTCTTTACTTCATCACCAAAGTCAGAATCAAAACCTCTCAACATAAAAAGCTCCCTAGTCCTAGTGGGTCCACCATTTTTCTCTTTACTACGCTTATTATTAATTTATTTTGATATTAAGGATTATTTATTGGACAAATTACAAACGATCTACTAGATTGACAACCAAAGATACTTTTCAAATTGATGCCATTGTAGGGGACTTCGACATAGTTACTGATTAAGATTTGTTTTGATTTATGACCAGGTAGAACCCGATAGAGCTAGTAGATGGAGAACCAGAGATCTCAACACTAGCTCGCTGAATTCACGGACAAATGATTCGACAAAGGATATAACAACGACAAAATAGAAATAACAAAAATCAGATCCAATACCTAACGCCACTTTCGATGCTGATACACATTTCACACTAGAAGAACCAGTTCCAATGGGGTGATCAAATAATTCAGGAACTAGGTGTGGCACCTGTCATTCAACAAGCATTATGCATCGCCTTCCCTCGTGGAGAGACTTCGAGTGAACCCACTTGAAGGGTTCACGAGATAAGTACACTATCTTTATAAAATAAAATCTATTAATTGACAGATGTGGTTAAATCTCTTGCTACATGTAAAATTGGAATAATTAAACTATGTGGAATATGCACAATGTCAGATCATCCAATAGACTGTTGTCCAATGTTACAAGAGGATGTTACTGCGCAAGTAAATACAATGGAAACTTTTCCAAGACCTCCCCAGAGACCTTACAATCTTCATGCCAACACTTACAATCCAGGTAGAGAGGTCATCCAAACTTCAGCTATGGAAAAACATGATACTAAATCAAGCATATCAACCAAGGCCATCTCCACCTTGTATCAACCACTGAAAACATCTTTGGAGACGATTGTAGAACGATTGGTGTTTTCCTAGGAGAAATATCAAATCAAGATCGGAGCTCACTTTCAAGAGCTTGACAAACAAATGAGTCAACTAGCACAAGCTGTGTGTCGATTGGAGTTGTAGGGGAAATTACCATCTCAAACTTAGTCGAACCCACGAGAAATCGTTAGTGTCATCACCCTTTGAAGTGGAATTGTTATCGCACCAGAGGTCCCAGAGAAAGTTACTATGAGATCCCATAAGAAGAAAGAAGATGAATCGCAAGCTACTCACACACCATCTGCCTATGTCGTTCCACCGAGGTTGGTTAAATGTGATAATCAAGTGGAAGAGAAAGAAATCCTTGAAGTGTTTTAGAAAGTGAAGATAAATATACCACTCCTCAAGGTAATCTGAAATGTACCGAGATATGCTAAATTTTTAAAGGAACTTTGCACAACCAAAAAAAGGCTTATTGGCAATGAGATGGTAAATCTAGGTGAAAACGTCTCAGCTGTTTTTCAACGTAAGCTTCCACCAAATTATAAGGACCAAGATATGTTCGCAATACCTTGTAAAATTGGTAACGGTGGAATTAAGTGTGTTATGTGTGATCTTGGTGATTCTATAAATGTTATGTCACTTTTTGCTTATTACTTACATAGTGTCGAGCCCTTGAAGGAAGCACGAGTGACAATCAACCTTGCTAATAGACCCTCCATTTACCCCGAAGGACTCCTTGAGAATGTGCTAGTTAAGGTACATGATTTAATATTTTCGGTTGATATCTACATGAGACATGAAAAATGACCGAACCAACACTTTCTCTGAAATTTTTCGTGGTTGTCCCTTTCTAAGCATGATGCATACCAAAATTGGCATCAGGAGTGGAATTCTTAACATAGAATTCAACAGTGTGGTTATTATATTTGACGTATACAAGGCGATGAAGTACCCAGATAATGTTATGAATACTAGTTTTGTTGATGTTTCTGATAATTTAGTAAATAAGTTCGTGGAAACTACCATATCCCATGATTTGTGCAAGAAATTGAAGGATAAAACGATGAATCTAGGGAGTTGAAAATATTTTGTTTGTGGAATCAGATTTGTGCTTCACTCCTTCAAAAACTAAATGGTTGTCTCCCATTTTTCAGGCACCAAAAATATAGTTGAAACAATTTTCAAAACGTTTGAAGAACTCATTTTTTGGTTAAGACGATGTATTGTCAGCTATTATTTTAGAAAAGCTTCAAAAGATGAAAAAGACCCGAAGAAATGCTTATGAGAATGTTCGAATCTTCAAGGTTAAAATGAAGGAACTTATTGATCATATAATTTCTCATAAAAAATTTCTTAGTTGGAAAAAGCGTATGAAATGGAGGAAGCATCTCTCGCATAACTTATAGTTTGAATCAAGTTGTCGAACTAACGACGTTAAACAAATAGCTCTAATGCGAGACAACCCATTTTTATTTTATTTTTTTGTTTAATTTTTATTTATTTTTATTATATTTTTTTAAATTTTCTTTGAATTTCAGGTATACCAAAAATTTTTTTTATCAAACTTAAATAGAATCGATTGGGATGTTTTCTTGGTCCACCATTGCCGCCAACCTTCACAAGTCTGCTTCCCACATTTTAACTCAAATATCAATTCTATTGGTGGATCCCATGAGTGAGTTTTTAAATTCAATTCTATTTCATTTCATTTTCTTCCCCCATTAACAGTTCATTTTAAACAAACTATGGGCCCCATTTCTTTTATTTTTTCCATTTACACACCTATTAAAATCTAAACCCTCAACCCATTTTTATTTTTCACACACCTTTTTCCCTTTTAAATAACCCTTGGGCCCACACATATTTTAAATCTTTTTCATAACCTAAATACCTTATCAATTTTTTTTAAAAGTTTTTAATCAAATCCCTTTCTTATTAAGCTTCTTCTCCGCCCACCCACTTTTTAATTCCTCTCTATTATTTACCACACCCCACGTGGCTTATTAAAATCTAAACCCTCCACCCATCTTTAATTTTCACTCTCAGCCTTTAGTCCCTCTTCTTGCTCCCATTTGTTGGTCTCGCGGCTGCACCATCAAACTAAACCAGTAGCAAGCATCACCTTCTCAACAGCACGTACCGATTCAGTTAATGTCCCAACCGCTGCTCCAATTGCTCCTTCGGCTAGCCATCACTCTCGGCACTCACACCTGTAGGAGAATGTCGACCCTTCTCATTCATAGTTGTGATCGTCATTAAAACATGGGGGAGTGTCTCTATTCCTTCTCATATGCCTTAAATTTTCGTAATTGGACAATACGCTTTAAGTGATAGAGTAGAGAATTGAATTTCATCTTGCTTTTTCATGTCAATTTAATTGGATATCTTGATGCCTATGTCTATTGTTTACCTTGGTTGACTTGTCTGTTTTGTCATAATCCCTTCGTAATACACCAGAATTTTGGCTAGTGACCAAAATGTAATTTTTGGCTAGTTACCAAAATGTAATTTTTGGCTAAAGTGTAATTTTGGGATTAGTTTAGGGATTAAAATGGTAATTTTTTGAAATAGAAATTTTATCTCGTAAATGAATGGTTTACCCCAAGAATGATATTTTTTGGGATTCTGATTTTTTATCCAAAATTTATATTAAAAGCTATAAAGCGATAAAGTCCGAGTTTCGGATAATCAGATCGAATCATTTTTTTTGAGAAATTTTGAAGGATTATAGAGAAATGTTAAAATTTTCCTTTAAATTATTAGAATTTAACATAGACCATTGGATTTAAGTTAATTTTTCCATGTTCAATCGAAATCATTGGATTCAAATGGTAAGATTGTATTTTTTAGAAAAGTGTAAGAATAAAGTTAGAAAATATGAAATTATTTGTTCATATTTGATTTAATGATGTTAGGATGATGATATATTATAGTAATTATCATGATTTATTAAGGGTAATTTTGTCATTTTCCATTAAATGATTTTTTTTAATTTTAATCCTTAAAATGACATGTATACTTAGATTTTTTACTTGAAAACTCTCCATCTTCTCCAAGTTGCTATTGTGGGTTCCTCCATAGGTAAGAAATATTTGTTTTTTCATTTTCAAGCCATTTTTTAGGTTTTTGAAATAAGGCATGAAGTAGGAAATTAACTTACATGAAATTCTCTATCATTATATACCATTTGTTCTTGTTTTCCATGCTTGAAACCTTGAATTTTTTAATTGGGTGGATGAAGGGGAGGTTAGGTTTTGATGTTTTAAGGTTGAATTATGATGTAGTTGATGTTGTTGAATCATTTCAATGCTTGAAAAGTGATGAAAAAAATATAAATGGTTAAATCAAGGTTTGGCTATTTAGGATTTTATGGAAATTTGAAGTTGAATTGAAATTAATATGATATTGATTGTGAAAGCTTGGAAATGATGTTTAGAAGTTGAATTCATGCTTGAATCAAGTTGGAGACCATGTATAGAGTGACAAGTTAGGTTCAACTATAAGGAATAAATTAGAGAAAACTATGGAAAAATTTACCTAAGGTTAGAAATTATGAATGAATGATTCTACAAGCTTTTGAGTGTTGTTTGGACTAATTTGGAAGTATGTAAAGGTTAGGGGACCAAATCACATAATTTTGAAAATATTATTTTGAAATGGAAATTGATTAGTGGTTGATGTGTGAAGTTTTAGGGGGACCAAATGTCTTACTCGTATTCGGGGTCGGATAGGAGAAATGGGTGTTACATTTATTGGTATCAAATCTATAGGTTTAGCCGGTTCTAGGCCTAAACCGAATCTCTTTTATATTGTAAAGTGAATACATGCCACTGGGATGTCATTGTTACTGATCTAGTGTTTAATTGATTGATGCCACTCCTTAATAATAAAAGTTGATAAGTATATGTATTAGATGTTTAAAATAGGAGGACTCGGCAGGAACCACTAATGATAGTAATGAGGTAAACCATGAGCCTCCTATTCGATCTGATATAGGTAGTGAACTAGTACAATAAGAGTGGCCATTCAAGAATAAAGAGATGAGAAATTTCATTAGAAATGATCACAAGTGATATAATAACGACTTACCTTTTAGGTTAGAGCGCAAGGGTGAATCATATTGGTAAAACGGTTGATTTTAAAGTACTCAAAACATTATGAGATCATGGTGGTTGACAAAAGGGTAAATTTGTTAACTAATGTGATTTCAGCAGTAACTGTCAAGAAGTTATTGTTGCATGGTTGTCAGGCTTTTTAACTAATGTGGTGGATACTAGAGCTTCAAAAGTTAAGTTGGAAGATATTCCAACGATTCAAGTGTATCTAGATTTATTTCTAGACGAGTTACCTAGTTTAGCTCCAGATCGAGAACTATAATTTAAAATAACGGTGCTACTAGATACTATGCATATATCGATGGCTACAAGCTTAATAGCTCCGACTGACCTCCGAGAATTAAAGACACAACTACAAGAATTGTTAGATCGAGATTTTATAAGACGAAGCATTTGAGTGTTTCATCTTGGGGAGCATTGACATTGTTTATGAAAAAGAAAGGCGGGTCTAGGCGATTATGTATAGATTTTTGACAGCTGAATAATGTGACAGTGAAGAATAAGCATCCTCCCCCAATATTCAATGAAATCTTTGATCAGTTAAGAGGCATATCAATGTTTTCTAAGATTGATATTTGATTTGGATATTATAAGTTAAAGATCAAAGAAGAATATATTCCTAAGACTACTTACAGGACTTGATATGGATATTATGAGTTTGCAGTCATGTCGTTTGGGTTAAAGAACGCTCTTGAAACATTTATGGATTTAACAAATTAAGTGTTTCAGCCATACTTGATCAAATTGTGGTAGTATGTATTGATGATAATTTAGTATGTTCTAAATCCAAGGAAGAACATAATTTGCACCTTTGCATAGTTCTTCAAGCTCTAAAAGAGAAAAAGCTATATTCTAAGCTATTAAAGTGTGAATTATGGTTATTTGAAGTTGCATTTCTTGGACATCTAGTTTCGATAGAAGGGATTACTCTAAATCCTAAGAAAGCACATATTATAGTTGAATGGACAACTCCAAATAATGTTTCTAAAGTTTAGAGTTTCATGGGACTTGTCGGTTATTATCAAAGGTTCATAAATAACTTCTCAATAGTTGCCTTCCCACTTAAAAAGTTATTGAGAAAGGATGTTCCATTTATTTGGACTGATAAATGCCAAGAAAACTTCGATACACTAAAAAAGATATTGATAGAAGCCCTAGTGCTAATTAAACCAAAATCCATAAAAATTATGTGATTTATAGTGACATGTCTCATAATGGTTTGGAATGCATACTAATAAAAGAAGGAAAATTTGTATCTTATATTTTAAGGCAACTTAAAATGAATGAGAGGAATTATCCTACTCAAGATTTAGAATTTATAGTAGTGATATTTTCTCTAAAGATATGACTTCATTACATGTATGGTGAAAGATGCATCCTAGAGGAAACAAAATGTATCACGACTTAAAAAGTCGATATTAGTAGTCAGGCATGAAAATGGTTGTAACACAGTTTGTTTCAAAATGCTTGACATGTCAACAAGTAAAAGCAGAGCATCAAGTGTCATCTAGATTGTTTCAACCTTTTTCTATTCCTTAATGAAAATGCGAAAGAGTTACAATGGAATTTGTCACAAGACTACCTTTGACACCCAATAAAATGGATTCTATTTGGGTAGTTGTGGATAGATTGACTAAGTCAGCACACTTCATTCGAATTCGAGTTGATTACTCTATATATAAGTATGTTGAATTGTATAGTTAAAAAATTATTCAATTACATGAAGTTCCTGTTTCGGTAATATCTGACAGAAATCTAAGATTTTACTTTGAGATTTTGAAAGTCTTTGCATAAGGCCTTGGGAACTTGACTTAACTTCATCACTTATTTTCATCCGCATAAGAATGGTCAATTAGAGTGAACTATTCAGATTTTGAAAGATATGCTAAGGGTATATGTGATTGAATTTAAAGGTTCATGAAAAAAAGTATTTGCCTTTAGCCGAGTTTGTTTATAACAATAGTTATCAAGGAAGTATTAAGATAGCTCCCTATGAAGTTTTATATGGAAGAAAGTGTCGAACACCAAAGAATTGGTATGAGCTTAAAGATCGAGATATAGTTAGTCTTGTTCTAATTAACGAAGTGGAAGACAAAGTGGAGATTTTACAAGATAATCTTAAAATTACAGCTGATTGAAAGAAATCTTATTCAGAATTAAAAAGAAGAGAGATAGATTATCAAGTTGGTGATAAAGTATTTCTTAAAGTACCACCTTCGAAAAGATACGAAAAATTGAACGAAAAGGTAAATTAAGACTGAGATTTTTTTACCTATATAATATTATGAAAAGAGTTAGTCCGGTGGCCTATCAATTTGCGCTACCCCTATAATGGATAAGATTTACAATGTACTTCATGTATCAATGCTTCGAAGGTATCGTTTGGATCCTTCACATGTTATCACATCGGAGGAGATAGAGAATCAACCAGATTTGACATTCAAAGAAAAACATGTAGAGATATTAAAGTAAGAAGTCAAAGAGCTGAGGAATTAAGTGATACTACTCATTGCAAGATGAAAAAGCAGTATCTTTATCCTTTATATCAAGTATGTGTTTAAAAATCGAGGACGGATTTTCTCAATGAAGGATAATATTAATACCCCAAAAATTTTTTCTAGTTACCAAAATATAATTTTTAAAAGTTTAGTGGCCAAAATGTAAATTTGGGAAAGTTTAGGAACCAAAGTGATTGTTTTCTCAACAAGAAATTTTATCTCGTAAATGAATAATTTACCCCAAGAATGATATTTTAATGGGATTCGGATTTTTGATCCGTAATTTATATTAAAAGTTATAAAACAATAAAGTCCGAGAAAAATTTGGATAGTGGGATCGAATCAGATTTTTTATACTTTTTTAAGGATGATATAGAGAGGTTCAAAATGTTATTTTCATATTTTAAATTATTAGAATTGAACATAGACCATTAGATTTAAGTTGATTTTCCATGTTAAATCGGGGCCGTTGGAATAAAATGGAAAGAATGTAATTTTTGGAAAACTGCAAGGGAAAAGTTAGAAAATATGAAAATATTTGTTCAAATTTGACTTGATGATGTTAGGATAATGATATCAATATATTTGTTCAAGATTGTATTTTTCATTTTCTATTAAATGATTTTTTTATTCATTTTAATCCTTAATATGACAAGTATACTTAGATTTTTTTTACTGGAAATCTCATGAAAACTCTTTATCTTCTCCAAGTTGCTATCATGAGTTCCTCCATAGGTAAGAAATATTTATTTTTTCCCATTTTCAAGCCATTTTGTTAGGTTTCTGAAAGAAGACATGAAATAGGAAATTAACCTACATGAAATTCTTTATCATTTGGTACCATTTGTTCATGTTTTCCATGCTTGAAACCCTCAATTCTTGAATTGGGTGGATGAAGGGGGGTTAGGTTTTGATGTTTTAGGTTGGATTATTTCCATGCTTGAAAAGTGATGAAAAACAATTAGAAATGGTTAAAATCAAGGTTTTGCCATTTAGGGTTTTTATGGAAAATTGAAGTTGAATTGAAATTGATTGTGAAAGCTTGGAAATGATGTTTAGAAGTTGAATTCATGCTTAAATCAAGTTGGAGACCATGTATAAAGTGACGAGTCAGGTTCGACTCTAAGGAATAAATTAGGGGAAATATAAAAAAAATTCCCTAAGGTTAGAAATGATGAATGAATGATTCTACAAGCTTTAGAATATTGTTTGGACCAATTTGGAAGTTTGTAAATGTTAGGGGACCAAATCTTATAATGTTGAAAACATTGGTTTAAAACGGAAATTGATTAAAAGTTGATATGTGAAGTTTAAATGTATTTATGAAATGTTTGATCATGTCATTAGAAACTTGAATTTGAAGTTAAAAGGTAAGGGACCATTTTGAATAAATTAAAAATATTGAGATGAACTCTAAAAGCATTCAGTTTAGTGGTTAAATTTTGAGATCGAAATGGTTATGTAATTTATTCCTTGAATTGGACGTTGGGAGAATTGAAGTTATATTTCGAAGTTCTAAGGTAGACATTTATGTTATAAAATAGAATAAGTATCGAAAGAAGTTTTGGGGAAACTCTAGTAAAAAGATTCTTGAAAAAGATTCTTAAAACTCTAGGTAAATTACCTCGGTTCGTATAAGAATAATCGGGTTCTCCATTACTAGTAAACAGATTCTTGAAAAAGGCAACAACTCTACGTTGCAACTCCCTTTGATCCGAAGTCCACGTATCATCCTCTTTTCTTAACATCAAAACCGCATTTTGCCGCTTTCGGGCTTTCCTGCACCTGCACGCATGGAAATATTTAGTAATTCGATCACCTGCAATAATCCAATTACATCTTGATTTTTTCCTCCAAAGGCTCTCTTTTTTCTCCAAAATACCATCTTATTTGACTTTCAACTCTCTCTCCAAATCCGAAAGGAAATATGATTTTTTGTCCATCAATGCTAATTTAGTTCCTTTAAGACGCGCCAAAGAACCGAAGGTGGAACAATTCCAATCCTTATGGACAGAGCAAAAAGTCTCCAACTTCGGGACCACATCACCCCCTTCAGCCCAATTCTCTTGTAATAAATCACCAAACTCCGGATGCTTTTGCCATGGAAAAAGAAATCGGAATGAGATGCTTTTCGATATAGCCATATCCAAATGCATTTTCAACAAAATCGAACGATGATCAGATCCCAAATGAGGAAGATGATAGACCACAGTTTTCGACAAAGATTGAAACACCTTAAATTTAGCAAACAACGATTCAAGCACTAGTGTAACAAACCCGTGGACCAGGTAAAATAAGGTCCTCGAAAATTAATTTCAATAAGAGCGTTGCGTTGAGTGAAATCGATAAATCCCTTGCTTGGTCGATTCCTCCTCATTACCCCACCCATTCTATCATCTGAACTCAAAATTGCATTAAAATCATCACCTAACACCCAAGGTAAATTCTTGCCATGATCTAAATCCTCTAGCTGCTGCCAAAGACTTTTCCGCACTGTAAAATGTGGATTAGCATATATTGCTACAACAAAGACTCAATGCGAAAATCATGGAACTTTCATTGCCGCATGTATGAATTGATTCGAGATACTAAGGATTTCCACTAAAACATCATTCTTCCATAATAACCAAAATCCCACATACGAGCATAGAGAAAAAAGCAAAAGAAAAAACAAAGAAAAAGGGACAAGAAGAACATGCAAAAAAATCCATCAAGTCAAATGACGTGTTGACTTGAAGATCATAGAACATCAAGAGAAAGACACATACGAGCATATCCAAATTGAGCAAAACAGGATTGAAAGCATCAGAATGAATTGATCATTGGTTCAATTACCCTTAAACATTTGTTTGGGCCTTTTATCCTTTTATTTCATAACCGTGAACCATAGCCTACATTATGTGCCTTAAAAGTCCCTTCTAATCATACATGAATTTCTAAACAGAAGAGACTATCTTCAGATTTTATCTCGCCCATTAGAATTAATCTTTTATTTACAAAAGGTTTTCTAAAATCTTTAATGCATGATAAAAAAAACAAAGGGGGTTCGAGACGTAAATTCTGAATAACGTCTTGAAACCAAAGGAGGATTGGAGTTGAAAACTTGAAAAAGGCGGCTCAAATATGAAGATGGTGCATCTATTGCATTGAAGGCGATCGTATAAATCTCTTGATAAGGCATTGCACAACCTGAATGAGAACATCAAAGCTAGGAGTCAGAGAACACTTCCAATAAATGAGTACATAAGCTACTTCATCATATCAGCGAACATCAAATAAATAAGAAAGGCAAACCATTGACCAAAGATAACAACTTGAGACTTTTTTATTCTTTACTTACTTAAACATACCTCAAAGATAGCAATAATATTGACAATTGTGAAATAGCTATAATTTATTGAAGGGTTAAAAGTGTAAATAATTCTTTGATATCCAATGAAATCTTGTTTTATAATTTACTTCAATTATAAAACCTAAAAAGGGGCAATATTTTCAAATCTTTGATTAAACATTTTTCAAAACTCTTTTAATTGATATTTTCATACTTTTGAAAATAAAAAAGAAGAAGAGGAAAAACGTTTTTCAAACAAGACAATCTCTCTGAGTTGATCTTGGTAGTTGACATGTGGCTCTCAGACACAAAGCTCGTGCTTAGAATCAGTGTTGAAGAAAGAAGTGATGAACAATGGGGCATCTTTGGAGATTTAACATTGAATGTTAGGGAATCTTTGGGGATTAAACATCCTTAATTGAACGATCAGATCTTCTGAAGGCCTTTCCTCCACCTGCAGGAACAAACAGACTATCGATCGCCTTTGAGATTGTTTCTCTCGAAACAAAGGGTCGTCACTCTTGAGACAAGTTTTCTTAAAAACAAAATTTGTTTCGCTTGAGACATATTTCGCAAAAAACAAATTTCGTCTTGCTTGAGAAAATTTCTTTCAAAATAAATTTCCTCTCACATAAGACATTTTTCCTTTGAGAAACAAATTTAGAGCTTGTTTAACTTAAAACAAAGTTGATCTCACTTGAGATAGTTTTTCTCAAAAAAAGCTTTGTTTCACTTGAGAAAGTCTTCCTTAAGACAAACTTTAAAATTTTTTCTCTTGAAAAATCTTTGATATCATTTCCCTTGAAATTTTTTATCTCTATTGAGATAGTTTCTCTTGAAACACCCATCTTTGAGATCGTTTCCATTGAAACGCATTTTGTCTCCTTGAAATAACTTCTCTTAAAGCATCATCTTTGAGTCGATTTCTCTTGAAACCAAAATCCCTAAAGATGGCATGATGTCCTCATCACATAGGAACTGTTTCATCCCCCGACCAGACCTCCTTATCACGTAGGAGCTGTGTCATCCCTAGATAACCAGTCGTCCTCATCATGTAGGAACAGTGTTATCATCCCTAAAGATGGCCTCTTTCCTCATCACGTAAGACCCGTGTTATCCACTGACTAGACCTCCTCATCACGTAGGAGCCGTGTCACCCCTAGATAACCAGTCGTCCTCATCGTATAGAAACCATGCTATCACCCTCCATAAAGATGTCATGCCATCTTCATCGCGTAGGAACCGTGTCGTCCACTGACCAGATCTCTTCTTCACGTAGGAGTCGTGTCACCTTTAGATGATCAGACCTCTTCATCACGTATGAGTCGTGTCGTCCCCACCAACAAACACACCATATTTTAAACCAAAAAAAGAGAATCGGAAAAAAACTTGTTATCTTTTTCGTCTTTACCCTATTCTTGTTAGCACAAGAATGTGCAAAGAAGGCCAACTGTAGACACCCGTTTGTTTCGGGTCTCAAAAAAAATTATTAATTATATTATTATTATTATTATTTAATTTACATTTTATATTTTGTATAGGACTTGAAGCCCAATCCCGTAGAAGTTGCCCCAGGCCCAATACACAAGCCCAGCAGATTACAACACCAGCTGTTAAACCAGACTTGAACCGGCCCAACTGTAACTCGGGTCAAGCCCAGGGTCCGATCCAGACCCAACCTGAACCATCCTATAGAGTAACCCTAAGCAAATTAGGGTTTCTACCCTAATCCCCTAACCTTAAAGCAACCGCCACCAATGAGTAATCAGCTACCAACCAGGCCCGTGGACTTTTCCGTTTATTCTTCCACCGACGTGTGAGCCACCGCCAAGCCATCGCTTAAACTCTGATCGAGCTAATCGATCATCCACAGTGAAAACAAGTCACCAAACACATCAAATGGAAGTAATTTACATCAACAGTAAAAGCAACCCCATAAAAATGAAAAAACAAATCTAAAGTAGTTTTCCCGAGGAGATCTCTTCGATAGCATTATCATATCCATCACCAGAGGCACATGCAATATAAAAAGCAGAAAAAGAGAGAGGAGATGAAAAAAAGAGTATTCGGGGGAAGAAAAAAATACAGCGAGAGAATTAAAAAAAGATGAGAGAAAACAGAAGAAAAAAGGGATAAAAAGAGACATAAAAACATCAAAGAAAAAAGAAGAGAGCAGAGAGAGCTTACCGAGGAGGGTGGTTTGTCGGAGGAAAGTCAGGAGTCCAAATGTCGTCGTGTTCAAAGGTTTTCAAAAGGTAAAATCTTTGGATCTAAAGGGTTATATTGTTTTTAGGTTAGGTGGAGGAGGTTTTTGGGTTGAGGGTGAGAGGATGAAGGTTTTGGGATGTTCGGGGTCGCGTTGACCGTCGTGCACCACCGACGACGGTGACCTTTCTCTCTTCTGATAAGAGAGTTGAGTGAGTTTTTAGAGCTATCTCTCTCTTCTCTCGTCTAAAATGGAAACAAATGAAAGGCTTAGGCCGTTTTTGGCCTTAGATTTTATAGATATACTAAAAGTGAAACAACGTATTTTCGTCCCCCTTCTCTCTGTGTTTTTTGAGGTTTTTGGAGAAAAAACACTTTTAGTCCCCCTATTTTGTAATTTCACCTGTTTGTTTTAATTTATGTGGGCAAATTATAGTTTAGGTCCCCTATATTTGTAATGTCCTGTTATTAGTCATTTAATGAAGTTCTAATTTCTTTGTTTTCGAGCATTCATTTTTCAGAACTTATGTTTTAGTACTGTTATTGAATGTTATGTCATTTTTGTAAATATTTTACTTTAGTCCCAATGTTTATAAATGTTTCATTTTAGTTACTAATTTCATGTAGTGTATTTTTATTTCGCATTCGAATCTGGCCATGACATTTGTAAATATTATATTTTAGTCATTGTTTGGCATTTAGGATTAATTATTGTTTGGTCCTTTATGTTTCTGGTTATTTTATTTCGGTCCAAAATATAATTTATGGGTTATTTTCATTTTTGATACATGTATCATTTAATATTTGCTATATGGGCTCTGGTTTATTTGTAATTACCGTTTAGCCCTTTAAGTTTCAATTTTAGCTATTTTATTCTTTTAAGTTTCTATTTTTACTATTGTAATCATTTAAGTTTCTGTTTTTCCTATTTTGGTCCTTAAGTTTTTGTAAATCATATTTTGGTCCTTTAAATTTTTATTGTTATGTTTTAATCCCTTATGAATGTATATATTTATCAGGTTGTATATTTTTAGGTATAACATTAAATAAATGTTATTATTTTATGTTGTAAATATTTTATTTTATATTTCTCATCGCATTTGTTTCTATTATATTTCCTTAGATATTAATATCATTCGAATATTTCAAGAACACTTATACGTAGAATGAGCATGGAAAGCATCACTTGGTCGAGATGGTGCGATCCGATAGGACATTTTAACGACATGAGAACTTGAAATAAAATCTAATTTATTTTATTAATTAATATGTTTTTATTCAAATGATGCAATGTACATTTCAAAAACATCAATTTGTTTATTTTATGCAAATGATGATTTTCAATTTATATTCGATTCGTAATTTTTTTAAAATCAATGAGGACAAAATATTCTTTAACAATGAAAAATAGTTTAAATTGCTTTCCTGACGGAGGATTGCAAATTTCAAGATTTTTTATCAAGTTAAAGGATTTTCTTTAAATAATTAACTTGAAGTAAATTAATTACATTTCAATAAACGGATCATATTTTAACTTTACATTCGATTTATAATTTCCACTGCTATGAAAAAATGTAAGCGACACAGTACCAATGTTTGGCGCTGTGGGGGTGCTAATCCTTCCCCACACGTAACCGACTCCCGAACCCGTTTAAAACGAATCTTTGGTATCATAGACCGAATTTTGCCTTGAAAAATGATTTTTTCTTAATATTGTTTTAAAAGACGTTTTTTAGGTATTCGACTTACCTAACCCAAAGGTTGATGGCTACTCCCTTTCTTATTTAAGTCCAATTAATCCAAAATCACCAAAATTTTCAAAATAAAGTCATAACCGTTTTTAAAATAATATTTTAATTGTTTTATTAAAAAATTGGTTATGACAATCTACACATACTATTATTTGTTTATCTTACAAAACTAATGATCCCTTAGTTCAAATTTTTATTATAGGTCCCTAGTGCATTACTAATTGATTAGTTTGGGAGAGGAAATTATAATATAAGTAACAAAACCAAAAACTTACACTGCTTATCTCAAGACTTATTTTTGACTCTGAGCAGTGAGTAGAAATTTTAAAAATAAGACTCGTAGAATGAAACAATATTCTTTAATTTAAAAATTTAATTTAATATTTTTTAATAAATCATAGAAAATAAGTAAACTTTATCCACTACATTATTTTATTAAGAAAATACAACTAAAATAATAAGGAGTATTCACTAACTTACAAGATTATCACTTGAAAAATCTAATCCTTCTAACATTATTTGAAGCAAATTCTTCAATCAAATCTTCATAAGCAACTTTATCCAAAAATCACATTCTCGATTGTCACCAAAGCTAGTCTATTAAAACTTTCATGTGACATAGAATTACGCAAGTAAGATTTGAGCAATTTTAAATTAAAAAAACTTCTTTAGTCTGTAGCAATTGTCACATGAATAGTTAACTATATTCTATACGCAATAATTGCATTAAGAAAACAATCAATACGCTTCAAAAACTTTAAAATATCAAGAGCCCTAATTTTTCTTTGGACAAAACTTCTTGAAGTAACTTCAACTACACATATAAGGCATAACCATGAATATCATATTTATCACAATTCTTAAATGCATCTTCGAAACGAAAACAACAAGATTTTAGACTCGGATATCTAGTAAATGTAATTTGTCATAAAAAAATTGAAAATCAAACACATTTTCATATTGTTCGTATTGTTTAAACCTCCTATCAAGTGAAACAATTATTTGATTAATTATGCCATTAAAATAATTAATTCTAAAAGACTCTTTTGCACATTGTGGACTCTCATAATTTAAATTCTCATCAAATTGTCATTTTCTTTTAATTTGACACCTTTGAGAAAACAATTGATCAATTTCCATATCAATTGCAAGTTCCTTAGCAACTTCAAGAGCATATTTTTTGATTGTAACTTTTTCTAACCGAATTGACAACATATAACAAATCATACCAAATACCATTTTCACTATAAACTCAAAATCACCAAGCACGTTATTGACTAAATATTTAGCTTTGTTTCTTATTGTAGAATCTTTATCACTATTAGCAACTCTAAGCAAAATTTCTCTTATATATGAAATCTTATTGCTTTTACATTATCAACACGACTCTTCCAATGAGTAGAAGACATTAATTTAAGAGTTAAGTCTTTTACATTTCCCTTTTAAAATTTGTCATCTTTTTTTAGAATTTACAAATATAGTATAAATTTATTATATAACACAAAAAAAATTCCTAGCTTTTCTAGAATTGTTGGCCATGTCACATAACATTAAATTAAGGTTATGGGCACTATAAAAAGTATAAAAAGCTCTACGATTCAAATCTAAAAGTTTCCTTTGCACTCCTTGATTTTGTTCTTTCATATTTGATCAATTATCATAGCTTTGTCCATGCACATCATTCACATCCAAAAAAACTTAAAAAATGATTCTTCTATGCTAACACAATTAGAAGAAACATTCACATGCCTTAAAATAAAGACATTTTCTCTTGGTGACTAATATGAAAAATTCAATCAAGTATCCCAAAAATATTTAACATATTTTATTTTCTTAACAATTTCATATATAATCGCATATTAAAGCAAAATAATCAACTCATTTTAAATGTTGTGAGTAAGGTAATAAACATGAATCTCATCACCAGTAATACGATGAACATGCTCTTCAATAATAGGATCAAACTCAACTAATATTTCAAATTAATCCCAAAACACTTCAATTGCTATTTTGATATAATTTCTCATTACTATCACGAAGTTCTATATTATGTTTTACAAGACACTTTACAATTGAAATATTTCTCAGTAAGATACTTTCCCATTGTTTTTTTCCTTTTTAAGTTGTTTTTGAGTTACTTTATCAATAATTATGTTTTTAAGTCTTAAACACAATTCATATCAAGTGGTCATATTTTGGACATGCTCTATATCAGTTTCAAGCTCTTTAATTCTAACACAAAGATGTTCCCAGATACTATATCTTTCATCTACTAAATGAACTCTACCACACCCTTTCTTAAATAATTGGAAACAAAAAAAATATCTATCGAGGTTTTTTTTAATATACAGAAACCAATTTCTATCACATTTTTCTCCACTTGGTAGTATTCTAGTGTAGAATGAGGTACACAATTCTTTTCCAATTTTATCTTTAACACTTTTAACAGTAGATAAGTCTCTTTTAAAACCTTTTATCGCTAAAATATCAATCATTTAAGAATCTAAAGCATCTCAGTTTCTATGATCAAATATATTAAACGTATGATACACAATGTCTTCAAAAGCATTAGCATTATCAACATCCCCATTATTAGCCTTATCAACATCTACATGCACAATATTAGAATGTCCAACATCAACAATAAAGGTATTTTTCTCATTTACATGCACATCCTCATCACCATTTTCATTATTATTATTTAAATGTACATTATCATCAATGTTAACATTATTATCATCGATAATATCAATATTAGAATCACCAATATTAATAATATTTTTATTTTCAGACATTGGCGACTCATTCATAAAAAATTTATCAAGTGTTCTTCTTTGAGATTGAGTTAACTCATCGATTATTTTTTTCTTTTTATGCTTTTCACATTCAGAGTTATACTTTATTAAAGAAGCATAATTAAATAATTATAAATTGTATGTATAAAATGAAAAATAAAACTAAAATTAATCAAATACATAGACACAATCACTACACATATATCCTAAACGGCTAGGCCAATAGTTGGAACATGTAAAACATAAAATTTCTAGAATAATTGAATAGTTAATAGGAAAGAGTTTAAGCAATACAACATGGTTTTTAAGTCAAATAATTTCCTTGTTACTGTAAAAATTAGCAAAATTCAAAAGCTTAAAACATATAATGTTCTTATTCTTCTCGAATTTGAATGAACTAAATTGTGGGTATGGTATGAAAAAAATTAAAGAATATTTAATAAATTTAAGAATGTATTGTTATTAAAAAAAAGTTAAATAATTTTAAATAGATTGAAGGATGGATTGATGTTTGAGAAGAAGAGTTAAATTATTTTCAATAAATTGAAGAATGTGATTTGAGGAAATGTGACAATTGAATAAATGAGAAAGAAGGAGTATAACAATGGAAAATTGAACATATTAAATTATTTTACCGTTGAGTACTTGTTTATGTTTAAAATTAAGGGTATTTTATATTTGATAAATTAAAAGGACTGACTTTTTTCTCTTTGTTTTCAAGTTTAAACTCAATGTTTAAAGCTTGGTCACTCATGTAGGTGCAAGTTGACCAAAAAAAGAGTGTAGCTATTAAAATAATATTGGGCCCCTTATCAATTAAATATATGTAGAATTATATATATATAAGAGATAAATTAAATATGAGCCCTTATAATATGACATATTACTTTTGAGAATGTAAAAAGTACATGGGATGGGGGTCTCTATAAAACCTCAAATTACGAGTTAGTAGTTTCGGGTTTACTCAAGAGGTATATGGACCTTGTGGAGTTTGTAATTGAAGTCGTTAGACATAGAGCGAGCTTATAGGACTGAGAATTGGACTCAAGAGGTAGCTTATACATAGAGTTTGTAATTTGAAGATGAGAGCTTTTTTATCTGCTTTCATCTTTTTATCTTTATTTCTTCATTCTCATTTATCTTCTTCCTTATATTCCACTCCATCTCCATATCTTAAAGGTAAGTTCTTGAAATTATGTTATACTTCTTTTAAGCTTTAAATCTTTTATAAATTCTCCAACAACCTTGTTTTGAAGATTCAAGCCTTGGGTTTACTATTTTGTTAGAGAAAGTGAATGTTTTCCATCCAAGTCTTATATAAGAGTGATAACTAGCTAAATGTACTTCATTTTGGGATTTTTTTAACCAAGGTAGTGTATTTTTCATCCTTTTTGGTGTTAAGGCTTTCATAAGTATAAATATTTTTTAGATTTAAGTATTTGAGCTTTTTAGGGTTTATGCTTGATTTATGCCATAGATGATGTTTTTGATGTAAAACATATATTTTTATGGTTCTTATTTTTTGCACATAACTTCCCTAAGCATTATCACATTATTTAGGATCAAACTAAAACATTTGGTATGATTTTTGGGTATTTTATAAGCTTAAATAAGGTAGTTCTAGGTTTGAGTACCGATACTAGATGAACAAAATAAATACTTAATGAACTGGGATGATTTCTAAGCATTTTATACATGGAGTATCAATACTACTGCCCTGGTATCGACACTAAGGGTGTTAGTATCAATACTGGGAGAAAAGTTAACAAAGAGAAGTTGTTTATTGTATTGATACTTATATCGGTATCAATACTTGACCTAAGGGTATCGATACTACTCATTTCGGATGGTTGATTCAACTTTGTTAAGGCCCGTGAAAGTTATGAATGGTTTGTAATGGTGGAACTTAATATGTGGGGACATAAATGGTAAAAGGTTCCTAGAAATACTCTTAGAAGTTGGCTACAATCGAATCGTGAATCATGAATTGCGTAGACACTATCCGAGAGACAAAAATGACTAAAATGCCATTTAGTGTTAAATGACCAGAATACAGAAGCTTAACAAACTAACATAGATAACAGACTAATAAATCCTTACATAACATTCTAAATAAGATGACAAACGAGATATCATCTAGTGAGGGGATGACCTTACTTTAGTATGTCGAGTTATGCTAGTGTGTGGTGAATCTACCTCAATTACCTCAGTGGGTCATTGTCAATAGTGTGTAGCTAGTCTACCTCAGTTGCCCTCGTGGGGCATTGTCAGTGTTTTGTGGCCTTGAGCCCACAGTCATGCATGTATAGTTGCATTAGTCTAGTATAATAAATATCCCTAAAGATTCGCTTGACGACTATGTCTGATTGAGCCAATACTTCAGTTGAGCAGAGATTGTACCAATGCTATAAGATCATCATATTCCCCTCTATGATATACTGATTTCTATGTGAGATTAATAGATCGTTTAGTAACTTAGTGGGAATTTTATCAATGCCATGTGACTACTGGGTTCCCTCAACTAACTAGTATATGATGGTTATGTGAGACCAAATACTAGTAATTGTCATATTCAAACAATGCGAAGTAGTGAATCATGACTCGTATTCAGATAATGCAAAGCAGAGTGAGTCATAAGTCACATATAGAGAATGCATAATATTTATATGTATTGGGGTTAGAGACCCAATAAAGGTGAAGTTATGGTCAGTCCCTTAGCATAGGGTTAAGGGAAGCATGAGACTCAACCTTTAGTGATATAATAGTTAAACCTTAAGTAGGAAACACTTGATTATGTTCATGCATGTACCTATTGTTTAGATCCAAATCTTTAGCTAGCTTGTGTTTGTGAATCTCATAATGTTACTCTAGATTAACAATTATACTACTAGGCTTTGTAAGCTCAAAGTGTAGATGCTTCCATTCATAAGTTATTAGCATGAACCATTCTTGGAGCATCGCCACATTAGGAATTCTAGCATATCTCCCTGAGTATTGTACTTTAGCTTTAGTGGGCATGTACATTCATAGAAAAATACTAATGTTTTTATTTTATAAACTCTAAATTTGAATTATTTTGTTTTTAAACAATGTGTCACAAAGCTCTAGTTTATAAAAGGGTTTTATAGTATTCATGTATATCTATTTTGACACCATCTATAATGTTTTGAAGTGAAAATAAATAAGTTTAGAAAATTTAGGGTTGCCTCGATAGTCCATTATGGTACTTTAGGACTAATCAAGCTTAGGGTATTACATTTAGTGATACCAGGGAATCAAGTTGAGTCATTCCTAAGACCTAGTGATTAGTTATAATAAGATTTCAGTGAATACATGCCCCAAATATTGAAACCACTCGCATAAGTATAGAATCCAGGTGGTTCTTACTTTATTTTATTGTGTTGTAGAAATTTGCAATGGCTGATAAATCTAAGCATAGTGATAACTCTACAAAAGAAATATCTTTTAAGATCCTTTTACCTAGGTTAGGTTTGAACTTTGGCATCATTAGGAGCATATATGATCATGTGTGCTTACTTTTGCATCATTTACGTTAGAGAGGTGCTTTGGGCTGATTTTGATTTTATTGCTTGAAAATGATACACTGATGATGTAGCATTGCTTGAAGTTATAAGTAATGTTATACAGAGGCTGCAGCAACTACTGACTCACCAGGTGGTTAGAAGAATATTCTGGAATGGACAACTAGAAGGGGGTAATTGTCAAGTGATAAAAATACCTGAAACGTGGAGGAAACCCATTGGTTGAAGGTCAAAATCCTTAGCTTATAAATTGGAGAGATCTTTCCATCATTTCATATCATATTTTCTACCTTTAATTATTTCTATCATATACTTTCGATCAACTATGATAGCTTACGTCCCTTGTCGGGGAGCACTACAACAGCCTAAGAGCTTTTTCGATTAACATCAACGATCTACAAGTGTCATTTTTTGCTCTTGATCTTCATTAGAGATAGATAAGTAGCAAGTGGTTTTGAATTTTATGTTATTTCTGTGGATCATATTTGGGTTATGAACTTATCTATTTGTGGACAATTTTTAATTATGTTTTATGTTTTGACTTTATATTTTGCGCTATTATGCTTATAAAGATAGTTGTAGAGATATGAATATCTTCAAGAATGTTTATTGATGATGTTTAGAGATAAAAATCATCAATAGATGTACTACTTTTTTTAACCTTTGGTTTGTTGAGATGCAAGTTTCCATGTGAGATATATGTTGCCCAAATATCTAGCATTGTTAATAGATAATTTATTAAGTCAATGAGTGTTTGTTTATGTCTATTAGATAATGTTAATCATTGCTAGATGCATAAACATTTAGTTCTAGACATATTTGTAATTGAAGTTGCCAAGTATTTTCCCAATCCATTAAATCCTTGACCTAATGCTCTCGCTAATGTTGTAACACTGCCTGATATTTTTTAGATTTGAATTTTACTTTTAGCCAATAGATTGATTCTAATTCCCTCAATTTTAAGAATATTTCCATAACTTTTTTGTAACATAATGCTCTCTATGGGTTCGACACTCGAAGTTTTCTAGCTTCCATTTTATTACTTGATTTACAACACGTACACTTGCGTATATTACTATATCACTTTCGTAGCATCAACTTTTGACAAAATTTTTGAGGAGAATTTGTTTTGCATAAGATTTATTTCTTTTGATTATTTACTTGTTCCTTTTGTTTTTTAGGTATCTATTTTATTTGCTTGTTTTTTTTTTTGGTTTATGATCCATGGAGATAGTGAGCTAGAACCGTTTGATATCGAAATTGAGAGAACTTTCTTTCACCATATAAGAGAAGCTAATCGTAATCTAGAAAACATGGTTGGAAAAGGTAGAGGTAATAATGCTTTACTGTCATTACCACATGCTACTAATTGCTAGCTTGTAATGGAGTTGAGCAACAAGAATTTTATAAAATGGATTATCATAATCGACCTATTCGAGAGCACGTTGTTCCAACACTAGATAATTTGTACCCTGGCATTGTTTGACCAATCATTCACTAAAGATTATCGAGCGCATCTTTGTGCATTTTTTAAGTGTGATGCTTTTGTTCAGTAAGGAGTCCCTGAAAAAGAACTAAAGCTGAAGTTGTTTCCTTATTCTCTACGTGATAAAGTCAGAACATAGTTGAATTTCCTTCTGGTGCTATAGCATCCTAAAATGAGTTAGCAAAAAAATATTAATGTGATTAAATCTATCAAATATGAATGCAAAGATACGAATTGTCTTTTAAAAAACTAGAAGATGACAATTTGTACGAGGCTTGGGAAAGATTCAAAAATTTGTTGCGAAAATGCCTGATGCATGGATTCTCACATTAGACTCAAATGGAGATGTTTTATAAGGGTTTTAATATGCAAATTCAAATGGTGGTAAATGCTTATGCTAATGGAGCATTGTTGGATAAGAAGTAAAATGAGGCTCATGCTATTCTAGAATGAATATCTAACAATGATTATCAGTACCCCAATATGAGGAACATGTTTGATCGATGTAATAGTACAGTAGTAGATACTAATGCTTTCAAATTGTTTCTCAATACGAGATATATATATAGTGATGATCACAACTACGAGGAATGCCCCCAAAATACTAAATCTATTTACTATGTGAGGAATTACAATATGAATGATAGTTCCTATGGAAACACTCATAATTCCATCTACCGCAACCATCCTAATTTATCTTGGAGAAGTCAAAATGTTTCCAATCTATAGTAATAACATTACAATCTGCAGTAGATGCCCCAACCTCAGTTACATCAACAAGCTCTACAACCACAACAACACTTGAATTATGAAGGATAACATTATACTCAAGCTATTAATCTTACATCTCTTGAAGTATTCATGAAGTAATATGTGGTAAGTCAATCAGCATCATTAAGAGCTCTAGAGAATCAAGTTGGGTAATTGGTGAATGCCTTGAGTAGTAGACAACAAGGAACGCTGTCTAATGACATTGAAAAACCTAAGCAATAAGGGAAGACTCAATGCAATAAGCATTGTAAGGCCATTACAACTCGAAGTGGTCTCCACATTGGAAAACCTATTGGAGAACCTAAGAAAATGGATGATAAGATGCATGATAAAGGTATGACCATAGAAGTTGATCTTGAAACACCTCACATTGATGTTACAACAAGTGAAACTGGACAATGTAGCAACTCAAGGCCATTTCTAGCAGCAATGACAACCACACTGTCATATATAATGTCACCTCTAATGCCTCAATAATTAAATTAAAGACCTCTACCAATTTTATCTTCAAAGATTCAAGAAAACTAAGGAGGATCAATAATGACGAGCATTTATTGAAGTGCTCAAGGAACTGGCCATCAACATCCCATTGATTGATAAAGCAAAAATCGAATTACATTAAGTTTATGAAACAAGTTATTTCTAAGAAAAGAAAACTTGGAGAATTTGAAAATGGCGCACTTACCTAAGGACGTAGTGCTATGTCCACAAGTATATTGCCACAACAACTCAAGGATTCAGGGAATTTCACTATTTCTTACATTATTTGTGGTGAATTTGTAGGAAAAACATTATATGACTAAGATGGAAGCATTAACCTAATGCAATGGTCAATTTTTAGGAAATTTGGGTGTCGAGAAGCTAGACCCACCTCCGTTACTTTTCAGCTTATTGATCGATCAAACGTGAATCCTAGTGGCATTATTGAGAATACATTAGCTAGAGTGAAAAAGTTTATCTTTCAACAAATTTTATCATTTTGGATTCTGAAGTCGACAAGGAGGTTCCCATCATACTATTTCGACCATTCCTTGCCACCAGCTGAGCATTGATCAATTTTGAAATATAGGAACTTACTATATAGTTGAATGATGAAGACATTATTTTTAATGTCTTGAATAATGTTTCTTATGTTGATGATAATGATGAATGTTATTCAATTGATATTATTGATATGTTCATGCAAGAGGATTGGGATAAATTTCACAATATGAACACTGCTAACAACCATGTTGTGATAACTGAGGAGATACCCAAGGATAAGGAGGTTGAAGGAAAATACATGCAATATTTTGAACCATTATAACTAAAAAATAAACCTATTCAAGTTCTAAATTCTTCAATTTAAGAGCCGCCCATATTGAATTTGAAGCCTTTTCCCGAGCACTTGAAGTATGCATACCTTGGAGACAATGATATTTGATATTATTGTGGCAGCGAACCTTGAAGCATCGTAGAAAGCCAAGATGCTCGCTGTCCTAAAGCAGCACAAGCATGTAATTTCTTGGAGAATCGCAGATATTAAAGGTATCAATCCAACATTTTACATGGATAAAATCTTGCTAGAAGATCCCAATAGTAGCTTCATTAAACAATGGAGAAGGTTAAATCCGATTATGAAAGTTGTTAAGTAGAACATTAAATGGCTGGATGCTAGAGTTATATACATAATCTCGAAAAACAAATGGGGTACGCCCTATACAATAAGTTCCAAAAAAAGGCAACATTATTGTGGCTAAGAATGTAAAAAATGAGTTAGTACCAACAAGGACCACTACTGGTTGGAGAATCTGTATGAAAGCATAATAAGGCTACAAGGAAATATCACGTCTAATTTTTATTTATAGATCAAATGTTTGGTCGCTCATTGGCAAAGCTTTCTATTTTTTCTTAGATGGGTATAGGGGCTATAATAATATAGCAATAGATCAGGAGAAAACTACTTTCAGGTGACCATACGGTACATTTACCTTCCGACGAATGTCGTTTGGTCTATGAATTACTCCAACAACTTTTTAGTGATGCTGGATGGTAATTTTCTCCGACATGTTTGAAGACAACTTGGAGGTATTTATGGATTCATTGTTTTTGGGCAAGGCTTTGATCAATACCTCACTCATTTGGTTGATGTGTTGAAACAATGTGAAGAAACCAATTTGGTTTTGATTTGGGAGAAATGCACTTCATAGTAACTGAGGGTATTGTGCTAAGCATCATATCTCTAGCCACGACATTGAAGTAGATAAAGCTAAAGATGAAGTTATTGAAAAGCTTCCACCTTCTAATAACATTAATTCAGTTACAAATTTCTTAGGGTATGCTGGCTTTTATAGAAGGTTCATCAGAGATTTCTCTCAGATTACTAGACCATTATGCTCATTGCTGGAGCAGAATAGGGAATTTATGGTGAATGGTAAGGTGATAAAATCCTTTGAAACAATCAAGCTAAAGTTGGTTACTGCTCCTATAGTAGTACAACCATATTAGAGTCACCCATTTGAGTTTATGTGTTATGCTAGTGACCAAGTTGTGGGAGCAATGTTGGGAAAAATGAAGAAAAAAGTCATCCATCATGTACATAATGTTAGCTGAAGACTGAATGTTGCCCAAATCAACTACATAAAAATCAATAAGGAATTACTAATTGTGGTTTATGCCTTTGATAAGTTTTGATCTTATTTTGTTGGAACTAATGTTATCGTATAATCTTATCATTCCAATTCGAGGCATTATTTTATAAAAAATAAACCAAGCCAACGTTAATGAGATGGGTGTTGTTACTACAAGAATTTGAAACTGAAGTTAGAGATAGGAAAGGTTTTGCTAAGGAAGTGGCTGATAATTTATCATGCTTGGAAGCTGTTAGTAAAGATGGAAAAAATATAAGTGATACCTGTCCTTTCCCTGATGAGAGGTTACTTACAGTTAAAATCTTGTCTTAGTATGTGGATTTTGTTAACTATTTGTTAAGTTGATTACTGCCACAACACCTTAATTACCAAGGTAGAAAAAATTTATGATAGATGTATGTGCATATCATTGGGAGGAATCGTACTTTTTCAACCAATGAAATGATCAAATTTTAATAAGATGTGTCCCTCAAAGTGAACAACAAAACATTTTTCATCATTGCAACAATGCACCTAATGGTGGTCATTTTGGAGGAATACGAACTGAAGCAAAGGTCCTATAATTTGGTTACTACTGGCAATCGTTGTTCGTGGATGCCGATATTTTTTTCAACCAATATGACCAATGCCAACGAACTGGTAGCATTTCTAGTCCCAACAAAAGGCCAATGTAGCCTATTTTAGAGATCGAACTATTTGATGTATGGGGGTTAAATTTCATGGGACCATATCCCTTAGAATGTGGAAACCTTTTTATCTTAGTTGTTGTTGACTACATATCCAAATGGGTTAAAGTTGTAGCACTTCCCACCAGCAATACTAAAGTGATTTTTAGGTTTCTTCACAAAAACATCTTTACTCGTTCTGGATAACCTCGAGCATTTACCAGTTATGAAGGGTCTCGGTTTATTAAAAAACAAGTGGTTAATCATTGAACTAGCATAATGTGAAATATCAAATTTTGCATCATACCACCTGCAGACCAATGGCTAAGATGAAGTTTTTAATCCTGAGATAAAACAAATTCTTGAAAAGGTTATTAATCCTTCACGAAATGACTAGTCCTACGCCTTGATGAAGCATTATGGGCTTATAGGACATCTTATAAAACTCAGTTGGGCATGTATCCTTATCGCCTTGTGTACGGAAATGCTTGCCATCTACCCATATAGCTAGAACATAAAGTCATATGGGCTTTGAAGCAATTAAACTTTGATTTGGATGCTGGGGTAAGAAACGGATGATGGATATAATGAATTGGAAGAGCTGGGGAATAATGCCTATGAGAATGTTATGATATACAAATACAAGAGTAAAAAAATGAAATGACAAAAATATTTTCCTAAGGTAATTTAATGTTGGACATCATGTCTTGTTATTTAAATCTCATCTAAAGTTATTTACTGGGAAGCTTAAATCTAGGTGGTCTGGTCCATTTGAAGTTCTTAAAGTTTTCCCTCATGGTTTTTTGCTGATGAAGATTTTGGTGAATGGAAGTTCATTCAAAGTTTTCCCTTATTGTCAACACTAAATGAACCTTTTTCTTTTTAATTTTTATAGTTTTAATAAATCATTTGTGAAATTATTTTTACAACTTTAATATTTTTATTTATTTTTGTACAGGTTTCTACTATAACATTATTTGCGACTTCCTTGTTCTTCCTCCGTATATGCTTCCCAAAAATCTTTGCTACTTTGTATATCAAATGTTCCACTAATCACTAGCATCATTGGATAGCTAGGGGGATTACTCTTAAATGGTAAAAAGGTAAAAATAAGTTGTTTCCCATTTTTTTCTTATTACATCATCACCTTCCATCTTTTCCAATCCCCACATTTCATTTAAAATTTTCAACTTTATCTATTCCACCCATCCATTTGAAATTTCAAATAAAAGTTTTATCTTTTTATCCCTTTTACACGCAACATTTAATAACCCTAACCCCTAAGGGCCATTTACTTTAATCTTTTCACTCTCCCTTTAGTCGTTATTTCCCAAAAATCTCAAAGCTTGTGTTTTTATCTCTTCATCTTTTTACTATCCATCTTCCTTCCATTAATCATGGCACCTAAGAAAAAGTATGATGGCAATAGTTCCCGTCGACCATCAATCCCTCCACCGAAAATGCATTATGTTCAATCATTGGTCATTTCTAATGATGAAGCAATGAGATTTTTAGTGGCCGAGCAGCAACGAAGGTAAATTGAAGAGTTATCCAATCATGGGTTTTGTTATGAGCAAGGCTTTGACTTATCTTTGGTATATGAACTACAAGCTTTTGATTATATCACAGACACCATGGCTATGCTCCATTAGGAAGCATTATGTACGAATCCAGATGATATTAATCTAAAGCTTGTTTGGGAGTTTTACAATAATCTCATGGACAAGAAGAAAGCTTTAGGGTGTGTTTGGTTCACGGAATGTAAGATTACCAGTGGGAATAAAAGATTACCAAGGAATAGGATTACTGGGAATGTTACATTACTGTGCTTGGTTGGTTTGACAGAAATGTAAGATTACAATGTTTGGTTGAATGAATAAAAGATTATTGGAATGTATATTTTACCAAATTGTCCTTGGTGTATATTTTTTTTTTATTTTAATTAATATTAAATTTTATATAATTTATGTAAAAATATATTAAAATTTTGCATCAACATTTAACTAATTTAGTTTACACTGTGGAAACTAGCTTCGGTTTATACGTGACGCATTCACTGAGAGGTTTCTTGTATTTTTCAATCGACTAGGTTTACATTCTAGTATGAAAAGTGATTTAATATGACTTGAGGAAGGATTTAATATGAAAAGTGAAGAAAAAATTATAGTATACATGATGTATTAAGTTAATTTCACTCGAGGAAATTTTTTACAGTCAACAACATTAATCTTAAATGTTCCTTTTAACAGTAATTTTTCCCCTTTGAACATTTAATCAAAGAAAAGATATCTATAAATATATCACTTACAAGAGGTCAAATACAAAATCTACTTGAACATTCAATTTTCAATAGCTTACAAAACAAATATCATAAATTCAGTGCTTCTAATTTTTCATATCAATGATTAATTTTTAATTGTTAGATTCTTTCGATTTACAAACATCACCTATAAAACCTCAATAGATTATGTCAAATTGACAGCCTTTAAAACCTCAAAGAGAAAATTCAAAATCTAATATGCTTTTGTGAGTTGTGCCCTACAAAGGAACAAAATATTTGCCGTCAAATAACAAACTATAACAATCTCCACAATAATCCATTTCAATCCCATTGTAATGCAATTGCTTGTGTGTGTATATAAGCTATAACAGAAATTCAAATGCATATTAAACAGGCTACATTTAAGCAATAACATCATTCATACTAAGCTGCCGTAAATATCGATTCAAGATTATCCTTTGTTTTCTCAATTCATTGGAAAACATAAACGACATAACAATCGCATTTAAGGTCAAATTATAAAAGAGTTATTCAATTATGGTACAACTTCATCAATCAAAGCCTCAAAAGGACCGACCACCACAATCCAAGAGGCCCATCACACCGAAAATGAGTTTTCATAAGATTCTAAATCAAGAGCTTCTCAATAGCATCCTACATTTCACAAATGGAAACAGAAGATGCAGATGCAGAAGCAGATTCAGCCAAAAAGGGTGCAAAATATCATTAATTTTACAAGGTAACAAAAGTACCTTGAGTTGTTGTATTTAGGATTTCAATTGGCTTCCTTCATTTGTTGTGACAGAACAGGAAATTACAGGTCTTGTGACCCCACATGCTCGTCCAAGTGCTTCCTTTGAAGGAACAAAACATAGGGGACATTATGCAAAAAATCAAATACAAAGTAAACTATTGTGCTAAAAATCTAGGTAATGAATTAAGGTGTTGTAGCTATGATTTTGCTTCTATGATGAACTACTTTAAATTGAGAAGTCAAGATGATGTGTTATAGGAATGCTTCCAAGCTCATGAGTGGGAAACAATTTACATTAAACAAAGTATATAACCTTAAGTCAAAGATGCTTCAAATTCACAGCTAGTAAGTACACTATTGATTTGAAGCAATAAAATCAGACACCCCAGAAGATAATTAGTCAAACCCTAAATCCAAAGCTAAATATTACAGCAGTGATACGACTAATTAAAATGTTAAAGTTGGGGAACAGAACAACACATACAACAACCATAAACACATCAACAACAAATACATATACCACTCATAAGTACTAAACAAAAGAGGAGAAGACTCCAAAACTGTTGAAGATCATATGTCTTCATATAGTCACCCAACTTGTAAATTACAGTTGAGTTTGTCAACTAAAAGCAAGTTTACAGCTAGATATGGTAGTTTTCCCACATTATTATGTGCGGTACACAATTTAAATAGTGCAGGCAAAGCATAAACTTATATTTTATCCCATTCAATCAAGCAATTTCAACCTACCTAACTTTACATCCACATAAATTTTAAAACAACTAAAATACCACTTAGCAATAACTTTTCCTAGGGTAAACCCACATATTAAACAATAATTAAGCAATCAAAAAGTCTATACCAAAAAAAAAACAAAAAGACAAATATGCATATTCCATAGAACAATTATCTTATCTTCAGCAAGCAAAGAAAGGTGGAGCAGAATATGAAGGGGCTCAGTATTCGCAGCCATCACAACGAACTTTGAGATACCTCTGTTCAGGGTCTTGGTAGCTGAATCCCAAACAAATCCAATTAAAGAAGAAAAAGAAATGAAGAAGAAGATCAGGAGAAAGAAAACCCATATCGGAAACGATAACAATAATTATAATAAACGAAAAAAATGGATTATCAAACTCGATCACATTAGAGCTTGAGCAGCTCAGGCTATTAAGTGAGCCAGATTTTAGTGACCATAACCATTTTTCTCTTGGAGAAAACTAAACCATAATCACATATCAAAACCAAAGTGTTTTCCTTCTTCTCACATTAGAGCGTAGTTTGGAGGCCAACAAATTAAACATTTACCACAATTTTATCAAAGTGAAAATCATATACATCCTCCAAGCATATGCATTAGAACTATACCATAATCATATATCAAAACTAAAGTGTTCGATTATTTTATCTTTGCATAAAAAACATATTCGAGATTCAAGCACAGATGCACTCTAAGAGTATTAAACTAAACCTGTTGATAAAGGTATGAATAACAGAAAAAAGTCTTGGCACATCCAAAGCAAATTCATTACAGAAGCAATAAGAAGAAATAGAACATTTGACAAAGAGACATGAAGACATAACCAAGATCGATAACAAACAAGAGATTTTACTGATTTAAACCGCAATCAGATCCGGATACTAGTACAAAGTGTTGACGAAAACGGGTAAAGAAAACGAAAGAACACGAGAATTTTACGAGGTTCGGCAATGTGCTTACGTCCTCGGTGCCTAGGCGGCGCTAGAATTTTTATTCAATGATATTTTAGGTCTAGGTTACATCTCTATTTATAATAGAAAACCCTGGTACATAATTACAAAATCAACCCTGTACCGTACCGTGGGGGCTGCGCCCCCACACCCCCAACCCACATAATTCGTAACCCCACAACGAGACTTTTTATGAGCCATACATAACAAATCTCCACCTTGGCGAATATCCTGCCCCTTGGAAACTTTAATGTGGGTTGGGTTACATTGCTTCTTTAACAACTCGAAACATTCAACAAGTCCAAGCAATGCTTGAACTTGTCTGTCGTAACTGGCTTGGTGAACATATCAGCGGCATTCTCATCAGTATGTACCTTCTGAAACAAAACCTCTCCAGATGCAACCAACTCTCTGATCTTGTGGAACCTTACATCAATATGTTTAGTTCTAGCACGATACACCTGATTCTTAGCCAAGTGAATAGCACTTTGATTATCACAAAGCAACTGAACTCCACCTTGTTGAACACCCAACTCCTTCACTAAACCAGTAAGCCATAAAGCTTCTTTTGCAGCTTCAGCCGCTGCCATGTATTCAGCTTCAGTTGTAGATAGTGCCACGACAGATTGAACAGTAGACTTCCAGCAAATAGGCCCTCCACCAAGAGTAAACACATACCCTGTCGTAGATCTTCTATTATCCAAGTCACCTGCATAATCTGAATCCACATATCCTACAACCAAAGGATTATCCCGCTGACTCCAAAAAACAATTCCATGTCCCACAGTACCCTTTAAGTACCGAAAGATCCACTTGACTGCATCCCAATGTTGCTTACCAGGTTTAGACATGTACTTACAAACTTGACTAACAGCATGAGCTAAATCAGGACGAGTACATACCATCGCATACATCAAGCAGCCAACAGCATTAGAATACGGAACCTTTGCCATATTTTCAGCTTCCTTATCTGTCTTAGGGCACTGTTCTGATGAGAGCTTAAAGTGATTCGCCAATGGAGTGCTAACTGGTTTCGCGCTGCTCATCGCAAACCTTTCTAGCATTTTCTCAACATAACCCCGTTGAGATAGCCGCAGTTTCCTTGAGTCTCTATCCCTGCAAATTTTCATTCCAAGAATTTTCTTTGCAGCACCTAAATCTTTCATATCAAATTCCTGACTCAATAAAGTTTTCAAACCGATAACATCATCCATGTTCTTCGCAGCAATCAGCATATCATCAACATACAGTAATAGAAAAAATAAAAGAACCATCATCAAGGCTCTTAACATAGACACAACAATCATACTCACATCGGTTGTAGCCAATCTTGATCATATAGGAGTCAAACCGTTTATACCACTGTCTCGGAGACTGTTTCAACCCGTACAAAGATTTCTTCAATCTGCAAACTAAATGCTCGTTTCCAGGTTGAGTGAAACCTTCAGGTTGCCGCATGTAGATCTGCTCCTCTAAATCACCATGCAAAAAAGCAGTTTTAACATCCATCTGCTCTAAATGCAAATCCCAACTAGCCACCAATGCAAGTACTGCTCGGATTGAAGTGTGCCTGACCACAGGAGAAAAGATTTCATCATAATCAACTTCTTTCTGCTGTGAAAAACCCTTCGCTACCAAACGAGCCTTGAACTTCTCCCCCTCTTTTTCTGTTACTGCTGGTTTCTTCTTATACACCCATTTGCAACCAATCGGCTTCTTACCCTCAGGAAGGGGAACTAACTCCCATGTGCGATTGTGATTCAAAGACTCCATCTCCTCAACCATGGTTGCCATCCACTTGTCGTTTTCCTGACTAGTAACGGCATCATGAAAAGTAACTGGATCATCACTGCTAACAGTAAGTGCAAAAGATACCAAGTCTTCAAAACCCAATCTGTTCGGAGGCTTAATATTCGTCCGTCTCACCCTGTCTCTGGCGAGACTATAATCCTGCAAATCATCCGTAGTGGAACCACCAGAAGTCGGTTGAGAAGTTTCTGGTTTCTCAACTGGAAACTGCTCGAAATCTACCACTGTCGTGTCTTGCTTCTGCTGCAACATAGACTGTTCATAAAAAACGACATCTCTACTAATCACAACTTTCTTCGCAACTGGATCCCAGAACTTGAATCCTTTGACACCTTTCTTGTAACCCAGAAAAATGCACTCCTTCGATTTTGCATCAAGTTTGGATCTCTCATCAGCAGGTACATGCACATAAGCAGGACAACCAAAAATCCGTAAGTTATCAAAACTAACATCATGACCAGTCCATACCTCTTCTGCAACTTTCCCAGCCAGCGATGCCCTTGGCGATCTGTTGATAAGGTAACACGCCATGTTAACAGCCTCAGCCCAGAAGTGTTTGGGAAGCCCCGCATTCAACCGCAAACATCTGGCTCTTTCATTAAACGACCTGTTCATTCGTTCCGCAACACCATTCTGTTGTGGTGTCTTGCGCACTGTAAAATGCCTCTGAATCCCATGCTCCTTACAGAATTGTAGGAACTGTGAATCTGTGTACTCCGTACCATTGTCAGACCGCAAACACTTGATTTTTCGTCCTGTTTGGTTTTCTACCTCAGCTTTCCACAGCTTGAACTTCTCAAAAACTTCAGATTTCTGTTTCAAAAAATACACCCAAACTTTCCGTGAAAAATCATCAATAAAAGTAACATAGTACTTAGATCCACCCAAAGACGATGTCGTGGAAGGCCCCCATACATCAGAATGCACATAATCAAGAATCCCTTGAGTTGTGTGCTTCGCAGTCTTGAAACGGACTTTAGTCTGTTTACCAAGAACACAATACTTGCAAAAATCGAGCTTACAGCTTTTGACACCATGCAACAAGTTTCTCTTGTGTAATTCTGCCATACCACGTTCACTAAGATGAGCAAGGCGCATATGCCACAATTTTGTCGTATCATCACAGGACTCCACAGAGTGAACTCCACCTGCAACGGTACTCCCTAACAATCTGTAGATATTCCCTGCAGTCATCTTGCCTTTCATCACAGTCAATGCTCCTTTAACAATCCGAATGGTTTCCCTATCCTCGTCAGCCTTAGGGATAAAACCATTCTTGTGCAAAGTGCCCAAGGAAATCAAATTCTTCTTCAAGTCTGGGATATGTCGAACACCACTCAACGTCCGAACGGAGCCATCGTGCATCTTAATTCTGACATCACCAATACCAACAATATTGCAACATCGATCATCACCCAAATAAACCGAACCAGAATTAACCGGCCTGTATGTCGAAAACCATTCCCTATTTGGCGTGATGTGATAAGAACATCCAGAATCAAGAATCCAAGCATCCGTCAATTGTGTCGTTGAAATAGAAAGCATATCACCCTCACTGCAATCAGAAGTATCATCCTCGACCACGTTCACAGACTTGGATGAGCCATCACGCTTCTCATCGGTCTGCTTTTTCAACTTCGGACAGTCTCGCTTCATATGTCCCGCCTCCTTGCACTTGTAACAGTGAATCGTCTTCTTATCCCTGGATTTGGATCTGGAATTCCGCTTCCCGGACCCTGCCTTCTCTGGCTTCCGTCCACGATCTCGATTACCCTTGACATATAAGCTATCGGCTTGAGAGCTTTCCCCTGCATTCTGCTTCCGCTGGTTGTGAGCCAACAAGGCTGCAGTAATCTCCTCAACGTTGATAGTCTCTTTCCCATATGTAAGAGTAGTCACCATGTGTTCGTAAGAGGAAGGCAACGAACACAACAGAATCATCGCTCTGTCTTCATCCTCAATTTTCACATCAAGCCGAGCCAGATCAGAAACGATTTGATTGAAGACATTCACGTGTTGCGCCAAATCGTGATCGTCCTGCATCTTCAGCCCATACAGCCGCTGCTTCAGATACAGTTTTGTCGTTAAGGATTTGGACATAAACTGACTTTCCAACTTCCTCCAAATTTCGTCTGGAGACGATAGATGCATGACGTGATACATGACCTCGTCCGCCAAGCATAATCGTATGGTTCCTGCCGCTCGCTGCTGCAATTCTTCCCAATCTTCCTCATCCATCGACGCCGTCTTTGTAGGTCGCAAAGCCTTCAAGATCCCTTGCTGCGCCAATAGATCCTTCACCCTCGTTTGCCATAATCCGAAGTTACCCTGACCATCGAATTTCGCGACTTCGAATTTTGCTCCTGACATCTGATACCAATTGTTGACGAAAACGGGTAAAGAAAACGAAAGAACACGAGAATTTTACGAGGTTCGGCAATGTGCTTACGTCCTCGGTGCCTAGGCGGCGCTAGAATTTTTATTCAATGATATTTTAGGTCTAGGTTACATCTCTATTTATAATAGAAAACCCTGGTACATAATTACAAAATCAACCCTGTACCGTACACCCCCAACCCACATAATTCGTAACCCCACAACGAGACTTTTTATGAGCCATACATAACACAAAGCTATTAGTTACCTATTTTTAACCTCGAAACTACGCATTGCGAGATGGATATAAGGAATAACAGCTGCTTGTGGAGATTTCCATTTTGCATTCCTTCTTAAACAAAGCAAACAAATAAGATGTTGAGCGGATTATGGAATATGCAAATAGAGACTAACCTTGCTTCTGGTTAAAACTCAGCAAGCAGGAGCTAGCATTAATAAAGACAACAAGAAAAAGAAAGAAAAAAATCAAGCAAATACAAATACATAAACAGCCAAATAGGTCATTTCAAACCTAGTTCTTTGAAGCATTAACGAGATTCCAGTTAATGCCCAAATCAGCCAACAAAATGGTTAAAACAAATTGGTTAAAAAAAGAATATGTTATCGTAAATAGAGCGTCAAAACCTCCTGTAATTATCGCAGAGATTGGGACGGGGAAACTTGGGCGTAGATTCCCTCAAGCATACGCAATAGCTCTTCAAAATAGCCATCTTTCAACCAAATCAACAACTAAACAGTCTCCGATTCAACCCAGCCCGAACCGATATTCTGGATAACGCTAGAACTTGGCTTCACTAAAATAATTTTCACTTTGATTTTCACTTTGACCATTACCATTACCATTACCATTACCATTTGTTGGCCTCCAGATTTTCACATGAACTTAAAAAAAAATAAGAGAGAACCATTACCATTTTTCTCTTGGAGAAAACAGAGGAAAACAATCTGAGAAGAAAGGACAGGATGTTTCCTCCAAACTACGCTCGGTCATAACCAAGAAGGAGAAAGGGTACTTTAGACAAGAGAACCGGGAATAAACAAATAGCTAAGAGAGAAGGGGTATAACATTCCCGGGAAAGTAAGAAAAAAAATCACTGTTAGTAATTATTATTTCCCTGCATTTGGGAATGTAGTTCATCCAAACATGGGTATGTTTACTCAGAAAAAAAAATTACCAACATGAATTAAACATGACCTGAACCAAACAGGGCCTTAGTCTTTGTCCATGAGAAAATGGTGAATTGATGGGCAAAGCCTATCAACATGCCAAATGTGAACACACAATATTTGTCAACAATCTCACCATAACTAAATTAGAGAAAGTTGGACTTCATGTATGTTTACTTGGAAAATAATGGGACAAGTTAATAACCGGTTTGTACACCATAAAGAGGTTGCATCTTAACTGACCAACAAGGGTATGGTTTACTTTCCTTCAAACTCGTTTAATGCCCATGGTGAACTACTCATCAATTACTAAGAATGGGATTTTACTTCTGCATTTTATTTTGGCTGGACGACATATTGATGTTGGAAAAATTATATCTACTGAACTATATGCTTGTGCATAGAAAACTAAGAGGTATTTGTTTTTCCTCTCTCTAATCACTTCACTATGCAAACAAGAACAAATGCCTATAATTTCTTCTGATTAGATATTTGCAATTCGTACTGTTATTACGCCTGAATCTATCAAGCGTACATTACTGAATGAAGGGTTAGACATAGACAAGCGTGATGAAGGAACCAATGAAGGCTTGATTGTTCCTGATGCTGCTTAGACCAATATGTCGTAGGTAAGCTTTGCTATATTGGAACTACAAGATGTATAGCATCAGTGGCAGCCAAGCAACAAAGTCTCATGTTAATGCTAAGTCATGTTTTAGAAAACCAATCTTTGGCGCATAATGCCCAAGTCAAATACTGGCAATATGCTAATGAGATTGACAAAGTCAATTCAACAAGTGATAACCAAGCTTTTTAAGAAGACAGAAGTGGCATTCCCTACCTTTCCAATTTCGATGTTGAATGAATTAGCTCCACCAGAAATGCCAGATGTTGCAGTCAGTTTTTTCCAGCACTTAAGAAGAGGAGGAAAAGAAAGACAATGACCAGGACACGAAAACAGTGACATAAGAAGAATATGACGAAAGTGATTATGAGGAGAATGTGGAAGAGGAAGACATTATGGTTGAATCAGCAGCATATACAAAAATTGTTGCCAACTCTGAGGATGTCAACATTGAAGAACTTGATAGGAAGCACATAAGTCACCAAGAGAAGGACAAGAGTTTAAAGCCAGACGAAAGTAAGGACAAGTAGGTTCCCAGTAATTGATAGACTTAAATGTTAATACAATTATGTAAGATGCTACAACAATTGTAGAGCTTGCTATGGATGTTGATCAAATCATTAGCAATACCATCAAAGAGGCTGAGACAACTGCTACAATCAGTCCACCTAAAGACTCTATTACTGCGCAAGTTGGTGGCCCTAAGGAACTCATGGAGGAGCAAAAATGTAAACCCTTGCACAAAAAACAAAGGATACTGCTACAACATTGGCTACTCATGTTCCTGATGTTGTTGTGGTCAAGACCATATTAACCAACTAGCCAAAATCAGAAGAGTTCAACAAAGACCAAGGTGACTGCAAAGCGCATTAGTCCAAGTGTAATCAGCCCTTGCAAAAGCCTAAGGAATCCCATTTAGTGGAATTTCGTTCTTCCTTTTTCTTGACTTTTTACTTGCATTTTTTGTGCATCGAGGATAATGCATCCCTTAGGTTTAACGGGTGTTTTCCGGTTTAGTTCTTTTGTTGTGTCGTGTTCCTTTTATGATATTTTCATTTTTTGTTAATTAAGATTGAATGATTTTAACATTTTGTTACAACATATAGGAAATACATTTGTGATGTTGCAGAATTAATGTTATAAAATCAATGTAGTATTTTTTAGGAAATTATGATGATGTCTAATAATGAAAATTTTATTATGTGAAATACTAGGGGAATGATATAGAGACATGTTAGAGTTAGGATTCATAGAAACTTTTCAACACTATAGGTGTATGTTATCAATACTTAGAGATGTTAGAAATTTTTAGCTTTGAATCTCATATCTTTATTAGATACTACAATAAAATTGTTCAAAAAATTAACTTAGGAATAAGTTGGAAAAACTGGTAATAGGTCTAACATATTCTTAGGAAATAAGTTGGAATGCTCCAACAGTAGATTTAGGAAGATTGTTGTAGCATTGAAAATTATTTTCTGAGTAGGAACAATTTTTTCTAACTTAGCTAAGTATTGATTGGATACACCTAGCCTGCACACTACTACACTCTTCAGATTATGATTTTACTAAGATGAAATTGCATTCCTTGATTTAAGATCAGATGTTGTATACTCTGCTGCAACAGTATTCTAAGGGCAGAAAAAGGAAATTAAAAAAATTCTAATTAGTTTCATGATATTTTTTGTGGCATTACCGTTAGTTTTAGTTGCATTTCATGCATGTTGTTGCTTGAGGTCAAGCAAATACACTGGTTTGGGTGTATGATAACTATCCAAAAGAGTTAACTTTTAGGATCCTTTTACCTAGGTTAAGTTTGAACTTTAGCGTCATTAGGAGCGTACTGGGATTATGTGTACTTAATTTTGCACCATTTACATTAATTGAGGTGCTTTAGGGTGATTTTGATTTTAATATTGGAAAATGATACGATGATGTTGTAGCATAGCTTGAAGCTGCAGTTGTGCAGAGACTACAACAACTATTGACTCACCAGGTGGTTAGAAGAATCTTCCAGGATGATTACCTAGAAGGAGGTAGTTTTCAAATGCTCAACAATCACCTGAAATGTGGAGGAAACCCATTGGTCGAAGGTTGAAATCTTTAGCCTATAAATTGGAGAGCTTTTTGCATCATTTCATATCAAATTTTCTACCTCCAATTATTTTTATCCTCCACTTTCGATCAGCTGTGATAGTTTATGTCCTATATCTGGGAATACTGCAATAGCCTGGGAGCTTTGTCAACTAGCATTGATGATAAAGAAAAGTCCTTTTCTACTCTTGCTCTTTATTAGAGATAGGGAAGTAGCACTGTTTATGAATGTTTTTTAATTTATGTGGATGATAGGTTATGAACTTAGTCATTTGTGGAATGTTTTTGTTCTAAAAAAAGGCAGAAAAATCCGAGAGTACTTATAGAAATTGGCTAAGGCACATAATGTTTGACTTTTTCTAAAATAATCTAGTTTGTTTTTTAATTTTATCGGAATGTGTATTTCAAGAATTCTGTACAAATTTTAATTTGGAATGATTGTTATATACATTGTTTTATTTTTTTCTTATTGATACAAATCATATGATACCTCAATTATAAATAGAAGTCATTGTGCTTTATTACCTTTCCTGTTAAAGAGTTCAAACAACTTTATTTCCTCTTGGTCTCTCAAAAGTAACCACCATATTCTCTCAATATTTACATAATATGGAGTAATCAACAAACAAATCATCGAAAAATATCGAGAAATCAACCAAAAACTCATCAAAAATCTTGAGCAATCAACCAACAACTCATTAGTATATTTATTTAAAGTTACATATTTATTAGTAATGAAAACAACAAATATAAACAAAACAATTACATACCATTCACACATTGACCATCCTTCCAATCTTCATAGTCAATGGACTTGTCATATGTTAAGTTTAGTTCTTCAACATGTTATTCTTTCTTTTTCACTCCAATAAACTAATAATTCCAATGTTGCAAGTTCCGTTTCTATATGTATTGATGCATCTTCTTCTACCTTTGGATTTGAACTGCAACAACCTTAATCTACTTTGACATAATCAGCAAACAATTCAACATGGCTTGTCGAATTTGATGTGTATGTCTTAATCATTATACAAATTGATGCATTATTGTTCAGATAGCACATTACTGAATCTTGTTCAAGCGAACCTATGAGGAACCTATAGCTTAGTGATGACAATATTGTATTTCTGCCTGCACCAACCTTGATTGACACTTGATTCATCAAATTGAACAATCTAATATCTTCATCAAACAAAATTTCAAAAGGTTTCACCTCATAATACGCAATCGTTGAAATTATTGTCGTTGACAACAATAAGATTTACACTCACGTACAAAACACTTGTAAATACATAATGAAATTTTTTGAAAATATATGTTAATTTAAAATCAATTCCTATTGCATTTCTTTGCACAATACATGTGATTTAATTAGTAAATTTTAATTTTAATTATAATAAAGATTTATTTATTTTGAGGAACACAGTAAAGATTCCATTTCTTATGACTTGAGCCTTCTTTCTATCCAGTGAACTCAAGTCAGCTTTAAATGTGTAATGCACATGGCTCTTTCTTTCCCCTACTAAAACTTGTCATGTAATCTTCAATTGCATAAACTAAATTTCACCAAAATTTTCAAACTAAAGTATCGAAACACATACTATAGGTATCTCTATTTAAAATTTTCGAACTGATCTAATATTTTTAACTAAAAGTATTGAGCGTCATGATGAAATGTTTCAATACTATATATATCAAAAATATTTTTAAATCCAAAGTATACAAGTATCGATATTATAAAGTTTGACCTTATTTTAAACTTTTACATTATTTAAAAACATCGATCATCGTGCAGTAAGTATTGATATTTAAAAGATCGAATTGCTTTTTATATTATTATAAACTATTCAAAATCTGATTGCATGATTAACATTACCTGGTTTCCTGGATAACACTATACGGTGTGCCTTTCTGTTATTTTAACCTATTAAGTTATAATGTTAGGGTTTACTGGGTAACCTAAGTCTATAAATAGGATTTTCCTCCCTAGTGAGATAAAATGAACGAAAAATTAATTTCTCTTATCTTCAATCGATCTTCTTTGTTTTTTCTCATTATCTTTTATAATATGTTTGGATTCGGTAAGGCATCCTCCTCTAGTGACATGAAAAATTTGAGTCCAAGGAGTTTTGTGGGTGGCGTTAAACTCGATCTTAATGTTGAAAGGGACTCCTACTTATACAAAGATCCTCTTATGGTGGCATGAAACTTAGCACAAATCTTACACATACTTATCCCAATATGAGTGCTAAAAGTTATGACACTATAAGATGATACCTTTATAAGATAAAAGTCCTTTTAAATATTCATTTTTTGCAATGTTATGATATCAATATTGGTAGGAATTTTTTTCTCTATCTTATGAGTTTTTTGCCTTGTAATCGTTGTGTGATTATGATTCTTAACCTCCACGGGGTTTAGTTCAGACAAAGTTTCTCACTTGTAGCGCTGATCTGACAAATGACACACCTTCGCTCATCATTTTGTTTCACCATTGGTCAAACTCAGGTTGCAATGGTACAAAAGAATCATGAATAATTGTCGATCATCAACGCAAAAGTATCGATATATTAAATTTATGTACAAAGTATCAATCAACATAGATTATGTATTGATATTATATATTTTAAACTATTTTCTTAAATAATTTGTCTCGATTCACTCACAATAAATATCAATACTTCTCCACAAAAATCGATACTTTCGAATTAAAAAATGAAAAAATGAGAAGGATGCAAAGTATCAAACATTTCCACAAATACTAGAATATAAGTATCTGTAGACGCTCAATTTGTCCGGGGTGTTATTCGTGTTTAATCGGGTTTTATTATTGTTTTTATTGCAATTTCGGTTATTAGCATAAGTTTGGTATTATGTAGTTATATATATATATACGGATAAGTAATTAAATAGTTAAATAATTAAATAATTAAATATATAAAATATGCACTAAATATTGCCATTTTTGTTATAGGCCGAACCAAACAATGAAAAACACAACAGCCCGGTTGTTATGGGCCCAACTCTGGAAAACCTAAACCCGTTAGGGTTCCATGTCACAGCCTCCAGCGCCGTATCATTGAAGGCCGTTGGATCAGGATTCAAGATCCAACGGTTCCCAACTCCCAGCAATCCCCGAGCCAGCTGCAGTCTCACGGGAAGCCAACCCTGCTGCCAGATCACGCACGCCCAACCGGACAATAGCTCGCCTCCCCACAGCTGCCGCCCGTGATCTGCTCTCGCCAGTGCCCTGCAAACACACGAAACAAGAAGCAGAACGAGAGGCACGGAGAAATCGAGGAGAGAAAACCAACAACAAAAAACAGATATAGAGAGGGACCGAAGAGGATGGATGATCAGAGAAGGAGAACCCTAAAGTTATCAATCATGATCCAAGCAAAAAATCGATCAACTCATTAGCTATCATCGAAAAGAAAAAAAAAACACAAAACCAGAAAAACATAATCGCAAAACCGGTGATCATCGAGAGAAGATTCAAAGGAAAAGCCATCAGCCGCTAGAAAACCCAAAAGTCAGAAATCCTTACCTTTCCTGCCCAGATACGTTCTTCATCTTTGCTAGGAACCAATACCTCATCGAATCGAAGGTAAACCCCTTCGTCTTCCATTGCTTTCCAGTCGTGCATGCCTGTTTGGGCCTCCGGTTTAGGGACTTGAGGGGTTTTCAGGTCTAGGAAGCTTGAGTTCGAGTTCTATGAGGCTAGGTTCCTGGGTAAAGGGAGAGTGAGGGAACCGAGGGGTCTAGGTTTCTCATCGGAACCAGTGGTGCAAGGTTGGCCACGGCGTTGGTCTTTGACTGGAGAGTGAAACAGAGTGGGATTCGAGGGTTTGGTTTGAGTCACGGGTTAGGGTCGTGTTTATTTTAGGAAGAGTTCGGCTGGGGTTGTCGTTGGGGCTTACGAGCTCCTCATCGGAGCGTAGAACGGCGGAGCCATGGAGGCTCTGGGTTTCGTCGAGGGTTAAGAATGAGAGGGGGAGAGAAAACCAGAGAGAAGCGGCGAGTGTCTGGCAAGGGTTGAGAGGATAAATGATTTAGGTAAAAAATATTATCCTAAGTATCATATGTATTCAATGACCAGAACGGCGTCATTTAAAATAGGTCCAAAACGGCAGCGTCTTGATAGCTGAGGGGAATCCGTGTTTTGGGATGTTTGGGGTAAACCGCGCGTAAGGTCCATTAGGTTTGATCTGTCTCATTTTGGTCCCTATACCGAACTTTGTTATCTTTTGATTTTGTATCTTAATTTTCAGCGTGTTACATCTAAGTCCAGAACCATGTTAGGGCCATTTTAATGATGTTTAGGCATTGGATGTGTAATTTGAGAAACTTTCAATTTGGTCATTTGCAGTATTTTGGTTGTATTATGTTTGCAGTACCCAAAAATGAAATGTTACGAAAGAACTTGTTATTTATTTTTTATGTTTTAGTCCTTCTAATATTTTATGCATGTTTGTTAGGCTAATTAGATTTATTTTAAATATGTTGCATGTGTATATTATTCGAGCATGTTGTCCATACGCACTTAGGTGTATTTCTTTTTAAAGCATGTTAGCCTCGTTTACTTTAATCGCATGTTCAATTAATCTTTGCATTAACATCACTTTGTATGATTTGCATGATATCCTCATATGCATAATTTGACATTATTGCATAATCGGAATTAAGGGTAATGCCCTTTTAATCTAAAATTATCAGAATGGCTTTCCTCAACTTACAGGAAAGTTGTTTTGACGATTTTTAAATTAAAATGGTATCCCGTCAGTAACGCCTAATTAAATTTGGATATATCATTGTAAAATTTGGAAGCGAAAGAAAAGGAAATATTCGACTATTTAAACTTTTCGAGAAAAGGTCGTTAGAACTGAACTAAAGATCTGGTCTCGATATTTTTAAATAATCGAATATTCTTTATCTTTCTAATGACTTGGTAATTTTAAATTAAATCTATTTTGTTGCTTTGAATGTTGCAAATTTGCATGTTTGTCGTTTAAAGGGATCATTAATCAAATCAAATCTGAACTTGTGAAATTCGTTGCAAAGAAATTAATTAATCGACTAGGTACCGATTTAGGGCGTTGTGGGGGTGCTAACCCTTCCCCACACGTAATCGACTCCCAAACTCAGATTTTGATAACGCGGACCTCTACTTGTCGTTTTAATTAAAATTAATTTTTATTTAAAATGACAAAATGTTTTTGGGTGCCCAATCACACCCTAATCAAAGATTGGTGGCGACTCCTCGAAGCTTATATTTTTACCGTAACGGAATTTCCAATTTTTCGAAACGAGAGGTTTTCTAAAATTGCAACGTTTTTAATTAAAAATTCAATTGAAAAGAGAATAATTAAAAAATGACGCGGTTTTCAAAGTCTCGCCCCCACTCCCGTTTAAAAATCGTTTCGACAGCTTGGCGACTCCGCTGGGGACTTTTTAGAGAGTCAGGCCTATAGTCGATTAATTAATTGTCTTTGCAAACGAAAGTTGTAAGTTCACTTTAATTTGATTTTTGATCCCTGATTTGTTTTAAATTGTTGTTTGCATTTTAATTTGCGTTTTAATTAACAAATAAATAGTTGTACTAATGTGTGATCTACATGTTTTCAGTTTTCTGACTTTCACTTTAGTCTATTGTTTCTCTTGGATCGAGGCAAAAGATTATGAGTTTCCCCACTGTTGCTGTAAACCTTTAATATTTAGATCATTCTAACTGTGCTCTGTCCCGTTAGGTAGGGGTGAAAGCTACGCTTACGTGAGAAAAATTACTTTTCTCCGCATGGGCTTTAGCTAGTAACCTCTGGGGTACATGCCTTATGTTTACGAGTGAAACATTGAGTTTCCTCGCATGGACATAGGGAAATGTATCCTCTCGAAATTGAACTTGATCCGTTTTAAGCCTATAATGGGCGAGGATCGAGGGTCTGGCGAGCCCAAGGGGGCACCAGCAAAGGACAATTCAAGGACCCTTTTAGAAATACTGAAACTCTGCCCATCTTATGTTGAATCTCTGTCCGCAGACACGAAGGGGAAACTCGTTCTAACTTTTCCCTCGAATTTATTTTTTTTGGCAAAAAGTATGCGAACTAGAGATCATGTGGTTAGGTTTATTTTTCAAACATGCATGTGAATTAGATACCATGAGGTTAGGATTTTTTATGAGTAACAAAACATGTGGGTAAATATCATGTTGGGTAGGATCTACTAAAGCATGATTCGGTAGATGCCATGTTGGGTAGATACCATGTGAATTAGGTTTAGGATGTATATATTTTCTATCTTCATGTTGTTTGACTATTCATTGTATATACTAACACAGTTTTATTTTTGTTTGTGTTTTATGTTTTATTTATTACCGCTGCATTGCATCATCATTCATGAAAAAAGGTGTTGATTCACGAGGTGGTCATAAAAGTAGAAGGCGGTCATAAAATGGACAAGAGCTTTCATAACAAGGAAGTGGATAACTCAGAAGTGAGGTCGTGGTCCGAGGAAACTCAGAGGAAGAAAGGCGACAGTTTGACTGAAGATTACATATCAGTACTACCAGAGGTTGCTCCGGTCAGTCTAAAGCAAAACGATTTGCAAGAGTTACGCGAAATTTGGGAAAGTTGTAATTCTGATGTGAAATACTCTTTCTGGAAAAAGTATGGCGACATCGCCCTTCTGTTGTACGTGAAAGTAAACGAACCCCTAATCAAAGCTCTCGTCCAGTTTTGGAATCCCGCATATAGCTGCTTCACTTTCAACAAGGAAGACATGACTCCCACGTTAGAAGAATACACCTCCTTGTTTCATTTCGAGACGATACACTTGGACCGTGTCTACTCAAAGGCCTCAAGGACACAATCCTTTAAGAGCAAGCTCGCAAGGATTACTGGGATGGGAGAGAAGTGGGTTGCTGATCGAATCCAAAAGAAGGGAGAGTCCGATTGCTTCCCTTGGTCATGCCTCAAGGAGCTTATCGTCAAGCATAGCGATATCGAGAAGAGCATGGAGATGTTCGCCTTGGGAATTTATGGTTTGATGATTTTCCCGAAAGTTCTTTATCACGTGGAAGCAGCAGTGGTCGATTTATTCGAGCGTTTAGAAAGGAAGGTAAACCCTGTTCCTACGGTTTTGGCTGAAACATTCAGAGCACTTAGCAGTTGCAGAAGAGATGAGAGTAGCCGCTTCACCGGGTGTGTCCAGCTGCTTACTGTTTGGATACGCAGTCACTTCTGGAAAATTGACCGAGAGTATAGTCGACGGTTTTCTACGGCCTATTCACCCTTAAAAGATTTCCTCACTAAAGAGTGGCCAGAGCATCTCACCAGGAAAGATTGGGTTTCACTCTTCAGAAATTTACAGGAACATGATATAGTGTGGCGTGTCCCCTGGTTAGCTTTTGTGGATATGTTGTACAAATGTGGGGATTTCGATTGGGTAACCCTATTAGGGTTATGGGGTGGAGTAGGTTATGCGCCACTGATGGTACTAAGGCAATTTGGGGCACGCCAATTCGTCCCAGCTACATCCGGTCTGAAGGCATCTGAATTTGTGTACTGTGGAGATCATTACAAGAAGACTGCTCGTGCAATGTCAGAGGCGTGGAAGTCAACCTTTAGAACTGATTTCATAGCGGCTGAGGTCATGCTGACACCAGATTACGTGGCATGGAGGGCGGTGCGAAAGAATGATATCCTTCCGTTGGCGGATCGTGACCAAACAACTCCTTTGGAAGTACAGTTTAAATACGTACCGTCTAAGTTGGAGATACTGAAGAGTGAATTCGAAGCGGAAATCACCAGGAAGGAAGCAGAGTGTGAGGCCCTTAGACAAAAGAATTTCATGTTAGACATCGATAGGGGATTCTATAATACACAGTTTGAGCTTATGCGCAAGAGAAAGGATGAAGTGGAGTCCAATCTCACTAGTTTACAGAGCGATTACCAAAAGATGAGTCGAGCACGGGCAATCGCTGGCCTCGGGAGAACTTCAGAGCAGTGGCGGTTAGAGCTCCGGGCTGAGAGGGATCGTCGAGTTAGAGACGTCAGAGCCGAGAGAGAGCACCGAGTCAGAGAAGTAGAGACAGAGAAGAAGAAAAGAAATCAAGAACTTGAGTCCGAGAGAAGGTCCTGGGTTAGGGCATTGAAGAGCGAAAGGACAGAGGCTAAAGAGTTAAGACAAAGGTACACCTTGAGCAAGAAGCGAGAAGAAGAATTGCATGCTAATATTGAAGAACTCAGAATGAAGGCAAATAACATGCAACTTGAACTTGAGGTTCGAAAGCAAAGAATCGACGAGCTCGAAACTGAGAAGAGGCAAAGCAAAGAAGAGCTAAAATTAGAAAGGCAACATCGGGAGAATGTGCTTCAAGGCAAACAGGATGAAGTATTCCTCTGGATACAGAGGTGCGGAGCAAAGAACGAACGGATAGAGGTACTCAATCAAGAGATGCACAAAATGGAATCAAGGCATGAGGAAGAGTTAGCTCGAGCCAAGGCAAAGAATGAAGAGTACAGTGCCTACGTTATGCAGCTTGAAAGTTCCTTATCTGCAGAAAACAGTCAGCGTTGCCCAGTGGATCAAAGGGTTAGCCTCGAGGAGAACGCTGCTTTGCAAAAGAAGATTCATGATTTAGAGGCTGCCTTACGAAGCTGCCAGACACAAATCGCTGGTCTCGAGCGCACCGTCCAAGGCACCAGACTGCAATGGCAAAACTCAAACGATCACTTTAGAGACTGGAAGACAAACGTGAATCACGTGATCCGAGAGACCATGAATCAGTTAAGCGGCGTTGCGAGGCAGTTGGGAGAGATGGACCTCCAAGCAAAGTCATCCAGAGCTATGCCAATCCAGCATCAGGCGTAGGAAAGAGGGTCGATTGGCTTGTCAATCAGATAGTAGAGCTGAACATGAGAGCTAGGCCATTTCTGTAGTGGACTTTTCTTGTAAAGATGATGCTTTTGTCCTAAATGAAAGTTGTTCTAAGACTGATCGCGTCTTATGAATCAATGCCTTTCTGCATGCATTTGCATTTTATTTGCACGTTAAGTTTTGTATTGCATTTTTATCGCACTTTACATAATTTGCATTCATCCTCAAAGCATTAAAATTAACAATAAGGGATACATTACAGAATACTGGGAAATTTCAAGCATCACTATAACACAAGGAAGGCCATGGATGATAAGATTGCTCAAATAGAAAGAACTCAATTGCAGTTGCAAGATGATCTGAGGAAAATGCAAGAAGATATGCTTAAGGCTCAAGAGGATATGTTGTCTAAGTTGGCAAATATGCTGGGAGGGAGAAATCCAGAGCACGGAAAGGCCCATGAGCAAACAAGTGAAGAACCACTTTACCCCCCAGGGTTTACCCCGGTACAGTCTCCGAATATCCAAGGAACATCTGTCCATACCAAAGTACACATAAATCCTGACGGCATTGCAGTGAATTCGCAACCTGGATCTTGTTCGCATCCCGAAGAAAGCCCATATCACCAGGTCCCGGACCTTGATGAAAAAGCAAAGAAGAGCGAAAACAAGTTGTTGCAGGAGCAATATAAGCAGCTAGCAAATGAAGTACAAGCTATGAAAGAAGATACCAGCTTGTATGGTCTCGACGCTAAGGAACTGAGTTTAGTTCCTGATCTGGTCCTACCTCCCAAGTTCAAAACCCCTGACTTCGAGAAATACGACGGTACCCAATGCCCTTCTACCCATATCACAATGTTCTGCAGGAAAATGACTGGTTACGTAGGGGACGACCAGCTGTTGATCCACTGTTTCCAGGAAAGCTTAGTAGGCTCAGCATTGCGATGGTATAATCAACTAAGGAGAGTTGATGTCAGGACGTGGAAAGACCTGGCCAAATCTTTTCTTGACCAGTATAAGCATGTGAAGGACGTCAGGCCTAACAGAATGGTGCTGCAAGCAATGGAGAAAAAGCATAGTGAAAGTTTCAGACAATATGCTCAGAGGTGGAGAGAGGTAGCAGTACAAGTCCACCCACCGTTGGTAGAGGAGGAAACGAACCTAGTTTTTGTTAATACCTTGAAGGCTCCATTTTTCTCACATTTTGTTGGTAATCCTTCTCGAAGTTTTGCTGATATAGTTACGGCGGGAGAAATGATTGAAATGGCGATCAAAAGCGGAAAGCTTGAGGGAGGAGATTCCAGCAAGAAACAACCAATGAGGAAGAAGGAAAACGAAGTCAACAAAATAAGGCAGTATGATTCCCATAATATCACAGTGTCCCGACCACAGGGAACGGTAGCATCACCCCAAATTGACAATAGGCAAGGGGCAAGAGATCCAAGGAGAGAGAGGCCTCAATTTGATCCGATTCCCATGACTTATAAGGAGTTATTCCACGAATTATATGATCGACATGTAGTCTCACCTTATCATGTGGACCCTATACAACCCCCGTATCCCAAGTGGTATGATGCTAGTGCTAAGTGCGAATACCATGCAGGGGTTTCTGGACATTCTATTGAAAATTGTCCCGCTTTCAAAATGGTCGTCCAAGCTCTGAGAAGAAGAAACGTCATCAATTTTGGTGACAGTGAACATCCAAACATAGCCCATAATCCATTGCCAAACCATGCAGGAGCCGGGATTAATGCAGTCGCTGAAGAGAAAGGAAAAATGACTGTAAAAAATGTTAGGGAGGTGATGTCACCCATGTCTTGGGTGTGGTGCCAAATGGTCAAGGTAGGACTATTAAAGACTAATCTGCCACGTGAACATTTCAATAACGAAGAGATGTGCCACTACCATAACTGCACAAAACACAGTATACAACAGTGTTCTGATTTCTTAGGGCTGGTACAAGAGATGATGGATAGTAAGGAAATCGAGTTCTTCAAAGAAGGGGCTGAGAAAGAAGAAGCGGAAGTTTACGCCTCTGAGGGATCATCCAAAGAGGTCTATAGTGCTAGTTGTCCCCTCTTCATTACTCCCAAGAATCGAGTGGCTGAGAAGGTAGCTCCAAAGGTGATTATTACACCTCTCTCTCCGTTCCTGTACAAAGACAATAAACAGGTACCCTGGAGATATACTTGTCAAATAGGAGAGGTGACAAAGCAACAGGAAGAGGTAGATGAAGTGGGACACATGACCAGGAGTGGTAGATGTTATCACAAAGAACCTGAGAAAAAGATTGCTGTCGAGAAAGGAAAAAGTATCGATGTGCAGATAAGAGAAGATGAACCCATCGTCAATGAGCCAGTAACGGAGAATGAAGCGATGGAATTTTTAAAATTTCTGAAACATAGTGAATACAGTATTGTTAAGCAATTACACAAGCTGCCTGCCCGTATTTCTGTCCTATCACTTCTTCTGAGTTCAGAGGCTCATCGAAACGCCCTGTTAAAAGTTTTAAACCAAACATTTGTCCCGAAGGAGATACCCACAGAAAAGCTGGACCGACTAGTTGCCAACATCCAGGCCGATAATTTTTTATCTTTTTCTGAGGACGAGATCCCTTCTGGGATGATTGGCAATCATAAGGCCCTACACATCACAGTTAGGTGCAAAGGGCATGTTCTATCCAGAGTACTGATAGATAACGGTTCGGCGTTAAATGTGATGCCCTTGGTGACCCTGAAAAAATTACCAGTGGACAGCACCCTGATGAGAAGCTGTCAAAGTGTGGTTCGAGCTTTTGATGGAACGAAGAGAGAAGTTCTAGGCAAGATTGATATCCCTTTGACTATTGGCCCGGCGATATACGAAGTGGAGTTTCTTGTGATGGACATCATGCCTACATACAACTGTTTATTGGGAAGGCCCTGGATTCATCAGGCCGGTGCGGTTCCGTCAACGTTGCACCAAAGGATAAAATTTGCAATGGATGGGAGGCTTATATGCATTCATGCTGAGGAAGACATTATTGCTTCGGTTTCTACTACTACTCCATACGTTGAAGTGGAAGAGCAAGCTGTTGAATGTTCTTTCAGATCGTTGGAATACGTCAATGCCATGTTTGTGGCAGAAGGAAAGAAGATCCCGAAGCCTAGATTGTCAAACTGCACCAAAACGGGGCTTAAGCTGACTCTTGGAAGAGGAGCAAAAATTGGCAAAGGGTTTGGACGTCGGTTGCAAGGACTGGTGGGCCCAATATACCCTGTAACTAAAAGAGACAGGTTCGGTTTAGGGTATCAGCCAACTTTAAAAGAAAAAATGAGAAGCATCAAGAAGATTCAGGAATTGAGAAAGGAAAGATTGACTGGTGAGGACCCACGCTGGGAGCCCATGACATTCCCGCCATTGAGCAGCATTTTCGTATCAGGAGGATATATGTTTCAAGGGACTTTGGAAAGCAGTAAAGGGATAGTTGAGAATGCCTTGGAGGACTTGGGCATTAATGTCATAACCGATGAGGAGTTCAAAGAAATGAGAGCTATGGGCATCTACCCTACGCCACTGGGCTTTGTGTTGAACAACTGGACTGCGGAGGAATTGCCTGTAGTTTACAAATCTTTTGCAGAGAACTCAGATATCAATAATACGAATGCTAATGACTCTGACCCGGAGATTGATTTCGAGATGCCCATATGTCAAGGGGAAATCGAAGGTTGTGATGATGATGAGGGATGTGAACCACCCTCAGAATTACTAAAGATGGTGGAACAGGAAGATGAGCAGATCCTGCCTCACGAAGAGCTTACAGAGATCTTGAACCTGGGTACAGATGATGATAGAAAGGAAATAAAGATTGGTACCACCCTGTCTACTGAAGGGAGGCAAAGCTTGATAGAATTACTTCAAGAGTTCAAGGATGTATTTGCTTGGTCATACGAGGACATGCCAGGGCTGGATACAGAATTGGTTGTCCATAAATTACCAATAAAGCCTGATTGCAAGCCCGTACAACAGAAACTGAGAAGAATGAGACCCGAGATGCTGCTCAAGATTAAAGAAGAAGTGAAGAAACAATTTGATGCTGGGTTTCTCACAGTGGCCAAATATCCTGAGTGGGTAGCAAATATTGTCCCAGTACCAAAGAAGGATGGGAAAGTACGAATGTGTGTCGACTATAGAGATCTGAATAGAGCTAGTCCAAAGGATAATTTTCCTTTGCCACATATAGATACGTTAGTGGACAATACTGCTGGAAATTCCTTATTCTCATTTATGGATGGTTTCTCCGGCTATAATCAAATTAAAATGTACCCTGAAGATATGGAGAAAACAACGTTTATCACTATGTGGGGGACGTTTTGCTATAAAGTCATGCCGTTTGGATTAAAGAATGCAGGGGCAACCTATCAGAGGGCCATGGTGACGTTGTTTCATGACATGATGCATAAAGAAATTGAAGTCTATGTCGATGATATGATTGTCAAAGCCAAGACGGAGGAGGAACATGTCGAGAATTTGAGGAATCTCTTTCAAAGATTAAAGAAGTGCCAACTAAAACTTAACCCAAATAAGTGTACTTTTGGGGTGACATCGGGAAAACTGTTGGGATTCGTAGTGAGCCGAAAGGGAATCGAAATAGATCCCGATAAAGTAAAAGCCATTCAAGATTTGCCAGCCCCAAGATCATAGAAAGAGGTTCGAGGATTTTTGGGGAGATTAAATTACATCGCTCGGTTTATCTCGCAGCTGACCGAAAGATGTGATCCCATATTCCGCCTTCTTCGTAAGAATGATTCAGGAGAATGGAGTGAAGATTGCCGAGAGGCTTTTGAGGCAGTAAAGCGATATCTTTCGAATACTCCGATCCTAGCGCCACCTATCCCAGGAAAGCCTTTAATTCTTTACTTGTCCGTTTATGACAATTCAATGGGATGTGTGTTGGGGCAACATGATCAAACTGAGAAGAGGGAGAGGGCTATCTACTATCTCAGTAAGAAGTTCACTGAGTGTGAGGCCAGATACTCACCAATTGAAAAATTGTGTTGCGCTTTAGTGTGGGCTACCAGAAGACTTAGACAGTATATGTTGTATCATACTACCTGGCTCATATCTAAGCTGGACCCTTTAAAGTATCTAATGGGGGTACCTACATTGTCTGGAAGGTTAGCCCGTTGGCAAATCCTGTTGTCCGAATTTGATATCCAGTATGTAAGCCAGAAGGCAGTTAAAGGGAGCGCCATAGCAGAATTCATTGCGAGTAGGGCTTCAGAAGAATATGAACAGTTGAATTTCGATTTCCCGGATGAGGATTTAATGGCTATCTCGGAGGAAGAAACAATTTCTCCTGCCGGTAAATACTGGAAGATGAACTTTGATGGTGCTTCAAACGCCTTGGGGCATGGGATTGGGGCAATCTTGGTCTCACCAAGTGAAGAGCATTATCCTTTTACCAGTCGGCTCAATTTCGATTGTACAAACAATATGGCTGAATATGAGGCTTGTGTTATGGGTCTTAGAGCAGCTATTGAACTCAAAGCAAAAATGCTGAAGGTATATGGGGATTCAGCTTTGGTAATTTACCAACTCAGAGGTGAATGGGAAACCAAAGATCCCAAACTTGTGGAATATCGTAAATTAGTTCTGGGACTTATTGAAGAATTTGAAGAAGTGACTTTCAATTACCTCCCCAGAGAAGAAAATCAAATGGCGGACGCCTTGGCTACTTTGGCGGCGGCCTTTAAGATGAACGAGCATTCAAATATGATGCCTATTGAGATGAAGGCTTATGAGTATCCAGCCCACTGCTTTAACATTGAAGAAGAAGATGATGAAGGACCTTGGTACTATGATATCCTCCAGTATATAAGATATCAAAGTTACCCCGAACAGGCAACTGAGAATGACAAAAGGACCATTAGAAGAATGGCAGCAGGGTATGTGCTTAATGGTGAGATCTTATATAAGAAAAGCATGGATCAGGTCTTATTAAGGTGTGTGGACACTAAAGAAGCGAAAATGATTCTTGAAGAAGTACATGAAGGAATATGTGGCACCCATGCTAATGGGCATGTAATGGCCAGACAGATTATGAGATTTGGGTATTATTGGTCAACTATGGAAACTGATTGCATCAATTATGCCCGAAAGTGTCACAAGTGTCAGATTTATGGGGATAGAATACACACCCCTCCTCATCCGTTGCATGTGATGACAGCTCCGTGGCCGTTTTCTATGTGGGGCATGGATGTTATTGGGCAAATTTTTCCAAAAGCGTCAAATGGTCATCGCTTCATTCTGGTAGCAATAGATTACTTCACCAAGTGGGTAGAAGCAGCTTCCTATGCAAGTGCCAGTCAACGATATGTAGGTTCTTGAAGAAAGAAATCATCTGCAGATATGGCTTACCAGAGAGAATTATCTCTGACAATGCGTTGAACTTAAACAACAAGATGATGAAATCTGTATGTGAGCAATTCAAAATAAAGCATCACAATTCCACGGTTTATCGCCCAAAGATGAATGGGGCAGTGGAGGCGGCTAATAAGAACATTAAGAGGCTTATAGAGAAGATGACTGAAACTTATAAAGATTGGCATGAGAAGTTGCCATTTGCTCTGTTTGCCTATCGGACTTCTGTACGGACGTCTACTGGGGCAACTCCGTTTTCTCTAGTTTATGGGATGGAAGCTGTCCTCCCTATTGAAGTGGAAATTCCCTCGCTCCGGGTTTTATCAGAGGTGAAGCTAAATGAGGCAGAATGGGTACAGGCCAGATATGACCAATTGAATCTGATTGAAGAAAAGAGATTGAAGGCTATCTGTCACGGTCAGATATACCAGAAGCGGATGATACGAGCACATGATAAGAAAGTTCGCCCTCGAGAAATCCACGAAGGAGGTTTGGTGCTTAGGAGGATATTGCCCATTCAAAAAGATTTCCGAGGGAAATGGATGCCCAAGTGGGAAGGACCCTATGTTGTCAAGAAAGCTTTCTCTGGGGGAGCTCTGGTCTTAACTGAGATGGATGGGTCTGAATTACCTCATCCAGTGAATTCTGACGCAGTTAAGAAGTATTTTGCTTGAAGAAAAAAGAAGAAGAAAAATGAGTGAAAATGAAAAAATAAAAAAATAAAAAAATAAAAAATGAAAAAATGGAAAAAAAGAAGGGTTCAAGATGAAAACTCGAAAAGGGCGTCTTGAAACCAAAGGAGGTCTCGAGTCGAAAACCCGCAAAGGGCGACTTGAGTTTTAAATTCAGAGTTCGTGCATGGTGGATAATCTGAATTGTTTTTGGAAGTAGGAAGAGCTCCTGACATGGGTAACGACAATGGCAGTTGGGATTGAGACCAAAGATTAATGGGAGATTTTGGGGTTCAGAAAGAGCTTCGCACTCTTAGGTGTCATCACAATTTTGGAGATCCTTTTCACAGAAGCTACACTCGAGTCATTCTGACGGCCAGTTCAAAAGCATTTGTGTTATTGATATTTGAAGACACCTATCCTTTGGTTCTTTTCCGATTAAAAGTTTGTCATGTAGTTGTCTAAAAATTCTTCGCATTTATATAAATAAAGAGATATTTTCCCTTCTTAATTTCCCTTTTACAAGCATCTAATTTTGAAAAAGTTAAAACGTATAGCTTAACTTGTGGTACATGAGATCATTTTGTATTATTATGCAAAAGGTTTTGGAAATGCAGGTATTCTGAAGCTAGTAATGGTTTTACCCATAAGCTTGTAGGGTTGCGAAAAGCTAAAACTTTGGGATTCATAGACAATCTTAGCCATTAATGGATGACCCAAGGATGTTGTCATTTATCAAGAAGATTGGTCAGGGGTACTGGCAGGCCTCAAGAAAGAAAGAAGTCAAAGTCTTGTCAAGCCAAAAGTTATAGTATTGAGAGTATCAACTGGGGTGAACGGGTGAAATGCTCTATGCCCAAAGCGAAACCGAGTTCCATTGAAATCAAAGGGGATAGTATTCTGTCGAAGAAGAAAGTGCATTAAATTTCATAATTGCATACATCGTAGGCATGAATAGGATCATGACATTGCATGATTATTTTAAATGTTTGCAGATTTCCCAACAATTATTGAAGATTGTTCGAGTCTCATACTCTCTGAAGAAATAGGGAGCAGACGCAATTGATGAAGATTGTGGGTCTTATACTCTCTGAAGATATAGGGGGCAGACACAATCGTCGAAGATCGTTCGAGTCTTATACTCTCTGAAGAAATAGGGGGCAGACGCGATTGTTGAAGATTGTTCGAGTCTCATACTCTCTGAAGAAATAGGGAGCAGACACGATTGTTGAAGATATTCGAGTTCTATTCTCCCTATAGAAAGAGGGAGCAAACCCGTTTGAAGAAGATATTCGAGTTCTATTCTCCCTGAAGAAAGAGGGAGCGAACCCGTTTGAAGAAGTATTCGAGTTCTATACTCCCTGAAGAAAGAGGGAGCGAACCAGTTAGCAGAAGATTCTTGAGTTCTATACTCCCTGAAACAATAGGGAGCAGACCCGTTAGCAGAAGATTATTCGAGTTCTATACTCCCTGAAACAATAGGGAGCGAACCCGTCCCCAGAAGATTCTTCAAGTTCTATGTTCCCTGAAACGATAGGGAGCGAACCCGATTTTGAAGAATTTTTCAAGTCTCGCTTATCCTGAAGTTGTAGTGAAGCGGATTAATCTTTTGAATTTTTCACGACTGGACAAATTTGACCATCCATTGATCTTTGCTCTATTCTCGTTCCACGACAATGAACAAAGAGGGGCAGCTGTAGACGCTCAATTTGTCCGGGGTGTTATTCGTGTTTAATCGGGTTTTATTATTGTTTTTATTGCAATTTCGGTTATTAGCATAAGTTTGGTATTATGTAGTTATATATATATATACGGATAAGTAATTAAATAGTTAAATAATTAAATAATTAAATATATAAAATATGCACTAAATATTGCCATTTTTGTTACAGGCCGAACCAAACAATGAAAAACACAACAGCCCGGTTGTTATGGGCCCAACTCTGGAAAACCTAAACCCGTTAGGGTTCCATGTCACAGCCTCCAGCGCCGTATCATTGAAGGCCGTTGGATCTGGATTCAAGATCCAACGGTTCCCAACTCCCAGCAATCCCCGAGCCAGCTGCAGTCTCACGGGAAGCCAACCCTGCTGCCAGATCACGCACGCCCAACCGGACAATAGCTCGCCTCCCCACAACTGCCGCCCGTGATCTGCTCTCGCCAGTGCCCTGCAAACACACGAAACAAGAAGCAGAACGAGAGGCACAAAGAAATCGAGGAGAGAAAACCAACAACAAAAAACAGATATAGAGAGGGACCGAAGAGGATGGATGATCAGAGAAGGAGAACCCTAAAGTTATCAATCATGATCCAAGCAAAAAATCGATCAACTCATTAGCTATCATCGAAAAGAAAAAAAAACACAAAACCAGAAAAACATAATCGCAAAACCGGTGATCATCGAGAGAAGATTCAAAGGAAAAGCCATCAGCCGCTAGAAAACCCAAAAGTCAGAAATCCTTACCTTTCCTGCCCAGATACGTTCTTCATCTTTGCTAGGAACCAATACCTCATCGAATCGAAGGTAAACCCCTTCGTCTTCCATTGCTTTCCAGTCGTGCATGCATGTTTGGGCCTCCGGTTTAGGGACTTGAGGGGTTTTCAGGTCTAGGAAGCTTGAGTTCGAGTTCTATGAGGCTAGGTTTCTGGGTAAAGGGAGAGTGAGGGAACCGAGGGGTCTAGGTTTCTCATCGGAACCAGTGGTGCAAGGTTGGCCACGGCGTTGGTCTTTGACTGGAGAGTGAAACAGAGTGGGATTCGAGGGTTTGGTTTGAGTCACGGGTTAGGGTCGTGTTTATTTTAGGAAGAGTTCGGCTGGGGTTGTCGTTGGGGCTTACGAGCTCCTCATCGGAGCGTAGAACGGCGGAGCCATGGAGGCTCTGGGTTTCGTCGAGGGTTAAGAATGAGAGGGGGAGAGAAAACCAGAGAGAAGCGGCGAGTGTCTGGCAAGGGTTGAGAGGATAAATGATTTAGGTAAAAAATATTATCCTAAGTATCATATGTATTCAATGACCAGAACGGCGTCGTTTAAAATAGGTCCAAAACGGCAGCGTCTTGATAGCTGAGGGGAATCCGTGTTTTGGGATGTTTGGGGTAAACCGCGCGTAAGGTCCATTAGGTTTGATCTGTCTCATTTTGGTCCCTATACCGAACTTTGTTATCTTTTGATTTTGTATCTTAATTTTCAGCGTGTTACATCTAAGTCCATAACCATGTTAGGGCCATTTTAATGATGTTTAGGCATTGGATGTGTAATTTGAGAAACTTTCAATTTGGTCATTTGCAGTATTTTGGTTGTATTATGTTTGCAGTACCCAAAAATGAAATGTTATGAAAGAACTTGTTATTTATTTTTTATGTTTTAGTCCTTCTAATATTTTATGCATGTTTGTTAGGCTAATTAGATTTATTTTAAATATGTTGCATGTGTATATTATTTCGAGCATGTTGTCCATACGCACTTAGGTGTATTTCTTTTTAAAGCATGTTAGCCTCGTTTACTTTAATCGCATGTTCAATTAATCTTTGCATTAACATCACTTTGTATGATTTGCATGATATCCTCATATGCATAATTTGACATTATTGCATAATCGGAATTAAGGGTAATGCCCTTTTAATCTAAAATTATCAGAATGGCTTTCCTCAACTTACAGGAAAGTTGTTTTGACGATTTTAAATTAAAATGGTATCCCGTCAGTAACGCCTAATTAAATTTGGATATATCATTGTAAAATTTGGGAGCGAAAGAAAAGGAAATATTCGACTATTTAAACTTTTCGAGAAAAGGTCGTTAGAACTGAACTAAAGATCTGGTCTCGATATTTTTAAATAATCGAATATTCTTTATCTTTCTAATGACTTGGTAATTTTAAATTAAATCTATTTTGTGGCTTTGAATGTTGCAAATTTGCATGTTTGTCGTTTAAAGGGATCATTAATCAAATCAAATCTGAACTTGTGAAATTCGTTGCAAAGAAATTAATTAATCGACTAGGTACCGATTTAGGGCGTTGTGGGGGTGCTAACCCTTCCCCACACGTAATCGACTCCCGAACTCAGATTTTGATAACGCGGACCTCTACTTGTCGTTTTAATTAAAATTAATTTTTATTTAAAATGACAAAATGTTTTTGGGTGCCCAATCACACCCTAATCAAAGATTGGTGGCGACTCCTCGAAGCTTATATTTTTACCGTAACGGAATTTCCAATTTTTCGAAACGAGAGGTTTTCTAAAATTGCATCGTTTTTAATTAAAAATTCAATTGAAAAGAGAATAATTAAAAATGACGCGGTTTTCAAAGTCTCGCCCCCACTCCCGTTTAAAAATCGTTTCGACAGTATCGATATAAATAAAAAATATCAAACCTCAAAATATATCTATTAATATTTGAACTATCGATCATATTCATCAACTTGTTCAATATCTAAAAAAATATCGATCATCGTCGCATAAGTATCGATATTTTAAATTTCTATCTTTTTATCAACTATTTCAATTTTTAAAAGTATCGACCATTATCGTATAAGTATCGATAGTTTAACTTTCAATCTTATCTTCAACGTCTTCAATATTTAAAAGTATTGATAATAATATATTAAGTATTGATATTTAAAATTTCGAGCTGCTTTTTTATTTGGATGTAACCTATTTTATTAATAAAAATATTAACAAAACATATCACAACTTATTTCTTAGTGAACTATGACAATATTGGGTACAATCTATTTTATTAAAAAATAATAAAATTACATTACAGATCGTAATCTACTTTCTTAGTGAACCACAACATTTTTGGTATAACCTATTTTATTATAAAATATTAACATTACATATCGTAACCTATTTCTTAGTGACCTGGGCGCAATCATATTTCTTATATATATTCTAAACATTTTCAACTTTTATGATTAAGACTTTAGGCATAACTCATTTTATTATTAAAAATATTAAGATTCCAGATTACAACACTTTCTTAGTGAACCATGATATTATTGTGCACAATTGTATTTCTTATATATATTAAGAATATTTTTATCTTTTAACTTATTTTCTTATCGTGGGAATGTCTAAAGCCTCATCAGCTTAAATTGTGGTAACCTTTTACGCGTAGCCTAAAATATTAATATTATTCATAACATTTACAGTGTACAACTCATTTTCTTACCTTGTATAACATTTTAGTGCAACATGTTATGTTTCCGACTGATAACTTTTCCGGTTAGAACTTATAACATTGTAGGTAGGACTTTTAGTTTGTAATCTTTTTTACTGATCACGCCACTTATTAAACTTATTTTAAGAACCTCACATCAGAACTATCCCTTAATTCATGAGTAACATTGAACGTAAAACCTAAAAAAACTAGTGAACCCTAAATGCCCTCGCTCAACTCCTCCTCAAGCTCGCAAACATTTTTTAAGACAACCACTTTGCCCCCCTTAAACAATATTTCTAGAGACTTACTAACTTCACATACCTCATTTGCTTTCTCTAAAAAGTCTAAAGGGTCCATTCGGATTGGAAAGACGAAATAGAATCAGAGTAGAGAAGAAAGAAACTACATATTTCAGAGTATCCCGAATGTAACTCCTAACAACAAGTTGGTGATTGGCTCTACCAGAACCATTCTTTTGGAGTTGAGATGATCAAAGGCAGGGAACAGAATAAGGTAATGACCCTCGTGGGAAATTTCAAGGGAAGATTGGTGTAACACCTAATTTTCTCTTGATTTTAAATTAAATTTATTTAATTAAATTTTGGGATTAGTTTATAAGATCTTGAAGTTGTTATGGTAGCTTTTGAAACTTTTGGAAGTTCAGGGACCCAAGTTTGAAATTGCCTATCCCTTTTTTAGTGTAGAATAAATAAAATAAATATAGTTTATGGGATTTCAACCAACATTTTTTTTAGCATGGGGAACCAAATCTAAGCCTTAGCCATTTAGGCAAGGATGTTGTAGTTTATTTGAAATAAATAAAATATGCTTAAACTAAATGAAATCCCATTCTCCCATAATCAACTCCCCCCGGTGAAACACCATAGTAGAACCAAATTGGTTTTACCAAAAGCCACTCACCACCGTTCACTAATCATCGGTCAACAGTGGCTTACACCGCCAGCACCAGGCGAATAACCGACCACGTTTGACCAAAATCCCTCATATCCCCTTGCCAAGTAGCACTGCTGATTTTCGTAAATTAAATAGAATAAATTTGTTGAAACCCCTTTTCATGCATGGGATTTTCTACCCTGTCAAATAGGGGAGATTGAAAGCGGTTGAACTGGTTGGACCGTTCTAAGCCGAGTCGAGCGAGCTGAGCTGAGCCGTATGGGTGAGCTATTGATCATTAACCCAGTCGTTGACCATTGACTGGCAGTTGACTGTCGTTGACCGGCTGTTAACTTTTTTGAGAATATCTATCCTGATTTTCTTGACATGTTGAGTCCATTTTTGAGGTTTGTTTCACCAAATTCAAACTTGGTAAGCCATATTTCACTGATTAACCTCCCGATTCAATCCATTTTTCGCAATTAAGCTCTGTTTCTGATGTAATTTCCTTTGATATGTATCTGATATATTATTGGACGTTGGATTCAAGTTCGAGAGAGATCGAATGGTGTTTAAATGTTCGATCCGTAGAACTTAGAAATTGAGGTAATACTCTACTACCCATTGTATGTTGCATGGTACAAGTTAGGTATTGGTTAATGCATAAATAAATATGACTGGGATTGGAATAAATATAAATTATTCTAAACCTATATTGATCCCAATAAAATGTCTAAAATGCCCATCGGATCTAAATATGACATGATTTACAATGATAGTTGAAACGACTTGGAATAAGTGAATATTTAGAAGGATATTGGTCTGAATGATTAGCGAGTATCGCGATGTTGATATCTGTTCAATATTATTTGACCCATAAACATTTTAATTCAATATAAATATGGAATAGAAAAAATTATCATTAAATTATTAAGGCTTCTTTCAAGATTTAAAATGACAAAAATAACCCTATAGAGTAAAATTTTAAAAATGCCCTTGCACTGTAAAAAAACCAAGATTTCCATACTAGTAGAATAAATAAATAAATAAATAATCCTGAAAGGACATACCTAAACAAATTACCAGAAAAGTTACATATGTTTGTAATGATCAAAATTGCCGAAATGTCCTTGAGCTGTAAAATAACTAAAATAACCTCCGATATTCAAATGAATATATTATATGACAAGCTTGAACTGAATGGAAGTATTGTACATATCCTAATTGTTAAAAAGATTTAATTACTATGGAAACTCCGAAGTGACCGAGATAAACTTGAATACTAATTGACCTAAGTACCCTCAATGACCTAGAATTAAGCGATTGACTTGGATAAGTCTGGAAACGCTGATGAACTTATATCTTGTACCGTCCAAAAGGGTTTGAACCATAAATCAATCACGTCAAAATTTCTTGATACCGTTGTAATACAGAAATGAAATAAATGCCATTGGAATACATGTTCGTCTCTCTAATATATATTCAACGATGATTCTGAAGATGATTAGTTTGACTAGTGATGTCATTATTAAAGTATGAATATATTGATAAATTGACATGGATCTTAAATATCATGAATCATCATTTTACCCTTATTAGATTAAATTACTAAGAATTCTCCAAAAATCAAATGTCCAAAATCCCCCTGATTTCCTAAATAATAGAATCATTCATATCATATATGAAATCTCAAGTAACTCTAATACAAAAGATTCTGAATACCGTCTTGATTACTTAGCGCCTTTGAAAAATATTTGAATACAATATGATCTTGATAAAACACTTCCTATTTGATTAATGAATATGTTAGCCATCAAACCCCATTTCATAAGGATATTGTACAGAAATTTAATCAGTTTGCATAAATTTTGTGACTCCCTACCTAATAAATACCTACCCTTGAAAAAATAATTATATCCTTTAGTGTGTTCCCTATGTGCTATATGATTATTTTATCTATCCTTAAATGTGTTTTACCGAAGTTAGTTTTTTTATTGAATATTTTAACTGTTCGATATTCTGACTCATTGAGGTATTTAATTACTGTTTATGAGCTATGGATACATGAAATATGCCCCCTGGTTACTTGTTTTTACTGGAAATATGATCGTTCCTTATATATGGATCATGGAATCTACTGGTTACTACTTGAACTATTTTATTGGGACACTATCTAGGTAGGCTGGAGTATGGAGGTTCAGCTCTGATCAAGCTGGTAATTCCTTACGAACCTAAGGTATTCTTTGGGTAGGCTCTAAGAGCCTAATGCACTCCCATAGTATGGGGATTATATTATGGTGTACGTATGAAGGGAATTCATGTGATTTAAATAACTATATTTTATTTTACAACATTCCACTAGATATTGTATGGGTAGGATTTTGGAGTATGGAGGTTTAACTCTGATCAAGCAAGTAATTCCTTACTGACCTAAGGAGACCCTTAGGTAAACCCATAGGCCACAAGGTACTCCCTTAGGGTGGATCATTTGTTGTGTACTTAGGGTAAGTCCTTATGGATGCAGTTCTAGGAAAACTGCATATAATGTTCGGTTGAAGGGTATTATTATGGTTTTTAAAATATGTTTTAAACTACTAATATTTTTTTAAATGATCTTTATACATTACTCTGTCTTGTTAGAACACATTAGACATCCTATTTCGATATCATGAACTTGGTCCTCTGAATATTTCCTCTGAACTAAAATCCTCATATCTTTTACTCGAAGAAATATTAGTGGAACCTCAGCTCATCCCAAAATCCTATAGACGTCTGAATCACTTGGTATGTCTTTTATCTATAGACGTCTGAATCACCTGTAGACGTCTAAATCAATAAGGAAAATTTTATGCTTTTTGATTTATCTGTATGTCCTTTAACATCACTTGGTAGTTATGTATTATTAAGCTTCCCAAAGCTCACTCTTTTACTCACCATTTTAGGTTAAAAGAATTGATCCAATGCAGCTATTGACATATGTAGTGGGAGTTCATTTGGCTTGGGTTGAAGAGTACAGTACAAGTGTAATTGGGGGCCATGTAGGTCACATTTGATTTTTATACTGAGAATGAAATTTGTATGATTTTAATTTTGTTTGTAATATATGAATGGTTTTCTAAATTTTTATTATTATTATTATAATTTTTTTTGATTTTACGAGTTTTAACATAAATTTAATTTTTCCTATATTTTTAATGTGGGTCACTCTTGTGCCCCAAATGTAACACCTCAGATCAGATCAGGTCACCTGCATCGATCTGAAGGTGTTGTATTTAGTGGTATCAGTGACTAGGTTGAGCTGAGTCTGCTGGGTAGATCGGTCGATCGAATGTAATAGGATGTCTGGTATGTACATGCCCTTAAATTATGACTGTGCTCTCTGAGCTGGAACTCTAATATTAAGAAATCATTCTGTTATAAGTATACCAAAGTATCTTATCTGTTATGACTCAATCTGTGCAAAAAGGGAATAATGTCAGCATTCGTCCCAATCTTGGAAGTTACTCATCGAGTAACGTGGAAGATTATTCGTTCGAGAATTTTGATCTGACTTCTGGCGTTAATTTGCATTTTGTTACTCCCCAAATATTCTATGATGATATGCTCGTAGCTAAACCTTATAAGTGAAGTTTCGATATTAATAATTGCTACTCAAGTGGTTTGAGGAGCATGATTTTGGTCCATGTTGTAAGTTCTCCCCCTAAAGTTTCGCTCTGATGTACTGAATTGAAGAATTTTTTAATCATGTTTGTTTCAAATTTTCAAGTTTGAAACCCAATAAGTGATAAGCTTGTAACCCAACGGTTTGAAATTTATGAGATTAAAAGAAAATGTTCGAATACTTGGTAAAAGTGAAAATCTCGAGATGATGTTGATCGAATAAACGAGAATAGTTATGTCTGCATGTTACAATGAAAGTAAGCAGGTGTCATTCTGGTTAAGGATTGGTAATTAAGGTTTGTTTGATTCTACAAGGAGAATTATGTTTAGATTCTGAAATTTTGACAAACAACAAATTTGTGCATAATCAACGGGTTAAGGTTTAGTAGAGGAATCATAACCCTTTATAAGATACATGAGAGATTGAAGAACTTATTAAAGCTCAATTTCCACATTTATTTAACTTGAGAAAATTTTGAGGATGAAATTTATTTTAAGGATCAGAGAGTTGTAACACCCTAATTTTCTCTTGATTTTAAATTAAATATTTTTAAACAAATTTGGGGATCAATTTATAAGATCTTAAAGATGCTATGATACTTTTTAAAACTTTTAGAAGACCAAAGACTCAAGTTTCAAATAGTTCATCCCTTTTCAGTGCAGAATAAATAAAATAAATGTAGTTTGTGGGATTTAAACTCACGTTTTTTTAGCATGGGGAACCAAATCTAAGCCTTAGCCATTTAGGCTAGGCTCTTGTAGTTGATGTGAAATAAATAAAATATCTTTTAAATTAATTGAAATACAATTTTCCCATAATCAACTCCTCCCCGGTGAAACACCATAGCATAACTAAATTGGTTTTACCCAAACCCGCTCACCGCCGTTCACCAGTCATCGGCCAGCGGTGGCTTACACTTCCAGCACTAGGCGAAGAGCCAGTCATGTGCGACCAAAACCCTTCTATCCCCTTGCTGAGTAACACCACTGATTATTGTTAATTAAACCGAAGAAATTCTCCAAAACCCCTTGTCACAAGTGGGTTTTTTTCGATTTTGACCACATCGTCGTGGTTGGTCTCGCTGTCACCGTGCTCTCAAAACCCTACCGAAATCATCCTGCAATCGTTGTTCCACCGTTGTCACTCACCAATCAACATTGGAAAAGTTTGAAATTTTTAAAATTCCACACTCTGTTGTGTTTCATCAAAAAATAACGTATGCAAGAGACTCTTGAGAAGTAGATCTAAGGATCTGGAAAATTTCATATTGATCCGACGATCGGAGCCGTCACAGGCGTCCCTATTTACGCGTGGGCATTGTCTATCGTCCAGAGGAGAGTGTGACCGGCTGAACCAGTATGAACTGGTTATACTAGTCTGAGCTAAGCTGAGTAAGCCAATCTGAGCCTTCTGAGTGAGTTGTTGATCGTTAACCCAGTCGCTGATCATTAACCCAGTCGTTGATCGTTAATTGGTCGTTGACCAGTCGTTGACTTTTCCAAGAATGGCTATCTTTATGTTTTTTGATGTACTGAGTCTATTTTTGAGGTTCGTTTCCCCAAACTTGGACTCGATAAGCCATCTTTCACTAATTAACCTCCCAGTTCTATATATTTTTTGCAATTAAGCTATGTTTCTGATGTAATTTCTCTTGATATATATCCGAGAAATTATTGGATGTTGGATTCAGGTTTGAGAGTGTTCGAATATAGTTTAAATGTTCGATCCGTGGAGTTCAGAAATTGAGGTAATATGTTGTATGATACAAGTTAGGTATTGGGTAATGCATAAATAAATAAGATTAGGCTTGGAATAAATATTAATTATTCTAAACCTATATTGATCCATGTAAAATGTCAAAAATTCCCTTCAGATACAAATATGACATGATTTACCCTGATAGTGGAAACAACTTGGAATAAATGAATATTTGGAAGGATATTGGTACAAATGATTAGTGAGTATCACGGTGTTGATATATGTTCAACCTTATTTGACCCAGAACCATGTTAATTCAATATAAATCTAGAATAGAAAAATTTATCGTTAAATTATTAAGTATTCTTTCAAGACCTAAAATGTTAAAAATAGCCCTATAGAGTAAAATTTAAAAAATGCCATTGCACTGCAAAAAGACCAAGATTGCCCCAAAAAGTATAAATAAATAAATAATCATGAAATGACATACTTGAACAAATTACTAGAAAAGGTGCATATGTTTGGAATGATAAAAATTACCTAAATGTCCTCGAGTTGCGAAATAACTAAAATAACCTCTGATATTCAAATGACTCTATTATATGTCAAGATTGAGTTGAATGGAAATACTATACGTATCCAAATTGTTAAAATGATCGAATTACTCTGGAAACTCCGAAGTGACCGAGATAAACTTGAATGCTAATTGACCTAAGTACCCTCAATGACCTAGAATTAAGCGAATGACTTGGATAAGTCTCGAAATGCTGATGACCTATAAATGCTTAATTTAGTTAACATTTTACTTAAATTACTCCTTAATCATTGGTTTTTGTGGCTTAATTATTCGTTTTCATTCATTTTCTGTGCAAGACGTTAGATTCTGGAAATTGCACTAAAAGGACGGAATTCTGCAATTTTTTTTATTTTTGGAATCGAAGCTGAACTAGTGGGCTTGTATTCGGGCATGAAACATCCGACGAGGCGATGATGTCAGCACATTCTAGAAGATTCAGTCAGCATTTCTAGAAGAATGAATGATTTGGCCACACGTTTCTGGAATTCAGATTTGAATTAAACTCAAGTTCTAGGATATTATTTTAAATATTATATTTTATCTTTATTTTAGGTAGTTTAGATTAAATATGTTTTAGTATTTTAATTAATTTTTAGGATATTATTTTTATATTTTACCTTTGTTTTAGGTATTTTAGTTTAAATAGGTTTTAGTATTTTAATTAAGTTTTAGGATATCATTTTTATATTTTATCTTTGTTTTAGGTATTTTAGTTTAAATAGTTTTAAGTGTTTTAATTTATATTTAAGATGTTTTAGCTTGTTTTTAGGAATTTAAAGGCTATAAATACCCTCTAAGGGTAAGCCTAGAAACATATCTCTCTCATCGGAGAATAAAATCTTTTTTCCTCTCTAGCTTTCTCTATATTTTTCATATACTTCTTTTATTTTTATTTAAATTTCATTTTCAACAGTTGCTATGTATGACTTTGTTCATGTTTAGCTAATTTTCTTTCAAGCCGAAGACTAAAGCAAAGGCTCAGTTCCAAACGTGAAAATTGTAAGGTACTTAAATCACTTCGAATTTCTCTCTCTGTTTTCTAAGCTTACTTTTCAAATCAAAACGACTTCGACATTGGTCTGAATGTTGTTATGATTAACTTTTGAAGAACGATTTGCTTATTGAAGGACATTCAACTTCCCGAGAACACACTTAGCAAAATTGTTTGCTAGGAGGAAACTGATATCAAAATCAATTATTGTTGAAACAACACAATCCGAGTTGGCAGTGAAAAATTGTTCTTGTAAGCCGACGTGAATCTTGAAGTAAAAATATGTTTCGATGATCCGAGGAATTTGAGGCAAAGATGAAGTCTGAGGTTGCTTTCACTATAAGTTTCCTTTATCACAATTTATTTATTTTTACTTTATTTGTTTATTTAATTTTCATCCCATTATACTTCTTTAAATAATTTAAAAACCCCTTTATCTTTATTAATATTTTGAATTCATTATTTATTATTTTATTACTTTTCCTTTTTTTTAATTATTTATTTTATTATACCTTTCAACTTTACCTGAAATTCTATCTTTTCCTAAAATCAAGAAACAATTTTACTAAACCACAAAAACCATAGTCCATGTGGATCGACCCTGCTTCTATATACTATTTTTCCTTTCTATTTAATTAAGAAGCTGAAATTATTTTGATAGCAAAATGACGGTTATCAAATTGGCGTCGTTACCGGGGACTAACGACAAGTACTAATTTATTTTTCTAGTTTTTTATTTATGACCAGAAGAAACCCAGGTGAATTAGTAGATCTAGATCCAGAGATCAAAGCATGAGCATGAAGAATCAACGCACAAATGCTTCGAGAAAAGAGAAAAAGACAAGAAGAACAAGAGAAGAGTTCAGAAGCAAAATCAAATCCGGAGACAGAAGCAGACGCCGAAGAAGAACAAACGATCCGAGAATTAGCCACAGCTCCTGTCACTTAGATGCCATTATGAATCAATTTTCCTAGTGGCGGGACTCCGTTTCAATTAAAGACGGGACTTATTCATCTTCTTCCCACTTTTTATGGCTTTTCCATTGAAGATCCATACAAACACTTGGTGAAATTCCACATGGTTTGCACTAGCATGAAACCACAGGGAGTTACCGAAGATCAAATTAAATTGAGAGCTTTCCCTTTCTCTTTAGCCGACTAGGCTAAAGATTGGTTATTTTATTTACCTACAAATTCAGTTAATTCATGGGGCTGACATGAATCAAAATTTTCTTGACAGGTTCTTTCCAGTGGCTAAAGCAAGCGAGTTACGAAGAAGCATTTTTTCCATTCAACAAAAGAGAGAAGAAAGTCTTAATGACTATTGCGAGAGATTTAAAAAGCTTTGCACACGTTGTCCACAACACGGATTAAGTGAGCAAATGTTACTTCAATACTTTTATGAAGGCCTTTTACCAATGGATATGAAAATTGTAGATGTCACCAGTGAAGGAGCATTAATCAACATGACCCCAACAACAGTAAGGAATTGATTTCAACCATGACAGCCAACTCTCAATAGTTTTCAAGTGAAGAGAATAAGTTAGACAAATTAACTGAAGTAGTTAATTCACTTGTTGCAGGAAAATTTGGAGCAACAAGAGCATGTGGGAAATGCACAAATCTAGACAATCAAACGGATTGCTTCCCGCTGATACAAGAATGAGGCAATATAGAAATCAATGCCATAGGGAACTTTCTAGGTCCTCCACAAAGACAATACAACCCATACAACAATACTTATAATCCAGGATGGCAAGACCACCCAAACTACAGCTATGCAGCAGATCAAATACCAACTTATCCTCCACAACAGCAAACATAAAAGCCATCATTGGAGGAACTCATAGGGAAGTTAGAAATTTCACAAGAAAAATTTATTGCAACCCAGGAAAAATTCAAAAGTCGAACCAAAACACATCTTCAAGATTTATATAACCAAGTAAGCCGACTAGCTTAAACTATGGGAAAATTGGAATCACAAAGAAGAATACATTCTCAAACGGAGTTAAATCTGAGAAAGAATATTAGTGTCATCACACTCTAAAGTGGAAAAGTTAGCTCACCCAAATTTCCACCAGAAAAGCCACACATCAGGAAGAACAAGAGGACATGCCACCTTCAGAAATACAAGGTACGTCTGACTAACATCTTTCTTTTTCTTCTCATGAAATCATGACACCACCCTTCCCATCAAGGTTGATGAAGCGTGATAAAAGAGCTGAAGAAAAGGAGATCTTAGAGGTGTTCCAAGAAGTTCAAGTCAACATACCTCTTCTTGAAGTAATTCGACAAGTACCAAGGTATGCTCGATTTTTAAAAGAACTTTGCACTACAAAGATGAAATTAATGGGGCATGAAAAGGTAAATTTGGGAGAACATGTATCTGCAATTTTTCAACGAAATCTCCCACCAAAGATGAAGGATCAAGGTATGTTTGCTATACCTTGCAAAATAGGTGATTTTAAAATTAAACGTGCAATATGTGACTTAGGAGCTTCAATCAATGTTATGCCATTTTTTATTTATAAAATGATTACTAACAAGCCTTTGAAGGAAATAGGAATAACCATACAGTTGACTGATCGATCTGTGATATATCCAGTGGGAGTAATGGAAAACGTCTTAGTAAAGGTCGATGTATTATTTTTTCTTGTAGATTTCTATGTCATTGATATGAAACATGATAGGTCAGATTCTTATTCCGAGGTACTCTTAGGCCGACCGTTCCTAACCACAACATATACAAAGATCGATGTTAGAAGTGGTATACTGACAATGGAATTTGATGGTGAGATCATTGAATTTGATGTTTATAAACCAATGAAATACCCATATCATGTTCAAAGAATTAATTCTGATGATATTATAGATCCTTTAATTGATGAATATATTGAATCTAATTTTTCTTATAATATTTTTAAGGATCATAAACCTTGTCACAAAGATGAAGAAAGGGAGTTTGAAAATATTAATTCAATCAATTCTGATTTATCTTTATCTTCCTCTAAAACTAAAATTTTACCTTCTGTTTTGCAGGCACCTGAGGTAGAATTGAAGCAATTACCAGAACATTTGAAATATGCCTTTTTGGGCTAAAATGGAACCTTACCAGTGTTTATCTCAAGTAAATTGTCCGAAGGAGAAGAGGGAGCTTTGGTAGTAGTGTTGCACTCTCACAAAGAAGCCATAGAATGGACCATTGCCGACATTAAAGGATTAAGATCTTATATTTTAAATATTATATTTTATATTTGTTTTAGGTATTTTAGTTTAAATAGGTTTTAGTATTTTAATTATTTTTTAGATACTATTTTTATATTTTATCTTTGTTTAGGTATTTTAGTTTAAATAGTTTTAAGTGTTTTAATTAGTATTTAAGATGCTTTAGCTTGTTTTTAGGAATTTGAAGGCTATAAATACCCTCTAAGGGTAAGCCTAGAAACATATTTATCTCATCTGATAATAAATTCTTCTTTTTCTCTTTAGCTTTCTCTCTATTTTTCGCATACTTCCTTTATTTTTTCTTAAATTTCATTTTCAACAATTGCTAAGTATGACTTTGGTCATGCTTAGCTAATTTTCTTTCAAGTCGAAGACTAAAGCGAAGGCTCAGTTCTGAACGTGAGAATTGTAAGATACTTAAATCGCTTCAGATTTCTCTATTTGTTTTTTGAGCTTACTTTTCAAATCAAAACGACTTCAACATTGGTCCGGATATTATTATGATTAACGTTTGAATAAGGATTTGCTTATTGAAGCACATTCAACTTCCCGAGAACACACTTAGCAAAATTGTTTGCTAAGAGGAAACTGAGATCGAAATCAGTTATTGTTGAAACAACACAATCCGAGTTGGAAGTGAGGAATTGTTTTTGTAAGCCGACTTGAATCTTAAAGTAAAAATATGTTTCGATGATTCGAGAAATTTAACGCAAAGCTGAAGTCTGAGGCTGTAACACCCCCAACCCGAATCCGACCTGGATCCGAGTCTGAGGTGTCACATTGACTTTTTAAAACATTTACTTGTATAAAATAGTGAGTAATTTAAAAACTATTATAACATATAACTTATTCAAAACGTTTACAGAACTATTCAGAGCTTATGCAATTCAAATCTTTTAAATACATGCCAACTAGAGTTTTATACCATAAAATACATTTAAATCATCTATTTTCTGATCTGAAACTTTGTAAGGAAAAATGCTGACCTGACTTGCACCTCAACAATCCATAAGCTTGTAAGAACCTGCGTGCGAAACACTCACACGCTAAGTCTATGACTTAGTGAGGCAAATAAATATATAATATAAACTCTAACTTGTAATCATGCAGGAACAACTATTATGATCATATCATACACATCATATCAAATCATCTCACTCATATGTTTTTCATATAACAATTACATATATATCATCATTTATGTTTTTATCCTGCTCCTATACTATTATACTTCATATCTCTTATTTCTTATTCATATGATCTCTTACATTCATATTCTATAACTTATATCAAATTCTTATATCATCATATATAAGTCATTGATACTCACTCACATATACATCAACAAATATTCATGTAACAGATACAATAACCCATATCACTCATATATCATCTCATGTAATTCATATACATATATCACATACATTGATTTCACAATTATCTCTTTATTAGCCCATGTACAAATATGATAACTGTAGATATGTGAGTCTATTGAGGTTGTGCACTATGCTGTAACCACAGCTCGTATAATTCCCACTAGGGGCGCGTAGAATTTGTCCCAAAGGACTACATAGATGTCCCAAATTACTACATATAATTCATATGTCCCGAAGGATTGCGTAGACCCATGACTCTTGGCATTCCAACTATACCTCTAGCTCTCCTAACACTTACATGGGCATTCTCTTTTATATCGTTTCACAAAGTCATATCTCATATGCTCATAGCTTTTATCATATCATTTTCTCATAATCATATAATAATATGATTCACTTTCAAGTATCACATATACACATTCATATCACATGTTCTTATAAACTCATAACTTCTTTCACATGTATCTATAATCAGGTAGCTTCTTTTCACGTAGTTCATGTCACTTTTCATATCATTCATTTATCACATACATAATCTCTATCATATATACATTTCTTCACTTATCTCATAGTTATGTATCATATTCATAATTTAACTTATATCATATTATCATGTGTGCATATATCATGGACACTTAACATGTATCATATAAACATTTATTCACTCATATCATTAACATATGTAACAATCAATAACACACACATAACATATCAAATATATGCTCATATTAATGAATTCATGCATTCTACTATAGGAAATAGACTTGTCACAAGTCTTATTTCCATTAAACATAATACACTATCTAATATGCACTCACCTTGGCCTCACTACGTTCCAATACACTTTATGATTTCCTCTCTTTTCGATCGAATCTGAACTTGCCAATCGACCCGGATTTGTTCGTGCTCGATATCTATATAATCATACATTGATACATATCAGTATCCAATTGATATACACTAATCTATCATTTCTTAGACCAAAAGAAATGTCTATTTCAATTTCCCCTTGAAGTGTATCGATGCATTCTACAGTGCATCGATGCATTCTTTAACATGTGCATCGATGTACTACCCATGCATCGATACACAAATTACCTTCGATGTTTTCAATTTTAAAGGGATGCATATATGCACTCCTTATGCATCGATGCACCAATTGCATTCATTATTTCTTCTTTAAAGAGTGCATCGATGCACATTCAATGTGCATCGATACACCTTGCCCATAATTTGCATTTTAAGCCCGACAATCCATTTAATTCAACTCAAATGCTTCATATTTCATCCCCTTTCATATTCCTAACTTACATATACATATTTGCACTCATTTCTACTCAATAATCACTTCTTTAACTTCCATATCCTATTCTCCTTAAGCAATTCAAGAATCATACCCAAATTTTAACATGTTACAAATCCAATTCTAACACTTCGTACATGTTTATTAGATTGATGACAAGTCAAATTCACTCTAAAACCTTATTAAAGAACCATATTTCAAGATTTCACTTATTCCTCTCTTTCCTTTAATTCCCTCTATTCTCTTCATCTTATTGTTTCAAGATAATTTAAGCTCTTCTTATGCTTAATTATCACATAATAATCAAAACTCAACCTTAAATTTCAACTAATAATCAATAATTAGAAATCTTACATTTGCTTGAGCTCTCACGTGGAAGAGGAAGAAGAAGGTAGAAGAGTTTTCCAGATAACTCTCCCCACAAGCTTTTCTCTTAATAAAGAGATAAGATAATTATCTTTAGATAACAAAGACCATTTTTCCCTTAATCTCCTTTAATAATTACTAATAACTTTTAGGAAATATCTCCACATAAATCATTGAACTATTCAACTTTTCTACTTTTATCCCTAAATTCTAAAATTTTACAATTTAGTCATTAACCCGTTATTGATGATGTTACAAATCTCCCCTCCTTTTAAGAAAATTCGTCCTCGAATTTTCATTGTACATACCAATAAAAACATATCTTTTAATGTTCTTATGCTGCTTTCACAACTTTATTCCTTACGCAATTGCAACTAATGATTTGCCTTCGATTTCCAAATAACTCAATCCATTTCGATCTTTTCTCTTCTTTGGTTATACACTTACTTTTGACCGTTGAAAATCAATTTCCAACCAATGACTTACTTTTGCCTCAATTCCCATCACTTTATAACTTTAATAATCAGTTTTACTTATTCATAACCTTATTCTTCACCATCTCTTGGACTTATATTTTTCTTCCTCAAAGCTCTCTTTAAAACTTGTAAATATTCTTTTCTTTATCTTCATCATATCTATATAATCCAAATAAAAAACCATATTAAAATCTATATCATACTTAATTAACTCACTTTATCTTTTCTTCCAATCTTTTTAACTCTTTTAACTATTTCGATACATTCATTCTATGAGTTAACGAAGTATATAATTGAAAACACATTGGAACACCTTTCTACATCATGATTCATTCTCTAATCATATACAAGCATTCCTTGAGGTTTTCGCTCTTCTCCCTGCCTGGTCAAGGCAGGTGAATGTTATTACCTTCAGGTCTATCGCCTTGTGCTTCACTTTGGAAGCTCTCATAGATTTATGTGCTCATATCATTTCTTCTATCACATATCATGTGTGTGCATATGATCATCCAATTCATATCATATAACATATGTCATTTGCATATGTTCACATATCTTTTATCACATCATATAAATAAAATATATCTCATAAATTATTCTCAAGTATTCACTTATCTTATATAACATAACAATTTAACTTATAAACAAGACAGCACACTCCTTACCCTATCAGATCAGAAAATTTTCCACTTTGTGTTGGCATGTATACTTTTTAAAACACTTTTTGTCTTCGTTTTTAGCCTAGAATCGGCTAAACCTTAGCCCTGATACCATTAAATGTAACACCCCAACCTGAATCCTACCTGGATCCGAGTATGGGGTGTCACATTGACTTTTTAAAATATTTACTTGTATAAAATAGTGAGTAATTTAAAAACTTTTATAACATATAACTTATTCAAAACGTTTACAGAACTATTCAAAGCTTATACAATTCAAATCTTTTAAATACATGCCAACTAGACTTTTATACCATAAAATACATTTAAATCATTTTCTGATCTGAAACTTTGTAAGGAAAAATACTGACCTGACTTGCACCTCAACACTTCATAAGCTTGTAAGAACCTGCGTTTGAAACACTCACACGCTAAGTCAATGACTTAGTGAGGCGAATAAATATATAATGTAAACTCTAACTTGTAATCATGCAGGAAAAACTATTATGATCATATCATACACATCATATCAAATCATCTCACTCATATGCTTTTCATATAACAATTACATACATATCATCATTTATATTTTTGTCCTGCTCCTATATTATTATACTTGATATCTCTTATTTCTTATTCATATGATCTCTTACATTCATATTCTATAACTTATAAAAAATTCTTATATCATCATTGTAACCCCCTAGACCCGGCCTATGCGTTTCGACTAAGTCTAGTGGATCACATTATGATTATTAAAGACATTTTTTGAAACCGTTATTCCATCAATATAAAATCACATTATAAATAACATGAAATTATAAACAAATTATACTATCAAAATCCAACTCGTAAATATAGTACCAATAAATAATAATTTAATTTAAAACATGTATTCAAATTCAATATCACAATAAACTGAGCAGTATTAGCAAAAGAGTTATCATTATAAAATCCGATATTTTAAAATAAGGTCCATGTCACCAAAATAAAGTCAACTTGCCAGATAAAAACATTACAATCTGATTTACTTCAAGAGATATGTTGATCCTCCAAGTGCTCGAACCAAGGTATCTAACCAACAGTATCTGAAAGGGGAAAACAATTTCAAAAGGTGAGCTAGGCTCAGTGTGTCCCAACATTTCCATAAAATCACAATAGGTACAAATCATAGTCCAGTAATCTCACAAATTCGTAAAAGAGTTCAACTTTTTGAAAATCATAGTTTAAACCCTTTTCCGGTACACCATCAGTAGTTCCCAAAATTATTTTCCATATAGCTTACTTTATGCACATAGAAAAAAGAAAGCCGACTTAAGGATAGGCTCTGAAGCTTGTATCCTTAAGCCCAAGTCAATAAGTCCATATAGCTTACCCTAAGCACACAGCAAAGGAAAGCCGACTTAATGAAACATCTTGGGGCCCTCAAGAGTCACATTAGGCCCAGTTAGCTTGATCAGAGCTATTCCATCGTAATTCAATTCCAAAATTCAATTGCACCGTGACATAAATTCCATAAATCCAAAAACATGGTAATCATATACCATTTCAAAACAAAAATTAGATAGCAGCCATATTCCATAAATTGTCACATTAAATTGGTGCATCAATAAAACAATAACCAATGAATTCGGTGTACCACATATTAAAACCAATAAAACAGCTCAGTAATAAGTAGGGAACACACCTCGACAATAGATTCAAATAACAAATCTACGGATTGCTGGTTTCACCACGCTTTGCTACAGTTTTCGAACGGGTGAATACTGGCACACGTGGTATAACTGATCTAGAAGAGCTGGGTCGAGTTGTCGAACGATCCGGAGAGTCTCTTGTACCTTCAAACAAAAATATTTATCAGTCCCAAATCCTATTTAATTGTTCAAAGCTAAACTGCTTAAGTATATAAGCATTTTCTGGGTTTGACTATCAATTTGAGATATTTCGTGTCTGAATTTGGCCAAACAGATTACGGAATCGGAATCAGGGCGTCGAAAAAAATAAAGTATGACTTTTCGAAAATTCAAATTCTTGGTCAAAGTCAAAGTCAAAGTCAACCACTTTGACCGTAGATTTGGAGACCTTCGGATTCGAATTTAACAAAACGGACCACGGAAACAGATTCATCATGTTGAAAACTATCAGGATAGGTATACTTGGAAAAGATTAACGGTCGTTTAATGCTCGGTCAAAGCCATTTTAAGTTTTGGTCAAAGAAAGTCAACGGTCAACGGTCAACGGTCGGGTCGGGTCGGGTCAGACCGGTCAAACCGGTTCAGACCGGTCAAACCGGTTCGAACCGGTTGAAACCGGTTAAACCGGTCAGAACCGGTTGAAAACCGGTTAAACCGGTTTCCAGCAGCCACTCGCCCTGCGGTGGCGCGTGTGGCGCGTGAGGCGTCCTCCGGGGCACTAAAAATCCCGGAAAAATTTCTAAAAATTATTTTGAGCGATTTCGAGATACTTACAACCATCGGTTCAAATTTTTGAACGGCGGAGAGCTTGATTTCAAATCGGCCGAATCTTTGACTGCACCACCTCCTCACGCGCCGCCGTTTACGGCGGACAAGGTTGACACCGGTGAACTCGAAATGGCACAAGGAACACGATGGTGCGGGAGGTGTCGTAAACGGAGCAACGATCAGCGTGAATTTAAGATTTCCTCGGCGATAGAGCTAACAAAACAGTCGCTACTTTGACTGGAAATTCCCGACGTTTGGCCGCGTTTCACTTCAATTAATTTGAAGGGTTTGTTCCTCGCTCGATGATGAACACAACGGTGGTTTCAAAACAACGATCGGAATTCGGACGGCGTTTGGATCGGACTTGAAAGTGGAGGTGTGAGAGGAAGAAAATTAAAGAAATAGCATTTGTGATTTCTGATTGTAAATCAGAAATCACGCTTAAATCATCAAGCCTACCGACAGTTTTAGGGGAAATTCAGGGCTTGGTCCCTGAATTTCCTTTACTTCAAAAATGGCATACAAGTTTCCATAAATTTTAATTTAGTCACTTAATTTCACCCATTTTCACAATTTACCTCCAATTTCAATTAATATTATTTTGTAAATATTCGGGTTGTTACAATTCTCCCCCTCTACAAGAAATTTCGTCCTCGAAATTTACCTTACGAGAATAATTGAGGAAACTGAGCCTCCATTGACTCCAATGTCTCCCAATTAGCTTCTGAGGGGCCTCGATTACTCCACTGAACTTTGACCATTGGAATTCGTCTATTCCGAAGAACTCGTTCATCTCTCTTTAAGATCTGAATGGGCTCCTCTTCATATGATAAATCAGGTCTCAGCTCTACTTCTTCAACCTGATTAATGTGACCTGGATCTGGACGGTATCTCCTCAACATTGATACATGAAAGACATCATGAATACGACTTAGCTCAGAAGGTAACTCAAGCTGATATGCAACAGGTCCTACCCTCTTCAAGATACGAAATGGTCCAATAAATCTTGGACTCAATTTACCCTTACGCCCGAATCTCAATACTTTCTTCCAGGGTGAAACTTTCAAAAAAACCCGATCTCCCACTTCAAACTGTATATCTTTCCTTCTTTGATCTGCATAAGATTTCTGCCTATCAAATGCCTCTTTCAGACGGTCACGGATTAATCTGACTGTGTCCTCCGTCTCTCGCACTAACTCAGGTCCCAACATTTTCCTATCACGCAACTCAGTCCAACAGATCGGAGTGCGACATTTACGCCCATAGAACGCTTCATAGGGTGCCATACGAATGCTGGTCTGATAACTGTTATTGTAAGCAAATTCAGCCAACGGCAAAAAGTTCTCCCAACTACCATGAAAATCGATTACGCAACCCCGTAACATATCCTCCAAAATCTGAATTACTCTCTCAGATTGACCATCAGTTTGTGGATGAAAGGATGTACTATAATCCAATCTTGTTCCCAAAGCCGTATGTAACGCCTTCCAAAATCTCGAAGTAAATCTCGGATCTCGATCATAAATAATAGACAATGGAACACCATGCAATCTGACAATCTTTGAAATATACAATCTTGCCAGCTTATCCAAAGTATAATTTACTCGCACAGGAATGAAGTGAGATGACTTTGTAAGTCTGTCAACAATCACCCAAACTGAATATTTTTTCGAAGGAGTCATAGGCAAGCCAGTAACAAAATCCATAGTAATACGCTCCCATTTCCATTCAAGAATCTTGATAGGCTGTAACAAACCTGATGGATGTTGATGTTCTGCCTTAACTTGCTGACAAGTCAAACACCTAGCCACAAAGTCAGATATGTCTTTCTTCATACCAATCCAATAATACCTCTATCTCAAATTTCGGTACATCTTATCTCCTCCGGGGTGCATAGCATATGGACTACTATGAGCCTCAGTAAGGATAGTCTGCCTCAACTCAGCATCATCAGGCACACAATATCTACCTTTAAAGCATAAAACTTCATCCTGATCAATTGCGTAATCTGAGTTTGTCCCCTGCTCTACTTGCTCAAAGTTGGAAAGCAAGGAGCTATCAAGGGGTTGCTTAGCTTTGATCTCATCAACCAAGGTCGGCTTAACTTGCAATTCTGCTAACAAAGTGCCATCGTCATATAAATTCATCTTGGCCATTAAAGACCTCAACTCCGATACCGTCTTTCGACTCAAAGCATCTGCTACAATGTTAGCTTTACCAGGGTGGTAATCAATCACGCAATCATAATCCTTTAGAAGCTCTAATTAGCAACGCTGTCTCAAATTAAGTTCCTTCTGGGTCAGAAGATACTTTAAGCTCTTATGATCTATGAAAATGTAACACTTCTCTCCATAAAGATAGTGTCTCCAAATCTTCAAAGCAAAAATTACTGCTGCCAACTCTAAATCGTGAGTAGGATAGTTACTCTCATGCGGCCGCAGCTGACGGGATGCATAAGCCACCACCTTACTTTCCTGTATTAAAACACAACCAAGTCCTGAATGTGAAGCATCACTATACACTGTAAAATCATTCCCGGACTCTGGTTAAATCAACACCGGTGCTTGAGTCAAAACCGCCTTTAATTTCTCAAAGCTCTCCTGTTGTGCCTCGCCCCAGTCAAACAACACATTCTTCCTTAACAACTTTGTCAAAGGAGAAGCAATGATCGAGAAGCCCTCAACAAAACGTCGATAATAACCAGCCAAGCCCAAGAAACTGCGGATTTCAGATACGTTCTTAGGTCGTTTCCAATTCATAATAGCCTCTATCTTGCTGGGATCCACCTGAACACCTCGCGCAGAAATAATATGCCCCAGAAATGACACTTCTTGAAGCCAAAACTCACATTTTCTTAGTTTGGCATATAGACGATGCTCTCTCAAAGTCCGCAGAACGATCTTCAAATGCTCGTCATGCTCTGCCTCAGTACGAGAATAGATCAGAATATCGTCAATGAAGACCACCACAAATTGATCCAAATATGGTCGGAACACCCGATTCATCAAATCTATAAAAGCTGCAGGAGCGTTCGTCAAACCAAAAGGCATCACTAAAAATTCATAATGACCATATCTAGTGCGAATGGCCGTTTTTGCAACATCAGATCCTTTAACTTTCAATTGATAATACCCCGAACGAAGATCAATCTTAGAGAATACAGTAGCTCCTCGCAATTGATCAAATAAGTCATCAATCCTGGGTAATGGGTATTTATTCTTGACCATCATCTTGTTCAATTTCTGATAGTCAATACATAATCTTAGCGACCCATCATTCTTTTTCACGAATAAAACTGGAGCTCCCCATGGTGAAGTACTATGTCGGATAAATCCTCGATCGAATAATTCTTGCAATTGGACTTTCAACTCCTTAAGTTCCTTTGGAGCCATACGATAAGGTGTCATAGAAATAGGTGAAGATCCCAGATAAGTCTCAATCTCGAACTCTACCTCTCTATCAGGAGGTAACCCAGGCAACTCCTTCGGAAAAACATCAGGAAACTCGCTAACTGTACGAATCTCCTCGATCGTGGACAATGCACCTTTGGTGTTCAAAATACAAGCAATGAAGGTCTCATATCCCTTCCGGATCATATGATCAATTTCCATCGCTGAAACTATATTGGAGAGATAACCACGCCGTTCACCAATTAACACAACAGTCCGACCATCTGAAGTCTTCAGAGTAGCCCGCTTGTATTCGCAATCCAGCTTTACCTTGTGTTTATTCAACCAATCCATTCCAAGAATTAGATCGAACTCCCCTAAAGGAAGTTCCATAAGATCAGCGAGAAAAATTTCTCCCTGAACCTCAAGAGGACAACGCCGAAATACTTTATTCACTAATACCGCATGTCCTACTGGACTTGTTACTGTAACAGTATTTTCAGTGTTCTCGATCGGAATCTGAAGGTTTCGAGATACTGAGCTCGATACATAGGAGTGAGTGGAGCCATTGTCCAATAATGCAAAGTATGGGGTAGAATAAATAGTAAATGTACCTGCAATAACCTCAGGCTCATCTCTGTCATCACGACGTCTAGTTGCATAAACTAAAGCTGGCTGTCTAGCCTCAAAAGCTGTTGGCCCTCTATTTTGCTGAGGTCGGGCTCTACTGTCTGTCCTGGACGCTGATCCTTGAGTCTTTCCTTGACTATGATCTCTAATTGGGGTCTGTATTGTAGTCTGCGAACGCACAGTAGTTTGGGTAGTGGTCTGCTCAAACGAAACTAACTGAGGACAATCCCTCCGATAATGACCACTAGATCCACACTGATAGCAAAGACCCATCTTCTTACGATACTCTCCTGAGTGCTGTTTACCACAATACTCACAAAGGGGCCCATTATAATATGACGAGGAACCGCCTCGACTGACAGCTAAAGGTGAGGATGCTGCAGGCCTGAAACGTGTATTGCTTCTCTGAGGGGCTGAAGTACGAGTCCTCTTTCTGGACTGTGCTGATGACTCCATCGGGCCTGAAAATTTCTTAGATCGATCTTGATCAACACGTTCTCTACCAGAAGCTAAAACCTCCACCTCTTTCGCATCTTTGGCTCTGCCCACCAGCACATCAAATATCTCATCCTGATGGGTTACAACTTGCCTACGCAGCTCGTATATGAGTCCAAGGGAAAATTTACGACATCGATCTCTCTCCGTAGGTACCATACTGAATCCATACTTCAGCAACTTCAGGAACTCGATCTCATATTCAGAAACAGTCATGTCTCCCTGAACCAGGTCTTGAAACTGTTGTCGTCTCTGAGCTAAGTAGCGCTCTCCCAGAAAACGGCTCCGAAAGCGATCCTTAAAGAAATTCCAGGTCAAACGATCGGTAGGAACACTACTGGTCACTGACTCCCACCAAGTGTAGGCATTGCCATCTAACATCGCCACAGCACCCTGATATCTCTTAGTTGAGTCCAAACCCAACTGATCCATGCGTCTCTCTGTATCCTGGAGCCAATCCTCAGCTTCAGTAGGAGCTCCACCTATTTGTCCCCCAAAAGTTCTAACTCCATTGGCAATCAAAGTCTGTGAAATAGGAACCTCAGATACAACACCAGTAGCTCTGACTGCTCCCTGTATTAACTGCAGAAATTGTATACCAAAATTCTCATCCAAAGCAACTCCGGTAGACTCTGACTCAATATCGGTCGCTCCTATTATCGGTGTAGTCATGCCAATACCAGCGGAAGGAGGCAGATCCGTTGGGGTCGTAGGAGCATGATCACCTATCAGAGGTGGGGGATCTACCCGTATCTCATCGATCGAATCTGTGAATCTAGCCACTCGACCTCGTCCACGGCTAGTTCGACGACCACGTCTAGCACTCATTTTGATGGATCTCAAGTTTACTACAGAAGATAAACTTAGGGTTAGATAAGCACTTGGAGTCTCAAACATAGTTAAAATCTTAATAACTTTGTGACATGGCCTTAGTAACTCGTTTTGTAAAATATTTCAAAACCGTATTTTCAATGTGGACTCATACACAGTCTGAGGGTTAAAAACCAAAAGCTCTAATACCAATAAATGTAACCCCTAGACCCGGCCTATGCGTTTCGACTAAGTCTAGTGGATCACATTATGATTATTAAAGACATTTTTCGAAACCGTTATTCCATCAATATAAAATCACATTATAAATAACATGAAATTATAAACAAATTATACTATCAAAATCCAACTCGTAAATATAGTACCAATAAATAATAATTTAATTTAAAACATGTCTTCAAATTCAATATCACAATAAACCGAGCAGTATTAGTGAAAGAGTTAACATTATAAAATCTGATATTTTAAAATAAGGTCCATGTCACCAAAATAAATTCAACTTGCCAGATAAAAACATTACAATCTGATTTACTTCAAGAGATATGTTTATCCTCCAAGTGCTCGAACCAAGGTATCTAACTAACAGTATCTGAAAGGGGAAAACATTTTCAAAAGGTGAGCTAGGCTCAGTGTGTCCCAACATTTCCATAAAATCACAATAGGTACAAATCATAGTCCAGTAATCTCACAAATTCGTAAAAGAGTTTAACTTTTTGAAAATCATAGTTTAAACCCTTTTCCGGTACACCATCAGTAGTTCCCAAAATTATTTTCCATATAGCTTACTTTATGAACATAGCAAAAAGAAAGCCGACTTAAGGATAGGCTCTGAAGCTTGTATCCATAAGCCCAAGTCAATAAGTCCATATAGCTTACCCTAAGCACACAGCAAAGGAAAGCTGACCTAATGAAACATCTTGGGGCCCTCAAGAGTCACATTAGGCCCAGTTAGCTTGATCAGAGCTATTCCATCGTAATTCAATTCCAAAATTCAATTTCACCGTGACATAAATTCCATAAATCCAAAAACATGGTAATCATATACCATTTCAAAACAAAAATTAGATAGCAGCCATATTCCATAAATTGTCACATTAAATTGGTGCATCAATAAAACAATAACCAATGAATTCGGTGTACCACATATTAAAACCAATAAAACAATTCAGTAATAAGTAGGGAACACACCTCGACAATAGATTCAAATAACAAATCTACTGATTGCTGGTTTCACCACGCTCTGCTACAGTTTTCGAACGGGTGAATACTGGCACACGTTGTTTAACTAATCTAGAAGAGCTGGGTCGAGCTGTCGAACGATTCGGAGAGTCTCTTGTACCTTCAAACAAAAATATTTATCAGTCCCAAATCCTATTTAATTGTTCAAAGCTAAACTTCTTAAGTATATAAGCATTTTCTGGGTTTGACTATCAATTTGAGGTCTTTCGAGTCTGAATTTGGCCAAACAGATTGCGGAATCGGAATCAGGGCGTCGAAAAACATAAAGTATGACTTTCCGAAAATTCAAATTCTTGGTCAAAGTCAAAGTCAACCACTTTGACCGTAGATTTGGAGACCTTCGGATTTGAATTTGACAAAACGAACCACGGAAACGGATTCGGCACGTCGAAAACTATCAGGATAGGTATACTCGGAAAAGATTAACGGTCGTTTAATGCTCGGTCAAAGCCATTTTATGTTTTGGTCAAAGAAAGTCAACGGTCAATAGTCAACGGTCAGGTCGAGTCGGGTCAACGGTCGGGTCGGGTCAGACCGGTCAAATCGGTTCAGACCGGTCAAACCGGTTCGAACCGGTTGAAACCGGTCAAACCGGTCAGAACCGATTGAAACCGGTTAAACCGGTTTCCAGCAGCCACTCGCCCTGCGGCGGCGCGTGTGGCGCGTGAGGCGTCCTCCGGGGCCCTAAAAATCCCGGAAAATTTTCTAAAAATTATTTTGAGCGATTTCGAGATACTTACAACGATCGGTTCAAATTTTTGAATGGCGGAGAGCTCGATTTCAAATCGGCCGAATCTTTGACTGCACCACCTCCTCACGCGCCGCCGTCTACGGCGGTCAAGGTTGACACCGGTGAACTCGGAATGGCAAAAGGAACACGATGGTGCGGGAGGTGTCGTAAACGGAGCAACGGACAGCGTGAATTTAAGATTTCCTCGGCGATAGAGCTAACAAAACCGTCGCTACTTTGACTGGAAATTCCCGACGTTTGGCCGCGTTTCGCTTCATTTAATTTGAAGGGTTTGTTCCTCGCTCGATGATGAACACAACGGTGGTTTCAAAACAACGATCAGAATTCGGACGGCGTTTGGATCGGACTTGAAAGTGGAGGTGTGAGAGGAAGAAAATTAAAGAAATAGCATTTGTGATTTCTGATTGTAAATCAGAAATCACACTTAAATCATCAAGCCTACCGACAGTTTTAGGGAAATTCAGGGCTTGGTCCCTGAATTTCCTTTACTTCAAAAATGGCATACAAGTTTCCATAAATTTTAATTTAGTCACTTAATTTCACCCATTTTCACAATTTACCTCCAATTTCAATTAATATTATTTTGTAAATATTCGGGTTGTTACAATCATATATAAGTCATTTATACTCACTCACATATACATCAACATATATTCATGTAACAGATACAATAACCCATATCACTCATATATCATCTCATGCAATTCATATACATATATCACATACATTGATTTCACAATTATCTCTTTATTAGCCCATGTACACATGTGATAACTTTAGATATGTGAGTCTATTGAGGTTGTGCATTATGCTGTCACCACAGCTCGTATAATTCCTACTAGGGGCGCGTAGAATTTGTCCCGAAGGACCACGTAGATGTCTCAAAGGACTACAAATAATAAATATGTCCCGAAGGACCGCGTAGACCCTCAACTCTTGGCATGCCAACTATACCTCTAGCTCTCCTAACACTTACATGGGCATTCTCTTTTATATCATTTCACATAGTCATATCTCATATGCTCATAGCTTTTATCATATCATTTCTCATATTCATATAATAATATGATTCACTTTCAAGTATCAAATATACACATTCATATCACATGTTCTTATAAACTCATAACTTCTTTCGCATGTACCTATAATCAGGTAGCTTCTTTTCACGTAGTTCATGTCATTTTTCATATCATTCATTTATCACATACATAATCTCTACCATATATACATTTCTTCACTTATCTCATATTTATGTATCATATTACATAATTTAACTTATATCATATTATCATGTGTGCATATATCATGGACATTTAACATGTATCATATAAACATTTATTCACTCATATCATTAACATATGTAACAATCAATAACACACACATAACATATTAAACATATGCTCATATTAATGAATTCATGCATTCTAATATAGGAAATAGACTTGCCACAAGTCTTATTTCCATTAAACATAATACACTATCTAATATGCACTCACCTTGGCCTCACTACGTTCCAACACACTTTATGATTTTCCTCTCTTTCGATCGAATCTTAACTTGCCAATCGACACGGACTTGTCGTGCTCGATATCTATATAATCATACATTGATACATATCAATATCCAATTGATATACACTAATCTATCATTTCTTAGACCAAAAGAAATGTCTATTTCAATTTCCCCTTTAAGTGCATCGATGCATTCTACAGTGCATCGATGCATTCTTTAACATGTGCATCGATGTACTACCCATGCATCGATACACAAATTACCTTCGATGTTTTCATTTTTAAAGGGATGATTCGATGCACTCCTTATGCATCGATGCACCAATTGCATTCGATGTTTCTTTTTTAAAGAGTGCATCGATGCACATTCAATGTGCATCGATACACCTTACCCAGAATTTGCATTTTAAGCCCGAAAATCAATTTAATTCAACTCAAATGATTCATATTTCATCCCCTTTTATATTCCTAACTTACATATACATATTTGCACTTATTTCTGCTCAATAATCACTTATTTAACCTGCATATCCTATTCTCCTTAAGAAATTCAAGAATCATACCCAAATTTTAAAATATTACAAATCCAATTCTAACACTTCATACATGTTAATTAGATTGATGACAAGTCAAATTCACTCTAAAACCTCATTAAAGAACCCTCTTTCAAGATTTCACTTATTCCTCTCTTTTCTTTAATTCCCTATATTCTCTTCATCTTATTGTTTCAAGATAATTTAAGCTCTTCTTATGCTTAATTATCACCTAATAATCAAAACTCAACCTTAAATTTTAGCTAATATATAATCAACAACAAGAAATCTTACCATTTCTTGAGCTCTTACGTGGAGGAGGAAGAAGAAGGGAGAAGAGTTTTCCAGATAACTCTCCCCACAAGCTTATCTCTTAATAAAGAGATAAGATAATTATCTTTAGATAACAAAGACCATTTTTCCCTTAATCTCCTTTAATAATTACTAATAACTTTCAGGAAATATCTCCACATAAATCATTGAACTATTTAACTTTTCTACTTTTATCTCCAAATTCTAAAATTTAACAATTTAGTCACTAACCCGGTATTGAGGATGTTACAGAGGCTATTTTCACTATAAGTTTTCTTTATCCCAATTTATTTATTTTATTTATTTGTTTATTTAATTTTCATCTCATTATACTTCTTTAAATGATTTAAAACCCCCTTTTATCTTTATTACTATTATTTATTATTTTATTATTTTATTATTTTTCCTTTTTTATTTATAATTATTTATTTTATTATACCTTTTCAACTTTACCTGGAATTCTATCTTTTACTAAAATCAATAAACAAGTTTACTAAATCACAAAAACCATAGTCTCTGTGGATCGACCCTGCTCCTCTATACTACATTTTCCTTTCTATTTAATTAAGAAGGCGAAATTATTTTGATAGCAAAACGACGGTTATCATGAACTTATATGTTGTACCGTCTATAAGGGTTTTGAACCATGAATAAAACACTTCGCTATTTCTTGATAACGTTGTAATACATAAATGAAATAATTACCATTATAATCCCTATTCGTCTCCATAAGATCCATTCAACGATGATTCTAAAGATGATTAGTTCGACGAGTAATGTTAGTATTAAAGTGTGAATATCCTTTTTAAATCAACATGAATCTTAAATACCATGAACCATCATTTCCCCTTATTATATTAAATTACTAAGAATTCTACAAGAACCAAATGTCCAAATTGCCCCTAATTTCTTGAATAATGGAATCACTCCTGTCATATCAGAAATCTCAAGTAGCTCCGAAGCAAAAGATTCCGAATACCGTCATGATTACTTAGTGCCTTCGAAAAATATCTAAATATTATATGATCTTGATAAATCAATTCCCGAATGACTGATGAATCTGTTAGCAAGTAAACCCTTTTTCATAAGGATCTCGTACTAAAATTCAATCACCTTGCAGAAAATTTGTGACTCCCTACCTGATAAATACCAAGTACCCCTGGAAAAATAACTGGATCCTCTAGTGTGTTCCTATACGCTATATGATTATTTTATCTGCCCTGAAATGTGATTTACTGAAGTTACTTTATTGAATATTTTATTTGTTCGATATTCTGACTTACCGATGTATTGAATTACTGTTTATGAACTATGACTACATGAAATGTGCTCTCTGGTTACCTATTTTTACTATAAAATATGATCGTTCTTGATTCATGGATCATGGAATCTATTGGTTATTACTTGAACTGTTTTATTAGGACACTATCTGGGTAGGCTGGAGTATGGAGGTTCAACTCTGATCAAGCTGGTAATTCCTTACGGACCTAAGGTATTCCTTGGGTAGGCTCTAAGGGCCCAATGCACTCCATAGTATGGGATTGTATTATGGTGTACGGATGGAGGGCATTCATGTTATTTAAATAACTACATTTCATTTTCACAACATTCTAATAGATATTGTATGGGTACGATTCTGGAGTATGGAGGTTCAGCTCTGATCAAGTTGCTAATTCCTTACGGACCTAAGGAGACCCTTGGGTGGGCATATAGGCCACAAGGTGTTTGGTTGGAGGGCATTATTGTGGTTTTTAAAATATGTTTTAAACTACTAATGTTTTTAAAGGATATGTATACATTACTCTGTTTTGTTGGAACACACTAGACATCATATTCTGATCTCCTGTACTTGGTCCTCTGAACGTTTCCTCTGAACTGAAATCTTCATATCTTTTACTCGAAGAAATATCAATGGAACCTCAGTTCATCCCAAAAACCTATAGACTTCTGAATCAATAAGGAAACTTATTATTTTCCATTCATCTACATGTCCTTCAGCATCACTTGGTAGTTCTGTATTACTGAGCTTCCCAAAGCTCACTCTTTTACTCATCATTTTAGGTTAAAAGAATTGATCCAGTGCAACTATTGACATATGTAGCGGGAGTTCATTTGGATTAGGTTGAAGAGTACGGTACAAGTGTAATTAGGGGGCATGTAGGTCACAATTGATTTTTATACTGAGTATTAAATTTGTATGATTTTAATTATATTTGTAATAAATGAATGATTTTCTGAACTTGTATTTTAATTATAAATTGTTATATGGTTTTTCTAGTTTTAAAATAAATTTTTATTTTCCTGATTTTTTTGTGGGTCGCTCTTGTGGCCATACTGTGACTCCTCAGATCGGATCGAGTCACCTGCATCGGTCTGAAAGTGTTACAATCAGCTTCACCTTGTTATAACCCCTCGACACTGTCTTGTACGAAATTAACCCAAGACTCATCCTCTGTGTTAAAGATTTCATAACTATCTTTATAACTTCATAATATTTCAATTTATGCTCGTACATATTATAGTGGTAGAATCCAATAGGATTTTCAATGTGCAGAAACCTTTTAACTGATACTTTTTCTAGATGAAACGAGTAACACTAGCAGATATAAAAATATATTTATAATATAAATTATTAATTTATAGGGAGTGTATGTATTCTCAACAATTAAAAAAGATTTGTCAACAACCAATTGATCTCGTAAGTTGAGATACTAGATTCCTGAAGTAAGATAAGGGGTTTAAATCCTGACTATTGCGAATGAAGCAAATTGAAAAAAAAAACTAAAAAAGAAATATTGCCGTATAATCACTTGAGACTATTAAATGGTGGATTTTAGCGAAGATGCTTCAAACTAATCACTTTATGACCATGATCTGATACTTTGAGATCGTATAATTCGGTGGATGGAAAAAGATGGTTTTTTTATTCAAACTTTGTTTTCCATAAAATAAAATTAATCACAATGGTGAAATTTGTTATTTAGTGATGAGATTTAGTATAATAAATAATTGTCCATATCAAATACATTTAAAAGTGATATTTATAAGAATTTATTAAGCGAATTTAGTAAAAAAAATACATTATTTTTTCTAGAAATTTTAAGTTGGAACACTTATATCAATTGTTTAAACAGAAAAAGTACAAAAAGTAAACTTTATTTCTTTAAAAGTGATATTTATAAGAATTTATTAAGTGAATTTAGTAAAAAAATATTATTCTTTTAAGATTTTAAGTTCGATATAAATAGATTAAACAGAAAAAATACAAAAAGTAAACTTTATTTTTTTTAACATATTACATTGATATAGAGAGCTAAAGTAAACCTGTGGAATCTCACACCTGAGTGATTACCAATTTACCATATAAAGAAAGCTACACAATACGTACAGCTGACAAGAGAGACGAATGAATTTTGAGCCAATTTATTTCTTTAAATGTCACAATTTGAAGGAGTATTTTAATTTGCATTATAGTTTAACACAAACCCTGATACTGCCTCAGCAAAGGGATCAGCCCTCCACTCAAGTGCAGGGACATGACTTCATTTGTGGATCCCAACAGCTTTCCCCCGATGAAGACCGCCGGAACCGGCACATTGCACCCCAACCTCATCAGGGCTCTCTCCATTTCCCGGCCTTCGGGGTCTTGGTCAACCTCGTGAACGGTTGGGGTCACGCCAAGGTCTTGGAACAGAATCTTGACCGCATAAGATAGGCAACATGTGCTCTTGCTGAACAGCACCACTCCCCTCTCCGAGGCCAATCTCATCACCTTGTCCATGTCTTTTGCACTGAAGACAGTTGTTAACGCGAGACGAAGAAAATGTTAAAGCTCGGAGAGACGCTTTCTCTTTCACTTTAAATCGTATAGACTATCAGATCACTGTATTCAACCTTATAATGCTGGGAGGTTGGAGTTTGAGAAAGAGAGAAAAGAGTCCAAAGCTTTGTTGGACCTGAAATTTAAGCCCCCATAATAGAGTATTTATAGGGAACAACATCATAGAGTAAACTCCAATGTTTGAACAAAAACATTCAAAAGAAACTGTTAAAAACTGAAAATGGGCATAATTATATTTTATTCTTCATTCTATCAATTACAACAAATAAGTCCTTTATATAAACAATTTCCTGTAACTAATTCAATAACTAATATCTAACAAACAAAACAAACTTAACAAAATGTGTAACTATATTTAAAATCATTTAACACTTTCTACACTCCCCCTCAAGTTGGTGGTTGTAAAGAGGTCTTTAAACCCCAACTTGGAAACTAGATACTCATGTTGATGCACACCCAAAGCTTTAGTCATCAAATCTGCCTGCTGCTCCCCTGTTTTGATGTGTTTTGTTTGTATCAAGCCTTCTTGAATCTTCTCTCTGATAAAGTGACAGTCTATCTCAATATGTTTAGTTCTCTCATGGAAAACTGGATTAGCTTCTATTTGGAAGGCTGCTTTACTATCACACATTAGTTTAGCTGGTGCTATATTTTTCAATCCTAATTCTGCCAGCAAACCTTTCAGCCATACTATTTCTGCTACCGTCCCTGCCATGCTTCTATATTATGCTTCTGCAGAGGAACGTGCAACAGTGTTTTGTTTATTGGACTTCCAAGAAATTAGAGACATTCCAAGCTTGATGCAGAAACCAGTTATCGATCTTCTAGTCATAGGGAAAGCAACCCAGTCAGAGTCACAATATGCAATCAATCTGCACTCACTCGTAGCACTTAATAAAATCCCATGTCCTGGATTTTTCTTGATGTATTTTACCACTCTCAATGCATCTTCAAGATGTGATTGTTTTGGTTTATGCATAAACTGACTGTGGAAGTGAAATTCATAGACAATATCTGTCATTGTGTGAGTAAGATATATTAGTATACCTATAAGCCTTTGAAAAACAGATTTGTCTTGCAACAGTTGTTCATTGCTACAAACTGCTTCATCATACTCAGCTGTAGTAAACTTCTTATTCTGCTCAAGAGGTGTCAAAGCTGGTTTAGCTCCCCCTGCTCCAGTTTCTTCAATTAACTCTAGAGCATACTTTCTTTGATTTAGCACAATTCCTTCCTTTGATCTTAGAACCTCTAATCCTAGAAAGTATTTCAACTCTCCATGGTCTTTCATTTTGAAATTATTATTCAAAATGTGCTTCAGTTCTGCTATCAGTTTCTCATTACTCCTAGTAATTAGAAGATCATCAACATATACCAACAAAACAACTATGTCATTCCCTTGTTGCTTAGTGAACATCGAATAGTCAAATTTGCTCTGTATGTAACCAGCTGTAACTAATGCTTCTGATAGCTTCAAATTCCATTGCCTGGAAGCTTGCTTCAGTCAATAAAGTGATTTATGCAGCCTACAAACCTTAGACTCCCCCTGGCTGCAAAAACCATCAGGAAGCACCATATAGACTTCCTCAACTAAGTCACCTTATAGAAATACATTGTACACATCCATTTGATAAAGAGGCCAAGAAAATATGGAGGCAACATCAAGAACAGTTTGAACAGTGACTAGTTTAGCAACTGCAGAGAAGGTATCCACAAAGTCAACTCCTTCTCTTTGATTAAATCCTTTAGCAACAAGGCGAGCTTTAAAACTCTCAACATCCCCATTAGCCTTGTACTTGATTATGTATACCCATTTGCAACCTATTGGAACTTTCCCTGAAGGCAGAGTAACTATAGACCAAGTGTTGTTTAAGTTCAAAGCATCAATCTCTTCCTTAATTGCTTGGATCCACAAAGGGTTGGTTACGGTCTGAGTATAAGTTTTGGGTTCACTTAAAAGAGAAGTAGAAGATAAGAAACTTTGAGTTTTATAATGTAAATGAGAATAACAAATAAAATTGGAAATAGGATACTTACTTGGAAGGGAAGAAGATTGGTAGGACTGAACATAGTCTTGTAGCCAATTAGGAGGTTTAATAGTCCTAGTAGACCTTCTATTAGGTAAACACTGATTTTGAGGTAGATGAGGTAAACTAGAACATGGACTTGAAGATGGAATTGGTAAACTAGTTGAAACTTGAGGTGATGCAGAAGAATAAGAATAAGAAGGAGAATGAGAAGGTACAAAAGGTTAAGAATGAACTGGATTAGATGGTACAGAAATTTCGAGAGTAAGAAAATCAGAATCAGCAATAAAAGGTTGAGCAAGAAAAAAAGGAGAAGTATTAGTTAATGGAAATGAAAAAGGAAAGATAGTCTCATGAAATACTACGTCACGATTGACAAAAAAGGATTTTGTATGAAGATCAAAAAGAAGATAGCCCTTTTTAGTTGATGAATAACCCATAAAAACATAAGGTAAGGCCTTTGGAGAAAATTTGTCTTTATAATTAACTTTGGTAGTATAGCAAAGACAACCAAATACTTTCATATGAGAAAGATTAGGTGATTTCTCATAGAAGGCTTCAAATGGACTTTTCCAATTTAGAACAACAGTAGGGAGCCTGTTAATGATACAACAGGCTGTTAAGACACACTCACCCCAAAATTTGATAGGAACATGAGAATGAAATCTAAGAGCACGGGCTACCTCTAAAAGATGTTTGTGTTTTCGTTCATCAATCCCATTTTGTTATGGTGTGTGAACACAAGAGCTTTGGTGAATAATACCAAGGGATAAAAATAGTTCAGAACAATTGTCACTAAAGAATTCACCACCATTATCACTACGAACATATTTAACTAAAGCAGAATGATGAGTTTGAACAAAAGTAAAGAATTGCTTAAGGAATAGAATTGCATCACTCTTAAGTCTCAACAAGTATACCCAAGACAATCTAGTGTGATCATCTACAATAGTCAAAAAAGACCTATGACCACTGTGTGTTGAAATCCTATAAGGACCCCACAAGTCAATGCGAATTAGATCAAATGGTTTAGGTGATCTAGATGAACTAATAGGAAAGGGTAACCTAGATTGTTTTACAAGAGGGCAAACAGAACATTGCTTAACAGAATTCTCATTTAAAGGGACAGAACATAAAAAAGGAGTTTTATGCATTTTAACAGAAGTGGCATGCCCTAAACGTGCATGCCAAAGCATAATATTATTTTCAGATGAAACAAACATACAACCGGAACCAACTTTACACTTAGATGATGACAAATCAGAAATAACATTTGTAGATGACAAACTAGAAACAAGGTCTTGAGAGTTGAACAAATAGAGTCCACGAGCTTCCCTACCAATCCCCCTCATCTTCCTAGTGAAGAGATCCTGCAAAATACAGAAATGAGGATAAAAAACAATACTGCATTTGAGGTCTTTAGTGAGTTTTGACACTGACAATAGGTTATGATTAAAATGAGGAACATACAGAACATTTGGGATAACATCAACTGAGTTAAAATGAAAACTACCAATATGGGTGATTGTAACAGTTTTACCAGCAGGTAGATGGACATAACTAGGCTCACATGAAGTTAGAGATTGCAAACAATGAATCTCATACACCATATGGTCAGTAGCCCCTGTATCAAGTATCCAACGAAAGGAATTAGAAGAAGCAAATGAGCATATGGAAGCAATACCTGCCAGATTAACTGATGCATCAACAGAAGGAGTTTTATTCAAGAGCTCAAGAATTTGATGATACTGAGCTGTTGTGAAAACTAGAGTAGGAGCAGGAGCAGCAATGCGTGATTCACCAGAACGAGACTCGTGATTTGAATCAGCCAGTGAGGGACTAGAGACAAGAGCTGCCTGAGAATTCCTTTTTTTGGTGAATTTGAAGACTGGAGGAAACCCGATTAGACGATAACAGTTGTCTCACTTATGGCCTTTTAGTTTGCAGTAATCACAAGCACCAGTGTACCGCTTTCGATCAGAATTTCCAGTTACATTAGAGTACATGACAGCAACACCCAAATCACCAGATAACTGAGCCTGTTGTGCTTCTTCTTGCACAATCATTGAGTAGGCTTGATTCACGGTAGGTAAAGGCTGCATAAGTAAAACTTGACTACGAACAACCGAGTAAGTTTCATTAAGTCCCATAAGAAATTGCAACAGCTTCTGCTGTGCAATATGTTTAGAATTTTGCAGAGATGCCTCACAATTATAGGATGAAAGAGGAACTAGGGCATGATCCCACAACAATTTCAATTTAGTAAAGTAAGTGGAAACGGTTGAATCACCTTGATGTAGAGTAGCTATTTCCCGATGGAGAAAATAAATTCTAGATCCATCAACCTTGTCGAAACGCTCCTTCAAATCATTCCAGTAATGAGCGACGCTTGAAGCAAAGATGATTCCAGTCGAGAGATCACTGCTCACAGTGTTGAGAATCCAGGACAAAACAAACGCATTGCAGCGTTCCCATTGAGAGTGCAAACTTCATCATAATCTTCTTTGCAGCAAGTACCATCAACAAGACCTAACTTGTTCTTAGCCAGCAACGCGATTCTCATAGACCGGCTCCAGATGTTGTAATTTTCGATGCCAATCAGGCGATGTGAAACCATAACACCACCCGACGTATCAGATGGATGCAGAAAAAGGGGGTGATTGAAGTCGAGCACGACTGTAGTAGCAGCAGTGTCCATCTCGTCGAAGAGAATCAAACAAAGCAAAACCTAATTGAGAAGAGAGGATTATGGACTGAAGGAAGATACGGGAAGAATGAGGATGGCCCAAGAATAGCTTGGGCTATACTGATACCATGTTAAAAACTGAAAATGGGTATAATTATATTTTATTCCTCATTCTATCAATTACAACAAATAAGTCCTTTATATAAACAATTTCCTTTAACTAATTCAATAACTGATATCTAACAAACAAAACAAACTTAACAAAATGTGTAACTATATTTAAAATCATTTAACACTTTCTACAGAAACTCTGCTTTAACATGATGCTTCAAACCAATAACGTAGAAAATATTGTGAGGCAAGCTGGTCATTTAGACCAGATTCTCACAATCACCTGCTTTGAATCCAATTTGCAGGAAAGGATTGGGAATGTGATGTCTTTCGGGGGAGGCTATATCTTTGTATTACACCCGCCAACTTGTATTGATTCTTCTTCCCACATATGAGGACACTTGATTACTGTCGTTTTGCTATCAAAATAATTCCAGCTTCTGAATAAGTAAAAATTGGGAGTAGAATAGAGAAGCAGGGTTGATCCACAAGGACTCTGATGTTTTTTATTTAGTGGACTTTTTGATTTAGAGGAAGATAAAATTTCAGATAAAGATAAAAAGTTAAGAATAAAATAATAAAATAAATAATTAAATATAAATCTTTTAAAATAGAAGATAAGAGTAAAATAATAAAATAAATAATTAAATATTTATAAGATAGGATAAAGATAAAATGGGGAGTTTATGAACTGTTCAAAGAAATAAAATGAGATAAAGATTAAATAAATAAAATAAATTGAGATAAAGAAAACTTAAGGTAAAAACAACCCCAGGCTTCAGCTTTGCCTGAAATTCCTGGGATCATCGAAATAGATCTTTACTTCAAGATTCAAGTCGGCTACATGTCTACAAGTACAAATCCCTGCGACTATGATTTGTATACCGAATATCCAAGTGCACTCTTTAATTTTGGTTTGTGATTTGATTTGTGCTTTTGGTTCTGAAAAACATTTTGATTCGAAAATAAGCCCAAAAAACATAGAGAAAAATCTGAAGCGATTTAAGTGCCTTACAATTCTCATGTCTGGAATTGAGCCTTCACTTTAGCCTTCGACTTAAAAGAAAGTTAGCTAAGCATGACCAAAGTCATACTTAGCATATTTGAAAACAAAACTTAAAAAAAATTGAAAACTTGGAAGGAAATAAAAGAGAGAATTTTATAAAGCTAGAGAGAAGAAGAAGAGTAAATTCTCAGTTATTGAGTGATATGTTTCTAGGCTTACCCTGAGAGGATATTTATAGCCTTCAAAAATCCTAAAAACAAAGTAAAGATAAATCCTAATTTAAAGAAATAAATCCTAATTAAAATACTTAAAACAAATATAAGATAAAATATATTATTTAAAATAATATCCTAAAAGATGAGTTCAATTCAAATCCGAATTGCAGAAATGTGAAGTTGATCCATTTGTTCTTCTAGAAGCGTTGACTGGACCTTCTAGAAGGTGTTGACGTCATCGCCACGTCAGATACTTCATGTCGACTAGTCCAGCTTTGATTCCGAAAATAAAAAAAATGTCGAATTGTATCATTTTAGTATAATTTCTAGAATCTAGGGTCCTGCACAGAAAATAAATCAAAACGAACAAATAAGCCACAATAACCAATAATTAAGGAGAAATTTAAAAGCAAAATACTAACCAAATAAATCACTCATCAAATTCCCCCTCATTTATTAAATGCTTGTCCTCAAGCATTCATCAATTAATACATCAAAATCATAAGTTGTCATCTTCATTCCCATGTTATTCCTCAAACTTTCAATTGAACTAAGTCCATGACAATTGTAGAATTCTATGTACAATCTAGGTAAGGCATAAGTAAGAAATTTTAATGCAAGCATTATATTTCAATTAATTGCCAACTTCAATGAAACGTGACTTAATACCTCACATAGATTCACACATATCTGCTCAAAGTGTTTGGGGTAAATGAAATTGCTCAAATCGAAACTAATCAAAATATTACCATAGGCTTGAAATCCAAACAAGTCCCCACTACTAAAAATGGACATAATACAATAATCAAGGGGTCTTTAAACAAGGTGTAATGGGGATTATGTTAGGGTAGGGAAAAGGCTATGATGATCGATTTAAGTACCAAGACAAGAGATTAAAACAATTAGGAACAATCCACGAACTAACATGAAGCACAATGAAAAATAAAACAAGGAAAATAAATAGTTAAAAGACAATTGAAATAATCGATTTTTCCTTCTTCTTTTTTCATTTTTTTTCATTTGAACAAAGTGTCTCTTTTTTTCTTTTTCTTCTGCTGTTCGAAATAATGAATAATATTTTTTCCAATTTTTTCATTCCCTTTTTTTCATGGAACAAGAGTGAGATAAGATCTCAAGTCTCGACAAGGGTGTGAAAAGAGAGAAAAAAATAAAAAGAAAGGCTTCGGTTTAATTATGATGTGTAAGACAAAGAAAGGGAAATAATCTCAAATCTGGTTCACTAGTGGATGTATAAATGGGTAGGCTTTTTGGAAAAGTGGGTTTATCCTAGGTGCCCCTATCACATTAAAACATTACGTTCAACATGTAGTCTCGATCTGTATTGTGATTATAAGTTCTAGAATATTCTAATTAGTCCAAAACACTCAAACCAAACAGTAAGCAAGAAAGAAAATGTATGCTCATTTAGGCTCGAATCCTACAATAAAAGGTTTATATGTACTGAGCCAAGTTCATCTCTATCAACAAAAGCATGAAATAACTATATTTAACAAAAAAAACTTCACCAGCTATACCAATCACCATCATACAAATTAAATTCAATTAAAACATGATCACAATCCAAAAGGAAGCAAGAGTATAAAGTGAATTTCAAGAATAACAACCAACGATCCCAACACATCAATATCAGAATAACTCAATTTCAATCAATCAAACAAGTTAAGGAAAAATTTGACATGCTATCCTTCCCCCTCACTTAATCCGTTTTTTTCCCAGAACGTACATCAAATTTAAAAACAAAGAGAGTGAAAAGGAATACTCATGATCTAGTGGAGATTGCGACTGCGACCATGGCGAGATGAACTGTTGTAGAGTAGAATGTCTGATCGAGAAGCCACTAGAAGATATATTAAAATGTTTTGCAAAACAAAAATCCAAAAAAGAATAAATCATTCCAAGATTTTATTCTAAAGGAATTAGTCTCAAGAAAAGACCTCCATCAAACTTTATCCTTTTTATTTTTTTTCCTTTTTCTCACTATTCGAACCAAAATTGTATTGTTGTTTTAACTGTTCGAACCAAAATTATATTGCTGTTTTTAACCAAAAATGTGCTGATATTTTTTCACATTGCATTGTTCGAATCTGTTGTGTATTTTCTGCGTTGTTCAAACCAAATTAATTTTTTTCTGCACTGTTCTATTCGAACTTTTATGCATAGTTTGAACCAAATCTATTTTTTCTGCACTGTTTTTTTTCCTGCACTGCATTGTTCGGATCTGCTGTGTATTTTTCTACACTGTTTTGTTTGAAATTTTCTGTATAGTTCGAACCAAGTTTTTTTTTCTGCATTGTCTGAACAGTGTATTTCGAAATTCTTCTTTCTTTTTTTTGAATTATTCTCCCTTTGCTTGCTGCCACACAATCTCTTCATCCCTTGGGGTCGGGTTTTCTCCATTTTATTTTTCTTTCGGTCCGAACAATTATTGATTCTAACTTGCTTAAAAGTCAAGTAGGAATAACGGCATACCTAAAAAATCAAAGAAAAATAAAAATAAATAAAAAAATTTGAAAATAAAAATAAAAATAAAAAATGAACAAACGAAAAATAAAAATATTAATGGGTTGCCTCCCATAAAGTGCTATTGTTTAACGTCGTTAGCTCGACGCCTGATTCAGACTATAGGTTTCGAGAGAAATACTTCCTCCACTTCATACGATATTTCTAACTAAGAACTTCCTTATGAGAAATTCTACCATTGTATAATTATTTTACTTTTTTTCTTGTAGGTTTTGGCTTTCTCATAGGTTATTCTTTGGATCTTTTTTATCTTTGAAAGCTTATCCGAAATAATAACCGGTGAAGTAGAATTTTCTCCTAAAAAGGCATTCTTTAAGTGTTTTGACATTTGTTTCAATTCTATCTCAAGTGACTGCAAAACAGAAGGGAAAATTTTAGTTTTAGAGGAAGGTAAAATTAAATCATAATTGATTGAGAAAACATTTTCAAACTCCCTTTTTTCCTCTTTGTGACAAAGTTCAAGATTCATGGAAAGATTATTAGATTCAATATATTCATTAATTAAAGGATCTAAAATATCAACAGAATTAATTCTTTCAACTCGACCCGGGTATTTCATTGCTTTGTAAACATCAAATTCAACGATCTCACCATCAAATTCCATTGTCAGTATACCACTTTTAACTCGACCCGGTGCTTAGGAATGGTCGGCCTAATAGTACTTCGGAATAAGTATTTGACCTATCATGTTCCATGTCAATGACATAGAAATCTTCAAGAAAAAAATAATACATCGACCTTCACTAAGACATTTTCCATCATTCTCATTTGATAGATCACAGACCAATCAACCAACTGTATGTTACTCCCACTTCCTTCAAAGGCTCGTTAGTAATCATTTTATAAATAGAGAATGTCATAACATTAATTGAAGCTTTTAAATCACACTTTGCACATTTAATTTTGAAATTACCTATTTTACAAGGTATGGCGAACATACCTTGATCCTTCATCGTTGGTGGGAGCTTTCGTTGAAAAATTAAGGAAACATGTTATCCCAAATTTACCTTTTCGTGCCCCATTAATTTCCTATTTGTAGTGCAAAGCTCCTTTAAAAACCGAGCATACCATAGTACTTTTCGAATTACTTCAAGAATAGGTATGTAAACTTGAACTTTTCGAAATATCTCTAAGATCTCCCTTTCTCCAACTCTTTTATCAAGCTTTAACAATCTTGATGGGAAGGGTGGTACGATTTCATGAGAAGAAGAAGGAGGATGACGTGTGTTAGATGGACCTTGTATATCTAGAGGTGACGTTTCTTCATGTTCTTCTTGATGTGCAACTTTTTATTCTGGTGCTTCAGGTGAGATGACTATTCCACTTAAGAGTGTGATGACACTAACATTCCCTCTTGGATTTAACTCCGTTTGAGAAGGTAGTCTTCCTTGTGATTCCAATTTCCCCACAGGTTTAAGCCAGTCGGCTCAGTTGTTTATCTTGAAAATGTGTTTCGGTTCGGCTTTGGAATTTTTCTTGGGATGTAATCAGCTTTTCTTATGAAATTGCTAACTTTTCTATGAGTTCCTCTAATGATGGCTTTTGCATTTTCTATTGAAGAGGAGGTCTCGGTTGATAAGCTGACCTTTGATTCGGTGCATAACTGAAATTTGGGTGGTCTCACCATCCCAGATTATAAGTATTACGATATGGGTTGTACGATCTTTGTGGATGACCTGAAAAGTTTCCTACGGCATTGATTTTTGCATTGCCTCCTTGTATCATCCGGCAGTAGTCCGTCAGATGGTCCAGCTTCGTGCATTCCCACATGCTCTTGTTGCCCCAAAATTTCATGCAATAAGTGAATTAACTATTTTAGTTAATTTATCTAATTTATTTTCAATGGAAAATGTACTTATCTCGTGAACCCGTTGACTAGGTTCACTTGAAAACTATTGAGAGTTGGCGGCCATGGATGAAATCAACTCTCTAGCTGTTGTTGGGGTCATGTTGACTAATGTTCCTCCACTGGTGGCATCTACCATTTTCATTTCCATTTGTAAAAGACCATCATAAAAGTATTAAAGTAACGTTTGCTTACTTAATCCGTGTTGCGGACAACGTGTGAAAATCTTTTTAAATTGTTCTCAATAGTCATAAAGACTTTCTTTGCTCTTTTTCCGAATGGAAAGAATGCTCCTTCATAACTCGCTTGCTTTAACTGCTGGGAAAAACCTATCAAGAAAAATTTGAATCATCTCAGCCCATGAATTAACTGAATTCGGAGGTAAATAAAATAACCAATCTTTAGCCAAGTTGGCTAAAGAGAAAGGGAAAGCCCTCAATTTAATTTGATCTTCGGTAACTCTTTGTAGTTTCATGATAGTGCAAACCACGTGGAACTCCAACAAGTGTTTGTGCGGATCTTCAGTGGGAAGAAGATGAATAAGTCCTGTCTTTACCTGAAATGGAGTCCCATTATTAGGAAAAGTGATGCATAATAGCATCTGAGTGACAGGAGCTGCAACTAACTCTTGGATCGTTTATTCTTCCTCTTCTTCCATCGGGATTTGATATTCGTTATATGCATATTTTTCAGATTTTGTCTCCGGATTTGATTCTGTTTCTGAATTATGCTCTTCTTGTCTTTTTTTCTCCAAGCATTTTTGTGTAGATTCCTCGTGCTCGTGCTTCGATCTCTGGGTCAAGATCTACCAATTCTCCCGGGTTTCTTCTGGTCATAAATCAAAAACAATGAAAAATAAATCAGTACTTGCCGTTAGTCCCCAACAACGATGCCAATTTGATAACTGTTGTTTTGCTAGTAAAATAATTTCAACTTTTTAATAAGTAAAAAATGAGATAGAATAGAGAAGCAGGTCGATCCACAGAGACTCTGGTGTTTCCGATTTAGTAGACTTTTTGATTTATAGGAAGATAGAATTTCAGATAAAGGTAAAAAGATAAGAATAAAATAATAAAATAAATAATAAAATATTTATAAGATAACGATAAAGATAAAATGGGGGAGTTTTTAAATTGTTTAAAGAAATAAAATGAGATAAAGATTAAATAAATGAAATAAATTGAGATAAAGAAAACTTATGGTAAAAACAACCTCAGGCTTCAGTTTTGCCTCAAATTCATCGGATCATCGAAATAGATCTTTACTTCAAGATTCAAGTAGGCTACTTGTCTACAAGGATAAATCCTTACGACTATGCTTTGTATACCGAATATCAAAGTGCACTCTTTAATTTCGGTTTGTGAGTTAATCTAAGCAACAACAATGTTGTAGATCTAAAAACGTTGAAGTTTAAAAAGCTGTCGACTCGGATTATTTTGTTTCAACAATAACTTATTCCGATCTAGTTTCCTCTTAGCAAACAATTTTGCTAAGTGTATTCACATGAAGTCGAATGTGCTTCAATAAGTCGATCCTTCCTCCCTCGCTAACCATAACAACATCCAGACTAACGCCGACTTTTGGTTTTGTAAATCATTTTGATTTTGAAAATCGGTTTGATTCGAAAATAAGCCCAAAAAATAGAGAGAAAAATCTGAAGCGATTTAAATGCCTTACAATTCTCACGTCTGGAATTGAGCCTTCGCTTTAGACTTTGGCTTAAAAGAAAATTAGCTAAGCATGACCAAAGTCATGTTTAGCATATTTGAAAATAAAACTAAAAAAATCGAAAACTTGAAAGGAAATAAAAGAGAGAATTTTATAAAGCTAGAGAAAATATGAAGAGTAAATTCTCAGTTGTTAAGAGATATGTTTCTAGGCTTACCCTAAGAGAGTATTTATAGCCTTCAAAATCCTAAAACCAAGGTAAAGATAAATCCTAAATTAAAGAAATAAATCCTAATTAAAATACTTAAAACTATTTAAACTAAAATACCTAAAACAAAGATAAGATAAAATATAATATTTAAAATAATATCCTAATACATGAGTTTAATTCAAATCCGAATTGCAGAAACGTGTAGCTGATCCATTCATTTTTCTAGAAATGCTGACTGAACCTTTTAGAAGGTGCTGACATCATCGCCACGTCAGATGCTTCATGCCCAAAGTCTTGCTCACTAATCCTGCTTTGATTCTGAAAATAAAAAAACTGCAGAATTATGTCCTTTTAGTGTAATATACTGAATCTAGTGTTTTGCACATAAAATGAATAAAAATAAACAAATAAGCCACAAAAACCAATGATTAAGAAGCAATTTAAAAACAAAATATTAACCAAATAAAGCACTTATCAACACTCATGCATAGGGGCTGCTGCTTTTTCATCGGCTTTGAATGGCAAACGACCGCACATACATCAACTAGTCTTTCTTCCATCGCAGTGGGACAGGACAGGATTCTCCATTTTCTAGCCATAAAGAAAGTTGGCATTGCAGAAGAGCATCCATGAGGTAGTTACAGTAGTACGCACTATGAAAAATCATGAGTAACATCACATTTTCCCCCTAAAAGTAAGGTCATCTATATACACATTAATAAACACCTTGTTTGTTTCTTCATATGTGTATGTTTATCGATTATGCACCAGTAAACATGTTAGTTACAAGAAATAACATGTTAGTTACAAGAAACAAGCGTGATAACGAACTACACCGCCCAGACAATTGGCTTCAATCTGTTCGCGAAGAAAAGAAGTAGAATGAAATGTAATGTTTAAAAACAATAGACAAAGAGTAATAATTGACACAAGAATTGTACAGGTGAATAATGTATGTATAAAATATTTGTAATGACACCAGTTTTTCCAACAGTAACACCTTTATTATCACTAACAGAAAATATATATATTATTCTAGTATTAGGATTATATAATCAAAATATGTAAATATTGATTTTTCTAAAATTGATATTAAATTAATAATAATAAAAATATTAAAGATTAAATTTATTAAGTTTATTAGTATATGAAGTTTATAAAGTTAAAAAAAATTCAATTAAACCATTTTGAATCTTTTATACTTTATTGAATCGTTTAATTATAAAATATAATAAAAAGACATCATTTAATCGACGTTGGTTATTAATTGTATTTTTATTACTGTTAATAAATGATGGAGTCAATAATTTATGTATGCATGAGAACTCATAAATCACAATTTAAGTAAATATATAATATTAACTTTTCTTACTCACAAATATCAATAACTAATAATTTTCATTAACATTTTTTATAACTAAAGAAATAACAATCTCATCGACTATTGTCGAGGTGATCTTTTCCCGGCGAAAATAAGTGTCGTTATTTTCTTAATATTGTCTCGAAAAAGTCGATATTTTTCTTCGTACATAAGATAAAACACAATTTGAGGAGTCGCCGCCAATCATTTATCGAGGTGTGATTGGTCACCATAAATGCTATGTTATTTTAGTAAAATTTATAAAAATAATATTAAAACAACACAAAAAGGGTCTGTTTACCAGAAAATGAGTTCGGGAGTCGGTTACGTGTGGGAAAGGATTAGCACCCCACAACACCCAAAATTGATACCTTTGTTTATTAATTAATTTCTTTGCAGCAAAAAATTATAAATTTGGATTTAATTTAATATTTGATCCCATAAAAAACATTAGGAATATTATTTTATACCAATAATCATTTAAAATATATTCCTAAAAAGTTAAGGAAATATTTCTATGATTCATTGTATAAAATAATATAACCTGAATACATATAATAAAAATAATGATTAAATCATGGCAATAAACAAATTCCTGGTATTAACAGTGTAATTTAACCATTAATAATTATGCGGGATTAAAATATAAATTATTAAAAAATAAGGACTAAACTCGATATTTTGCCTTAAAATATATAAATATTGTTAGTGATTAAAAAGAAATAAAATAAAATGTGAATGCCCAATTGAAATGCACATAAACATGATTTAATTGACAGAATTGTAAGGAGTACAACATATAGGGACCACAAACGTGATTTTCCCATGCCTAAAATTACACAGAGGTCCCTCCCCAAAACGGAGTCATTTGGGAAGGGATATAAATATCCCAAAATCCGGCCTTTAAGGCCTTCAACCTTCATTTTCTCTCTTTTGCTTCTCTCTTTTATAAAGAGAAGCTATCTCTTCTCTCTAGATTTCCCTCACCGGAGGGAAATTGGTCACTAGTCAGCCACCATATTCCGTCACCGACAGCCATCATTGACCATCGTTCACGGTGGTCAAAATTTAGAAAATTTCGTAAATCAAAGCTCTCACCGTCCTAAAGTCGAATCCAACAACCTTTCCTTATAAAAACCCATAGATCGATGTCGATCTAAATTTGTACCTTCGATGTCTCGGTTCTCCGATGGCTTGTGAATGCTCCGACGGTCGTGGGTAAGTCTCATCTCTCCCTTCTTTTTGTTTTTGGATACTAGTTGTTGTGGATCGTTATGTTGATATATGTTTTCGTAGCTTTCTCTCCATTTTTGTCTCTCTCTCTCTCTGTCTGTGTCGTGTTCTCTCCTTGTCCCTTCTCTTGCAGGATCAATGGCCTTTTATAGGCCTCGAGAGGAGCCCTTTGTATCGGTTAATAGAGTGAACCCCGGTGAGTCACTGGAGCTATGATGGTGAATCACCCTAGGGTCGATGATGTGTGGGGCCATCTTGCTGGGTGCATTAAATGCATCTAGATCTTTTGGATCCGGCAGTGAGGTGGCGGCTACGTGACACAATCAGAGTGAAATATCTGCCAACGGTAACGGCGGGCTCATCATCATCCTAAGGCGGCGGTCGGAATAGCCCCTAGGGTTGTAATGAAACCCTAGGGTTTCTACTGGAATAATCTGGGCTGTTGGATCTCTCCAGATCCAACGGTTGAGGGAACTGGTAGTTGGTGATATGTGCGCAAAAACCATAGAAAAGTATTGGGCATACTAGGTTGTCTGCGCCGGGAGCGGCTCTGGGCTTGGACCGGGTTCTACATCTGCTGAGTCGGATCTCCTTGAATCAATCTGGTTGTATTGGGCTTTGGTTGTAATTGTGCTTCCAGGTTCTGGACCTCCATTTTTATTTTATTATTTGTATTATTATTATTATTATTATTATTATTATTATTATTATTATTATTATTATTATTATTATTATTATTATTATTATTATTATTATTATTATTATTATTATTATTATTATTATTATTATTATTATTATAATATTATTATAAATACATAAACTGGGACAAAAATGACTGTCGACAGCTTTCCCTCTTTGTTCATTTTTGTGTTAACAAGAATAAAGCAAAGATAGAAAGACAAGGAGTTTTCGTCCAGTTGACTTTATGCTTTGATTGAAAATCTACTCCACTCTTCATTTAGGGGAGATCAGACTGATGTATGACATTGTTCCTTCATGATTAGGACGTATGGTCATGTTTAGGGATAATTGAGATAGCACGGTTCCAACGCGATGAGGAATTTTTTCTATCAAATGATTACTCGGCTCCTACGTGATGAACAGTTCTGGTCAGTGGATGACATTGTTCCTTCGTGATGAGGACATCTGGATATCTAAGGATGACTCGGCTCCTACATGATGAAGAGTTCTGGCCGGTGGATGATATTGTTCTTTCGTGATGAGGACATTTGGCCATCTTTAAAAATAATTGAGATAACATGGTTCCTTCACGATGAGGACATTTGGTTATCTAAGGATGACTCGACTCCTACATGATGAGGAGTTATGGACTGTGGATGACATTGTTCCTTTTTGATGAGGACATCTTACCTTCTTTGAAGATATTTGAGATAACACAGTTCCTTCGTGATAAGGATATCTCGCTATCTAAGGATGACTCGACTCCTACGTGATAAAGAGTTCTGGTCGGTGGATGACATTGTTCCTTCGTGATGAGGACATTTGGACATCTTTGAAGATATTTGAGATAACATGGTTCCTTCGTGATGAGGACTTTTGGCTATCTAAGGATGATTCGGCTCCTATGTGATGAGGAGTTCTGGTTATTTCCGAACTTTTGCTTCCTATAAGATTAATAAATGATGTGTTTATGATTATTATGATCCTATTTATGCCTAAAATGTGTGCAATGACATGTATTTTGTATAAATACATATTTTCTTGATCTGTGAAGGGATGGCCTCCAAAAGCAATCTTCCTCAACATGCACTCTTACAAGTTTTAAATTGTGACAATTCATTCTTTCCCCTGATATGATTGGCTTTCTTTACTTGAACTTGTGTCGAAATCCAATAAATCTCTTATCTTTGAAAGGAGGATCTATTATATTGGGAGAGCACATTTTGTATTGATTTGACTCTTAAAACATATCTAATGGAGGATCATTCCTAATTCCTTTCATGTCTCAACATTTAATCAGATATCAAACAACATTATTTGTACCACATCGTGTTGAAACGTTTAGTAATAACCCATCGTTCAATCTTAGTTGGCTCCACTAGTTTCTTGAAAATTTCATTTCCCCTCTGTGGAAAGAAATCTTCACAATTTATTATTTTTAACCTTGGGGTTGAAGAAGAAAACTTCATCTTGTGTAAAAATGGGAATACCATATGATCACAACATTGGTTCAACACCATAGTTACTAGTTCATAAAACATTTGACAACACGTTCATCATTTCCTATGGTTTTTTGTATAGATTTCTCAAGTGGAGACACTCTTTGCATAGTGTTCAAAGCTTTTGTATGGGGTTATAAGTAAACCAAAGAACAAAGCTCAATGGGAATACAAGTAGGACGCTTTGGCTTGCCAGCATCAAATCACCAGAATAATGCAACTATATGATGGACAAAATGATCATATATGGTAAGCTTGATTGTCATTATTTCACCATTTCCATTCTTTATACTTTTTCGTCTCATTGGAAATATTTTCTCAAATCAATGATCTTATATTCCTATATTATATGGGCCTCTCAAAATGGCCCAACATTTGCTGATATGAACGTTCAAAATGCATTGAAACTGTTTCTTACTGAGATGCAAATGGATCATTTTTGTCTGAAATATACCTTCAAAATGCACCAACATTTTTATGATGATGTGATCCTTGAAGATGTTTTAACATTCTAAGTTGAAAGACCTACTCTCAATGTCTATTTGATTTGAACCTCATGATCCCCATGAGGTCCAACTTTGATAATGCCCATTGTAAGTACTCGTGGCTTTATTCGTGCCCAAATCTCTTACTCTTGAATGCTCTCATTCTGGTGTTACTAAACAGTAATGTTGTTAAGTAAATTAATGGATTCTCTTCATGTTACCACAAACTTAAGAAGTGATCAATCCTTCTGACAGAAATGTCTGATATACGTAACTCTTTTGAATGAGGTGGTCATCTTCTTCTTGACTGGTCGCATTCTTTCCTTTTTTCTATGCATCGGGATATGTGCCATTTTCTTTCGAATGAGCGATCATCTTCTTTTTGACTGGGTTGTAGATAATGTCACAAAGGAGTGTTACAAGTTCTCTCATACAACCCTTATGATATTTCGGATCACTTGCTTTCAAGAATGTGTAATGCTTCATCATTCTAGCATCATCTATTATTTTTCTGTAGAATAGGCATCAACTGCTTCAAGGACTTTTCTTATTTGAAACTGTCCTGCTTGAAAATGTTTTTTCTTCTTTCTTTTATCAAAGAAATGAATTTTTTTTGTAAAGTGTTGCCCCTTAATTTAGGTTCACAATTGAATCAAATCATAAGCATGAGTTCAAGGAATATCAAAAGAATCAACAACTCTTTAACATTTTAAAGTTATAGCTCTTTGACAATTATTAAAATTGATGGATTGGTTTCAGGCTGGCTTTCTTATTTTCTATGGTTTCATCCATTAGAGATGTCACTTCTCTCTCGCTCTTTGTGAACATTGCTACATGCCTCACTTTCTTAGCTTGGTATTTTAACTAGATGCGGACAAAATAACACAACCAACATATAGAATTACTAAAATTTCTAGAATTCTTTTATTTCATTTCTCTGAAATCTTACATTTGTTCCAACTTTGTAGACTCCTCTAACCAAGGAAGTGCGAAAATAGAGATCTAAAAATGAAATTTCTGAGTGCTCGTGTGAAGTTGACTATAGCAGGTGTTCCTTAACTGCCTTAGTCCATCTTTTACCGAAACTCATTATTAAGTACATTTTTCATTTTTAGCTAGTTGAATTTAGTTTTATTGTATATATATATATAATATAATCACCTTTATCAGGCTAATTGAAACTTATCTATAAAGCCTAGGCTATTAACCAATTGCTCTAGAGAGACAACTCAAGCTTTATTGTATATAATAGTAATATAATCTAGTTATGCAGATTCAACTTCTTAAGCTTGTTAAGAATAACATGTTATAGTCTAGGTGTTTGTTGGAAGTCAGAAAATCTCATCGTTAGAGTTCAATTTTCAAGCAACTGACCTAAACTAGATTAGCATACTTGACTATTCTATCTGTGAAGATTATTATCATCATCGAACTTCATCAATAGAAGAGTAGTCTTATTGGTTTTGCAATATCATACACATAAGATGTCCCATGTTGTACTCTCTAATATATAAATACCAAGCTTCTTGTTTAATTCCTTGTAATAGGAGAAAACTATCTCGTCTTTGTAGGATGATGGTATGGTGTTTGAGTGTATTCTCTGGGGTAAGATTCAAGGTTCTTGTTTTACCAATTTTCAATCTTGATACTTTTTCAATGATGTATAACTTTAATCATTTAAAGAGTTTTTAATCCAGTTGATATTCAAAGAACTACAAGATTGCAAAATTGATTCAATGCTCATAACCTTTAAAAGCAACACAATTTTATTTAAATAACCTTAAAAGAAGGCTGAAAAAGAAACAAAAAACATATTCAAACAAGATGCTGAATATGAAAGGCACAACTGTGGTATATAACAACATCCATTTGTTTATCTAGCTTGCCCCATTACTCCAAGAATATGGGGTGTATAATCGGACTAGGGTCTTTGTCCCCATTTCTTGATCATTTCTCGTGTCAAGATTCACTTATCAACGAGCACATCTATTTCCTTTAACAATAACCAACAATTTCCTGTAGAATGCCCATATACCCTCAAGTGGAAATAACATACGCTATCTTGATCATAGAAATGGGCAAAAGGATTTGGTGACACTTTCACTGGCCTTGGTGTAATGTATTGACCATTAATCAAATGAGGGTACAAATCTGAAATATAAGTTTGGAACACCTTCAGAGTATTTCTCAATCGAGATACTTTCAATTTCTTTGATTGTTCTGTTCGACAAATTGCACTTTTTTCAATCGCGGGGACTCTGGATGTGACATTCATTCACATCATCAACTTTTTCTTCTTGATCTGTTGGTCTTTTGGGAATGAATCTTAATATTTCTTCACTGATTGCATTTCCAATTAATTCTCCACTTGTCCTCAGGAAATCTGATATAGGTGTTTAAGATGTCTTCAGGGTTGCATCTGACCCATTCATTTTTAAACCTATTTGCCACTCTCGGATTACCTGTCCTTTCACTTCTTCATTTCTCATATCTTTCTCATTCTTTAGCATCATAGAGATATCGAGAGTTGAATCTTCCATACATACCTCACTTTTCTTAGTTTTGCCCTTTTTCATTTTAACATCTTCTCCTGTATGAACTTTACTTGTTTTGACCCTATTAACTTTATTTTGGGGGTTAACTCCCAATTGTCTGACCAAAATGGATTGATTGTTAACATCCACTTCTATTATTCCATGAACTAAAAGGTCTTGAACTCATCGTTTGAAGTTACCGCAATTCTCGATAGAGTATCCTCGGGCTCCAGCATCATATTTACAAGAAACTTTCTCATTATACCAACTCGAGTAATGGGTAGTAGAGGCTTAGCCAGACATGGAGTAATAAGCTAGGCTTGGAGTAACTTGGGATATAACTTGCTACACAAAAATGAAGGAAAATTGGGTAGAAGCTCTTTTAACCTCGTATTCTCCTTGCCATTATTAAGACTACCTTGAAGATTTTGTGGCTGAACACCAAGATGTTTAGCCTTCTTTAATCCCACTTGAACCTTTTCCAGGATTTTCTTATTTGAAGCAAACTCAATGTTTTTGTTAGAAGTTTCACCCTCAATGATTTATGCCTTCTTGAACTTGATCTTTATCATATTCTCTAGAAGCATACCTGATTTTTGGAGTTTAATTGGATTTCCACATTCCCTAACAGGTTCTTGGCCATTTGTTATCATGGTATTTATTGTACCACTAACATTCAGATTCTCACTCGAAGTTTTCATCTTTTCTTTCTCAATAGGGTCTTCTAATGTTTTCTCCCCATATATTACAATAACCATCATACTCATCATATTGGACATCCGTTCCTTGGACTCAACTTGGAACTTTCTTGTTTCATCAAACATTTGTTTTTGAGTCTCTACAAGTTGCTCTTGGATTATTTCAATCTTTTCAATTCGTGTTAATATTTCATTCATTATCTTAACCTTTCTAGAGCCCTACCCCAAATGACTTGAATTTACTTTTAGAACTTCTGTCATAAAATCCTTCACAGATTACCCCCACGTTTTCATGATTGACGTATATTAGCATGTTATGCAATGTATGACATAAACATGAATGTTAAAATGTAAATACAAAAAATGCAAAAATAACAACACAAATTGTACAATGCAAATGCATGTATGAAAAAGGTGTCATTCCAGAGTGATCATCTTAAAACAATTTTCATTGAACATAAAAGACTTTTATATATCAAACAAAACTTTACATATAATGGATAGTTTTCACTCCTAACTTCTCTATCTCCTTCAAAAGCCAAGTTAATTTCCACTCATGCTCAAGAGTTGAGTTGTCAATCTACTTCAATTCCCTTACAAAGCCAGCTAAGTCTACCAATTTATGAGCTACATTTTTTGCCAAGGCAACAGCTTCTTTCATTACATTATCTTTTTCATGTATATTACATGTCAACTCTCGGAGTTGTAGACGATGTTGCTTATTTTCCCTTGTAAGAGAGCCTTTGTGGTTAAGAAGTTCTTGTACAAGATCTCCATAATCATCTACCATCTTCATCAATGTATTGTTCTTGGTTCTAGTGGCTTCTAATTTAGCATCAATCTCACTCTAATGGATCTGATATGAGGCTTCCATGTTGGCTATGACCCTATTTAACATTTGATTTTCAGCTTGAGATTTTCCTAAATTGATGATGGTTGTATTGCATCTATCTTCAAGAATTCGTAAATCGTGAGAAAACTTCTTGACTAGACCTTCATGCATCTTACCATTCTTTTTCCATTACTCAGCATCGTTTTTCAGTTTAATGACTCGTGTTGTCCATTCTTCCAAGGTACTTCTTATGCCAGCATTTTTAAAGGCTTGAATGATCCTTCGAAAATCATTATGCATGGCTTCAACCTCTGTACTTAATTTCTTGTTTTCATTCTTCAAATAACATGTTTGATCTTCATAAAAACCTCATTCTTTTTGAATGCCTCACTGATACTCTTACCTTTGAGTACTTTTGGTATCAATCTAACAAGATCCTTATGTACATAGCTTTCCACTATTTTAAGAGCTTCCTCAAGATACCATTCTTCAGTGGGTTATAGTTTACTTGATCCTGAAATCCTTTGCCCATTATGAAGATCTTTTATATTGATGACCACTCTCAAATCAACACCTTTTAATCATGTCATGATCATGCAATGCACGCAAAAATAAATCAATATAAAGAAGTTAAAGAAAAATAAAATGCATCTACAGAATAGATAAAGATAAGAAAAATAAAATGGTTAGTACCAATTAATGGAAAGAAAAGATCCTATCCATCATGGTATCTATATATATAGCCTAACCTCATGCTTTCTAGTTTCATCTTTTGTTTGGAAAAATGAAACTAACCGAGTGATTTCTAGTTCACATACATTTGTTCGAAAAATTAAGTAATACTACGTAAATTAAAAGACTCAACAAGCTTTTACTTGTGTACTAACCTTACAGGAATCTTTTTGGTTAGACTCTGCTTAGACTCAAGTTCTAGGTTTATTATATATTGGGTTTGACTCTAAGGTAAAAGGGCCATCAAATTGTCCTTGTTGGTGCCCCCTTTGGCTGCCAAACCCTTAATCCTGATCCATCACAGGCTTTCAGATTGAGTTCAATTCGAAGGAACACACTTCCTTATGTCCATACAGAGGTAAAAACCACACGAGGAACATAAGGTGTAAGCTCATGGAATGCTCCACTATCCCATACGAAGGTGAAAATCACATGAGGGAGTAGTTTCTCAATCATACTAAATAGGATAGAGCGGGGTTTTAGCTCATGTAATGATAATGGAGTGCACAATGTGTGAGAAAAAGCAGAAAGAATAAAACAAAGTACAACACACAAATTTATTCTTTAAATCTAAAGATACACAATTAAATCTGAAAACATTAACAAACAAGTTAGTACAAATTTATTCCTTAAATCTAAAAACACACAATTAAATCTGGAAAGATTAACAAACAAGTTAGTACAACTATTTATACAAAAAATGGTTATTAAAATAATCAAGGGATCAAAAAACTAAATTAAAATAAATTTATAATTTTATTGCAAAGACAATTAATTAAAAAACTGGTGGCTTTACTCTCTAAAAAATGTCCCAGCAGAGTCGCCAAGCTGTTGAGACGATCTTTTCCCGACGAAAACAAGTGTCGTTATTTTCTAAATCTCGTCTTGAAAAAGTCAGTGTTTTTCTTTTTACAAAAGATAAAACAAAATTTGAGGAGTTGCCACCAATCATTTATTGAGGTGTGATTGGTCACCAAAAATGCTAAGTTATTTTAATAAAATTTATAAAAATAATATTAAACCAACACAAAAAGGGTATGCTTACCAGAAAATGAGTTCGAGAGTCGGTTACATGTGGGGAAGGAATAGCACCCCCACAACGCCCAAAATTGGTACATTTGTTTATCAATTAATGTCTTTGCAGTAAAAAATTTATAAATTTGGATTTAATTTAATATTTGATCCCATAAAAAATAGGAATATTATTTTATATCAATAATCATTTAAAATATATTCCTCATAAGTTAAGGAAATATTTTTATGATTCATTTTATAAAATAATATAACTCGAATACATATAATAAATATAATGATTAAATCATGCCAATACAAAAATTCTAGGTTTTAACAATGTAATTTAACCATAAATAATTACACAGGATTAAAATATAATTTATTAAAAAAGGGACTAAAATGGATATTTTACCTTAAAATATATATAAATACTGTTAGTGATTAAAAAGAAATAAACTAAAATGTTAATGCCTAATTGAAATGCACACGAACCTGATTTAAGTGACTGAATTATAAGGAGTACAATATACAGGGACCACAGATGTGATTTTTCCATGCCCGAAATTATATAGAGGTCCATCCCCAAAACGGCGTCGTTTGGGAAAGGATATAAATACCCCTAAATATGGCCTTTAAGTCCTTCAACCTTCATTTTCTCTTTTTTACGTCTCCGTTTTAGAGAGAAGTTCTCATTTCTCTCTAGATTTCCCATACCGGAGGGAAATCGGTCACCAGCCAGCCACCGTATTCTGTCGCCGATAGCCACCGCCAGCCACAGTTCACGGTTGCTGGAATTTAGAAAAATTCCCCAAATCGAAACTCTCACAGTCCTAAAGCCGAATTCGTCGACCTTTCCTTCTAAAAACCCATATATCGACATAGATCTAAATTTTTACCTTCGATGTCTCGGTTCTCTGATGGCTTGTGAATGCTTCGACGGTCGTGGGTAAGTCTTCTCTTTCCCTTCTTTTGTTTTCGGATACTAGTTGTTGTGGATCATTGTCTTGATCTATGTTTTCGTAGATTTCTCTCCGTCTTTTTCTTTGTCTATCTGTGTCTCGTTTTCTCCTTTCCCTTCTCTAGCAGGATCAATAGCCTTTTACAGGCCTTGAGATGCACCCTTTATACTAGTTAATAGAGTGAATCCCGGTGAGTCACTAGAGCTATGGTGGTGACTCACCCTAGGGCCGATGATGTGTACGACTGTCTTTCTGGGTGCATTTAATGCATCCAGATCTTCTGGATTCGGGTGTGAGGTGGCGGCTACGTGACAGCAACAGAGTGGAACATCTGGAAGCGACGATGGTGGGCTCATCATCATACTAAGGCGGTGGCCGAAATAGCCCTTAAGGTTGTAATGGAACCCTAGGGTTTCTACTGGAATCATCGGGGTCGTTGGATCTCTCCAGATCCAACGGTTGAGGGAGCTGGCGACTAGAGATATGTGAGAAAAAACCTTAGATAGGTCTTGGGCCTGGTGGGTTATATGGGCCTGCTTGGTTGTCTTAGCCTAGACTGGGTCTGGGCTTGGACTGGGTTATGCATCTGCTAGGTCGGATCTCCTTGAATCAGTCTGGGTGCATTGGGCTTTGTTTGTAATTGGGCTTCCGGGTTCTGGACCTCCATTTTTATTGTATTATTTGTAATAATAATAATAATAATATTATTATTTTTATTATTATTATTATAAATACAGAAACTCGGATGAAAATGACTGTCGACAGCTATGATGCTCAACTTGCGGCCTTCTTCAAGCAGCATGTCATATAGGCCTAATGGAGGCGTTTTAACTATATACATGGATCGTTATCCTGCTCACTCTATAACTTTCGTGCACCTTTCAACCCTTCGAACACCCTACTACTCAGCCTTTTCATAGCAGAATGGGATTATAGCGTCGTTTTTGTAATCCTATAACTACATTTTTAAGTGCCGCAAAAAACCTTTCAAGCACATAAAAACGCTGCAAGAAACACCGTTAAAACTAAAGTCGCAAATGTTGGAAGCATTTGTATATAAAAAACGCTGCAATAGGTTCAAGTATTTAAAGGCATTTTTCTTACAAACGCCGCATAGGTTTATATGTTTAGCGGTGTTTTTCTTACAATCGCTGCAATAGGTTCATACATTTAGTGGTGTTTTTATTACAAATGCCGCAACAGTTTCATACATTTAGCGGCATTTTTCTTATAAATGTCATAATAGGTTAAGACATTTAGTGGTGTTTTTAACTAAAAACACCACAATTTTGTAGTCCATAGTGGCATTTTTATCTTCAAACGCAACAAATGAAACATGTTTTACAAATGTTATTTTCTACTATTTATTACCTGAATTTAAATATCATGTAGCAATATTGAATAACAACAAACTTAAAATTTAATTATGACTTGAATTAAGTAAAAATAGTTGACATAAATAAATCAAAGTTTACAAACTGGCAACTTCTACAAGCAAATTCCTCTCAACTCTCACATGTTCAACATATGTTACATGCACAATCTCTGAGTTTTCATTGCTCCTTCACAGGGAAAAAAGAAGTAAAAAACAATTTTTCGTGTTTGATGAATCATCGTTAATTTTTTCCTCCATGTAAATTGTAAATGGAGAACTTCTTCATCCATTTCACCAAAAAAATCCCTTAGTTCTGGGTCACCAAGAACACTCCTTGTACACTTCAGTGTTTCACTTGAAACAGATAACGACCTTCCACCTACAGTATGAAACAAAAGAGAGAGTTACCGCAACCATTTTCTAATGGAATCACTTTACCTATGTGGCAAGTAAGTTTTTTTCCTTTTAAAAAAAGAGCTCAGTTCAAGAATTTCACAATCATCTTGGTAAATATACTAAATGATTTTAGTAACCTATGTTCTTTGGTTTTAAAAAACAGAGAAACTATTCTAGACATAAGTTCAATTCCTACATATTCCATGGTTCTAATTCCTACATATTCCTATAATATTTAGATATAAAAATCAAAGTAAAAGATAGAAGCGTTTATTTGGAGTAACAGTAGAGGCAGTGTCGTCTTTATCAAGGATAGATAATGCTTTTGCAATTGAAAATTCTTTTAACGCAACGGATTTCCGCAATCCGGTTCTAAACATTGGGTATTTATTTACTCCACCATCGTTCTCAATAAACTTCAACTACCCTGCGTAGGATCTATGAAATTTGAGATCACAAAATAAAAATATAGAGACTAAAAGATTAAGAGATTATTACCTTGAAGCATGAGATCGGCCATGGAAGGGTGTGGAGCAACCGGAGCTCAGTTTCGGTCATCATCGGTTTTCGATGGAAGGATCAGATCGGAAGTCTCCAAGCGATAATTTGATCCGACATGAGAGAAAATCTGCCACACAGACATTCCGACGATTTTGCTTGGGGATGCCGATGAAGTAATAGATTAACCGGTTTTGTTCACCTTAAAAATTTCAGATGCATGTTTCATCCTTGGTTTTCTGTTTTGATACATCCAATACAAAGGACTCCATCACCAATGTTCCTGGTCTGCCATCAATGACCTCGGGATGCACTGTAACAATGGATGAGTAGTTCTGCCAATTTGCACATAAGGACAATTTTGCAGTTTCAGCTATTGATAAAAGTGAAGGACATTATAAAGTTCAAAATTTGACCCCAAAGAGAGAGGTCAATGTAGAACTGGTACAATAGCTTCCACGTAAATTCAAATATTGAAAATAAAAGGAGGCACCATAAAATATCTCAGAACTAATAACTAAAAGTTAAGGACATTATAAAATTCAAAATTTGACCCCGAAGAGAGAGGCAATTTATGTATCACACAACTAACAGAGGAATATCATATAATAAGAGACAAGTTAATTCAAGATTAATATTTATATTTCAGTCAAGATCGTATGTTGAAAAACTAAAAATCTATAGGAATTCGAAGAGTAGTCATTTTAAGTTACGCGTGTGGTGTTTTAAATTCAACCAAATGGAAAATTCTTACCTTCAACCTATGATCTCCTCCGACAATCTTCATTCTGAAAATATGCTCATCGTCATCTAGATACTCTAACCTTTCTTTGCTAGTTGTGGATGGTAAACCTAACATTGACTTCTCTAACACTTCCTATCTGAAGGTCACCCTGCAGAACACACCTACTAACAAATGGCTTATACTTCTGAGATTGATCGAATCTCCTCACCAAAGAACAAACCTGATTGATCAAAAACCAATAATCATTCTTTGGTGAAGAAAATAATGCCAATTTTACCGTAGAACAAAGCAACTAAAACCTGAACCTTAATATCAAAGTAGCTTTATTTGTAACTACATGAAAATCAGCTTGGCGAAGTTAATTTGTAGATACATTAATTGGTATCAAATTAAACTAGTTTAAACCGAAGTTCATCACTAGTTGAAGATAAACATATGAACCTCGAGTTATCATTTCCATAATCCATACTTAGAAAAATGAAAATTTAACAAAAGTCTTAAGTTCCGTATCAATTCAAACAAAGCAAATACTTTGTAATTCATTATACAATAAAACAACAATCTTAGAGAGTGAGTTCCACTAATCAAATCCCCAATCAGAAGTCATCAAGTATTATGCATTCTATCTCTCTAAATCATTAGCTATAAAATCAAAGCGTACAGTTTAAACGTACAGATTTTGGATCAAAACATAAACAAATCAAACAACAAGAAGAAGGAAACAGTATAAAAGCAATTACATTTTGAATATATATTGCAAATAAATCCTTAGATGCGCAGAATTCACAGGAAAGAAATTTCATATATGCCAAAACAAAAACACGATTTAACAAAAGAAGATGACAGATCAAGAATAAGAATTAGAAGCTCCAAAGCAAAACATTACTAAATGCAAAAAACAAATCGAACGAATAACAAAATCAAATATCGGAAAAAGAAAAACCTAAAAACGGATCGAAGATTTAAACTTGTTAGAAGAAAAGAAAAAAGAATGAAGAGAAGGTGTGTTGAGAGATTTCAGATTTTTTGAGGTGTTTTCTCAACTGCTGCCCACGTTTGGAGTACAAAAATTGAAAATAAAGGGTAAAGGAAAGGTGAGAGCGACGAAAACAAAACAAGTAAAAAAACGATGAAAAAGGGTAAAGGGTCTGGTACTTGTAATTTGCGGTGTTTGTATTTAAAAGCACGACTAATGTACTGGAAACTGTGGCGTTAGTAAAAAACGCACCAACTTATTGCGGCGTTTGCATTAGTAACGGCACGAAAATACGACTTTGTAGTGACGGTTTTTATACAAAAATCACTATATGTAAAAGCTTAGTGGAGTTTACTATTAAAACGCAGCTAAAAGCTTATTTTTCTGTAGTGAGAGTTGAGCATGCACCTATGGACAATTGTAAAAACCTAACTTTCATTGTCCTCTCTCATCTCTTAGCACCTGTCCATATGATGCCATTCCATTCTAATATATCGCTCATATCATCCGTATTTAGTTTAAGCCACCTTGGTGGGGGAGATATCCATCGAATTTTTGACATTGTCTGTTGTCTTGCATTAGTTCGAATTCTTTTTGCTGCTGAATCGGCTCTGCATGGTTCGGCAATCAGTCTTCAACCACATTCAGGTATCGTTTCTTTCTCGATGAATTCGCCTGTTTCGTTGCATCCAAAGGTTCCAAATGATGGCCCCAAATAATATATCTCATGATTACCCATCTCTCATAAAATATGAGGGGTGAACCAGGTTCTCATGCAACCAATCCTTTCTGCTTAACGTGAAGAATTCTGATTCTTCTTTAAAAAGCATCAACCAGATCATGCTTGCCATTGGACATTGTCACAATACATGATCAACATCCTCACATCCATTGCCACAACTTTTACAACCAATATCAACGTCTATATTGTTGGAGTAAAATCCATATTTGTGGGAACATATGTACAATGTACAATGTTAACATAAAGTATGACACAAAAATAAATGGACCAATTATGTTACATGTGTTATATGTATGAAAGTGTCATAAAATCAAAGCGTAGATTCCATAAGTTGTATTTATAATTTCATGAGGGTTATAATTATAAATACATAGAATATTGACCTAATATTCAATCAATATAAAGAGGTAGTGGTCCAAGAAATAGGTTAACTTGTATTACTCTTATACTGTCAAAGAGTTTTTACGACAATGGTAAACATATATTCTTGGAATATCACAACCAAATAAAGACTCAAAGATTTCAACATATCAATTAATTCAGGTACACTTCTGCATCTGGTATTTATTTTCCTCTTGATGATTTGACATGATTAGATCATGCTTAGTTAATTTCATTTTTATTATGGTTCTAAGTTCTAACAAGTGTTATAATTGCCTCATCGTGTTGAATCATTGAGAATTAAATGATTTAATTTTTAGGTTGATTCTTTATAATTTTTTTGTGTGGTTTTAATAAAACCTTAATTATGTGCTTTTATGACTGGAGCGCATATACTGTTTTTAATTTGAAAATATTATGTTTTTAGGGTTATGAATAGCATATATTTGTCAATTTAGAAAATCCTAGTTGTACAACTTTCTGCGATTTTCCTATTTTTTTTTAACTTTTCTGTTGCTATATCTTTGCAAAGTTTTTTTAAATTCCGATTATTATTGTTAAGGTTTTAAAGTTGCTTCATATTTTTATAATAAGGAAATTATTTTTTAATAATCTGCTTATTTTATAATCAAATGTTAACGTATTTTATATTTGAGTTAAAGATCGGAATATTTTTTTATTAAATCATCGTGTTAATTTTTTGTGTTTGTGTATCACTATGGTTTCGATAGTTTTGATGACTCCATCATTAAAATACCTTAGGAAATATTTTATATGGAAGTTCTTTCTACGACACAAATTTACTTTGGGATTTTCAATTTTACGAATGGCATAATTCAATTGGATTATTCATACGGTGATTATAATATTAATCACTATTAGTTTATATTTTGAATTTGGTTTTTGTTTTTGTAGTGAATCATTTTCGTCCGGGGCTCTTATTTATATAATATAGTATATATAATAATTTCAAATATAGTTTTGAGAAAATATAATATATAGTTTTTGGAAACTTATTTTAAAAAAGTATAATATATGGTTTTTAAAACGGTTTTGAAAACATATAGTTTTTAAAATAATTAAAAAACATATAAATATATAGTTTTTTAAATAGTTTTTGAAACGTATAATATATAGTTTTTCTAAAACGATTTTTGAAATCATATAGTATATAGTTTTTTAAAATATTTTTTGAAAACGTATAATATATAGTTTTTTACAAACGATTTTGAAAACATATAGTATATATAGTTTTTTAAAATATTTTTTGAAAACGTATAATATATAGTTTTTTAAAAACTGATTTGAAAGCATATAATATATACTTTTTAAAATAATTTTAATGTATAATATATAGTTTTTAAAATATTTGAAAACATATATAATATATTTTTTTTGAAAACGTATTTTGGAAAACATAGTATATGGTTATATAATATATTATATAATTTTAAATATATTATTATTATTATATATTTTCTTTTTTCTTTTCTTTTATTTTTCCTCATTTTTAGGTTCGAATTGTCCAAAAATCGAGTCTGGAATACAATCCAACCGGGTAAGCCTGACCCAACAGACCCGGTAAGCTCAAGTGGGCTTGACCTAACCCAAAATATTAGGGTTTCACATTTATTCAGAGGCGCCGCAAGAGAAGAAAACAGTCGAGCGCGTGGAGGCCACGTGCCAACGAGTTGGCCGAGATTTTTGGTCGAAAGCCTATAACTGAACCATCCCGGGATTTCTTGCCCAACGATGACCTCAACAGAACGTGAACAGGTCGGGAAATAGCCCCGAAAAGATTGGGGATGACCTTGAGTTCATCGGGACCCAAACGGCTTATCGAAGGTTGTAAAAGCCTCATCGGGGAGAGATCAAGAGGCATACCGAGAAGGCATCACCCAAAAAAGCCAAAATACCAATCGAGCAGCAAAGAAAAACAAGAAATACCAGCAAAATACCCAAAAATAAAACCCCAAAGAAAGAATCAAAACAAATAGAGAAAAGATAAAGTTCGAAGCAAAACAAAGCAAGGATATCATCAATTGCATGGGAAGAAGCGCGATAAGGGGAAGTCGAGGATCACCCGAGAAAAGAAGGTTGCCGCCAAAAAAGGTAAAACCCGAAACTCATCTTTAGATCTATGATGACAGAAACATCTTTTCAAACTCTGGGTTTTAGATTCGTGTTATTGGGGTTGAGAGGAGCTTGTTTGTGTAATATGGGTTTTTTCGGCCATCGGTGGTGGTGGCCGGAGCGACGGAGGAGCTATGGCGAAGGGAAGACCGATGTTCGGCCTGAGAGGATGATAGGCAGTTTTTTGAAAGTTTTTTTTTTGTTTTTTTTATAAGTTTTGGTTTAAAATGAAATTATTTTGGGTTTTTGGGTATTTATAACTGACGAACTAAGTTGTAAATATGAAATAGTTAAATTATTTCCATGGTCCCTGATGTTTTGATGCGTAATTCATTTTGGTCACCATATGCAATTTTGCCTTCAAATTTTTAATTTATTAAATTTAATCCTCATTTATGTTTTGCAAACTGACTACTTAACTTTTATTATTTTATTGCAATCCCAAAGTTAACTTTAATTTGACCTCCAATTCCTTGTATTTTTCAATTTAGCCTCTTAAATTTATTTTATTTCTATTCAGGCCCTATTTGTGTTATATATCATTTTATTTTTTATTTTATTTTATCATACAACTTTCATTTGACTTTGTTTTTTAAGGACAAATTAAAATCGATCAAAGGTAAGTAAATCGAATCTTTAAATTTTAATTTTAATTTTCGCAATTAAGACAACTTAGAAATTAAATTGGTACCGAAAGGGCAGTAGAGGGGTGCTAATCCTTCATTGACTGTAATCGACTCCCAAACCCGACATATTTCTGGTAAAACGCATATCATGTAAGAGGATAAACCAAGGTGTCCAATCAACCTAATTTTGTTTTATTTTTGATAATAAATGATCAGTGGCGACTCTAACACATTTATTTAAGTGGAAATCCAATTTCGGACCCACTTGAAAGATAATTGTGACAGTTTGGCGACTCTGCTAGGGAATTGTAAGCGAGTCAAGCCAAAATTAATTTCCAGTTGTCTTTTTAAGAGAAAATTGTAAGTTTAAATTTTAATTTACTTGTTCGATCCTTATTATTTACCGTTGGTTATTATTTTCAAATAAATAATCGTATTGATGTTTTCTAATGATTTCAGATTTTCAAATATTCCTCTCAGTCTCTATACCCGAGTACCAAACCCTTTCGTAAGTAGGGGTGAAAGCGACACCTTCGTAGGAATTTATTCTCCGTATAGGCATAGCAAATAACATTCAGGATTCATATACTTTATGTCTTTATGGGAAGTTATTCTCCATACAGACATAAAGGAATGTTTCCTATCGAGTTTAACTTGGTCCACATAAGCTTGTAATGGGCTTAGAACTAAGGTTCTAGTAAGCCCAATGGGGCACCAGTAAGGAGAACTCGGGAACCTTCTTTAGAACCTAAACAGGGAGACTACAGGGAATTAGAGCCCACCTCGAAACTCAATTTCAAAACCTAGGATGCTTGAATTATTTCCTGCTTTACTTTCTGTTCAAAGCATACAAACTAGAAAAATATGCGGTTAGGATTTGCTCAAAAATTAACATGCGGGATAAAAATCATGTATGGGTAAGGATTAAAGCATGCTGGTTAGATATCATGCGGGGTAGGATTATTTTTTACTTTCAGTATTATTTTGATTATTATTTTACTAACTTGTTTTCTTTTCATCTTCTGTATTCTTTTATCTTATCATTTGCATCATAAAAAAGAGGTATTGATCTGCAAAAAGTGCTTGTTAAACACAAATAATATGCATTAATGGACAAAGGGGTTGTAATGCAAGAGGTGAAAAGCGTAAAGGTCCGACTATGGTCAGAGAAGACTCAGAAGGAAAAGGAGACAGTTTGTGAGGTAGTTATGTGTCAGCACTGGTTGGTTATGCTTCTATCATCTTTAAACAGGATGATGTTCAAAAATTGCATAGCATTTGGTACAGCTGGAAGAGTAACCAGAAATAAAAATTATGTCCGCGATATGGTGATATTGCGCTTCTACTCTATGTCAAGATAGACGAGCCCCTAATTTAAGCCTTAGTGCAATTCTAGAATCGAGAGTACAGTTGTTTCACATTTAACCAAGAAGACATGGTACCCATAATTGAAGAATATACTACTTTGCTACATTGTGAAGGAATCAGAATAGACCAGGTCTACACCAAGTTCATCAAAAGTAAGCTTTTCAAGAATGGGTTGGAAAAGGTAGCAGGGGTAGATGAAAAGTGGGTAATCGATCGAGTTCAACACAAAGGTAAAGGAGAAGGAATTTCTTGGAGCCACATCGAGTAATTAATGAAGAATCATCCTTGGATCTCTTCGCAATGGGTATCTACAACTTAGTTATTTTCCCAAAAACTTTGGGATACATCGAGGCAGCTGGGGTGTCAAGAACAAGTTCAAAACAATTCTAGTCTTAAAAGATCTTTTGAATACTGGAAAGGTGAAGCCAGCAGCTTGAAAAGGAAGTTCAAAGGACAAGATGAAAAAGAGACCCTGAAAGAACAGCTAAAGACTTCCCAAAGATGTTTATTAGACAACCAAGGTAGCAGATCTGGAGAAGTCTCTTCAAAGATAACAAGAACAAGATGGCAAAACCATAGCTGAGTTAGAGGCCATTGTGAAAGGGTTCAAGAGACAAACAAGTGAGCTTCAGATAGTTCCCTTTGATTGAGGATTTCAATGGGTTTTCATTTGGAGCAGACTCAGCAAAGGGTGAAAGCTAGAGATGCAGTCATTCGAGACTTCTTGGAACAAGTAACAAAAGAATTCACTTGCACGGTTTAGCGAGAGAAGCTTGAGTGGTCTAACAGGGTATTCAATCAGTAACAGATGAAGGAAGAAGACTAGTCAACTTGTTAGAAGTTGTTCGGGGGGTCTAGAGGACTTAGTTAGAATGTACCTTTAAGTTGTTTTTGTCTCTTAAGAAATAACATTTTTGTCCCAATAAAGATTATTTATAATAACATACGTGTTTTTTTATCAATGCCTCGAACATTTCATGCATCATGCATTTATACATTTTTTGCATTTGTTATTTTTTCTTCATTTCTTTACATTTACATTAACTAACAGAAAATGTCTCATCAAAAGGAACAAACACTAGACATACCACCCCAAGCATTGGACACACCTCATCCTCATAACACCCGTTTAAAAAAGAAGAAGATAGAAGCAAAGATATCTCAACCCGAGGAGAACATGTTAAGGTTACAAAAGGACCTGTAGGAGAAAATAAGTCAGAATAATCAGAACACTCTGGAATCGATCACCAAAAGCCAAGAGTCTTTGGTTAACCAAATTATTGCAAAGTTATCTGGCTTGAACCAAGCAAGTGCACCTAGGGCAGGAACATTTGAAAGGGTAATTATGTCACCTACCCCGCAGGTGATTATCTCACTTGGAATCTCACCAGGACTTCTAGGGGACTCACCTGCCACAAAAGTACATGACTCGTCTGCTGTAAAAGTACAGACTTTTGTATCTAACCCTAAGAATAATCTGGATGATTACCATATCCTGGATTTTGATGAAGAGGACAAGGTAAAGAAAATGGAAGAGAAAATCAAGTAGTTAGAGGTCCAAATGAAGATGGTTAAAGGAGACCATGATTACTATGGAGTTGATGTCTTTGAACTAAGTTTAGTCCCATATTTGGTTATTCCTAAGAAATTCAAACTCCCTGAGTTTGAGAAATTTGATGGGAACAGTTTTCTGTCTGCCCACATTGCCATGTTCTATCGAAAGATGACATGATACGTAGGAAATGACCAACTTCTGATTCTTTGTTTTCAGGAGAATATATATGGTTCAGTCATTCGGTGGTACAACCATTTGAACTGGTCTCATATCAAGACTTGGAAGGATCTAGCCAAGTCATTCCTATAATAATAAAAACATGTAAATGATATGAGACCATATCGAGTTATACTGCATAGTATGGAGAATAACCATAATGAAAGTTTCAGAAAATATGCACAGAAGTGGAGGGATTTAGCTGCGTAAGTTCATCCACCTTTGGATGAGAAGAAAACCAGGAAACTCTTTGTACAAAAACTAGAGGCTCCTTACTTCGGACACTTGGTTGCAATCATATCTGGAAAATTTTCTAACTTGGTTATGGTCAGGGAGGTGATAGAAATGACCATAAAGTAAGGCAAGATCAAGGGAGGGGAGGTCAGTAAGAAACCTCCTATGAAGAGGTCAACAATATCAACACCTATAACAACAAAATTCGATGGTCTCACCAGCAATCCAAGTACATAAAACCGAAATCGGGAGGAAAGGATGCAAATACTTACAATGGGTTCCTTAAAAATAGCAAAGACATTAGCGAGAAGTGGTGATCACGAACGGTTCGAATTGTAACCCTCAACGAAAACACGTCTCAGCCTCTAATTAGTTCACCCGATTGAGAGAAAAATTTTCTTTTCTCAAAAACGGTTTTGAGAAAAATGGCTGAAGTAAAAAACAGCTGCTACACCTTACCTCCTTAAATATATCAATTACCCTAACATCTTAGGGTTTTTAAAGTTGTTTCGAATTAATAAAATAAAATATTATTTAATTAATTCAAATTAAATATACATTAAAGACTTATAATAAGAATTACAATCTTTAATATTTATTTAAAAACTTATTTAATTATTCCGAATTATATATATCAATTAAAAGAGTTGTAATCTAAATTACATTCTTTTAATGCTTACTTACTATATTCAGGATAGTTAAATTCATATTTATATCAAAGATACATATCTTAACTCTAGATATATTTTAGTAACGTACAACAAATTTTACATCTTTGCTATTTTTAATCCTAGGGTGTGACCCTGTAGGTTCTTGTAACGTCAGTAGTAATTATTAGAACAATTCTATTATTACATACAATGAGTGACATCTAGCAATATATCATTGTCACCTAAGTTACAAGAAATTATGATTCGACATATCTTCTTCGTGATTAACTCTTTTATATATTACATCCTTTTGTCCTTTATATCTAGAATAGGCACAAGTCTTAGAATAGTCACACTTTTATAGCCCATCTATTGCTTCTTTATATCTAGAGTAGACTATAATTAACGAATAATTTGTGATATCACATATCAACTTATTCAAGCATGGCCATGCATTTCTAGTCTCACTCAATCAAGTGTCCTGCGATATATTTCCTATTACGTAGGAAGGAAAAATCCTATCTTAACCATATACACCCCACTACATATATCGAGACATATTCAATAACAGTCTTTATAGTGCAACCAGTTACGGAGCATGTTTAATTGTATCAAAACATACGACACTATATGTTGGGATGGCATTGATCTCAAGTCTGAGGATCATACATGTAGTCATCATCATGAGCAATGTTATGACCGTTACATAATAATCCAAGACATATGCTCACGATGGGTCAATCCAATACATTGTTCTCTAACAATATAATCATGTATCAATTCTGTCATCTCTATGTCAATGAAAACTCCTTGTCATCAATCAATAACATGTTAGTCTTAAGCGTATTATTATTGTCCATGCCCATAATAATAGTTGACTATTGATCTTTTAATAATGTTATTATATGGACTTTATTATCTTTCAGTTTATGTTAAACAGAAACATATAACTGAAAATAATATTGGAAATTCCTTTATTCAATAAAATAGGTAAATAAATGTATTATTACAATCATCATATGATTAGTCTTTGGGCATACACTAACAATCTCCCACTAGCACTAAGACCAATCACTCACATATCTAGTATCGAGTGACTCAGTGCGACGATCATGACTCTGCTATGTAAGAGGCTTCATCAAGGGATCAACAATTTTGTCATCCTGTGTACTCTGCATATTTCCACATCTCCTCGATCTATGATTTCTCGAATGAGATGAAAGCCCTTAAGAATATGTTTGGATCGTTGATGAGATATGGGTTCCTTTGTTTGTGCAATGGCTCCATTATTGTCACAACTGAGTTCTACAACATCTGATATGCTGGGAACAACCCCTAATTCTAATATGAACATCTTGATCAAAACAAACTCTTTTACTGCTTCACTGGCTACAATGTATTCAACCTCTGTTGTAGAATCATCTATTGTGTCTTGCTTCAAAATTTTACAGCTCACACCACCTCCATTAAGACAAAACACAAAACCTGATTGCGATCGTGAGTCATCCTTGTCAGTTTGGAAGCTGGTATCAATATAACCTTTTACACTAAGCTCTTCTTACCCACCATAGACAAAGAATTTGTCCTTAGTTCTTTTTAAGTACTTAAGGATATTTTTAACTGCAACCCAATGATTTTCACCAGGGTTTCTTGATACCGACTCGTCATGCTTAAAGCATATGATACATCTGGTCGAGTACATATCATGTCATACATGATAGAACCAATAGCCGAAGTATATGGAATCTTATTCATTCGTTCTCTTTCTTGTGGAGTTAAAGGACACATTTCATTCGAAAGAGAAATACCATGTTTGATAGGAAAAAATCATTTATTGGATTCTTCCGTACTGAACCTTTTCAGCACTTTGTCTATATATGTACTTTGACTCAGACCTAGAAGTCGTATTGATCTATCTCTATAGATCTTAACTCCTAAGATATACACTGCCTCACCCAAATCTTTTACAGAAAAACAACTACCTAACCAAGTCTTAATAGACTGTAAAGTAGGTATATCATTTCATATGATGAGTATGCCGTCTACATACAAGATTAGGAAAGAAACAATGCTCCCACTAGCCTTCTTATAAACACTAGGCTTATCTTCATTTATGATAAAACCAAACTCTTTGATTGCATCATTGAAACAAAGATTCCATCTTCAAGAAGCTTGATTTAGTCCATAAATAGACCTCTGTAGCTTACAAATCTTTCCAACATTTCCTAGAATGACAAAACCTTCTGGTTGTGTCATATACACATCCTCTTCAAGTTTTCCATTAAGGAAAGTGATTTTGACATCTATTTGCCAGATTTCATAATAATGGAATACAACTATTGCGAGCAAGATCCTGATGGACTTAAACATAGCTACAGAAGAGAATGTTTCGTCATAGTCTACACCATGAACTTGTCGAAAATGTTCAGCGACTAATTGTCCCTTGTATGTTTATACATTACCATCTATGTTAGTTTTCTTCTTGAAAACCCATTTACACCCTATAGGTTTAACCCCTTCAAGTGGTTCAACCAAAGTCCATACTTGGTTTACTAACGTGGAATCCATCTCAGATCTCATGGCTTCAAGCCATTCCTCAGAGTCTGAGCTAGACAGTGCCTCCTGATAAGTCCTGGCTCATCTTGATCCATAAGAAGAACATCTCCCTGTGCAGTAATGAGAAATCCAAATCTATCAGGTGCATGATATTCTCTTGTAGATCTGCGTAGTGGTTGTGTTTCTAAATCTGTTGAATGCTCCTCAACAACTTGTGAAATATGCTTAACTTTAGGTTCAATGATCTCTTGTTCTTGAACTTCTCCAAATTCAATATTTCTACCATTCCCTTTCTTTGAGAGAAATTCTCTTTCGAGAAAAACTCTTGTTCGAGCAATAAACACTTTGTTCTCTTTAGGGTTAAAGAAATAGTATCCCTTAGTTTCTTTAGGATATCCAAAAAAATATACTCTTATGAGATTTAGGTTCGAGCTTTATAGACATCTGATGTTTTACATAAACTTCACATCCCTAAATCTTTATAAAATACATACTAGGACGCTTTCCAGTCTATATCACTATGGTGTCTTTTGAATCGATTTAGATGGAACATGATTTAGTGTGAAAGTTGTTGTTTCAAGTGCATATCCCCAATAAGAAGTCGAAAGATCACTATGACTCTTCATTGATCGAACCATGTCTAACATTGTTCAATTTATTCTTTCAGAAACTCTATTCCATTGTGGTATACCAGGTGGTGTAAGCTGTGAAACAATCCCACATTCTTTCATGAGTTCATCAAACTCTATGCTTAAGTATTCTCCACCTTGATCTGATTGAAGTGGCTTAATACTCTTACCTAGTTGATTTTGTACTTTATTTTTAAATTCCTTAAACTTTTCAAGGGCTTCAGATTTATAGCGCATAAGATAAATATACCCATACCGACTGAAGTCATTAGTGAAAGTAATGAAGTAATGGAATCCACCTCTGGCTTGTGTATTCATCGGTCCACATACATCACAATGTATTAACCCCAATAAATCACTTGCTCACTCACCTTTACTATTAAAAAGAGCTTTGGTCATTTTTCCCAACAAGCAAGATTTGAACACATCATATTGTTCCAAAATAAATGAATCTAAGAATCCATCTTTATGGAGTTTTGATATGTGTTTCTCACTTATATGACCTAAACGACAATGCCAAAGATAAGTTTGATTCGATTCATTTATTTTTGATCTCTTAGTATTTATGTTATAAATGGTGTTTTCTTGATCTAAAATATAGAGATCATTAACCAACTGTGTCGAACCATAAAAAACATCATCGAGATAAAAAGAACAACATTTACTCTTAATAATAATCTCAAAACAAATCTTGTCCAAACAAGAAATATAAATAATGTTCTTAGTCAAACTAGGAACAAAATAACAATCCTCTAAATTTAAATCAAGTCCACTAGGCAAAGATTCCTTCTGTTTTACAGTCCCTATACGAAAGTACAAATATAAGAACCACAACCGATATCTAATACCCAAGAAGTAGATGTTGACAAATTAACATCAATGACATAAATACCTGAAACAAACGTTTCGTTTGCTTTTGCCTTCTTGACCTCTTAAAGGTAAACATGCCAGTTTCTCTTCCAGTGTCCGGTCTTATCGCAATGGAAACATTTTCCTTCCTTGCTAACTCCCCCTTTGGGTTTCAATGATTTTTCCCTTTCGGTTTGGCCTTACCATTGCCCTTAGACTTTGCCACTACCTTTTTTTCCCTTTCCTTTGTCCTTGTGGACCATCAGAATGGGCTTAGGTCCAACCATTTTCATGTTATTTTCAGCAGTTCGTAACATGCCAAGTAACTGTGGCAAAGTGTTGTCAATTTCATTCATGTTGAAATTAAGGACAAATTGGCTAAAGCTATCTGGAAACTATTGCAGGATAACATCGGTAACCAATTCATCTTTGAGAGGAAATCCCAACTTTTCCAACTTTTGGATGTAGCCCATCATCTTGATGACATGAGCTTCTACAGGAGTTCCCTCTTCCATTTTGCATTGAAAAAGAGCTTTAGAGGTCTCATTTCTCTCTTGACGTGCTTGCCCTTAATATATTTCTTTGAGATTTTGAATCATCTCATATACAACCATGTCCTCATGTTACTTCTGAAGCTCAGGAGTCATGGTGGCAAGCATTAGACTTCCAACATATAACATATCATCCATATGTTTCTTGAATTTTTCTTTGTCAGCTCTTGAAGCACTAACTGCCGGTTCATCGGGAACATGTTCTTCAATGACATATTCCTTCCTTTCCTATTTGAGAACAATTCTCAAATTACGAAACCAGTCAAGGAAGTTTATGCCATTAAGTTTATCCTTCTCAATGAGTGATCGCAGTGATAAAGTGTTGTTTTCCATTAAATTTACAATAGTGGAAATATTAAAGTAAGTATATTTACCGAATTAAAATATATAAATAGGTATTTATTTACAAATTACTCCCACTATTTTATTCAAAATTAAAAATCCTCTCTGTTTTAACTTCGGAAAAATTCAACGAAAATTTTTCTAGTGGGTGAGGATCCATAATACATCAATTTCCTAAATCAGCTTTTGCTTTTCTTTTAGGATAGTGATTATTTAGGTAATTTACACTTTACTAGTTACATCTCATTTAACTCCTCCTTTTGGTGAACAACTCTTGTTCAAGACATCTCATGACTTATCCAAATATTTAACCTCTAGGTTTCTAATCCTATTAGAATAACCTAGCTAAGTTATTACCAATATCTCAACCAATGAATATCACTTGCTTTTCTTCGCGTTTAACCAAGATAGATTTATGTGTCAATGTTTTGGCAAAGGCCACACAATATCGATCGAAGCCTTAACGAGGGTAAATATTGGACGGTTAAATTAACTTAGATTATAAAGAGGGATTTGCATAATTATATCATCATTGTTCGTTTTAATGTTAGGCCCTTATTGATCTCATCAATATTCATTCTTATTTTATCATTTGATTCATTGTATACATAACATATATAGCGATAAATAAGATGCAATGGTTATAGCCCAAAATAATGACTAAGGTGGCCCATCCCAAGCCAATGGGAGAACCAAAAAACCCTAAAGCCTGCTCTCTAGGTATCTTATCGCCATTCTTCTACTCCATGTGAATCTTTATAGGATTACAATTTTAAAAGAAACTCATTTTACATACAAGGGAGTAAGATGAGAATAGAAATACAACATATATATAGAAAGGCACGACTCGCAGACTGTATTTCACATTAAACCATTGTAAATGGAACAAGGGCTATAACAATGCATGTCAAACACCGTGCAAAACAAACATATCATATATATGTACACATTGTTATGCCTTTGTTAGAAAACATTAATACAGGCCTTCAATTTTTACTACTGATGAAGGTTCAAGGGGCGAAGCCCCTTATGATACGGCCGGTGGGATTTTTTTGAAAAACAATACTTACATTTCTATAGAAATACTTCACGATTTGATAACACTTATCAACAGAATCGTGCTTTTGGGATTTTCAATCTCGAAGGTTTTCTGCATCGGAACAACCATTGTTTCACTGCCAAACATGATCTGCTATCGCACTCCCACGGATCATCATGTCAACGATTGACATATGGATTTCGTAAAATCCTTGTAACAACAAATCGATTGAAAAGCATATTAACAAATTAACATATTAATCATTGCGGTTATCGATTCGAATAATGATATCATGCATATTTGCCGAAAATGATAAAACTAGAATATGCATCTCAGAAATATTGCATCAACCAAGAATTTAACCCGATTTCAGATCGTACAAGTGGCTCTGATACTACTGTTGTAACCATCGGGAGGAAAATATGTGAATACTTATAATGGGTTCCTTGAAAAACAGCAAAGATAGCGGTGGGAAGTGGTGATCATGAATGGTTCAAATCGTAAGCCTCCACGAAAACATGTCTCAGCCTCTACTTAGTTCACCCGATTGAGAGTAAAATTTTCTTTTCCCAAAAATAATTTTGAGAAAAATGGCTGAAGTAAAAAAGGGCTGCTAGACCTTACCTCCTTAAATATATCAATTACCCTAACATCTTATGGGTTTTTAAAGTTGTTTCGAGTTAATAAATAAATTACTATTTAATTAATTCAAATTAAATATACATTAAGGACTTATAATCATAATTACAATATTTAATGTTTATTAGAAAACTTATTTAATTATTCCGAATTATATATATCAATTAAAAGAGTTACAATCTAAATTACATTCTTTTAATGCTTACTTACTATATTCGGGATAATTGAATTTATATTTATATCAAATATACATATCTTAACTCTATAAATATTTCAGTAATGTACAACAAATTGTACATCTTTGCCTTTTTCAATCCTAGGGTGTGATCCTGTAGGTTCTTGTAATGTTAGTAGTAATTATTAGAACAATTCTAATATTACATACAATGAGTGGCATCTAGAAAAATATCATTGTCACCTAAGTTACAAGAAATTATGTTTCGACATATCATCTTCATGATTAACTCTTTTATGTATTGCATCATTTTGTCCTTTATATCTAGAATAGGCACAAGTCTTAGAATAGGCACAAGTCTTAGAATAGTCACACTTGTATAGCCCATCTATTGTTTGTTGATATCTAAAATAGACTATAATTAATGAATAATTTGTGATATCACATATCAACTTATTCGATCATGGTCATGCATTTCTAGTCTCACTAAATCAAGTGGCCTGTGATAAATTTCATATTATGTAGGAAGGACAAATCCTATCTTAACCATATACACCCCACTATATATTTCGAGATATATTCAATAACAGTTTTTATAGTGCAACCAGTTATAGAGCATGTTTAACTGTATCAAAACATACAACAATATATGCTGGGATGACATTGATCTCATGTTTGAGGATCATACATATAGTCATCTCCATGAGCAATGTTATGACCGTTGCATAATAATCCAAGACATATGCTCATGATGGGTCAATCCAAAATTTGTTCTCTAACAATATAAACATGTATCAATTCTGACATCTCTTTGTCAATGACAACTCCTTGTCATCAATCAATAACATGTTAGTCTTAAGCGTATTATTATTGTCCATGCCCATAAAAATACTTGACTATGGATCTTTTAATAATGTTATTATATGGACTTTATTGTCTTTCAGTTTATGTTAAACATGGACATATAACTATTGCCAATGACTTTATTCAATAAAATTGGTAAATAAATGTATTAATACAATCATCATATGATTGGTCTTTGGGCATACTCTAACACAAAGGTGTTGCAATCTCCATCCCAAAATCAAATGCATTTGTACCACTAGGTACTTCTAGACAAGATTTAAGGGAACCCAGGAAAGAAACAGAAAGGGAACATTTCGATCCTATTCCAATGACTTACAAAGAGCTTTGCCAACAACTCTTTGACACTCATACAGTGTAACCATATCTGGTGGAACCTATGAACCCCCCATACCCTAGGTGGTATGATGAGAATGCACATTGCGAATATCATGGCGGTGCTCAAGGGTACACTATCGAGAACTGTCTCGTATTAAAAAGGATCGTGCAAAGAATACGCAACAAAAATTGGATCCACTTCAATAACTCAGGGGAACCGAATGTTGCACATAACCTTTTGCCTAACTACCAAGAAAGCAGATTTAATGTAATTGTTGAGGAAAGGAATAAGAGAGTCAAAATAGGAATTGCTGAAATAAGGTCTCCCCTAGCTAGGGTATGGAGACAGATGGTGAAGGCATGATTTCTTGCACCACGTCTTGACACACCGAAATATGAATATGGTAACAACTAGTGTTACCACAATGAAGAGGAACATGATGTGCAATATTGCTCGGAGTTTAAGGCTCTGATCCAACTCATGATGGACAGAAAAGAGCTGGAATTTTACGATGAAAGCAAGGACACTCCCGAAGTGACTATTTGTGCAACTGAAGATGGGTCTGAAAAGTGAATGCCATAATCAAGGAACGGGGCATCTTGGGATGAGACAATAGGAGATCATCACAATTACCACAGAGTTGTGTTACCTGTGAAATAATATATTGTTTGAATTTATCTATTATATGCTTGAAACTATTGTTTTAAAAATGGCATTTCTTTGAGTAATATATAATTGTTTGAAATTCAATGAATATTAAGCATAATGAAATGCACATTTTGAGAAATGAGGTTATAGCCCTTTGACATGTGCCGAGATCAAATTCCTTCTAAAAACACAAGATCCATATCTTTTACCCGAAAAAGAAAAATGTTTTCTCACGCATACAAGTATGAAAGTAGACAAGATGAGGCATCTCCGATACAAGACATTGCAAGAATAGTTAGTTTGCATGTCTGTTAAGGATGTTCTGTGACGATATATGATTTTCACAAATGGAATGCTAGAATAAACAAATTTGGCTTAGATCAGTTGCTTAGGAATTGAGCTTTAAAGATGAAATTTTTTGATTTCACTAACACTCAGACTATAACAGATTCTTCCTGACAAACTTAGGAAATCTCAAATTTAAAAAATTAATGTGATATTAATGAACGATAATTTTAACAATGATGGGGGCACTCCGCTAAAAGTAGTAGGTTGTTAATCTTCGGAGGTAATGTCTGAAGCAACTATGGTGGTAATGTCCGAGCTTTATGAAGTGAGTTTCGTTTGAGTTTGACAAGTCGAAGACTTTCTGACACTTGAATCCTTTAACTAAGGGTATTCCGATAAAGTAATGGGAAATGTTAAGTTCCCTAACTTTATGAATACGAGGACATTCAGATTATGACACTAGTCTCTATTTGTTGAGATGAATCTCCCAGCAAAATCTAAAGTGAGGACAACAAGCTTAACAAAGTATAATTTAAAAAAGGTGATAAGGCCTGAAATAAACGTGGATTTTAAATTAAATTTTGATGAAAGGTGGACTAAGGGAGACAAGAAACATCTGTTATAGTTTACCACACAAAATCACTCAAGGGTTTTGTTTTTAGATTGATATTTCGACGCTACCTCTGCTTAAGGAGTTTGTAAAACTTAAACAAATGGAAGACTCCTTAGAACTAAAATAAAAAGGCTATCTAAAGGGCCTTACAGTGGAATGCATTAGTTGCGCTATTTTTTTACATTCTATTTGAAAACCATGAAATTCAAAACCAAATCGCATTGCCTTCTCATATCACCCATGGATCTTGACACTTGTCAAAGGGCTATAATGTTCAAAAACAACTTGTGTGTTTCGTTTATTTGATATCCAGTGACCTGATTTTTATACCAAAACCTTTTTAAAAAAGATGAGATATATCTCAGAAAAGACATAGTTTCTCAAAAAATTGGTTGAAGGACCTGAAACGATTAATACATCTTCAGGTTTCCAATCTTTTCTCTTTCTACTACGTGTGCCTCCTTATGTGGTTCATAACCAAATAGAACTTGACATTGCAAAGAAGAATGTAGTGTTACAATCCATGGCTAGGTGTGATACTAGATCGAATGAACAAAAAATAACCATTCTAACCAATCATTTCAAAGTATGTATGAACAATACATATGGTTACTTTATTCGGCACGATGTCTATCTTTACTATGAAGATAATCTTCTAGTAAGGTGCAACAATGAGTTGGTCGGAAAGAGTTTAGCCTGTGATTATGATAAATTCATTTACTAGTTGGTCCCTCCTAAAGCATGATTTTAATGTTGTACTTGAGGATGCCATATCAAAGAGAAACAATAGGAATGCAAGCCCTGATGATAATGACAGCCTAAACGAGCGTGAAAGGAAGAAAGCGAGATGCTTATAATTCAACGACGTTTAGAGTAAAGACAAGAAATTCAAAGTATTCTATGAGTACAAGAAGAAGAAAGCTCACATGAAGCACTAAGGTTGCTTGATATAACTTCAAGGAAGCATGCCTTCGCCAGTCTTTTTCTAGGACAATCAGAATAATTTTACGGACATTGGAGGAGGCAGCCTTGGCTGAAGAAGTCACCATTTGAGCTTCCAGACCACGTAAGGAAGCTTTTCACTGGATATTGATGTGTTAACTACGATGTTGATTCAACCTATTCTAGTAGTTGATCATCAACCAAAATGCAAAAAGAGTCTTACTCCCTCGAGCAAACAAAGGCTAAAAGAAAACTTAAGAATATATGAATTAAAATTCATACATTCAATCATTAAGGCAAGATCACAGGATTGAGTTAACAAATGGGCAAATGCCAGATACTTTCCATAAGGCCATCACTGCTGGGGCATGATTGATTACAAGGAAAAGACCAGTAGACAAAGAACGAGACTCCATCCAAGAAATAAAACAAAAACTAATTCATTTTGCATACATATTAGACATACATAAGAGCATCGTAATTATCATTTTCTGCATACATAATTTTTGTAGCTTTAGAGTCAAGTTCCAACTTCACGAAGAAAGATACTCGATTCAAAAGTGTCTTCAAAAAATTGAAGGTGGTTGCTTAATTCAGTGGTGAGGAGATACACCTCAACTAACTTGACCTATAGAAATATGGACATATATTAGAATCAACTTCAAATCGGGTTTGAGAGCCAATTCAGAACGAATTCAGTTCAGCTTAACTCAACGACGAGTGCCTAGTTTCCAGTTAAAGTTTTCAAGCCACACTCCACGATGGAGGATATACGGCTGACAGAATATACCACTTAGCTTTCCATTGAAGTGAGTCATTCGAATAATAAAAACCGACTTAAACCATGAAGGGGAGTCGTCTCATTTGACTTTCTCGTGAAGGGGATTCATCTAAAGAATTATTACTATCTTAGACCCACGAAGGGGAGCCATCCTTCATTTAGAGGAACCATTAAGTGCATAGCTCAAGGCGAAAAGGGATATCTATAAACGAAAAATTTCGAGTTCGATTTCATTCAGCTTCAAGGCGTATCAGTCGCATGGTAGTAGCGAGGAACTACTTTCCAGTTGAATTTTAAATTGAGGTCTTTAAGTCAAGAAGAATACCTATGTTGACTGCAATTTAGCAACAATGAACTATATCATAGCCTAATTTACAGCATAGCTCAAAGCGAGAAAGGCTATCTGTCAATGAAAACTTTCGAGTTTGATTTCGTTCAGCTCGAGGGCATATTAAGCACATGGTAGAAGCAAGGAACTACTTTCTGGTTGAATTTTGAACCAAGGTCTTTAAGTCAAGAAGAAGACCTATGTTGGCTACGATTTATCAACAAAGAACTAACCCCCAACCGAATTTATAGCATAACTCAAGGCCAGAAGGGTTATCTATCAACGAAAACTTTAGAGTTCGATTTCACTCAGCTCGAGGGCGTATCAACTGCATGGTAGCATCGAGGAACTACTTTCTGGTTGAATTTTAACCGAGGTCTTTAAGCCAAAAATAAAACCAAGGTTGACTATGATTTGGCAACAAGAAGCCACTTTCCAGTTCATATTTCAAATTTGATTTCAACTTCACGATGAATGATATCATGCTCAAATGATCCAAGATCAGCTGAACTTCATGGTGAATTAGTCACCTGTAATATGAGTCAACAAGAAGAAGTCATCTTCTATTTTTAAGTTGAAATTCAACTCCGCAATAGAGGATATTCGATAAAAAGAGTCGACTAAAAAAATGAGTTAGAATTTAGACTCAGGGATTAACAACCCTCACAGGAAGATGCTTTCTTCCAAGTCCACGCACATCGAACAAAAATTTGTGTCTTTTTTGTATTTTCCCTAATTTTGTTACACAATAATGAGCAAAGAGGGGCAGCTATAGTCACTCATTTTCGACCGGGGGTCTTTTTTATATAATATAGTACATATAATAATTTCAAATATAGTTTTGAGAAAATATAATATATAGTTTTTGGAAGCTTATTTAAAAAACGTATAATATATAGTTTTAAAACGATTTTGAAAACATATAGTTTTTAAAATAATTAAAAACATATAAATATATAGTTTCTTAAAAAATAGATTTTGAAAACGTATAATATATACTTTTTTATAACAGTTTTTGAAAACATATAATATATAGTTTTTTAAAATACTTTTTGAAAACATATAATATATTGCTTTTTTAAAAAGATTTTTGAAAACATATAGTATATAGTTTTTTTAAAAAAAATTGTAAACGTATAATACATAGTTTTTTAAAAACAGTTTTGAAAACATATATTATATAGTTTTTAAAATATTTTTTGAAAACGTATAATATATATAGATTTTAAAAACTTATTTGAAAACATATAGTATATAGTTTTTAAAATGATTTAAAAAAATGTGTAATATATAGTTTTTAAAATATTTTGAAAATGTATATAATATAATTTTTTTTGAAAACGTATTTTGGAAAACATAGTATATGGTTATATAATATATTATATAGTTTTAAATATATTATTATTATTTCTTTTCTTTTTTATTTTATTTTCTTTTTTTTTCCTCGTTTTTAGGTTCGAATAGTCTAAAATTTGGGTTCATAATACAATCTAATCAGGTAAGCCTGACCCAGCAGACCCGGTAAGCTCGACTGGGCCTGAACTAGCAAAAAATATTAGGGTTTTACATTTATTCAGGGGCACTGCAAGAGAAGAAAACGACTGAGCACGTGGAGGCCACACGCCAACGAGTTGGCTGAGATTTTCGGTCGAACACCCGGGACTAAAGCATCTCGGGATTTTGACCTCAATAGAACTTGAACAAGTTGGGAAATAACCCCGTTAAGATCGGGGATGACCCCGAGATCATCGGGACCCAAACAGCCGATCGAAGGCTATAAAAGCCTCATGGGGGAGATATCAAAAGGCATACCGAGAAGGCATCACTGGAAAAGCCAAAATACCAATTGAGCAGCAAAGAAAAACAAGCAATACCAACAAAATACACAAAAAAATGTAAACCCCAAAGAAAGAATCAAAGAAAATAGGGGAAAAAATAAAGTTTGAAGAAAAAAAAAGCAAAGGATATCATCGGTTGTGTGGGAAGAAACACGATCGGGGAAGTCGAGTATCACCAGAGAAAAGAAGGTCACCACCAAAAAAGGTAAAACCCAAAACTCATATTTAGATCTACGCCGAGAGAATCATCTTTTCGAACTATGGGTTTCGTATTCATTTTCTTGGGGTCAAGAGGAGCATGTTTGTGTAATTTGGGTTTTTTCGGCCACCAGTAGTGGTGGCCAGAGTGGTGGAGCTATGGCGAAGCGAAGGCCGATGTTCGGTCGGAGAGGATGATGGGGAGAGTGTTTTTGAAAGTTTTTATTTTGTTTTTCTTCCCTAAGGTTTGGTTTAAAATGAAATTATTTTGGGTTTTTGGGTATTTACAACTGATGGACTAAGTTGTAAATATGGAATAGTTAAATTATCTTTATGGTCCTTAATGTTTTGATGCATAATTCATTTTGGTCACTATATGCAATTTTGCCTTAGAATTTTTAATTTATTCAATTTAGTCCTCGTTTATGTTTTGCAAATTGAGTACTTAACTTTTATTTTTTTATTACAGTCCTAAAGTTAACTTTAATATGACCTCCAATTCCTTGTGTTTTCCAATTTAGCCTCTTAAATTTATTTTATTTTGATTAAGGTTTTTATATATTCTTTATTATTTTATTTTATTTTATCATTTAACTTTCATTTGGCTTTGTTTTTAAGGACAAATTAAAATTGATCAAAGGTAAGTAATTCGAATCAAATCTTTAAATTTCAATTTAAATTTTAATTTTTGTAATTAAGACAACCAAGAAATTAAATTGGTATCGAAAGGGCAGTACAGGGGTGCTAATCCTTCCTTGATTGTAACTAGGGATGGCAACGGGCCGTGTTCAGGCCGGGTATTGGCCCCCCATCCCCGTTCCCATTTAAAAAACTTGTACCCGTCCCCGCTTAAAAAACCGCATGGATTTAAACGGGAATCCCCATCGGGTAATCGGGGAAAACCGCGGGGAAAACCGCGGGGAAACGGGTATCCCCGTTTAGCATAAACAGTTATTTAAACGGGTATCGGGCCGGGTATATATATTTAAATTAAATATATATATATTATATTTTTTAATTTAAATTAAACTAAACTAAATTTATTAATATTATATATATATATATAAAATAATTATTTTTAATATTTATCAGGCCGGGTAATTGGGTAATCGGGGCGGGGATTACTAAACCCGTCCCCGTCCCCATTTAACATAAATAGTTTTTCCCCGTCCCCATCCCTGTTTAGTGTAAACGGTTTTTCCCCGTCCCCGTTTAATTCGATTTTCGGTTTTCCCCATCGGGTTCGGGTTTTTTTACCATCCCTAACTGTAACCGACTCTCGAACCCGACATATTTCTAGTAAAACACATATCAGGTAAGAGGATAAACCAAGGTGTCCGATCAACCATATTTTGTTTTTTTTTTAAAAATAAATGATTTGTGGCGACTCTAACACATTTATTTAAATCAAAATCTAATTCTGGGTCCACCCGAAAGACAGTTGCGACAGTTTTGATTTCTTGAATAGTGTTTTGGTTTAAATTGATGAATTCATGACTCAAATATTTTAGGAACAAAAAAAGATTTAGGTTTTCGGTTTCTAATAATATTTTTAGACATCCTTACTATGAGTTACTTCGGAATCCATGACGTGATTAGAAAATTCTGCTTTGTTTTTTTTTTACTATTATGGATTATGTAATATTTATTTGATATTGATATATTTGATTCAAATTGATTAAAGTTTTAATTCACTATTATATACTTTTACCATGACTTTTGGTTAAATATTGATTTGAATTATGTTTATTTTTTTGTGATTTATGTGGTTATAAATTAAATGCATGTTTAAGGAATTCTTCAGAAATAATAAAAAAATTGAGTTTTCAATTTCTGATAGCACCATTTAGGTAACCTTATTTTGGGTTATTTTGGATACCGTAGTGCAGTTAGAGATTTCAGTTTTAACCTTTTATTGTTATAGAAAAATTAAATTTGAATACTAATATTTACTTTAAGACGATTTAATTATGTAATAAGACATTAAAGTGGACTCAGTTATAGAAAATATTTTATATAGGTTATGTACAAGTAACTTAAGATATGTTATCATTGATTGGCCCAAAGGAAGATTAATAGTTGACATAATTGCATGTACAACGTTGGTAATAAGCATGTGATAATTATTCAGTTTGATGTGTGAGTAATAAATCGACCCAAAGGAAGATTTTTGCTTAACATGTTCTTATTATCAGTGTTTGATTACCACATCAGGCATCACTTAAGGTGAATATTGTTTTTCTAAAGATGAAAAATTAATGGTGTATTTGATATATTGTGATAAGGTTTAAGTGTATTCAAATTTATTATTATTTTAGTTATCTTTTAGATAAATTAAGAGAAATTGATTGGTTGACAATACTTCTATGATTTTATTTATATTATTAATGCAATATGTGTATATATTCAATTCATTTTTTTTCTTTTCTGATTGTTGGTTAATATAATATAATATATTTTGAAACGAATTAATTCATATTATGGCTATGTCTAATATTTTGATAGTTTAGTTGAAACAAAATGCTGGCAAAGTGACCTCTTTTTGTGTAGACTGATTTATTTGAAATATCAAGATGATAATGTGTTTCTTGTGATTCATGTGTTTATTAATTGGCCCAAAGGAAAGTTAATATTTCGCTGAATTTCAAGCGACATATTTGGTAATAAAATGTGACAATTATAAAGTATTTATTTTATGTGAGCATTACATTAGTTCAAATACTAGTCTTTTGTTTGACATAACATATTGGCAATGTTTGATTACTACAATAAGAGTATCATTTACTGTTAATATTACTGTCTAAAGACTTGATATTGATGTAGTGTTTGGTATCTTGTGATGGGAATTAACTTTAATTTTGAATCAATTTGTTTACTTAAGATGTGAACTTCAATTTTATTTATATTTTGTTCTATATTCAAATTATTTATTTATTTATTTCTACCACAACTCTATGGACAAATGCACTTAGGAAAGTGAATGAAGGAATGAAAAAATGCACTTATATAAGGTTTTGGTTGTATGAACATATACTATGCGGTAAGGAGAAACATTTTCCACCTCTCATTGGGGATAACATTCTTGATTAATAAAAGGGATTTCGAGAGGTGAAATTTGTTTCCATAAGTCTAGTGGTCAGCACAACATTTTAGAAACCTTTAAGGACACATAATCTGAAAAAGATTACTAAGGCTAATGGTCCCCTTGACGAAATTGAGAAATATTTTTCCAAAACAATAAGGTTTAAATGACATCACTTTTGACTTCTTTGATGTCTATAAAGTATAAGGGTAAAGGAAATGTGAGAGAGTACATTATGGATATGTTTCATACTACTTCAAGACTTAAGACACTTAAGATCGAGTTTTTATGTCTCATTATGTTCAAGAGGAAGAAAGATTGAAGCATAATAAGTTTGAAAGTACTCGCTTGAAAAGTACATATAAAGGGTAAAAATAAAATCAGAATGCAGTTTTTAAGGATCCAACTTAAAAGAGAAAATAATATGTTACAAAGGGTTGTTCTCTTTCAAGTTAAGTTGGGACATATGAGGAGAAATTAAATTCTAAAATAGTAAGCAACTACTTTGGTTATTTTGAGCGGTCTAGAGGTTATAAGTTTTATGATCTCATAAATAAAATATTTTTAAGGTGCAATATATAACACTGTATTTTAAGATGTTGATTTTGGAGGGAGAAATAAGGTTTAATAAATTAATTTTGAGAAAGAATTGGATTATAACTCAATTACTATTATCAATTTTGATGATATCAATGTGTTCATACATGTTCTTAATCAAGAAGTAATCTCAGCAAGATTATTTTGAAAACTTATCCAATTAAGTAAAGAAATTGTTACGGAAGATCAAACTCAACAATCTCCAAGAACAAGTGTCATTAGGAAGATCCAGGAGATGAGAGAAATATTATTTTAGATTATTATGATTCTACAAGAAATAAGGATGACAATATAATGATGAAAGATGATATAATCAATTTTAATAATGTCATAAAAGTAATGACTCTCAAAAGTGGATTAATACCATGTAAGCAAAATATAATTTTTATACAATAATAATGTTTGAGGACTTATCTTATTACCTGAACATGCAAAGTTAAATGGTTGTAAATGAGTATTTATAATTAATATGGATGCAAATGGTGATGTTGATAAGTATAAGACATGTCTTGTATATAAAGCATATACTCAAAAATGAGGCATTAATTTTGTAGAGACTTTCTCTTTGGTTTCATTGAATGACTCTTTCAAGATAATTATGATACTTTTTGCTCATATTTGATTTTGAGTTACATAATTTGAATTTCAAAACTGTGTTTCTCAAAGGTAACATTGATGAAATATTTTATATGGCGCAATTAGAAAATTGTATAAAATGATACAAAATTAATAATATACAAATTAAGGAAATCCATTTATAAGTTGAAATATTAGTCCCGTTAATTGTATAACGAACTTCACCAAGTGATTATCTCATTTGGTTTTGAGATGAATTTGGTTGATAATTGTATATATTATAAGTTCAGTGGGGGTAAACCAAATAATACCCTTTATTATTAAATGAAATAAGTTTAGTATTGATCAGTGCCATAAGGATGATTTTGAAACTAAGGAAATGTAAAAGGTTACTTATGCTTAAGAATAAAATAATTTAATGTATACTCAGGTTTATATGCATTCAGACATAGTGCATGATTATAAGTAAGAGATCAACATGCTTGTAGACTTTGAATTATTGGAATATGAATGCAAAATTTTGTCACATGAACTGCTAATTATATACTGATAAGAAAGACCACATGAGTTATTTTGTGACAACTAAGTTGTAGTTTTTCTTCCATATATAATAAAAACATCTTAAGTCTACGCATATAGACATTATGTTTCTGGTTCTTAAAGAAAGTTCAGAGTGATTATGTGTTTATAAAGCATTTTGGTACAAACTCATAACTACGCACTTACTAAAGAACTGTCACCCAAGGTCTTTCATGAGCACACTACTCATGTGGGTGTAATTTCATTTAAGGATATTTGGTTTTAGTTATAGTTTGTAATTTTACTTCTCATTTATTATAAACACAACTTCAATTTAAGGATATTTATTTTAAAGTTATTTTTTGCATAAATAAAGTTTGGTTTGGTTTGGTTTATCCACTCTGGTTTTGGTAAAATTTGATCTCACTACTGTTTAAAGAGGACCAGTTATTAATAGACATGTGTGATTCACATTGCATGTAATTTCCATGATACGCTCCATTATTGATCTATGTCATTTGATTGTGTTTGTATATGTGACCATTGATGGGTCTAGTCATGATAAATATGGCAAAGGCCGTTTTGATCTTATATGGATATAGTTGATGGATGAAATTGTTATAGAATACTTATTATATGACAACAAATGTTGAGGTCTTAAAATTTACATTTGTGAGGAAACATATGTTGCCCTAGTGGGAGATTATTATCTTAAGGAAACCGTTTACGAGATCAAATATATTATTTTTTACTCATTGTTGTAACATACTTAGTAAATTCCGGGGTCTTGTGAGTTCTTAAAGTTTCGGTGGATGGAAAAAGGTGGTTTATTTATTCAAATTTTGGTTTCCTTAAAATAAAATTAATCAGTGGTGAAATTTGTTATTTAGTGATGAGATTTAGTACAGTAATTAATGGTCCATATCAAATACATTTAAAAGTAATATTTATAAGAATTTATTAAGCGAGTTCAGTAAAAATATATTATTTTGTTTGGAAATTTTAAGTTCGAACACCTATATCAATAGATTAAACAGAGAAAGTACAAAAAGTAAACTTTATTTCTTTAAAAGTGATATTTATAAGAATTTATTAAGCGAATTCAGTAAAAAAAATATTATTCTTTCTATAGATTTTAAGTTCGAACGCCTATATCAATAGATTAAATAGAAAAAGTACAAAAAGTAAACTTTATTTCTTTATACATATTACATTGATATAGAGAGCTAAAGTAAACCTATGGAATCTCACACATGAGAGAGTACCAATTTACCATATAAAGAAAGCTACACAATACGTACAGCTGACAAGAGAGACGAATGAATTTTGAGCCAATTTATTTCCTTAAATGTCATAATTTGGAGTTTTGTAATTTGTATAATAGTTTAACACAGACCCTGATACTGCCTCAGCAAAGGGATCAGCCCTCCACTCTAGTGCAGGGACATGACTCCATTTGTGGATCCCAACAGCTTTCCCCCAATGAAGACCGCCGGAACCGGCGCATTGCACCCCAACCTCATCAGGGCTCTTTCCATTTCACGGCCTTCGGGATCTTGGTCAATCTCGTGAACAGTTGGGGTCACGCCAAGGTCTTGGAACAAAATCTTGACCGCATAAGATGGGCAACATTAGCTCTTGCTGAACACCAGTCCCCTCTCTGAGGCCAATCTCATCACCTTGTCCATTGTCTTTTGTTGTGAAGTCGGTCGTTACTGCAGCACGAAGAAAATGTTAAAGCTCGGAGAGACACTTTCGGTTTCATTGTTAACACCCCTAAAACTGGTATAGTAATTTCGACTTTCGAAGATCAGAAAATTATTATTTTTCTCTCTTTCGATATTCAAATCAAGCTTTTTAAATAAGTTTAAGTTTTGAATAAATACTATATGTATTAGCTTAATAACGAATTCTATGGATAATGACCAAAATGAAAGAAATTTGAAATTAATATTTTTAAATGTCAGTAAAGTTTAGAAGCCCTTTCCTTTACATGTAAAAGATTAAGGACTAAAATCTTAATTTATCCAAATTTCCTTTAATGGTGAGTAACTGTCTATGTGTCCTCTAATTCTGATTTTGAGCCATTTTCTAAATTAAATAGAATGAAATTTTTTAACAAATTGGTGTATAGTTCACGACAAATGCACGAGGCGAGAGAAAAAAGATGGAACCCATCTTCAACCTATTTCCTTTTCACCATTTCCAAATCATCTTCAAGCATTCTTGTATTTAAAATTAAATCCCTCCTCATCTAGCCATTGATTTTCAAATTCAAGTACATATTTGGTAAGCCCATAATCTAAGTTTTATTTTAGTACTATGTTCTTTATGTGTTCATGTTTTGAACACATGTCTTCTTGGTCCACAAACCCAAACTTAAAGGGGTTTATGTAAGTAGAGATCCTAAGTTGTTATAAAGTTGATTATAAGCTTCATGGTGAATTTTTCCTTTGAAACATCAATGCCCAATACCTTAAATATTATGGTTTTAATGATTATTTGTAAATTAATATAGTATTACCGATGTGTGATTAATGAATTGTATATTCTATTCAATGTTGGAGTTGTGGGAACTCCTAATAGGAGAGGATAATCAAGCTTGCAAGATTCGTATAGTGATTCAAAGGTTTTGTGGTTGTAGTTGCATGATTAATGTTGGACTGAAATCTTGATAAATTTCTATGATTTAATCATGTGCATTTGATAACTCTCCAAGAGAGTAATTATTTAAGACCATTTTGCATAGGTTTATGTTTGCACTTTAGCATATTACGATCATATTTAGAGTATTTTTAATTAATTTTGCATTACATGAAAAGAATTAACATATCATTAAGTAATAAAGTTAAAGCATACACTATCGTATCAAGTAATAAAGTAGATGCAAATTAATGCATCAAGTATCATATCCACACAGACAAGTATTACTCAACGAATTGTTATTGCATTAAGTAAGTAAAACAAGAAAAATTATGTATATAATGATGTGAACAAAGAAATAAAAATATAATAGCTAAAATAAATATGTGAAATAAGATATGAAGAGATGGAGGGAATCACAACAACGACAATGAAAGCGGTTGATCAATTGAAGCAAAATATTATAGTAATGTTAAACTCAATCATTCAATTAACGATGTCATAACAATAAGATTGATGCGTGTAGCATTAACTTAGCATGTTTTTTTCTCTCGATGGCTTCACCTAGAAACAAGAGTGCTACATCTCTATATGTAAATTTACTAAGTATGTTACAACAATCAGTCAACTAGATCTCTCTACACTGAAATGTTTCACTCGCAATCGTTGATGCTCAAACAATGCCACTCACCTCTTGATGCAATGAATTGAGCAATTATATATTTCTATACTAAAATATATAATAAAATTGAGTAAACGCCAATCGAATCAATGGACAAAATTAATTAAACATGAACTTCATAAAATATATTAAAAATATAAGCATACAAGGTTTAACAAATCTAAAATAAAAAAAGTATTTCAACTAAACAAAAATAAAAACCCCTCTTGGATTTGTTTTATTTTTGTTTTCGTTGATATTGTTGTCGATCATGAGTTACCACCTCTCGGAGCTATGACTTTTGGCTTCACGTCCAACTACTACTAATCCCCAAAATTGCCTAAGCGGCCATGGCTAAGGGTGGAGAAAAGAAAAGAATAAAATAAAAACTTAAAAAACTTTCTTAATTAAGTGCAATTGCCTCCTTTATATATTAATTTAAAAATCTAAAAAGTTGAATTTAAGCCTCATTAAATCGAGAATCCTTTTCCATTATGACTTATTTCTACTTTACAACCATTTCCATAATAGGATTTTGTCATGTGTCAACGGTTTTTTATCCGCACATCGATTGCTACAATAATGACACAAGATTCTAACCTCGTATTAATGCACAAGAACAACTGCAACATCAAACAATGTCACAACAAGAGGGTTACAATATTACAACAAAATATCATAATTAGTTCAAGAATTACCAACTCACTCTCAACGCATATAATGCAAAATTAATTAAAATCACTCTAACAATGATCCTAATATGCTAAAGTACAAACATAAACCTAACTAAAAAGGTCTTAAATAATAACTCTTTTGGAGAGTTATCACACCCCAAACCTAAATATTTGCTTGTCCTCAAGCAATGCATGACAACAACCTTCTCTTAGTAATAAAACAACATAACTCTTACATTTGCCTTGCACTTGTCACCTCATTACCTTAGAAATTGTTTGCGATTCACCTTCGAATCTCAAGGCAACAATAAATCAACTCAAATCAACTTATAATACTTGTTCATGTGTGTGCTCTTAGTCATGACAGTTCACCACCATGGGTATTTGCAAAGAATAACATAATATTTAAATTAATTAATTAATTAAGCAAAAGATGTCAAAATAATTACTATTTGGCTTAACTAGAGCTACAACTCATCACAACTACCTGCTGGTACTTAAGTAGTAAGATGTTGTCAACAACAAACCCCAGCCCTTTAGGTAGAGTCATCTCATGAATACTTTCATTCACTCATACTATTCAGACATTCCTACATAGTATTCACTAAGAGTATCAGACTTGCCTTAGCAGCAAACTGTCCTAGAGCTAAAAATTTTATGTGAACAATTTATTCGGCTAGAGCCAGTTAGACACCTCTAGCAGAACTTAGACAACATGAATTTATTATAATTTTTTTGTTTTTTTTGTTTTTTATTCTTTTTAAAATGCAAGATAACTAAATATTCTCCAAAATACCCACAAGTGAACCAAACACGATATTCGGTGAATAATTATAGCATCATAAGAATCATTAAGCCAATCTCAAGTTATCTCTAAATCCTAAAATTCTTGGCACTAGATTGCTTTTTTGAATTATCTCATCATAGGTAAATGTAAAGTCTTGACAATTTTTTTTATCTAAATGTCATGTTAAGTAAAATGTCATGGGAAGCTTAAATGAATAATACAAATGAGGCATAACACAACGGACGACACAAATAACCAACACACCCTTAAACATGAGATGTGCATTGCCATCAATTCATACAAAAATAAATAGAAAATAAAACATGGGAGGAAGGACAATAATACTTCCCTAATGATGTTGAAGATATTTTGTAACAATGAATGTCTGAAATTTATGTAGATATTGGGCAGCAATGATTATTTGGAAATCCAGCTAATGTTTCGAAGCAAAGGCAACAATAACAACAAGAAATTGAGGATGATGCAATGATCAATGTCGGGGGTATTACCTGAAAAAAACTAAGGATAAAAGTTATAAGAAAAAAATCTAATCTAATATCATAAAATAAATTTTTGAAACCATGTCAAAAATGATTTCACATAGTGAAATGGAGATTTGTGGTAACTTCTCCTAAGTCCGAGTAAAATTATATCCATTTTTGTTTGCCGATGGTTGTTTTGACATGATCATGTTGATCTAGGTCCTTTGTTCTTGTGAGATCGAAACGTTGTTTGAATCGTAACACTTTCTTGTTGGAATCAGTCATGAAGCACACTTCTTCATTGTCACCATAACCTTTTTGTGGCTTCAATGGGTGAATTTTCAAATGAAAGTCTTCATTGTCAAAGCTTTGCGAGACCTTCCTTGACATAATGGTTGTTGTTTTTTTTTTACACCATGCTAGGATTTACAATTTTCCACACGTGCTCATGTTGCGGCTCTGTTACCGGCATTATCATTGTAGACCTACATTTGATACTAGGATCAAAGTTCAAGCATTAGTTCCCCTAGATTGATATGGTCTATTCATGGTCTGAATCATTTGAGTCTTTTGTTATCGCACAATATTAAAGTGTTCTTCAATGCTCCCACATTCATCTAGTGGTTCTTATATTATTGTTTTGACAATGTAAACAACATAAAATTTATCTTCTTTATCTCATGGGAATGGTTTAAACATATTGAATGTAATTTATTGGTTATTGATATGCAATTTGAGTTCTCTTTTTCAACATCAATCAATATTTGGCCAGTAGCAAGAAATGGTCTCCCTAGTACTATGGGAATCTTTTTGTCGTCTTCACAGTCCAAAATAATGAAGTCTGTTGGACAGATAAATTTTTCCACTCGTACTAGCACGTTGTTAATCTTACCGTCAAGATAAACAATAGATCGGTTGGCAAGTTAAAGTGTAACTACTATACGTTGTGCTTTACCAATGCAAGTTTCCTGAAAATAGACAGAGGCTTTAAGTTAATGCTGGAACCTAAGCCACACAAAGCTCTACCTATGTATTGATTTCCATTAGTGAATGGAATAGTATAACTCCTTAGATCCTTTAACTTTGGAGGCAATTTTCTTGTGACAATGGTGTTACACCCTTTAGTGAGTGCAACGGTCTTAAAATCACCAATCCTACATTTCTTGGAAAACACCTCCTTCATAAATTTAACGTAGTTCGACGTTTACTCCAAGTTTCCAAGAATGGTATGTTAATGTGTAATTTTCATAACACATCAAGAAACTTGTTGAATTGTTTGTCCTCATTTCTTTTCTAGAATATTTGGGGAAATGGAAGTGGAAGTCTTGGATTTTGTAGCATTGACAATGCTACTGGCATCACATTTGGCAATGTTGTCCGTATTGCTTGTGGCAATGTCCCTGAATTATTATTTTTTCCTACATCCTTTCCTGTAGCATCAACACTGAGGGTCTAAATTTCCACTTCCAACTCATTGATATACATGCCTCTCATCAACATTTTGTTTTCATCATTTGATTTTCCAAGGTGGAGTCCGTTATGTGTTGTGATGGCTTTACGATGCTCAATGTAATGAGATTTCTCGTGAGCTTTCAAAACTTCTATGTCACTTGGCAATGCTCCTTATGGTCTATTTTTCAATACATTGGCTAATTTTCCAACTTGATTCTCCAATGCTCTCAATGATATTGAATGGCTTTAGAGTAAAGCTTCATTACTTTAATTTGTTACTTTATTTCTTGAGATATACTCCTTCAGTAAAGACTCAATTTATGTTGTGGTTGAAACTTGGTTAGAAGTCTACCCTTGATAACCTTTGTGTTTGTTGTGTTGTTGTTATGGCATTGCCTGATGATGTGACTGTTGATGTAGTAGCATTGGCTATTGTTATGCATATTACTCTTGTGTCTGATAGTGCTGCGTATTCTTAAAATTATATTGTAATACTGCATTGGGGTTGGGATATTTCTAGAAATTTGGATTGTATGTAATATCCCAAAAATTTAGATAATGAACAAAATGCAAAATTTGAAAGTTTGATGGTCAAAGTAGAAAATTGAGAAACGTTTAAGGAATTAAGTGGTGATTTTTTCACAAAATGAATTTTATTTCATAAATGGATTTATTTATTGACTAAATTATAAATTTGGTAAAGTTTGGTGATCAAAGTATAAACTTTTGAAAGTTTAGGGACCAAAATGTAATTTTAGAAAAATTACAAATGGATCACGAAAATAAGAAATAAAAATATTATTTTCACATTTTTAAAATGTTGAAAATAATATTGAAAGGTTTAATTTGGATTGTTTTATTTAAGTGATTGAATTGTAATTTTTGGAAATTGCAAGGGCAAAATGGTAAAGTGGAAAACTAATTTGTTCTTCTTTGACTATTAAAAGATGACAAGGCTGATATTTAATTAATTTTGAAGATGATAAGGATATGTATATTGGTTTTATGGTAATTATGAAGTTATATTAAGGGTACATTGGTATTTTCACAAGTTAATGCTTTAAATAATGTTTTAAAGGATGATAAGCATGATATCAAAAACAAATATCATGCCAAAGTGTTCTTCTCCAGCATCTTCATGTGAGAAGGCTTCCAAGGTAAGAAAAATATTTATTTTCCATTTTTGAGCTAATTCCTTTGGAATTGGAGTTATGTCGTGAGATAGAAAAGTTATCTAAGTAAAAAACGCTATCATTTGGTACCAATATTGTTTTCTAATCTTGCTGGAATTAAAAGATCCCAAATCTAAGGGTTTATGTTCATGATATGATTCATGAAATTGATGATAAATCTTGATGATTTACATGTTGTAGATTTATATTCAAGCATGAAAGATGATTAGAACATGTTTAATCTTTCTAGAACTTGTTCTTTAAATTTCGGCCATGAATGGTTTAAGTGAGAACAATTATAGAAAAATTATATACGGGTTGGAGATGATGAAGGAAGTATTCTACAAGCCTTAGAAAAATATTGAGGACCATTTCTTAATTTTTGAAAAGTTGGAGATCAATTCGTAAATTTTGGAAAATTGATGAAGAACCTAGGAATGAAGTTAAAAGAAACAGTTAGATTCTGAATTTGGCAGTAGGTTCGAAAATTCACCAGAAATTATATAAAAATAATTTGGAGATTATTTTTATATATTTGTGTTCATATATCGATCTAGTTTTGTTTAAAACATACGGGGATCAATTTCAAGGTGAATAAAAAAAATATGAATTTTTAACCGAGGAAAGGTCATAACATTCGGACAGCAGATTCTGCAAAATAGATTTTGTTGATCAACTTTGAAAATTCACCATAAATTGTACAGAATGAATTAGAAGGATTTATTTATATGGATAGATTCTTATTTGAGTCTATTTTTTAACAAAATAAACGGAATTAAATTCCAGTGTGTATATCAATACAGAATAATGATTCTTTAAAGGTAGTGCGAGTTGTCTGAATATAGAGTTATTATGGGAGATGCTTATGTTAGTACAATACTAACATATATATCGTTATGAATTGGTGATATATACAGATTGGGATTGATTTTTAATCGAAACAAATCAAATATAAAAGGTATTTTGGTGGACAATAATGAGGCTCATATATTTTGAAAGACATAAAGTGTCAAGGTGAGTGCAATACATGCATGAAATTATACATGGATGTTTTATACATCATCAGGAAGACTTGCGATAAGTCAACCTTGTTTATACCAGCATGATATACGTCATTTATCATATATTTGATATATTCTAAATATGTCAAAGGTTGAAAAATATAATGCATTGATTATGGAAATTATGATATTTTACCATGAATGTTTTTCGGGTATGAACTGCCCAATGTTAAATATTGATAATATAATTTGCCATGGATGAATCGAATGAAATAGACTATATGCCCAAGTAAGTCATTGAGGGACAGGGTATAGTTGGCATACCATAGAGTATAGCAGCTGCAGGTTTATAATAGCATTATAGTGTGAAAGGGCACTAAGTGCGGTAAGGTGGATATGACCTAATGTATCATGTCCGGATTAGCACTATAGCGTAAGCTTAGTGTAGGTGGTGGGAACGACCTTATGTATCATATCCGGATTAGCACTATGGCGTAAGCTTAGTGCAGGTTTAGCACTACGGTCCATGTATTTTACTCGAATACCCAGGGTCATCGGGGTTTTATATTGGGCTATTGTCTACGAGCTTATGAAATTTAAATGGAAAGTATATTGATAAAATAAGCTTACGAGCTTATGGAATTTAAATGGCAAGTATATTGATAAAATAAGCTTACGAGCTTATGGAATTTAAATGGCAAGTATATAGATAAAATAAGCTTACGAGCTTATAGAATTTAAATGGCAATTATATTGATAAAATAAGCTTACGAGCTTATGGAATTTAAATGGCAAGTATGTTGATAAAATTAAGCTTACGAGCTTATGGAATTTAAATGGTAAGTATTTTGGTAAAATAAGCTTACGAGCTTATGGGATAAATGGTAAAAGATTTTTATATTATATTGATCATGGTAAAATATTGGATATGCAAATAAAATGATTTTATGGCATGTTGAATTTGACATTGAAAATCATGCATGAATTTGATTCCACTGTTTATTGTTTTAAATTGCCTCACTAAGTATATACTTAGCGTGTGATGATTTTCAGGCATAGGTAAAAAGCCAGTAATAGAATAAAGAGTACGGAGCGTCATCAAGCATAAAGAGGTATATTTCAATATCAGTAAGACATCCTATGATAGAATTTGATTTAAATAGGGGCATGTAATTTTATAAATGTTTAATTTGTTTTGTTAAACAAATTTGTAAACAAAATGGAATTTTATTGAATCGATATGTATTTTCGAAATTTACTGTAGCATGAACAGTAACCACGTTTTAAGAAAAAAATTCTAGTATGTAAATGGGGTACCGATTCCCCCTACAGGGAATCGATTCCCCACTGTTCATCGCTACTGTTCACTATTCACGGGTACTATTCACTATTCATTAAAAAAACTTTTGAATTAAATTTGTTATAATGAATCATAAATTATATGGAATGATATTTTTATAATATCAATTATCATTTTAAAGAGAATAAATTTTAAATCACGGTTTGAATTGTAAATGGTTTTCAAAATACAGGTGACATCCGTAATTTGTATAGGTATAAATATACGAGTTACGGTTGTTACATTGTATATGTTCCTATATGTGTTGCCATTATCATCCATGCTATAATTTTTCACAAAATACATAGACTTGGGGTTTTGTGGATATTCATCAAAGTTATGGTTATCACCGCATAAATACAATTAACAAGAGTTGTATCTTTACCTCATATATACCTATATGATTTTGCATTTTCATCATATCATATATTTGGTCAGTGTGTTCAGATTATCATTGTCCACTGCTATAACAACTCGTCTACCCGACATAATCTTTGTATTGGAGTATTGGTAGTCATTGTTGGAAATTCTCTCTAAGATATCATAAGTTTTGTTGTAGGACTTGTCCAGCAATGCTCCATTGGTAGAAACATCTACATCCATCCTTGTTTACATGTTAAGTCCATTGTAGAATATATCCATTTACGTCCAATTATGGAAACCATGCATCAGAGATTTTTAAAGCAAGTCTTTAAACCTCTCTCATGCTTCATACAAGTTATCATCCTCTATTTGCTTGAAATATGTGATGGCGTTCCTCAATCCAGAATTCATGTTGGGATGGTTGAATTGCAGTAAGAAATTTTGGCAAGTTCATTCCATGATGCTATAACATCAGGTGGTAACGAATTAAACCACACCTTGACTTTGTCCCGAAGACAGTATGGGAATATTTTCAACTTCAAGGTCTCCTCGAGAACTTGTTGTACAAATGAATCACACAGTTCCATAAATGCTCTTAAGTGTACTCAAGTTTGCATCCCACTATACTGTCTCATTGATTATAGCATTTGGAACATCACCGACTTTAATTTGAAGCGGGAAACATGAATGTTCAGTCACCAATCCTACGGTTGAAATCATCCAATATTGGAATAACGTATTCTCATATATGCCTATTTCTATTATCAATGTTGTGGTAATCTAACAACATCAAAATATTTTTCAAAGGAGGAATGAATCCAACATTATGTCCTAATTTCTCATTTTGATGTTGTTCTCCCTCCACCAGTTATTGCTTTGAGTTATGCTTCAACAACAACCTGTTAAAATCTACCTACAAAAGAAAAAAATATAACTTAGTAAAAAGAAAATTCTAAAAGTAATGATACTAATCCCCATCAACGAAGCCAAAAACTTTATTCTTTGAATAATGTAAGAGCAAAGTGCAAGAATACACTATCTTATCAAGTAATAAAGTTAATCTAAATTAATGCATCGAGTATCGTATCCAAAAATAATAGTATTACTCAAAGAATTTCTATAGCATTGAGTAAGTAAAATAAAAGAATTGTGTATGTAATGTTGTGAATAAAGAAAAAAATATAATAGCTAAAATAAATATGTGAAATAAGATATGAAGGGATGGAGGGAATCACAACAGAGGCAATGAAAGCAGTGTATCGGTTCAAGAAAAAATTACGGTAATGTTAAACTCAAACATGAAATTAATGATGTCATGTTAATAACATTGATGCGTTAAGCATTAACTTAGAATGTTTTCCTCTCTCAATGACTTCACCCAGAAACTCACAACAATACTATATCTCTATATCTAGTTATGCAGATTTGCTAATTATACTACAACAATCAGTCAACTAGATCTCTCTAAATTGAAATGTTGCTCTCATAATCGCTGATGCTCACATAATGCCACTCACCTCTCAATGTAATGGACTGAGAAATTATATACCTCTACACTAAAAGCCTTAATAAAATCGAGAAAACATCAAATTGAATCAATGGACAAAATTAATTAAACATGAACTTCATAAAATATATTAAAAACATAAGCATCCAAGGTTTAACAAACCCCAAATAAATTAAAAAAAAAATAAACTAAACAAAAGAAAAACCCACTCTAGGATTTGTTTTATTGTTGTTGTCGTTGATACTATCATCGATCACCAATCACCACCTCTCGATGCTCTGACTTTTACCTAAGCGACCATGGCTGACAGTGTAGAAAAGAAAAGAATAAAATAAAAACCTAAAATACTTTCTTAATTAAGTGTAGTCACCTCCTTTATATATTAATTTAAAACCATGAAAAATAGAATTTAACCTTACATTAAATTAACAACCCTTTTCCATTAAGATTTATTTCTACTTTATAATTCTTTCTATAATAGGAGTCTATACAGCTGTTAACAGATTTCTACCCACGCATTAATTACTACATCAACGACCCAACATTCTAACCTCATATCAATGCACAACAACAACTGTAGCATCAGACAATGTCACGACATCATTGTAACACTATTACATGAAAATATTATAATTAGTACAAGAATTACCAAATCACTCCCAGCAATGCAATATTCGTGATAGTTATTGAACTCATTTATGTTTTGTGACATGTTAAAGTACAAATGATAATCTTTGTAAGCTATGTTGCAATTTGAATGTATGATATGACATGATCAGGAGCTAAAGCTCAACTATGTTAATTGGTAAGCCAAGATAAGTTTCAAGGTAAGTTATGTTACTTCGATGTTAAGCTAGTTTGGATACAATTGGCAAGCCATATAGTCTACTAAGTTCATGATTATGTTTTAGATTATGATCCTTTTTTGGCGACAGTAGGAGGGATGTTGTTGCTGGTCATCGACAACAGTTTGAAGGGATAAACCATTCTCTGTTAATTGGTATTAGTTTGATTGGGGATTCACATATCCATATTTACTTACTTCAATGGGCAAAGCAAAAAATACCTAAAATAAATATAATGTAGAAAGTAAAGTTATTACATATTTTGATATGATTACTTGGTATAATATGTTTTGTAAGTAAGAAAATTATATGGTTATAGGCCTTTGGCTATTACAATATCAAGATTTTACATATTTCATCTTCATGACATATCATTCTTAATATGTAGTGGTTAACTACCTCACTAAGATTTATGCATACTCTGTGTATGAAATGACTCTACAGGTTTTGTCACTCATAGATCGAACGAGATTGTATTTAGGATGTTGCAAATCACCTTCAAAGTAATTCAATGTAATTTACTTTTACCTAAACTCCTAGATGGTGGCATATGTCTTGTTGTGTAATTAATAATTAGCTAAGGGTATATGTTTATTAGTTTAATTTTGAAAATATTGTTTTGATTGTATATGTTTGTATTGGTTATGATGGAGTCTTTCAAGTGCTTGTTGTTAAAGGATAAGTTATTACAATCATGCCATGATGTCCTAAGGTATGTGCAATTATTTCATATTGCATGATTTATACCTTTTTGATAAGTTATGTTGCATGATAGATTGATAACATGTTAGGTGTATGGATAAGATGATTTTTATGGATGTTTGAATTACAAAGTCTAATAAGTTATATGTGAAATGTTTTCATGTGATTTGAGTGTTGAATATGATTAAATTCAAATGAGGATTATAAATTTATCATGTAAATATGTTCTTAGATATGAAATCATGTTATTGTTTATATGTTGGTGATCAAGTTGATATGAACATATAAAGGCATGTCCTTGATTATAGGTTGGTTGATAAAAATATGTTAATTCTATTATTATGAACTTTGAATTGATAGGTAAGGTTTCCTATTGATTAAGTAATTAAATGAGGTTACTTAGGGTATAAAAATATGAAATCTTGAGTCTCCAGATCAGAAGTTTCGAAACTTCTAGGAAATTCCCAAACTTTTAGGGAAGTTCCCAAACTTCTAGGAATGTTTCCAAACTTTGCATTCCATAAACTTTTGGAGCTTAGGAACTTTTATGAAAGTTTCGAATCTATAAGGGTGAGTTTCAAAACGCTCACCCTAGTTTCAAAATTCCATGATTAAAATCTTAAAAATTATTATTTGACCCCTAGATTGATGATACTTTTTTAATTGGTCCCTATTCTTGACTACTACGCAATAAAAATGAACTTTAATATCTTATACAATAATAATATGTTTAATGTATGAAATATTCTTTTAGTGAAGAAAATAAGAAGTGAAAGTGAGTTTTAGGATAAATCCTTAATTTTTGAATAATTCAAATTTTAGTCCCTTATCTTTTAAAATGTTACAAACTAGTCCTAAACCTTTTCTTAGGGATATTATTGGATTAATAAGATTAATTATATATAAGAATAACTTGATTATATATTTTCGTAATATGATTTTGGTTATAAGTACCAAATTTAAGTTAATCTCTGAGGAAGTCCATGATGATTTAATATTGAATATCATGTTATATGCAAGCAGTAATTTGCATGTTTTAAGTTCTATTTTTTGAATTAAAATCTTGAAATATGTTTTATGTGCTTTAAAATTTCTTTTTTTTATTTATGTTTATTTACACTAAGATCCTTAAACTTTTGAAATGTCTTAGTTTGATCCTTAAGTAGGATGTTACTTTATTAATGATTAACGATTAAGGTAATCATTAGATGAATTATGAGTTATATATATATATATATATATTAGTGCATGTTCATGGAATTATCCTTTTTGTTAATAATAATTACATATAGATTCTTGAATTTTAGATAAATTCAAAATGACCTCTACATGTGAAGATAAGTTATGAATTTCTAATATTTTAACAGTGGTAATGATCTAATTCTTTATTTGTGTTAATTATACTTTTAAGTTATCCAGATAAGTTTCAGGTAGTATGTTCTTAAACATATGATTTCTTGTATCTACATATAGGTCTTCCGACTTCTAGAAATTTGTAAAATAGTCTCAGAGTGTGGACTTAAGGTAAGATGTGTTAATGATTGATCGAAAGTGTTAATTTTGATTCTGACTTAATTTTTAAAAACACAAAAATGATTTAGATAAGTTCAAGGTTTTAAATTGGATATTATAAAATTATTTTTGAATAAGTTCTTGAACCTTCAGAAAATTACATTATGGTTCCTAAGCAAGAAAATTAATTTGTGATTTGACTAATAAATGAAAAATAAGATGATATTATTTGAATTGTGATGCTTGATTTTGTTTCGAAGATTGAAGTTTGATATTATGTATGTCTTCTGATTATTTCATTTCAGTTTAATTTCTGTTAACATATCTGACTCGGTTTCCATCTAGATCGGGTTGAGGATGTTACAATTTGGTATCAAAGCTTAGGTTTAATCAAATCTAGGACTAAATCAAAGTAAAGTTTGTGTGTAATTTTTGTGGAATGTACATATGCCACCTAGGAGTTTATTTCATGTTCGATAATTGTGATTTACAATTAATACAATCTATTTTCTCTATACGGTCTGAAAAGATGTTTCACTATTCGGATAAGTCATAAGATCTTGAGCTATATAATGATTTTCTTAGTTAACGTAAGGTAACAAGTATATAGAATTCTCATAATTCTTTGATTCTGATAAACTATCTATGACTCCTGTTGTGAAATAAGTTTGATTCAGGCAATTTAATCTTAACATATGTCATAAGAATTCCAAGAAATCCCTATAAGTTTTGAATCTATCTTGTACTCTGATTTTGATCATCGATGTTTTATCTGATAAGTTATTCATGATATGCATTTTTTGAAGACTCAAGTCAGAATCAATTTGAATGATATTATTCTTAGTTCCAATTAGTTCATTGAACACCGATTAAAAAAAATTCTAAAATCTTATGTGATCATTAAGTTAATCAAAATTATTTTGCAATCCTTACTAGGATTTAGAACTCAGAACTATGTCTTTATCTGTATGTTTCTACTTCTAGAAAAGTAATCTCCGAGATTCATTATGAATCAATCCATTACTAAAACCTTTGTAATCTGATTTTACATATCTTTTGTTAAGATAATCTCAACCTAGATAATAGTGTTTGGAATATTCTTCCACGATTCAAGAGTTTGAATTTCATAAATCCCCCTATGTAGTAAATCTTTGTTTGATTTTTTTAATCCAATCGAAACAAGAATTTTGGTTCTACTGTGATCAATAAGAATTTCTTAGCTAAGAATTATCAATATGTACTCAATAAATGTTCTAGTGCCTAATAAGATACCATATTTGAAATAAGGGTATTGAATTTTGAATCTTGATAGTTCGATTAGACATTAGAAGTTCTTATGGATATTTTATAGATAAATTGGACATTGAGCTTCAATGTATAAAGGGTAAATTCTGAAGCTATAAAGATAGTTTTGAAACTCACAGATCATGTTTGTTCCTCGAAACCCTTTAAGGATTAAAACCAAAAAAGAGAAGGAATATATAGTACTTGATAATGAGTTGAATCTTCGATCCTTCATTCATAAAACCTATCAACTAACTCTTCCATCTGAAATCGTAATGTATTCCATTATCAAGTTTGTAATCACCATTTTTACCTTAGCCTCTAGCAGCTGCCAACACTTCAACAACAACTGTCCCTCCACTACAACAGTGTTCCAGTAGTTTCCATCACCACACCAGTCGTCCCTCCACGTCGAGAGCAACATGTGGTTGCCCTTTTGTCCACGACATCGCGCCAACAGCAGCCTCCTAGCTGGTTTCCTCTCCCGCAAGCAATGCAAGGTTCCAGATCAAACCAACACAAAAAAAATTAGATTTTTATGTAATATGGGTTAATCTATAAAACCTAAGATTATTGTAATCTTTTCGGAGGCCCCCAATCAAAAAGAGAACTAGAAAAAATTGTAACAGAGGATTTTTTTCCTCTATTTCTTCAAAGCAAGTAATACACCAAGCAGTGAGTTTTTCCTTGAATTTTTTTTTTGTTATATTAGCAACATTAGAACTCAAAAAGAGAGAAGGAAAGGAGAGTTGTTTCCTTACATTTCATTCGGTTTCTCGTCGGGTAGGGGTTGTCGTCGTCGGGGCTCCTTTCATTCGGAATAGATGGCATTTGGAGCGTTTTTGGCAATCGATTCACGGTGACCGTTTGGGTTATGTGAGAAAAAAAAAAGATGAGAGGGAAGGAGATGAGAAGAGTTTGGTTCTGGGAGATAAAAAATTAAAAGAGAAAAGAAGAAATGATATTTTGGTTTCACGTTACTGGAAAGAAATAAAGGGAGAAGGGGTTTGTTTGTTTTATTTTTTGGGTAAATTACGCGTAAGGTCATTTGTTTCTGGAAGTTTCTTATTTTTTCATTTATTTTAAGGGTTAATCTCCAAATGATCCCTTCAATTTTAGCGTCTTTTTTATTTTAGTCACTAGTTTAGGGGTTAATTAACTTAACTCCACAAAGTTGAGGAGTCTATTTACATCCTAGTCACTAATCTAGGGTCGAATTTCATATAGCCCCCTAAACTTTACCTTGTCTTTATATTTTAGTCAATTAAAATAGGGAAATCATGAAATAATCCCTCTAATTTAGGCATTTATTTACATTATAGTCCCCTGATTTTTTTTATTATTTCAAAATTAGCTGCTATATTTTTATTTTCTTTTATTTTGGTCACTATCACTGTTTTTTTATTTTTATCTTTATTCTTTACTTTATTATATATTTGTCAATTTAATTATATATTTTAATATTTTGAAATATTTTATTTAGGGCCTTATATTATGATATATTTTTTTATTTTAACTATTGAGCTTTGTTTATACATTTCATTTTAGTTACACACATATATAGATGAAAAATTTATAAGTATTATTTGATTAATTTCACAAATTGATCAAATAATAATATTTATTTATTTATTTAATATTATGAAAAGGGTTGTCTTAAAGTAACTAGATTTTATTTTCTGATATTTTTAAAATAAATAAATACACTACTTATAATATATATATATATATACTTTAGTTTATTTTTTTTAATATGATTTTCTTAGGAAAAATTATCATATTTTATTAATATTTATTTATTTTTTAATATTAAAGAAAGGGGTCGTCTTAAAGTAACTAGATGTCCTTTTCTGATATTTTTAAATAAATAAATACCCTATTTATAAAACCCTAAGTACATATATTTACTTTAGTTTTAATATATCTTTTTTTCTTAGAATTATCCGATTAAATCTGAAATAATAGGATTGCAAATTAAATTTATATTCAAGTTCTTAAATTTCTATTATTAGAGACAATTTATAATAGACAATGACCAATTTTGGGTGTTGTGGGGGTGCTAATCATTCCCCAAACGTAATCGACCACAAATCCTTTTTTATTATTAAAAAGAACAAATTTTTGGTTAAACACAGAACAATTTATCTTTTAACTGGTGTTTTCTTAAAAACTCTTTCAAAAGATGATTTTTTAGGTATTCGACCTTCCTAACTCAAAAGGCCGATGGCGACTCCCAAAACATTTCAATAAAAACCATTTATTTATTCACATACTTTTCCGCCAAGGAAAATTTCGTGTCCGGGCGAAAACCGGTTACGACAGCTTGGCAACTCCGCTGGGGACCTTTGGTCAACATAAGTCAATTATATATTGTCTCTAATAATAGAATTTAAGAATTCAATTTTATTTAATTTATGATTCTTTTTATTTCTTTCAAGTTATTTTATACCCTCGTGTATTTATTTATATTTAATTTTTTTTAGATATTAATTTTTTGTGTGAAAATTTATCCTGACACACAACACTTGCATTGCATAACATAAACTTTATAATTGAGCTTTTCCCTTTTAAGTGGGAGTGAAAACGACGTCTTCATGAGAATTTATTCTCCATGTCAAACCTAACAGGTAGCTTTAGGGGTTCATATGCTCTATGTATTCCTGAGAATTTATTCTCCGTGTCAGGCATAGGGAAATGTGTCCCCTCGAATTGAACTCGATCCGCTTAAGTTTGTAATGAACCATGATTGAGGGTTTGGCAGCCCGAGGGGCACCAACAAGAACAATTCGAGTACCTTTACTCTTAGAATCGAAACCCTGCATATAATAAACCCTAGAAATTCACCCGATCTTAGACATTACTGACACTGTGTTCGTAGGTGTACACAAAGGAGAAATAAGTCCTAACTTTTGTTTTTTTATTTACTTTTCTATGCATGCGAACTAGTAATCTTGCGGTTAGGTTTATTTTTCCAAACAAAGTATGAAACTAGAAAGCATGAGGTTAGGATTTATATACCATGATAAATAAGAATCTTTTCTTTCTATTAATTGGTACTAACCATTTTTTTTCTTATTCTTATCCATTTTGTAAATACATTTTATTTTGCTCTAACTTGTTTATATTGATTTCTTTTGCATTGCATTGCATGATCATGGCATAACCAGAAGGTGTTGATTCGAAAGAGTGTTCATTAAATTGAAAAGTTTTCATAAATGGACAAAAAGTTTTACGATCAAGCAAAATATGACGCAACCAAGAAATGGCATCCTGAGGGAACTCTGAGGATAGAGGGGAGCTCTGCACACAAAGATCCTGTTAGATTGATACCAAAAGTAGTCCACCAAAATCCTGTTAGATTGATATCAAAAGTATTCCACAAAGATCCTGTTAGATTGGTACCAAAAGCATTTTATGGTAAGATTATCAATAGAAGCATTCAGAAGGAATGAAGTTTTTATGAAGCTCAAACACGTTTTTGGAAGGATGAAAACAAGAAATTAAGTAAAAAAGATGAGCATCATAGGTGAGGATTTCCAAAATATCAGTCAAGCCTTTCAAAATGCTGGCATAGGAAATACCCCAAAAGAGTGGATAACAGGGGTCACCAAACTGAAAAAGAGCTACAACATACATGAAGATCTTGTCAAAGAACTCCGTAACCATAAATATTACCTCACAAGGGAGAATGAGAAACATTGCCTACAACTCCGAGAGTTGACACATAATATGAAGGAAAATGTCATGGAAGAAGCTGTTGTCCAAACAAGCAATATTGCTCATAAACTGATAGACTTAGCTGACTTTACAAGGAATTGAAGGAGATTGAGAATTCAAATTTTGAGCAAGAAGGAAAACTAACTTGGCTTTAGAGAAGTTAGGAGTGAAGGTTATCCCTTATATGTAAAGTTTTGTTGAAGTTAGGAGTGAAATCTATCCCTATATGTAAAGTTTTGTTTGATGTACCGAAACTTTTGTGTACAATGAAGGCTGTTTTAAGGTGATCACTCTTGAATAACACCTCTTTCATACATGCATTTGTATTTTTCATCTTTGAATTATCATTATACATCCACATTTTTGCATTTGCATTTACATTTGCATCTTTACATAGTTACATTTATAGTTTCAATATTACATCATGCACTTGCAATTTTGTTAGTTTCAAACTATATTACCTACATTTAATCATGAAAATATGAGAATAATTCATTGAGAATTACATGACAGAATTTCTGAAATCAAATTGGAGCTAACTTGGTCTTCCTAAAGAAAGATAATAGCCATGAATGAGATTTTAGCAAGGGTTGGTAGAATCGAGAAACTGCAAGAGCAACTTATCAAGACTCAACAAGAGATGATTGATCGAGTAAAAAAGTTCCTGAGTGATTCAAATGAACAAATGGATCAAGCAAAAAAAATCCAAGATGATTCAAAAGAGAAAATGACAAAACTAATGGATATGGTGAATATTGTGATTCATGGAGAGAAACCCTTAGAGAATCATGTTGTAACAGATTCGAATGAGATTATGAATCTTAGTGGTATAGCCAATGCAATGGAAACAAATGACCAAGAACTTGTCAAGAAATGTAGAAATCCAATAAGGCTCCCAGAAAAGGCGATAGAGATCAAGTTGAAGCGAAGCATAGAAGAGGTTCAAAATCCATTGAAGGAAGCTAAGAAAAGCAAAAAGAAAGTGATACCTCCCATTCCAATTCCAATCTCATATTCAGACTTGTTACATTTTCTCTTTGAAAGTAGTCTTGTAACATCCATTCCTCCTAGAGATTATTCTTGGAATCCAGATTGGCATGATGTCAAACATTTATGCAACTATCCTTCTGTAGATTTCAGTCACTCTGCGGAAAATTATATAATTCTAAAATTAAATTCCAAGATCTTATAACAAAAGGGTTGTTATGTTTTGAATATGGGAAACCTAAGCTCCTCAAAAACTCAGAACTGGTCGAGAAAGAGAAATGTTTGAATTACTATCTGTCTCATGATGTTGGTCAAGAATCAAACATTCAAAGAAAACATTTTGGTCATCAGTCACCAGGTCTTCAAGAAAGCAAAGTAAACAATTGTAAGGAGACAGTGATGTCAAGGGAAATTATACCCAAGTTCCCTTCAATTTCGTGCAGCAAGTTATATCCTGAGTTACTCAAAGCCCAACTTATTACACCATGTCAGGCTAAGTCTTTATTGCCTCCTTACCTGAAATGGTATAATGAGAATGTCTTTTGTGAATATCATGTTGGAATCCGAGGACACTCCATCGAAAATTGCGGTAACTTCAAACGACGGGTTCAAGAGCTTTTGGTTTATGGAATCATAGAAGTAGATGTTAACAATCAGTCTATTTTGGTCAGACAATTGGGATTCCACCACCAAAATGAAGTTAATAGGATCAAGGCAAATGAAGATCATACAGCAGAAGATATTGAAAATAAAAAAGGCAAAACTAAATAAGGTGAAGTATGTATGGAAGATTTAACTCTCGATACTTCTCTGGTTCTAAAAAATGAGAAAGAGATAAGAAATAAAGAAAGGAAAGGAAAGGCAATTCGATATTGGCCCATAGGTCTAAGAAAAAATGGGGTAGATGTAACCCAATAGACACCTCAGACACATATATAAAATTTTCTGAAAACAAGTGAGACAGGGGGAAATTTAATCATTATGGCGAATACTACACCAACCATAGCTGTAATGAGCATTCAGAAATACAATAAAACTGTCATCACCAAGGAAAGTTATTCTGGATCTAAAATCGACCCCAATTTCCAGTCGGGGAAGAAAAAGATGATGATGGATACTACTCAGGAGGAAGAAGAGATTTACCTGAAAGTTTATCCAAAGTAGTTGACATAAGAAATGATAAAGAAATGGGGGGTAAATAAGGATGAAAATCCTGGGCCGAGTACACACCCAACATTCGAGGAATGATAGAGCAAGCTAAACAAAACAAGTGGAAGTTATTATATATCACTCTAGTACCTTTCTATTTTCAGCATCTTGTTTGTACATGTTTTTTGTTCCTTTCCCCACCTTTTGTGCAATAAATAAATTTGTGTTGTTTGTAAGGTTATGAGCATTTAATCAATTTTGCAATCTTGCAGTTCTTTGAATATCCACTAGATTATAAAACTCTTTAAATGATTAAAGTTATAATCTTTGACAAAATATCAGGATTGAAAACCAGAAAAACAAGGACCCTTGACCTTACCTTAGATGAAATATACCCAAACACTATCCTATTACAAATATGAGATAGCCTTCTCCTATTGAAAGGAATTACAAAAAGGCTTGGTATTTATATATAGGAGCGTACAATATGGGGCATCGTTGGTGTATTACATTACAAAACCGACTAGAGTATTTTTCTATTGATGACGTTCGATGATGAACATATTTTTTACAAATAGGTAAATCTAGTTTAAGTCAGTTGCTTGGGAATTGAACTCTAACAAAGAGATTTTTTCAGATTTCCACCAAAACCCCTAGACTATAACAGGTTCTCCTTAACAAGCTGGTGCCTTATACTCATATTATATTATATATACAATAAAGCTTGAGTTATCCCCCTAAAGCAATTGGTTAATAGCCCCAGCTTTATGGATAATATTCAGCTAACCTGTTATGCTTGAGTTGTCCCCCTAAAGCAATTGGTTAATTGCCCCGGCTTTATGGATAATATTCAGCTAGCTTGTTATACTATTATATGCAATAAAACTGTCCCTCTAGAGAAATTGGTTAATCACCCCGGCTTTATGGATAAGTTTTAACTAGCCTAATAAAGTTGGTTATATTATTATATACAATAAAGTTGAATTCAGCTAGCCAAAATGGTAAATGTTACTACATAAGGATGGACAAAGGGGGTTAAGGAACACCTGTTATAGTTAACCTCACACGAGCACTCAGAAACTTCACTTTTTAGATTGATATTTTCACACTGCTTCTACTAGAGTTTACAAAGCTTACACAAATGAAAAATTTCAGAGAATTGGAATAGAAGTATTCTAGTAATTGGTTATACAAGTTTTGTACGCATCCGGTTAAAATACCAAGTCTTTAAAGTGAGACGAGTGTCAAAGTTCACAAAGAGAGAGATAAGTGACATCTTAAATAGATGTAACCATAGAAAATAGGAAAGCCATCATGAAACCAAACCAAATCTTGATACTTGTCAAAGAACTATACTTCTCAAACATTAAAGAGCTATTAATGTATTTGATATTCTTTGAACCCATGCTTATGATTTAATTCTATTGTGAACCTTTAATGATCAGTACTTTACAAAATTCTTTCATTCTTCGATAAAGAAAATAATAAAAACATTTTCAAACAGGACAGTCTCAAATGAGGAAGGTCCTTGAAGTAAATTGTTGCATATTCTACTTCTATTGTAGAAAAAGAATATGCAAGGCCATAATGATGAAGCATTCTTAAAAGCAAGTGGTCCAAGAAGCCATAAAGTCTGGAGAATTGAACTTGTAATTATCTGCTGTGACATTATTAGCAACTCATCAAGAAAGATTATCCTATTTAAAAGGGACACTTATCTCATACTGATGGTGGTAAGCATTACCAGACAAATTACTTCCCTCAACTACCAATCCATGTCTCCTAACAGATTCTCAAATCACAGAGCCATAAGTCCCATTAGATGTATTATGAGAATGAACAAGTCCACCACCTGCACTCTGGTTATACTGTGATACTGGCTCAAGTTTTGATACATTATTGCTACCTCTTCCATGCCGATCATTTTCTTTGTCAGGATTATGTTCATTATGTGCTTCAGAAGATTACTGAACTTGAATTTGAGAACTTATAGGCACAAAATAAGATATTGGAATAGATTCTACACTTATAGACCTTTCATATTGGGTAACATTGGTTACAGGATTCCAAAAGTAGAGATAACCAGTTTTATCATCAACTAAACATTTCCATGGTTCGGGAAGAGTGAGATATGGCAGTGCGTATCTTGGAGAAACAGAAAAGGCAGTCGCTTTTGTAGCCATTGCAAGAAAAGGCACCAACAAAATTCTTAGAGTTCATCCCGATGATGTTTATTTCTTTCGGTAAGGTTATTACATGAGATACCACCGAAAATAAGGTCGAATCCGCCAAATCTACTCATCAATTTCTCCAACCGATCATCATTCAGTTCTTGCACATCTGCTTTCAAAGGTATATCGATCTAGTAGAGGGCAACTTCTTCACTACCGATCTCAGAGAAAAGAGACATGACATTGATACCCCTAGGGAATATGTCTCTTAAGACCGAAAGATGATAAATCATTGTGTCGACCTGGAATGGATTACTAAGAGATTTATACCACTCTGTTTGACTAGATCCCTCCAGATCCAAAAAATGGGCACTCATTCAGAGTAGCAAATATCTCAAACATTTCCGTCAGAATGATTAATCACTTCTTAAGTTTGTGACAACATGAAGTGAATTCCTTAAATTATTTGATAATACTACTGTTTAGTGACACCAGAATGAGAGTATTCAAGATTAACAGATTTGTTCACGAATAGAGCCACGGGTATCCTTAATGGGGCATTAGCAAAATTGGACATCGTGGGGATATTGAGATTCAAATCAAACAAACATCGAGAGTAAGCCTTACAATTTAGGATGTTTGGGCATTTTGAAGGCCTAATTCAAACAGAAATGGTCCATATTGGATATTTTGAAGGCTCACAGCAATATGAATATTTGGGCATTCTTGGATGCTCATGTCAGGAAGAAGTAATGTTTTTAACATCTGTATCAGCAAATGTTGGGGCATTTTAAGGCCCACTTCAGACAGATCCATATAGGGTATTTTGAAGGCACATCAGTATGAAAATGTGGGGCATTTTGAAAGCTCACATCAACAAAAAAAGCAAATGTTGGGGTATACTGAAAGCCCATTTCAATCATAATCAGGAATCTTGGTGCATTTTGAACATTTGTATTAGAAAATATTGGGGCATACTGAAGGCCCATATCACATGTGTCAAGATCATTGATTTGAACAAATATTTACTCAGCAAGTATGGTTTCAAATACCCAATCTTCTTAACCATGTGTCACATGACAGCGTGTTTTTTGTTAAGCTACATTAGGGTTGCATGGATAAAGATGTTCCCCATGCAGACCATTTGATCCAGGGTTCAGTTCCTCAAGATCTCGACTTTGAATTTGGTCTTTTGTGTGTCAGTGATGATTAGAAATATTTCTTTAAGGTTCCTGGCAGTTAGTTTCAATCATATTGTTGGGGCTACGAAGCTATTTTTCAAGATAGTTTTCGCTTACTTGGTGACATTGAAGAGAGAGGCTCGACTTACATACTTTACCCTTATTCCCATTATTACTGGGGTTATCATTGCCAGTCGGGGTGAACTGAGTTTTCATCCATTTGGTTTTATCATGTACGTTTCATCTACCGTAGTTAGAATTCCATGAACCTCCTTCTGTACATGGCTCCTACAACTGATGTGTTTCTACTTCCTACAACACTCATTATGGAAGAAAACATGATCGGTATCACACTTGCCCTTGTTTGAGATTATATCAAGAGCAGTTGGTATCTCTTATTCAATTTGGCACTAGCATATTTTGTGAATTTGACCAACTTTTTGGTCATGAAACACACCAGCATCCCATTTGTATTCTCACTGAGTTTTGTTCTAAAGTGGCCTTGTGGCATCATACAAAAGCTTTGAACAATATACAAAGAGCTTCAATTATTGAGAATATCTGGGCAGAAGCCACATGAAATGATGACTGTGTTGTCAAATGTTTTACGAACATCTGGGAAGAAGCTACAAGAAAGGATGAATATGTTGTCAAATGCTTTACAAACATCTGGGCAGAAGCTACAGGAAAGGATGAATGTGTTGTCAAATGATTTACGAACATCTGGGCAGAAGCCATAGGAAATAATGAATGTGTTGTCAAATGTTTTATGAACCAATGATTATGGTGTTGAACCAATGTTGCAGATCATATGGTGTTTTCATTTACAGATCTAAGATGAAGTTTGACTTCTTCAACCCAAAGGTTTGAAGTGATATATGATGAAAATTTCTATCCACAGAAGGGAGCTGGAATTTTAACAGCAATAAACTAGTGGAACCAACTATGATTGAACAATAGGATGTTGTTAAATATTTTGACAAGATATGGTTTGAATGATTTTGTTCGAGATCCAATTAGATGTGGAAACATGAAAGGAATTAGGATAAATCCTCTTTGTTATGTGTTTCAAGAGTCAAATTAGAATAGACACTACTCTCCTAATTAATCTTTGCTGAGTTGGGCATATCTACATCTACACTCTTCAAAGATGATAGATTCTCTCTTCCAATATGATAGATTCTCTTTTCAAAGATGAAAGCTTTATTGGATTTCTACACAAGTCCAGATGAAGAAAGTCGATGTTATCAAAGATAAAAATGAGGACATCAAGGTCATAATTCTGATTACAACCAGAGTTCCATAAATGAAACATTTATTCTGAGACTTTAATGAAACAAAGAGGACACAAAGATACAAGTTGATCAAATGGTTCTTCAGAAAAATAGCATAAGTTGCTACACTGATATCCAAAGGTAACCCTGGAAATAAATGATCAAGTGAAGGAAGACCGAGTTCACCACTTTGAAGTCAAATGAATATTTCTTCAACATTCATGCATTCATAAGAACATCATTTGCATAATAAACAATGCATTACATTGATACATTTGATTGCATTCAAATATGAATTTTTACAGATCTTTATATGAAAAAAGAAGATTCCTGATGGAAAATACCTTACAAAGGGAAGGTAGAATTCAAATCACATCAGGAGATGCAAACATCTGAAGAATACATGGTCGCAATCCATAAATAAAGCATTATTTTAAAATGGGGCATGTTACCCAATCAACAGGTTATTTTGAAAAATGAGAAAATGATTTCCAAAGTTTCTCATTTAATCTTTTCTGAAAATTAAATTGTTGAATAGTAAAAAAATGATTTCCAAAGTTTATTACTTAGTAAACGTTTTCCCACATCTGTAAGACCTTCAGTGCATGATGTTTTCAAAGCCTTCAGGTCATCCATAAGACATTCAGTGCATGATGTTTTCAAAGCCTTTGGGTAATCTGTAAGACCTTCAGTGCATGATGTTTTCAAAACCTTCGGGTCATCCATAAGACCTACAGTGCAGGATGTTTTCAAAGCCTTAGGGTCATCTGTAAGACCTTCAGTGCAGGATATTTTCAAAGCCTTCGGGTCATCTTTAAGACCTTCAGTACAGGATGTTTTCAAAACCTTCGGGTCATCCATAAGACCTACAGTGCAGGATGTTTTCAAAAAGCCTTCGGGTCATGTATAAGACCTATAGTGCAGGATGTCTTCTAAAAGCCTTTGGGTCATCCATAAGACCTATAGTGCATGATATTTTCAAAAAGCCTTCTGGTCATCCATAAGACCTACAGTGCAGGATGTTTTCAAAACGCCTTCGGGTCATCCATAAGACCTTCAGTGTCAGATGTTTTGAAATAACAATTTATCTCGCTTGAGAATATTTTTATTAAAACATTTCCAAAAGGAGTTCATAATATGAAGAACTCATCTGAAAAGGAAAAAAGGAGTTCATAATCTGAAGAACTCGTCTGAGGAGGAAAAAGGAGTTCATAATTTGAAGAACTCCTCTAAAGAGGAAAAAGGAGTTCATAATCTAAAGAACTCGTCTGAAGAGGAAGAAGGAGTTCATAATTTGAAGAACTCATCTGAAGAGGAAGAAGGAGTTCATAATCTGAAGAACTCGTCTGAAGAGGAAGAAGGAGATCATAATATGAAGAACTCGTCTGAAGAGGAAGAATGAGTTCATCGTCTGAAGATGAAGAATGAGTTCATAGTCTCAAGAACTCGTCTAAAGAGAAAGAAGGAGTTCATAGTCTGAAGAAATCATATGAAGAGGAAGAAGGAGTTCATAATCTGAAGAACTCATCTGAAGAGGAATAAGGAGTTCCTAGTCTGAATAACTTGTTTGAAGAGGAAGAAGAAGTTCATAGTCTGAGGAACTCGTCTGGAGATGATGGAGTTCATAGTCTGAAGAACTCGTCTGAAGAGGAAGAAGGAGTTCATAGTCTGAAGAACTCATATGAAGAGGAATAAGGAGTTCATAATCTGAAAAACTCATCTGAAGAGGAAGAAGTAGTTCATAGTCTAAAGAACTCGTCTGAAGAGGAATAAGAAATTCATAGTCTGAAGAGGAAAAAGGAGTTCATAATATGAAGAACTCGTCTGAAGAGGAAGAAGGAGTTCATAATCTAAAGAGGAAGAAGAAGTTCATAGTCTGAAGAACTTATTCAACATTTTGCTTGACTCTATCGCAGAAGGAGATAGAGCAGCATCAACATTTCCATAATGAGTTCGTAATAAGAAGAACTCGTCCAAAGGGAGAAAACTTTTAGCTCAGAAGTTTGAACAATTCAAGCTAAAAATGGTGCTTTATATCTTTTCTCCATTCTTGTTCCACAATAACGAGCAAATAGGGGCAACTGTAATCAACATTTTTACCTTAGCCTCTAACAGTTGCCAACTCTTCAACAACAACTGTCCCTCCACCACAGCAGTGTTCCAGTAGTTTTCATCACCTCACCAGCTGTCCCTCCACGCCGACAGCAACCCGTGGTTGCCCTTTTGTCCACGACATCGCGCCAACAGCAGCCACCCAGCTGGTTTCCTCTCTCGCCAGCAATGCAAGGTTCTAGATCAAACCAACACAAAAAAATTAGATTTTTATGTAATATGGGTTAATCTATAAAACCCAAGAGTATTGTAATCTTTTCGGAGGCCCTCATTCAAAAGAGAATGAGAAAAAATTGTAACAGAGGATTTTTTCCTCTATTTCTTCAAACCAAGCAATACACCAAGCAGTGAGTTTTTCCTTGAATTTTTTTATTTATTAGCAACATTCTAACCCAAAAAGAGAGAAGGAAGGGAGAGTTGTTTCCTTACATTTCATTTGGTTTCTCGCCGAGGTAGGGATTGTCGTCGTCGAAGCTCCCTCCATTCGAAATAGACGATATTTGGAGCGTGTTTGGCCATCAATTCGCGGTGACCGTTTGGGTTATGTGAGAAAAAAAAGATGACAGGGAAGGAGATGAGAAGAGTTTGATTCTGGGAGATAACAAATTAAAAGAGAAAAGAAGGAATGATATTTTGGTTTCACGTTACTAGAAAGAAATAAAGGGGAGAAGGGGTTTGTTTGTTTTAATTTTTGGGTAAATTACGCGTAAGGTCATTTGTTTCTGGAAGTTTCTTACTTTGTTCATTTATTTTAAAGGTCAATCTCCAAATTATCCCTTCAATTTTAGCGCCTTTTTTTGTTTTAGTCACCAGTTTAGGGGTTAATTATCTTAAGTCCTCAAAGTTGAGGAGTCTATTTATATCCTAGTCACTAATCTAGGGTCGAATTTCATAGAGCCCCTTAAACTTTACCTTATCTTTATATTTTAGTCACTTAAAATAGGGAAAATCATGAAATAATCCCTCTAATATAGGTGTATATTTACATTTTAATCCTCTAATTTTTTTTATTATTTTGAAATTAGCTGCTATACTTTTATTTTCTTTTATTTTGGTCACTATTTTTATTTATAATCTACTCACTATTTTTTTATTTTGATATATATGCTTTACGTTATTATATTTTAGTCATTTTAATTATATCTTTTAATCTTTTGAGCTATTTTATTTTGGGCCTTATATTATGATATATTTTATTTCAGTCCTTTAATTTCATTACTTTAATTTTTTATTTTTTTATTTTTGCTATACATTTTTCAATAATTTAATTGTAGTCTTTTAACTATTGCGCTTTATTTATTCATTTCATTTTAGTTACACACACACACATATATATATATATATATATATATATATACATACATGAAAAAATTATAAGTATTATTTGATTAATTTCACAAATTGATTAAATAATAATATTTATTTATTTTTAAATATTAAGAAAGGAGTTGTCTTAAAGTAACTAGATGTCATTTTCTGATATTTTAAAATAAATAAATTCTCTACTTATAATATATATATATATATATATATATATATATATATATATATATATATATATATATATATATACTTTAGTTTATTTTATTTTATTTTTTTCTAATATGATTTTCTTAGGAAAAATTATTATATTTTATTAAAATTTATTTATTTATTAATATTAAAGAAAGTGGTCGTCATAAAGTAACTAGATGTTCTTTTCTGATATTTTTAAATAAATAAATACCCTATTTATAAAACCCTAAGTACATATATTTACTTTAGTTTTATAAAAATTATTTTAATATATTTTTTTCTTAGAATTATCCGATTAAATTTGAAATAACAGGATTGTAAATTAAATTTATATTTGAGTTCTTAGATTTCTATTATTAGAGACAATTTATAATAGACATGGACCACTTTTGGGCATTGTGGGGGTGTTAATCATTCCCCAAAGGTAATCGACCACAAATCCCTTTTTATTATTAAAAAGAACGAATTTTTGGTTAAACGCAGACCGGTTTATCTTTTAACTGATGTTTTCTTAAAAACTCTTTTAAAAGATTATTTTTTAGGTATTCGACCTACCTAGCTCAAAAGGCCGATGGCGACTCCCAAAACATTTCAATAAAAACCATTTATTTATTCACATATTTTTCCGCCAAGGAAAAATTCGTGCCCGGGCAAAAACTGGTTACGACAAAGTTTGATAGAACTTTTCTTGTGATTTCCATATTTTGTTACTAAGTTTGATTGAACTTTGATCAAGATGTATGATCTGTATCCTTAACTCTTTACTTCTGTAAATAATTGAGAATAATTTTCAGTTCTAGAATATCCATGATTTAATTGATTTAGGGAAAAATACCTTTGTAAATTCTAAGAAATTTCTTTACTTCGTCTGTTTTCATATATATGTTCTCAAAGATTGATGTTTATTCGATCATTTAGAAATACTTATGCATCTTCTAAGATTGATTTCTATTTTGAACCAATATCTCAAAAATTACATTTAGGGCATGTGATTTGTATGGCAAGTCCCTACTTAGTGTAAATGAATTCATGTCCTGATTATCTCAAAGAATCTAACATGTTTTAGTGTTCAACCTTCTTTGACTCAGTATATGTACGAGGTTCAACTTTTGAAATCTTAGCTTTGAGGAAATTATCATTCTCATTGTTATTATTCAATGATTCCTTAATGGAATTACCTTTCGAGGCAACGATAAATCTCAAAACACCTTAGTTTATTTAGTTCTTGTTTTGATCCCAACCTAGCTAAATTAAGTATGAATTCTTCAGTGTTTTGTGTTACGTTATAGGTCAATATAATAATGATTCCAAGCTAGAAAAGTATTATCTCCCCGATATGCGTCGACGGAATATAATAATGATATTGTTTTGTGTTACCTAATTCTGATTTATCAGTTAACTCCTACATATTTCCTTGTTTCCGTAATTTGGTTTGAGTACTTGAAATGGTAAACATAAGTTTGTCATTCTTCGAAAAGCTTTTGGTAGCTCAAATTGATGTCCCTACTAGATCCATGAAATGAATAAAGACCTTTGAGAACTCTAGTAATGGCCAGTAGCATAAAGAGTTATTGTAGAACTCGTCTTGAAGTGCTTGACTTGATGAAAGGTCAAAGTTGCTCATCAAGTTTCATCAGATCTACTTCACTCTGTGTGGATTTCAATTTTTCAAAGCTAGTTGACTTGTATATCGAGGAAGTAACTAAACTTTAGGGTGTACCTAATTCTACTAACTCTAATCTATATCGATGATTTGTATCTTATATTTGAAAGTCTCTCTAAGAAGTTTTAAGAGAACAATGAATCTTTATACTGAATTCAAATTAAAGTTTCTTTCATTTGATTATGAAACTACTGCTCAGAGCTTGCACAACCGATTTAGAGGCAATAAGAGAGAAATCTCAACCTCTAATCAAGTTTCGTTTTCAAATGGCTTTGTTTGAAGTATTATATCCATATCATTGTTATATACCTCTCTACTAGTTTTAATTAAGAGAAAACCAGACGTCAGTCCTGAATCTCTATGGAACGCAAAAAAGAAATTTATTTAAGTCATGATTAGTTAAAAGTCACCTTTGATAAAAGAAAGCTCAGCTCTTGATGATAGATCTTATAGCTTATCGGTTATCTATCTCATATGAACTCAATCGAATCCAAAATTTATTTCCTGCATCTAAACTACACAAGTATAGTTTAGACCCTCCTCGTACATTTCACATATTCATGCTTTGTAAGAATCGCTCATATCTTTGTTCGGTGGTTCAACCTAAGTTGATAAAAGCCTATTAACATTTTAGCTCGATAATCATAAAACTTTAAAATAAGAATTTATTTTATTTAGAATGTGTGATATTTATATTTAGTCCTAACGTATAGAAAATTCGAGGACAATTTTTCTTTAAGGGGGAGAGAATTGCAACACCACTAAAATCAGTTTAGTAATTTGACTTCGTATAGAAAATTCGAGGACAATTTTTCTTTAAGGGGGAGAGAATTGCAACACCACTAAAATCAGTTTAGTAATTTGACTTTCAATAATCAGAAAGTTTTTTTTTTCTCTCTTTTGATATTCGAATCAAGCTTTTTTCAAATAAGTTTAAATTTACAATAAATTCTATATTTATTAGTTTAATATTGAAATTCTGTGGATAATGACCAAAATGAAAGAGATGTGAAATTGGTAGTTTTAAATGTCATTAAAGTTTGGAAGCCCTTTCCTTTGTATGTAAAAGATTAAGGACTAAGATCTTAATTTATCCAAATTTCCTCTAATGGTGAATCACTGTCCATGTGTCCTATAATTATGATTTTTGAGCCATTTTCTTAATTAGATAAAATGAAAATTTTGAACCAAATTGGTGTATAGTTCACGGTAAATGCATGGGAAAGAGGAAGATTGTAACACCCTAATCCTTAATATGTATTCGTACACGAGTTAGTGATGGTATATTAACCATATAAATATTTCCTATTTGAAAACTTGTAAAAATTTTGTTTCTTTTAAAATTAAAAATTAAATTCTTATCGCTAAAATCAGTTAAACGTGTAATATTAATACAAAATATGTTACCCTTCATTTCAAGTTATTTTTAAATAGTAACTAAGCAGTTCAATATTGTATCATTTCATAAATAAAACTGTCTAATTTAAAAATCATCTCTATCATAAATAAAATATAATTTAACAAACTACAATTCTTTTAAAACTACTAATTATACCTAATATCATCCATATTAATATAGTATTAAGTTATTACTAAAAACAATATCATATATAATTAACACATCAAAGCAAAAAAAACATATAATACGCATGCCAACTAGATAATATCATGAACATCAATAGATGTCTAACTGATATTGGATTTAGGTCGGATTTTCTCAAATATTGATGCTTGGTAAGCTCATTTCTCTTCAGACTTTTCATTTCCTTTATCTACGCATGAATCAATCGCACGCAAAGTATAAATTTAGTGAGACATATTCAAAATGAAGTAAGGTATTTCAATATAAAAATATCATAATAAACCAAAATGTGATACTTATTATATAAAAAGTAGAGAAATATATATAATCGACTTATTAAAGTCATCTCCATGTAAGATTGAATTGCAATTCAACTTTTCAAATTGATCAGATATGTACTTTTCTTTTAATTTTAAAAAACAACCCAATGTAAAATCAAAAGAACACATGGTACATGATTAATATAATCGAGTGTATTGTATGCAATATAACTGCCTTGCACATTTAGTGTCATGTGCATCAATTACACCATAGGTTCCTTATAATAGGTTTGTACATATAGTGCCCTTTAATACCAGTACAAGTACTATAGAACACAACAACATTATACCTATAACTAGGATACATCAAACTAGCATATTATATATGCAGACAATGTATCACGTATGTCATAAAATGTATCATGTCCTCACTGTAATGTACACTTGTGTACCAATACAAGATCAATAAATAACCACCCTATCTCATGGCATGTCAATTGTACCAACCAGTCTCAATATACATACAATGGGCTTTTTATTAAATTTATACCAATTCACATGTCATAGTATCATATATTGATGCATTGGGCGGTTCATACCCTAAAATCATTCATAAACCTTTTCTAGAAAACATTATGGAAAATATACAAGAATAGTTCAAACTTTAATTTTTCAATCACTTGAGGATGACTTGTCACAACTCATCCTCGTATCATATCTATAATAAATAAAATGCACTTACCTGATGCCTCACTAGCAAATCTTACTAATGATATACTTCACTCTTGTACTACTTCCATGATTTTAAGCTTGCTCGAATCTTGTTCAAGATCTACATAAAATCAATTTATAGATATATACATTCAAAGTACATGTTAGTACCTTCACTAACATGTTATACATATATTAGAATAAAAATTTCTAAAATACAATTAATGCATATTCGATTCTAATTTCATTTCATTCGATCAATGCTACTTTAACTCCTTTAAAATAACCTTTCAAGTCCCTAAAATAATCATCTTTACCAATAGTTCACAAAAGTTTTCAACATTCCACATTTAACAACTAATAAGTATTTCTTTAAAAATCATCCCATTATTTTTAATTTTATTCAAAATGGCCCTTTTCCATTTAACTTCAATTCAAGCTTCCAAAAGCATAAACACACATTCCAATATTCAATTCAAGCATAGTTCACCAACTTATGTATAATTTCCATTTAAATATCATAATATCCAAAATTTGTTATTTTATCCCCAATTTATACCAATCTTCCAAATTGATCCAATTTAACATTTTAACATCAAAATTAACATTCTAATATTCAATTCCATCACAGTACATCAATTTTCAACAATTACACTTTAATCCCCAATTTTTATAAAATATGTAAAAAGGTCCCTATACTTTCAAACACTTCCAAATTGGTCCAAATCACATTTTTAAAGCTTGTATAATCATTCAAACATCATTTCTAGGCCATAGGAATTTTTTTTCCATAATTCTCCCCTATTTTTCCTTCAGGTTCAAACCTAATAGGGAAAACTTCCATGATTTCCACTTTGATTTAAGCATGGATTCAACCTTCAAACATCATTTTCATGCTTCTAAAATAATTTACATATCGATTTAAATCCAAATTCAATAAGTCTCTACAAACCCTAACCATGGCCAAATTCAACATCATCGTTTCAACATGTTTTTAATCATCATACATGCTTGGAAACATCTTACTACATCACTAACATCAAAATCTGGCCTTAAATCATTAAATTTCAACTTACCCTTCATCCACCAATTTCATGAAATCAATTATCCAAGCATGAAAACCATGAAATATTTATACCGAAATGATAGAGAACTTGATGTAGATTAATTCTCTATTTAATGTCTTAATCCAAAAAACCTAACAAAATGGCTTAAAATGAAAAATAAATTTTTCCTTACCTTAGCTATGGAGGCCATGGTTTTGAGGAGGAAAATAGTTTATTTCTTTTGATTTTCTCATAAAAAATCTTTAACACTAGGCTTTAAACTAATTAAAATGAATATAAAATTCATTTTATAAAAAAGACATTTTTACCCTTAATGAATCATGATAATTACACCATGTCAATATAAAATAATATTTTATTAGCTTCTATCTTTACCCTTACACTTTTCAAAAAATTCCAATCTTGCCACTTTAATCCAACAATCTTGATTTAACATGGAAAATCAACTTAAATCCAACGATCCAGATTAAATTATACTAATTTAAAATATATAAAAGATATTATTAACCTTATACTATCATCCTTCAAAATTTCTTGAAAATTTGATTCGTTATGATTTTCGGACTTTATCTCTTCTTAACTTTTCATACAAATTTCAGATCAAAAATATGAAACCCACAAAAATTTCATTCTGGGGGTGAACTATTCATTTACAGGATAAAATTTATTATTGGGAAAACTACCACTTTGGTCTTTAAATATTTCCCTAGTTTACATTTTGGCTACTAAACTTTTAGAATTAACATTTTGGTCACTAGTCCATAATTTGGGATATTATAATTTTCTCCCTTTAGAAAATTCATCCTCTAATTTTCACTATATATCAGGCTGAAAAATGAGGAAACTACTTTTTCATGTCTTCTTCTCTTTCCTAGGTAGCTTCCACACCTTTAACAAGTGGGACCGTCTTGTTCCTTAGTTCTTTGACTCCATATTATACTCTCTTCATTGGTTCTTCCTCATATGTCAAGTCCGGTTAAATTTCAATCCTCTTGGGTAATAACATGTGAAGGATTTGATGGATACTTCTTAAGCATCGATACATGAAATACCTTATGAATCTTATCCATTTTCAGAGGTAAAGCTAGTTGATAAGCCACTGAACCAACTTTCTTCACAATTTCATATATACCAATGAATCTTGGAATTAATTTTCCTTTTCTTCCAAATTGTAGAACCCTTTTCCATGATAATTCTTTGAGAAATACTTTATCACTTACCTGATATTCAATTTCTTTTCTCTTTAATTCTGAATAACATTTCTATTGATTGGATGCTATCTTAAGATTGTCTAGAATAATCTTCACTTTTTTCCACTTAATTAATTAGATGAGGACGAATTATATCTCGTTCTTTCAATTTGCACCAATTCAATTGTGTCAAACATATTCTTCCAGATAAGGCTTCATATGGAGCCATTTTAATACTTGACATTTAGCTATTATTATAAGCAAATTCTGCTAAGGGTAAATACTTTTCCCATGAACCTTTAAATTCGATCACACACGCCCTTAGCATATTCTCTGGAATCTAAATGATTCGCTCTGATTGCCTAACCGTTTGAAGATGAAAAGTTATATTGAAATTATGTCTAGTACCCAAGGCTTTATGCAAAGACTTCCAAAATCTTGAAGTAAACCTTGGATCTCTGTCAGATACAATCGAGACTGGTACTCTATGTAATATCAAAATCTCCTTAATACACATCTCTGCATACTTATTCATAGAATAATCCATTCTAACTGGGATAAAGTGTGTTTACTTTGTCAATCTATCAACTATCACCCAGACTGAATCTTTCTTGTTGGGTTTCAATGGTAAACTTGTTACAAAATCTATTGTCACTCTTTCCCCATTTCCACCAAGGAATAAAATTGGCTGCAGCAGTCCAAAAGGTAGTTGATGCACCGCTTTTACTTCTTGACATGTCAAGCATTTAGAAACAAACTCAGTGATAGCTTTTTTCTCATGCCTAACCACCAATGTCAACTCTTTAAATCCATGTACATCTTATTTCCACCTGGAAGCGTCGTTAATGGATTATATTGTGCCTCATATATAAGTTTTATCTTTATCTCTTCATCATTTGTAATATAGACTCTGCCTCGATAATATAAACACTAATCATATTTAGCTTCAAAATCTTTGGTTTTTCCTGTTTCTAATTGTTCCATATTTAACATGAATTTTTTAATCTTTTTTTTATATCCTTTATTCAGTCCAACAAATTAGGCTTTAACATTAATTTTGTAATCAATTAACCATCTTCCCTTAAAGACAATTGCGTATCTAAAGCTCGCAGGGTAGAAAATGTCTTTCGACTAAGTGCATTAGCTATCACATTAGATTTTCCTGGATGGTAGTCGGTAACTACATCGTAATCTTTAAGGATTTCAATCCACCTTATTTGTCTCATATTCAACTCCTTTTGAGTCAGCTGATACTTTGAACTTTTTTGATCAGTATATATGTAGCACTGCTCACCATATAAGTAGTGGCACAATATCTTTAAAGCAAATACAACTACTGCCAACTTGAGATCATGTGTAGGATAATTCCTCTCCTGTGTTTTGAGCTATTTCGTAGCATAGGCTACCACTCTTCCTTCTTCCATCAATACACATCCTAACCTATTACGTGACGTATCAATATAAAACGCATAATCTTTATCATATTCAGGTTGCACTAACATCAGAACCTCTGTCAAGATCTTCTTTAGCGTATCAAAAATTTGTTGGCAGTTAGTTGTCCAAATAAAAGGCATATATTTCCTTACTATATTGGTTAGAGGGGAAGCAATTATCAAAAAATTCTTCACAAACCTTCGATGATATCCTACAAGTCCCAAGAAACTTCGAACCTCTAAAACATTATTTGGAGTTTTCCACTCCACTATAGCCTGCATTTTCTTGGGATGAACTCTTATTCCCTGAGCAAAAATCACATGACCAAGAAAATCATCCTCAGATAACCAGAACTCGCACTTTGATAGTTTAGCATATAGCTTTTTATCTTGAAATGTATATAAAATAGTACGAATATGGACATCATGATATTCCTTTGTATTTGAATAAACTAGGATTTCATCTATAAATACCAACACAAAATGGCTAAGATACGGTTAAAATACCCGATTCATTAGAACCATAAATGTTTTAGGGGCATTCGTCAAACCAAACGGAATTATCACAAACTTATAATGATTGTATATGGTCCTAAAAATGTTTTAGGAATATCATCTTCTTTGATCTTTAACTAATTACAAATCGATTGACGATCGATTTTGGGAATTATCTATGTGCCCTTTAGCTGATCAAAGAGATAATCAATCCTTGAAAGAGCAAACTTGTTCTTCATTAAAACCTTATTCAGCTAACAAAAATCTATGTATAATCGCATAAATATATTTTTCTTTTTCACGGATATCACTGGTGCACCCTAAGGTGACACACTCAACCTGATAAAACCCCTATGAAGCAATTCCTGTAATTATTCTTTTAACACTCTGAGCTCGGTCGGACCCATTCGATACAAGGCCATGGAAATGGGCATAGTATTTGGAAATACCTACATTTTAAATTATACCTTTCGATCTGAAGGTAAACATATAACTCATATGGAAATACATCTGGTTACTTTTGAATAGTCAAAATATCATCCAACCTAACCTATAATGCCTGAGTATCCATCACATTAGCCAATAAAGCTTGGCAACCTTGCAACAACAATTTATTGGCAGATACCGCTGATATCACATTAGACATTGGATTTTCTCTTTCTCCAACTACAATTATCTTTGCACCATCTGAGTTCCTCAAAATTAATCGCTTCGATTGACAATTTAACGTGGCATGATATGGGGATAGCCAATTAATACCCAAAATTATCCTATACTCTTCAAAAGGTAGTTCATCAAGTTTGATGCAAACTCAATGCGTTGAATATTTATCGGATAATTTCTACATATCCTATTTACTTTTGCACTCTGTCCTAAAAGGTTAGTCGCAATGATCTTCGGGTCATCTTGATCCTCATCAGTTTTGATGTTGTAAACCCTGACTACTAGGTGCAACTCTGGTTGTGAAGTAGATTTTGATGCTCTTTTTGTCTGTCCGCACCTCTGCCTCTATGATGTTGAAGATCTCTCAGTTTGGACTGCCCTCCAGTTGGCAAAGGACAATATCACCTGAAATGACTAGTCTATCCACTTGGAAGCATGCTCCAGAGATAAATTGACAAACTCTTGAATGTGATTTACCACAAGTCTCACATAATCAGAACTCTGTCTGAGATGTCTGCTGGAACCAACTACAACTTTATGATGCTGATTCGATCTTCCAATATTGGAGCCATTACGATTTGATACACCAAACTCAGTTCCGTGATGATGTCTGGAAGTGGAACCTCTACCTATTTTAGACTAAAATGAAGCTGATGATGTTCTCGATCTCTTTGCTGTATAAACTCTTTGATCAGTAAAGCTTTCTTTATGAGCTCATTCCAAAGCTTTAGCTATGTTTACAATCTATTGGAATGTAGCCCGATTCAATGCCAACATAAACTCCTTTAGCCTCGGACATAAGCCCTCGATAACCAATCACAACAGTATTTTTCACTATGAATTAATTCTAAAGCAAATCGACTCAATTTATTGAATTCAAACTCGTACTAACAGATTTTTTGTTTGCATTGTGTCAAATTAAAGAACTTCTTCTTCATTTTCCCAATAAACTGATCTGCGATGTATTTATTCTTGAATTCCTCTAGGAAGAACTATAAAGTAACTTGTTCTGAAGGGACTCGCATTGTCGTATATCCAAATTCTTTTGATTTGAGCAGTTGAAACTATCGAGCATAATCTTCACATTATTAAGCCAATGATCTGCAGTTACTGGACCCTCATAAGCTTCTCCCTTAAACTCAAGAGCTCCCAATATTTTTAAGTCTTTAAGAATCGATACTCGAGGAACTGGAGGAGCAAGTAGAGTAGGAGGCGGATCATATCGTGCCAATGTAGCATCTAATGCTTGGAGAAATGTTCCCTGATTTGACACAAGCTTTCTATGATGTGCCGATGGTCCTCGTTGTTCTGATTGAGCAGGAGGGTTATTATTAACCTCATCACTCCCGCTATTGGATCCTTCCGGAACCTTCTAATTGGTCACACGATGCAAACCCTCGATATTTAAAATCTAAAACAACCATAATTTCACATATACATTAGTAAGGAGCACCATCTATAATCAAATCACATAACCATACCAGATTGGTAACATTGACATCCTAGTGACATGTACAACTTTTCACCAAATTTCTTTAGTTTAGATCGAGAATAGGATAAACCTGCAACTCTGATCCCAATAAATATAACACCATAATCCCGTATACTTACTTAAATACGAGTTAGAGATTTACATTAACCATATAAACATTTCCTATTTGAAAACATATAAAAAAAATTTGTTTCTTTTAAAATTTCAGATTAAATTTTTATTGCTAAAATCTGTTAATCGTGTAATATCAATACAAAATATTTTAACCTCCATTTTAAATTCTATTTCAAGCAATAACTAGGCAAATCAATATTAAGTTCTATTTCAAGCAATAACTAGGCAAATCAATATTGTATCATATCATAAATAAAACTGCCTAATTTAAAAATCATCTCGATAATAAATAAAATATAATATAATAAGCTATTATTCTTTTAAAACTACTAATTATTCCTAGTATCATCCATATTAATATAATATTAAGTTATTACTACAAACAATATCATATATCTATATAACTAACACATCAGAGCCAACAAAAGATATAATATATGTGTCAACTAGATAATATCAAGATCATCAATAGATGTCTTACTGATACTAGATTTATGACGGATTTTCCCAAAAAAACAATGGTTGCTAAACTCCTTACTCCTTATCTTTTTTATTTCCTTTACCTACGCGTGAAACAATCATATGCTAAGTATAAACTTAGTGAGGCATATACAAAATAAAGTAAAGCATTTCAATATAATATATCATCATAAACCTACGATACTTATCATATAAAAATATAGAAATATATATAATCAACTTATTAAAGTCATCTCCATGTAAAAGTGACATGTAATTCAACTTTTCATATTAATCATATATGTACTTTTCATTTCATTTTAAAACACAACCCAATGTAAAATCAATGAGAACACATGGTACGTGAGTAATATAACCTAGTGTATTGTATGCAATATAACTTCCTTGCACATTTAGTTTCATGTGAATCAATTACACCATAGGTGGCATATAACCAGTTTGCACATATAGTGCCCTTTTATACCAATACATGTACTGTAGAATATGACAACATTGCACCAATTATCCTGATACATCGCAATAGCATATTATATGTGCAAAAAACATATCATATATGTTTCATAAAATGTATCATGTCCTCACTGTAATGTACACTTGTGTACCAATATAAGATCAATCAATAACCATCATATCTCATGGCATACCAATTGTACCAACTAGTCTCAATATACATACAATGGGGTTTTTAATAAATTTATACCAGTTCACATGTCATAGTATCATATTTTGATGCATTGGGCGGTTCATACCCTAAAATCATTCATAAACCATTTCTAGAAAACATTATGGAAAATATGCCATAGTAATTCAACTTTAATTTTTCAATCACTTGAGGTTGTCTCGTCGCAACTCATCCTTGTATCATATATATAATAAATAAAATGCACTCACATGGTGCCTCACTAGAAAATCTTACTAATGATATTCTTTACTCTTATACTACATCGATTTTAAGCTTGATCGAATCTAGGTCACGATATACATAAAATAAATTTACATAAATACAAATTCAAAGTACATGTTAGTACCTTCACTAACATGTTAGACGTATATTAGAATAAAAATTGCTAGAATACAACTAAAGCATATTCAATTCTAATTTCATTTCACTTGATCAATGCTACTTTAACTCCTTTAAAATAACCTTTTAAGTCCCTAAAATAATCATCCTCACCAATAGCTCACAAAACATTTAAACATTACAAATTTAACCACTAATAATCATTTCTTTAAAAATCATCCCAATATTTTTAATTTCATTCAAAATGGTCCCTTACTATTTAACTTCAATTCAAGCTTCCAAAAGTATAAATACACATTCAAATGTTTAATTCAAGCATAGTTCATTAACTTATGCTTAATTTCCATTTAAATCTCATAATATACAAAAATTATGATTTGATCCCCAACTTTTACCAATCTTCCAAATTATTCCAATTCAACATTCTAACATCAAAATTAACATTCTAATATCAATTCCCGCATAGTACATCAATTTTTGGACAATCTCACTTTAATCCCCAATTTTCACAAAATATATGAAAATGTACCTATACTTTCAAAAACTTCCACATTAGTCCAAATCACACTTTAAAGCCTGTAGAATCATTCAAACATCATTTATAGGTCTTAGGAAATTCTTCCCTAATTTTCCACTATTTTTCTTTCATGGCCAAACCTAATAGGGTAAATTTCCATGATTTCTACTATGATTTAAGCATGAATTCAAGCATCAAACATTATTTCCATGCTTCTACAATCATTTCCATATCAATTTAAATCCAAATTCAACAATTCTCTATAAACCCTTACAATGTTCAAGTTCAATATCATTGTTTCTACATGTTTGTAATCATCATACATTCTTGGAAACAACTTTGCTACATCACTAACATCAAAATCCAACCTTAAATCATTAAATTTCAACTTCTCCTTCATCCACCAGTTTCATGAAATCAATGATCCAAGCATGAAAACCATGAAATATTTACACCAAATGATAGAGAATTTGATGTATATTAATTTTCTATTTCATGTCTTAATCCAAAAACTTAACAAAATGGCTTAAAAATGAAAAATAAAATTTTCCTTACCTTAGCTATGGATGTTATGTTTTTGAACAAGAAGATGGTTGATTTACTTGATTTTTCTCATAAAAATCTTTAACACTTAGCTTTAAACTAATTAAAATTAATATAAAATTCATTTTTTTGCAAAAATACCTTTTTACCCTTAATGAATCATGATAATTACACCATGCCATTATCATGAAATCATTCCCTACATCATCATTTCAACATAAAATAATATTTTATTAGGTTCCATCTTTACCCTTGCACTTTTCTAAAATTTCCAATCTTACCACTTTAATCCAACAAAATTGATTTAACATGGAAAATCAACTTAAATCTGATGATCCATTTTAAATTCTTATAATTTAAAATATGAAAATTATATTATTAACCTTATACTATTATCCTTCAAAATTTCTTGAAAATCTAATTCAATCATATTATCCGAATTTTTATCAAATGTTATCGCTTTATAGCTTCTTATACAAATTCCTGATCAAAAATCTAAAACCCATGAAAACTTCATTCTTGGGGGTGAACTATTCATTTACATGATAAAATTTCTTCGTAGGGAAATTACAACTCTGGTTTCTAAATTTTCACCAAGTTTACACTTTAGCCACTAAATTTTCAAATTTTACATTTTGGTTACTAGTCCAAAATTTTTGAAATTACAAAGTGGAACCCATCTTTAACCTAGTTCCTTTTCACCATTTACAAACCATCTTCAAGCATTCTTATATTTAAAACTAAATTCCTTCTCATCTTGCCATTGAATTTAAAATTCAAGTACTTATTTGGTAAGCCCATAATCTTAGCTTTCTTTTGTTATTAATGTCTTTAAGTTTTGAACATATGTGTTCTTGGCCCATAAACCCTAACTTAAAGTGGTTTATGTAATTAGAGATCCAAAGTTGTTATAAAATTGATTATAAGCTTCATGGCATTTTTTCCTTTGAAACATCAAAGCCTAATACCTTAAAGATTAAGGTTTTATGTTTATTTGTAAAATAATATATTGTGTTATCAATTTGTGATTGTTAAATTGTATATTCGATTGGGTTAATTACCCCATTCATACATGAACTAACCCGATTCTCTGTTTCATATATAAAGTTTAAAATTTCTCTATTAACTACGTAATGTTTTCTGCCGTTAACGGATATACCCATTTCCATCACGGAAGATGACGTGGAACCCTCTGACCCATAAAATTTGAACACGTGGCGGAAAGAAATAATTTTTAAAGTTTTTTTCCCGAAATTTTTTTATCTAGTTGGCTCTTAATGTCCACGTGGGTTCAACGGTTAGAAACCTATATTTGCAAAGGGTTGTCTTCAAAAAATCGAGGATTACAAATATCAATCTTTCGAATCAATTCAAGGGTTTTTTTCCATAATTTTAGTTAAACTCGTGTTCGTTTGGATTTCATTTGGGTTTTCTTTGGATTATTTTCAATTTGTTTTGGTTAATTTGACGAATTTGTTTCTAGGGTTCTTCGTTTGGGTAATTTTACAATTTTGTTTGCAAAGGGAGTTCTTCATTTGTGTATTTTCAGGATTTGTTTTTAGAGTTCCTTTCGATTTCGTATGAATTGTTGCTTATTTCGTTTTAAATTTTTTTCATCATATTTTTCTTAAAGGATGTCATCATATTCATCAAACTCAAAGGGAAGAATATGTCGAGAATTTGTATACGATTGTGGGAAGAAAGTTGTAATTTGTACATCCATAAAGAATTAAGCAAAGACAAGCGATGCTTCGGTTGCCCAAATTGGTTCGAGGTTAGTTCATGTACAAGTTAATTCTTTTGAGTTTATGAAATGTGATGCAAATTGGTTAGTTATGAAATGCTTCACCATTCTTCGGTTGCCTAAATTGGTTCGAGGTTAGTTCATGTACATGTTAATTTTTTTGAGTTTATGAAATGTGATGCATATTGGTTAGTTATGAAATGCTTCACCGTGATTTGTTTTTTTTTTGTTTTAACTGGACTTTATGAAATGTGATGCAGGACAATGGATGTAACTTCTTTTGTTGAATTGATGAACATGTTGGAGATAAAAATGATAGGGACATTCTTCTCGAAGTTATGAAATAAAATAACATGTTGTTAAGATAGAATCGAGAGTTGAAGGTTGCTCAAGTATTACTAAAATGCAAAAGAGATTGTTGTGTAAGTGATGGTTCAAAATTGTTGGAAGTGGAAGAGAACTTGATGAAGGCCAAGTATGAAGCATTTGTGCTCAAGCTTGTGATATTATTGTTTATGTTTTTTCGTTTTCTGTTCTCCATGAGTATTTGATAGATTATAATTGGTTTAGGGTTTAAGGTTTGTTCATGGTGTACTTTTTATGTAGTTGTTAATCTTAAGCTTGTTTTAGTTGTATGAGGTTGGTGTACTTGAACAATTGAAATGTTAATGAAATGTTACTTTTTATACTCTATTGAACATTTACAGTACCAAATATGTTAACCTTCATTTAAATGTAGAGTTATATAAAGTTGACCAAAATTTTCATTCAAAATTAACAAAATATATAAAGTTACCATATTTCCATTCAATAATTAACAAAATACATAAAGTTTAACTAAATTTAAGTTGTACAAAATATGATAAAAGGCAATTCATTTAGTAGTTCCTTAACAGAGTTTAACACAAAATGCAAAGGGATAATCCATCTACTTCTATAGTGTTGTTGCATGTGGTGGTGATGTCTATTGTGTTGTTGCCTATTGTGCTACTGCCTCTTGTGTTGGTGCCTCTTCTGTTGGTGTCTGTTGTGTTGCTTTTTTCTGTTGAGGTTGTTGTTTACTAGGACATATCCTTGAGTTATGTCCCTGTTTGAAACATAGTTGACACCTTTGTTTGACTCATCTTTTAGACAATCTTGTTCTACAACTAATTTCTCATTGTTCTTGCCTTCTCTTCTTTTTCAGTCTCCTAGACATTTATTCTTAATGGGTGGTTTTAGAGGGCCCAGATTTGTCCTCGGCCAGAACTTATCACTAGGTAATGCAGGGAGGACACAACTATAAAGATGCTCATTAACTGCTTTCTTGTATAAATGAAACACATAATCCTCAATTGACTCATTTCAAAACAAAATGACATTATATAGTATAAGGGCAAGGTATACCAGTTAAATCCCATGCCCTACAGGAACATCTTCTTCCATTCATGTTAACAACATAAGTATCTTCCCCCCACACTACTTTATACCCATCAAAATCATTCCGAGTAACATGATAGTAAGAACTCAACTCCTTATTGGCTTGAACTTTTCCCATTATTTTAGGCCCAAACATTGATTTCCAAGACAAAGTTTTTTTCCTATTTTCCTCAATCCTATTCTTTACATAGTGCCTAATGTACTCAAGAATGGATATTGTGGACATGATCCTTGATTATAGAATAGAAACATTAAATGCATCAACATTATTATTATCAATTACATCACTATGAGAAGTTGTTTTAAAAAACAACCCTTACACCAGTGTACTGGGTCTTTAGTAACAAATCCTATAAACCTTTACTTTGCAACTCACTCAATCTAGATGCATGATGATATAAATCACCTTCATTGGTTCTCTTGCAACAAGTCCAAAATAACTTTTCTAACCCACTACCCTTGTGATTTTTTTTCCATGAAGCATGGAAGTGTCTTGCACCAAAACGATGCTCCACATCTAGTAAAACTATACTGATTTCTTCAGTTAAACCCTATATTCAAATAATAAAATTATAGTTAGAGGTTAGATAATTTAGAAAATGTTAATGATTTACATAAGACAAAGTTTTGCATTACTTACCTTTTGCATATCACTCATTATAGTGAACCCTGAACCATCACCTAAATAGAGATCAGACTGTATGTTCTCCAAAAAAAATTTCCAGGACTGCCTTGACTCCACTTCGACAATAGCCCAAGTTATTAGAAAATATAGTTATTTGCATCTCTTCTAACAGTTTCCAGTAATTCTTCATTAAAAACACCTTTCAAAAAGCAATCACCTAAGTTGATAATTAGCCTACAATAGCTTCTGAAGCCCTATTTGGTTGCACCAAAGCAGATATAGATCTTTCTGAACAACTTAGGGTGATTAGGACTAGCTCTTACAACCATTAGATCTACATTACAATTTGGGTCAGCTTGCCTTAAAGCTGCAACATAGTCAAACAACCTATCAAACTCATATGTAACCCTCCCGTTAATCTCATCCTTTTCCCACATCCTTTCTTTACTACATAAATTGATAGGGACATCTACAGGTAACTCTTCTTTGGCCAAACGTTACATCTCTTGCAAAGTTAACTTTGGTATGATCTTCAATTTTTTTAAAAAGTGTTTACCTATAAACTTGTAGTTTTCCTTTGAGTTTTTGTAGGTTATTGAACAATCATGTTGACTTATTAGTTTTTTAATATTAAAAAACCCATCACTACTGTGAACAGAGGCATAAATCTCTCATTTACATCATTCGTCCTTGCATTTTGCACTGACCTTGTCTCTCTCATTTCTCACTAACTTATAATCAAACCTTTTGGAAACAACATAATTAACTAAAGCATCTTTGAACTTTCTTGTACTAGAAAAATCAACCCAGTAACTAAATTAGGGATTGAAAAAGAATGGTCATAAAATACCTTGTTATTTTCCTTGTAAACAACTTATGCATCTTTCTCACTTTCATAACTTCCAACATCTGATGAATTAATATAACTTGTGTCTTCTCCACTTTTAGAATCCCTATATTCCTTATTATCCTTATCGCTCTTTATATTTGAGGCTTTACCATTTGCAACATCTTCAAAAATGGGCTCCACATGCACATCATCACTTGACAGCTTCTTACTATTTTACTTTTTATAGAACTTAATACACTCTTCCCATATTCCCCTAATTTTATCATCATCAGATTCATAACCATTTTTGTTTGCAAAAGTAAAACCTAAACCATCAGCAGCAGCAGAGCTATCACTCTCACTGTCAGCCTTACCCTTATCACCCTCACCCTTATTGTTAGACTTCTCAGCCTCACCCTCAACACCTTCACCCTCGATTTTAGACTTCCCAACCTCACCCTGAGCACCCTCAGTCTCACTTTTCAATTTCTCAACCTCTTTCTCAAGCTGAGTCTTATATTCTGGCTCAAACTTTACTTCACTTAATATTTTTTCATTCGACATGTAGGCCCCATCATCATTTTTGTCTCACCTACACAACTATTAGGTCCACCAGAATTATGACATGTACCACCAATATGTGACTCAAACAACATCTCAATGGGTAGACTTAATTGGTCTTCATCAACATATTATGGGATATCCACTTCATACTCAACATACACGTGCAATACCCCTTTCATACTACGTAATATCATAGTCTTAAAAGATGCATCATCATAAAAAACTATAGCCCTATCCTTTAAAGTTTCTCCTGGTATCAAATATCTAAACCACTTTACTCCTCTATAACTAGCCTTATGTACCAAGTCAATTAACTTAAAATAACTTAATAAATCCCTGTCAATTTCCCACTCAACCTCATCTCTACAAAAATATTTCAAATTTCGGTTCTTAACAAACTTGCCACCCATGTGCATAACAATTATTGTTTTGTCTACACTCATTTTGCAATTGAATCCTAACATATACAAGAACAAATTTAACTCAACATTATATTCAAAATTTTAAGCATTTCTATTTGTAAAGATGAAGAATGCATAAAATAAACAAAAATGTTGCATCTCTTTCAAAATAATCTCCATAATTCACTCACTTTCCCCAAATCTCCACTAAACTCGAATCTCTAAAAGCAACAGTAGTCGCTCTTTAAAATAAATCAAACAGAAAAAGAAAATTATAAAAAATTAAACCCTTTTAAAATCCAATAACCTCAAACCCCTGTTCAAAATTGAATAACAAAGAACCTAAACCCTAAAAAACAAATGCATTATTATAATTAAGATAAGGGTACTTACCTCAAATCAGATATGAATACAAAGAAGATTAAACCCTTTTTCAGATTTCAAAATTTCCTAAGATGCAAAATCGATTAACAACCTAACCTTGTTGTCACGTACAAACCCAAACACTGATTGTTTAAAACCACAGTAAAGTCAAAGTCGAAGTGGGTATTCGTGTAGAAACATTAGTTCGCACACTTCTCTCTGATGTACAACCTTCTTCTCCGATGAACAGAGGTGTAAAATGAAATCGGTTTAATCCATGTGGGAATGAGGCATTTTAAATTCAAATGGGTTCCCTCTGACCATTTAACCCACGTGGAAATTAGGAGCCAACTAGGTAAAAAAAATTTGGGAAAAAACTTTAAAAATTAATTTTTCCACCACGTGTCTGAATTTTATGGGTCGGAGGGTACGCCATCTTCCGTGATAAAAATGGGTATACCCGTTAACGGCAGAAAACATTATGTAGTTAATAGACAATTTTTAAACTTTATGTATGAAACTGAGAATCAGGTATAGTTCATGTATGAATGGGGTAATTAACCCTATTCGATTCTATGTTAGACATATATTTAGTTGTGCGGACTCCTAATAGGAGAGGATAATCAAGCTTGCAAGATTTGTATGGTGATTCAAAGGTTTGGCGAGGGTAGTTTCATGATTAATATTGCAATGAAATCTTGATAAATTTCTACGATTTCATCATGTGCATTCATGTTTGTTATTGAACTCAATTAGAGCAATGGAAGATAAAGTATAACGTTAACGTAAGTTCTTTGGAACTAGGAATCATTTATGTTATGTGACATGCTAAGTCCATATAATCATCTTTGTAAGTTATGTTGGAATTTGAAAGTACGCAATGACATGAGAACGAGCTAAGGCTAAACTATGTTACTTTGTAAGCCAAGATAAGTTTCATATGTGACAAGTTAAAATGAATACACCCTTGGATGTTAAGTTAGTTTGGATACAATTGGCATGTCATATAGTCCATTGTGCTCATGATTAGGGTTTAGATTGAACTCCTTATTTGGTGACAATAGGAGGGATGTTGAGTTAGCTTGGATATATTGGTATGTCATTGACGACGGTTTGGATGGATAAACCATTCTCTATTAATTAGCATTTGATTGGAGATTCATATATTCTTATTTACTTACTCCAATGGACTAAAAAGAAATAATTAAAATATTTTATGTGGAAAGAAAAGTTCATACATATTTTGATATGATTACTTGTTATACTTAGTTTTGTGTGTAAGCAAAGTATATGGTTATAGGCCTTTGTCCATTAAAATATCAAAGTTTTTCATATTTCATCTTGCTGGCATATTGTTCTTAATATGTATAATGGTTACCTCACTAAGTTTTATGCTTATTTTTTGTATTAAACGACTCTACAGGTTTTGGAATTCATAGATCGTGCGAGATTGTATTTAGGATGTTGTAAGTCACCTCCAAAGTAATTCAATATAATTTTATGTTTAACTAAAGTCCTAGATGGTGGAATGTGTCTTGTTGTGTAATTAATAATTAGCTAAGGTTATATGTTAATTAGTTTAATTTTGAAAGTCTTGTTTTGATTACATATGCTTGTATTGGTTATGATGGAGTCCTTCAAGTGCTTGTTGTTGAAAGATAAGTTCTTTCAAGCATGCCATGAAGCCGTATATGTGTAATTATTTCATATTGCATGATTTATGCCTTTCGATAAATTAAGTTGCATGAAAGATTGATAGCATGTTAGATGTATGGATAAGATAATTGTTATGGATGTTTGAAATACAAGGTCTAATTAGTTTAATGTGAAATGTTTTCATGTGGTTTGAGTGTTGAATATGAGTAAAGCTAAACGAGGATTATAAATTTATCATGTGTAATATGTTCCTAGGTATGAAATCATGTTCATATTTATATGTTGGTGATAAGTTGATATGAACATATAGAGGAATGTCATTGATTCTAGGTTGGTTGATAAAAATATATTAATTCAATTATTATATACTTTGAATTGATATGTAAGGTTTCTTGTTTATTAAGTAAATAGATGAGGTTTCTTAGGGCATGAAATATGAAATGTTGAGTTTCAAAACTTCTAGGAAAGTCCAAACTTTTAGGGAAAGTTTCTAAACTTCTAGGAAAGTTCCTGAACTTTTCATTCCATTAACTTTTGGAGTTTAGAAACTTTTATGACAGTTTCGAAACTATAAGACTGAGTTTCAAAATTTTCACTCTTGTTTCAGAATTTAATGATTAAAATCTTAAATTTACTTTTTAGCCCTCGTATTGATGCTAATTTGTTAATTGGTTCCTATTCATGATTATTAAGCAATAAAAATGAACTTTAAGGTCTTATACAATAGAAATAATATGTTTAATGTATGAACTATCCATTTAGTGAAAAGAATAAGAACTGTAAAGTGATATTTAGGATAAATCCTTAATTTTTGAATAATTACAAATTTAGTCCTTTAACTTTTAAATTGTTACAAACTAGTTTTATATCTTTTCTTAGGGCTATTATTGGATTAATAAGATTAATTAGGTATAAGAATAACTTGGTTATATACTTTTGTAGTACGATTTTGGTTATAAGTACCGATTTTAAATTAATTTCTAAGGAAGTCCCCAATGATTTCATATTAGATATCATGTGTTATGCAAGTAGTAATCTGCATGTTTTAAGTTATATTTGTCTAATTATAATCCTGAAATTTTTTATATGCTTAAAATTTTAATTTGTTTATTTATGGTTAATTACACTAAGATCCTTAAACTTTTGAAATGTTTCAGTTCGGTCCTTAAGTAGGATGTTGCTTTAATAATGGTTAATGATTATGGTAATTATTAGATGAATCATGAGTTGAATATATATGTATACATATATGTCTATAAATAAGTGTATGTTCAAGGAATTATCCTTTTGATTAATAACAATTACATATAAATTCTTGAATATTAAATATATTCAAAATGATCCCTACATGTGAAGTTAAGTTATGAATTTCTAATATTTTAACAACGGTAATGATCTAATTATTTATTTTTGTTAATCATACTCTTAGGTTATCCAATTAAGTTTCAGGTGGTATGTTCATAAACATATGACTTCTTATATCCACATATAGGTCTTCTGACGTCTAAAAATTTGTAAAATAGTCTCAGAGTGTGGACTTGAGGTAAGATGTGTTAATGATTGATCCAAAGTGTCAATTTTGATTCTGTCTTAATTTTTAAAAACACAAAAAAGATTTATATAACTTCAAAGTTTTAAATTGGATATTATAAAATTATTTATGAATAAGTTCTTAAACCTTTAGAAAATTACAATGCGGTACCTAAGCAAGAAAATTAATTTGTGATTTGACTAAAAAATGGAAAATACGATGATATGATTTGAATTGGATGCTTGATTTTGTTTCGATGATTGAAATGATATTATGTAGGTGTTTTGATTATATCCTTTCAGTTTAATTTCTGTTAACATCTCTGGTCCGGTTTCCATTTGGACCGGGTGTAGGATGTTACATTCACTTTAAATCTTAAAGACTATCGGATAACAGCATTCAACCTGATGGTGGAGGGAGGTTGGAGTTTGAGAAAGTGAGAAAAGGGTCCAAAACTTTATTGAACCTGAAATTTAAGCTCCCATGTTAGAGTATTTATAGGGAACAACATCATAGAGTAAACTCTATTGTTTGAACAAGAACATTCAAAGGAAACTCTGCTTTAACTAGATGCTTCAAACCAATAACGTAGAAAATATTGTGAGGCAATCTAGTCATTTAAACCAGATTCTCACAATCGCATCCTTTGAATTCAATTTGCTGGAAAAGATTGCGAATGTGATGGCTTTCGGGAGAGGCTATATCTTGATTCTTCTTCCCACATGTGAGGGAACACTCTAGACCTGACTTCACTTCATGCATAGGGGTTGCTGCTCTTTAACCGGCTTTGAGTGGAAAACGACCGCACGTTAATCAACAACTACTCTTCCTTTCATCGCAGTGGGACAGCACAGGATTCTCCAGTGTCTAGCTATAAAGAAAGTTGGCATTGCAGAAGAGCATCCATGAGGTAGTTACAGTGGAGGTACACTCTATGTAAAATCATGAGCAATAGCACCTTTTTGCCCTAAAAATAAGGTCATATACTCATCAATAAACACCTTGTCTGCTTCTCCATACGTGTACGTTTATCCATTAATGAACTAGAAGTATGCACCAGTAAACATGTAAGTTACAGGGAAAAAATATCCGAGCCCAAGGTCGAACCGGGGAACTCTGGTGTGTGATACCAGCTTGATAACCAACTACATCACAAAGACAATTGAGTTTCATCTGTTCGCAAAGAGAACAAACAGAGTCATAAGTATATGTTTAAAAATAATATTGTCAAAGAGTAATAATAAGAAAAAAGAATGAAGCTCCTTGAACTATTTGTTTGGATATGGAAAACCCTCAGGTTACTGACACAAGAATTGTACATGTGTATCGTGCATGTATAAAATATTTATAATAACACCAATTTTTCCAACAATAAAACGGTTTTTATTATCACTAACAGAAAAAAATAATATTATTCTAGTATTATGATTTTATAATCAAAATATGTAAATGTTATTTTTTAAATTGATATTAAATTAATAAAAATGTAAATATTAAAGATTAAATTTATTAAGTTTTTTGTTTTTTTTAAATCACTTTTGTTCAATCAAAATAGAGTAAAAACTCTAATTGATCGAGAAGAAAAAAACTCTCTTTAGAATAATCTCACAAAATTGCAAAAGAGAAGAACTCTTAAGAAAGCTTTCAAATGCTTATAATTAAGCTCTCATTGTTGGATGATAAAACTTAAATACAAGTAGGGTATTTATAGGTTACAAGAAACAATCTAAATCACTCATTAAAATAATCACGAAATAATCTAAACCATTGAAATTAAAACATGAGAAAAATACTTAATTTTCACCTAACTAAATTGATATAAGCAATGACATCAAAACTAAATTGATGTTAGCTAATATTGAATTTTCAACACTCCCCCTCAATGTTATCCCCCATTCTTTGAATCACGCCAAGCTGACGACAGAAATGTTCAAACTTTCCAACACTCAAGCTTTTTGTAAACAAGTCCACAATTTGCTCATCTGTCTTGATTTGCCTCATCTCAATCTCTTATTGAAAAAATTTTCCCTAACAAAGTGGTAATGTACTTCCACATGTTTAGTTATTGCATGAAAAACAAGATTCTCCGCCAGCCGAATTGCCGATTGGTTGTCACAGTACAACGAAATTGCATAATCTATTGGTTGATGTAGATTATTCATCAACTGTATCAACCATGTACTCTCTTGAGCCGCATTGATGTTGCTCGATACTCAGCTTCAGTGGTTGACAATGATATCGTTAGTTGTCTCTGGCTACACCAAGAAATTGTTCCGGAGCCAAGTTTAAACACATACCCAGTTGTTGATCAGCATCACAATAACCAACTAACTTGCAATCTTCACCTTTATTTTACAAAAGACCATAGTCACTTGTACTCTTCACATATCTTAGTATTCGTCGAACTGCTTCCAAATGAGACTTCTTTGGATTTTGAATATATCGACTCATCACACCAACTACATAAGAAATGTTAGGTCGAGTCAAGGTTAAGTAGATCAGACTACCTACCAATTGTCGATACATTGTTGCATCTTCCAAATCTTTTCCTTCATGTGCACACATTTTGACATTTAGTTCCATTGGGGTTGAAGTTGACTTGCATTCAAGCATTCCAAACCTCTTCAACAAATCTTTAGCATATTTCTGTTGACACAAAAATATTCCTTTGTATGTGCGATCAACCTCTAGACCAAGGAAGTACTTAAGTTGTACAAGTTCCTTCATCTGAAAACAAACTGATAAATTCTCCTTCGTCTGAAGAATTTCTACCTCATCATCACCTATTATGATTAAGTCATCCACATACACTAGCACGATAGCTAGCTTACCTTCATTGGTTTTAACAAACAAGCTAGAATCTGTAGGTGTTACTGAATAGCCACTTTTCGTTAGAAATTCAACAATCTTACCATATCATGCCCTTTGTCCTTGTTTCAATTCGTAGAGTGCTTTTCGCAGCTTACACACATATTCAGGATGATCTTGGCTCTGAAAACCCATTGGTTGGGTCATATAGATCTCTTGATCTAGATCTCCATGAAGAAAAGCATTCTTCATATCCATCTGCCACAAATTACAGTCTTTGTTGGCTGCAAGTGCAAGTAGGACTCGTACGGTTGTAAGTTTTGCCACTCGACTAAATGTTTCATCATAGTCTAGTCCATACTATTGAGAGAAACCACGAGCTACCAATCATGCCTTGTACCTCTCGATTGACCCATTTGGAAGGCACTTTATCTTGTAAACCCATTTGCAAGATATGGGTTTCACATCTTTTATCTTTGGAATACAATCCCAAGTTTGATTTTGCTGAAGTGCATCGATCTCTTCTTTCATAGCTTTCATCCACTTAGAACTTTGTGATGCTTCTTCGAATGTCTCAGGCTCTGTTGCTTCTTCAATTATGATTGCATTGGCATATTTTGGATTTAGTCTTCTTATTCTTGTTGAACTTCAGAGTTGAGATTGTGGAATTGATTCTTCTGTTTCGCTAGGCCCACCTTCTTCGTTTGGTTGTTGATACACACCAATTTTCCAAGGATTCTTAGTCACTCTTTGTTCGTCATCATCATCATTTGGATCTCCTGATTCATCTTAACTTGTTTGGAGTTGAACAGCATGCTCCCCTATCTTTTATTGTAGTTTGTCTCCAAATTCTCTCGAATCTGGTAACACCTCATTCTCTGAGGACTACCAAGAAGGTGCTTCATCAAATACCACATTTTGAGATGTGTAGCATCTTCCACTCATTGGATCATAAAATTTCTACCCCTTTCTCTGGCTGTTGTATCCCACAAAGATACATCTAATAGCTTTCTTGTCAAACTTGCTTCGTAATTGATCATAAACAAACACATAACATACACAGCTAAATACTCGAAAGTAGCTAACTGTAGGTATTATGTTCCATAGTTTCTCAAAGCGTGAAACAAATCCTAACCTTGGTTGAGGAATTCTGTTGATCACAAAGGTTGCAGTCCTCATTGCTTCAGCCCAAAACCTTCCATGTAAGTTCTTTGCATGTAGCATACTTCGAAAAATTTCTACAAGATGTCGGTTTTTTTCTTTCCACTACACAATTTTATTGTAACATGTTGGCACAAGTGTACTGATGACGTAATCGACATTCCCTTAGGTATTGAAATAACTCATTTGATTTATATTTTCCTCCATTGTCTGTGCGTAAGCAATATATCTTCTTTCCCACTTCTCCTTCAGCTGAGTCTTTGAACTCTTTAAACTTTGAGAATGTGTCAGATTCGTCTTTCATAAAGAAAACCCATACATACATAGAAAAGTCATCAATTAATGTTACCATGTATCGCATACCACTAATTGATTGTTACTTAACTGGTCCAAACACATCAGAGTGAACCAACTCCAATGGTTCTTTTTCTTTAAACTTCAACTCGTCATATAGTAATTGGTGTGCTTTACCATACTGGCATCCCATACAGACCGTGTCTATTCTCATGTCTAGTTGAGGAAGCCCTTTAAGCATCGACTTTTTGACCATCACACTTAGCTTGGAATAGCTAACGTGACCTAACCTCATGTTCCATAGATCTAATGTCTCATTTTTCTTGTCTTGTCTACATATGCAGACTCTGCTGACATTACGTAGATTGACTCCAAACGTCGTCCCTCCATTGTTGGTGTTTTTGAGATTTTGACATCACGATAAACCTTCACGTCTTGGGGACCAAATAAGACATAATGACTTGATGATGTTAATTGAGCCACATATAGCAAATTTCTCTTCATTCCTGGGACATGATAAACATCTTGAAGTTGCATCTGGTTAGAATTATATCAAGGCGCAACTATCGACTTACCAATGTGAGTTATCGGTAACCTTGAATTGTCAGCTGTCACCATTACACGACCTCCATTATACTCATACAGGTTTTGCAACTTCTGTTTGTCACCCGGCATATGATTTGAGCAGCCCGAATCTATGATCCAATCATTCTTGTAGTCAATCTGTTCTGGTGATGTTACCATGAGAGATAATTATTCTTCCTCCGTAGCAAATAACGCTTCAGCATCCCAACCATCTTCACTATTCTCCTTCGAACTAGAAGTAGCAGTATTACTTTCAACAGGCTTTTTCTTGGTCCAACAGTCTTTTGACATGTTGCCCATCTTCCCGCAGTTGTAACACTTGCCATCGAACTTTTTACTATTACCGAGATTCTTGGAAGCTACCTCTGAATGAGGGCATCCCTTTCCTTGGTAATTTTTCACCTTGTCACCATCCTTTTTAGATCCAATGCTAGTATACCACTGAAACGTGCCTCTAGTTTTGTTGGTGTAGAGCACTTCCTCTTCACCCTTCAGGGAGATTCCTCTCATTTGCTTGGCCATGGCTTCTTGACCTGCAAGCAAATTTTCAAACTCAACAAGCGATGTTTGTGTCGGCCATCCCTGTACAGCTGCAACAAACCCTCGATATTTGGGTCTAAAGCCATGGATAATTATTCTTTTTATCCTAGCTTCCCCAATAGCAGTTGTCGGATCTAATTCTGAAATTAAACGGCATATTGACTTCACCTTGTAAAAGTATTGGGCAAACCCCATGTCGCGTTGCAACAATGATAGAAGTTCATTCTCCAAAAGTTGTAATTTGTATTATTCTGCTTCAAAAAGAGTGTAGTGAAGGTTTCCGACGCTTCATTCGGTGATTAAGCATCCCAAATGTGCTCCAATATTTCTTCTTTTATTGTGGTCTTTAAAGCCAACATTTATTTGCCCACTTTAATTTTCCACCTTCGCAAGACACCGTTAGCATCTTCTGTTGTCGGTTGTGTAACTTCAATACCACCGAAAACCTCCCACAAGTCTTGACCTTGAAGGTAAGACTCTATAAATGTTTCCCATGTGTTATTGTTTTGGTTGTTGAGCTTCTTGATTCCTCTAACTACTTGAAGTTCACCCATCGTAACGGCAAGGCTTTGACTACACTGAACAAGCTTGAGTAACAAGAGTGCAGAGTACTAAATTACTCTAAACACAAAGAAGCTCCACAAGGTTTGTAATAACCCTGACAATAATCTCAAGAAATATTTTCTGATATGGAAGATCAGTTAAAACTATAGCCACAGAGCATACTCGAAATTTCAAGAGACCTTAAAAACGTGGCTCGGATACCAATTGTTGAATCAAAATAGAGTAAAAACTCTAATTGATCGAGAAGAAAAAACTCTCGTTAGAATAATCTCACAAAATTGCAAAAGAGAAGAACTCTTAAGAAAGCTTTCAAATGCTTATAATTAAGCTTTTATTGTTGGATGATAAAACTCAAATACAAGTAGGGTATTTATAGGTTTCAAGAAACAATCTAAACCACTCATTAAAGTAATCACTAAATAATCTAAGCCATTGAAATTAAAACATGAGAAAAATACTTAATTTTCACCTAACTAAATTGATGTAAGCAATGACATCAAAACTAAATTGATGTAAGCAATGACATCAAATTAATTTAGGTGTGAACTTATTTAGGCTAATATTGAATTTTCAACAACGTTTTTCAATCTTTTGTACTTAATTGAATCATTTAACTATGTCCCTGCTAAAAGATGCTGGTGAAGATAGGTTTTACGTTCTTTTTTCCCAACAGTTTTGACACCTAATTGGTGTTAAAATGGAAAATTTTTGTGTTGGTATTTTATAAGTACTTTATGATATGAGATTAATTAATCATACTCACATAGTTCTAATACTGAAGGTGGATGACCTGAGCAAATTAAGTCATTTTCCTCATAAGCATTTGTAATTCCATTTAGAAGATTATTTCGAAGATGTTAGTTTATAGGATGCAACACTTATTGCACATTTGTATTGATGTGGCATAAAGCATTCTTGTTCCAACAAGGTTGATCATAGATAACATTATTTTGGCATATGAGATGTGTTGAAGTAGGCTTAAAGTAAGTTAGTTGCAGGTGATCATTACTCATGTATTTGCTAGTTGCAGTTGCAACTGATCACTGCTCGTGGGGTTGTTGTAGTTAGACTGTTAGTTAGTTAGGGTTGTTAGCAGCCATGTAATCGTATGAATGAATAAATGTTATATAATGCATGTAAAGGAAGTGTTAATTAATGAGAAAGATAACAAGTGTTACTCACTGTGAGGAGCCATCGTCTTGATCGAATGTTAACTGGAACGGTGTTGCCTCCTCTAGAAATAGTGGTTGGTGAAGAAGGAGTTACAGTTATCAATGAAGAATATGAGGAGTTCCTGGCCCAAGATAGTGTGTTAGCTTCTTAGTTATTGTCAACGGTCAGTCCTCACTTACTCCCTCAGTTTGTTAGTCCTGAAAAATCAGCTCAGGTATGGAACAAAGTTTTACAGTTCTTTATTAATCGTTATGCCACTGCTGTAATGAGTTTACATTACAAGCTTCAGACCCTCAAGAAATAAGGAGATAGCATGTGAGTTTATCTTACGAAGGTGAAAGAAGTTACTGATGCGTGACTCTCTGTCACTTGAAAGCTTATGCACCATATTTATTGATTTTGAAACACAACTTAAGGGCTTCGATCACCAGCCTGAATCTCTGTCTATTAGTGTTAATCTTGCACAAGGAAAGGTCGAGTCTAATTCTAACAAGAATCGGGAAAATCAACAATATCGGTCCAATCATCCTTCCTACTCGCGCTAGATATCTCGTGGCAGAGGAAGACGACAACCTAGAGTTCAATGCCAGTTGTATGGCAAGAATAGACATCTAGTTAGTCAGTGCTGGCGCAGATTCGATGAGGACTTCTCTGGTATAACACTTGATGTTCATACCTCTGGTCCTAACACTTCAAAAGTTTACTATGCTACAAATGGAACTAATGACAGTGCATGTGGTTCTTGTTATCACAATAGCACATATCGTGATAATAACAGGACAATTGAACAAAATCAAGAACATGTTGTTTCTGCTGGTCAAGATCAGTGGGTGATTGACTCGGGTGCAACACACCATGTTACTTCCAATGCAGCCTCGATCACTCATCACACGAATTGTAGCAATCCTGGTTAGTTAATGGTAGGGAATGATGATTCTTTGCATGTTCATATGGTTGGCAAGGCTGAGTTATCTTCTTCATCACGTATCTTGTCTTTAAGTGACATCCTCCATGTTCCCTCTATAACTAAGAACATACTTTCTATTTCTAAGCTTGCTAGGGATAATCATGTGTTTCTTGAGTTTCATGCCAAAACATGCTATGTTCGAGATGAAATCACCAAGGCTGTGTTGCTGCGAGGTGAAGAGTGTGATAGCTTATATGCTTTAAAAGCTAGCAGTTCTCAAAGTAGAGATGGTGTAGCTAAAGTGCATACTTCTATGGCATTCTCTAAGACATCTGAAATCTAGCATAGGAGACTTGGTCACCCTACCTATGATACTCTTGTTAAAGTTTGTAAACAAATTGATGTAATAACCCTTCATGATGTCAATAAAAGTTGTGTTGCTTGTCATTTGGGTAAAAGCATAATTTACCATTTTCTCGATTTGATAGTGTATATACTGAACCATTCCAGCTTGTTTATTTTGATCTATGGGGACCTCTACACATTTCCTCAAACGGTTTTTGATTTTATGTGTCATTTGTTGATGTTGTCACGCGGTTTACATGGTTGTATTTATTAAAGACAAAGATTGATACTGTTATGGCATTTAGGTTGTTTCAGAAGCTGGTTGCTACAGAGTTTGGTGGAACAGTGAAAGCTCTTCAAACTGATTGGAGAGGAGAGTTTCAACCACTGATAGATGAATTAAGCATGGTTGGTGTTCTTCATCGCCTTATCTGTTCTTATACTTCTGAACAAAATGGAGTCGTTGAACGAAAACATAGACATCTTGTTGAAATTGCCCTAGTTCTGCTTGCTCAAGCTTCCATGCCCATTAAGTTCTGGTCCTATGCTATTCAGACTACTGTGAATCTTGTTAATAGGTTATCATTGAGAGTGTTGCAAGATAAATCTCCGTTTGAGGTGTTGTATGGAAAAACTTCAGATTATAGTGGACTGAGATTGTTTGGTTGCAAATGTTTTCTACACCTAAGGCCGTTCATGCATCACAATCTTGAGTTTCGATCTCAACTATGTAAATTTTTAGGATACAGTATGAAACACAAATGATTCCAGTGTTTAGTAAGATATGGACGTGTTTACATTTCCAGGTATATGGTGTTTAATGAGGATGTATTTCCTTTTGCTGATAATTCTGACAGGAATTCTGCTGTAGCCTCGAGTGGAAAGCAGTCTCGATCGCTTAAGTTGGTCACTGATGACACTAGGTTCAAGACTCAACAACCTAAAAACTACAGGTTATCCATAAATGTCAGTAGTAGTTCATCAGGTAGCTTGTAAATATCATATGGTGCTCATGGTATGAGAGGAACTTAGGTTGCTCTTGTCATTGATGCAGAGTTACCTATAGGTTCTACTTATAGTAGCAGTGAAAGTGTAGAGCATGAGATTGGCTCAGAAAGACATACTGATAACATGGCTATAAGTGATGCTGCTGAAGTTTAGCATGTTGATGACATGGCCATAAGTGGTGATGCTGAAATCGAAGTAAGTCGTGGAAACACTCACCCTATGATGACTCGGAGCAAATATGGGGTGTTTAAACCCAAAGCTTATATTTGGTATATTGTTGACAATGTTTAATGCAATATGCATGAAGCACTTAAGTTTTCCGAGTGGAAAGCAGCGGTTCATGAGGAATATAATGCATTGCAATGCAATGAGATTTGGGAGCTAACTAGGTTACTAGAAGGAATGAAGGTAGTAAGATGTAAATGGTTGTTTAGACTCAATAAACATCCTGATGGCTCGATTCATCATTACAAGGCACTCTTGGTTGCTAAAGGTTTCTCACAAATTCCTGGCTATGACTTTAGAGACACATTTAGCCCTGTGGTTAAATTCGCCACCTTGAATATTATTCTTTCGCTATTAGTAACCAACAACTGAGCTCTACGACAAGTAGATGTAAACAATGTATTTTTGAATGGTGATCTTCAGGAGGTGGTCTTCATGCAACAACCACTAGGTTTTGAGCAATCTGCTCCTGATGGAAGTAAGTCAGTGTGTAGATTGAAAAAGGCTCTCTATGGGCTACGGCAGACACCCAGAAGTTGGCATACCAAGCTTCGAGATAGCTTGTTGAGTATTGATTTTAAAGATTCACGAGTTGATGTGTCTTTTTTTATTAAGAAGAAGGGTGTGCACTACATATATCTGCTGGTATATGTTGATGATATAATCATCATAGGTCATTCTAGTGTCGAGATAGATGAAGTAGTTCGATTGCTAAGTGATAGATTTTCACTGAAGGATCTCGGTCAACTTTCATATTTCCTGGGCATTGAAGTCAAACGATCCAGTGAGTGCCTTGTTCTGTCACAAAAGAAGTTTTTCATGGAGCTTATGGAGAAAGTTAACATGTTGAAAGCTTATCCTACACCAACTCCCATGGTAGCAGCCACCAAGTTGCGTTGTGATGATTAGGAAATTATTGCTGATGCACACAACAATCACAGAATTATTGAAGGGTTGCTTTATGTGTGTCACACAAGGCCTGATATTGCGTTTTGTGTAAACAAAGTTGCACAATATATTCATGCACCACGGTAGTCGCATATTGTTGCAGTCAAACAAATTTTGCGTTACTTGGTTGTCACGGTGAACTTTGGTCTGGTATTCACTGCTGCTGGAACTGGAGTAAAGGTTGTTGCCTTTGCTGATGCAGATTGGGGTGGTAACCTTGATGACAGAAAATTAGTGTCTGGCCATAGTGTTTTTGTTGGCAATAATTTGGTTGCTTGGAGCTCGAAGAAACATAAATTCTTATTTCGCTCTACAATGGAGACTGAATACAAGAGTGTTGCTGACACTGTAGCAGATGTGGTCTGGATGGGAGCCTTACTTGAAGAACTTAATGCCTGTCAAAAAGAAGAGCCAGTCATATGGTGCGACAACACTAGTGTTGTGGCTATGAGCGTGAACCCTATCTATCATGCTTATACCAAGCACATTGATCTAGACATACATTTTGTTCGAGAGAAATTTGTAGCAAAATAAATGCGTGTCAATTATGTTCCTGCTACTCATCACATTGATGATGGCCTGACCAAGCCATTGGCTCGAAATGCCTTTGAAGAGTTTCGTGAAAAGATATGTGTGAAGTTGTGTTGAAGAGCTGGAGAGGAGAGAAAGTAGGAAGAATGTTGAAGTAAGCTAGTTGCAGCGAATCATTGCTCGTGTGGTTGCTAGTTACAGCTGATCACTGCTCATGGAGTTGTTGCAGTTAGACTGTTAGTTGGATATGGTTTTTATCAGCCATGTAACCGTATGAATAAATGAATGTTTTATAAAGAATATAAAGGAAGTGTTAATCAATGAGAAAGAAAACATTCTTTTCTGGCTTTGTAGTTATTTAGTGTAATTGCTTCACGCTCTTTCAACAAGATGTTACATTCTTTTCAGAAGAAAAGAAAAGGCCATCAAGGTTTATTTTCTTTAAAACTTGATATGATCAAAGCGTACGATCGTGTTGAGTGGCAATTTTTATGGATAATCTCGGAAATATGGAATATTCTAAATAATGGATTGCGTTGATCTAAGAGTGTGAGTATGTTTTCATATTCTGTTGTTATCAATGGAGTGGCGAGTGATCGACTCTTTGAGTCCTTATTTATTTTTAATTTGTAGTTGTAGACACACTTTTTATGACTGAAATAAACAAATATATTTATATATCATGTATATCATATATATCATGTATATATAGTGTATAAATATTATTGTTGTTTTATTAACACATTTTACATTTTCGTGTCAAGCCCAAATTACATTATAAGTGGCCCAGCACTCAGACCCAATAATAACCCATATCAGTTTAGGGTTTTTAGAAACCCTCATCCAACACCGTTTCCAGAAACCCCCAACGGCATTTCCTATGAGGACTCTTCCTCACCCATGACTTCGGTCTTCACGACCACGCACTCCAACAACCCGAGTTAGAATAGGAATCAACACAAATCCTAAACTGATTTCACACGAAATTACCAGGAACATATGAGCAGAAAAGAGAGTGATTTCGAAGTATTTGTAAAACGATTCAGAGAATAAATAAAGGTAGCATTTTTCTTTTTACCTTATTCGAATATTCTTGGCTTGCATGTTGGTTTGTTTGGATCTCGACATCAACACCAACAACCGACGAAGACAACCAAGCAACCAAGTTAGAATAGGAATCAAATGCTTAGCAAATCCTAGGCTATAAATAGCAATGTAATCAACACAAAGAACACAAAATATCATACGATATCACAGAAGGATTTCACACAAAATTACCAGGAACATACGAGCAGAAAAGAGAGTGATTTCGAAGTATTTGTAAAACGATTCAGAGAATAAATAAAGGTAGCATTTTTTTTACCTTATTCGAATATTCTTGGCTTTCATTTTGGTTTGTTTGGCTCGTGTGTGATGCGAGAAACGCTCGGCCAATGACCAAAAGGGGGTGTTTATTTCGAAATTTGTTTTAGATCTACAACCCTCGGAGGCTTATTTTTCAAAAACGTTTTGATTTCGTAAAAAAATGAGAAGAAGAGCTTTTGAAAATAAAATAAAAAGCATATATCGTCGCCGATGAACGGTGGCCGGCGCCGTTCAACGGCGGTCGATGAGGAGGCGTGGTGCCAGAATCTGGAAAAACCGACCGTGTTCTTCATTTCTCAAGAACAATTGAGAGAAAAGTTTTGAAATTGGGAGGCTCTCAGCTAAAACCCTCACAAATGAGGGTTTAAATTTTTTTTTGGGTTTTATATTAAACCCAGCGGACCAAACCAACCCGGCCCATTTCATATCAGATCCGTGTGTTTTTCATGCAAAATTGGGATAATTCCCATTTGATCACTCGTAGTATGAAAATATTTGATTTTTGCCCATTTCCGGCGATTAAAAGTTGAATTTCTTTTAGTTTGACCCTGTATTTTTGTTTTCTTTCAATTATGTCCCCCACATTTGACTGTAGATCTCAAATTCTCTTTAAATTGGCCCACAAATTTTGTTTTTTCTTTTTTAGTCCTTATTATATATATTTAATTATATCTTTTATTTTTACCCTTTTTATCCTTTTTTTATTATCTATTATTACTTTTTAGTATCTTATATATATATATATATATATATATATATAGTTATTTATTATTTATTATTATTAATGCATATATATATATATATTTAGTTTTCTCTTTATTATTATTATCTTTATACATATTCTTTTGCTTATTTCATTTTTTTATTTATCTTTTTTTTGTGTAGTTGTTGTGTATTTATTTATTTACATACATTTTTTACTTTTTTTTGCTTCGTTTGTTTTATTTTATTTATTTCTTATTGTCTTTATTTTTTTATTCACTTTCATTTTTTTACCTTAACACCCCTTTTCCTTTAAGGGTATTTCCGTCAATCAGAGGTAACTATTCGGATCATTATTTTACCTTTCAATTTAAAATTACAACTTTCTTAATTAAATACAACTGGAAATTACGTAGTACCGAAAGGGCAATTCAAGGGTGCTAACCCTTCATTGATTGTAACTGACTCCCTAATCCGACACATATTTGGTAAGATGCAGATCAGGTAAGAAATAAGGTATCCTATCAACCTATTTGTTTTAAAATAAATAATCGGTGGCGACTCCAATTCATTTAATCAAAGTCAAAGCCTGATTCCAGGCCCAACCGAAAGACGGTTCCGACAGCTTGGCGACTTCACTGGGAACAAGTAAGTGAGTCAGGCTAAGGTAATTTCCAGTTGTCTTTTTAATAAAAAGGGTAAGTTTAAATTTCAAGGTAACATTTTGATCCTTATTGCTTATCTTTGATCATATTTTCAAGTAAATAGTTGTACTAACTGTTTTCTAATGATTTCAGCCCTTAAAGATTTTTCATCTAAGGCTCTAAACTTGAGCTCTGAACCTTGTTTTAAGTGGGGGTGAAAGCGACACCTTCGTGTGAATTTATTCACTGTGTTGGTATAAGGGAATGTGTCCTCTCGAGTTTAACTTAGTCCACACAAGCCTGTGATGGGTTTAGGACTAAGGGTCTGGCAAACCTAAGGGGGCACCAGCAAGGAGAACTTGGGTACCGTTTTTAGAACCTAAACCGGGAAACCATGGAGAATTAGAGCCTACCCTGAAACCATATTCCAAAACCTAAGATGTTTTTACCCTAACCGTGTTGCTTGCCTTTTTCTTTTTAACTTTTTACTTTCATTACTATTTTTCTTATTTTACTAACTCTTTTGCTTTCATGTTTGTTTTTTTATCATTCACGTCATTCGAAAGAGGTGTTGATCCACAAAAAACATGTTTGTTGAACATGAATAATCTACATTAAGGGACAAAAGGGTTGTAATACAAGAGATGAAAATGCAAAGGATAGTCTACAAGGCGACTATGTGTCACATTCAATTCCGAAGACGTGGCACCCACAATTGAAGAGTATATCACTCTATTGCGTTATAAAGGACTCAGAATGAATCAGGCCTACATCAAGCACAATGAAAGCCTATCTTGGATGAATTGACTGGCAGAGGTTGCAGGGGCAAGATGAAGGTCACTGATCTTGGGAGTCCCCTCAAAGACAACAATGGATAGCTGAAATTGGAGACCATTGCTGACGAATTCAAGAAACAGACAAATGAACTTCACATAGCTCCTATCAATTGAGGGCTCCAATGACATATTTATTGGGAACACACTCAACAAAAGATAAATTCCCGAGATGCAGTCATTTGAGACTTCTTGGGCCAATACAAAAAACAACTCAACTTTTGCACGGTTCATCCAGAAAAGCCAAAGCGATACAACAAGTTATTCAACTGGTGACAGATGAACGCAAAAGACTAGTCAGCATGTCAGAAGTTGTCATGACATTTTTGGTCTCTTAAAAGATAAAACACTTTTGTCCCCAATAAGGATTATTCATAATAACATGCACATTTTTTGGATCAATGCCTCGGATATTTCATGCATCATGCGTTTAGACATATTTTGTATTTTGCTGTTTTCTTTGCATTCGCATTAACTAATGGAATAATGCTTCAATAAAAGGAATACATGCTAGATACACCACCTCAAGCTTTGGACACACCCAATCCGCATAACACATGCTTGAAAAAGAGGCGAATGGAGGCTAGAATATATGGAAAAATTGCAGAAAGGGTTGGAGGATAAGATGACTCAGAACATTCAAAGTACCCTGGAGTCCATCAAGAAGAACCATGAGTCCTTGGTTGATCAAATTATGGCCAAGTTATCGGGTCTCCAACAAGCCAGTATACCAGGGGTTAGTTCATCTGAAAGAGTCACCATACCACCAACCCCACAAGTGGTTGTCTCACCTGGGATCTTACCCGGATTACAAGTGGACTCATCTGCTATCAAGGGAAAAGCCATATCTGGTGCAAATATACAAGCTTCTATAACCAACACTAACAATCATTCGGAAGACTATCGTATCCCGGATTTTGATGAGGAAGATAAGGCAAAGAAGATGGAAGAGAAGATCAATATATTAGAAGATCAGATAAAGATGGTCCAAGGGGACCATGATTATTATGGAGTGGACGCAATGGAGTTGAGCCTGGTTCCAGATTTGGTGCTTGCATAAAAGTTTAAGATCCCTGAGTTTGAGAAGTTCGATAGGAACAGCTGCCCCTCAGCCCACATCACTATGTTATGTCAGAAGATGACAAGATATGAGGGAAATGACCAACTCTTGATCCACTGCTTCCAGGAGAGCCTGTCCGGTTCAGCTATTCGGTGGTACAACCAGCTCAACCGAACTCATATTAAGACATGGAAAGACTTAGCCAAGTCTTTCTTGGAGCAATACAAACATATTAACGATATGAGACCAGACCGGGTTATGCTACAAAGCCTGGAGAAAGAGCACAGTGAAAGTTTCTGACAATACCCACAACGATGGAGGGATCTATTTGTACAAGTTCATCCACCTTTGGATGAAAAGGAAACTAGAAAGTTGTTTGTACAGACCTTGAAGATGCCTTACTTCAAGTACCTGGTGGCAATTACATCGGGAACTTTCTCATATCTAGTTATGGCTGGTGAGATGATCGAGCTAACTATAAAACAAGGAAAAATTAAGGGAAGGGACTCCAGTGATAGGCCTTCTATTAAGAACAAAGAGCGAGAAATCAACAATGTCAATACCTACAATGGTAACAAAAGTGTTATGATCTCAACCACTGCAGTTGTACTATCTGCTACTTATAAACGAACTCAGAGAGAACCAAGGAATGAAAGGGAATCTTACCTGACTAATATGGGGATTAGACCTCATAATGTCTTACATAAAAAGACTCGCATCAGTCCAATCCCAATGACATATGAGGAGTTGCTCCCAATGCTAGTTAAGAAGAATCTTGTGACTCCGGTTCAATCCAAACCTAGAGAGACCCTATATCCTGAAGGCCATGATATTAACACCGTATGCAGTTATCATATTGGGAACACAAGGCACACCCCTGAGAACTTTGGGGCATTGAAACGTAAGGTCCAAGATCTGATCGATTCAGGGGCATTAACTTTCAATGTGTAGTGGGGCATTCTGATCGAGTTGATTGGGGCATCCATCAGGAGTTTTGTTGTGTTCTCATCTTGTTTGAAATTGTTTTTCTTTTGTGTTTCTTATGTTTAAAGGTCACTTGACATTCAAACATTTTTAAAAAATGCATACTTCTGAGGAAATGAGCAAATTTTAATCTTGAATTCCTTGAATATCACTTTAATTAAAAAGTTGTTTAATAATTGAGGTTGTAAATCCTTGACAAATGATAAGATTGAACCCTACAAAACAAAGACCCCTTGGTCCTAATCTAAAATATACATCAGACTACACGTTCTTCTCTTACAGGGACCGAGCTAGTTTTCTTTTCTCATGAAGAGTCCATCAAAGGTTTGGTATTCAGGTATGTGTTAGGATCGAACAAAATGGGGCAACTAGCACATGAGATTGCAGAACTAATTGGTTTATACTTTTGTTTAATTCGTTCAATTGATAATCATGATATTTTCATATGGAATGGCCAAGTAGGTGAATCTAGTTTAGGTCAGTCGCTTGGGAATTGAACTCTAACGATGAGATTTTATGAACTTTAAAAACACTTAGACTATAACAGGTTCTTCTTAACAAACTTCAGAAATTAGACCTGTATACCCACATTATAATATTATTTATATACAATAAAGCTTGAGTTGTCCCTCTAGAGCAATTGGTTAAACGCCCCGGCTTTATGGATAATATTCAGCTAGCCTGATAAAGGTGATTATACTATACAATAAAGCTTGAACTGTCCCTCTAAGTAAATTGGTTAAATGCCCCAGCTTTATGGATACGATTCAGCTAACCTGATAAAGGTATTTACATATTGAGTTGTCCCTCTAAATCAATTGGTAAAATGCCACAGCTTTATGGATCCAGCTAGCCATTTAATGGAAAATCTAAATAAGGAGTTTCGGTAAAAAAGGACTAAGGGAGTTAAGGAACACCTATTATAGTCAAATACACACGAGCACTCAAGAATCTCATTTTTAGATCGATATTTCTGCACTACCTTTGTTAGAGGAGCTTACAAAACTTGAACAAATGGGATATTTCAGAAAACTGAAACAGAAATGTTCTGAAAGGTTTAGCCATTGATTTTACTAGTTGTGTCATTTTGTTCGCCTCCGATCAAAATGCCAAATCAAGAAAGAAGGGCATGTCATGGTTTTTTCCATGATCTTCGCGATAACCGAATCGATAACCCACCTCTAAACAAACTTTTCAGTCTTGATATTAGTCAAAGATTTGCAGCTATCAAAGCTTAAAACAGAATTTGATTCTTTTGGTATCCAATAAACTCTTGTTTTATGATTTGCTTCAATTGTGAAACCTAGAAGAAGGCAATATTTTTCAAACCTCCTTTTGATATTTTTCAAAATTTTGAAAATTCAAAGAAAAAGCATTTTCAAACAAGATGAGTTCTCTGGAAGCATGTCTTGGTAATCAACAAATTTCTCTCGGAAGCTCAAGATTGAAACTGGGGCATGAGATGCCAAATTTTTAGGGCAAAATTTATTGGAGCAAGGAAAATAAATTATCTTAGGTTGAGGTTTGCAAGAGTACACACTAGTGGAAATGAAGACAAACTGAGTCAGAGATAGAATGAAGACTGCTCACGCAATTATCCCCTTCACATATCAACATTCTGTACGTTAGAGTTCAGCATGTTGAAGAATCCAAGATCAAGAATCAGAAATTTAATATTCCAGCATCAAGAGTCATCGAGACTGATAACCAGAGATTGAGATTTCTCTCCAAACCCTAAAATAACATGTTTCACATATACATTTTAGGCATACATGAGAGTGTCGCATCCATAGTATGGCATATGTGCATAATTTTGAAGATTCATGCTAGAGTCAATTTCAACTCCTCAGCGAAAGATATTGAACTCAAAAGAAGTGCAATTTACAAGTGTGGATATGAACTTCACAATGAAGAACATCCAATTAAAAGCTCAATTTCACAGTGAATAAGCCATCCACGATTTCAAATTCACGAAGAAGGATATCATGCCCGATGAAGTGATCTAGTGTCACAACAAATATGCCATTCGCATATTTGACTTCCTTAAGTCAACGATTAAAGCTTCTGAATGGATTTCTTTAACATGCATGAACATGCAGATTATCGATCACCTTTGAGATTGTTTCTCTTGAAACAAGGGGTCGCCTCGCTCAAGACTAATTTACTAAAAACAAAGTTTCATCTCTCTTGAGACAGTTTCTCTTAAAACAAATTGTCTCTCTTGAGACATTTTCTCTTAAAACAAATTTTGTCTCTCTTGAGACGGTTTCCCTTGAAACAAAAACATTGAATTTGTTTTCCTTGAAACAAAGGTTTGTCTCTCTTGAGATAGTTTCTTTTAGAACTAAATTTTGTCTCTCTTGAGACGTTTTCTCGTAAAACAAATTTTGTCTCTCTTGAGACAGTTTCTTTTAGAACTAAATTTTGCCTCTCATAAAAAAAATTGTCTCTCTTGAGATAGTTTCCCTTGAAACAAAATCTTTGAATCTGTTTTCCTTGAAACAAATTGCGTCTCTCTTGAGACAGTTTTTTTTAGAACTAAATTTTGTCTCTCTTGAGACATTTTCTCGTAAAAAAAATTTTGTCTCTCTTGAGACAATTTCTCTTGAAACAAAATCTCTGAATCTGTTTTCCTTGAAACAAATTGCATCTGCCTTGAGACAGTTTCTTTTGGAACTAAATTTTGTCTCTCTTGAGACAGTTTCCCTTAAAACAAAATCTTTGAATTTGTTTTCCATTAAACAAATTTCGTCTCACTCGAGATAGTTTCTTTTGAGACAGTTTATCTTGAAACAAAAAACAAAAACCTTTGAAAATGTTTCTCTTGAAACACCAAACCTTCGAGTTCGATCTCATTCAGCTTGAGTGCCTATCAACCACTTGGTGAAGTCAAAGAATTATTTTCCAGTCGAATTTTCAAACCAAGGTCTTTAAACCGAGAGGAAGACCGACTATAATTTGACAATTAGAAGCCACATTCTGATTTAAATTCTGAATTGCGGCTTCACTTCCATTTCAAGATGGACCCGACTCTGCAACTAAGGAGCCATTCACAACTCAACCTTACGACGAGAAAGTCGTTTCAGGATTCAATTCTAATTGAAAAATCAGTCTCAAAATCGGATTTCAACTCTACAACAGAGGATATTCGATGGAGATTGACCCCTATATGGATGGTGTTTGATATATTCATGTTAGATGAAAAGTGTGTCTTTTAATCTTTGCCCTATCCCTGTTACACGACTATGGGCAAAGAGAGGCAGCTGTAGATACACTTTTTATGACTGAAATAAACAAATATATTTATATATTAAATATATCATGTATATATATTGTATAAATAATATTATTGTTTTATTAGCACGTTTTACATTTTTGTGTCAGGCCCAAATTACATTACAAGTGGCCCAACACCCAGACCCAATAGTAACCCATATTAGTTTAGGGTTTCCAGAAACCCTCATCCAGCGCCATTTCCAGAAACTCCCAACACCGTTTCCTGTGAGGACTCTTCCTCTCCCATGACTCCGGTCTTCACAGCCACGCACTCTAATAACCCGAGTTCTCCGGTGCAAGGATCTCAGCATCAACACCAACAACCCACGAAGACAACCAAGCAACCAAGTTAGAATAGGAATCAAATGCTTAGCAAATCCTAGGTTATAAATAGCAGTGTAATCAACACAAAGCACACACAATATCATACGATATCACAGAAGGATTTCACACGAAATTACCAGGAACATACGAGCAGAAAAGAGAGTGATTTCGAAGCATTTGTAAAACGATTCAGAGAATAAATAAAGGTAGCATTTTTCTTTTTACCTTATTCGAATATTCTTGGCTTGCATGTTGGTTTGTTTGGCTTGTGTGTGATGCGAGAAACGTTCGTCCGATGACCAAAAGGGGGTGTTTATTTCGAAATATATTTTTAGATCTACAACCCCCGGAGGCCTATTTTTCAAAAACGTTTTGACTTCGTAAAAAAAGAGAAGAAGAGCTTTTGAAAATAAAATAAAAAACACATATCGTCGCCGATGAATGGTGGCCGGCGCCGTTCAACGGTGGCCGACGAGGCGGCGCTGTGCCAGAATCTGGAAAAATCGGCCGTGTTCTTCAATTCTCAAGAACAATTGAGAGAAAAGCTTTGAAATGGGGGGTTCTCGGCTAAAACCCTCACAAATGAGGGTTTAAATTTTTTTGGGGGGTTTTATATTAAACCCAGCGGACCAAACCAACCCGACCCATTGCATATAATATCCGTGTGTTTTTCACGCAAAATTGGGATAATTCTCATTTGATCCCTCGTAATCTGAAAATATTTTATTTTTGCCCATTTTCGGCGATTAAAAGTTGAATTCCTTTTAATTTGACCCTGTATTTTTGTTTTCTTTGAATTAGGTCCCCCACATTTGACTGTAGATCCTGAATTCTCTTTAAATTGGCCCACAAATTTTGTTTCTATTTTTTTAGTCCTTATTATATATATTTAATTATATCTTTTATTTTTTCCATTTTTATCCTATTTTTTTATTATCTATTATTACTTTTTAGTATCTTATTTTTATATATATATATATTTAGTTATTTATTATTTATTATTATTAATGCATATATATATATATATATATATATATACATATATGTATATACATATGTATATATACATATATGTATATATATATATATATATATATATGTATACATATATGTATATATATATATATGTATATATATATATTTAGTTTTCACTTTATTAATATTATCTTTATACATTTTTTTTTGTTTATTTCTTTTCTTTTATTTATCTTTTTTTCTTGTCTAGTTGTTTTGTATTTATTTATTTACATAATTTTTTTACTTTATTTTTTTTCTTCGTTTGTTTTATTTTATTTATTTCTTATTGTCATTATTTTTTTATTCACTTTCATTTTTTTTCACCTTAACATTCATTTTCCTTTAAGGGTATTTCCGTCAATCAGAGGTAAGTATTCGGATCATTATTTTACCTTTTAATTTAAAATTATAACTTTCTTAATTAAACACAACTAGAAATTGCGTAGTATCGAAAGGGCAATTCAAGGATGCTAACCCTTCCTTGACTGTAAACGACTCCTGAATCTGACACATCTTTGGTAAGACGCAGATCAGGTAAGAAATAAGGTATCCGATCAACCCATTTGTTTTAAAATAAATAATCGGTGGCGACTCCAATTCGTTTAATCAGAGTCGAAGCCTAATTTCTGGCCCAACCGAAAGAAGGTTCCGACAGTAGTTAGGGGTTGTCTGCTTTGTTTCGATGGGAGGCTTTTTGTGGTGATGCTCAGGGGGTTCGGCTCAACAATTGTGCACCTCGGATTTCATATCTTTTATTCGCTAACAATAGCCTTATCTTTGGCGAGGCTACAACGTGTGAAGCTACTCGAATGAAGGAGATTTTGGAAATTTAAGGTGACAGTTCTGGACAATTTTGATAAGTTGGGTTTTTTTAGTTCAAATGTTATTGAGGAGAATCGACGGGATGTTCGACGCATTTTTAATGTTCCAAATGAATCCAATCCAAAAAGGTATCTCGGGTTACCAATAATTGTGGGTCGTAATAAATGGGGAGCTTTCATGCGTTTGAAAGACAAATTCCATGGACGGATCCGAAGCTGGAGTATTCGTACCCTTTCACAAGGAGGAAAAGAGGTGTTTATTAAATCTGTTCTTCAAGCTATTCCTTTATATGCAATGTCGTTTTTCTATTTCCAAAGAGCCTTTGTTCGGATTTGGAAAAAATAATGGCTCGATTCTGGTGGCAAAAGCCTGATAGTAAGAGGGGTATCCATTGGTATCATGGTCTTTTGTATGTTAATTGAAGGAGTCGGGGGACTTGGTTTTTGAGATATAGGTAAATTTAACGTAGCTCTTTTAGAGAAGCAAGGTTGAAGGCTTCATATCAATGTAACTTCTTTTGTGGGATGGCTGCTTAAGGCGAAATACTACCGTAATAGGGATTTTCTGATAGCAAGTTTAGGACCTTCACTGTTGCACATTTGGAGGAATATATGGAATGCGAAGTGCCTTTTGCTGACCGGTCTACGATGGAAGGTGGGTCATGGAACTTTTATCTTCAAATGGAATGTCTTTTGGCTACCCACGAAGTGTCTAACTCTAGCTGAATCTATAAGGACATATTTAGTTGTATTGGTTGACTTGATTGATGCGGGGTCTAAGCCGTGGAGGGTTGATCTCGTTCGAGGGTTGTCTTGTGCAGATGAAGTGGAGAGACCATACATGGTATTTCTTTATCAAGTTTCGAGCAAGACAATTACAGAGTTTGGGGTGGAGAGAAATTAGGGATCTACAGTGTGAGAATTGGACATCGTTTGTTGCTTCCATGGATGGTTACTGATCCCACGGATATGGGAGTATTTCGACACATTTAGGAATGTACATGTCAGTGAAAAATAAAATTACAGGCATGAAATTTTTCACATAATTGTTTTTCAACACGTTAGAACCTTTACACCAAACACATTCTAAATAATCCATTATACTTTCAGTGTCTGACCATTATTGAATCGGGGGTGCATAAACTACGTGATTGCATTCTATCTCAATTAGTTTGTAATGTGATGGGGATTTGTTATGTATGGCTCATAAAAAGTCTCGTTGTGGGGTTACAAATTATGTGGGTTGGGGGTGTGGGGGCGCAGCCCCCGCGGTACGGTACAGGGTTGATTTTGTAATTATGTACCAGGGTTTTCTATTATAAATAGAGATGTAACCTAGACCTAAAAAATCATTGAATAGAACTTCTAGCGCCGCCTAGGCACCGAGGACGTAAGCACATTGCCGAACCTCGTAAAATTCTCGTGTTCTTTCGTTTTCTTTACCCGTTTTCGTCAACAATTGGTATCAGATGTCAGGAGCAAAATTCGAAGTCGCGAAATTCGATGGTCAGGGTAACTTCGGATTATGGAAAACGAGGGTGAAGGATCTATTGGCGCAGCAAGGGATCTTGAAGGCTTTGCGACCTACAAAGCCGGCGTCGATGGATGAGGAAGATTGGGAAGAATTGCAGCAGCGAGCGGCAGGAACCATACGATTATGCTTGGCGGACGAGGTCATGTATCACGTCATGCATCTATCGTCTCCAGACGAAATTTGGAGGAAGTTGGAAAGTCAGTTTATGTCCAAATCCTTAACGACAAAACTGTATCTGAAGCAGCGGCTGTATGGGCTGAAGATGCAGGACGATCACGATTTGGCGCAACACGTGAATGTCTTCAATCAAATCGTTTCTGATCTGGCTCGGCTTGATGTGAAAATTGAAGATGAAACAGAGCGATGATTCTGTTGTGTTCGTTGTCTTCCTCTTACGAACACATGGTGACTACTCTTACATATGGGAAAGAGACTATCAACGTTGAGGAGATTACTGCAGCCTTGTTGGCTCACAACCAGCGGACGCAGAATGCAGGGGAAAGCTCTCAAGCCGATAGCTTATATGTCAAGGGTAATCGAGATCGTGGACGGAAGCCAGAGAAGGCAGGGTCCGGGAAGCGGAATTCCAGATCCAAATCCAGGGATAAGAAGACGATTCACTATTACAAGTGCAAGGAGGCGGGACATATGAAGCGAGACTGTCCGAAGTTGAAAAAGCAGACCGATGAGAAGCGTGATGGCTCATCCAAGTCTGTGAACGTGGTCGAGGATGATACTTCTGATTGCAGTGAGGGTGATATGCTTTCTATTTCAATGACACAATTGACGGATGCTTGGATTCTTGATTCTGGATGTTCTTATCACATCACGCCAAATAGGGAATGGTTTTCGACTTACATGCCGGTTAATTCTGGTTCGGTTTATTTGGGTGATGATCGATGTTGCAATATTGTTGGTATTGGTGATGTCAGAATTAAGATGCACGATGGCTCCGTTCGGACGTTGAGTGGTGTTCGACATATCCCAGACTTGAAGAAGAATTTGATTTCCTTGGGTACTTTGCACAAGAATGGTTTTATCCCTAAGGCTGACGAGGATAGGAAAACCATTCGGATTGTTAAAGGAGCATTGACTGTGATGAAAGACAAGATGACTGCAGGGAATATCTACAGATTGTTAGGGAGTACCGTTGCAGGTGGAGTTCACTCTGTTGAGTCCTGTGATGATACGACAAAATTGTGGCATATGCGCCTTGCTCATCTTAGTGAACGTGGTATGGCAGAATTACACAAGAGAAACTTGTTGCATGGTGTCAAAAGCTGTAAGCTCGATTTTTGCAAGTATTGTGTTCTTGGTAAACAGACTAAAGTCCGTTTCAAGACTGCGAAGCACACAACTCAAGGGATTCTTGATTATGTGCATTCTGATGTATGGGGGCCTTCCACGACATCGTCTTTGGGTGGATCTAGGTACTATGTTACTTTTATTGATGATTTTTCACGGAAAGTTTGGGTGTATTTTTTGAAACAGAAATCTGAAGTTTTTGAGAAGTTCAAGCTGTGGAAAGCTGAGGTAGAAAACCAAACAGGACGAAAAATCAAGTGTTTGCGGTCTGACAATGGTACGGAGTACACAGATTCACAGTTCCTACAATTCTGTAAGGAGCATGGGATTCAGAGGCATTTTACAGTGCGCAAGACACCACAACAGAATTGTGTTGCGGAACGAATGAACAGGTCGTTGAATGAAAGAGCCAGATGTTTGCGGTTGAATGCGGGGCTTCCCAAACACTTCTGGGCTGAGGCTGTTAACATGGCGTGTTACCTTATCAACAGATCGCCAAGGGCATCGCTGGCTGGGAAAGTTGCAGAAGAGGTATGGACTGGTCATGATGTTAGTTTTGATAACTTACGGATTTTTGGTTGTCCTGCTTATGTGCATGTACCTGCTGATGAGAGATCCAAACTTGATGCAAAATCGAAGGAGTGCATTTTTCTGGGTTACAAGAAAGGTGTCAAAGGATTCAAGTTCTGGGATCCAGTTGCGAAGAAAGTTGTGATTAGTAGAGATGTCGTTTTTGATGAACAGTCTATGTTGCAGCAGAAGCAAGACACGACAGTGGTAGATTTCGAGCAGTTTCCAGTTGAGAAACCAGAAACTTCTCAACCGACTTCTGGTGGTTCCACTACGGATGATTTGCAGGATTATAGTCTCGCCAGAGACAGGGTGAGACGGACGAATATAAAGCCTCCGAACAGATTGGGTTTCGAAGACTTGGTATCTTTTGCACTTACTGTTAGCAGTGATGATCCAGTTACTTTTCATGATGCCGTTACTAGTCAGGAAAACGACAAGTGGATGGCAGCCATGGTTGAGGAGATGGAGTCTTTGAATCACAATCGCACATGGGAGTTAGTTCCCCTTCCTGAGGGTAAGAAGCCGATTGGTTGCAAATGGGTGTATAAGAAGAAACCAGCAGTAACAGAAAAAGAGGGGGAGAAGTTCAAGGCTCGTTTGGTAGCGAAGGGTTTTTCACAGCAGAAAGGAGTTGATTATGATGAAATCTTTTCTCCTGTGGTCAGGCACACTTCAATCCGAGCAGTACTTGCATTGGTGGCTAGTTGGGATTTGCATTTAGAGCAGATGGATGTTAAAACTGCTTTTTTGCATGGTGATTTAGAGGAGCAGATCTACATGCGGCAACCTGAAGGTTTCACTCAACCTGGAAACGAGCATTTAGTTTGCAGATTGAAGAAATCTTTGTACGGGTTAAAACAGTCTCCGAGACAGTGGTATAAACGGTTTGACTCCTATATGATCAAGATTGGCTACAACCGATGTGAGTATGATTGTTGTGTCTATGTTAAGAGCCTTGATGATGGTTCTTTTATTTTTCTATTACTGTATGTTGATGATATGTTGATTGCTGCGAAGAACATGGATGATGTTATCAGTTTGAAAACTTTATTGAGTCAGGAATTTGATATAAAAGATTTAGGTGCTGCAAAGAAAATTCTTGGAATGGAAATTTGCAGGGACAGAGACTCAAGGAAACTGCGGCTATCTCAACGGGGTTATGTTGAGAAAATGCTAGAAAGGTTTACGATGAGCAGCGCGAAACCAGTTAGCACTCCATTGGCGAATCACTTTAAGCTCTCATCAGAACAGTGCCCTAAGACAGATAAGGAAGCTGAAAATATGGCAAAGGTTCCGTATTCTAATGTTGTTGGCTGCTTGATGTATGCGATGGTATGTACTCGTCCTGATTTAGCTCATGCTGTTAGTCAAGTTTGTAAGTACATGTATAAACCTGGTAAGAAACATTGGGATGCAGTCAAGTGGATCTTTCGGTACTTAAAGGGTACTGTGGGACATGGAATTGTTTTTGGGAGTCAGCGGGATAATCCTTTGGTTGTAGGATATGTGGATTCAGATTATGCAGGTGACTTGGATAATAGAAGATCTACGACAGGGTATGTGTTTACTCTTGGTGGAGGGCCTATTTGCTGGAAGTCTACTGTTCAATCTGTCGTGGCACTATCTACAACTGAAGCTGAATACATGGCAGCGGCTGAAGCTGCAAAAGAAGCTTTATGGCTTACTGGTTTAGTGAAGGAGTTGGGTGTTCAACAAGGTGGAGTTCAGTTGCTTTGTGATAATCAAAGTGCTATTCACTTGGCTAAGAATCAGGTGTATCGTGCTAGAACTAAACATATTGATGTAAGGTTCCACAAGATCAGAGAGTTGGTTGCATCTGGAGAGGTTTTGTTTCAGAAGGTACATACTGATGAGAATGCCGCTGATATGTTCACCAAGCCAGTTACGACAGACAAGTTCAAGCATTGCTTGGACTTGTTGAATGTTTCGAGTTGTTAAAGAAGCAAGGTAACCCAACCCACATTGAAGTTTCCAAGGGGCAGGATATTCGCCAAGGTGGAGATTTGTTATGTATGGCTCATAAAAAGTCTCGTTGTGGGGTTACGAATTATGTGGGTTGGGGGTGTGGGGGCGCAGCCCCCGCGGTACGGTACAGGGTTGATTTTGTAATTATGTACCAGGGTTTTCTATTATAAATAGAGATGTAACCTAGACCTAAAAAATCATTGAATAAAACTTCTAGCGCCGCCTAGGCACCGAGGACGTAAGCACATTGCCGAACCTCGTAAAATTCTCGTGTTCTTTCGTTTTCTTTACCCGTTTTCGTCAACAGGATTCATTGGCCTGCTCAGTTGTATGACGTTTCTTTGTTCGAATAGTTAAAATGGAGCTTTAATTATATTTTGAGAAATCAAAACATACTGAATTTGTTGTGACTATGTCGGAATTGTGACATGCTAGAAATAAAGCATATCACGAGGGACGAATTATGAAAGTGGAGGAGCTTACTACCTTGGTTAGGGTCTAGTGCCTAGAATTTTCAATAGCAAATCATAATCTCCATGGTATTTCAGTGCCAGCTGTGGTTCAATGGAAACCTCTCCCTCCTCTTGTGATGAAGGTCAATTTCTATGCCAGATTTGTGCAACCACAACAGAAAACAAGGTCAAGAGTGTTAATTCGAAACAATGAAGGCTTTATCATGGCTGCATGTAGACGGAGTACAGAATGGGTTACCTCAACTTTTTCAGACGGAAGTGACGGCAACCTTTCATGCAATTCAATTCGCGTTGGACTTGGTTTCTCCAATGTCATCCCTGAAGACTATTCCAGATCGATAATGGAAAAACTTTCCTCGAAATTTTATAAAATACTAAAATGAAATATTAAATTATTAAAAAAATTAAATATTCATATTAAATTACTAAAATTTTCATAAAAATTAAAGGAATTTGAATATGTCATAGGTTATAAAATGCTCATTTATAAATTACTAAAAAAATTAAAAATATTTTTAAAAAGATATATTATACATTATATACGCATGTAACATATATACATATTAACAATACTTATACATAGTATTCTTATTGGATTAATTGAGAGTTACAAAATTAAATTGGTCGAGACTTATAATTTTTGGATTAATCTAAATTTATTATGTTTTCTAATTTTTTTTAATAAGTCTCGACTAATTTAAAATATAATTATATAATAAGTTTCAAAATAAAATATAATTAGTATACATAATAAATTTTAACTAATCCAAAATTTGCAAGTCTTTACTAATTTAAATTTGTCAATCTCGATTAATCCAGTAAAAATATTTTGCATAAGTTTTGATGTTATGTATATGTATTACATGTATATATTATAAATAATATATCATTTTAAAAAATATTTTTTTGATAATTTATAAGTTATAATTTTATAACCAATGATATATATTCAAAAAAAAAATTTGTATAATAGTTTTAGTATTTCTAATATGAATATTTAATTTTTATTTTTAGTGTTTTTTATATTTATATTTTTTTAAATTTTTGAATAATTTTATATTTATAATTTTAAATATTGTTTTTAAAAAAAATAAATAAGCCCTTGAACTTTAAAAATAATTAATTTGTTCATCAAACAAAATAAAAAAAACCAATTTAGCCCATCTACCATGTCATCTGCCATAGTGGACTGTCACATCAGAATTGTAACGGTCAACGATGGAAAACGTTGATCAAAAGACGACATTGAATTTGTTTTCAGAGTTAAAAGGCAACATTGAGAGAAAAATAGTATGAGTCGTCTTGAGTTTTTGTTTTAAGTACAAGGGCTTGGATTGCCTTTTTGCCATTTTAATTTGTGTTGTAGTTTAACACAAAGCGCGAAGCAAAGGGATCAACCCTCCACTTAAGTGCAGGGACATGACTTCATTTGTAGATCCCAGCAGCTCTCTCTATTTCCCGGCCTTTGGGGTCTTGGTCGATCTCGTGAACGGCTGGGGTCACCCCCAGGTCTTGGAACAGAATCTTGACCGCATAACATAGGCAACATGAGCTCTTGCTGAACAGCACCACTCCGCTCTCCGAGGCCAATCTCATCACCTTGTCCATGTCTTTTGCAATGAAGATAGTCGTTACCGCGAGACAAAGAAAATGTTAATGCTCGGGAGACGCTTTCGGTTTCACTGAAAACCTAAATATACTCGAGAAATTTCATCGGCTTGATGTTGTTTATGCAGTACTCTATTAGAAAGTCTGCTTCTTCATATGTGTATGTTTATCCATTAATAAAATAGAATCATGCACCAGTAAATCTGTTCGTTCATACATTAACTAAATGTTTAGGCTGTTTTCGAGAAGTGTCAAGCTTTCCATGCAATGAATTTTACAACATTTCCTAATCGACAAGGGATCATATCCATCATATTACCGTTTTTCAAGGAGGCAAGGCCACATGTGAACAATAAATAGGATTTTTGTAAGGCTAAAAAATGGAAAAAGTTGTCTGACCTCGGGTTCAAAACGGGTGCCTCTAGTGTGTGAGAATAGCGTGATAACCAACTGCACCACCCAGACAGTTCTGCAAGAATTATAAATAAACATAACATTGTAAAACGATAATAATAATAATAATAATAAGAAAAACAATGAAGCTCCTTGAACTATTTGTATGGATAAGAAAAACCCTCATGATACGGGCACGCATTGTAAGGGTCTATGTATCAAAATTTATAATAATACTAGCACTATTATCACTAACAAAAAAATAATAATTTCAATCTAGCATTATGATTAGGGAGTGGCAGCTTAACCCGAAATCAATGGGTTTTCGATCCGATCCGATCCAATAGAGTCAAATATTTTTTTTTTAAATTTGGGTTTGAAACGGGTCGAGCCAGATTTTTTAAGAAGTGAAGATAAATTCGGGAGAGGGCGAAAAAAACTCCAACCCGACCTTGGATAATAATCTAATTTCACTAAAAAATATTATTTGTTTAATTAAGTACTTATTTAATAACGGGTCGGATTTATACTCTAAAAATTCGAGTCAGAAGGGGGATATATATTTTTCGAGTCGGATCAGGTTGGATTCGAATGGAGGATAAATATTTTTAGATCGAGTGAAATTAACTTAAAACATGATCCTAACCCGACCTATTGTCATCAGGATTATATATATATTTGAAATGCGTAAATATTGAGATTATTTTTTTAAAATTAAAATTAAATTAATATAAATTGTCCAATATATTATGTATCAACTTTAAAACTTGTGCATGATATCACAATTCAAATTTTGATAAAAATTAGCATACTTGAACAACATACACAACTTTAAATCTTCTTCAACGTACTTATTTGATCAAAGTATCTAACTACAAAACTAACCATACATCCCATTTAAGGTTCCTACATTGTCTCAAATCAAATTAAAATTCGACCTATTCTTATTAAAATGGCCTTGTTTTGGTCTCCACCAAGTGCTAGCCTTCAAACTTCAAGTTAAACTTTTACATATCTTAAAAATGTTAAGAACGAGTGTGAGCTTATAAATACTCAATAAATAACTAACATTCAACACAAGATATATACATTAAAAACAAAAGAAAGCATCATATATGACACGCAACACACTATTTTTACCTCACATGCTCATCACTCAAATGTTATGCATTAGTTCGCATATGATAAACATAAATGTACCAAAATTCTGAATCATACATCATGCTCATTATGCTTACTTACCATCATGGTTGTCACATATCATATGTACATTTATCATTACCTTGCACTTATTAATGCATTTCTTATTCAAATAACAAATTCACGTTTTAAAATACATTGGTACTTTGTTCGAAATAAAACATAACCTTACTTACACATTGGATAAACAAACTACATACAACTCACATTTTATTGGAGAATCACATAGGTCCTAGAACTATATATTTCTAGAGCAAGTTTTAACACCTCAACCTTACCTCGTATGTAACACCCTAAACCCAATTGAGCCTAAAGTGTTGCATTGAGTTACCGAGGCAACACCTGATTTCCAAAACTTGCTCATTTTCTTTTCAAATAATATAGATGGTATCATGATAAACATAAATAACAGTTACGAAAACACTTTGTAAAAATAGAGCTTTGTGAAACATAATTTAAAATTAAATTAATACAAACTCTGAGTTATAAATCGGAATACATGAGTAAGGTTCTATGAATACATATGCCCACTAAAGCTATATTATAGTACTCGAAGGAGATGCTAGAAGTCTTGATGCGACGTTACTCCACGAACGGTTCTAGCTACTAACATGCGAACGGAAAACATTTGAATGATGAGCTTACAAAGCCCAGTAGTGTAATTACTAATCTAGAGCAGCATTATGAGTCCCATAAACATAAGCATGCTAAAGACATGGTACTAAGAAGTAGGTACATGTATGATCTTAATCGAGTGCTACCTACTTAAGGTTTAATTATTCTATCGCTGAAGTAGGAGTCTCACGCTTCCCTTAATCCTCTACTAAGGGCCTCGTCACGAGTACACCTCAGAAGGGTCTCTAACCCTAATGATTAATTGCTAGGCTAATGACTAACTGCTATGAATTATCTAAATGTGACATTGTCTCTCCTGTACATTATATGAATGCAACCATGACTCTGCTCTACATTATCTGAATACAACACTTCTAGTATCTGGTCTCATATAGCCATCAGACACTAGTTAACTGACAGAACCCGGTGTCACATAACATTGGTAAAATTCCCACTAAGATACTATATAACACCCCTTTCACTTATTTGTACCCGAATACGAGTCAGATATGTCACATAACACTTGTAAAATATTTCTTATTCGAAATCGGTAAAATTTTGTTTCTTTTAAAATCGTTAAATTTACCATTAATCATGAAAATTCTTAATCGTGTAAAATTATAATATAATATTTTTAATTTTCAAATCGAGTTCGGTTTCAGGAAAATAATTGGTAGTTCGATACTATTTTATATGAAGAGTAAAACTCCCTGAAAACTACTTAATTTATAATTCATTCTTATATTCATAAAAATATAACTTTACTATAACATACACTAAAATTTATTATTTTAACTATATTTTTTGCTCAATAAAATCCATGTATATACATTTCTACTACTCGTTTAAAACCTTGTAAACATATAAGAGCGTTTTCAATTTAACTTAAAAAATAACAAATTATTAATTTAGAAAAACTTCTTATTCATATACATGTCATCTAGAAAATCAAACTACAATAGAATGTCATTATTGATACTTGTAATTGTACTTTGATGATTGATGTCAAGCTCAGCTCCTTACTCCATTTGTTCTCTTTTACCTACAAGTAAAAACCATCACAAGCTAACTATACATTTAGTCATACATTTATAACTTTAAAATAAATATGTCAGAACATATGTATATGATAACTCCATAAAAGGTCGCATTTTGAGACCTTTTTACTTAAGTTATTGAATGTTTAAGAGCACATTTAGGGTCATGTAGATGCATTTAGAAGCATTTAGTTGCATGCGGTGGAATTCAGTTTGCCGCGGCATATTAAAATGGTGTTGCCTTATGGGAAAGATGCTTGTCTAATGATGTGCAGGAATTGAGAGCAAGGAAAAGAGGAAAGAAAATGTCATGGCATCAGGAGACTACTAAGAATAATGAAAATGCCAAGTTCAGCTGGCATTTCGAAAACGAACAGAGTGCGAGAAGATATTTTTAATTCAGTTGTATCCTACTCTCCAAGAAGCTATGCCCGAGAAATCTACCTCGAAGATCCACCTGGAGGGATCGACACTGCAACCGACGGTCCTGCTTATGACGCCGCCTGTCCCTGCAGATCATGTCTATCCTTGGGCGCCTGCAAGAGGATCATGTCGGTCGCTCAGTCAGTAACCCAGGTTATATCATAGCCTGCTTTGTCCGACTCTCAAGCAACTTAACCATGATTTTGGGGTTTTCTAGGAAAGTAAACATCAAGTCCTAGGATTAATTTTCCCCTATAAATATAGGATGAAGACACATTATTAGAGACTTTAGTTCCACCCAGATTTGTGCTTAAAAAGTTAGAGAGAGAAGGTATCACTTTTCTTAGTCAATCCTACTTGTCGTGGCATTTCTCCTTGACAAGCCTGAGGGAGTGGCGTTCTAGGTGTCTGAAAGGAGCTAGTTCGCTGGAGGCAGTTCTTAGTGGTCGATGGAAGCATCTGGAAGTGCACGTCGAAGGCTTTCTCTCCTCCCTTTAGTTCTTTGCTTTCATATTTTGTTATTGGGATGTAAGGAACGAATGAAACTTGCTTTGTGCTTGTTTATTTCGAACCCCACCATGAACTAAACCTATTTGGTGGGAGTTCGCTTGGATGTTTCAGTTTTTATTTCAATGAATGGTTGCTTTTCTATGCTTCAATCTATTTTAATGCCTTAAGGTTGTAGGAGCTATGAGAGTAGCCTTTCCTTAGGAGGTTTCTAGGGTTCGAGAGAATACCTTGGAAAAATATCCTTAGTATTCGAGAGAAACGAGGGAGGAACTACATAAACAAGGGGTTCTATGTAGTAACTAGGCCTAATCCACCTTAGAGATAAGGTTAGGATTTCATTCGACTAAAAGGAGTTATGCAAGAATGATAGGTCAGATGTTAATGATGCTACAAAAAGGTATTACCGAGGCATATCCTGTTATCTGGACTAATAGGATCACTGTAGGGGTTTACGCCAATTGGTTTTGTCAGGGCATCTTTAATCTGTCGAGTCCCTTACTAGAGATAGCATAGGGCACCTTAGTAGACTCTGTCGGGCAGGCTAGACATAGAAGAAATACCATTCAGAGAAATAGACTTAGATTTTCCCAGTGACTCCTATCACTCATTCTCATAGCAGTTTGTCGTGTAAGAAAGCTAAAGTCCTACATTTTAATTCCAGTATTTACATTTTATTTTACCTTGACATTTCCATTTATTTGCACACATCATAATTTGATTTGTAACGACATATCCATTTTCCACCACACTACCACCATTATATTTCAACATCAGTCATTCCATTTTGCCACAACGTTTTCATTTGTATATACCATCACTAACTTTACTTCGATGACAAAGTAAAGTGCCTTGACAAACTTATTTGATTTCCTCAATTCCCTGTGGAGACGATACTCAACTTATCACTGTATTACTTGTTCGATTGTGTATACTTGCACATATATCGGCACTCATTTATAGTACTCATACGGAGCGGACAAGTTTTTGGCGCCGTTGCCGGGTAATTGGCAACTGGAAGGTAAATTGTTTTATCATAGCATTTTTATTTTACTTGTTTATATTTCTTTTATATAGTTTTACCTTTTATTTTCTTCTTTTTCAAGTTTTCTTGGTGTATGACCAGAGGACAATCGAACAAGCCATTAGAACCAGTTGAACCTGAGATCGAGAGGCTCTTTAGGAGAAGAAGGCGTGCTCAACGTGCAAATATGTACCAAATCGGAAATCAAGGCATTGGTCATGAGGATGATCAGAATGCCGAGGTAAATCCATTTGTTGAGAATGTACCCAGGCCTCGTGCCATTCGTGATCACTTAAACCTGATTTTAGACGACTTAAATCCTGGAATTGTGGCACCAGAGATTTAGACAGCCCACTTCGAGCTCCAACCTGTCATGTTCAATTTGTTGAACTCCATAAGGCAATTCGGGGGCATGCCAAATAAAGATGCCAGACAGCATATTCATAACTTCTTGGAGGTGCGTGATTCCTTTCGCCAACAGGGAGTGCACAAAGATGTTCTGAAATTAAAGCAATTTCCATATTCTCTGCGTGACCGAGCAAGGGCTTTGTTGAGTGGCGTTCCAGCGGGTTCAATGGATTCATGGACTGATCTGTGTCAAAAATAATTGCTACGGTATAATCCTCTGAACATGAACACCCAACTGAGGAACAACATTGCTTCTTTTCATCAAGCTGATGACGAGTCGATGTATGAGTGATGGAATCGATATAAGGGATTGCTTCGCAAATGTTCAAATCATAGTTTTCAAGATTAGACACAAGTTGTGATGTTCTATAATGGAGTTAATGCACCCACGAGGATAATGATGGATGCCTCTGCAAATGGAACGTTACTTGACAAATCACCAGCAGAGGCATTTGACATTCTGGATAAGATTACCACCAACGATTATTAGTTTCCATCCACAAGGCTTGTACTTAGGTGAAAATCACATGGAGCTTTCAAACTATATTCTAAAGATTCGGTGTCTGCCCAACTGTTGTTATCACCAATATGTTGAAGAATTTGCAAAGGCCAAGTGAGGTGAGAGAAGTAAAGGCAGCCAATTCAGCATGTTTATTATGTCATGGCAATCATAATGAGAGTGACTGCCCAACCAATCAATAATCCATTAACTTTGTAGGGAACTTCAATCGAGGCAACAACAACCCCTACTCTAACACATATAATCCTGGATGGCGTCAACATCCAAACTTTTCGTGGGGAAATCAAGGTACCGGCAATGCTTATCAACCAGCTCGACAGCAGAATTTCAATGACTCACAGGGATTTCAATCGAATATGCCATGACATAATTCTAACAAGGGAGGGCCATCTTCATCTAACATCAGTTCTTTGGAGGACACAATTCAAGAGTTCATAACAAAAACTAAGACAATGCTGCAAGACCATGCGACCTCCATCAAAAATCAAGGGGCCTTGCTTCAGAGCCATAGTTCATCGTTGAGGGCATTGGAGAGTCAGGTTGGTCAAATTGCTGCGGCATTACAAGAACGCAGACCATGACATTTGTCGAGTGACACTGAAGTCACTAAACCTCATGGAAAAGAGAAATACAGTGTGCTAACTCTCCTAAGTGGTACATAAATTAATGTTGAAGATAAGTTTGGGGGAAAACTGAAGGATAATTCACCCCCCTGAGACCGTGCGCAAGAAGTGCATGAAGAAGCACCAGTAGAGGAGGATAAGGATGAGGGTTCATTAAGTAAAGAAACAGAGGGGGCAAAAAAAAATTACCAAGGCAACTTCTATTCGCACCCCGTCAGTACAGGAAATCAGACTACCGCCTCCTTTTCCGTAAAAACTGAATAAGCATAACGAGGATATTCAATTCAGAAAGTTCGTTGACATTCTAAGTCAACTTCAAATCAATGTTCCTTTTCTGGAGGCTATGGAAAAAATGCCTACATATGCTAAATTTCTCAAGGAAATTGTTACCGAGAAGAGAAAGGTTGAGGAGTACGAGACAATTTCCACGGCAAAAGAATTTTTCTCTTCCTTAAGCAAGCTACAACCGAAGAGACAAGATCCAGGCAGTTTTATCATCCCATGTTCGATAGGAGACAAGTTTGTTGGGAAGGCACTATGTGACCTTGGCTCAAGCGTGAACTTGATGCCTAAGTCAATTTTCGTGAAGTTTGGGATAGGAAATGCGATACCCATATCTGTCATCTTGCAATTAGCCGATCGTTCATATGTGTGTCCTGAATGGCGAATTGAAGATGTCATCGTGCGGTTTGACAAATTCATTTTTCCTGTTGATTTTATGATTCTGGACTGTGAGGTTGACGCCACAGCACCCATCATCATAGGGAGACCCTTCCTAGCTACCGATCGTATTCTCATCGACTGCGAGAGGGGTGAGCTGACCATGTGAGTGGCTGATCAACATGTCACTGTGAATGTCTTCCTATCTCTTAAGTACATGGATGATCCTGAAGAATGCCAGAGCATTTTAGAAGTACATACAACAATCACAAAAGAAGCATATCAATTTTTCCAAGATAATTTCATTCAGTTGGATCCTGATGAGGGGCTATTCGAAGACTTAAAGGCTGGAGAGCCTAATGATTTTTCTATCGAGGAACAACAGGCTAGCTTCCTCAAAACTAGCCCAGGTACGTTCTTTGAACGTTTGAATTTTGAAGAGTTTGTTCCTCCTAAACCCTTATTACAGCATGTTCTTACCCTAAAACTTAAGAATTTGCCACAACATCTTAAATATGCTTATATGGGTAGTAATGAGACTTTTCCTGTGATTATTTCCTGTTCCATTACTCCTAACCAAGAATCTAGTTTGTTGAGTATTTTGTCACGGCATAAGTGAGCGTTAGGATGGACGATGGCAGATCTGAAGGGAATAAGTCCAATAATCTGCATGCACAAAATCTTGCTGGAAGAATGCCATGGAAAATCCATAGAGCCACAGCGAAGATTCCAATCATTAAGCAAGTTATGATGAAAGAGATTCTCAAATAGCTTGACGCTGGAGTGATTTACCCCATTTCGGATAGTTCTTGGGTAAGTCCCATCCAATGTGTGCCAAACAAGGGAGGCACAACCGTGGTGGCAAGTGAAGACAACGAGTTGCTACCTACACGTACAATCATCAGGTGGCGAATCTACATGAAAAACCACAAGCTCAATAAGGCCACCAAGAAGGATCATTTCCCTTTGTCGTTCATTGATCAACTATTGGATCGACTTGCTGGCAAGGCATTCTACTATTTCTTGGTCGGGTACTCGGGGTATAACCAAATTTCCATCGTACCAGAGGACCAAGAGAAAACAACATTCACGTGTCCCTATGACACTTATGCTTTTAGAAAAATGCATTTTGGACTCTGTAATGCCCCGACAACTTTTCATCGCTGTATGGAAGCCATATTTTCATACATGGTTAAGGATTTTCTGGAAATTTTCATAGATGATTTTTCTGTTTCTGGAGACTACTTTCAAAAATGCCTCGACAATTTGGCGAAGGTACTGAAGCGATGCGAGGAGGCCGATCTCGTGTTGAACTGGGAGAAATGCCACTTCATGGTGACTGAAGGCATTGTTCTAGGCCATAAAATTTCTGCAAAGGGCATTGAGGTAGACAAAGCCAATATCGAGGTGATCGAGAAGCTACCCCTACCAAATTATGTCAAGCGCATTCGGAGTTTCCTTGGACATGCTGGATTTTATAGAAGATTCATCAAGGACTTCTCCACAATATCCAATCCCTTATACACCTTGATGTAGCAGAACCAGCCGTTTGTGTTCGATAAGAAATGCCATGGAACATTTAAAGAGCTGAAACAAAGACTTATTTCTACACCGATAGTAGTTCCCCCAGATTAGACGACACCATTCGAATTAATGTGTGATACAAATGATTTTTCCGTGAGAGTTGTGCTTGGGCAACGTAGAGGTAAAATTTTTCATGTTATATATTATGCTAGTCGTACCTTGAACGAGGCACAATTGAACTATACTACCATTGAGAAAGAATTACTTGTCGTGGTATTTGCATTTGACAAGTTTAGGCCATACTTGATAGGCACCAAAGTCATAGTTCACACCGATCACTCAGCTATAGAAGACTTAGTGAACAAGAAAGATGCAAAACCTAGACTTATTAGGTGGATATTACTACTGCAAGAATTCAACTTAAAGGTAATCGATAGGAAAGGTACTGAGAACCAGGTTGCAGATCATTTATCTAGGCTAGAAAACATTTCAGAATGCCATGACATTTTTTATATTCAGGAAGAATTTCATGATGAGAAAATTTTATATGCCACGACAATTATGTGGTATGCTGACTTTGTTAATTTTCTTGTTAGTGGTGTTTTTCCGTATGAATTAAATAGCCAGGGCAAAAAGAAGTTTTAGCATAATGCCAAGTTCTATTTTTGGGACGAGCCGTACTTGTTTAAGCAATGTGCCGATCAAATGATTCAATGGTGTGTCCCTGAAGAGGAACAACGAGATATCTTACATTATTTCCACACAACACCCTATAGAGAGCATTTTGGAGGTGCAAGGACTGCTGCAAAGGTCCTCCAATCAGGCTTCTACTGGCCATCACTGTTTAAGGATGCTCACGAGTATTGTAAAGCATGCGACAGATGCCAGCGCACTGGGAACATTTCCAGACAACAGAAAATGCCCCTGTCAAATATTTTGGAGATAGAGTTCTTTGATGTTTGGGGCATTGATTTCATGGGACCATTCCCATCTTCCTTTAGAGACTTATATATTTTGCTTGTGGTGGACTATATATGTAAGTGGGTTGAAGTGATTGCCACACCGAGGAATGACTCAAAGACGGTGCTCAAGTTTCTTCACAAGAACATCTTCACTCGATTCGGAGTACCAAGAGCTATTATCAGTGATGAAGGCACCCACTTTGATAACAAGCTAATTGCCAAGGCATTGTAAAAATATGGAGTGCGACATAAAATTGCCACGACATATCACCCATAAACTAATGGGCAAGCTGAAGTTTCCAACCGCAAAATCAAGCAAATTTTAGAGAAGGTGGTGAACCCTCGAAGTAAATATTAGTCCCCAAAACTTGATGAACCACTCTGGGCCTACAGGACGACATTCAAGACACCTTCGGGAATGTCGCCCTTCAAGATGGTATATGGAAAAGCCTGCCACCTTCCAGTTGAGCTAGAACACAAGGCATATTGGGCAATCAAGAAGCTCAACTTCGACGCGCAACTAGCAGGGGAGAAAAGATTTCTCAATCTGAACGAAATGGAAAAGTTTAGAGCACAAGCATACAAAAATGCCAAGCTCTACAAAGAAAAAACTAAAAAGTGGCATGACAAAATGATTTTGCCACGGTATTTTCATGTGGGCCAGAAAGTTTTAATGTTTAACTCTAGGCTCAAATTCTTCCCTGCCAAATTAAAGTCAAGATGGTCGGACCATTTGAAGTCCACCTTGTTTACCCATATGGTGTTGTTGATATCAAGAACATGGACGATGGGTCCATCTTTAAAGTCAATGGTCAACGCCTGAAGGTTTACCAAGGAGTCCCACCAATGCGTGACAAGTCTGCGCTTCTCTTGCATGACGTTGATACTGTCCCAACATCTTGAGGATGCTGAGACATTTTAAATTCACTCATGTGCATAAATAATTTTATTTTTCTATTATTTTAGTATTTCTTCTTTCTGATTTATATTTTTTATCATATTTTTGTAGCAAGGATTATCCCACATGGCTAGCACGTGCGGCGCACGGTTAAAGCAAGAAAAATTTAGGCGGAAATTAAATCAAAAAAGGAGGGAAAACCATTTTCATTTTTAATTTTACTTTAGAGTTAAAATTTTCACTTTTCCTTTGTCTTTTTCCCGCCTAGGCCCCACCGATTAATTAAATACTCCCTCCAAAATCTTTCTTTTGTTCGTATCTCCTTTTCTTTTCACTTCACTTTTTACTTTTTACTTTCTTCCATTTTCTTCTTCCCTCCTATTGCACTGACAACCTCCATTGCCACCAAAGCTTTAAGCTTTCCCACTCTTTCTTTGTTTTCTAGTCTAAACAATGGTCCGATCTCGTCCGTCCGCCTCTGCTACTGCCTCTCCACCACGGTTCATAAATGACACCGCCCGAGACTGATTTCAAAGCATAAAAAATTGACAGGTATTTTTTGAGTTGAGGTTTATCTTCTCCGATAAGGAGGAGACTGACTTAGGGAGTGATGTGATCGATGTTGTTAACAAGCACAAGTTGCAAAAATTTTCCAAGTATCCCGCCACTGGCAACGCGTCGATAGTGAATGAGTTATACTCAAACATCATCAAGCAAAACCAACATGCCGTTGTGGTTCGTGGCATTTCTATTTGATTTACCCCCACTGCCATTAATTGTTACTTTAAATTACAGGTTGTGGAAGATCGCCATACCACCTTCACGTAAGAAGCGGACAACAAAACATACCAAGGCATTCTGGAAGATCTTTGTCTTCCCAACACCCAATGGAACGACCAGCAACTGAGCCACAGAACCGTAAACCGAGAGCAATTGCTATCGTAAGTTAAGTTGTGGAACCATTTTATGAAGCACAAGCTTCTACCCACCTCCCACAATACCACTGTGTCCTGTCAGCGGATGCTTTTACTACTCTCAATCATATTAGGGCACTTCATTGACGTAGGGAAAATTATTATAGAACAAGCCCATTTATGCCTAAAGCGACCTGCAAGTGCCCTAGTATTCCCGAATCTCATCACTCCCTTATGCTGTAAAAAGAAGGTCCCTGAAGAACAATTTGACGATATTTTACTGGGCATAACTAGAATTACCACGGCAAAAATCCCTATGTTATTAGGTCTGAAGGAAATAAAAGGGAAGGAAAAGGAGGAGACCACATCTCGCGTTTCAGTATCTCAACATGCCAAGGAAAAACTAGATGCCTTGGAATAGGCCATTCAGCGCACTCAAGCGCATGTCGGGCAGCTGTCCGACAAACTGATGACATATTTTGCCTACGCTAAGTGTCAAGATGAGTTTTTCATCAACGCCTCCTTAGAGTTTCTCCCTGCAACACTAGTGCCACCAAATACGGATGTCGAGGTATCTACAGAAGTACCTCGTCCTGCCCCTGCCGATGCTTATCAATCACCCAATGCAGAAAGTCCCCAGCCCGCTGAAGCAAAAGAGCCTGCTGACCCTTATCCAGTCCATGCTGTGTCGCCCGATGCAGATCAAGAAGCCAACGTCCAACTCGCTCATCGCCCGGAATCCCCACAATTTGTTGAACCTTTGGCGGAAGAACATCCTAATATGCTGCAACCTGTTGCGCCAATGGAAGAAGAGCACCCCGAAGTACCGTAGCCCACTGAATCAACAGAGGAGTCCCAGTCTGAGATACCACGGCAAGCTCCTTTGCGTAGGAGCCGACGCCGCCTAAGGAAGGCATCTAAGCATGAGGAGCCCCAGCTCTCAAATGTCCCAAAAGGTCCCAATACTCCTCCAGCCACACTCGCCTCTGACTCTGAACACTCCAGCCCCACCAAACTAAGAAAGCGTACTCATCGTGCAACTGCTGAACCACCACCCGTCTAAAGTCAAGGTACCTTGCATTCCATTACATTCATAGCATGTAGTTTAATATTACTTAGTTTTAGTAAGAATTAGGGACAATGTTTCTCTCAAGTTTGGGGGAAGTAGGGTTCTCGCATCATTGTATGATAGTATCAGTAAAATAAATATGCCGTGACATTAGTAAATGTTTGAATAGTTCTCTGGAATTAGTTAAGGATGCTCGATGATTATGAATCTTGATGGATAGAATATAATGTACATGACTGGTTGAAGCTGGTAGAACCAACTCTAGGACTTGTTTCTTTGAAATCGTTGAACACACGATTGTATGTTTTCCATGCTTGAGAAATTTAGAATTTTTTATAAGAGAATTCTTAAAATTTCGTGGCATATAATTTTGAATGATGAAAAACCCACGCAAAAAAATGAAATGAATGAAGTTATGAATAAATGCCTCGGCATATCTGTAGAGGGACACTCTGTTATGCCATGGCATATGAGTTAATGAAAGATGTCACGGGATGACTCTACCTGACTAGCTCGAGGGTGGAAGATATGCTCCCTTTCACCTATAGTGTGGGATGGTAGAGTGATAGGTTGACTCCCCTCGAAGCATAATTAAAAAAAGAAAAGAAACCAAGGTGGGAGTGAATTTTGTGAATACCATGGCAAATTAAGAAAACTTGCTTAGAAAATTTTTAACTTTTTTAAGCATGGATGGGATACAAACACGCACACACCTACACAAAGAATCTTGTTCTAGGGGGCAGTACTTGAATTCTCAAACCTAATCTAGCATGTTGAAACCATTTGTGCTGAGGGTTGAAATTTTATTCCATAGGACTATTATGCTTTTGAACTTGTCATGGTATTTTTGTTTTGCTTATTACTATCCATTGCTTGAGGACAAGCAATAGCTTAAGTTTGGGGTGTGATAACTCCATAAGAGGTCGTATTTTGGGACATTTTCACTTAAGTTATTGAATATTTAAGAGCTCATTTAAGATCATGTAGATGCATTTAGAAGCATTTAGTTGCATGCAGCGGAATTCAGTTTCTCACGGCATATTAAAGTGGTGTTGCCTTATGGGAAATATGCTTGTCTAATGATGTGCAGGAATTGAGAGCAAGGAAAAGAGGAAAGAAAATGCCATGGCATCAACAGACTGCTAAGAAGAATGAAAATGCCAAGTTCGACTGGCATTTCGAAAACGAGCAGAGTCTGAGAAGATATTTTTAAGCCAGTTGTATCCTACTCTCCAAGAAGCTCTGCCCGAGAAATCTACCTCGAAGATCTTCTTGGAGGGATCGGCACTGCAACCGCCGATCCTGCTGATAATGCCACCTATCCCTGCATATCCTGTCTGTCCTTGGGTGCCTACAACAAGATCATGTCGATCACTCAATCAGCAACCCAGGCTATATCATAGCCTGCTCTGCCCAACTCTTAAGCAACTTAACCATGGTTTTGGGGTTTTCTAGGAAAGTCAACACCAAGTCCTAGGATTAATTTTCCCCTATAAATAGAGGATGAAGCCTCAATGTTGGAGACTTTAGTTCCACCCGGATTTGAGCTTAAAAAGTTAAAGAGAGAAGGTCTCACTTTTCTCAGTCAATCCTACTTGCCGTGGCATTTCTCCTTGACAAGCCTGAGGGAGTGGCGTTCTAGGCGTACGAGAGGAGCTAGTTCGTTGGGGGTAGTTCTTGGTGGCGAGGGAAGCATCTGGAAGTGCACGTCGAAGGCTTTATCTCCACCCCTTAGTTCTTTGCTTTCATATTTTGTTATTGGGTTGTAAGGAACGAATGAAACTTGCTTTGTGCTTGTTTATTTCGAACCCCACCATGAACTAATCCTATTTGGTGGGAGTTCGCTTGGTTGTTTAAGTTTTTATTTCAATGAATGGTTGTTTTTCTATGCCTCAATCTGTTTTGTTTATGAAACTTAATGCCTTAAGGTTGTAGGAGCTACGAGAGTATCTTTTCCTTAGAAGGTTTTTAGGGTTTGAGAGAATACCTTGGCAAAATATCCTTAGTATTCGAGAGAAACTAGGGAGGAACTACATAAACAAGGGGTTCTAGGTAGTAATTAGGCCTAATCCACCTTAGAGATAAGGTTAGGATTTCATTCGACTAAAAGAAGTTGTGCAAGAACGATAGGTTAGATGTTAATGTTGTCGCAAAAAGGTATTATAGAAACATATCATGTTATCTAGACCAATAGGATCACTGCAGGGGTTTACACCAATCGATTTTGCTAGGGCATCTTTAATCTGTCGAGTCCCTTACTGGAGATAGCATAGGGCTCCTTACTAGACTCTGTCGGGCAGGTTAGGCATAAAAGAAATACCATTAGGAGAAATAGATTTAGATTTTCCCAGTGACTCCTATCACTCATTCCCATAGCAGCTTGTCGTGTGAGAAAGCTAAAGTCATACATTTTAATTCCAGTATTTACATTTTAATTTTCCTTGTCATTTCCATTTATTTGCATGCATCACAATTTGATTTGCCACTACATATCCATTTTCCACCACACTACCACCATTCTATTTTCACATCAGTCATTTAATTTTGCCACAACATTTTTATTTCTACATACCATCACTAACTTTACTTAGGTGACAAAGTAAAGTGCCTTGACAAACTTATTTGATTTCCTCAATTCCCTGTGGAGACGATACTCAACTTATCACTGTATTACTTATTCGATTGTGTATACTTGCACATATATTCGCACTCATTTATAGTATTCATATCGAGCGGACAGTATATAACAAAGTAAAAACATACTGCAAATGTCATATAATGGAAGATAATATAAAACTAACTTTCAACCCATTTACTCATAATGTATCATGCTAATCAACGATTAAGATATAAAGCATTTTATGCCAGATCAAATTATTTGATGAAAGTTTTACTTTCAACGAACCAATCAAACATGCACTTTTCAATTTCATATAAACTATAGCCCAGTGTATGATAAAAGAGAATACAAGGTACGCGAGTCTAGTAGAGTGTGTGCAATATGCACTCGAAAGTGCCTCTGACATATATAATTGCACCATAGTTTACATATAGAATGTACGAATATGTACAATATAATCATTCCACCTCTTGGCATGCCAATTGTACCTAAGACTCTCAATGCATATACAATGGGCTTTTTTATATCAATATTATATACTTTTCAATTATTAGAAGTATCCATAGATAATATCATATCATACAATACCATATCAAAGTGCATTGGACAGTTCATACCCAAAATCACTCATAATCATTTAGAAAAATATCATATAAAAAGTATTGGGCAAGTCATACCCAAAATCATCTATAAAACATTTAGTAAAATATCATATAAAAATTGTATTAGGTAATTCATACCCAAAATATTTGAATACCATTTTGTAAAATTGCATGAAAATAAATCGAAATACAATTTTTTTCAAGTCCTTCGAGGTTGACTCATCGTAAGTCTTCCCATTAACTCTCTCTAACACACACACACACACATATATATATAAATGCACTTACCTGGTATTCTTAGCTTTCACACTTTATTTAACGAGATAAGCCTAACTTTTGTACTTTTTCCTTAAATTATAGCTCACTTGAGTCCCGTTTATCATCACGATCTACACGAGAATTAATTATACAAAATACACATTTGAAACACATGTTAGTACCTTCACTAACATAATATGTGGATATCAAAATAAAAATTGCTTAAAATTAAATTAATTCGTATTCGATTCAAATTCTGTTTCAGTTTATCAATGCTACTTTATCTCCTTTAAAATTAACCTTTCAAGTCCCTGAAATAATCATCCTTATTAGTAGTTCACTAGACTTTTCAACATTCCATATTTAACCACCAATAAGTATTTCCTTGAAAATTCATCCCAATATTTTCAATTTCATTCAAAATGGTCCCTTACAATTTCACCTTAAATCCAATACCAATCACCATTACAAACTTTCTAACGATGTATTCAAACTGGTACATCAATATTATAGCAATTTCCATTTCAAGTCCAACTTTCATGCATTTTACGTTTTGGTCCCAAACTTTAACAAATTCCAAAATAATCCAATCAACATTCTAACATTAAAACTAATATTCTAATATTCAATTCCAGCATAGTACAACAATTATTGAACAATTGCACTTAAATTTCCTCATTTTCACAAAAATATATGAATAGGTCCCTATAGTTTCAAAACTTCCAAATGATCCAAATCACACTTTAAAGCATGCATAATCATTCAACCATCAATTCTAGTCTTTGGGAATTTTTTATAATTTTTTTACCTAATCTCTTTGTAATCGCCATTTTTTCCTTTCATCATACATACTCCATTATATTTTATTTATTACCATTACAACACCCTAAACTGATCCCGAGCCATAAACCAACACCCTTAACCCATTTACAAACAGGCCCCCAAACTCAAAACCTGAACAGGCCCCAAATTAAAACCCGACCAGGAGCCCAAACCAAACCTAACTTGGAGCCTAACCTAAACCTAACCCTAGCCCTAGTGTACCTGTCCTAATCATCCACCCAGCTGCTACCCTTCTCTGCCACTAGGCAAGGGAGATGGCTGCTCCAGCACGCCACCACCAACATTCCACGCAACATGCAGAGAAAATAAACAAAAACCAAATGTAATCATTTTATTTTTCTCTAAAAATAGGTATAAAACCCTGAAACAAACAGTGTACAATGACCTTTTTTTGGGTTCCAATTTTTTCCATAAGCAATAAAAACAACTTGAAGGTATATAGATATTTGTTCTTTCTTCTCTGTTTTTTCCAGTCCCGAATAATAACAATAGGAAAACCTTCTTTTTTACTTTCGAATAACAACAATAAAAAAGAAAAAAAAGCTCTTCTTTTTTATCCTCAAATGGTAAATAACAAAAAAACCTTTAGTTTCGGAACACAACCGAAAAGGAAAAAAAGAAACCATTTTGATTTTCAAAAAATCACAACAACAAGCTTTTTTCACAGTAAAAAAAGGAGAAAAAAGAAGAGGGTTAGATCTGGTTACCTGAGTCATAGGGGTCTTCGTCGGAGGTCACCGAAGATGGGGAAACCAAAAGGCTAATAGGGGGTTTTAGGGTCTTTAGGGAGCTTTTTCGGTATTTTTAGCCCCAAATAGGGGCCTAAGTTAATAGATTTAGAGATTTGGGTCGTTTTAGGCTAGTTTAAGAGTTCTAACCGCCGTGTGCGGTGGCCAGAACGGCGGCCAGATGGCAACTGGAGTGGGGTGCAAGGTCATCTACAGTTGGTCGGCCGAAGAGAGGGGAGAGAGTTTTTTTTTTGGGATTTTGGTTAAAAATGGAAAAAAAATAAGAAAGATTGGTATATATAGAGAGAGTTTAGGGTAAAATCACACTTACATCCCCTAGGTTTAATGTGTTTTTACATTTTAGTCACCTGTAAGGATGAAATCTGCTATTTTCCCTTTTCTTTGCATACTATATAATTTTTGGTCTATTCACTATTTAGTCCCTCTAGAATTAGTGTGGTTTTACATATTGGTTACCTATAGGGACCAAATCTATTATTTTCCCTTTTCTTTACTTGTTATATAATTTTTGGTTTATTTATTGGTTAGTCCCCGTAAGTTTAGCGCGTTTTTACACTTTGATCATATGTAGTGATTGTTTAAATTTTATTTTAATTTGGCTGAACTAATTTTTTAATTTCCCTGTTTTCGTTTAATAGGATATTTTAGGCTTAAATAATTCGGATAATTAGTTTTTAGTCCCTACAGCTTCTGCGTGTTTTTTTGTTTTAGTCACTAACCTATTTTTTTATTTTGATTTATCCATTAAATTTAAATTTGTTTCAATTTAGCCCTTATTACATGTTTAATTCATTTTTAAATCCTTTTAATTTAATATTATTGCAATTTAATCCTTGTTTTTATTTCTCTTTTATTTTTTTAATGTTGTCACTTTTTATTCTTAATTTATTTAATTGGGTTTATTGTTATATTTAGTATTTCACATTTTAGTTAACTAGTCTTTTAGATTTCATCTTTATATTAGGTTAGTAAACCAAGTCGGATCTAGTATATAGGACAACAACTTAGGTTTATTTAGGGAGCAATCCGAGTCAAGTTTTCGCATAAGATGCCCAATTACTCGAGTCAATGGTTCGAACTTTAAACTTGTTAATCATTGACTAATTCTCTAAAACTCTTTTAATTCAATCATTCACTTTCCAATAGGCTATTTTAGATAATTCATAGGATTTTGATTTGTTGATTAGTCCTTAAATTTTAGGAGTTATTGATTTAGGCCCTTGAACTTTTAGTCTTTTAGAACTCTGTATTTTAGATCTTTTACCCTTTAGTCCCTGAACTTCAGTTAGAATTTTAAAATTAACATAATCAAATAGGTTAAATAGAGCCTCCATTTTTACCTAGATTTCAATATAGTCCTCTTAATTTAGGGAATATTTCGAGCCGATCCTCACCTAAATGCTCAAGTGGCCATCTCGATTATTCGATTCAATAATTGATAAAAATCAAATAAGGTTAATAATAGAACCTACATTTCTAGTGTGCCTTTAGGTTCTTTAATTCTCATAATTTGACACTTCAGGATAAAGAGAGCATTAATTTACCCTTAGCTTAATTCGAATTAATAAAAATTTGTTTGATTGCATTTTATTTTTAAAACTAAGGCAATGTCCACTTATTAGGGAGTTAATAGTATATCTCTCGCAAGTATGCTCAGGGGGTGACTATTGGTGATTCCCGAAATAGGTCAACATCATATATCCTAAAACCCGACATATATACTGGAATTGTTGTAGCTAAAAATATTCTTCTAACATCTCTACAATATAAACACCAAAAGTTGTATAAATCCCAAGGAATAGTTATTTCTGTCCAAAACAATTTTCTCTCGTTATTCTAAAGGCTAACACGTACTCTCTATTTATAGAGTCAAATACTTGGTCAACAAAAATCCTTATTCAATAATAATTCCTAGTTAAATAAACTTAATCATCTAATAATTTCCAACTAGTAGAATTATAATAAAATCAAACTCAATTTCTAATTAGAATTTGATTCAATATCTAATAACGTCTCTTTTGACATAAATTCAATTAGAAAATAGATTTTCTAATCTTCAATAACTTCAGTTCTTATGTAAGTCAAATATCTGTTGGAGCATCACTATTAAATATTTAACAAGCTTAATTCTTACATAATATCTATTAAAACGTCATTAGATCAACAAAGAATTACACCCTCCAACTAAAAACTCATTGTAGAAAAATTTTCTCCTATGTTTCTCCAAAACAATTGCAAAATTTGCAACAAAAAATTCCTCTAAAACTCAATAACTCCAGCATAGTTCTAATGTCACTTGTTAGTAATTTGTAAGCGGAAAAATAACAAAAATGATATTAACATAAAATGAAACATGCGTAAGAGATAAAATTTTATGTGGTTCAACCTTGACTACCTTTGCGAATGAGAAGAATAATAATAATCCAATATAAGCATAGATATCACAAAAGAGAAAATACATGATATCCCATGTATCCGAAAATTGTCCTAGAACACTATTCCAACATTCCCATAAAATCGTATCTTCGAAATAAACCCCAAAAAAATTATGAAAATGAAAAATTTTACTCCTGATGAACATTGAACTCATAACTTAAGAAGAAAGAATATCAATTGAAAATTTTTAATCACCTGTACTATAAATTGTTAACAATTTAAATTAATATCCAACGCTTTTGACAAGATATTTATTCATTAAACTCTAATTTCTTTTGAATATTCTCATAACCTTGGTACAATTAAAATACCTTTAGCAATACACATATATAAGTTATTTGACATGATAAGAAGGTAAGTCATGGTTAAACAGTTCAAAATCCTTCTAACTTAGGCATGCAAGTAAACTAATAAAAATAATTTAAAAATACGATGAGACGGAAAAGTGACCAAGAAAAAGAAAAAACGACTGCTGGGTTGATCACTACAAAGATATGATTCCTACAATTGTCTTCGAGAATTTCTTGACGCTAAAGCTCAACATCTAGATCTAGATAATGCTCTACTTATATTTTGTGGAATAACTTTGCTTCATCAATAACAGTAAAAAGGCGACTACTTAAATATGTATCGGTTTGTTACAGTTATAAGAACAATTAACAGCAAAAGAATATGATCGAAAAGAAAAATAAAGAACACCAAGATTTATCTGTAAAACTCAAGGAAAAAAACCACATGCAGAGAAAAATATTTTTCACTATATCAAAAAATACAAGATTTGTTGCAACCATTACCTAAATAACCCCATTTCCTATTTTCTATTGATAGGAAACAAAAGAAAATTTGCTTACAAAGAATCATACTCTGAATGAATTTTATTTCTTGATCAACATAAAGATGATAGAAGAATTAACATTTAAAACAGATTATACTACTCTAACTGAACTTTGCCCGCCCTGCATGCCTCACACTTTTATCACTATTTTGATTCTAATTTCGTAGCTTGATCAAAGAAAAGTTGATTCATAATTCTAACATTGTTCATAACAAATGTTCCCTAAAATCAACTCATCTTGTTCTGATTTGCTTTGCCTTCTATATATAAAACAAAGCAACTTACCATTGATAATCAATACATTGTCTTCTTTCACCTGGAGGTTTTGACTTTTGATCATGTTCCATAAAGGAAAACTTTTAATTGCTGAGATATGGCTATGTACATGGCCCCAATTTACTCCTTTGTACCGTGAAATTTTATTCCACGCACAAATTCTTTTTAAGTAAGAATTTTTTATGCTATCATTAGACAAACAAAAGTAGCAGATGCACCAATCATGGCTGTGATTCAAATTGGTGGACTGGAAGTTTCAGGATAAAGTGGAATGAGATCCTGTTTTTCTAACAAGAGAAGATACCAAATTCATAAAAGGGAAAAAAACAAATATCTCAATCCTGGAATATATTCCTAATCCGGTGATTTGCCGATCCTTTTTTGCAAATAGTATATGGACTTTTGGGGAGTCTGGAATTGCTGTTTAATAATTTCATTTTAAATTTCAAATTTGTCAAATTAAATCATATGGTGATTACCGTTAAGGTTGTAGACATTTTCCTATAGTTAATTGCACTAACAATGGTATTCCATGTGGTAGAATAACTCAGCTTCATTTCTTTCTTTTGCAGATTATAATGCATGGTTTTGAGTAGGAGCAGATAAATGTAATGCTGTGTGTCCTCAAGGCATCTTCTTTCTTCTTGTATGGACATTTATTTTTGTTCTTGTGATCCTTCAATGTCATTAAGAGCAAGGTAGCTCTACACTCGGCATCATTTTGTCTCTAAAGTTACCCTTCTATTTATGTTGGCTTTCCGTTTTCTTTCAAATGAAGTTATTTAGAATCTTTTGGACTATTTCATTATACACTTTAGTCGACGCACTATGATCTTTTGGATTATTTCCTTTATTCCTTTCTCAATATCAGTTCATGGAGAGTATAAATAGGTTCCCAGGGTAGTTATCTTTCTCATCAAGGCTAAGCAATTTAGTCTTTAAAGCCTCTCAAGAAGCTTCCTAACATTTTCAAGTACACTCTTCTCTATTTGTATATCAATGGAAATGGTTCCAAGTATGATCGCGGACAGGCTGGTGGTGATCTTAAGCCGGAGCACTTGTTGCATGAGCCATACCATTAAGACCCTCATAAGTGGGTTCGGGGAAAACCCAACGATTTACGAGCTTGACGAGATCCAGAACGGGCAACAAGTCGGAAGGGAACTGCATAAGATGGGGTGCAAGGCCAATGTTCCGGTCGTATTCATAGGGCAGCAGGTGGTTGTAGGTCCTAAACAAGTCATGACAACCAGCTTTCCCCATTACTCATGGGCCGGAGCAATATGGATTTGAAACAGCAATTAACTAATAATTTATGTACTCTCTTAGTTCCAATGCAGTACCGATAAACAAACACGTATAATCTCTGTACACTGTTTTTGGGGCTGGACAGAGTGGTAGTGTAATTCTAAACAATTTCATATGTTAATGTTTATCCATAGGAATGAAAGCATGCACCAGTCAACATGTAAGATATATGCATTGACTTATATGTTTAGTGATGTTCTCAAGATTCTGTTCTTTTTCTTCTCTTTAATTATTGCTAGAATCTGATGGCTTTGGCATCTATGTACATTTGTCTAAATCATCCATTAACATGGAAGGTAATTTCATATTTTTGCTAACCCTACAAATGTTCCATCTAAAAGTTGAGTCTTTGATCCAATCAAATAAAAAGTATTAAATTAATCAAGTTGATAAATCTTATTTTATCATCTTAAATTAATTTAAAAAATTTCTAAATCGACATAGAATGCAAATTGGACATTGTAATATATTTTAAAATATTTGTAGGTTTTTTAATTTTTATTGAGAGGGACTAATATAAACATTTTTAAAATTGATAATGACCTAAGGAGCATTTACACCAATTTATTATTTAATTTATTTCTGTAATAGAAATCAATTCGGTTCAAATTCGAAAAATTAAATTATCTAATTTAATTATTTTGAAATTTAATTTTCTAGTCAAATTAAATTTCTTAAAAGAATGCAAGTGTTATTGAGATCATTTAGATGTTAAGCTTAGATTTAAAGGAATTTGTGGAGCTAAGTACAAATCAATTGTTTAAATCTTATTATCATAATATTACTTCGAGTTTTATAAAAACAATTATCCTGTTAAATTTGATGACAGTCAATTAAAAAAAAGTTTTGTGTGAGATGACACTTCAACTAAGTCCTTAATTTTAAAATTTATAATTAAATAAATTATTTATTTGAAATAACAAATCAAATAAGTTTTTATGTAGATAAAGAATGTTACGATACGCCACATGACAACTTTTCATTAGTCATTAATACATTGATGTGATAGCACTTAATTAGTTAAAAAAATTAAAAATAAAATTTTAAAAATTATTTCAATCTAAAAAATATAAAAACTTTAAACAAAAAATATTTAAAAGTCCTTAAAATACAGAAAAATTATAAAATAATAATAACATAATAGTAATAAGAAGTGGAGGGCAATAAGTGTGTCCACCGCCTGGCTAACAAAGCAGTGGATCAGAAGGCTTATCAGGTGAAATGAGTGTTCTAAACATGAGAGAGAGTGGTTGAGGTCTTCCGACAGAAACTGTTGCTTTTTTTTTTTGTGGATTATTTACCAGAAACTATTCACGAGAAAGTTTATGGCAGGTAGTGGGTCGTTATGGTGAGGTTCTTAGTGTATATATTCCAAAGAAGAAGAGTCGTGCAGGAACAACGTTTGGATTCGTAGAAGTTAGTAATTTGGTTTAAGCGGAGAGAGTTAGGGAACGGTTGAATGGTCTTATAATGTATGGCAGTCGTATATCAGTGAGTTTTGCCAAGTATATATTGAATGATCAAAAGAAAAAACGTTTGCAAAGTAAGTTGGTATAGAAATCAAAAGAAAAAACTCAAAGTATGATGGATGGCCAAGAGCGAGCATCCAGAAATGAAGTATTGGGTCATGTTGATGAGGAAGAATTAAGAAAGATGAGGAGATGTTTGGTGGGCGTAACGGCTGGTGTTTGCAGCGTTGGGAATATCGTTGGTAGATTACATAACTGGGGCTTAAGGAAATTAGAGTTCAAAGATTATGTGGGAAATCCTTTCTTCTTACCATTGAGAATGAAGACTTGTTTATCATGCTGAAAGACCTCCAGTGGTCTTACTTGAAGGAGATTTTTGTGGATGTTATGCTTTGGACAGAGTTTCTATGTCAAAAGGAAAGAGTTGTGTGGATAGAGAGATGGTTTACCACTGCATTACTAGAATGAAATCACTTTGAAAAGGTTGGCTTGATTGTGGGGTACGTTTGAAGCTTATTGTGAAAATGTTAAACATCATATAGATTTTGAAAAAGTAAATATGTTGATATCCACTATGATGGTAGCTCAGATTGATGAAGTTGTAGATGTGGTGGTGGAGAAGCAGAAGTTTGGTGTCTGAGTTCTCAAAATAGGGATAGTGGATCACTCAGTAGCTAAATTGTCTAAATCTGAAAATCTCAAGAATAAAGAGAATGGGGATGAGAAGGTTGGAGTAGCGTTTGGGGCTGAAAAAGATGGAGTTGCATTGGAAAAACTTTCCGAAGATACATCGCAGGCGTCTTCGTCGGGAAGCTCAATTGACAAAAAAGAGGCTACGAAATTTATTGGCGGTGCATTTATTGTTTCATGTACTGGAGAAAGCCTAGGAGATTATAGTAATGATAGTGTTAGGAAGCCGATCAAGGATGGATGTGGTTTCGAAGAAGAAAGAGAGAAAAAAGGTTTTCAAATTCAAAATCTCTCTATTCAGGAGGGAGCTCAGGGAGTGGGTGATGTTGGGGTAGAGACTAAGGTGTTAGGTTCTAATGAGGTCAATACTTTTAATGATGAGGTTACTTTGTTGGAGGATAGAGCTAGGGATGAAGGGGATGTTGTAGGTTTCCCAGAAATTGGGCTTTCAAGATATTCTAAAAAGATTATTGAGGATTTATCAGGGATGGGCTTATCGGTTGAAGCTCTAATGGATTTAAATTGTGTAAGCCTACTCGCATCAGGGGAAAAGCATGATAGAATCAAATTGGGCTCTTCTAATCCAAGTGCTATAGGTAATTCAGATTTAAAGAAAAAAACAAAACGTGAGCATTTTGGGGAGATTTTGTAGAGGAGTCAATCGTTCCAGAGTTATTTTCTATAAAAAATAAGAACTTGAAGAAATACGATCCTCTTTTGGATATTCAGGATAAAGTTCTATCGAAAGCGGAGAGAAGAAGAAGAGATTGGGCATTGAAGAGAATAAATTTGAAGAAATCTGATCTTATTTCCTCTGAATTATCAGGGAGATCTCTTTCAAATTCTGATTTGAAGAGAAGATGGACTGATGCATCTGTTGAAGCGGAGAAGACGTTGTCATTAGGTAAGTTACTCGATATTAGGTTTGTTGGTTCTGAAAGTGAGGTTCTCAAGGATTTAGCGTCATTAGATTTGTGTTGAGGATGGTGTGTGAGTATTAGGGGCTGCGGAGGTCTAAGCGTTTATCCTATAAGGATTATACCGTGGTTTTTAAGTGGAGCTGGAGTAGATGAATAAATGCACTTAGTGAAAGGATATTAATAGTTTGATTAAAATTTTTGTCTAACTTGCTGTGTGTTTAAGAATCAAAAAGGCTTCTATTGTTGAGAAGGTGGTTGGGAGTTGGTGGTATGACGATGAGTTCGAATTTATTGGCAGCCGAGGCGTTCTGGTGGATTCTTCAATTGTATGGTTTATGCATCGAAATTTGGGATCATTGTTCTTGAGGAAGACGAAATATGGATGGACTAGATACGCTGAATCAAATGGATCTCAAAAATTACTTGACTGTATGGAGGGAGAATTGTAGTATTGTAGGAGGTTTTTTGGAGGCAAAAGTTCAATCATATTAGTTTTTCTTAGGGGAATCAATCATTGCATAGTATCACAGAGCAGTGTTGCAAGGGCTGAATTTTGGTGTCAAATTAGTTATTATTCTGAAGAATCTTAAGTGGATACTATTTAGGCATTTCTTTGAGCATTTTCAATGATAATTCAGCCGCTGGATGATTGTGTTTATCATAGATTTCAAATATTATTGTCAACAGAAGTACCAAGTTTGGAATTGCCATTTTCATTGGAGGCTTTATAGGAAGTGGTCTAGTCTTTTTTTCTCTATATTGGGATCGATTAAGCTTTATTTTTATTTATATTTTGTTGTATTGATGCGAAGTTTGATGCTTTTTAATCTGATTTTGTCCTTTTTGTGGAGATAAGTTGGGTGGGGAAGGCGTTGTTCATAGTGGAAATTGTTTCTAGGGTGATTTTAATTGGATTGTGTTCCATTTCCTAGGGATATAGTGGTTTGTATGGGTTGTAATTGTTTTGCTAGTTAATTCTATAGTGGAACGGTTGCTTGGCTGGTGTTGTTTTGTTTTGTTGAGAGCTTCCTGCATACGAGCTTGATGGCACCAGGAGGAGCTGAGTGTTGGATTCTCCATTGTATTGATACGGTAGTAGAATCTTCTTCGAGTAATTCGTCTGGTGGCTCGCTATGGTGCTAGTGAAAATGTTTTTGTGTACTCTGCATGAGATGCTGGTGTCGAGGAAGGCCTTTAGGTTGGTATTGCTTTGTTGGTTTTAGCTTTTATTGCTTTGATGGTTGTTATGGTGTAATGGTTTGATTTGTGTGTTCTGGTTATTGCTTGTTTTTGTTCTCTTATGTAGCACTCTTTTCCTCCATTTTTTTAGGGAGATTTTTAATGAAGTTCATAAGTTGAATTTCGTCTATTGTTTTAATTTAATAAATTGTTCTTTGCCGAGCAAAAAAATAGTAATAAGAAGTATACAAAAAAAATTTATTTCTGTAAATAAATTAAAATTCTTTCAGTAGGTTTGCCTGACCTTACTAACATGTAGAATTCTATCTTATAAACCGGTTGCAATCTTAGTATTTAATGTAATTTGATCTGTATAAATTGCTCTATGGATTCAATTGTAAATAAAATCCTTGTTTTATCATTAGATTCGTCAATTCTAATCCAACATTGGTAATACATTGATTTATCTCTCACTGAGTTTTATAAATAAAATCTGATTCTATTAATTTAAATTTATGATTTGACCATCAGAAATTAACCATGTAATTTATTTAATTTAATTTCTGAATATTTTTTAGGGAGAAAAAAAGTAATTTTGTTCTAGCTTCTAACCACTTGATCTGAAGATATTAAGCATATTGTTATTAAGACAATAATTTAATATTTTTCAAAGTAGTTTTAAAAAGGCTTAGTGTAAAAATAAGTATTCAAATTATACCCTAAGCTAATTTTAGGTACTTAAAGATTTTTTCATTAAAAAAAAGTATGTAAAGTTTTCTCTGTTAAATATTTAGATGTCTAACATTTTTTCTGTTACACTTTTGGGTGTCTACCGTTTTATCTGTTACACTTTCAGTTGCCCAGGTAGTAATGACCGTAAAAAACCCGTTAATTTACATGTGTCATATTTATAGTTTGACTTAAGCAAAAAACTGTTAATTTTTGTTAAAAATAAGTGTCTAATGATTCTGACGTTATACTTTTAAATGCCTACGAAGTGATGAACATTAAAAAAAGTTAAGTCACATGTTTCATATTTATATTTTTTGAAATGTTTATCTCTAAAAGAATTAATATATTATTTAAAAAAACAAATTTTTCTAAAAATTATATATAAAAAAATACAACCCTGAAATCTCTCATTTCAAACATGTTACTAACTATTGTTGATTATCACCGACCACATTTATCATCATCAAACTATCACTCACCCATCATCAGACCTCTACTACCGACCATTCTTCTTGTCATCCTAATCACCTTAAATCAATAAATCTAAACTTAAATTCCTAAACCTAATACCCAAATTCCTAAACCTAGTCCAAAATTTATATTCTCACCCTAAGTTAACTTAAGTGATTTATGAAGACGATGGAAAGAAGTTTGGAATACAACTAGGAATGGAGGAAAATTTCTGCGGGGGCGGAAGGGAGGAATTTTTCTTAAAAATAATATTTTAACTTTTTTAAAAATAATTTTCTTAAAAATATATAAACATAACAACTTTCAGATAATGATTGAATTTAATGTTTGTTACAACCTAAAAATTTAAAAGTGTAACGTCAAAAAATGTTAGGTACCTATTTCTAAAGAAAAATTCTATAGGCACTTAAAGTCAACTTATCATATTTCTGCATTAAGATGCCAAAATATAAACATGGCATGTGTTACTTAATTATTTTTTAGTGGTCTTTATTGTCTAGGCACTTAAAAGTATAACTGAGAAAATGTTATGTACCTAAAAGTGTAATACAAAAAAACGTTAGACACCTACTTTTAATGAAAAATTATTTAGACATTTAAAATTTACATAAGATATAGTTTGTGCACTAATTTTTGCATTAAGCCTTTAAAATATAAAACAACTTTTTAATTTAAAATAAAGAAATAGAAACTTACAATAAATTGACTATTTTCTTGAAGTAATTTTAATTGGATCTTGTTTAAGGATGGAAGTAATATCAGGCTTCTTTTTAGAAAATGAGATTGAATTCATTTCAGGTTTAAGTGTTAGGAAAAAAATATTTCGACACGATATAATAATATAATTACCTTTTATATATATTTTGAAATAACTAAAATAATATTCATATATATTAATTATGTCCCTATTTTATCAAATAAAAATAAGATTGTTTTATATATATTTGTTTCGAGTTAAATTGAGTATGAAACCTTAATTTAAAAATTGAACCAAGGTTTTAGGTGTGATCAAACTTCCCTAAATTTAGATCGATTATCTAGTAGAGGGTATAATATTTGGGTGAGGTTCTGATAGACTAAAAATATGACTAGACTCAGCCCATATTCATCCCTAACCTTATTAACCCAAAATATAAGTAAAGAAATTTAAATAACTTACATCTAAAATGATTTAGTTTAAAATCATATTTAACTTAAATTCAAATCATAATTTAAATTGCTCCTATCTTTAAATTTTGAAATCACTTGAGTCAAAATAATTTAAACTTGAAATAATATGAACATAAAAGTGTTGAATCTAAAAAGTTTAACATAAAAATAAGTGTTCAAACTATACTATTTTTTTTCCATTTGGGTGGCTAAACTATTTTCGATCAATCTAGGTGTCTAACATTATAAATGTTATAATTTTAAGTATCTCGACTGTAACAACATTAAAAAATCTATTTAATAAAGTGTGTCACGTTTTTGTAATTTTGAAAAAAAAATTAAAAATATTATTATATTTTAAATGCCATAATTTCATTCAAATTAAAAATCAAATCCCTTTAATCAACCCTAAAATCTCTAACCCTAACATTTTCATCTCCCTTGATAGCCACCGCTACCGCCACCATTGTAGCCTTAGTCGTCTCTTTTATCGGTTGTCGTTGTTATCCTTACCATCATTGTTTTCACTAAGTCACGTGGGTCACGTTTTTTTTTTATTTTTTAAGCATTGGGTTGCATGGGTGTCGTCAGCTTCTGGAGTCTAGGTCGTCAATGTCTTGTCATGGAGTGGAGGTTCAGTTGAATGAAGGTTCAGTCGATGGTGATGGCGGTAAATGGCGATAGATAATGTGAGTTTAGGGATTAGAATTAAAATTTTCAAAGTTTTAGATTTTTTTAAATATTTGAGAAATTTTTGGAATTTTTTAAAATGTAATAATTTTTAATTTTTTTAAATAAAACCTTCAAATTATCATAACGTGACATGTGTTACTTAATGATAATAATGACCTCTCAAGATCATTAATGAAGGCATCTTTGAGGTACTTGTTAGTACTAGTACATCTGAGAATTCTTAATTGGTTGGTTGTAAATAGCCTCGGGACTATAGAAAAATAGCCTCGGGACTATAGAAAAAATATTATCTTGTACACCTACATCGAGGTATTGATGGTGATTCTCAAATATTGCATAACAAAATGTGATACGGTGAGATAGTGTTATGATGAAACCACAACAACCAAAGAATACAGAAAATAGAGAAGAAATAGATAGTATGTTTAAGTTGGGAAATAAAATCCAAGGACTGCATATATCTTTCAAGTTTTACATGCTCTTTTATTTATATTTTTAATCTTTAGTAGTGGAAAAAATCAGTTAATGCCTATAGTGCCTTTCTCTCTCTAAAACTTCTGTGAATTTCTTGGGTGACCTTGGTGATGGCTTCTATATTGCCAGCTTCTCCTAGGCATTCATTCTTATTCCTTGAGGTTGTCATCTCAACTCCTTCCATAACATTACCCCTCATAAAATAAGGACCTTGTCCTCAAGGTTCTCAGTAGTTGCAAATTAAATTCCTTACAAGGTTTGAGCTGGTACACATAAAACATTGGATGGATGCGTAAAGAATCAAGGAGTTCTAGCTTGTAAACGACAGGTCCAATACATTTTGTAATTTGATAAGGACCAAAGAATTGTGGACCTAACTTTTGTTTTTTTCTTATTCATAACGATAATTGTCTATAAGGTTGTAATGATAATAATAAAAATTAATTTAAAATTTATATTGTTTGAAATTTAAAGGCCAAATTGTAAGTTTTCAAAACTTTTAGGCCGTTTTAGGAAGCTGTATGAATTTTAGCGCTTAGCTCTAAAATTTCCCATTTTGTATCAATAGAGAAAAAAATAAAAATAATGGATTAGGGCTCCAAGGGTTCGAACCCCTGCACCCTCCCCCGTGAAGGTCGGCATGCCTTACCCATATTGGCTAGGGTATTATTTGGGATATTTTTATTAAATATATATCTTATTGTTTTAAGCCTGGGATATACCCAATAACCCCCAAATCGAAACCCCTTCCCTGGTTCTCAAGCTTTTCGTCAGTCTCTCCACAATCCATCGTCTTCAACCGTCGTTGGAATACATCGCTACTTGCAACAAAATATGTGTCCCTTCACAACCAAACTCTGAACCTTAGATCACTCGTATCGACGGTCATTCATCGTGAGAGAGTGAAAACCCACCCGTCGCCCTTATTTAATTCGACGCCACCCGACCATCAATGGTTGTCACCGCTCGACCAGTAGAAGCACCTCCCCAGTACGACCAAAACCAAACCACCTGATCATCGAAAGTTATCACCGATTGCTGTGGAGAAGTCGAAGAAGTTTCACCAAGAAAACCCCTTGTTGTTTTGATTTTTCTTCTTTTTCGATCGACCCTGATGTTTGTTCGCCACACCGCTGCCACCACGAGACTCTTGGGGCGTTGATCCTTAGATCTAGAAAATTTCATGTCGATCCAAAGATCGGATCCATCGCACGCATCGTTCGCTGCGAGTGGGCATTTCCTATCGACCATGGGATAGTAAGACCAGTTGAACCGGTCTGAACCAGTTGGACTGGTCTAACCTAGTTGAATCAGACTGACCTGATTGGACAACTCTGGATCGAGTTGTTCGAGCTGAGCCATCGATCCGAGCCGACTCACCAAGTCAAGCCGAGCCATCGAGCTAAGCCGAGCCGAACTGAGCCATTAACCGAGTTGTCAAGCAGTTGACCATGCCTTGACCGTTAACCGAACGTTGATTGGTCGTTGACCGACTTTTGACTTTTTTCGAGAACATCTATCCAGATGTTTTTCGATGTCCTAAGTTCGTTTAGCCAAATTCAAACCCGATAATCTATTTTTCGCTGATTAACCTCCCGACTTGATCAATTTTTGCAATTAAGCGATCGAATAGAGTTTAAATGTTCGATCGGTGGAGCTCAAAAATCAAGGTAATACATTACTACCTTATGCATGGTTTATGAAACATGTTGGTATTGGTAAATGCATGGTTGAATATATATGGTTACATGTGTATAATTAAATTTCTAGACTCGATCCGAATGCAAAATAAAGTAAATTAAACTGAATAAGGCTCAAACTTCTTGCATAAACATAAGAAGACTGATAAGAAATGATTTCAAGTTTAGTAATTATCCCGAAAAAAATATTACCTCAAAATCTCTAAATTTTATTTATCCTTGTTAAAAGCTTTAATATCGAAATTACCTAGTTATGAAACTACATAATTGCCAATATGAGGTAAAATTGGCCCTAGTTGACCCAAATAGTGAAAGTACTCAGAGAATTCATATTTAATTCAATAAACTACTGATTCACATGTTAAATTCCTGATCGGCTCAGAAAGTCATTAAAAATTATATCCTAACATCCGAGAGGGTACAAACCCTATAATTATTGATTTATCAGCAAATAACGAAAGACTAAGATTTCAGTAGTATTATTTAAGTTTGACTAGTTCAGAAAATTTAATTAAATGGAAGGAATGGATTGAAGAAAATGATCAAAATACCCCTAAAGTGTAAAATGATTATATTATGACAAAGTTGAACTAATGAAAGTATTGTACCTATCTGAATTGTTGAAAGGATCGAATTACCTAGGAAACTCTAAAATGACCGAGATAAACTTGAATACTAAAATATCTAAGTACCCTCTATGACCTAGAATTTAGTGGATAACTTACATAAGTCTGGAAACCCTGATGAACTTATATATTGTATCATTTATAAGGTTAGAAACCCCGAATCAAGAATGTTAACATTTCTTGATACAGTTACAATACATAAATGAAATAAATACCACTGGACTACCTATTCATCTCCCTAAGATCTATTCAATGATGACTCTGAATGTGATCAGTTTAAATAGAGCAATAAGTATTAAGAAGTGAATAATGGTGGAATACATCAGTCTGAATGATTGGCAAGTATCGCAGTGTTGGGATTGGATATTTTAATTGAACTCAAAATCTTGATAATTCGATATAAATCCTAAATATTATAAAATTAATGTTTTACTCTCATTGGGTTAAAGTACTAAGAATTCTTCAAGAAACCAAAATGTCTAGAATGCCTATGATTACCTGAATAATGGATTCACTCATGTCATCTCTGAAATCTCAAGTAAATTTGATGTTAAAGATTATGAATACCGCCCTAATTACTTAGTGCCTCCGATAAAATATATGAATACTATATGATCTTGATAAATCACTTCCTGAATGTCTGATGAATCCGTCAGCTATCAAACCCCTTTTCATAAGGATCTCGTACTGAAATTCAATTAGTTTGCAGAAATTTTGTGACTCCTTGCTGGTAAATATCAAGTACTCCTAGAAAAATAACTTGATCCTACAATGTTTTTCCCATGTTCTAAATGATTATTTTATTTCTTCTGAAATGTGATTTACCGAAGTTACTATTTTATTAAATCTTTTAACTGTTCGATATTCTGACTTACTGATATATTGAATTACTGTTTATGAAGTATGGTTACATGAAATATGCTCTTTGGTTACATGTTTTCACTGGAAAATATAATAGTTCCTTATTTATGGGTCATGAAATCTACTGGCTACTACTTGAACTGTTTTATTGGGACATTATCTGGGTAGGCTGGAGTATAGAGGTTCATCTCTGATCAAGATGGTAATTACTTGCGGACCTAAGGTATTCCTCGGGTAGGCTCTAAGGCCCTAATGCACTCCCTTAGAATGGATATTGTATTATGGTGCATGGATGGAGGGCATTCATGTGATTTAAATAATTACATTTCATTTTTACCACATTCTACTAGATCATGAATTTGGTATTAAAGTTATTGCTCAATCTGATTTCTATTGGATAATGCATAAGAATGAGTTTGAAGTATGGAGGTTCGGCTCTGGTCAAGCTGGTAATTCTTTACAGACCTAAGGTGACCCTTGGGTAGGCCCATAGGCCCCAAGGTACTCCCTTAAGGTGGCTCATTTGCTTTGTGCTTAGGGTAAACCCTTATCGATGCAGTTCCGGGGGACTGTATAAGGAGTATTTGGATGGAGGATATTACAGTGATTTTAAAAATTTGTGTTACTGAAATAGAGTACTACTATTTTTAATCTATGATTTTATTTATTCTGGTTTCGTGAGAACACACTAGACATCCTATTTCGATCTCCTGAACCTCGTCCTCTGAATATTTCCTCTGAACTGAAAGCTTAATTTCTTTTACTTGAAGAAATATCAGTAGAACCTCATCTCATTGAAAAAACCTTTATAAGCTTGAATCAATCAAGAAATGTTTATGATTGCTTATTATCTGCATGTCCTTCAGAATCACTTGGTAGTTCTGTATTTTTTATCTAAGCTCACTCTTTTACTCTCCATTTCAGGTTAAAAGAATTGATCCAGTGCAACTATCGACATCTGTAATGGGAGTTCCTTTGGCTTGGGTTGAAGAGTACGGTACAAGTGTAATTAAGGGGCATGTAGGTCATATTTTATTTTTATATTGAGTCTGAAACTTGTATGTTTTTAATCCCATTTGGGATATAAGAATGGCTTTCTGAACTTGTATTTTAATTACAAATTATTTTATGATTTTATGCGTTTTAATAGAAATTTTAATTTTTTACTATGGGTCTCTCCGTTGGCCCTAATGTGACACCTCGGATCGGATCAGGTTATCCACATTGGTATGAGGGTGTTACATGTAACACATAAAAACTCAATCACCTTCCTCTAATTTCAGTTCGCATTGATGCTTATTTGCGTTAATTTTCATACGTATTTTTGCTTGGCTTAAATATTGTTTCAAGACCAAAATCATCGTATCACGCTCTTTCAAGTCATGATTTGCCTGAGCATTAGAGGAACTTCATTTTAGGTAGCTAATAATGGTAGGAGGTTTATGCCTATACAAATCTTGAAAACGAGTCATTTCAGCTGAGGTCTGATAAGTATTGTAATAGTATTATGCTCGTGATAAATATTGTTCCCACTTGCTTGAATCATCCTCTGCCATACAACAACGATACATCTCGAGGCATCAATTCAAAGCTTCAGTTTTCCCATCAATTTTTCGGTTATAAGCTGAGCTTAAACACAACTCAGTTCCTTGTAGTTTGACTATTTACATCCATATTTTGCTCAAAAAATCTGATCCCTATCACTGATTATTGTTTGTAGTATTCCATGATGTTTCATGATCTCCTAAATCATAATGTTGGCCATATTTTTGTTATGGAAGATCCCTGATAGTGCAAAAAATATCCATATTTAATGAGTCGAATGACCACCACAAGATAGTCTCCTTCCCATTAGATTTTGGAAAACCCACAATGAAATCTAAATAGATATCTTCAAAGACTTGGTTAAGAATGGGAAGTGGTTGATGAAGATCAACATAAGCTAAATTAGTGTTTGTGATACGTTGAAAAACTTGACATTTAGAGACAAGCTGGTGAACGTCTCTCCTCATACCTTTCCAATAGAAATTGGCTACTAATTTTTAAAATGTACAGGTAATACCGACATGTCCCCCCATCAATGAAATATAAAATTCCCTTGGTAATAGTAATGCAATGCAACCTCATGAGGTACTATAATTCGTCCCTACACCAACGTCAAACCTTTATGTTCTTCATAACCAATATAGTCAGTCGCCCCTTTCGAACAATATCCCAAATGAGTTGAATCTTAACATCTCGTTGACTTGTTGCTTATATATCATCAATAATTCCAAATAGTGACCGAGAGAATGCCATGTGAGCAACTTTGAATTCTCTAGAAAATGTATCAACAATATTATTATGCTTCGCCTGTTGATAACAAATCTTAAAATTATACCCAATTAATTTTAACAACCATCTTTGTTATTATGGAGTTTGTATAGTCTGCTGGTTTAATTCTCGCAATGATTTTTTTTATTTATAACGATGTTGAATTTTTGTCCGACCAGATATTGTTGCCATTTCCTCACTGCCTGGGTGATGGCAAACATTTTACGGCTGTAAGTGGAATCAGCTTGCATTTGAGGGTTAAGTTTCTAGCTGAAATATGTAAATTGTTTGCTCTTTTATTTTAATACAACTCATATCCCTATTCCAGAAGCATTGGTCTTTAACAAGTGCCGTTTTACTGTCAAATAATTTCTTAATCTCAATAAAAAAAATAGAAATAATAGTAGGGAGAGTAAAGGTCTATCCGCGGGGACTAGGGAAATTACTGATGTAGAAGGCTTTTGATTATGGTTTTAGGTGAAAATTAAAAAAAAAATTGGGGGATTTTTTTGAATGATTGTAAAGAAAGCAAAAATTCAATCTAAAGGAATTTAAAGAAAGTGATTAAGATGAAATTTATATGGTAAAAACAGCCTTAGGCTTTTGCTTTGCCTCAGTTCTCATTGATCATTTAATAAGTTTTCACTTCAGATTCATGCCAGTTACAGTCCATAGGGCCTAACCTCTGTAATTTGTTTTTCTCTCTGGTAAATCAAAAATCTAAATCTATCTTTGAATTTCAGTCCTTTTGTGAACTAATTACAACTATCATCGCCAGTGCCAACTCGGCTAAAATATTTGGAAAAACCCGACTCAGACTATTTTGTCTCAATGAGAATCAAATCCGATCTGAATTTTCCTTAGCGGACAACCACTAAGTGTGTTCACAAGAAGTCGAATGTGTTACAAGCTTGTCCTTTCTCCCAACTATAAAATCGAAACAACAATGAAGCTAACGAGCTCTTTTCGAAATGAAAGTGTTTTGATTTTAAAGGAAAGGACAATTGAAATTGAGTGTATTAAGTATTATTCAATTCTCATGATCGGAATTGAGTCATCGCTTCATCCTTTCACTTATTGAAAACTTAGCTAAGCATGATAAAAATCATGCTTGGCATTTTAACATAAAATAAAGAAAGCTTGAAAAGTAAAAGAAAACTAATGAAAGAAAATAAAACTTTGTATAAAAATAGAAAGTAAAGAACAAAGCCTAAATCGAGATATGTTTTCAGGCTTACCCCGATGGGATATTTATAATTTCCTAAAATCCTAAAAATGACAAAGAAAGGATAAAGATAATTCTTGAATTTTTTTTAAATTAAATCATAAAAACAAAAGAAAATTCGAATTCGAATTTTAAACTAAAGTTGATCCACCTGTCCGCCCTTCTAGAATGTTGATTGAACCTTCTAGAAGCTGCTGACAGGATTACACGTCAGACACATCATCTCCCAAGTCATGCGCACTAGTCTAACCTTGACTCCAAATAATAAAAACTACAGAATTTCATTTTTAGCACTTTTTTCTGGAATCCAACGTCCTACACAAAAAATAGTAACTAATTAAATAATAAACCAATCAACAAGGAATAATTAAATATAAAATAGAAACTAATTAAAGTACTCATCCGTCTTGACATGAAATTTTTTGTCAAACTAAGGTAATCCTAACAATGGAACAGAACAGAGACATAAATGATCCATGTCCTTTTGAGCTGCTTCAAACCATTCAAATAGCTGCCCTTAACGAAGAAAATCAAAGATAGTAGTTGCAATGGCTACAAATCCTTTAATAAATTTGCAATAATATCCTTTGATACTTAGAAAGCTTATGGGTATCAACCACGCTTTGATTGACTCGACCTTTGAAGGATCTACTAACAAACCCTTTCGAGAAACTATATTACCCAAATATTCGACCAAGGTTGTCCAAATGTACACTTGTTACATTTTGTGACAAAACCATACTCTTACAGCGTTTGTATCACTTGTGACACATGGTCTAAGTGTTTTCGCCAAGTTCAATTTTAAACAAGTATGTCATCCAAAAAAATCAAAACAAATTACGTAAAAATGGACAAAATAGATCATTCATTGTTGCCTGAAAAATGGATGGCACATTGGTTAAGCTAAACAACATTACGAGAAATTCATAATGTCTGTCATGTATTTGAAATGCCATTTTTGGAACATATTCAACTTTGACTATAATTTGATGATAATTAGCAAGCAAATCTAATTTGGAGAAGAACTAAGCATTACCCAATTCATCAAACACTTCATTTATAGTGGGGATCAAAAATTTATCTTTAAATGTAATCGCATTTAAAGCATGATAGTCTATGCAAAATCGTCATGTTCCTTTCTTCTTCTTATAAACAGCACTAGGGAAGAAAAAGGGTTATTACTCATGCAAATTAGCTGATTTTCCAAATGACTCGAACTTGTCATTCTACTTCCTCTTTCTAAAAATAAGGATATCTATATGGCCTGACATTAACTAATTTACTCATATGTTCTAGGTGAATAACATGATCGATTTCTCTAATCATTGCTAGATGGTGTGGAGCTACACAAACCTTTTCAAATTCAGATAATATTTTTCCCATATCCTCTGTGTGGACGGTTTTCTGTATCATTGGATTTACTTTGCTTTGTATTAAATAAGGTTGTAAGGAATGCAAATATATGGGTTGAGGAGCCAACCCAATGTCCCCTTGCCAACGATGTTCCTTATCCCCTTGAGGAAATTAAAAACAAATCTTTGCAAAATCCATTGCCACATGCCCTATAGTGGCCATCCAAGTAACTCCTAAGAACATTTTAGCACACTCCTGTGGTAGCACGTAGAAATCGGTTGTCAAATCAATACCTTGAACTCACAATTTGAGATCATGGACACAACCTCCATACTTTAATTTGTCTCCATTTCCCATAAGTACTCAAAAATTTGACATTTTCGTCACTATTAAGCCTAAATGTTTCACTATATGATATTGTACAAAGTTATGTGTACTAACACCATCAATCAAAATTTGCACTACTGTCCTCGAACCTCCCCATAACACAAAGAGTATTAGGAGTTAAGTAGCCTTCGAGAGCATTGAAAGAGACCAAAGATTGTTCGCACATAGTATCATCAGAACTTTCTAGTTCATTGCTCTCATTTGTCATTGTCAAAATGGTCTGAACTAGTTGTTCATCCTCCAATTCATCTTCAAACAAGAATAACTAAGGGTCCTTGAACTTATGGCCTAGAACAAATTTTGCGTTTCAATAATAACATAACCCTTTCTCACTTCTTGCTTGAGCTTCAACTACAGAAATCCTACGAGGTTACGTAGGAAGATAAGACACTATGTTGTATTCTGATTGTGGTGGACAACTTGGTTGTGCTTTAGGAACTGTTGGAAATGTTGTGGGCGTAGGTAAAAGAGGTTTATACTTGGTACGGGCCCCATTGTCTTTCATGTCTTATTAAATTTGGCCTCATAAAATCGGGCCAAAGGTAGCATCTCACTCATTTAATTAGAACAAATTCCTAAGACCTCATTTTTAGCATATGGATGAATCTCCTACACAAAACATTATGTAAGGATTTCCTCAGTTAGGTTGGTTGTGCGCAAAGCCATATCTTCAAAGCGAATTTGATAATCTTCCACTGTTTTTGTTTGAACAGGATAGGATGAATGTCCTTCTAGATATTTGATTTTGTTGAATAATCGGGTAAAGAAAATAGAAAGAACGCAAGAATTTTAACGAGGTTCAGTAATATGCTTACGTCATCGGTGCCTTAGGTTCAATGTCTCATAGGTTTAGGTTACATCTCCATTTATAATAAATAAACCCTGGTACAAATTTAAAAAAATAACCCTCTACCATACCACGGGGCTACGGCACCCCCAACCCACATAATCGTAACCCCCACTACGAGACTTTCTCGATATATTTATGAGTCATACCTAACAAATCTCCACTTTGGCGAATATCATGTCCCTTAAGAAACATTCAATATAGGTTGGGTTACCTTACTTCTTTAACAACTATAAACACTCAACAAGTCCAAGCAATGCATAAACTTGTCTGTCGTAACTGGCTTGGTGAACATATCAGCGGCATTGTCATCAGTATGTACCTTCTGAAACAAAATCTCTCCAGATGCAACCAACTCTCTGATCTTGTGAAACCTTACTTCAATATGCTTAGTTCTAGCACGATATACATGATTCTTAGCTAAGTGAATAGTAGTTTGATTGTCACAAAGCAACTGAACTCGACCTTGATGAACACCAACTCCTTCACTAAACCAGTAAGCCATAAAGCTTCTTTTACAACTTCAGCAGTTGCCATGTATTTAGCTTCAGTTGTAGATAATGCCACAACAGATTGAATAGTAGACTTTCAACAAATAGGCCCTCTACCAAGAGTAAAGACATACCCTGTCGTAGATCTTCTATTATCCAAGTCACCCACATAGTCTAAATCTACATATCCTACAACCAAAGGATTATCCCACTGACTACCAAAAACAATTCCATGTCCCACAGTACCCTTTAAGTACCTAAAGATCCATTTGACTGCTTCCCAATATTGCTTACCAGGTTTAGACATGTACTTACAAACTTTACTAACTGCATGAGCTAAATCAGGACGAGTACATACCATTGTATACATCAAGCAGCCAACATCATTAGAATAAGGAACCTTTATCATATCTTCAGCTTCCTTATCTGTCTTAGGGCACTGTTCTGATGAGAGCTTAAAGTGATTCGCCAATGGAATGCTCACTAGTTTTGCGCTGCTCATTGCAAACCTTTATAGCATTTTCTCAATATAACCCCATTGAGATAACCAAAGTTTCCTTGAGTCTCTGTCCCTGCAAATTTCCATTCCAAAAATTTTCTTTGCAGCACCTAAATCTTTCATATCAATTCTTGACTCAATAAAGTTTTCAAACTGATAACATTATCCATGTTCTTCGCAGTAGTTAACATATCATCAACATACAGTAACAGAAAAATAAAAGAACCATCATCAAGGCTCTTAACATAGACACAACAATCATACTCACATAGCTTATAGCCAATCTTGATCATATAGGAGTCAAACCATTTGTACCATTCTCTCGGAGACTGTTTCAACCCGTACAAAGATTTCTTCAATCTACAAACTAAATGCTCGTTTCCTGGTTGAGTGAAACCTTCAGGCTGCTGCATGTAGATCTGCTCCTCTAAATCACCATGCAAAAAAGCAGTTTTAACATCCATTTGCTCTAAATACAAATCTCAACTAGCCACCAATGCAAGTATTGCTCGGATTGAAGTGTGCCTAACCACAGGAGAAAAAATTTCATCATAATCAACTCATTTCTACTGTGAAAACCCCTTTTCTGCCAAACGAGCCTTGAACTTCTCCCCCTCTTTTTCTGTTACTGCTGGTTTCTTCTTATACACCCATTTGCAACCAATAGGCTTCTTACCCTCAGGAAGGCGAACTAACTCCCATGTACGATTGTGATTCAAAGACTCCATCTCCTCAACCATAGTAGCCATCCACTTTTTTTCCTGACTAGTAACAGTATCATGAAAAGTAACTGGATCATCATTACTAACAGTAAGTGCAAAAGAGACTAAGTCTTCAAAACCCAATCTGTTCGGAGGCTTTATATTCGTCTGTCTCACCCTGTCTCTGGTGAGACTGTAATCCTATAAATCAATCATAGCGGAACCACCATAATTCGGTTGAGAAGTTTCTATTTTCTCAACTAGAAACTGCTCGAAATCCACCATTGTCGTGTCTTTCTTCTGCTTTAACATGGGTTGTTCATTAAAAACAACATCTCTACTGATCACAATTTTCTTTGCAAGTGGATCCCAGAACTTGAATCCTTTGACACCTTTATTGAAACCCAGAAAAATGCACTTCTTCGATTTTTATCAAGTTTGGATCTCTCATCAGCAGGTACATGCACATAAGCATGACAACCAAAAATCTGTAAGTGATCAAAAGTAACATCATGACCAGTTCATACCTCTTCTACAACTTTTCCAGCCAATGATGACCTTAGCGATCTATTGATAAGATAATATGCCATGTTAACATCCTCAGCCCAGAAGTGTTTGGGAAGCCCCGCATTCAACTGGAAACATATGGCTCTGTCATTCAACGACATGTTCATCTGTTCCGCAACACCATTCTGTTGTAGTATCTTGCGGACTGTAAAATGCCTCTTAATCCCATACTCCTTACAGAAGTTTAGAAACTGTGAATCTGTGTACTCCGTACCATTGTCAGACCGCAAACACTTGATTTTTCATCCTGTTTGGTTTTCTACCTCATTTTTCCACAGCTTGAACTTCTAAAAAATGTCAGACTTCTGTTTCAAAAAATATACCCAAACTTTCTGTGAAAATCGTTAATAAAAGTAACATAATACCTAGATCCACCCAAAGACGATGTCGTGGAAGGCCCCATACATCAAAATGCACATAATCAAGAATCCCTTCAGTTGTGTGCTTCCCAATCTTGAAACAAACTTTAGTCTGTTTACCAAGAACACAATACTTGCAAAAATCGAGCTTACAACTTTTAACACCATGTAACAGATTTCTTTTATATAATTCAGCCATACCACATTCACTAAGATGAGCAAGATGCATATGCCATTGTTTGGTAGTATCATCACAAGACTCAACAGAATGAACTCCACCTACAACGATACTCCCTAACAATCTGTAAATATTCCCTGTAGTCATCTTTCCTTTCATCATAGTCAAAGCTCCTTTAACAATCCGAATGGTTTCCCTATTCTCATCAGCCTTAGGGATAAAACCATTCTTGTGCAAAGTGCCCAAAGAAATCAAATTTTTCTTCAAATCTGGGATATGCCGAACACCACACAACATCCAAACAGAACCATCATACATCTTAATTCTGACATCACCAATACCAACAATATTGCAACATCGATCCTCACCCACATTCACAGACTTGGATGAGTCATCACGCTTCTCATCATTCTGCTTTTTCAACTTCGGATAGTCTCGCTTCATATGTCCCGCCTCCTTGCACTTGTAACAGTGAGTTTTCTTCTTATCCCTAGAATTGGATCTGAAATTCTGCTTCCCAGACCCTGTCTTCTCTGGCTTCCATCCACGATCTCAATTACCCTTGACATATATGCTATCATCTTGAGAGGTTTCCCATGCATTTTGCTTCCTCTAGTTGTGAGCCAACAATGTTATAGTAATCTCCTCAACTTTGATAGTCTCTTTCCCATATGTAAGAGTAGTCACCATGTGTTCGTAAAAGGGAGGCAAAACACAACAAAATCATCGCTTTATCTTCATCCTCAATTTTCACATCAAGCCGAGCCAAATCAAAAACGATTTGATTGAAAACATTCACGTGTTGCGCCAAATCATGATCATCCTGCATCTTCAGCCCATACAACCACTGCTTTAGATACAATTTAGTCGTTAAGGATTTAGACATAAATTGACTTTCCAACTTCTTCCAAATTTCATCTGGAGATGACAGATGCATGACGTGATATATGACCTCGTCCTCCAATCATAATCGTATGGTTCCTGTCGCTCGCTGCTACAATTCTTCCCAATCTTCTTCCTCCATCGACGCCAGATTTAAAGGTCGCAAAGCCTTTAGGATCCCTTGCTGAGCCAACAGATCCTTTACCCTTGTTTTCCATAATTCGAAGTTACCCATCAAATTTCGTAACTTCGAATTTGGCTCCTGACATCTAATACCAAATGTTGAATAATTGGGTAAAGAAAATAGAAAGAACATAAGAATTTTAACGAGGTTCAGTAATATGCTTACGTCATCGGTGTCTTAGGAGGCGCTAGAATTTTAGTCAATTCAATGTCTCATAGGTTTAGGTTACATCTCCTTTAATAATAAATAAACACTTGTACAAATTTACAAAAAACAACCTTGTACCATACCGCTGGGCTGCGGCACCCCCAACCCACATAATCGTAACCCCCACTACGAGACTTTCTCGGTATATTTATGAGCCATACCTAACAGATTTCTATTCATCTGAATTATCGTTAAATCACTTAGACTAAAGGTTCCAACCCGTCAGTTGTCGCTGGCGTTACATCCAACAAAACCATTTCTTGGCAGTTTCTTCTATTCTGAAGGATGTCATTGTCACTCGATGATGATCTATAGTTCCATAGAACTCAACAAAGTCATTTGCAGATGCCAACCACTCCTCTAGGTTTTTTCCGTTGAATAAAGGGAACTCTACTTGGATCAATTTTGGAGAAAAAGGAAATACATCCTTGAATTCAGCTCATAGTTTTACTTTGCGCCGGTTATTCCTGATATCCACTGAATCGTCGCCTTTACAAAAAGAAGTTGTCGTAGTTCCTAACTGTGCAGAAATCACCATTAATTGATGCATAACATCCTAAATGGTCTTCTAAGTGGAGGCATTCCATTTCTTGATCATGTACATGAGTTTGAATAAAGGCTAGCAGTTGATCGTGAAATGCACTTATCTCATGCAAGGATTTGATTGGTTCAGTGTTATCCACCATGATATGCAAACTCAACGAAATCACCAAATTGTTATGACCAAATCTGAAAACCCAGAGAATATAGAAAAGAGAAAATAAATATATAGTAGATTTAATTTGGGAAATAAAATCCTAGGATTACAGATATCCTTCACATTTTACATGCTTCTTTATTTATATTTTTAATCCTTAGTAGCAGAAAAAATCAAATAACACCTAGGGTGTCTTTTTCTCTCTCAAACTCATGCGGATTTCTCGGGTGTCATTGGTGATTGCTTATTGATTAATAGCTCCTCCGAGGCATTCATTCTCATTCCTTGAGGTTGTCATCTCAGCTTCTTCCATAACATATAGAATACAATAGAAATAAAGACACATGGAATATATTACCTAACTCTTTATGATCAAAGTGAATTATTTCATTATGATATTTTGAATTCTTTAATTCAAAATGAATCAAATCTCCTCAAATAGGATTTGAATCTACTATCATTCAGTTAACAGTTTACTATTCTACATCTAAGATACTGAGGAACAACTAGAGATTAGATCTCATGGAGTTCAATTCGCATTCGGGTCACTTAAAATGATAATATTTGTAACGTTGTATCTGGATTGATCAAAAATAGTTTATATATGTGAGTATATTACATTTAGATGTGCTTATTACTATTATACTTTAACACTAACTTTAAAAACCTATTTTGCAGGTAAGATAACCTCTAACTTATTTAGGACTCTTAACTAATATTTGTATAAATATAACCCTATTGTATCTGATTTATTCAAGTTAAGAATTTAAAAAATCTTACTTTTTGATAGCCCTATTTCTACATGGTATCAGTTTAGGTTAGATCCTAACATTTTTTTTTCGACGATTGTCTATTCTCAATCAATCGCAGTTACTCCAGATGTAGGAAACTTTTTCTCCCACCTAATTTTTATGGACGTAGACTTGACCTTTATCACATGTCATCACTTGTATGGCGTTAAATATCTTCCCTGCTCTCGGCTGGTACGCCTCTTCAATAGGAGGAAATCAAGTAAATTTTAGATCAATTCCAATCTTCTTCTGCACCCAATCACACATATGTTGCGCGTGAAGGTAGCCCTAACTTGGCTCAGTCATCTTTGGATTTTGTTTCGTGGATTGTTGGCTCAGGCGCTATTGATCACATGACAGGTAACTTCAATCGCTTTCAAAACTTTACAAAGGAAATTTCTTCATGTAGTGTCTGCATGACTAATGGTTCACTTTCATCTATTGCAGGCAGTGACTCTATTCAAATTAATCATCATATTATTTTATCTAATGTTCTTTATGTTCTGAATTTGTCTTGTAACCTTCTTTCGGCTAGTAAATTGTCTGCAAGTTTAGGTTGTACTTCCCAGTTTAACTATGATATTTTTGAATTTCAAGATTTGAGCTCGGGGATATGATTGACAATGCTAAACCATCCTTAAGCCCCTTATCCGGTTAAAAAATCCTTACCCTATACAGACATTTTAGTTTAGATCACCCTAATTTTTCTTATCTTGCAAAATTGTTTCACAAATTATTCATCCATAAAATCCAAAATCTTTTTTCTTGTGATATATGTCATCTTGCCAATCACATTCGCAGTACATATCCTACTTCACCGTACTGTTCTTTCAAACCTTTTAGAATGATCATTAGCGACATTTGGGTTCATCTTGTGTCAAAGGCTTAAATGTGATTCATTGGTTTGTTTCTTTTATTGATGATCATTCACGTACCACATGGACTTTTCTCATGCGAGATAAATTTGAGGCTAGGGGAATTTTTAAGTGCTTCCATCAAAGATTGAGACCTAACTTCAAATTTTTACTGGTATTTTTAAGTATGATAATGGTAGTGAATCTTTTTCTCACTAGTTGGGGTCTTTCTTTCAGAAAAATTAATTGTTCATCTCACTTATTGTGTAGACACACCACAACAAAATGGGGTGGTCGAACGTAAAAATATTCATCTTCTTGGGGTAACTCGAGCCCTTCTTTTTTCAACTTATGTTCTTAAGTGCCTTTGGTGTAAGGCTCTCTTAAATGCGACATATCTCATTAATAGTAAGCCTAGTAAAGTTCTTGAATTTAAATGTTCTCGGGATATTCTTTCTCAATTTTTCTCTCATTTTACACCATTCACTATTTTTGTTCCTCTTCGTGTCTTTGGTTTTACTATTTTTGTTCATGATCATACCCACACTAAGTCTAAGCTTGATCCCCGTGTAACATTCTAAAATTCAAGTTAGTAGTTCGGGTCGGTGACTCAATACATTTTCGAGATTTCTGAAAATGTCATAATTTTGAAAATTTTTAAAGTGAAAATTATTTTAGAATATTATTATTAATTTTAATTCGGGTTAATTGAATGATTTTAAAAGTTTGATTTTAGTGGGCAAAATGGAATAGAATCTATTATCAAAGTCTATGAAGCGATTTTACCAAGAGTTTATATCATCCATTTATTTTCTTGTTTTTGTATAAACTTAACATTTATACTCTTTTTTATTTTAAACTCTTTATTTATATTTTTTAATTTACTTTAAATGATGTTAATCTAATTTTCCTTTTATCCAAATTAAATATAATTTTCCCCTAATGTTTTGATATTCAACCAAAAACACATTCATTTTCCTCTTGTTTCTTCAATGGCTAAAATCTTCAATTATTTTCTCTCAAACCTTTTTGTTGATTTTATTCTTGATTAAATACATTCCCAAACTTGATTTTCAAACCTCCATTTCTTCCTCTTATCCGTGGACTACATAGAAAAGTTCCCTTGTTTTCTTCCTTTGATGATTCACATAGAAAAGTGTCCTTTTTTTCTTCATTTGATGATTCTTCTTATTGTTCAATCAATTTCCAGCAAGGTCAACTTCATTTTCTTGGTTCCTTTATGCTTCGCTGATTAAAAGAGATCTTTCTATACTGATGAATAATAGTTTTCAATGAGATATTGGTTTTTGTATGATTAAAAAGGATTTTCAAAATAAATTCAAAAGATAATTGGCTATATTTAGAAGGTTATTTAGGTTGCTTTTGACCATTTTTAGGTGGAAGGATGTTGTGTTATAGTTGTGGAAAGTTTCGGGTTCAATAACGGTAAGATTTTCGGTTGTATAGACGCTTTTGCTATGTTTTTGTATCAGATTTTTCTGCTCTGGTTCAGGCGCTTTGGTGATATTATTTTTTGGTTTCTAATATGATATTTAGGTTTATGATGGAATAAAATTGGTGTACTATTGTTTGGTGTTCGTCTGGCGTAAGTTCAGATCAATTTCGAGTGGTAAAAGCAGTAGAGATAATTGGCTATCTGTTCTTTTATAATGAAAATTGGTAATGTTAATTGAAGGCTAGAATGGTAAGTATCTTAGTGAAACTAAGAGTGAGTTAATGTCATGTTTTGGTATTGATTTCTTTAATGTAAACATTTTACGATGATGATGATTAAGCATGATTATTCATTATCATGATGTTACCTTGTGATGTTGACGCCAGACAGAATAGTGATTATCCTGTAGGCTAGCTCCGACAGACGATTCACAAGAGAAAATTCGCCCAAAAACCAGAGAAAAAAAGTCTCTAGGGTTTAATAAAATATTATAAAATCAATAACTGTCAAAAGCAGTCCACAAGCCGGACTGTTATAGCTAAAAAAATCGTCTTTATTCGAATTTTGCCAAAAATAGCAAAAATCGTATTTATTCGAATTTTGCCAAAAATAGCAAAATCCCGAAAATCACTCTAAATTGAAATTCGAAATAAAATAAGCAATCTCCCAAAAATCCGGTCTAAATCGGATTTAAATTGACTTCCTAATTAACAATCGAAATATTACCATAAATAGTAAAAAATAACTAAATCTAGTGATTCGGAGGGGAAAACGGCAGAATTTGAGGTTGAAAAAAAGGCCACATGGAGCGTAGCTCAATGTGGAGAGCGTGCGCGTCGAAAAGAGCTTTCCGGATTGGGGTCTTATGCGCGATTCTGACACCTGTAGCCAAAGTTATGGCCAAAAGACTGAAACATACTCAAAACGACCCCAATAAGGAACATGTCACAATCAATTCCCGCCTTTGCGCTGATCTGCCAACTCATGGTATCTCAGCGCCATCAACGTGCAATCTGACAGCTCAGCATCATCTGTCTCAGATCCCCCTGCATCAGATGTGTACATGATTTTATAAGTTATGTTTACAAGATATTATGAATTTAGTTATGGATGAGTAGAGACAGTTTGCAGTCCAAGAATGAGTGGAGACAGTTTACTATTCTATTTGGTTGATCATGACAACCACCTTAGTTTCAAAACTATGTTTTTGAAATGAATAAGTATATGTATATGTTATGCACCAATTGGAAACTATTTATGGTAAACTTGACTTAATTGGAAATTGTTCTTGATGAGACCCTGGATAGGAAAGGCATGCCTAGAAAAGAGTACTCTATGTTTTAATAAGTATATGTGTAAGGGATACGAGGTAAGGTTGGTGCGTTGAGCTTTGCACCGAGAAGTTATATGAGGTTAGGTTAGTACGTTGAACTTTGCTCCGAAATATGAAAGTTGGGACCTATGTGAGTTCAAAATAAAAGGAGTGGTATGGATTCCGTTTATCCATAGATAAGTTGTGTTTTGAACAAATGTCAATGGTCTTGAATGAGATTATTATGAATGTTGTGTGTTTGGACTTCTGACAAAGGTAATGGTGCATGTGAGAATGTGTCGCATTGTTAATCATGAAATTACCAAGCATGTTATAATCTGGAAGTTGAGTAAGATGTCAAGTTATGTGTGTTGAAACATTGTGCATTTTTATTAAGTAAGATTTTGATATGCTTGGAGAAGGATTTTACAACGTTTGTGTCACTTTCATTAATTTTTACTATGTGCATTATGATAGAAGGTATAGACATTCGATTAGCTTTAAGCTCACACTCTGTTGAATACATTTTTTCGGAGAAGTAGAGGTTGTTTCGTTGGTGTGAAAGTGTTGTCTGATATCAAATAAGACTTGGCTTTTATAAAACTATATGAACTATGTGTTGGTTAGAGGCAATGTGGGAATGATATATTAGGATTTTTGTTAAGTTTTGGTGTTGTCAAGTTCGTAATATTGTGATGAAGATTTGATCTCTTGAATTACTTGGTAGTATATTATGCTGATGATGTTTTGAGTATGTGTTAGTTATTGATTTCATGTAGGTAGGATATGCAAAATGTTATTATGAACTTAAATAAGTGTTTGAATGGCCTAGACAAGTTAAGTTGAGTGTACATAATATGTTAGTAACTTAGGAAGCATGAAACGAGAGTCTTTGTGTCATTTGGTTAGTTGAATTATGAAAAAGTAAGTTACTTATGTAAAATTTGACTTTTAATGTTAGATTTCATTACATTGTGTTGACTGATGTTGTAAAGCAAGCTAAAAGTGTATTATGATGTGTATGAAGTGGTCTGAGCATGTACATGCATGTATTTGGACCCTATGAATGATTAAGTGGAAGTTTACCAACTCACTTTTGCATGATCATATGAAATTCTACAATTTCCTAGAAAATGGATCAATCCCTTGTCCCAATGGATTGATCCAAAACCTATTGTATTACATATGATCCCCATGAAAAATGTTTGATCTCTTCCAAAAAGGATCGATCCCTTTTGAAAATGGATTGCTCCCTCCGCTATGTGTTCAAGGAAAAATGGGAAAATTCAATTTATTAAAAGTTATAAGAGTTCATAAGTCTTAGTTTGGCCCTAAGATGTTTATGTATGTTTAAAATGGTCCTGAATTGAATTTGTTAATTAATGTTAGAGACTAATTTGGAAATTGATGAAATTTGTTATGTCACACTCTAATATATTAAATCATATGATAAGAGAGTCGATTGCATGACTATTGTTCATGTAAGACTTTTGATTAATTTACATTTTGGTCACTAAGTTTGTATGTTCAATTAGACTCTCGATTCATGTCCGATCAATATGAAACTTTGCTTGTCATTAAATAAAGATAGTAAATGAATAATAATGATTCTAATTAGATCATTTAACCTTGTGTATTTTAACTATGAAATGACTAGTTTACCCCTAATGAACTGGTAGCATTTTTCTTGAATTGTTCAATGATTAAATGACGTTAGTTTATTAATTGTTTATCGTTGCCATTAATTGCATCTTGTATATTTTAAATTTTAAATTGCTTTCGCTTAGCTTGCATTTTTTTTAAAGATTTGTTTTGTTCGACAAGTTCGGAACCTAATGTATGCTCAGGTATCCATGTCACCTTACATGGCCGGGCATGGGGTGTTACGCCCCGAGCCTTTTATGTGTCATTGTTGGGTACTCCTCTCTTTAAAAGGGTTATTAGTGGTACTCTCCTTCTACCAATAAACTATTTACTTCGATGGATGTTACCTTCCTTGAACATTAACTTTCTTCTTTATATCTGAAATGCAGGGGGAGAGTGAATATGAATATCAATTTTTTTCAATCCATACTAAACTACCCATCAACCTCTCTCCTACTGAACCTATCGAAACTCAGCCATCGCTTGAAACAACCACTCAAACACCACCGAATACCACCATAATTGATACAGAAAACCAATACCAAACCCTTAATCTAATGGATTCGACCTAAACACCAAATCTATCTATGTCTCCATTTATTTCCCAAATCAATCTTTTTACCTACAAAAGACGACCTAAACATAGCTCATCGGTCCCCCACACCTCTGATGCATTGTCAAGAGCCAAAACTAGGCTTAAATTCCTTGGGATGTGGAGAAGGTGATCAGAGTAACTTGAATATTTTGGTTGAGACTAGTGGGTTATCGATTACTTAAAGAAAGGGAGTAAGACTGTATACAACTTATCATATTAGTAAATGTGTTGCTTATGATAAACTAATTCATAGTTTTAAGACATTTACAGTTTAGATTGACAGCATCCATATTCTAGAGACTATAGAAGAAGCTTTAAAAAGTTCTGAATGGTAGAAGGCAATAGAAGAAGAACTCTTGGCTCTTGAAAATAATAAACCCTAGGTTATAATTGATCTTCCAAAAAACAAGAAACCAATTGACTGCCAATGCGTCTTTACATTCAAATACAAGGCCTATGACAATATTGAGCGGTAAAAGTCCAGACTTGTGGCAAACGGGTTCACTAAGACTTATGGAGTAAACTATCAAGAAACCTTTGCTCCGGTTGTGAAACTCAAACGATAAAAATACTAATATCCTTATCAGCAAATAAGGATTGGGTACTTCATCGACTTGAAGTCAAGAATGCATTTCTCAATGGCAATCATTAAGATGAGGTTTATATGCAAATTCCACTAGGGTACAGATGCAATCTGGAAATCAGCAAGTATACAAGTTTTTGAAGTCATTATATGGGATCAAACAGTCTCATCGGGCTTGGTTTGATAGATTCAAGAAGGTAGTTTTACAAGACAACTACAAGAAATGTCAATCTGATCAAACTCTGTTTGTAAAGACTGTTCCAAACAAGAAAAAAGCAATATTAATCGTGTATGTTGATGACATCATCATCACATGTGATAAATTAGGAGAAATTGAGAAATCAAATGTGTTACCAGAAAGAAAATTTGAAACCAAGGACTTAGGGACCATGAGATATTTCTTGGGAATGGAATAGCAAGATAGAAAGAAGGAATTGTCATAAACCAAAGAAAGTACATTCTAGACCTACTATCTGAAATTGGGTTTATTGGTTGCAAGCCTTCGAAATTCTCTTGGAAGCAAATTTGAAGTTAAAGAAATATGGAAGTTCAATAAATAAGGACCAATACCAAAGGTTAGTAGCTAATCTCATCTATCTATCACTTACTAAATCGGACATAGCTTTTTCGATTAGTATTATTAGCCAATACGTGAATGATCCTAGAAAATAACATTTGGAGACATTATATCAAATTTTGAGGTATTTGAAGATGATACCAGAACATGGGTTAATTTTCAGAAAACACGAAGATAGAACAATCAAGATTTTCTCAAATTCAAATTGGGCTGGAGAATTAACAAATAGGAGATCAACTACGAATTATTGTTCGTTTGTGTAGGGAATTTTGGTGATTTGGAGAAGCAAGAAATAAGATGTAGTGTCCAAGAGTAGTGTTGAAGCAGAATATCGGGCGATGGCACTTGGAATCTGTGAAGGCATTTGGTTACAAAGACTCTTGACTGAGCTAGAGGTTTGCGACATAACCTACTTTGAGCTTCAGAGTGACAGTAAGTTAAATATAAGTATTGCTAAAAATCCAGTCACGAAAGAACCAAACATGTGGAGATCGACAGACACTTCATTACTGAGAAGGTGAATGGCGGAACAGTAAAACTAAACTATGTCTCTTCAAAAGGCCAACTAGTTGAATTCATGAATAAGGCGCTTCCAAGGATCAATTTCGACGAGATTACATCTAAGTTGAGTCTCTATAACATCTACTCCCAGCTTGAGGGGGAGTGTGAGTATATTACGTTTAGATGTACTTATGAGTGTTCTACTTTAACACTAACTCTAGAAATAACCTCTAACTTATCTAGGACTCTTAATCAATACTTGTATAAAAATAACCTTGTTGTATCTAATTCATTCAAGTTAAGAAATAAAAAAATCTCATTTATCGAGAACCATATTTCTACAATACACCTAAATAAAAAAAATAATATTGTTTAGCATTTACTTTTATATTTATTTTAAGCCAATCTTAAATAATATGAAAGTTTTAAAACTCAAATTGACCCGAACAAAAGGTAACCGACCCGCCAAAATGACCTGCTGTGTGGACAAGGTTAGATTTTGCGGGATAACATTGTTTCATCAACAACAGTATAAAGATGACTACTTTACATCGTCTATTCAGAACAAAGGTTCTCTAAAAATCATCTGATTTTGTTCTGATTTGCTTGGCTTCTACATAAAACAATGCAATAAAAATATATATTGTTTATCTGGATATTATAGCAGGTTTTGACTTTAGATGGATAAATGAAAACAATTAGTTCGAACAAGAACTGATTCAACAACCTTAATCCACTTCGAATCCTCCTTTTTCCTCAAGTAACTTGGTGCTATATGAACAGATGAAGCCTCCATTGTTGACATTCCCAAATTCTCACTACATGGCCTAGTGTGCTTAAAATCAGGAAAAACAAATCTTCACATATTCTTTGATAAATATTACCATATATTGAATCCATGCAGCTATATATGTTTTCTGGTGAAGAACATTCAGGTTTCGATCAAGTGACCCCGGCCTTTCGCTCTATGCGGAGCCGTTCTCAATGATATCATCGACAAACAAGAGAAGCAAATGCACCAATCTTAGCTGTGATTCAAATCAGTGGATTGGAAGCTTCAGGATAAAGTGAGAATGGGAATATGTTCTTAATATATGTGCAGAGATGATGATGATGATAATATACCCCATTTCTTGAAATGCATAGTTGCTTGAAGTCAAAGGAAACTTCTAAATCTGCATCCAACTGTTGATATATTTTAAAAACAGCTAAAGGAAGAACCCGTTATCTTCACATGCTTTGGATTTTAATATTGTTGTTTCTTGCTCACCAAGTTAGATTCTGCGTTGTTGTTAGTAGGCGTTTCCAAATAGTTTAGTGCACTAACAACGGTGTTCCATGCGAAAGAATATCTCAGGTTCATTTCATTTTTGTTCCATATTGTAATGAAAAGGTTTGAGGAGGGCCCTCAAGGCATCTTCTTCTTCCTTCTTGTACGGTCATTTATGTTTGTTCTTGTGATCCTTCAATGCTGTTAAGGGCAATGTACCTTTATCATAAGCATCGTTTTGTCTCTCCATTTTTTCTTTTCTTGAAATGAAGTTATTCAATTGGATAAACCCAACTCCTTTTTCCACTTCAGCAAGATGCTGCAACAAGAGCAGTTCGTACAGTCGTCATTAAAGGTATCGTCCGGCATGTCATTAATTCGAATCTCAGCATCCACAATCCTTTTCATTTTCCCAATTGTGGCGTACTTTGTCACGTGTGTATAATCATATTCTTATGCAACTTGTTAATAGTCTAAACATGAATGGGATACATTGATATCTTTATCATTTAATCATCAAGGGTAATACGGGAACTATGATCCTTTAGATTATTTTATCCATTCCTCCTCAAGAATCTCAACATCAGTCCATGGACAGTATAAATAGGGCAGCAGGGTAGTTAGTTTCTTCATCAGTTCTAAGCAGTTTAACCTTTTAAGTTCACATAACAGTTTCAAGTATACTCGTCTCTATCTGCATATCAATGGAAATGGTTACAAAGATGGTTGCAGACAGGCAAGTGGTGATCTTTAGCCAGAGCAGTTGTTGCATGAGCCATACCATCAAGACTCTCATAAGTGGGTTCAGGGAAAACCCCACCGTATACGAGCTCGACCAGATCCAGAATGGCCAACAAGTCGAAAGCAAACTGCATAAGATGGGGTGCAAGCCCTGTGTCCCGGTTGTGTTCATAGCGCAGCAGCTCATTGGAGGTCCTAATCAAGTGATGACCCTCCAAGTCAAGAACCAGCTTCCCCATTGCTCATAAGGGCCGGAGCAATATGGATTTGAAACAAGTAACTAATTCTATACTCTGAAGTCCAATACAATAGTGCTAAACAAACTCGGGTTAATGATATTGTCGCCTTAGGCATTTTTGCCAAAAGAGAACCCTTGTATACTGTTTTTGGCACTGGACAGGGTCTTACTGTTGTCCTTGTTCTAAATTTCAGACAAGCTTGAATTTTAATTTGCACATGTGATGTCCTTTTCTTTGTCTATGCTACTTGGTTGTCTGTCATTTTCTTCATTCATACAGACATTCTCAGTCACAAATGCCACTATATTATTCAAGCAACCCTATAATCCAACACTCAACGAAAATGAAAAAAAAAAAAAGGGAAAATGATACTATCTCAATTGTCATTAGACCACAAATTTCTCACTACACATAATTTATATTCACCTTTCGGTTAGGCACAACTTCTACAATTGTCATAATACCGAGTGACGTCGACGCCTTTGAAAAAAGAATCTAGATTCCGAATTTGCTTTACCCCCTAAGGGCTTAAGGTTTTTGATCCTGAATAAGGAGTTGAGCTTGCTTAAATTTTTGGTGAATGATTTGAATAACTTGTTAGCAGCATGGGACCTGACCAACTCTTGTTTCATGGACATGTGATCTTTTTCTAAGTCGGTTAGCCTCATTCTCATCCATGCAACTTCGAGTTTCAGCTCCCGGTTCTCTCTTCTTACTGATGCGTAGTTGTCTCTGGGAGAGATGGCTCCACTACCTGCACCGCTGCCTGATCGTTGAGGGAACTGACCAATGATTGCACCGAAAAAGAACTGATTGGGGCCTCCACTCATTGCGTTCCGAAGCCTGATTTGCTCGAAATATAACACTTGAACAGACATTTGCACCGGTAACCTTTCATTCTGCGCTGCGTGGCTACATGCTTCTTGTGATAGTTTTTGGCAGTCTATCGTTTTGCACAGTTGGAAACCTTCGGAATCCTTTATGTTATGGTGAACCTGTAAAAAGAATCAGAAAATGATCTTTATGTTCGTAATCGTTAGCTATGCAACTACTTGAGGCTTTCGTGTGAGATCCTTACTTTGAGGAAGATATCAACAGCTCTATATAGTCCATCGCTAACGATGCGAGCATGGTCCGGAAGTAGTTCTGCTAATGCTATGAATTTCGACGGCGACAAGTTTGTATCTAGTGCAACTTCAGCAAGGTAGGAGTCCAGGAACTTGGAAACTTTAAGGATTGAACTTTTTTGGGAGATCCCTGGTCATCGAAATCGTATGCCATTTCACTTTCATCTCTCAAAGGATTATCTTCATCATCATCTTCATCTCCCAAATTCAAAAAGATGGAGAAAATTCTCAGGGCTGACTCTATCATACATGGCTGCATGATTGTTTCCATGTGAATTGGCTGGTAGTAGTATATCTTCAAGAATTGCCTGGTCCAGTTGTAGACCGATCTGCCTCTCTAAATCCAGTCTGCAAGAAGTGGATACCGACGATGCTATTGAGGATTTCAATAAACTCGAGAGAAATGCCATGGGGATCGGACTCTTCCTCGATTGAGTAGGCAGTAAGCTAACTATGGCTTCAACAAGTATCCTTTGTTTCTTTTGCAACTCCAATTCCAATAGGCTTCCTTTTACCAAATGATGGTCCCTGACAACAAGGCTTTGAAGAGAATTATGAGTATAATTTTTCAGAATTTTGCAGATCATATCCTGTCTTAGACCTTTCGACTTTAAGGCCAACAGAACTTGCTGGAAAAATTCGAGATTAAGGATCGCCAGAGACACTCCCCACCAGTCGGATGGCGTTTCCATTTCCTTGTTTGGCATAGCTTTTGATGGAAAGTTGTGATCAAGTTTCCATAAGCCAGAAGTGAGCTGTTCTTTGCATGATTATTCGCGATCGCGTTTATAAGCCGGTTAAGATGCTTGATCTCTTCTGATATATGCAAGAGGTTTTCACAATGGTGAAGAACAGCTATGGTGCTCGATATGTTCGGGAGCACAACATCCTTTAAGTAAGCCTCAGTACGAGCTTCAAGGTTCTTCTCAGCAAACTCTTCTCCCATTTCCAGGTAATGTGATACACATCTTAACACTGCAACGTTCGATAATGTAATCTCAACATCTATCCCATAGCAGAACTTTGCCACTAGTTCAAATGCCTCCGGTCCACCAGGAACAGAAGAGAGATTTATGCGCGAAACCTTCGCATCCTTCGTGTCAACCACAAGCTTCCTGATCCTTCCACTCCAAGAAACTAGAGGAAACTGAAAGCAAAAGCACAGATGGTGTTCATAGTTCTGTTTTTGGTATTGCACCTATATGTTGCAGCAATATCTTAAGTATAGATAGTTAAACATTCATATTTTCGAACGGTCTCAAAACAGGATCCCTTCATTGCTACCATTGGAGGGAAGCATAGATTTTATATACATATGTTACCTTGTGAAGTGCAAAGCTTGATGCTACAATCTCAATCTTCAGATCACTGGAAACATCAGAAATTGGCCAGCAAATATAGATAACTAAGTTAAATGATGCTGCATAAACACTAAAAGAAAATAGGAAAATTAAAAGAAAAACACAGATGAATGCCTTAAATTAGATATCATATTTCTTGTTTTCCCATAGAACTACATTTCCATGCTTGAAACCATTAATTCTCCTCAACCAGTTCGGTCAACTGTTAAGTTTCATGTTATGTTTCCATTGAGAACATGTTTAAGATATGGACAAAGTTTGTCCTGATACCCTGGTTCGACAGTGGAGGGCCCGTGTTGGAAAACTGACAACTCAATAATTTATAACATGAGTGGTGTTTGCTCAACACCAAGAGTAAGGCACTAAAATCTGAACCAGAGACTTGAACTGCTGTTTTTGTTTTTGTTGCCGTTGATCAATAAGAATCAAGAAGGTTAGTCAGGCTCCAATTAACTTTGTTGTACGACTTTCTCGTACATGTTTTTGTCATCGTTGATCGAAATGGAACCACATATAAGGTCGAGATTGCAGCTCGAAAAAGGGGCTAGTCCATCGCATTCGACCCCGACCGTCCCGATGGATAATCAAGTGGTGCTGTCTAATAGAGGTGGCCTTATAGATGAGGCTGATAACTGAGTGGAAGCCTTTATGAAGTATGGGCGGGGAATTCTATCAAAAATGACCTGATCATGTTCACACTTTAACAAGAAACCACTCTAAGCATGCATTCATGCATAAATTTATGATCACCTAGGAAATAGTACACAACACCAATAAATCAGTTGTTGGTTTTGTAGAATGCAGTTGGAAAACGTCTCTTTCATAATTAAAATTTAATACGTATGAGTGAAAGTAAACGAAAAACTACTCTGCAACAAACGTAGATTTGTTTCATGGAATTGGAAATAATTGCAGAAAGGAATGTTATACCCTACCATTCAGTGGCATGCGTTATACTCGAACTGGAACGAAAATATCTCTTCCCAGATATACTTGTTTTCAGTTCAGCAACAGTAACATAACCCATATTCTCAAAAAAGAAGCCACTAAAATTCAGCTCCCTCTGAAACCTCAAATATCTGGTTTGTTCTGCAGCTGATACCTTCTCTTAATGATCTTTCTAGTGCTGAAAGGGAAAAAGGGTGGACTGAGGTAAAAGTAACATGAACTCATGCAGGATTAAAGTGTAGTGATGATTTTTCCAATATACTTTTTAACGAGTGTATATAATGTGCCTAATCTAAAGTCAAGAACGTGTGTTGGTGTATGCTGCTTCTTACTTTTCGGTGAAAGGTAGCGAGAGAGATAAGTAGGGGTGACAACGGGACGGGAAGGGGCGGGACGGTTTTGCATTACCTATTTTATTCTCAATATTTGCAGGTATGGTTTTTGGGAATCCTCGTTATATGTTTTAGGAATTTTTTATCCTCATTCTCATCCTTACAAATCCCTACAGGTTTCAATTAATTTCCATCCCAAAAATAAATAAACATTTTTGAAATTAACGTAACACCTAAAACTTATAAGATATATCATATTGTCTCAAATTGGTTTCTATTTATAATATGAAAGTTTCAAATGTTAATATTTATCTAACACTCAATGTATATGTATAATTTTAACTATTTTCAATATCAACAAATCAATGTATATTAAATAAGAAAAAAACTAAATTTCAATTTTAGTTCATTTGAGATGTAATAGTGACAACACGTAATTTCACAGATATTTTTCGATGATCCCCACGATTATTTTTCTAAAATATTGGGGATCATTATGATTATTTTTCAGGGACCCCACATTTATTCACACAGGTACAATTTGATTATCCTCACGGTTCGAATATAGCAATCCTCGTCACTATTCTCATTGAGCTTCGGGGATAAAACTTCTTTCATCCTCATCCTCGTGGGTAAAGATTTCAGTTATTCCTCATCCTATCGGTTTGGATCCCCACGATTATTGATTTTTCACCACCTGATTACCACCCATATAGATGTGTATAAAATATAATTGTTTAAAACAACATAAAAAATTGTAATAAAATTTTTTATTAAGAATAATATAATAAATTGTAATAAAAACAACATAAAATATTAAAAAGTTATATATTTTTTCGATTGTACGCTTTAAATTCATTAAATATAATATTTTTAATTACAAACAAAAATAAAATAGAATTATATAACCTTTTAAATTGAATAAAATAATATTTTAAGTTAAATATTATAAATTAACTTTAAACTAATCCGCCGTTTAATAGAATTATTCAAGTGGGAGTGTTTTTTTTTTCATTTTTAAATGAAAGATTAGAATATTATATTAGTGTAAAGGACTCATTAGTCATTAAAGTAGGGAAATTAAGAGGATGAATTGGATTAAAGTGTTATAATTAGTTCCACTGTCTCATCTGTCCATACAACATCATCACTGCTTTCAACTTTGCAAAGAATATATAAAATATATAATATAGAGTATTTGCAGTCCTATGAAATTAGATACATAGGCCTTCGATTATGGACATTTCACTGCCTCAATCCATTCCTTCTGCCTTTACACAAACTTTAGTGCAAAACGTTTGTAGGTTTTTGCACTGTTGGCTTGGGGCAAACATGAATAGTGTACTCTAGAATATTATAAAATTCATAATATTTTTATTGCGTATAATTTAAAATATTATTTTTTAACATAAAATATATTATTAGATAAATCAAATCAATTGATGTGAAGAAAGAATTTATAAAAAAAATATTGTTATAAGGCCAAATTGAATAAAACATGAAATCGATAAATTAAAGTAAAAAATGTTATGAAAAAAGAGAAATTGAAGTGACATGTGTACACTAGAATATTGTTAACAAGCACATGGTTCAAATTTGATTAAATATGAACTTAAAAGCAAAATAGGAATCAAAGAAACGAGAAAATCGTGACCAAATAGTAAATAATCAAATTATTTAGTTATGGATCAAAACGGTGTATATTAGTTTTAGTTTTAGTTTTTAGTTTTTCGTTATTCCTAATTTATAAATTCGAACTCAACTCAAACTAAAAATATCAATAAAAATTGATTTGACTAAATCAAATTGAAATTAGAAAAATAAAATCATTTTTTTCAAATTGAACATAATTTTATTCATCCCTACCTAACTATAGCCTATCTTTTAGTCAAATAATTCTATTGTAAAATTATAAATTAATTATTTAAATTATCAAAAATTACAAAATGATAAGTGATCATTAGCTTTTAGATATGAAACTAACATGACAATAATAGAAATGGCATAATAGCAAATTTGGGCATCAACGTTTACACACTCTCTTAATTTAATGCTAATTCTAAAAGAATTAACTTTTAGTATTTAAATATTATACTAATTGATACCCCTATACATAACGGTAAAAATATGAATATATCTAAATAAAGTTCATACGGTATATATATATATATATATATAGATAGATACCAACGTCGAAAATCAGTATGAAAACAAATTCATAACAAAATATCAATAATACAAATGTATAAAAACAGTAAAAATTCATATCACCGAAATATAATAAAAATATATAAAAAGATACAGTGGGTACAAAAGGGAGAATGGTTGATCATCTTGATATCAAGTCTTTTAGCTTGCTGTTTGTAAATATCTTAAAAGTTAAAAACTAAAGAGTAAGCTAAAACCTCAGTGTATTCCTTGCGGTGTATAAAATCATTAAGATAAATACTTCGGTAAAAAATAATTTATAGAGCATATTTTTAAAACATGAACACTACCCTATCCGAACATCAAAATGTGTAGATTCTCCTTAACCATACACCTATCAATACACCGTTAATGACCTTATGATATATGAAAAATGTTAGTTTAATTAATTAAAACATGACATTTCATATTCGATAATCAGATAAAAAAATACGGTAACAATAAATCATACTAAAAGTATACAATAAATCATATCTCAAGCCAAGCATACGATAAATCAGATATCATGAATTGAAAATATTTAATATCATCATAATTCCAAAACAGCTCAGATAGGTAATTCAAAACAATATTGTAACACTAATAGGAACACACATATATCAGTCTGAGAAATCTGGTACAGTAATCTACTATCGTGTTTACCTATCACAATCGGCGACAGCGTTAGACCCTACAAACGGGAAAAACTATATTACTAACCTAATATAATAATTAATAAACTAAATTTAAATAATTTACAGAAACCTACTAGTAACTCTTAAAGTATGTGTATCGTGCTGATCTATCGGACGAGAAGCACAGGATCTAGTTAGCCCTCAATCAGGGGAAGCACAAGTACCTTCATAAAAATATATTCCCAAATTAATACTATATTCAATATTATAATAATCATACATAAATGATGAAAATATTAGGGGAGTATTCGGTTCGGTTTTTCACTAAATTATGAACCGAATCGTCCTTTTCGCGTTTGGGAACCAAAATCGAATAGTATAAAAACCACGGTTTACGATTTGATTCGGTTCGATGATTTTTTATTGTTCACTATTTTTCAAACTCAACCTTAAAAAAATTTAAAGCTTAAATCGAGTGCACATATATAAATTTAAATTTATAAAAAATATTATTAGTTTCAATATTTAATTTATTAAAAAATTTCTTATAATAAATTCAAAATGATTGTGTTTTAGATACATATTTTCTTTTACTTTTTTAATTCGATTCATTTCGATTCAATGATTTCCATATGGAAAACCCGAAACTGAACCTAATTACAGATTTATTTTTTAAAATCAAACTGAAATTGAACCACAAATTAAAAAACCTGAACCGAATCTGACGAGTGGTCTAAATCGATAATATTTGTTTGTTAATTCTTTGATCTTATGGATTTATTGCTGCTGATTTGGTTGTATTATGCTTATTTTCGTGCATGATCTTACTTTCTAGAATTAGCAGTAAAAATGGTGCATTATGTATTTTTTATTATTATTTGGTCATGACTGGAGACATGGGCACAACTTTGGGCATAACACGGTTTGACGTGACAGTTTCTAGAAGGTCCAGCCAGCTGTAGTTTTCTAGAAGATCTAGTCAGCACCTTCTGGATGGTAGACGGACAGAGATATCTTAGGAGATTTATTTTTAATTTTAAAGTTTGAATTTGGAAAACATTTGAAATTATCTTTAGGATTTTTTTTCTTTTAATTTCTATATTTATGTAACATCCTCAATACCGAGTTAGTGACTAAATTGTAAAGTTTTAGAATTTGGTGATTAAAGTATAATAATTGAATAGTTTAAAGAATTATATGAGAAATGTTGTGTAGGATTAAATTATAAAGAAGGAGGAATTGAAGGACAAAATGGTCATTTACAAGTAATTAATTAATTTTGGTTATATATTAACCACTTGGAAGTGAAGGAAGCAAAAACAAGCTTCCAAAGTTCTCTTCCTCTTCTTTTTCCTTCTTCATATGTGAGAGCCAAAAACAAAGGTGAGTTTTTTTATTAGTTAGTTTCTTGTTGAATTTAAGTTTGGGTTATGATCATTAGATAATAACTAAGCTTAAGGAAAACTTAAGTTATCATAAAATCAAAAGATGATGGTTCTTGAATGAAATATTGAAATAAAGTTCATAATTAGAATTGAAAGTTTGATTTGACTTGTCATCACCCTAATTAAGGAATATAAAGTGTTAGAATTGGATTTAGAACATGTTGGAATTTGAGTATGATTCTTGAATGCTAGGTGGAGGATTGGATTTTGAAGTTAAAGAGGTATTTAATGAGTATTGATTAGTTTAAGTAGGTGTATATAAGTTAAGGATATGAAAGGGGTTGAAATATGACACAATTGAGCTAGAATGAAGTGATTTTTATGCTCAAAATGTGATTTCTGTGCGAAGTGTATCGGTACACATTCAATAGGTACCGATACACTCTCAAACGAAAAATCATTGAATGCAATAAGTGTATCGATACACCCCCTTAAAAAGAAAACTTCTAATGTAATTTGTGTACTGATATATAGGTAGTGTATCGATACACGCATTAAGGGATGTATCGATACACTATAGAGTGTACCGATACCTATCTTAAATAAGAAGTGAAAGTAGCCTTTCTTTTAGTTTAAGAAATGAAAGATTAGAGTACACCAATTAGAATATTGATATGTACCAATGTATTATTATGTAGATATAAATCGTAAGCTTGTTCCGGAACAATCGAATAATTAGGATCGATTCAAAGCAAGCAAGGCTAAGGTGAGTGCATATCTTAGAAAGAGTGTATGGAGATAAGACTTGCGATAAGTCTATCTCTTATAGTGGAATTTATTATTTTTTATATTCATGTACATGTTTATATATATGTGTTACTGTTATAGAGATTTCATGCATAATTCATTCATGCTTTAATATAATATTATATGAACGAATGCAACTATAAGAGAATCAATCCAGGTATGTGAAATAATGGAAGTGATCATATGTGTGCATATGAAGTGAATTATGTGTTTTTGTGAAAAGTGATAAAAGAGAGATAGGAAAATGAGAAATGTATTCATATTTAAGCCCATATTATATGATATGAGAGTTGTAGGTATAATTGGCATGCCAAGAGTCGAGGGTTCTACGTGGTCATTTGGGGCATATATGTAATTTTGTGGAACATATATGTGGTACTTCAGTACACTTATTTGGTCCATTGCATTATGTATATGGTTCTTAAGGAGTGGTCATTCGGGACATAGTGGTCATTCGGGACAAATAATCAGTGCCCCTAGTGGGAATTTATTCGAGCTGTGGTGAAATCATTCGTGCACAGCCTCAGTGTACTCACGTACCTCCTGTTCTCAATAATATACATGGGCATCCAAAGATAAATTAAATGAAAATTATTATAAGAAGTTAAAGTTCAATTGTGCATATCATATTTATATATGTTATAGTATAATATATATACATGTACATTGCAATGTCATAATAGATTGATGGTAGTACATGTTCATGATTTTATTGTTATATGTTTATTATTATGCCTCACTAAGTCTATGACTTAGCGTGTAAGTGATTTACACGTAGGTACCAAGAAACAAGAAGAGCAGAAATAGGAGTGGCAAGGACAACATCACTACTAGAAGATCATATCAGAAGTAACAGATAAAGTATGTATTTTGTTGTATATAGTGTGTTGGAATGTAAAAAATGTGTTAGTTACAAATGCTCTGATCGATTTTGTATTGTTTTGGTTAACTTATGTAAAGTAACAACTTTTATTGTAATGATAGTTCAAAAATTTCCTTGATTTTCTTTAAGAGTCAAAAATGTTTGAAAAGTCAATATGACGCCTCAGACTCATATCTGGGTCGGGTACAGGTTGAGGTGTTACATTAAATGATATCAGAGCTACGGTTTAGTCGATTCTCAGCATAAAACGGAGTCTAGAGTGTCTTAGAATGTATACATGCCAACAGAATAGGGAGAACTTCATATCTGATAGAATAGTAAGTATGTTGTTTGTTAATAGAACTATATGGTTATGTTTTTATAGATATCCGGACATGATAGTTCTAGAAGTGAAGCGGGAGACAATAGGCCCACTGAAAGCAATAATTCACCTACCCTGACCAGGCAAGGTGAAGAACATGTACATTCTGGAGTGCATGTGAGTGATCAAGATATGTTCTTTAGGACGTTGGACGCGGTATTGGCTTATTTTCAACCTTCTGCTACTTCAACTCCGAGAATGAATGTTGTAAAGGAGTTTAAGGGTTTAGGAGCTCCAAAATTTAGAGGTGAATCCGAAGAAGGTCATGTTGTTGTGGACCTTTGGCTTAATGACGTAAAAATCATGCTGGAGGGACTTCATTATTCTGATGTGGAGAAGTTAGATGGAGTGGTTTCCTTGCTTAGAGGGCAAGCAAGGATTTGGTGAACCAACGTTACATTGAGAATGTCTGGTGATCAAGTAACTTGGTCCTTGTTTTTAGAGGAATTCAAGCATAAGTACATAGGATACCAGTTCATTCGACATATGAAGTAAGAGTTCATTAATTTGAAGCAATGGAATCGTACAGTGTATGAATACGAGTGTGAATTCAATAAGCTGAGTCGATTTGCTGTTGAGCTTATTCCTACAAAGAAGGATGCTTGTGAGTGGTTTGTAGAGGGATTATGTCCTCGGTTGAAAGAGATATTAATTGTGTTAAATCTGTCTTCGTTTCAAGAAGTGGTTAACCGTGTCAAAGCTCTAGAAAGGGCTCAAAATGAGAGATTTGGAAATTCAAGAGTTCATACATCGAAATGGATGGGCATGTCATCAAGTTCTGCACCATCAAAAAGGGGCAGAGATGTTGGTTCTCGAACCCAAGTTAGATTAAAGTCAATTGCATCCTATGCTAGAGGATTTAATCCGATGAAAGGTAGACAAACTCAGTCAGCGGGATCTGGAGCTGGGAGATCTAACCCGAGCCAAGTCAAACAATGTCCACATTGTGGAAGGAATCACTCGGGGATATGCAAAATTATTTTTGGATCCTGCTTTAAATGTTGGGACACCAGATATTTTGTTCGAGATTGTCCCATAATAGCCGGTGAGTTTGTGCATCCAAAGAGGTCTGTTTCTGCAACTTAGAGGGGTAGAGGCAGAGGAAGAAGTCAGCCAGAGCCATCTGCTCAACAGGAGATACATTCCACTGCTCGAGTGTATAACCTTAAGACCAATGAGGATCGAGATGACCCGGAGATAATAACAGGTATCTTTCAATTATGTGACATGAATATTTTTGTATTGATTGATTCGTGGTCTACTTATTCTTACATTAGCAGTAAGTTAGTGAGGGAATTGAATATTCAGTTAGAGACTACTAGAAATGAAGTGATAGTAACAAATACTTTAGGGCATTGTGCTTGGGTCAATATGGTGTGTCGAGGGTGTTCTATACGGTTCATGGAATTGAATTCCCTATTAATTTGATGGAATTACCCTTCGACGAAATCGAAGTGATAGTGGGAATGGATTGGTTATATCGTTATTATGCTAATGTCGATTGTAGACTGAAAAGAGTAACGTTGAGAATTCCATAATGTGTAGAAATCATTGTATTTAGTGAAGGATATAACCCATTGACAAATGTAATCTCAGTGATGTCGACAAAGAAGTTGCTGCTACAGGGATGTAAGGGGTTCATTGCTAATGTGTTGGATGTTAGAGTCAAAGAGAAGGGAGTTGAAGAAATTCTCGTAGTTAGAGAGTTCCCCGATGTATTTCCTGCATAATTTCCAGGGTTACCTCTAGATATGGAGGTAGAATTCCATATTAAAATAATGTCTGGAGCTGCGCCTATTACAATGACACCATACAGAATGGCTCCAAAGGAATTGCAAGAGTTAAAAATACAGTTATAGGAGTTATTGGACAAAGGATTTATAAGACCTAGTATTTCACCTTGGGGAGCTCCAGTATTGTTTGTCAAAAAGAAGGATGTTTCAATGTGTCTCTGCATTGATTATAGGCAGCTCAACAAGGTGACCATTAAGAACAAGTTTCCCCTTCCCCAAATTGATGATTTGTTCGATCAGTTAAAAGATGCTTCAGTGTTCTCAAAAATTGATTTACGTTCTGGTTATCATCAATTGAAAATTCAAGAGAAAGATATTCCGAAGACAGTTTTTCGAACGAGATATGGACATTATGAATTTATTGTGATGCAGTTCAGAGTAACTAATGCACCTTTTGCTTTTATGGATCTCATGAACAAAATATTCCAACCCTATTTGATTAGTTTGTAGTGGTGTTTATCGATGATATTTTGGTGTATTCGAAGTCAGAAGAAGAGTATAGTTTGCATTTGAAGAAAGTACTACAAATTTTATGAGATAAAAAGCTTTATGCTAAACTCTCTAAATGTGAATTCTGGTTGAATAAAGTTACATTCCTTGGACTTCTAATTTCTGCAGAAGGAATTCGAGTGGATCCTTAAAAGATTCAAGCTATTCTAGAGTGGGAAGTTCTAAAGAATGTGTTAGAAGTTCGTAGTTTTCTGGGGTTAGCTGGTTATTATCTGAGGTTCGTTAAAAACTTTTCGATGATAGCTTTACCCGTAACCAAGCTGTTGAGGAAAGAAGTAAAATTTTCTTGGACTTCGGAATGCCAAGAGAGTTTTGAGAAGTTAAAGAATATTTTGACAGAAGATCTAGTGTTAGTCCAACCTGAGTCTGGCAAGAACTTTTTAGTGTATAGCGATTCTTCCCATAATGTCTTGGGATGCATGTTAATGCAAGAAGGCAATGTGGTGTCCTATGCTTCGAGACAATTAAACTGCATGAGAAGAATTATCCAACACACGATCTTGAAATGGCTGCAGTAGTGTTCGTTCTTAAGATTTGGTGTCACTACTTGTATGGTGAATGATGCTACTTGTATACCGATCATAATAGTTTAAAGTACTTGATGACTCAGAAGGAGTTGAATTTAAGACAGAGAAGATAGGTGGAATTTCTCAAGGATTATGATGTTGTAATTTATTTCTATACCGGAAAAGCAAATGTGGTAGCGGATGCCTTAAGTCGAAAGACGTTTGCAGCATTACGAGCTTTGGATGCCGGACTATCATTAAGGGGAGATGGTGCAATCTGTGCAGAATTAACTCTCAAGCCATCATGGTTGGATCGAATTAAGGAATTGCAAAGTAAAGATGAAATGTGTTTGAAGAAATTGCAACAGTTAGAGAATAAAGAGCTAAAAGATTATGAGATCAAGTCTGATGGGAACTTGTATTATCGAGGGATATTGGTAATTCTGGATAATGATGAATTGAAGAAATAATTATTATCATAAGCTTATTATAGTCCATTGACAATGCATCCCAGAGAGAACAAAATGTATATGGACCTCAAGAATAGATATTGGTGTCCTGGAATGAAAAGGAACATTACGGAGTTCGTATCCAAGTGTTTGACTTGTCAGCAAGTTAAAGCTGAGCATCAGGTTCCGTCAGGACTGTTACAACCAATGTCGATTCCTCAGTGAAAATGAGAGAACGTAACAATGGATTTTGTAACAAGGTTACCTTTAACTCCAAAAATATGGATTCAATCTGGGTGATCATATATTGATTGACTAAGTCAACCTATTTCATCCCAGTGCAAGCTGATTTCTCTATGAATAAATATGCAGAGTTATATATTAGAGAGATTATTAGATTGCATGGAGCGCCTGTTTCCATTGTTTCTGATCGGGATGCTAGGTTCACATCGCGGTTTTGGAAGTCATTATATGGAGAGTTGGGAACTCGCTTGAACTTCAGTACATTGTTTAATCCTCAGACTGATGGACAATCTGAGCGAACTATCCAAATCCTGGAGGATATGTTGAGAATTTGTGTGATTGAGTTCAAAGGATCTTGGGAAAAATATTTGCCACTCGCCGAGTTTGCTTACAACAATAGTTACCAGTCAAGTATTAAAATGGATCCCTATGAGGCTTTATATGGTAGGAATCTCGTACACCTTTGAATTGATATGAGCTTAAGGATCGAGAAGTTCTTGGTCCTGAATTGATTCAGGAAGTGGAAAAAAGGTCCAAGTAATTCAAAGTAATCTCAAAGCAGCAGCTAATAGACATAAATCATATGCAGATCTAAAGAGAAATGAGATAGAATATCAAATTAGAGATAAAGTGTTTCTCAAAGTATCTCCTTGGAAGAAGGTTTTGAGGTTTGGATGTAAAGGAAAGCTTAGTCCAAGGTTTATTAGACCTTATGAGATCATTAAGAGAGTTGGATTAGTGGCATATCAATTAGCTTTGTCACCTGAAATGGAAGAGATACACAATAACTTTCATGTCTCAATGCTTCGAAAGTATTGATCTGATCCCTCCCATATCGTGACTCCAGAAGAGATCGAGGTTCAACCGGATTTGACTTATGAGGAAGAACCGGTTCAAATCCTAGCTCATGAGGTTAAACAACTAAGGAACAAAACTATTTCATTGGTTAAAGTTTTGTGGAGGAATCACAAGGTAGAGGAAGCAACATGGGAATGTGAAAAGGATATGAGAAATCAGTACCCCCATCTCTTTGCGTAATAAAAATTCGTTGATGAATTTTCTTAAGGAGAAGATTTGTAACATCCTCAATACTGGGTTAGTGACTAAATCGTAAAGTTTTAGAATTTGGTGATTAAAGTAGAATAATTAAATAGATCTAGGACTTATATGAGAAATATTGTGTAGGATTAAATTATAAAGAATGAGGAATTGAAGGACAAAATGGTCATTTGCAAGTAATAAGTTTGGTTATATATTAACCACGTGGAAGTGAAGGAAGCAAAAACAAGCTTTCAAAGTTCTCTTCCTCTTCTTCCTCCTTCTTAATATGTGAGAGCCAAAAAAATGTGAGTTTTTTGATTAGTTAGTTTCTGGTTGAATTTAAGTTTGGGTTATGATCATTAGATGATAACTAAGCCTAAGGAAAGCTTAAGTTATCCTAAAATCAAAAGATGATGGAGTTAGGAGAGATAAAAGATTAGGAGTTCTTTAATGAAATATTAAAATAAAGTTCATAATTAGAATTAAAAGTTGGATTTGACTTTTCATCAACCTAATTAAGGAATATGAAGTGTTAGAATTGGATTTAGAACATGTTGAAATTTGAATAAGATTCTTGAATGCTAGGTGGAGGATTGGATTCTGAAGTTAAAGAGGTATTTAATAAGTATTGATTAGTTTAAGTAGGTGTATATAAGTTAAGGATATGAAAGGGGTTAAAATTTGACACAATTAAGCTAGAATGAAGTGATTTTCATGCTCGAAATGTGATTTCTGGGCGAAGTGTATTGGTACACATTCAATAGGTACTGATACACTCTCAAACGAAAAATCATCGAATGTAATAAGTGTATCGATACATAGGCAGTGTATCGATACACCCCTTTAAAATGAAAACTTTGAATGTAATTTGTGTACCGATACATAGGTAATATATCGATACACACGTTAAGGGATGTATCGATACACTATAGACTGTACCGATACCTATCTTAAATAAGAAGTGAAAGTAGCCTTTCTTTTAGTTTAAGAAATGAAAGATTAGAGTATACCAATTAGAATACTAATATGTACCAATGTATTGTTATGTAGATATAGAACGTAATCTTGTTCCGGAGTAATCGAAGAATTAGGATCGATTCAAAGCAAGCAAAGCTAAGGTGAGTGCATATCCTAGATAGAGTGTATGGATATAAGACTTGCAATAAGTCTATCTCTTATAGTGGAATTTATGATTTTATATTCATGTACATGTATATATATATATATATATATATATATGTGTGTGTGTGTGTGTGTGTTACTGTTATAGTGATTTCATGCATAATTCATTCATGCTTTAATATAATATTATATGAACGAATGCAACTATAAGAGAATCAATCCAGGTATGTGAAATAATAGAAGTGATCATATGTGTGCATATGAAGTGAATTATGTGTTTATATGAAAAGTGATAAAAGAGAGACAGAAAAATGGGAAATGTTCATATTATGTCTTAAAATGTCTACATGCCAACAGAATAGGGAGAACTTCATATCTGATAGAATAATAAGTATGTTGTTTGTTAATAGAACTATATGGTTATGTTTTTATAGATATCCGGACCTGATAGTTCTAGAAGTGAAGCGGGAGACAATAGGCCCACTGAAAGCAATAATTCACCTGCCCTGACCAGGCAAAGTGAAGAACAGGCACCTTCTGGAGTTCCTGTGAGTGATCAAGATATGTTCTTTAGGACGTTGGACACGGTATTTACGCGTTTCCATCCTTCTGCTACTTTAACTCCGAGAATGATTGTTGCAAAGGAGTTGAAGGGTTTAGGAGCTCCAGAATTTAGAGGTGAAGCCGAAGAAGGTCCTGTTGCTACGAACCTTTGGCTCAATGACGTGAAAATAATGCTAGAGGGACTTCATTATTCCGATGTGGAGAAGTTAGATGGAGTGGTTTCCTTCTTAGAGGGCAAGCAAGGGTTTGGTGGACCAATATTACATTGAGAATGTCTGGTGATCAAGTAACAACTTTTATTGTAATGAGAGTTCAAAAATTTCCTTGATTTTCTTTAAGAGTCAAAGTTTGAAAAGTCAATGTGACGCCTCGGACTCGTATTCGAGTCGGGTTCGGGATGGGGGTATTACAGTTTATCTCTAGGGTTGTAGAGGATATAAATACCCTCTAGGGGAAGCTTAAAGACACAACTCAGATTTCATTCCTCTTCTTGTTTCTAGTTTTATAAAGTTCTTTCCTTTCTTTATTTTCAAGTTTTTGTTTTCACTTTATTTTAAATTTTATTTTTAAACATGCTAAGTATGGCTTTTTTAATGCTTACCTAATTTTCTCATAAGCCAAGGGCTAAAGCGATGACTCAATTCCAGCATAAGAATTGAAAAACACTTGAATAAATTTGAAATATCTCTCTCAATCTCTGCGCTTATTTCCAAAATCAAAACAATTTTCAAAATCAAAGATTGACTTTGGTCAAGATATTGTTGTGATTAAATGTATGGGAGGAAGTATTGACTTGTTGATAGCACATTTGAGTTCCTGGGAACACAATTGGCATGATTGCCTTGCTAAAAGGGAATTGAGATCGAAATTAGTAGTTGTTGAAATAGCAATCCCAGTCGTTCTTCATGAACTTAAATGGTTATTGATCTACGACAATTGATGTTGATTAGATCAATTTCCGAAGCTGGAATCAAAGATTGCATTGGGTATTCGGTATACAAAGAAGAGTCATGAGGATTGCCCTTGTAGACAAAGTAATCGACGTAAATCCTGAAAAGAAAATCTAATTTGATGATCCAAAGGAAATTGAATCAAAGTCAGACTTGAAGATGTTTTTACCATATTTATTTTCAACTTTACATGTTCTATTTTCTTTATTTTTACTTTAAATTGCTTTTTCTTATTTAATCCTTTTTATCAAACCCCCATTTTATCTACTACATATCGCATATTTAAGCAATTCAATCAGGAATTTGGGAATTTTCTAAGTCCCTTAGGATCAACCCTTACTTCTCTTTACTACGTATATATTATATTTTATTGGGAATAAGAAATTTATTTTGACATCAAAAAGACAGTTGTCAAATTGGCACCGATGTCAGGGACTTCACTAAAGTTACTATTTTTTGTTTTTTATTTATTTATGACCAGGTCAAACCCGTGCGAATTAGTGGATATGACCCAGAAATCAAAGCTATAGCTCATAAAATTCATGCACAGATGCTTCGGGAAAGAAGAAGACAACAATTAGATCCAGAATTGATTTCAGAATCAAGTTCAAGCGAATCTGTTAATACATAACCAAATCTTATGGTTGATCCGACTATCAGAGAGTTTGTCGTGGCTCCTACTAAATAAAAACTTTTGTGCATTGATTTTCCCCAAGGCGAAACTTCATACCAATTAAAAAATTCCCTTATTTATCTTCTCCCTACCTTCTGCGGATTACTAAACGAGAATCCACATAAACATCTTACGGAATTTTACATGGTCTGCTCCAACATGAAACCACATAGAGTAACTGAGGACCAAATCAAACTTAGAGCTTTTCCTTTTTCCTTAGTCGATTCGATTAAGGAATGGTTATTTTATTTACCCCCCAAATTCTGTTACTACATGGGCTTAAATGAATCGTCTTTTTCTTGATAGACTTTTCCCTGCGGCGAAAACGAGTTACAAAGAAAAATACTTGGAATCAAACAACTATATGGAGAGTCATTCTACGACTACTATGAGAGATTTAAAAAGTTATGTTCTTACCCACAACATGGGTTAATCGAACAAACACTCTTCCAATAATTTTATGAAGGAATAACTCCCCTGGAAATGAATATGATCGATGCTACCAGCAGAGGATCTTTGGTGAACATGACTCCTACTGAGGCTAGGGATTTAATTTCCACGATTGACATAAATTCTCAACCTAATGAACCTTTTCGAAGGGTTCATGAGATAAGTTCATCATCCTTAGAAAGTAAGATAGATAAATTAACTGAAGTAGTCAACTCTCTTGTTGCAGGAAAGATAGGACCCAACAGATTATGTGGAATATGTGCATTACCTAATCATCCAACAGACGAATGTCTACTGATTCAATATGACACAACAGATCAAGTTAATACAGTAAAGAACTTTCCAAGACCTCCCAGAGGGCTTATAATCCCTATAACAATACTTACAACCCAGGATAGAAGGATCACCCAAATTTTAATTACAATCAAAACTCAAATCCAAATCAAGCTTATCAATTAAGGCCACCCCCATCACCCTAACAGCCACAAAAATCATCATTAGAATCATTCGTTGAAAGATAAGATATTTCCCAGGAAAAGTTCCAGATTTGTATTGAAGCCCACTTCCAAGAGATGAATAAGCAAATAAGCTAATTGGCTCAAACCGTATGACATTTGAAATCACAAGGTAAATTTTCATCTCAAACCAAGGCAATCCAAAAAGAAAATAAGACTATTGACTCAAGATCTTAGAGGAAGAGAGAAGAAGTACAAACCGATCCAACGCCATCTCCCTATTACGTGTCACCATCTTTTCCATCGAGTTTAGTAAAAAATGATAAAAAAAAGCTGTGGAAAAGGAAATACTAGACGTATTTCAGAAGGTGGAAAATAATATACCTCTCCTTGAAGTTATCTAAAAAGTTCCAAGGTATGCCAGGTTTTTGAAAGAACTTTGTACAACAAAATAGAAGCTTTTTGGGATCGAGAAATTAAATTTGGGAGAACATGTCTTACTTGTTTTCCAATGAAAGTTGCCACCAAGCTGAAGGACCAAGGTATGTTCGCAATACCTTGTAAAATTGGTAAAGTTGGGATAAAACGAGCCATGTGTGATATTGGCGCCTCTATTAATGTGATGCCTCTATCTGTTTATAATATGATCACTAACGAGCCCTTGAAGGATATAAAAATATCAATCCAGCTTGCCGACAGATCTGTCATTTACCCGGCAGGACTGTTGGAAAATATGCTGGTGGAGGTAAACGACTAAATATTTTCCACCAACTTTTATGTAATTGAGATGGAGAATGATCGCACTAGCACTTCTTCCGATATTCTATTGGGGTGTCTCTTCCTAAGTACTGCACACACAAAGATTGACGTAAGAAGCGAGATTTTGACCATGGAGTTTGATGGTGAGATCGTTAAATATGATGTGTATAATGCAATGAGATATCCTGAAAAAGTGGAGAGCATAAATTATGTTGATATAATTGATCATTTTGCTGATGAATTTTTAAGGACTAATTTTTCTTTTGATCTATGCAGGGAGATAGAAGATCATAATGAGGAAATCAAGAAGTTGGAAAACATATTTTCAGTTTGTGCCAATTTAAAATTGATTTCTTCTAAGTCTAAGGTTCTGCCTTCTGTTTTCCAGGCACATGAAATTGAACTAAAACCATTGTCGGATCACTTGAGATACACTTTCCACGGAACAAACAACTCTTTTCCAGTTATCATATCAAAAGGACTGACCAAGGAAGAAGAAAGATATTTAATAACGGTTTTGCGTGCATACAAGGAGGCTATAGGGTGGACCATAGTCGATATAAAAGGATTAAGTCTATCCACATGTATGCACAAAATTAAAACCGAAGAAGGCACAAAACCATCCCGCGAAGGCTAGCGCCGGCTAAATCCACCAATGATGGAGGTGGTAAAAAAAGAGATACAGAAACTCCTTGATGCAGTTATTATATATCCAATTTCATATAGTAAATGGGTAAGTCTGATACATGTAGTTCCTGAAAAAATAGGAGTTATTGTGATCGAAAATTCTGAAGGAGAATTAATACCGACACGAGTTCATAATGGATGGAAAGTTTGAATCGATTACAGGAAGTTGAATTCGTTAACTCAAAAAGACCATTTTCATCTTCCATTTACAGATCAAATGATAGAAAGATTAGCTGGTAAGACTCACTATTGTTTTCTTGATGGCTTTTCAGGTTTTTCCAAATTCCAGTGGCACTAGAAGATTAAGAAAATGCAACATTCACATGCCCATTCGGCATATTTAATTACCGACGTATGCCTTTCAGACTTTGCAATGCACCTGCCACATTCCGAAAGTGTATGATTAGTATTTTTTCTGATTCTATTGAGAAAGGTATTGAAGTCTTCGATGACTTCACTATTTATGGTAATTCATTTAATGAATGTCTATTAAACTCAACAAATGTGCTTCGTTTGTGGCTAGAATTTAACATAGATTTGAATTATGAAAAATGTCATTTTATGGTTGATAAGGGGTTAATTTTAGGCCATATTGTTTCTTCAAAATGAATTACAGTAGACAAAACTAAAACCGATATAATACGTTCAGTTCCATACCCCACTACTGTGAAGGAAATCCACTCTTTACTTGGTTATAAAATATTTTACCGCAGATTCATCAAGGACTTTTCCAAGGTGGCACAACCATTATGCGAATTGTTGTAAAAAGATAAAAACATTAATTTTAATCAAGAATGTAGAGAATCGTTTGACGTTTTAAAGGTGAAGTTAGTTTTGGCACCCATAGTCCAACCGCTAATTTGGGACTTCTTATTTGATGTCATGTGTGATGCTTCAGATAAAAGTGTTGGAGTTGTACATGGAAAAAAGATCGGAAAAGAGCCTCACTTTATCACCTATGCGTCACACACCTTAGATTTTGTATAACAGAATTATTTAACATTAGAGAAAGAATCATTCGCTATAGTTTTTGTATTAGATAAATCTATATCGCATCTTCTTGGCACTAGATTTTTTGTTTTCTCTGATCATGCAACCTTGAAGTATTTTCTTAGAAAAAATAATTGAAGCCACAACTAATCTGTTAGATCGTACTCCTCCAAGAATTTGATTTGGAAATCAAGGACAATAAAGAATGTGAGAATTTGGTGGCCGATCATTTAAGTCGACTTCCAATCATTACAGTTAATCCTCCAATTTGTGAGAAATTCCCAGAGGAAAGCTTGATGATGGTGCAAAAATCAATACATTAGTTTGCAGATATAGTTAATTACGTAACTATAGGTAAATTACCATATGATTGGATGAAAGCTGAAGTAAATTGCATTAAAAGAGAATCTCGTTTTTTCATTTGGTATGATCTTATATTTGGAAGCATTATTCATAAAATTCTTGTCATTCTTATTCTTGCGATAGCCATTTCGAACCAAAGCGGACTGCTCATAAAATTCTTTGATGTGGTTTCTTTTGGCCTCACATTTTCTGTGATGCATACTTGTTTTGTAAATCTTGTGATAAATGCCAACGTGCAGGTAATTTAACTTGAAGAAATGAAATGTCCCTTAATCCTATTCAAATATGTGAAATTTTTTATGTTTGGGGACTCGATTATATGGGTCCTTTTGTTTTTTCCTTTGGCAATTGTTGTATAATTCTTGTTGTTGACTATGTTTCGAAGAGGGTAAAAGCCAATGCCACTCGAAACAATAAAGCCAAAACTACTGTTTAATTTCTAAAAAAATTACATTTTTTCTAGGTTTGGCACACCAAGAGCAATAATAAGTGACCACGACACCCATAGCAATAATAAGTGACCACAACACCCATTTCATTAATCGGGTAATTGATGCTCTTATAAAAAAACATGAAGTAACTCACAAAATTTCCACAACTTATCATCCACAAACGATTGAACAAGCAGAAATATCAAACTGAGAAGTTAAGATAATTTTTGAAAAAAAACCAGATCGTAAGGATTGGAGATTAAAAATAATTGATGCCTTATAGGCTTATCAAACTTCAAATAAAGGACTTACCGGCATGTCACCATATCGCCTTTTATTCAGTAAGCCATGTCATTTGCTACTCAAGCTGGAATATAAGGCATATTGAGCTGTAAAGTAATGTAATATGGAGTTGGAAGCAGTAGGTGAAGCACGAAGTTACATATACTGGAACTTGAAAAAATACAAAGAGATGATTACGACATTGTCGGGATATATATGGACAAAACAAAAGAGGTTCTTCTTTTTAATTAAAAGTTGAAACTTTTTGCAGGTAAACTTCGATCCAAGTGGAGTGGACCTTACACGGTAACTGAAAAGTTTCTTCACTATGTTGTGCTCACTATAAACGGCCTTACTGCAGCATTCCGTTTGATCCAACATATTTTTACCCATCTACTACTACTCGCAATGGTCTGTACATGATACCAACAAAACAATGAAACGAATAACTCCACCAACCGTTCTCGGTGGGTGTTGTTGGCTCAAGGCACCGATCTTTGTTGAGGTACCCAATGATTTTGAGCTGCAACCACCACCATCTGCTCCTCGCCCGGTGTGAGCCCGAGGCCACGCACCCAACTCTCTACCCGCGCCATAATATTTAGCGTTCACACCAACCGCCTCCCTCCTTCCCAGATCGATCGCTGCTCATCTTCCATCTCTATCACGCTCTCCATCACCATCCTTCTAGTCCATGCCAACCATGGCCACTTCTTCCTCTTGTCCACGCCCGTCAGATTTTTTGTCATGTTCAATGCATTCGGCGGCCTCTAACCATACTCCCGGGGTAAACTATGAACCTATTTCCATTCAACCATTACTAACGTACCATCTAATTTATGGTTTTATAGAGGATTTTGATGCCGATTTTCCACCTACCACACCACCTGGTGATGCTTCCAATTCACAACATCAAACCGGGCAGTCAACTTCACCGCCCATCTCCTCTAGCCCGAATGATTATCATTCTCCTAGAAGTCCATCGCCTACTTATGATAATCTTAAACATAACCGATGTGGACAATCATATGTTGTCCCTACTGAGGAAACTCTGGAAGGTTATTTATAATTCACCAATGAGGAATTGGTGCGTTTTGAGTCGGTAAGGCATCTTCCTTTTTGTGTAGGTAAATATGTTCTGACCCGAACCTTGGAAACTTTACATTTACGTGAATCTATCCATGCTTACTTTGATGCCATTGGTTGCACGTTATATTCGATGATTAATTATGATACGTTTTATGAATTTTTCTTTGAATTTTATGCCACTTTTACTTTTTCCCTGAATCGTCTTATTAATGTTAACTCTCCTGGTGTTGTTACCTTTCGATTTTGAGGAAATCATTTTTTCAATGTCTATTTCTAAGTTTAATCTTACTATGGGGTTTATGACAGATGTCATGAATTATATGTATCTGATTACTCTGCTTGAGATTCTGCAAGATTTTGATACTGATATGGCTTATGAGGAACTCACCAACGTGGCTAGCCATAAGTTCAAAGCTCGCTCGACTTGATCTCATCATATACACGACCCGACCTTACACTATATACACCACTTTCTTGCCTACAATTACTCCAGCCGAAATGACTCGTCTTCTTCCTTGAGCCGAGTTGAACTTTTCTTTTCATGGTGTATGTTAGCCGACCAGTGGGTGAATATAGGTTTTTGGGCTTTTAAGATCGTTACTCGGTCCAATTGTCCGCTTATCCTTGGCCCTTATATTACTCATTTAGCTTCTCGCATCAATAATTTTGATATTACCAGGTTTACTTATGTTTTTTCTACAAATGCCTTGGATGAGCGATGCTTGGACTCGATAGGCTTACTTGCTGGAACCTCGAGCGCACCATACTTTATCACACATGGTGTTCTTACTTCTTGCAATGAGCAAGTTTTTGTTCATCGTAATGTGCCACAACCGCCACCTACAGCACCTCGCCTGGACATGCAAACACAAGTGGATGAAGTTTACAATCGTCTCAACACCATTGAGACAAACATTGATGAAATTCTTTCATATTTCCATCCCAGTGTCTCCCACTGCGGCCGTGGCTATGGTCGACAATAAATCCGGGGAATTCTCTATTACTTCTCTCGTACTTTAATTTTATGTTTTGGGAGAAAACGCCATAAGTGATGGGGAGTATAGTCTAGGTTGAATTTTTCTTTGCTTATCTCTATGTTTTGATGCTAGTATGTGTTTATTGGATTTACGGGAAATTCCATTTAATTTCTTTGTCCTGTTGAATGTTTTTGGAGTGCCATGATTATTTGGGAACACATAATTGTTTAGGTTAGGATATTCATGATAACGGTTACGTGAATTGAGATCAAGTTCGATTTATTGTGATATTTCATGATTTTGTTGGTTTAAATGTTCTTAGCTCAATGCATGAAAATAATTTGGTGAGATTTGAGCCCTTTCGAGCATATCATTTTACTTTCATTTTGTTGGATTGAGTTTGTCAAATTTGACATTGGTATTCTAGAACATGCATTTTAAATAATGTCGAGATTATACATGAACATGATGCTTAAAAATGATTCGGGCACCTTAGGATTAACCACTCCGTTTTCTCCACAAATTCTTTACTCATGCATTTTCACCTAGTTAACCATTCTTGAGCCTATTTCCATTCTTTGTTTTCACCACATTTATAAACCTGAGCCTTTTTATTTTATCCCTCTTTTCTACCCTTTTTCAGGACAAGTGAACAATTTATCCAGTTTATGATCATGCTCCATGAATAGAAGAATTTTTGTTAAAAAATAGCAATTCGAAAAAAATAGCAGAAAAAAGAAAAGAAAACATAAATGAGACAAAGTGGAAAAACAAAATAGAAATAAAAGTACGGAAAAGTCCAATTCAATTCCAAAGGAAAGGTGTTATTTGACGGTTTATGTCTTCTCATCTTGCATTAATTAGTCGACTGATGGAGTTGTACTTATTTGTAGTTCATTGTCTTGAATTTTAGCCATATTATTAGCTTTTCCCCACCTTTACCTATGCCCCGTTACAACCAATAAAAGACCATTTGATTTATGCATCTTGTTCTTATTAGTAGTGGATATTTGATTTACTTGCAAGCCTATGGTAATATCGTGTCGGTTATGATATTGAACATATTTATTCCCCAAACACATTGAGTGATTTGAGTGAATCCCGATAAGGATTTGAGTTATGTGGCATTGAGATTATAAATGAATGGATGTTACAATTGTATTTAACTTGTTCTAATTGGTGATGTTCAATTGATTGGTGTCTTGACTTGGATGATTATTATTGTCTCTTCCTTGCTTCCTCAAATATGAAACATGACAAAGAAAGGTAAATGGAATTTTTGGCTGATTTTATTATATCATACTTGAGGACAAGCATGTAGGATCTTAATCTCCAAAATTAGCAGTAAAAAGGGAACATTTTGAAGTTTTTATTATTTGGTCATGGATGGAGACATGGCATGACTCTGGACATGACACGGTCTGACGTTGCAGTTTCTAGAAGGACTAGTCAGCAGCAGTTTTCAAAACGATCTAGTCAGCACCTTTTGGAAGGTGGACGGGCAGAGATATCTTAGGAGACTCATTTTTAATTTTAAAGTTTGAATTTGGAAAACATTTGGAATCATCTTTAGGATTATTTTTCTTTTAATTTGTATGTTTATCTTAATGGTTTTAAAGGTTATAAATATCATCTTGGTGTAAGCCTAAAGACACAACTCAAATTGCATTCTTCTTCTTGTTTCTAGTTTTATAAAGTTCTTTCCTTTCTTTATTTTCTAGTTTTCATTTTTACTTTATTTTAAGTTTTATTTTTAAACATGTTAAGTATGACTTTTTTCATGCTTAGCTAATTTTCTCATAAGCCGAGGGCAAAAGCGATGACTCAATTCCAACGTGAGAATTAAAAAGTACTTTAATAACTTCAGAATATCTCTCTTAATCTCTGCGCTTATTTTCAAAATCAAACAATTTTCAAAATCAAAGATTGACTTTGGTCAAGATATTATTGCGACTAAATGTGTTGAAGGAATGAGCGACTTATTGAAAGCACATTTGACTTCATGGGAACACACTTGGCAAGATTACCTTGCTAAGAGGGAATTGAGATCAGAATTAGTAGTTATTGAAACAACAATCCAAGTCGGTCTTCACGAACTTAAACGATTATTGATCTACACAATTGATGTTGATCAAATCAAATTCCGAAGCCGGAATAAAAGATTACCTTGGATATTCGATATACAAAGAAAACTCATGAGGATTGCTGTTATAGACGAAGTAACTGATGTGAATTCAGAAGGAAAAATCTAATTCGACAATCTGAAGGAAATTGAGTAAAAGTGAGGTTTGAGGCTGTTTTTACCATATTTATTTTCAACTTTACATTCTCTATTTTCTTTATTTTTACTTTAAATTGTTTTTTCTTATTTAATCTTTTTTATCAACCCTATTTTATCTATTATATATCGCATGGTTTAAGCAATTCAAACAGGAATTTGAGAATTTTCTAAGTCCTTGAAGATCGACTCTCACTTCACTTTACTATGTATTTATTATATTCTATTGGGAAGAAAGAATTTATTTTGACATCAAAACGACAATTGTCAAAATTGAACCAAAAGATCAATTTTTTTGGTTTTCTCAATTTTGATGCTTACTCCTAAAAAAATAGTAAGCATTTTTGGATTAATAGGCATATTTCGGGGATTTTGGTTAATAATTTGGAAAAACAGACTGCAAAATCAAATTCAAGACATCAAAAAATTTTAAGAAAGAGGTTTTCGAAAAAAAAGTCAATGTCGATCAATAACTCGGCATGGCTCGATCTAGTTTGGTTGAACCGATTCAGTCCGGGTTGGTCAAATCAATTCGGTCTAATTGGACCGATTCAGTATTGGGTCGATTTGGATTTTAGGCTAGACATGTAAACAAACTGGACTAGTTTGGATTAAGTTATATAGGTCGGATCAGATCAGCCAGTGGGTCTGGTTGACCCGCTTCTAGAAAATCCACCAGGTGATGGACTTGATTCACCTCACCCCTGCGCACGTCAACGATGACAACTACAAAATGAACATCGATAAACTCGAAATGATCCAAGGATTCAAACAATATGAGAGATGTCGAAAATAGAATTACGATGAACGATGAAACATAGTTTGAAAATTCTTGAAGAAAGTTTCTAAAAAAGAAAGAGAAACAGAAGGCTTTGGAAAGTTCATAATTTTTAGGATTTATAAGCGTAACATATTATGAAAAATATTAAAATTATGTCATAGATCCTCTAACTTTTGTTGCTTTTTGATTTTGATCCGAATTTAATTAAGAAATCACCTTGATACTCGTATTTACCGAATTTAATTTAATAAAATTGAAGAGTATCTATATAGTATGCATGTCTCATTGAAGTCGGAAATAAAGAGGGTGAATTGGATTAAAGTGTAATGATTAGTTCCACTGTCTCATTTGTTCAGAGTACACCATCACTCAAGAACTTGCTCTCAACTTTGCAGAGAATATATATATAGTATATAGTACATAATATAAGCCTATTTTCAGTCCTATATAACCAGATGCCCCTAGGCCTTCAATTTTGCACATTTCTCTTCCACAGCTACTAGCGCATCAGCTCAGCAGCGGCAAAATCTATCAAATGGGTGTTGATAAGAAATAATTAATTGGCTAGTGTAGGGTTGTGGGAAAGATATTTTTTAAGATACGATGATTATTATAGTATCATCAAAAGACGTTGAAAACATAGTGCATCTTTTAGAAGATGCAGTTATTATAATAATCTTCCTCGTTAGGAATTTTGTTTGTATTCTTCATCTTGTCAAGTTACATCAACGAATTCATGCAAAAAACACATTATGATTAACGCGTCTTTTAGAAGACACACATATTTCCGATATCATCTAGATAAAACTGCAATAATCATCTCATCCCGAAAACTAATTATACCATCACTTTATACAAGCTAATTTTCCTCAAAAATCCAAGTCCTTTCATTATTCCTTCTGCCATTACACAAACTTTGGTGCAAAACATTGGTAGGTTTTTTCACTGTTGATTTGGGACAAACATCTTTTTATTGACCTTAAAAGGGTATCACTCTTTAAATGATTAAATATAACAAATTTAAATCCTTTTGGAAAAAGAAACGGGCAAATGCAACAATTCTGTCTACAGAAAGATGCATGTAGATGTGAATGCTCTTTTAGCTTTATTGTGTCAATCTCCACTTCACCTAATCACTCAAGTTACATACATGAATCCATTGGGTATTTTGAATGTTATTTTTGAAGTGGCACACTGTTGGGTTAATTATGACCTAAGATTGCATTTGACCAATGATAATGATGATCCCATCTAGTCATGTCTGTATGTCTATGGACAATAAATAGTGAGTGGTTAGCATGTAATCAGCCACAAACTTTGTTGATTAAATGATAAATGATTTCATCTTTTTTTCTTAAATTAATTTTTTCTCTTCTTTTATTCGCGTTAACTTGTTATATATGTTTTTTGAAATTTATTTTAATTTTTTATTTATGACTAGTAAAAGTCAACAATAGTAAATAGAAAACAAAAAATTAAATTAAGCATTTTTTAGTCAATATAAAATAAAACTTTTCATATATAATATACATTTATCTCAAATAACTAATCAATATAAGCATTTTTTACTTTTATTTTATTTTAACATCAAACAAAATGATTGTAATCTTTTTAGTTATTTGATTTAAAATAAATTATAAAAAATCATTTATATTAATTAGTTATTTGAGAGAAACTTTTAGTTATAATGAAGAGGGTATTTCATAATTCGGAGGTCTCCTACGGAAGCTGTTCTCAACCTGGTGTTGGAGGTAGCCTACTATCTTACCTCCCCTTACCCCATACATATAGGAAAAAAGGGACAACCATTCAATTTTAGTTATAATGAAAAGATGATTTTATTATATATATATATATAATAAAAATATAACAATTACTTAATTTGACTTTTTATTTTCTATTTACTATACTTTTAATTTTTTTTAATTAAAAATTAAAATAAGTTTCAAAAGCATAAGTTATAAATTAACATAACTAAAAGAGAAAATTTAATTGATCTTTATAGTAAAAATAAATAAGGTACAAAATTATTAATTGAAAAAATACATATAAGAAATTAGATTAAGGGGCAGGGCCAGGGACAGGGACAAATATTTTTTTTTTCATTATTAATCTCATATAATTAATTGTTGATTACCGAAGTACTCCTTGGAATTGTAATGTTCGAAAAATTTGTATTAGATCATATATATAAAGATGAAGATATGCTCCAAATCCTTTTACTCTTTGTCCGTTTGAAATTTAGTCTTTCTACTTTTATTTCTAATAATGTAATTCCTATACATTTTTATATTTTAATATTCAAGTCCAATTGTTAACACCATTAAAATTATTTTGAATTGAACTTGAATTTGGCAGTAATGGACTTAAATTTAACAGTAATCTTTTTAACGATATTAACGATTGAACATGAATTTGTTTTTATCGAAAAGTACATGGACTAAAAGATCTGAAAAATAAAAATAAGGAGACTGAATTCCAAATATAAAAAGTACAGGGACTTGACAAATATTTTAACCTATATATATTTCTATAATGTGTTATACATTTCTTTTCAAGATACCATTTTCTTTTTAATATTTGCTGAATTCTAAATTTGCTAAATATCACCTCTCGGAAAACAAATTATTAGGGTGGCCACCTGAAGAATTAAATATGAGACTTGCTTGAAAAAAAGTAGCATGATTAGAGCTGGGTATATGGGCTAAGGCCCGCGGGCTATCTGTATAACCTACGGCCCTTGCGGATTTCGGGACTAAAAAAATAAAGCTCATTTAAATTGTGGGTTTATTAGGCCGACCGTTAAATCCGTGGGTTTAATAGGTATACCCGTGGGCTCCGTGGGTAGGCCGCTTAATTTAATTATTTTTTTTCAATTTATTTTATGTTTTACGGAAGACAATTGATGTTTAGCCCAATTCACGTTTTATGTGCATTTTACCCATAGCCCAATTCACATTTTATGTGCACTGAAGTCTGAAGCCCAATTCACGTTTTAATTTAATGATATGCAATTTTGAAGTATGAAGCCCAAATGTCCACAACCCTATTAACATTTCAAAACCCTACGAGTAAACATTTCCAATTTACACTGAAGCAAGTAACTAAAGCAAGCCCCCAAATCCAATTCACACTCTCACTCTTAGTCTCTCACGAACCAATGGCGCAACATCGTCAATTTGAACCAGCTTTCTTTAACTTACCATCCATGTCTTGATCTTTTGCATTATTGGAATGAGAATCAACTTAGATTTCCAGATCTTGCATTGATGGCATGTGACATTTTGAGCATTCAAATTACAACTGTTGCATCAGAATAAGCATTTAGCATTGGTTCTCGTGTTCTCAACAAATACCGAAGTTGTCTCCTTCCAAAAAATGTCCAATCTTTGATATGTACCAAAAATTGGTTGTTAGGATATGAGGTTGAAAGTAAATATTACAATTCTTAATGTTTAGTAAAATTGTTTTTTTATAAATTTACTTTTGATTTCAAAATTTAAATTATCTAATATATTATGATTTTTCTTATATTGTAGATGAAGTGGACAAGTCTTTTGTGATTGGAAAAAAATGGAAGATTCAATTACATCCAAGGATTCAAAAAACATTGAATATTATTGATGTTGATATTATTTAGACTTATTAAGACTTATTAGTGTTATGGTGTTATTTATTTTAGACTTATTGAGAACTAATCGTGTTATGGTGTTATTTATTTTAGACTTATTAAGACTTATTTGATAAGATGCATATTAGTCATATATTCTATGATATTTTCCTCATATTTGAATAACTAAAATTGATTAAATCATGGATTTTGATTATATTTCGTATTTTGTGGACTAGGTTGAAGATTTGGATTAAACAAGTTCAAAATCCAATGAATATCATGATCTTCACGAAATCCCCAAATTAAGGAGGAAAAATAGGAATTCAAGAATTTGGCAAGACCAGAAGAGGTTTTCACATAAGGCGTGGGCACCGCTTATTCATCTTGATCTATCGCAGAAGAAGTCTTTAGCTAAGGCGTGGACATGTCTTACCAGTCCGTACAACCCTAAATTATGGTTACAAATTTACAAGGGAAAAAGAGTTTAATGACGGCTTAAAGACTATTGAATTATTCTTATCTTTAAATAAGGATGAGGGTATTTAAAAATCCCTATTTTGGTGGGATTCGCTTTTAATAAACTTCCTTATCTAGAAGAGGGCAATCCTTATAAAATGGGAGATAGGGTTTTCATAGTTATTAAGTTAGAACATTATTTTTCAAATGTGTAGCAAGTTAGAACATTATTTTTTATTGCATTTAAAACATTTAAAATTGTTTTCATTTAACAGGTTGAGGGTAAGCCCGTTAGCCCGCGGGGTAAATGGTACAGGCCGCAGGCCTTAGAATTCAAGATCGTTTATGATTACGGGCTTTTTAAACCGCACCGTCAAAACCCGCGGGTTAAACGGGCGGGTAGCCCGTACACCCATCTCTAAGCATGATGTATGAAAATGAAATATTGGTATAGCCACTTATTTTACTTTATCACTACCTAAACTTTTGGCTTTGCCATACATTAACAAAAGGGTAAATTGCATTGGCAGTCGCTAATCTCTATTTAACTTGTATCAAATCAAACATTAGAGTAAATTATATTAGATACTGTTAAACTTTAGGTGTGGTCTTTTTTATATTATTGAGCTTTTATTTTTTTAGTTGTAGCGCTAAATTTGATTTTCATTTTATTTATATCATTGAGTCATTAAATCATTAACGACATGGTCACATGACTGCTGTTATAAATGTGATTTTCATAGTCATTAACGATGACCAAAAAGGGGTGGAGTTTCGAAGTTTCGAACCTAAATCTACACCCGAGACGTATTCATGTTTTTAAATATTTAATTGTCCCCCAAAATCTTTTTTTTTTACTTCGAAATTTGCCCATCGATTTTTTTTTCCTTTTTATTCAGTCTCTTACATTTACGTTTTAATTATTATTATTTTATTTATTTAACTTTATTTATACGCACATTTCCCTTATTACTCATTTTATTTAATTGTTTTGTTATTTTTCTTTTCTTTTTTTCATGTAATAATTTTTTACATTTTATGCATTTTTTTTACTTTAGTATATATTTTTATTTTTTTAGATTACATATATATATATATATATATATTATTTTTTATTATTTGTTTTATTAATTTATATATATATTTACTATTTTTTATGTTTTTATTTATTATATATATATATATTATTTTTACTTTTTTTATTATTTGTTTTATTTATATATATTTTTTCTTATTTTTTTATATTTTTTATATTTTTTTTATTTATTTTATTTACTATTTTATCTTTGCTTTCTTTATCTTATCTTTTATTTAATTTGTTTTTTGTTCATTTTAATTTAATTTATTTATTTCTTACCTTTTTATCTAACAAATTTATTGGCTCTCTTAAGGGTACACCTTTAAAACTATCTAAGGTAAGTAATTGGGATCATATTTTTACATTTTAATTTTAAATTACAATTTTCTTAATTTAAGACAACTAGAAATTGCGTAGTACCGAAAGGGCAGTTTAAGGGTGCTAACCCTTCTTTGATTGTAACCGACTATCGAATTTGACACATCTTTGGAAAGACACAGATCAGGTAAGAAATAGGGTATCTGATCAACCCATTTGTTTTAAAATAAATGATCGGTGGCGACTCCAATTCGTTTAATCCAATTCGAAGCCTAAATTCGGGGTCCACCCGAAAGACGGTTACGACAGCTTGGCGACTCTGCTAGGGACAGGTAAGTGAGTCAGGCTAAGGTAGTTTCTAGTTGTCTTTTTAACGAAAAGGGTAAGTTTAAATTTTAAGATAACATTTCGATCCTTATTGCTTACTTTTGATTATTTTTTTGAGTAAATAGTTGTAGTAACCGTTTTCTAATGATTTCAGCCTTCCAAACTTGTTTTTCACTTAAGGCTCTAAACCTGAGATCTGAACCCTATTTAAGTAGGGGTGAAAGCAACGCCTTCGTGTGAATTTATTCACCGCACAGGCCTAGCAAGTAGCCTTCGGGATTCATATATCTTATGTCTTCGTGTGAATTTATTCATCGCACAGACATAAGGGAATGTGTCCTCTCGAGTTTAACTTAGTCCACACAAGCTTGTAATATGCTTAGGACTAAGGGTCTGGCAAGCCCAAGGGGGCACCAGCAAAGAGAACTCGGGTACCTTTTTTTTTAGAACCTAAATCGAGAGAGTACAGGGAATTAGAGCCCACCCTAAAACCTCATTTCCAAACCCTAGGTTGCTTGGATATTATTTCATGCTTTATTTCATATTCAAAGCATGTGAACTAGAAATTTATGCGGTTAGGACTTGTTCAAAATCAACTTGCAGGATATAGATCATGTCCGGGTAGGAATCATGAGCATGTGGGGTATATATTATGCGGGTAGGACTTTTATTTTCATGATTGATTTAATTATTTTTTTCTCACTAACTCTTTTCATTTTTGTTCATTTTTATTTTATTTTCATTATTTGCATCATTCAAAAGAGGTGTTGATCCACCAAAAACGTGTTTGTTAGACATAAATAATTTGCATTAATGGACAAAGGGGTTGTAATACAAGAGATGAAAATGCAGAGGACAGTCTACAAGACGACTATGTGTCACATTCAATCCAGAAGACGTGGTGCCCACAATTGAAGAATATATTACTCTGCTGCATTATAAAGGACTCAGAATGAACCAGGTCAACATCAAGCACAATGAAAGTCTATCTTGGAAGAACTGACTGGCAGAGGTTGCAGGGGCAAGATGAAGGTTACTGATCTTGGAGCTCCTTTCAAATACAACAATGGCAAAATGATAGCTGAAATTAGAGACCATTGCTGACGAATTCAAGAAACAGACAAATGAATTTCACATAGTTCTTATCAATTGAGGGCTCCAATTACGTATTCGTTGAGAACAAGTTCAACAGAAGATAAATGCCAGAGATGAATTCATTCAAGACTTCTTGGACTAGTACAAAAAGCAACTCAACATTTGCACGGTTCATCTAGTGAAGCCGGTGCAGTTCGACAGGTTATTCAACCGGTGACAGACGAAGGCAGAAGACTAGTCAACATGTCAGAAGCTGTCAGGATATTTTTTTCTCTTAAAAGATAAAACATTTTTGTCCCCAATAAGGATTATTTATAATAACATACATGTTTTCGGATCAATGCCTTGAGCATTTCATTCATTTTTGCATATACATTTCATTTTTAAGAATTTTCATAAACATGAAATTTCTTCATGGAGGATTCGATGAAGTGGTCCTAATCACGTGACACCACATATAAGTGAGATTTTAAAAATTAAAAATATTGAAATCAATACAGTGGGAGCCTAATCAGCTGATTGTAGGACAAAGCCTGCCAAGATGATCTGAGAACAGAATCCCCATATCCTAAGGGTTACGATGTTGAAGCTGTGTGCAGTTACCACATAGGAAGCTTCAGATACTCCTCAAAGAACTATAAGGCACCGAAGCTCAAGATCCAAAACCTAATGGATTCAGGGCCATTGACAGCCGAAGAAGGGGACATTGCATATACCATTTGCACTTAGAGCATTGTTTTGTTTGAACACGTCTTTGATCTTTCATGTTTGCTTAATATTTTAAACGATTGAATTTATGCTACTTTCTAATGTGGATCAATTGAACAAATTTTAATCTTTAGTTCTTTGAATATTAAATGAATTAAGGATTTTTTTAATTCTTCAAGAATTATAGATTTTTGACATATGGCAAGATTAGACCTTTCTTATCCTATCTCAAACCCCAAAAATAAAATACCTTGATTCTTTACCCAAATAACTCATGGTCAATACCAAAAAGACCAAATTTTGACATTATCTCCCTTTGAAATTTTTTAACAATGTCTTTATCTTTTTGATACACCCATATCTTTCTTTGAGTCAATAAAGTCACACCATTGTCTTTTTAGACTCAAAATTGACATTTTTATACCATTAAAACTCAAGGCATTGAGTTATTCATTTGAACATTAGCATTCTTCTAAGACACAACTTGGGGCATCTCACAGGGAGCCTGAACATTAAGACATGTTGGGGGCAAGAAGCAGAAAGAAGAATTTACTCGAAATAATTCTATCATGCATTAATTACACTGTTTTCATGTGAATAAAATTAATCTTGAAAATCTATCCCCCTAGGGATACCTCTTCTATGAAAGCTTCCATGTATGAAATGATGAACGGCTTTTTTTCTTTACCCCTTCAAAACAGGAGAAAATATATATCCCTTGTGTCCCCTTTTGAGCCTATAGTATTTTTCTTCTGATTCAACCCTAACCAAGGATCACCCTTCACACTGGGGGGCAAGGTGGAGAAAATCTGCTCGCATGAGTGAAGAAATTGATTCAGAAGAGATACTGAAAGGTGAACCAAATGCCAAGTGCAAAGATTCAATCAAGAACAAAAAGAGAGAAAAAAAAAGAAAAAAGCAAAGAGAAAATAAAAAGAGATAAAACAAATGAAAATTGAAGAAAAAAGAAGATAATATGCATATGCAAAGGTTCTCTCGATTCAAACGACGCATCGAGATTCAAACTATGAGATTGATCAAGCATAATAATTTCTGAATCACTGAATCACTCCACTCGAAGATCATAGAGCATCAAGAGAGAGACACATACGAGCAGATTCAAATTGAGCAAGATATGATTGAAGACATCAAAATGAATTGATAATTGGTTCAATCACCCTTAAACACTTGTTTGAGCCTTTTATCCCTTTCTTTCATAACCATGAACCATGACCTACGTTACATGCCTTAAAAGTCCCTTCTAATCATACATAGATTTCTAAACAGAAGAGACTATCTTCAGATTTCATCCCACCCATCAGGATTAATCTTTATTTGAAAAAAGCAATGTAGTTAATATATGATAGAGAAAAATAGCAAAGAGGGTTCAAGACGTAAATTACGAATGACGTCTTGAAACAAAAAGAGGATTCGAGTTGAAAACCTGAAAAGGTGGCTCGAATACAAAAATTGGGCAGCTGAGGCAATCGCACAAATTCCTTGATAAGGCATCGCACAATCCGAGTGTGACCATGAAAGCTGGGAATCAGAGAACACTTCCAATAGAGGAGCATACAAGCTACCCCATCAAACCTTTGAGCATCAAATAAAGAAAAATGCCAAACATTTGACCAAAAACAATAACCTAAGACTTTTTTTTATCATTTCCTTACTTAAACATTTCCCAAAAATAGATTTGATCTTGGCATGTGTCAAATAGCTATAATTTATTGAAGGATATTTTTAGTTTTAACATTTAATTTATTTAAAAAAATTTATAATAAATTCAAAATGAATGTATTTTGGATACATTTTTTTTTTCGGTTTAATTTGGTTCAAACGGTTTCCATAAGGAAAAACCGAAACTGAACAGAATTGCATATTTATTTTTTTAAACCGAACCGAAATCAAACCACAAATTAAAAAATCCAAACCAAATAGTCTGGTTCTGATTGGTTTTTTGGCTTTCTCCATTTCGATGCTCAACCCCAATAGTATTTGAAATAATTTATCTTAAAATTTTAGAAGGTGAAATCATAAAAATTTACGAATACAAGATTAGATATCAATAAATTATGCAAAAATTATTTCAGCTATAAAAAAAATTAAAATTTTTTAAAGACGTGGTTGTAACCTATCATCTTTCTCGTCCATCCCTAACTTTGATAACATTGATACAAATTGAGGATTGGTATATATTCTTTAATCAATTGACATGTGGTTAAGTCTTCCGATCAAAGCTTTGGCCCTCAAATACAAACTTCGCGATTTTGTTTCGTACGGTGGGAGATGTTGCTTATTCAAATCGTATTTTAAAATGAATTAATTAAAGAACATACTTGGTTTAACACCAGTGTTTCATTTTTGGTTCGGTAAGAAGTGATAATATAAAATGAAACAACGGCAACTGTTTATGAACTTTTAGTCATAAGTCAAGCAAAACAGGAAACATGTTTCTTCTTTTTTTAATTTCAACAGAAACAAAAAAACACCACTTTTGAACTTGTATTTGGGAGACAAAAATTGTAGCACATGCTCAATCCGTAAAAGTGATTTTATTTAGTCACATGGAAAGAAATAAGATTTTATGTAACAAGGTACAAATATTTAAATTAAAAATTTAAAGAATAAATTTATTATTAATAATAATAAATATAAAAAAAATTAATTTAATAAATTTTTAAATTTATTTTCTCAAATAGAATGATTTATACAGTACATAATGGAATATGCATGAAGCACTTGACGTCTTCATGAAGACAAGGTCTGATGTCATTTCCTCTGCATAAAGAATATATGTGTATAGGCAAGAACGCCGCAAAGAAGAATGATAGAAGATGTCAGATCCTCTATATGTAAGGGTAGTTCTGATATGCGGCGCCTAAAAAATGGCTAATATACGACGTAACCGGTTAAACAAGTGATCGGTTAAAATTTAGATCGGTTATGTTATATTATTTAACCAGAAATATTATCAAATACAATAACATATTAGGTAACGCTTATATAATATAATAGATAGCACTTATATAATAAAATAGGTATTTAACCGGAAATATTATCAAGTACAATAACATATTAGGTAGCGCTTATATAATGTAATAGGTAGCGCTTATATTGACCTATTTTATAAGTAAACCGGTATATTTATACCGGTAACATTGTAAATTTACCTATTACATTATAATTATCGGTTTCGATATTTTTTAGATCGATACTTTTTATAAATGTATCGACACTATATGCGTTCACCTTTTGTCATTTATAGATCGGTTTTGTCATATTTTTACATGTTATATTGTTATGGATCGATACATTTATAAAAAGTATCAACACTTTATTGGCGCTATAACTTCTTATCTTTTAAATTCCAAAAGTGTCGATACTTATAATAAATTATCGACACTTTCAACATAACCGGTAGCGCTTTACCTGTTTTGTCATTTCGAGACCGGTTTTGTCATATTTTTACCTGTTATATTGTTATGGATCGATACATTTTTATAAAGTATCGACACTTTATTGGTTCTATAACTTATTCTCTTTTAAAAAAGGTAACATTTGCCTGATATGTTGAAAGTGTCCATACTTTTTATAAAAATGATCGATACTTTTTTTAAAGTTATGTAATTTATGTTTCAATCCTTTTTTAACAGTGTTTCATGTTTTTCACCTACAATATTAATTTAATAATTTCATTTACACAAAAAATTATTTGATTGTTTTGATATTTTATAAAATATTATTTAGAATTTAAATTTAACAATATTAACTAAAGATAATAATACATATGTAATATATATGTTTATTGTTTTTAATTTAATAATAATATATACCGTAACATAAAAAATAAATCATTAGATATGTATAATTACTAAATTGATATCTTAAAACTCACTCAAAAGATAACCTTAAATTAATATTTTCCACAGTGAAATAAGTATGAACACTTTTATAAAAAGGATAGATACTTTACAATATAAGCGCTACCTATTACATTATATAAGTGTTACATATTACATTATATAAGCGCTACCTATTACATCATATTTTTATCTATTATATTGTACAATATCGATCCTTTTTATAAAAGGGATCGATATTTTCAACATATCAGGTAACATTATGATAAAAAAGGTAAAATTTACCTGATATGTTGAAAGTGTCCATACTTTTTATAAAAATGATCCATACTTTTTTTAAAGTTATGTAATTTATGTTTCAATTTTTTTAATAGTGTTTCATGTTTTCCACCTACAATATTAATTTAATAATTTCATTACACCAAAAATTATTTGATTTTTTTGATATTTTATAAAATATTATTTAGAATTTAAATTTAACAATATTAACCAAAGATAATAATAAATATGTAATAAATATGTTTATTGTTTTTAATTTAATAATAATATATACCGTAACATAAAAAATAAATCATTAGACGCGTATAATTACTAAATTGATATATCTTAAAACTCACTCAAAAGATAACCTTAAATTAATGTTTTCCATAGTGAAATAAGTATGGACACTTTTATAAAAATGATAGATACTTTACAATATAAGCGCTACCTATTACATCATATTCTTACCTATTATATTGTAAAGTATCGATCCTTTTTATAAAAAGATCAATACTTTCAACATATCAGGTAACATTATGAAAAAAAGGTAAAATTTACCTGATATGTTAATTTACCTATTACATTCTAATTATTGGTTTTGATGTTTTTTGGGTCGATACTTGTAGAAAATGTATTGACACATATTTAGGTAGTTATTGTACATACCTAAATATGTACTGCGAATTTAATGTTGTACCCACCCTTTAACTACCACTACCAATACCACATCCTATTGAAAGCAGCACGACTAAAAGATGTTCAAAATGAACCTTTGCTTACATCTCCATCAACTCCGGGACCACTGAACTTGCACAACAAAATTTTTGCCATGGATCATACTGATGTAGACAATGTTAAGCCAACCGAGGAATTCCATGAAGTACATAATGTTGATGAATCTGACAGATTGGTTGGTCAGCTCTTCTGTTCACGTGATCAAGCTTGGTACTTTTACAAGGGATTCGCAAGGGAACATGGGTTTAGTGCACGTAAGGGAACAACACGGCTTGAGTGGAAGGAAATGTGAAGACACAAGAATTTTGTTGTTCCAAAGAAGGGTTTCAAGTATCAAAAGTCAATACTGTTGATCGTCAACGTGCTCATACGCCAGTCACAAGAATAGGATGTAAGGCTAGAGTCTTAGTTACAGCAACAAATACAAACGATCAGTGGGTTATAAGTAAGTCTGATTAGAAACATAATCATGCATTGTGCACACCTGCTATGAAACCATTTATACGTTCTAATAGAGCTGTAAGTAAGGTTGATATCGATGAGGCAACAACATTGAAAGAGGTCGGTGTTGGCACGTCACAAGTAATGAACTATTTAATGCAGCAGACAGGTGGCTATCATAATGTTGGATTTACACATAAAGACTTCTACAATGCACTTCAAAGAGGTAAAGCAAAGGAAATTGTCGATGGGGTTGTGAATGTGCTTATTACCTACTTTGATTTTAAGAAACATGATGATCCCGGGTTTTTTATGACATACTCGGTAGACGAATCGGGGGCATTGTATAATCTTATTTGGTTGGATTCTACATCGAGATCGGATTACACATGCTTCGGTGATGTAATTGCGTTCGACACAACGTACAAAGATAATTTGTATGGTCGACCAATTATGCCTATTGTCGGTGTCAATCATCACCATAACACAATTATGTTTTCCACTGCCATAATCGCTAATGAGACGTCTCAATCTTTAGAGTGGGTGCTACATAATTTTTTAGAAGCCATGATGAATAAATCACCTATTTCAGTTGTCACCGATAGGGATAGGGCAATGCAGAGGGCTATCAAATCTGTTATCCCTTATGCTAAGCACATATTATGTTCTTGGCATCTTTCTCGCAATGCACAAGCTAACATTGGTGACGCAAAGTTTACAGCAGCATTCTCAAAATGCATAGCTTCCTGGTGGACAACCGAGGAATTTGATATTCAATAGCGTTTGGTTGTTTCAGAATTCAACGTCCAAAAACATCCATGGGTAATTGATAAGGGAAATACACGACACTTATGGGAACAAGCATATCTATCCGGTCATTTCTTTGCCAATATTCGCTCAACACAAAGGTGCGAGTCTATGAATGCTTCACTAGCGATTGCACTGAAACATAAGAAGACATATTTAGATGTTGTTCGTGCAATTGAAGATTGAATTAGTAGAATGCGTATGAACGAGTTGAAAGCGAATTACTTAAGTTCCCATACGAAGCCCTTCCAGATCACAAAACTGGTCGACCTTGAAAGCCATGCCGCTGCGATTTTTACCCGCGAATCTTTTCATGCGTTCCAAGATGAACTTATACGGGAGACATTGTACCGGATTGAGGCAGAGATTAAGTCCTTATCAGATGAATGTCAACATTATATTTTGTCAAAGTACACAGAAAAAATAGGAAATTTGAAATTAGTTCTGATTCTCGTACGAAAACTCTAATTTGCTCCTGCAAAAAAATCGAGACCGTTGGACTTTCGTGTCGCCATCAACTTCACATTTTGAAGCACTTGGATTACACAAATTTTCCCGGGACTTTGATTCAAAGTAGGTGGACTAATGATGCGAAGGCTTCTGCACCCAGTTATGTTGACATGAATGTGTCTCCAGAAGTTATGCAAATGGCAAGGTTTGCTGCTCTACGTTTAATGTCAAGTAGGTTATGCTACATTGCATCAAAGACAGACGAGTCTTTCAAAACCGCAAGAGATGAGATGAAAAAACTAATAGAAGAATTAGAAAACTCGTTTGGTTTGAATGATTCAGTCAACCAGAGCATTGTAGTAAACAACGTTCGTGACCCTCAACGAAAACAACGCAAGCGAAAAGAAGTGCCGAAGAACAAGGTCGAGAAGAAAATTAGGCGATGTGGGTACTGCAACGGTGAGGGACATAACAAACTAACATGTCCTCAAGTCAAGCTCAGTTTGAGTACAAGCACACAACCTACATCAACTGATTTTTTCGAAGACGGAATGGAATGACAACGATCTCCATATATCGTAAGTATCAACATGACTCCTATTGCGTATAAGAAACATGTACATATAAATATTGAATGAAGGAAGAAAAACCGCGTTACTTAAAAGTATGGACACAATATTAAAAAGTGTCGATATAGGTTGTAGACCTATTCTCTCATAAAATCGGTATATTTATACCGGTTATATTACAAAATTACCTATTACATTATAATTATGGGTTCCAATGTTTTTTCAATCGACACTTTTTGAAAAGGTATCGACACTTTTTTCATCCATTCTGGACATAAAGTAGCGACACAATATTAAAAAGTGTCGATATAGGTTGTAGACCTATTCTCTCATAAAATCGGTATATTTATACCGGTTATATTACAAAATTACCTATTACATTATAATTATGGGTTCCATTGTTTTTTCAATCGACACTTTTTGAAAAGGTATCGACACTTTTTTCATCCATTCTGGACATAAAGTAGCGACACAATATTAAAAAGTGTCGATATAGGTTGTAGACCTATTCTCTCATAAAACCGGTATATCTATACCGATTATATTACAAAATTACCTATTACATTATAATTATGGGTTCCGATGTTTTTTCAATCGACACTTTTTGAAAAGGTATCGACACTTTTTTCATCCATTCTGGATATAAAGTAGCGACACAATATTAAAAAGTGTCGATATAGGTTGTAGACCTATTCTCTCATAAAACCGGTATATCTATACCAGGTATATTACAAAATTACCTATTACATTATAATTATGGGTTCCGATGTTTTTTCAATCGATACTTTTTGAAAAGGTATCGACACTTTATGCTGATATTTTTTGGGGTCTATTGAAAATTTACCCATTACAATATAATTATCGGTTTTGATGTTTTTGGGGTTGTTACTTTTTATATATTGATCGAAACTTTATGGGAGACTTTAAGTTTGGATACATTATATAAAACGATTATAAATATACAGGTATTTCTTAGTATGAAAACTTTGTCGTGGATATCATGGAAAACAATTCTTTAATAATGTGTTTAGATACATTTGCAAGCAGATGTAAAATACATTAATAACTAGTATTGATATTTCAACAATCCTGAAATGTATATGTATATAGAGAAGCAAATATGGAATAATTAATGAAAATATACACACAATATAATCAAACCAAAAGATACATACACAACAATGTTCAAATAATGTACCAACAAACGAAATTAATCCGATGAAAAAGGGTTATTTCTAACGAAGTCCGGAAGGGCCTTCAACAAATTTTCCAAATACTCTCGTATGTTTCCGCCTTTTTCTGAGGACATACATAAATAATTTCAATTATCAAACTAATGAGGTGCAATTTTACTAACAATTAACTAAATTCGCATAAGCATGAATAAATTTGTGTCATACCTAGAGCATTGTCGTTTGAATGAGAAGCAACGTCAAAGGTATGTGGACATATGTAATTTTATTTCAATATAAACACATAAGTTGTTAAAATAATCAATGTCTGAACACCTGTTCAACTGGGAAAACATATTCCATAAATGCAACTTACCGAATTATAAATCATTTTTTCCGCTGAATCATCGACCAAAAGTGTATTTAGCTCGTTAAAATCAAGACACACGTTCCAAACATCATTGAGATCTTTACAGTAGGTAACATTATCGTATGTTTTGCATTTTGCTTGATCCTGTTCACAAATAGTCAAACATAAATATGTAGGAATCATAGACAACGAAAAGTCAACAAACTGTAATGACATTCATCTTACCCAAACGAATAGAAAATGCTCAAAAAATAAAGGTAGTTTCTCAAGTACACGATCGACGTTCTGCCTGAGATTGTAATCAAGTTTGAATGTTAACATTCAAATGTATATTAACGATTTTGACTACAGTAATTCAATTGCTCCAAACATGTTCCAACCTCATCTTTGAAGACCAAAGGGAAACAACAAAATTGTCGACACAAAATTGCATAAATTCAAATAATCATGTTCTGAGGGCAACATCTACAACATGAAGAAAATGAGATTAAAGTTATACGCTTATATGTTAAAATAATGGATACAAAAGAATAGAATTAAAACCTGCAGGAAGTCTTGGGATGTAGGCAAGGACACCATTGAGATCAAAAATTAAAAGTTTTCTTGAAGGCGGCGTTGCAGACACGATATACTTGTTTGGATCATCATCATCATCATCATAGTCATCTTCATAGTCAGCTTCATCTTCATTGATCGCTTGGTTGTCCACATCTGTTAAAAGAAAATAAAATACAGTTCAGAACGTGTAAATGTTTAGAAACATAAATAATGAATTACCTAACTCGTTTGATGTCATTGACGTAATTCGTCATGCAACATGGAGACTTCATCGTGCAATGATGAAATATCGGCTCGCATTCCACTCACAAGGGAATCAATATGCTCCCGAAAATTGACCATGTATTCCATCACGGTCTTAATTGTGACATCCTCTGCAACTGGAGCTTCTTCCATCATTGCGTCTCCAATTGGTTGCTCTTTTTCATGGCTAATGGGGTCTATTTCCTCCCTCTCTTGATCTAATCTGACCTCCTTGACACACTTCCAACCGAGTTTTTCAACAAAATCATATCCCGTTTTTTTAATAAATAACATGTCAATCTTGCGGGTTAATCAAACAGGGGCGTCATGTGAAAATCAACTTCTTTCTTCTTCAACAGATGGGTGATGACACATCCATATGGTAGTGAAGTTAAAATAGTTGCTCCCTTTGTGACCATATATACAACTGTATTAAATATGAGTTTAGCAATGTTTGGAGCCATTTTGGATTTGGATTTATACTTTGCTATCCACCAATAATCTCTGTCTCGAAGCGTTGAATGTTTTCCCCCAGTAGGCCGGATATACCATGTGAGCATTTTGTGAAACACTCTCGACTCTACATCTAGGTGAATTGGGCTATTTCTAGCAACCCGTTTAATTGTAGACCAATCTACATCATTTTCATCTGAATCCCCTTTATTCGCTACACCTAAACCCTCCACAATAGTTTTCGAAGATATATATATATATCCTTCCCCATGACTTGTGTATTAATTCCTATTATATTAGTCTTATTAGGCTCGTGTTGTAAGGAAGCATTGTTGTAGAAGACTCTAACTAGGTTGGGGTAATATTTGGTTCTACACCAAGTAATTCAAGCCAACCCCAAGATGTAAATGTGGATTTAAAACTAAATGCGTATTTATCATCAAACAAGAAACCCAGGTCAATGACACGTTCGGGACGAATCTTCCTTACTTTAAAACTCGTATGCCATCTTTGTTTCTCCATATCGGATCTAAAGTTCAGAGTTTTGAAGGACCTGATTTCCTCAGAAGAATCATTTGTTTCAGAAGGAGGTTGTGGTTGAGAAGAACTGGGTTGAGAAGAGCTTTGAGAAAGACCGCGCTTCTGACGCTGACGTTTTGGAGCCATTTTGGTTGGATGCTATTACAATGGAACACAAACACATTCAGGAGAAAAACTCCAATATAGAAATCAATCAAACCCATAAAATATCGATACATTTACCTGAATATCTGATCGTCACTGTTATGATAACGCTAGTATTCTTCAGAGAGGAAGAGTTCTCTTCTGCATGCTTGCCTTTAGGTTTAGGATTTGTCGATTTAGAGTTTGTATACTATATATAATGAACGGGGGAAAAACACTCGATATTTAAATTAGTATCGATACAAAATTAAAAAGTGTCGATACATATATTACACCTATTTTCTCATAAAATCGGTATACTTATACCGGTTAGATTGAAAAATTACCTATTACATTATACTTATGGGTTTCGATGTTTCTGGGATCGACACTTTTTATATATGGATCGACACTTTATGGTTGCACCCTGTTTGCCATTCATTCTGGACCAATAGTATCGACACAAAATTAAAAAGTGTCGATACATATATTACACCTATTATCTCATAAAACCGGTATACTTATAGCGGTTAGATTGAAAAATTACCTATTACATTATACTTGTGGGTTTCGATGTTTCTGGGATCGACACTTTTTATATATGGATCGACACTTTATGGTTGCACCCTGTTTGCCATTCATTATGGACCAATAGTATCGACACAAAATTAAAAAGTGTCGATACATATATTACACCTATTATCTCATAAAACCGGTATACTTATACCGGTTAGATTGAAAAATTACCTATTACATTATACTTATGGGTTTCGATGTTTCTGGGATCGACACCCTTTATATATGGATCGACACTTTATGGTTGCACCCTGTTTGCCATTCATTCTGGACCAATAGTATCGACACAAAATTAAAAAGTGTTGATACATATTATATACCTAATCTCTCATAAAACCGGTATACTTATACCGGTTAGATTAAAAAATTACCTATTACATTATACTTATGGGTTTCGATGTTTCTGGGATCGACACTTTTTATATATGGATCGACACTTTATGGTTGCACCTTGTTTGCCATATTGTAAATTTACCTTTTACTTTAAAGTTAATTTTGTAGTTATTGTACATACCCTCAATATGGAATGGCCATTCAGTCTCGCACATGATGACAATTATGATGACATTTGGTATAATACAGACAACAATCTCCATATATCGTAAGTATCAACATGACTCTTAATGTGTATAAGGAACATGTACAACAACCTACTGCTAACTTTTCTCATCTCATTCATAATTACATTTACATACAAAATTATAAATCGTATACAAAATTATAAATCTTATACAAAATTAACCCTACATTTACATCATTGCATCTTTTTGTTATTCTTATGTCTCATGGCAGCTCTTGTTATCTCCTATCTTTGTTGATTTTGATTGTGGCTTACGAGATCGTTTAATATTCGCGATCGATCCCACTCTCCAACAACCTATATTCAAATTGTCAGAACGTTATGTATTGTAAACTACAGCATTCAATCTACGACTTTTAACAATTTTACCATAAACAAATTTTTCTTTCCACTTACAAAATCACCAGTTGCCCCTGTAGAACCGATCGATTCCATCCACATCATTACATACATGCCGTAATCATGTCTGTTACAAAATTTGAAAACCATACATGTCAATTATGATGAATCCTGCATAAATTAAGCTTTCTATTTATGATAACATCTCATACCCATTCAATTGCTTATTCTTCTTATGCTCCACAAATTTGAAATTTTTCAAGGGAAACTTTCCTAGAGATCCACAGTATTCAACCCAAATGCGTTTCTTATTATAAAAATCTAATATTTTAATCTGCATTAAAAAAGAAGAAGTTATGATCCAGAAAAATTATGCATTATAATTTACATAATGTCCTTTCATACATACATACATACATACCAATCTCTTAGCATCCTTCACTCTCTGTTTAGCTGCTTCAGATGTAAACATACTATCATATATTGTTGCAACACGATCTACCATGTCCAACACCAACAGATACCAATGTGAATTATGGTAGTTTATTGTGATCATGATTTGCAACAAATTTCACACCCAATTTGAAAAAATTCAACATTCTATATCCGAAAACATCATTTGCAATTGGTATGGTGTCTTACATTCTCACAGTCGGTGAATTCCACATAGTTATCTAATATGGGCCCCAGAAGGTAGCAATACTCTCAACACTTTCTTTGTTGTTGGCATCCAACGCCTGTTGCTGCAATTATGCAACCAACATTACTAATTTACCGTCTATAACACTACTTGTAACAACCCGGATATTTTTAAAATAATATTTAATTGAAATTGGAGATTTTAATTGTGAAAATTGGTAAATTGTGGGGACTAAATTGAAAGATTTTAAAACTTAGAGCTTGTTTTAGAGTTAAAGAAAATTCAGGGACCAAGTTGAATTTACCCAAGAAAGTTAGGTATGTTATGTTATAAACGTGGTTTTCTGTTCAAAACAAAAAAACCACACCTCAATTGCTCCCAAATTCCCTTCCCCCTACGCCGGTTTCCGACTTAGATCCCGACGCCGTCCGAATTCCGATCGTCGTTTTGAAATCACCATCGTGTTCGTTATCGAGTCAGGAACAATCCCCTTAAATTAATTGAAGCGAAACGCTGCCAAACGTCGGGAATTTCAAGTCAAAGCATCAACGTTTTTTTTAGCTCTATCGCCGGGAAAATCTCAAATTCACCGCCGATCGTTGCTCCATTTACGACACCTCCTGCACCTTCGTGTTCCTTGTGCTGTTTCAAGTCCGCCGGTGTCATCCTCGGTCTCAGTCGACGGCGGCGCGTGAGGAGGTAGAGCAGTCAAAGATTTGGCCGAGTTGAAATCGAGCTCTCCGCCGTTCAAAAATTTGAACCGATTTTTGTAAGTATCTCGAAATCGCTCAAAATAATTTTTAGAAATTGTTCCGGGATTTTTAGAGCCCCAGAGTAGGTCTCACGCGACACACGCGCCGCCGCAGGGAGAGTGGAAGCTGGAAAACCGGTTTGACCGGTTTTGACCGGTCTGAACCGGTTTGACCGGTCTGAACCGACCGACCCGACCCGACCGTTGACCGTTGACTTTCTTTGATCAGAACCTTAAATGGATTTGACCGACCCTTAAACGACCGTAAATATTTTTTGAGTATACCTATTCTGATAGTTTTCGACGTCCCAAATCCGTTTCCCAAGTCTGTTTCACCAAATTCTAACCCGAAGGCCTCCAAATCGATGGTCAAAGTGGTTGACTTTGACTTTGACCAAGAATTTAAATTTTCGAAAAGACATACTTTATGTTTTTTGACGTCCTGATTTCGATTCCGCAATCTGTTTGGCCAAATTCAAACCTAAATTCCTCCAAATTAATAGTCAAACCCTGAAAATGCTTATATACTTAAGAATTTAGCTTTGAACAATTAAGTAAGATTTGGGGCTGATAAATTATTATTGTTTGAAGGTACAAGAGACTCTCCGGATCGTTCGACAGCTCGACCCAGCTCTTCTAGATCAATTAAACCACGTGTGCCAGTATTCACCCATAAGACCCGTAAATTTTATGATTTTAGAGATTTATTTATGTTACCCATAAGTAATATAGTGTTATTATAAAATAGGTTCAAAAACTGTAGCAGAGCGTGGTGAAACCAGCAATCAGTAGATCTACTATTTGAACCTATTATCGAGGTGTGTTCCCTAATTATTACTGAACTGTTTTATTGGTATGAGGTACACTGAGTTCTTTGGTTAGTGTTTTATTGATGCACCAATTTAATGTGATGATTTATAGAATTTGTGTCACGGTGCAATTGAACTTTTGGATTGAATTACAATAGTATAGCTCTGATCAAGCTAATAAATAGAATGAGCCTAATGTGACTCTTGGGGCCCCAAGATACATTAGGTTGGCTTCCCTTGCTGTGTGCTTAGGGTAAGCTATATGGACTTGGACTTACGGGCTTAAGGATACAAGCTCTAAAGCTTATCCTTAGGTTGGCTTTCTTTTTGCTGTGTGCTTAGAGTAAGCTATATGGAAAATAGTTTTCAAAATTACTGATGGTGTACAAGAAAAGAGTTTAAACTATGAGTTTCAAAAGTTAAACTCTTTTATGAATTTATGAGATTTACTGGACTATGATTTGTTTAATGTACCTATTGTGATTTTAAGGTAATATTGGGACACACTGAGCCTAGCTCACCTTTCGAAAATGTTTTTCCCCCTTTCAGATACTGTTGGTTAGATACATAGGTTCGAGCACTTGGAGGATCAATATATCTCTTGAAGTATATCTGATTGTAATGTTTTATCTTGCTAGTTGACTTTATTTTGGTGACATGGACCTTATTTTAAAGTATCATATTTTAGGATGATGACACTTTTGCTATTACTATTCGGTTTATTGTGATTTTGATTTTGAAGACCTGTTTTAAATTAATTTATTACTTATTGGTATTATATTTACAAGTTGGGTTTTGATGGTATAAATTATTTCATGACATTTATAATGTGATTTTATATTGATTGAATAACGGTTTCAGAAAATGTCTTTAAGAATCATAATATGATCCACTAGACTTAGTTGAAACGTATAGGCCGGGTCTAGGGGGTTACATACATTGGTATCAGAGCTTTTGGTTTTTAAACCGCAGACTGTGTATGAGTCCACATTGAAAATACGGTTTTAGAAATATTTTACAAAACAAGTTACTAAGGCCATGTCACAAGTTATTAAGATTTTAACTGTGTTCGAGACTCCAAGTGTTTGTCTACCCCTAAGTTTTATCTCCTGTAGTAAACTCGAGATCCACCAAAAAAATGAGTGCTAGACGTGGTCGTCGAACTAGCCGTGGACGAGGTCGAGTGGCTAGATTTGCAGACCCGATCGATGAGATACGAGTAGATCCCCCACCTCCGATAGGTGATCCTACTCCTACGACCCCAACAAATCTGCCTCCTTCCGCTGGTATTGGCATGACTACACCGATCATAGGAGCGACCGATATTGAGTCAGACTCTACCGGAGTTGCTTTGTATGAGAATTTTGTAGACAATTTCTGCAGTTGATACAGGGAGCAGTCAGAGCTACTGGTGTTGTATCAGAGGTTCCTATTTCGCAGACTTTGATTGCCAATGGAGTTAGAACTTTTGGGGGACAGATTGGTGGAGCTCCTACTGAAGCTGAGGATTGGCTCCAGGATACAGAGAGACACATGGATCAGTTGGGTTTAGACTCAACAAAGAGATATCAGGGTGTTGTGGCGATATTAGATGGCAATGCCTACACTTGGTGGGACTCAGTGACCAGTAGTGTTCCTACCGATCATTTGACCTGGAATTTCTTTAAGGATCGCTTACGGAGTCATTTTCTGGGAGAGTGCTACTTAGCTCAGAGACGTCAACAGTTTCAAGACCTGGTTCAGGGAGACGTGACTGTTTCTGAGTATGAGATCGAGTTCTTGAAGTTGCTGAAGTATGGATTCAGTATGGTACCTACTGAGAGAGATCGATGTCGTAAATTTTCCCTTGGACTCAGATACGAGCTGCGTAGGCAAGTTGTAACCCATCAGGATGAGATATTTGATGTGCTGGTGGGCAGAGCCAAAGATGCTGAAGAGGTAGAGGTTTTAGCTTCTGGTAGAGAGCGTGTTGAACAGGAACGATCTAAGAAATTTTCAGGCCCGGTGGAGTCATCAGCACAGTCCTGGAAAAGGACTCGTACTTCAGTCCCTCAGAGAAGCAATACACGTTTCAGGCCTGCAGCATCCTCACCGTTAGTTGGCAGTCGAGGCGGTTCCTCATCGTATTATCATGGGTTCCTCTGTGAGTTTTGTGGTAAACAACACACAGGAGAGTGTCGTAAGAAGATGGGTCTTTGCTATCAGTGTGGATCTAGTGGTCATTTTCGGAGGGATTGTCCTCAGCTAGCTTCGTTTGAGCAGACTGCTACCCAGACTCCTGTGCGTTCCCAGACTACAGTACAAACCCCAATTAGAGATCGTAGTCAAGGAAAGACTCGAGGATCAGCATCTAGGACAGACAGTAGAGCCCGACCTCAGCAAAATAGAGGGCCAACAGTTTCTGAGGCTAGACAACCAGCTTTGGTTTATGCCACTAGACGTCGGGATGACAGAGATGAGCCTGAGGTTATTGCAGGTACATTTACTATATATTCCATTCCATACTTTGCATTACTGGACAATGGCTCCACTCACTCCTATGTATCGAGCTCGGTATCTCGAAACCTTCAGATTCCGATCGAGAACACTGAAAATAATGTTACGGTTATGAGTCCAGTAGGACAGGCGATATTAGTTAATAAAGTATTTCGGCGTTGTCCTCTGGAGGTTAAGGGAGAAATTTTTCTCGCTGATCTTATGGAGCTTCCTTTAGAGGAGTTTGATCTAATTCTTGGGATGGATTGGTTGACTAAACACAAGGTAAATCTGGATTGCGAGTACAAGAGAGCTACTCTGAAAACTTCTGATGGTCGGACTGTTGTGTTAATTGGTGAACGTCGTGACTATCTCTCCAATATAGTTTCAACGATGAAAATTAATCGTATGATCCGGAAGGGATATGAGACTTTCATTGCTTGTATTTTGAACACCAAAGGTGCATTGTCCACGATCGAGGAGATTCGTACAGTTAGCGAGTTTCCTGATATTTTTCCGGAGGAGTTGCCTGGGTTACCTCCTGATAGAGAGGTAGAGTTCGAGATTGAGACTTATCCGGGATCTGCACCTATTTCTATGGTACCTTATCGCATGGCTCCAAAAGAACTTAAGGAGTTTAAGGTCCAATTGCAAGAATTATTCGATCGAGGATTTATCCGACATAGTACCTCACCCTTGGGAGCTCCAGCTCTGTTCGTGAAAAAGAAGGATGGGTCGCTAAGATTATGTATTGACTATCGGAAGTTGAACAAGATGACGGTCAAGAATAAATATCCATTACCCAGGATCGATGACTTATTTGATAAATTGCGAGGAGCTACTGTATTCTCTAAGATTGATCTTCGTTCGGGGTATTATCAATTGAAAGTTAAAGGATCTGATGTTGAAAAGACGACCATTCGCACTAGATATGGTCATTATGAATTCTTAGTGATGCCTTTTGGTTTGACGAATGCTCTTGCAGCTTTCATGGATTTGATGAATCGCGTGTTCCGACCATATTTGGATCAATTTGTGGTGGTCTTCATTGATAATATTATGATCTATTCTCGTACTGAGGTAGACCATGACGAGCATTTGAAGATCGTTCTACGGACTTTGAGAGAGCATCGTCTATATGCCAAACTAAGCAAGTGTGAGTTTTGGCTTCAAGAAGTGTCGTTTCTGGGGCATATTATTTATGCGCGAGGTATTCAGGTCGATCCAAGCAAGATTGAAGCTATTGTGAATTGGAAACGACCCAAGAATATCTATGAGATTCGCAGTTTCTTGGGCTTGGCTGGTTATTATCGACGTTTTGTTGAGGGCTTTTCGATCATTGCTTCTCCTTTGACAAAGCTGTTAAGGAAGAATGTTCCGTTTGACTGGGGTGAGGCACAACAGGAGAGCTTTGAGAAATTAAAGGCGGTATTGACTCAAGCACCAGTATTGATTCAACCAGGGTTCGAGAAGGATTTTACAGTGTATAATGATACATCACACTCAAGACTCGGCTATGTTCTAATGCAGGAAAGTAAGGTGGTGGCTTATGCATCCCGTCAGCTGCGACCGCATGAGTGTAATTATCCTACTCACGATTTGGAGTTGGCAGCAGTAATTTTTTCCTTGAAGATTTGGAGACACTATCTTTATGGAGAGAAGTGTTACATTTTCACGGATCATAAGAGCTTAAAGTATCTTCTGACCCAGAAGGAGCTTAATTTGAGACAGCGACGCTGGTTAGAGCTTTTAAAGGATTATGATTGCGTGATTGATTATCACCCTGGTAAAGCTAACATTGTAGCGGATGCTTTGAGTTGAAAGGCGGTAACAGAGTTGAGATCTTTAATGGACAGGATGAATTTATATGACGATGTCACTCTGTTAGCAGAATTGCAAGTTAAGCCGACCTTGGTTGATGAGATCAAGGCTAAGCAGCCCCTTGATAGCTCATTGTTTTCCATCTTTGAACAAGTAGAGCAGGGAACAAATTCAGATTACGCAATTGATCGGGATGAAGTTTTATGCTTTAAAGGTCGGTATTGTGTGCCGGATGATGCTGAGTTGAGGCAGACTATCGTTATTGAGGCTCATAGTAGTCCATATGCTATGCATCCCGGTGGAGATAAGATGTATCAGAATTTGAGAGAGAGGTATCATTGGGTCGGCATGAAGAATGACATCTCAAATTTTGTGGCTAGGTGTTTGACTTGTCAGCAAGTTAAGGCAGAACATCAACATCCATCAGGTTTGTTACAACCTATCAAGATTCCGGAATGGAAATGGGAGCGTATTACTATGGATATTGTTACTGGTTTACCTATGACTCATTCAAAAAAAGATTCAGTTTGGGTGATTATTGACAGACTTACAAAGTCAGCTCACTTTATTCATGTGCGGGTAAATTATACTTTGGACAAGCTGGCGAGATTGTATATTTTAGAGATTGTCCGATTACATGGTGTTCCAGTGTCTATTATTTATGATCGAGATCCGAGATTTACTTCGAGATTTTGGAAGGCGCTACATACGGCTTTGGGAACAAGATTGGATTATAGTACATCCTTTCATCCATAAACTGATGGTCAATCTGAGAGAGTGATTCAGATATTGGAGGATATGTTGCGGGGTTGCGTAATCAATTTTCATGGTAGCTGTGAGAACTTTTTGTCTTTGGTTGAATTTTCTTACAATAACAGTTATCAAACCAGCATTCGTATGGCACCTTACGAAGCACTCTATGGGCGTAAATGTCGCACTCCGATCTGTTGGACTGAGTTGCGTGATAGGAAGACGTTGGGACCTGAGTTAGTGCGAGAGACGGAAGACACAGTCAGATTGATCCATGACCATTTGAAATAGGCATTTGATAGGCAGAAATCTTATGCAGATCAAAGGAGGAAGGATATACAGTTTGACGTTGAAGATCAGGTTTTTCTCAAGGTATCTCAATGGAAGAAAGTATTGAGATTTGGACGTAAGGGTAAACTGAGTCCGCGATTTATTGGGCCGTATCGTATTCTGAAGAAAGTTGGACCTGTTGCTTATCATCTTGAGTTACCTTCCCATCTTAGTCGTATTCATGATGTTGTTCATGTGTCTATGTTAAGGCGATACCGTCCAGATCTAGATCACATCATTCAAGTTAATGAGGTAGAGTTGAGACCTGATTTGTCATATGAGGAGGAGCCCATCCAGATCTTAGAAAGAGATGAGCGAGTTCTTCGGAATAGGCGTATTCCAATGGTCAAAGTTCAATGGAGTAATCGAGGCCCCTCAGAAGCTACTTGGGAGACATTGGAGTCAATGGAGGCTAAGTTTCCTCAACTATTCTCATAAGGTAAATTTCGAGGATGAAATTTCTTGTAGAGGGGGAGAATTGTAACAACTCGGATATTTTCAAAATAATATTTAATTGAAATTGGAGGTTTTAATTGTGAAAATTGGTAAATTGTGGGGACTAAATTGAAATATTTTAAAATTGGAGCTTGTTTTAGAGTTAAAGAAAATTCAGAGACCAAGCCATGAATTTACCCAAGAAAGTTAGGTATGTTATGTTATAAACGTGGTTTTCTGTTTCAAAACAGAAAACCACACCTCAATTGCTCCCAAATTCCCTTCCCCCTACGCCGGTTTTCGACTTAGATCCCGACGCCATCCGAATTCCGATCGTCGTTTTGAAATCACCATCGTGTTCGTTATCGAGTCAGGAACAATCCCCTTAAATTAATTGAAGCGAAACGCTGCGAAACGTCGGGAATTTCAAGTCAAAGCATCGACGTTTTTTTTAGCTCTATCACCGGGAAAATCTCAAATTCACCGCCGATCGTTGCTCCATTTATGACACCTTCTGCACCATCGTGTTCCTTGTGCCATTTCGAGTCCGCCGGTGTAATCCTCGGTCTCAGTCGACGGCGGCGCGTGAGGAGGTGGAGCAGTCAAAGATTCGATCAAGTTGAAATTGAGCTCTCAGGCGTTCAAAAATTTGAACCGATCTTCGTAAGTATCTCAAAATCGCTCAAAATAATTTTTAGAAATTTTTTCGGGATTTTTATAGCCCCAGAGGAAGTCTCACGCGCTGCCGCAGGGAGAGTGGAAGCTGGAAAACCGGTTTTGACCGGTTTGACCGGTCTGAACCGGTTTGACCGATCTGAACCGACCGACCCGACCCGATCTGACCCGACCGTTGACCCGACCCGACCGTTGACCATTGACTTTCTTTGACCAGAACCTTAAATGGATTTGACCGACCCTTAAACGGCCGTAAATATTTTCCGAGTATACCTATTCTGATAGTTTTCGACGTCTCGAATCCGTTTCCGAAGCCCGTTTCACCAAATTCGAGCCCGAAGGCCTCCAAATCAATGGTCAAAGTGGTTGACTTTGACTTTGACCAAGAATTTAAATTTTCGAAAAGACATACTTTATGTTTTTCGACGTCCTGATTCCGATTCCGCAATCCGTTTGGCCAAATTCAAACCCAAAATCCTCCAAATTGATAGTCAAACCCTGAAAATGCTTATATACTTAAGAATTTAGCTTTGAACAATTAAGTAAGATTTGGGGCTGATAAATTATTATTGTTTGAAGGTACAAGAGACTCTCCGGATCGTTCGACAGCTTGACCCAACTCTTCTAGATCAATTAAACCACGTGTGCCAGTATTCACCCGTAAGACCCGTAAATTTTATGATTTTAGAGATTTATTTATATTACCCATAAGTAATATAGTGTTATTATAAAATAGGTTCGAAAACTATAGCAGAGCGTGGTGAAACCAACAATCATTAGATCTACTATTTGAACCTATTATCGAGGTATGTTCCCTAATTGTTACTGAACTGTTTTATTGGTTTTAATATGAGGTACACTGAGTTCTTTGGTTACTTTTTTATTGATGCACCAATTTAATGTGATGATTTATGGAATTTGTGTCATGGTGCAATTGAACTTTTGGATTGAATTACAATAGTATAGCTCTGATCAAGCTAATAAACAGAATGGGCCTAATGTGACTCTTGGGGCCCCAAGATACATTAGGTTGGCTTCCCTTGCTGTGTGCTTAGGGTAAGCTATATGGACTTGGACTTACGGGCTTAAGGATACAAGCTCTAAAGCTTATCCTTAGGTTGGCTTTCTTTTTGCTGTGTTCTTAGAGTAAGCTATATGGAAAATAGTTTTGGAAATTACTGATGGTGTACAAGAAAAGAGTTTAAACTATGATTTTCAAAAGTTAAACTCTTTTATTAATTTATGAGATTTACTGGACTATGATTTGTTTAATGTACCTATTGTGATTTTAAGGTAATATTGGGATACACTGAGCCTAGCTCACCTTTCGAAAATGTTTTTCCCCCTTTCAGATACTGTTGGTTAGATACATCGATTTGAGCACTTGGAGGATCAACATATCTCTTGAAGTATATCTGATTGTAATGTTTTATCTTGCTAGTTGACTTTATTTTGGTGACATGGACCTTATTTTAAAGTATCGTATTTTAGGATGATGACACTTTTGCTATTACTGTTCGGTTTATTGTGATTTTCATTTTGAAGACCTGTTTTAAATTAATTTATTACTTATTGGTATTATATTTACAAGTTGGGTTTTGATGGTATAATTTATTTCATGACATTTATAATGTGATTTTATATTGATTGAATAACGGTTTCAAAAAATGTCTTTAAGAATCATAATGTGATCCACTAGACTTAGTCTAAACGCATAGGCCGGGTCTAGGGGGTTAAACTACTTTTCAATATTTATTAATTTAACTCACCGCTAAGAGGTATGGAAGATAGCCAATCCTCCGAAGTGACTTTTGAGAATCGTAGCATATTGTCTAGGCGAGCAAATCAATAACCTAACAAAATTAATTACACAATCAGAACATATCCAATAAGTTTTAACATTTTCTACTTTCTACTTACCACACCACCAACCCATTCCGTAGGCTTCAACGTTGCAACGTCGTATACAGTAGCGAATTGATTTCCCATTGAGATTACAGAATATTTGTATGAATCATTAGGATTAATATGTTGTCATGAAATATTTAAATATCACTCACAAAGCAATATATTTCACTTACCCCGATTCTAACTTATTATTCCATAAATAATCACAAATTGTAGCTTCGATATCATCAATTCCACTTGGAATATCTGCTTTTTCAACCTACAATTTTGCATACAAATTTTTGTCACAACAACATAATAAAGATCAAATTAAGTTTTCTTTTATTAACTTACCTTCAGCTTCTTCTTCTGGGGTGCAGGACATTCCGAATCCAAATCTGCTGCTATAACACTCTCCGGTGTATAAATGACATCGACTTCCTTCCTCCTCATTTCTTCCATCTCTTCTTCTTCCTCCTCCCTCTTTTCTTCCATTTCTTCTTCTTCCTCCTCCCTCTTTTCTTCTTCATATTTTTTTCAGTTCATCGTATTTTTTCTCTACATAGCTCTTCATCTCTTTTATTTCACCCTTCAATTGATCTCTTTCATCCAAGTATTTATCAACCACCCCCTTCACCCCCGTAAGTTCACTCCTCAATTCCACAACCTCCTTCATCACTCCCTCAAATTTTTCACCCGTCACCATCTTAAGATCACCCCTTAACACCTCAACTTCTTTCACCCCATCACCCCTCAACACCTTTACTTCTTTCACCACTCCATCTATTTTTCCTTCTACTACCCCCTTATGCCTCTCAAGTGTATCTTCGACTCTCTCAAGTTTCTCTTCGACTCTTGATTGTCTTTGCATGATATAAAATTGGATTTTTTTATATCAGCCAATTCAGACATCAAAATGTCGAAGTTACTCTGTTTTCCCTCACCGTCATCCCCCTCACCATCATCCCCCAATACAACCATCTCTCATTTCTTCTCCTCTGCCTCCACTACCTCCTCTACATCCTTGCTAATAACCTTCAAAATTAAATTACAATATTAAGACATTGATTATATTCTTAATATTATTTAATTACATTTATTACTCTTTCTTGCTTCTTCGCTCTATCCAACTTCAACTTCACCATCACTCTAACCACCTCTTCCTTCCCCCACGCACGGATGCGTGCCACTCCGGTTCTTTCATAAGCCGGCACTGCCTCACAGCCCGACCAAAAATCAAACAGTGCAACCTACATTTATAATAAAATTTATATTTTTATATAATAACTATACTATCATTTTATATAAAAACACAAAAAAGTTCTTCAACTCATTTACCTCTAAGATTGCTATGCACCCTTTGAGGTATCTCTAGCTGCCCTTTTTAATGGTGATTATTGATTCAATCAATCTCGAATGGATATATTCAGCCCAATTGAATTCACCCTTCAAGCCTTCATCACAAATGAGCTTCATATATTCCTTGTTCGTTGACGTATCACCCGTTGGACAAAGAAAGATACCGACAAGGTATAATAGAACTCTGGCCTTCAGCTCATCCCCCCGTAAGATCCACTTTTTATTTCCTCTTCAATTTCAGCATATGTCACCTTCTGCTTCAAACCATATTTGGAGGCAAATGCTTTCCAGTCCTTACTCTTACAGACTTCTACAACACTTTTTCCTTCATTTTCTACCCCCAATACGGCTGCAGCACATGGGATCCCGAGAGGAAATGAAAAATCACCATACTTAGCAATACATTGTCTGACATCAAATTGCGCCATCAAGGATTGACACAATTCCCTCCGAATAGGTCGATCCCTTACTCCTACCAACGATCCAAAACCTATTTCTCCCAGCACATTCAACTGACCCTTCTCCTTAAGGTGTTTAATTAATGAATTCACCCTTTTAATGCTGCATCTTGTCGACACTTCCTACATTTTTTAACAATATATAATGTTATAGTTCTTATATATTTTGTATCAACGTATTTATAAGTTTAATGAATACCTTATTTTCATGTGCTTTCCTCCGTTCTTTGTATTCTTTACTATCATTCCTTGACTGTATGATGTAAGGTTCCTTTTCAGCATCACTCATCGAATTCCATTTGGACCTCACATCTTTTGTCACCTAATATTAAACATAAACGTTTCTTAATCAATACATTAACACTAAATAATTCTCAATGTCAATTTCATTTTACATACCGAACCGCTCTGTGTGCTATCTTCCTTCATCCTTTTGCATTCGGTCATACTGTCAACATTTAAAATTTGTAATCAATTTAAAGTTTTTCAATACTTTAATCTAATTACCATTTCAACAATAATAACAAAAAGACATCGATACTTACTAGAAGTACATATATCCACCCTTTGGTTGCTTTCGAGTCTCGGCCTCAATTTCAAAGTCATCTGCGCCACCAACAATTTTCCAATCCATTGACTCCATTTTTCCTTAATATATCAATTTACGCAAATCAAATTATTTTGTTACATACACTTTATTCAATATACAAATATAGATAACTACTCTTGTGGTAAAACGGTTTTCTTCAAAAGAATTTGAATGGCCACTACAAAATGTGTCGGCACATTTATACAACCTATAATATCATTTTCTACCTATAATATTTAATAAAAGTATCAACATTTATATTTTACCTTGAATATCACTTTCTACCTGCAATCGGTCCCAAATGCTTCTTTACTCAAAAACCCCAAACAACACATAAAAACCCTATTCGTGATTACTGTAATAATAAAAAACTAGGGTTTTGACAACATACTTTTCGATTCGACTGCAGCAACAAACAAACAAACTTCGCTTTAGAAACGCCTTCTGAAATGTAGCAACAATTACGCTTCGATTTCAAAAACTCGTCCGTTCTATCTATTTTCAGAGGATATTTAGCTATGGCCTTTATATTTTCATCGGATATGTTATTTATATTTAATCGATACAAATACAAAAGTGTTGATACTTTTATGTCAGGTGTCGATACTTTCGAAAGGATAATTGTGTATTTCTTTAAAAGTATCGATAATTTATTACACGTACTTACGAAAGTATCGAAACTTTCAATATATCCGGTAGCGTTTTACCGGTTTTGTCATTTTGATACCGGTTTTATCATATTTTTACCTGTTATATGGTTGTGGATCAATACATTTTTTTAAATTATCGACACTTTATAGGCGCTAAAACTGCTTCTCTTTTAAATTCATAAAGTGTCGATCCTTATATAAAGTATCGACACTTTCAATATATCCAGTAGCGTTTTACCGGTTTCATCATTTTGATACAGGTTTTATCATATTTTTACCTGTTATATCGTAGTGGATTAATACATTTTTTTAAAGTATCGACACTTTATAGACGCTAAAACTGCTTCTCTTTTAAATTAACGAAGTGTCGATCCTTATATTAAAGTACCGACACTTCAAATATATCCGGTACCGCTTTACCAGTTTTATCATTTCAATACCTGTTATATCGTTGTGGATCGATACATTTTTAATTTGGATCGACACGAACCGACAAGTTAAGTTTGCCGGTTGCACAATTTTTTAATATTTCTTCATGACTTAGACCTACTACATTATTATTAATCAACATTTTCGGTAGCGCTAAACTGAATTTATTAAATATCTTTTAATGTATCCGGTAACGCCGTATATTAACCGTATATTAACCCGCCTTTCCTGAGACATTCCCCTATATGTATTTATGAAGACGTCAAACACTTTATATGTCTTCCATACGTAGTGTTGATTTCACTCTATTTTAGAGAATAATTCTATCGGGGTAATATATAGAGAATTATTTTTTCACGCCTCATTTTTGCTTTATTTTTTCAATTTTGAAATTATAAAAATTTAAAGATATAAAATTAAATTATTAATAAAAATATATAAAAATTAAGTTATATGAGAAGTTATTTTTTTTAAAGAATACCCTTGCAGATAACACCCCTGCAATGTCATTTTTGTTTGTTATGTCGATTTCTTGCAATTCCAAGTAGGAAGAATTCACAACATGCAACCATTCTATTATCGTATTTTTTCAATGAACACTATTGGGAATTACAAGTCAAGGTTTATATGTAACATTCTCATATTGATATGGGTGACTCAATTTGATCTGTACTGTTATATTAGGGTCATCAAAACGACCCACGCTAAAAATTCGGAGAAAAATAAAACAATTTTGAATAAAATTAAAACTATAAAACAATTTCAAAATGAAAATATAAGTTCATACATTAAACAAAATTCAACAGTACACCGTATAAAAACAAAATTTAGACCTCTAATATAAAAATAATATATGACTTACATGCACTACAATAAAATATACCTTTAATGACACACGACGATGACACACGCTAATTTATGACTTGCAAAAAATGTGTCATAATAAAATGTCATGTTTCTTAAATTCTGAACGATTTATGACTTACAATAACGTGTGTCATATTTAATTGTCATAATCCAAAAAATTTAGCAAAAACACGAAGTACACTTTTAATTGTGTGTCATCTGTAAAAGTCGTCTTTTAATTCCCCTCCCCATTATTTTCATCCTTTTTAGTCCTCCTCGATCATCAGTTCACACTAAACCTATGTTTCCCTTTTTCTCTTTGCATCAGTTCACGCACGCATGCTTCCCCCCTTTTTCTCTTTGCATTCATATTACCATGAAACACGATATTGAGAAATCAGATGGAGAATTCTTCTTCCCCAAACCCTACCTCTCCAAAATCCAAATGAAAGCACCCAAAATCATCTAAGGAGAATGCTCCGCCGCCAGATCCAAACTCACAACTCTCCCCCACCGCAACAGCTAAGATCAAGTGCCCCTTGCCACCTCATCCGCCATCCTCCAACCCTCTCAAACGCAAGCTTCCCACGGAAAACCTCCATGAAAACCCCATCTCTGGAGCTTCCAATTTTGGTGTGAAGGTATTTCATTTTTTTAACCCAAAAAAAAGCAGGTCTCTCTGTTCTCTATTCTCCGTTGCTTTAACTATCTCATTTATTTGCCACATTTTTGTTACATCGTTTATTGGGTAAATTGTACATTTGGAAGCAAAAGCTGGTACAAATGGGAGCTAAGATTGAGACTCAGTTGTCGGATAAAGTGACTCATGTTTTTGCTATCAGTTCAGATGCTCTTTTGTACTGCGTCAATGAGGACCAATTGGTTTGCTTCAAAAGGGTCAGTGCTCTTTCTCGTCTTTTTAATTTGATGGTATTTCAACGAAATACTGGAAATTCTTTGGTGTCCTAACTTTGCTTGGGGAAAACCGCAACATTTCAATTCGGTAAATTGATAAAGAACATGTAATTATGACTTCAATGATTATTTTTAAATTCATGATTTTTAAGGGTTGTGTTTGGGAACTTAGATTTCAAGAATGAACGGTAGTGTATGTTAAATGAAACACAAATGACATTCATGATTATAGATTTAGGTTAGCAGTGAATTTAACATATTTATAGATATTAGTAAATTTGAAATTCATATGTTTATACCTTCTACATATACAACCATACTGAACCTTAACTAATTTATACAGAATGCGTGTAGTTTGTTCCCATAATTTATATAACAAAGGAAATCCAAATCCAAAATTTGAAATATATATTCTAAACAGAGTTTGGCGGTGGATTTGAAATACTTGTAGGTATTTTTGAATTTGGAATTCATCTAGTTATACCCTTTAAAATATATGGGTATATTGAACTTTAGCTGATTTGTATTTAGTGTGTCCGTTTCATTCTCACAATTTATATAGGAAGCTAAGTCCAGATTCATTCTATCAAATTCATCTTCCAGACATTGCATAATTGTTATTTGAACAATTCATTTATAGTCACATCTGTTTTCAATATTTGTATTCAAATTGTACCAGTAATTGGGAATCCATTTTGATGTGTTGTGCGTATGTTGGAATTTATTTCTGAAGTGCTTGCTTGAAGTATAAATTGTTTTGCAATAAATACTTGTTGTAGCATGTCCTGTTCTGTCAGTGGTTGGAGGACAGCTTGGCAGCTGGTGAAAAGGTTTCTGAGGATTTCTATACCCTGAAAGTGGATCCGACAGGACTGGATGTACCTGACAAGAGTAAAAAACCTAAACTAGCCAACAGAAATTCTTGCGACTATGATGAACAGTTAAATTGCAAAAGGATCAAATCCTCACCCGAGGAGATAAAGCAAACTAACGAAGAAAGGAAAGGAGATATAGAAACCAACTCTGCATCAGCAACATCAGATACTGAGCCTCACTCTCCCAGTTCTGTACCTAGCAGTCCTGAAAACCTCAGTACTCAAGATAAGGATGTGAGTTCCCTGTTCCATTGTTGGTTCTGATGAAAGTTGAAACTTATCTATTTTGTCCACTCTTTTTGTTTGCATAATGCAAATAATAGCCTTAAAAATAAGCGTCTTAACAGTAAGGTGTATGCTTTTAAGTTTCAAGCTCTTGTTGTGCTATTGCTTGTTTAATTATACTATGTTCGGTGATTAGGTTGGCACACCTACACCTTTGCAGCACAGTCCACCAGATTTTAACAAAGACATCATAGAGATATTTGGGAAACTTGTGAACATATATAGAGGTGAGACTTGGTTGTGCTTCAGATATGTGCCGTTACTGCTAGTTACACATATTGCTTTCTGAGGATCTAACATGATATGGTTAATTTCTTTCAAAAGCATTGGGTGATGACCGCAGATCATTTAGCTACTACAAGGCTATTTCAATTGTTTAGAACCTGCCCTTTAAAATTGAAAGTGCAGATCAGGTAAAAGGTCTGCCTGGAATTGGAAAGTCAATGCAAGATCATGTAAGTGAACATGTTCTGATTTGAACTTTTGCTTGCACATTTGCTGCTTAGTTTGGTTAACTTGTTTTAATTTTTCCATTTAAGCTTTTCTGAGAGGGCAGTGATGTGGGACATAGGTAGTAATATAAATTACCGAAAAATGTACCTTATAAGTGATTTGCAAAGATGTATAGAGCTTCTAGTCTCTCTTTTTTTTAACAAAAACCTTTTAGTCCCCTAAAATTTATCCCAGACTGTTAGAATATTCATGCAGATTCATGAGATAGTGACTGCTGGAAAGTTATCCAAATTGGGGCATTTTGAAATTGAGAGAAGGTAAGATAAAAGGTTCCTTTTCAATTTAATTTAGACTACTCTTTTCTTTTTATTTCTTTGGGCTTACTTTTACAAATATAAATTTTCTTTACAATGATTTGCCTATATTTATATTTGGTAGTAAATTTTATGGAGAGGAAATGCTTGCCAGTACTTTTCTACTTTACAGCATTTGCTTTTCAATCTTTTGCAGCTACAGCCCTAAAATTATACGAGAAAGGACACCACACATTAAATGACTTGAAGAACGAAAACTCTTTAACAAATTCTCAAGTGATAGGGTTGAAATATTTTGATGATATTAAGACAAGGATCCCTCGGCATGAGGTTAGAGTACTATGTTCCTGCCAATGATTTTCATGATTGAAAATTTTCAGATATATCCCTATCTTTGTGGAATCATTTTTGTTTTCTGAGTGAACAGACTCAACACATGGAATCTCTTTTACAGAAAGTTACTGATGGTATTGTACCTGGAGTGAGCACTCAAATTTTAGACTAAACTAAGATTTCATAATACTTTAAAATTTGAATTTTTGTGAAGCCTTATTCTACTACTAGAAGTTTTATGATGGTGTTCCACTATGTTTTGTACATATAATGTGTATACAGATTAAACTGATATCCACCCTTTCTACTTTAGCTTTACCTCGCTGAATGGAAGGACTAGTATAAAACAAAGTTGTAAAACTAATAATACACAAAATATGGGAACTTTGACTACTATATAAGAAAAAAGGTTGTTTAGTCAGTTATTAATGTGAGCTATGATTAGGGATATAATTGAGCTAAGTTGAATTGATATATCACCAAGCTCAAAGTCGGCTTTATAAGAAATCTTGAGACTTTAAATTTGGATTGAGCTTGACTGAGCTTCATTTTTCATGCTTGAACCATCCTTGTAATTCACTCGAGACACTCAAGCTCAACTTGCTGGACTCGATTATGTTTGATAATTTGTTAATATGTACATTAATGACTATATTTTATCCATTTACTAGTTTCTTTTAGAAATATTGACTATATAAAAAATGAAGGGCGGAGAGCCTTAAGCGTTAGTTAATTAAAGTACTCAATCTTGATTCACTCAAGTAGCTCAAGCTTGAGTTTGATAGTAATCGAGTCATTTAATTAGTTACTCAGTCAAGCCTGAGAAACTGACGAGGAGCTTGACTGTGTACACCCCTATTTGTAATGGTGCAGTTGGCTATAGATTTATTTTTTTAATACTCTTAAGGTAAACTTCAGGTCCGTGTTTGCTTATGGCCAGGTACTGGCTTCTTCATTTTCTTTGATTTCATGCGTGAAATACTTTTGTATTAATTAATACTGTTTTTCAATTTCTGGGTCCGAATAAAATGGTTTCATTAGACTGGCAGCGGAAAGACTTAAAAGAGGTAGGCAATATTAATCGTTCACTCTCGCAACTTGGGTATGCTTTTTTTATTTTTCCTTTCCTGTCATCCTTAATCTAGACTCTCTAGTTGTTATTTAATTGTACAAAATGGTAGATATTTTTCCAATTTTGTCATAGTTTGATGCATAAACTATTCAGAATCTTTTAGCTTTCAAATAGTTAGCAAACTATAGTACGAATATACAATTTAGACGCAAAAACAGGAAAGGAGGAAGACGAGATTGATAGAGCGTTGTTGTGGAAAAAGGCAAGACAAATGAAAAAAGGAGGTTATAACCCGAATGTCCAGATTGTTGTTGATAAAATGGTAAGTTCCTATGAACATTCCTACTTTATTTATTTTCTACTTATTGTTATAGCACCAAGTTAGTATATATATGTCTGCTTATTTCAAACTACTTTATTTATTTTTCATACTTGCAATAATCTTATTATTATGATTAAAATAAAACCCCACGAAAAATAAAATCAAGTAAATATTAAGAACCCTTGGGTTCTCCCTTGTTGAATCAATAACAAGAATCAGATTAGTTCTAGCAAACCTGGTCAAATATGAATTTGTTGGCTACACGTTTGATAGTGGCAGCATCAATTGCATCAATTCTGGCAAATAATTCAGTAAATTGAATTCTTCGCCCATAAGTAAGTAGCTGCAACAACAAAACAAAACAGTCAACTACAAATAAGTCTTCATCATGCCATCAATTACTATAAAGTATTATGAACAATGCAAAAGAGAAAATCATAAAACGTCTTCATCGTGCCTTCAATTACTATAAAATATTATGAAAAATAGCTCCACCTCAATATACACATAATCTGATGGATCACATGTGATAAATAAAAACAAATTAGGTCATGTGATGCAATGGTATGTTGCATTAATTCCATATTTGTATTATTTTCTTTCTTTTCTCCTTAAACACCAAAATCCACTCTTTCTCAGAATCAAAACTCTCATTTGCAGCATCTCCTGATTCAATGTCTTTAGTTAAAAAGAAAACGGGTCAAAATCACCCAAAGTATGCCCGCATGGAGTTGTGATTGGTTCAATGAGTAATTTTAAGCAAACAGTGCAAAATAAGTTGAAATACTCACCAAAAAGCAGCGCATTAGCCTTCAGGATATATGCCATTATAGAATTATTTTTTAAGTTCATAAACTGCTCGTCGTCCTTCAATGCAAGCTGAATAAACAAACATCAAACTTTAAAAAATGATAGGATCATCTGGTTTGATATATTTCATCAATTTTTATAGGGCAATGAGATTGTACACTACTCAAACTGGATCTAACAAAAGGTTAGCCTCAATTGGATCAATGTTTTAGTGAGGACTTCGATCGATCATTCCTTGTTTAAATTGCAGCTTTCATTTTGATTAATTATTTATTGTAAACTGTCTGTAGTGTCCCCGTCAGTCGGGAGGTACCGAATGTGGATATTATGTTTGTAAGTTCATGAAAGAGATAGTCGAGAACAGACTTGAAGTGCTGGTCAATAAGAATGTAAGCAAACTTTTCTGATACACATCTGTCATATCATACATACACATTAGTCATACAACTATCATATTGACTTGAAGTAGGATGTTATTCTAAACAAATTAATGCAACTACTTGTTAGCAATACTGAAAACTATGAATTCGTGTCGTGAGAATGTATATAATTTATATGGGAAGTTTTACTAATTAAATGTGTAAAATTTATTTTTACATATGCTTTCAAAGAATGCATATGTAAAATTGGTCATTTTAGTACTCTTTGATAGTTATATACTTCACTTTAAATAAGTATAAACTTATTTCATGTTTTTTACTTAGGTTGGTGATGGGAAGGAAGAATACATGGATGATGACATTGATGATATTCACAAAGAATGGGTATCGTATGTGGAAAACTTTATTATGCCGTGATATTTTGTATCGACATATGATTACAATATTTTTGATAACTTAATGTGAATATATTGTATGCAAATGGATTGCTTATATATAATATGATATATATATGTAGTATTATGAGGCATTAAATGTGATTTAGTTTGATTATTTGTCAATCTACAATATATATATATATATATATATATATATATATATATATATATATATATATATATATATATATATATATATATATATATATAATTTACGAAATACAGTCATGACTTTTTTAATGACGTGTACTTCAATGACATGTAATGCAAGCATACATACGTGTCATAAATTTATGACACACAAATGTGTGCCATCTTCATTTATTACGGGGGCTTCAATGATACGTAATGTAAGTCATACATGTGTATCATAAATTTATGACACACAAATGTGTGTCATCTTCATTTACGACGGGGGCTTCAATGATGCTCAATGCGCGTCATAAATGTGTGTCATAAATACGTGTCATAAATGCGCGTCATAGATTTATGACACACAATTGCGTGTCATCTGAGATTTATGACAGTGACTTCAATGACGCGCATTTGTGTGTCATATGCAGCCATAAATGAAGCGCAATGAGCGTCATTAAAGGGGTTTTTCTAGTAGTGATGCCCTCTAATTACACATGTACCATACTCTACAAGCGATGTCGAAGGAACTCCCATTACTGATGTCGGTAACTGCATATGATCGATTCTTTTTAACCTACAAGGGTGAGTTATGGAGAGAGCTTTGGGAAAGCTCAATAATATAGAACTACAAAATGATGCTAAAAAAACAAGTAGATATATGGTAAAGCATAGAACTTTCTTAGTGATCCAGGCATATACAAGTTCTAGTGATGAGTTGAGGTTTCATGAATTAATTCATGTAATGGTTAGAAAACCTACCGTTCAGAAGAAACATTTAGAGATACAAATTTAAAAGATTTAGTTGGAGAGTCTAGTGTGTTCCAACAAAACAAGAGAAAAGTGTACATATAATTTAAAAATAATAGTAATTTATTCAGTAAAATAGATTTTGAAATTACATTAATACCGTCCAATCGAACACTGACATGCAATTCCTTAGAATTGCATCCATAAGGACTTACCCTATGCTAATTAGGCGTAGGAGCCAACCTAAGGGAGCACATTGGGTTCATAAGGACTTACCCTAGTCAAAACATATGTGCCCACCTAAGGGATGCCTTAGATCTATAAGGACTTTCCCTATGCCCATTGGGTGTAGGAGCCATCCTAAGGAAGTACCTTAGGATCCACAAGGTCCTACCCTACGCATAATGAGAGCCTATCTAAGGATCACCTTAAGTACATAAGAAATTACTAGCTTGATTAGAGTTGAATCTGTAGAGACTCCATAGAAAATCTTAGATAGTACCCCAATATAAATCAAATTTAACAATAACAGTAACACTAATATAAAAAATCATGAGCCAAATATATTTTGAATCTAAAAACAGAAATAAGAGTTTATGTTTTATTTTCAATAATAGAGTAATATTTTCAAAATCAGAGAAATTACTTATGTGCATAGAAAACACACTAAAGGATCCAATTATTTTTCGAAGGTACTTGGTAATTAACAAAAAGAGGACATAAAATTTCAGTCATTATCGAACTAAATTTAGTCACTTGATTCTAGGAGAATTTTGGTTTTTATCGAGTTATTAGATTTTCGATCCAATCGAACTAGACAGATCTCAATAATGCAATAATTTATAAATATTAAGATAAAGACGGTTCACGAATGTTTATTCCTTAGAATTAATCGCATAATACAGCTAAACAGATCACCATCACAAATCATCACTGAGCCGATCTCGCGGGACGCCATGTATTCATGAGATATTTATTTTAATCCACTATTGCAATAGTGTCAGTAGTAGCCAACATATCTGGTCAATGCTTCATAATCTTTAGAGACACTTCCATATTGACCTTCATCGGTGTTTTCAAAACTTATCCAAATGCTTTCACTTAATCTAAGTCATGAGGATATTTAGGTCATTCTAGAGTTCGAGGGTATTTTAATTATTATGTATCTTAAGAGTATTTCAATCATTTCGAATTATTTATACATGAACTACTTTTGGTGAACTAGTCTTTAGGTGTTTGTCCAGAAATCTAAATTCTAAGTATTTTTCTACATTGGAGGTAAAAAGCGATTATCAGAAATTTTCTAAACATATCAAGTATTTAACAAATGAATCAATAATTTTATTAGATCAAGTATGTTATTTCAAGGTTATCTTCACTTTTAGGGACAACTCATGTCTGTATTACATCATAAGGGTAATTTTGTAATTTCTTATTCAAATATTTTTTTATTAAAACTTGCGATGAGAATAATCATAATCTAAGGATTCTAAGGTTAATTTTTTATCGACTAATCACTAATATTAGAATTATTTATTATCGGTCTTTTAATTTTTATACGAGTCATCTAAGTTTTATTCAGTTTACTAACTTTTTACCACATTTAGTTCGAGTTTAGAAAAAAAAATTATCTACGCACATATGACAAATCAGATTTAGTTATGAATTAACTATTACCAACGTGATCCATAAGGCATACAAAAAGGTAATAATGTATTATCTCGATTTGTAAGCTACGTAGGTCGACCCTTTAAACTCCATTCGGTTGCTCTCAAACTTGAAATTGACGTCCCATAATATCTCAGATACATGTGAAAATGTATTGCATAAGAAATATAATTTAAATGCGAAAATTGGATTAAATCATAAGGTCAATAAGTGAAATCATATTTGAATTTGGTGAAACATACCTAAAAAACAGACTGAGGACGTAAAAAATGTCAGGGTAGGAGTTCTCAGAAAAAATTAATGCATGGTCAAAGACGGTCAACAGTCAGTCAATGACCGATCAATAGCCAGATAACGATTTGTCAACAATGGTCAATGGTTGGTTGATGCAGTTAACAAATGATTAACAGTGGTCAACGATCAATGGTGGCTTGACTTAACTTGGCATGGCTCGGTTTGACTCTTAGCTCGGCTTGTTTCATGACTCAGCTCAACTCATGGATCAACTTTGCTCAATTCTCAACTCTGCTTGGTTCACGATTTAACTTGGTTCGATCAACAACTTATCTTAAACTGGATCGATTTAGGAGATTTGGACTGATTCGGGTGGTCTGGACCGATTTGTCTAGTCTAGACCGGTTCGGGTGATTTGGACTGATTCAAACTGATTTTGGACGGCTCCAAGCATATGATGATACCCACGCGCAGAAACGACGCATGGGACGCGTGTTGTGGCTCCAGTTTTCGGATGGTTATCGAAATCTCTAGAATTATAGATTGACTGCTCGAGAGTCTTGTCCATGCGTTGTTTTACAACGGAGAGTGGTGGAAATGTCATTTCACAAACGGTTGAACTTCTTCTTGCTCACCCCTCTCGACCACTGACGAATCCAGAAATTTATAAATGGGGGTCCAAAATTTTAATTTTATTTTTTTAAAAGTAATGGGGTGCAAAAAAATTTATTTGTTCCATTTTTCTATAATATATTATACTAAATTTTATTTTTTCCCCTAAATAATGGGGATGCACTTGACGCCTAGGGGGTTTAGTGCATCCGCCCCTGCTCTCAACGGTGACGATGAAAAAGACACTGCCAGCACCGTTCAACGTGAAACAAGGCATTAGAACTGATGAGGCCAACAGTGTCGTTCACGGGCAACAGAGGTGGTTAGAATCGAGGAAAACGAGGGAGAAATTGGGTTTTTGATGAACCTTTGGAGAGATCTTAATGGAAAACGACGGGAGTTTCTCAGTGAATAAGAACATCGGTTTTGTCAGCGGGATGACAGGAAAAGTAATGGTGGTGGCGGTGCATGACACGGGCTGATGATTAAGGGGATCATTGATGAGGAATAGTGGTAAAGATGGAAGGTTTTGCTATGGCTTTGGGTGTCTTCAAAACTGAGAATTGTTTTAGGGAGTTGTTCGAATTATAAAACCCGTGTTTGTTGGTTTTAAAAATATTTTTAATATTTTATTTTATAAACAGTAGCCTACCCTAGAGGTAGAAGTATCACATACCTTCATGTTGTAGGACATAGGTTTAAAACTTCTCCATGCAAAATTCATTTCGTTTTGGTTACAAAACAAAACTTCCAAACAAATGGGTAAATTATAACTGATGTCATTGATTTATTTAAAGTTTATCTTTTAGACTTCAAGTTTTACCTCAAAATCAAGTTGGCTCATATTTTCATAAATTTCTTTTGTCGTAACCGGTTTTTGTCCGGACACGAAATTTTACTTGGCGGGAAAATAATATGGATAAATGGTTTTTATTGAAATGTTTTGAGTGTCGCCATCGACCTTTTTGGGTTAGGTAGGTCGAATACCTAAAAATTATCTTTTAAAATAGTTTTTAAGAAAACATCATTTAAAAGATAAACTAGTCTGTGTTTAACAAAAAATTCATTTATTTTAATAATAAAAAGGGATTCGTGGTTGGTTACATTTGGGGAAGGATTAGCACCCCCACAACGCCCAAAATTGATACCTGTTGATTATAAATTGTCTCTAATAATAGAATTTAAGAATTCAAATATGAATTTAATTTACGATCCTTTTATTTCAGATTGATATTTCTAAAAAATATTATATATATATATATATATATATATATATATATAGGGTTTAGTAAATATGACATTTATTTATTTAAAAATATCAAAAAAAGACATCTAGTTGCTTTAAGACAACACTTTCTTTAATATTAATAAATAAATAAAAATTAATAAAAATATAATAATTTTCCTAAAAATAATGAAGTGAATATATTTATAAGTAGGATATTTATTTATTTTTAAAGTACCAGAATAAGACGTCCAGTTATTTTAAGACCGCCTTTTCTTAGTAATTAAAAATAAATAAATATTATTATTTAATTAATTGGTGAAATTAATTAAATAATACTTGTTAATTATATACATATATTAATAAATATGAAATGAAGGAAAATATAATAATTTGAATAAAATTAAAATAACTATATATATATATATATATATATATATTTGTTTTTATAAATACAATATTTATTTATTTAAAAATATCAGAATATGACTTCTAGTTTTTTTTAAGACAACCCAATTCTTAATATAAAAATAAATAAATATTAATATTTAAACTAATATATATATATATATATATATATATATATATATATTTATATGACTAATATAATAATAAAATAATGATTTAACTAATAATTTAAACATATTAAAATAATAATAAAAATAATAAAATGCAAATAAATAGTAATTAAATAAAATTAAACAATAATATTAAAATGTAAAATATTTAAATTAGTGAACATAATTCGAATTATAAAAAAAATAACTACTAGTCGTATAATTAGCCCTTAATTATTAATAGGTGATTAAAATAAATATTAATTAAATTATGAGGGACTAAATAAAGTATTTAACCAAAAATATATATATATAATTAGGTCAAGGACTAAATTATAATAAATAGCAATTCAGGCACAAAATTAAAATTTTTGAAAATATAATTTAGTGATTAAAATAGAAATATACAAAACCCAGGGGATAACGGGTATGGTTTTCACATAAGGGAAATTACACAAAGGCAGGTGAGGGTGTTAAAACCCTTTAACCGACCCCAACCCATTCATTCTTCTCATTTTTTTCTTTCTTCTCTCTCTCTAGAAGAGAGAAATTTTTTTTTTCTCTCATCTCTCTCTATATGTCTCCGCCCGGAGGGAGCCCGGGGACCAACTGACCACCTTGCTCCGCCGCCGGCCACAGTACGTGGTGGCCAAAAATTACAAATCTTACCCAAATTAAAGCTATTTCGATATTAAAGTCGAATCTGGCCTCCCCTTTTCCTAAAAATCCCCCAAACCTTGTAGATCTAGGTTTTATTTACATTCGATGTTTATCTCCGATGACGTTTGGGCTCTCCGAGGGCGAACAAGGCGTCAAGGGTAAGGCTTCTATACCTTTTTTTTCTTTCTTTCCTTTCTTTTTGCTATTGTGGTTGTTCTGTTTGCTGTGGTTCTCTATCTATTGGTTGTTGTGGGTATCTTGGTTTTTGGCTCTCTGTCCTTGCTCGTTGTTGTTCTCTCTTCATTTCTTTGCAGGGGATGGTGGATGGCTTTTATAGCCTCGATGAGGCTTGCTTTGGACCAGTCACAGAGGGGGTTTACGGTGAGTCACCGAACTATGTGGTGACTCACCTTGTAGCTGCAACGTGGGGGGCAGCTAGCTCTTCTGGAGTTTCGTCGAAGGTCTTGGCGTGGCAGTGAGCGTCGGCAACGAGGCGTTGGACCACCTGGCAGTGGAGTGTCGGCAGTGTGTAGACATGGGGCGGCTGGAATCTTCCCAGCGGCGACGGCGTAGGATAACCTAGGGTTAGGAAACCCTAGGGCTTCTTGCTGGACCTTCTGTGGACCGTTGGATCTCTTAGATCCAATGACTGAGATTGATTGGCGGTTGGGATATGAGGATGAAACCCTAGTTGGGTTTAGGGTTTTACTATTAGGCCAGAACTGGGTCTGGTCTTCAATTGGATTGGGCTCTGGGATTTATAATTGGGTCGTGTAATTTGGGCCTATTTGTAATAATAATATTATTAATAATAAAAATAAATAATAATAATAATAATAATAATAATAATAATAATAAACAAATAAAATAATAATAATAATAAAAATAAAATGAAAAAAACTAGTGTCTTTAGCTGCCCCTCTTTGCTCATTCTTATGTTAATGAGAATAGGGCAAAGACGAAAAGACAATAAGTTTTTTTCATTTGACTTCACTTGATTAGGATGGAAATGTTGAACAAGTTCTTCTCATTATGAACTCTTTCACTAGGATAACAATTCATCTTCTTCTGTGATGTAATCTAGCAAAAAGTTGAACAAGTTCTTCTCATTATTTTTTCCCTTATCAGATGAGTTATTCTCATTTTGAACTCCTTCTGGAAATGTTGATCTTCAAAAGAGGGGTTGTTAATTTGGCTTCATATGTGATGAATTAAGGCAAGGTTGAACAAATTCTTCTTATTATGAACTTCTTCTCATTCTTCAAATGTTTTCTTCTCATTATGAACACTTCTGGAAAATGTTGATGCTGATCTATCTCCTTCTGTGATAGATTCATGAAAAGGTTGAACAAGTTATTCTCATTATGAACTTCTTCTTCGTCTTCAGATGAGTTCTTCTCATTATGAACACTTCTGGAAATGTTGATCCACCGAGTGATGAATTTGAGAAAAAGGTTGAACAAGTTCTTCTCATTATGAACTTCTTCTTCCTTCTTCAGATGAGTTCTTCTCATTATGAACACTACCTGGCGATTCTGATCCATCGAGTGATGAATTGGACCAAAAGGTTGAACAAGTTCTTCTCATTATTTTTTTCCTTATCAGATGAGTTCTTCTCATTACGAACTCCTTCTGGAAATGTTGATCTTCAAAAGAGGGGTTGTTAATTTGGCTTCATATGTGATGAATTAAGGCAAGGTTGAACAAATTCTTCTTATTATGAACTTCTTCTCCTTCTTCAGATGAGTTCTTCTCATTATGAAAACTTCTGGAAAATATTGATGTTGATCTATCTCCTTCTGTGATAGAGTCATGCAAAGGTTGAACAAGTTCTTCTTATTATGAACTTCTTCTTCCTCTTCAGATGAGTTATTCTCATTATGAACACTACTAGAAATGTTGATCCATCGAGTGATGAATTCGAGCAAAAGGTTGAACAAGTTCTTCTCATTATGAACTTCTTATTCCTTCTTCAGATGAGTTCTTCTCATTATGAACTCTACCTGGCGATGCTAATCGATCGAGTGATGAATTCGAGCAAAAGGTTGAACAAGTTCTTCTTATTATTTTTTTCCTTATCAGATGAGTTCTTCTCATTATAAACTCCTTTTGGAAATATTGATGTTTAAAATAGAGGTTGTTAATTTGGCTTTATATGTGATGAATTAACGCAAGGTTGAACAAATTCTTCTTATTATGAACTTCTTCTCCTCTTCAGATGAGTTCTTCTCATTATGAACACTTCTGGAAAATGTTGATGCTGATCTATCTCCTTCTGTGATAGAGTCATGAAAGGTTGAACAAGTTCTTCTCATTATGAACTTCTTCTTCCTCTTCAGATGAGTTCTTCTCATTATGAACACTTCTGGAAATGTTGATCCATCGAGTGATGAATTTGAGCAAAAGGTTGAACAAGTTCTTCTCAGTATGAACTTCTTATTCCTTCTTCAGATGAGTTCTTCTCATTATGAACTTCTTCTTCCTCTTTCAGATGAGTTATTCTCATTATGAACTCTTCCGGAAATGTTGATCCATCGAGTGATGGATTCAAATCTTTGCTAAAATCTCTGAAATTCCTATCAAATATTCAACATGGATAAAATGAATGAAAATGCCCCTATTTCACAAATGTCTAAATATGATGCATGAATATTAAGTTCATCTTTATTTGATTTCAAAGTGGTGAACTCAGTCTTCTTTCACTTGGTCAAAATGTTATTTCAAGCTGGCATTTCTGATTTGGAAGAGCAATCTTTGTGTCTTCTTTGCTTTATTTGCATTAAAGTCTCAGAAGAAAATGTTTCATTTGTAGAACTCTTGTCGTAATCAGAATTACGACCTTGATACCCCCGTTTTTTCTTTGATAACATTGGTTTTCTTCGTCTAAATTTGCATAGAAATCCAATAAAGCCTTCATTTTTGAAAAGAGAATCTATCATTTTTAAAGAGAATCTGTCATCTTTGAAGAATGTAGATGTAGATATGCCTGTTGTTCAATCTTAGTTGGCTCCACTAGTTTCTTGTTGTTTAAAATTTATGCTTCTCTTTTGTGAAAAGAAATTTTCATCATATCTCACTTCTGGCCTTGGGATTGAAGAAGAAAAACCTTATCTTGAATCAATAAATGGAAACACCATATGATCTACAACATTGGTTCAGCATCAGAATAACTGGTTCGTAAAACATTTGACAACACATTCATTATCTCATGTGGTTTCTGATAAGATGTTCGTAAAATATTTGACAGCACATTCATCCTTTTCTGTGGCTTCTACCAAAATGTTCGTAAAGCATTTGACAAACATTCATCCTTTCTTGTGTTTTCTGCACATATTTCTAGTCAGGGAAGCTCCTTCATAGTGTTTAGAACTTTTGTATGATGTCACAAGACCACTTGAGAACAAAACTCAATGGGAATACAAGTGAGATGTTGGTGTGTTTCATGACCAAAAAGTTGGTCAAATTCACAAAATATGTTAATTCTGAATTGAATAAGAGATACCAACTAATCTTGATATCATTTTGAGCAAGGCAAGTGTGATACCGATCACGTTTTCTTCCATAATGAGCATTGTAGGAATTAGAAACACATCAGCTATAGGATCCATATACAAAAGGAGGTTCATGAAATTCTTATTGTTGTAGATGAAACGCACATGATAAACCAAATAGATGAAAACTCAGTTCATCTTGACTGGCAATGATAACCCAATAACAACGGGAAAGGGCAATATACGTAAGCTGAGCCTCTTTATTCAATGTCATCAAGTAAGAGAAATTGATGTGAAAAATGACTTTGTAACCTCAACAACATGATTGAAACTAATTGCCAGAAATCTCAAAGAAATATTTCCAATCATCACCGACACACAAAATACCAAACTCGAAGCAGAGATTTTGAGGAACTGAACCCTAGATCGAATGGTTTGCTTGGGGAACATCTTTATTCATGCAAACCGTGATATAGCTTAACAAAGAGCACGCCGTCATGTGACACATGGTTAAGAAGATTGGGTATTTGAAACCATACTTGTTGAGTAAATATTTGTTCAACATTAGGACCCTAATATAACTGTTTGATGAATGAAGCAATTATGTATAGTCAACTCGACTGCCATTGCTTCTCCATTTTCATTCTTCATACTTTTCTGTCTCATTGGAAATATTTTCTCAAGTCAATGATATTGACACATGATGATATGAGCCTTCATCATGCCCCAAGATTTGCTGATATGAACGTTCAAAATACATCAACATTCATGATTCTGATTGAAATGGGCTTTCAGCATGCCCCAACATTGACTAATACAAACGTTCAAAATGTATCAATACTCCTGATTATGATTGAAATGGGCTTTCAGCATGCTCCATCATTTGCTTCTTGTTAATCTGAGCCTTCAAAATGCCCCACACGGATCTATGTGAAGTACCCTTTAAAATGCCCCAACATTTGATGATACAGATGTTAAAAGTGTGCTCAACATGACTTCTTGCTGAGATGAGCCTCCAATAATGCCCAAATATTCATATTACTATGAGCCTTCAAAATGCCCCACTATTATATTTCTGGTTAAAATGGGCTTTCAAGATGTCTCACATGGATCTGTCTAAATTGGGCCTTCAAAATGCCCCCAACTTTCTAAACCGTAAGGCATACTTTCAATGTTTGTTTAATTTTAATATCATGATCCCCATGAGGTCTGATTTTGACAATGCACTATTGTGGGTACTTGTGGCTTTATTCGTGCCCCAAATCTATTTATCTTGAATACTCTCATTCTGATGTCACTAAACAACAATGTTGTTAAGTAACTTGAAGAATTATTCTTCATGTTCTCACAAACATAAGAAGTAATTAATCATTCTGACGGAAATGTTGGAGATATGTGCCTCTTCTGAATGAGGTGATCATCTTCTGGATATGGAGGGGTCTAGTCGGACAGAGTGGTATAAATTACTTGGTAATTCAAGGCTATTTTTGGAATATACTTTTATGTGGGAGAGAAACCAATTTATGTGAATAGTAATCTTATTTTGATGCAATAACAAGATTACATATATAGTGGTACAAGCTCTTGAAAAGTCTGCACCCATGAAACATGTTGATTCTGATAACTACTCATCTGATTATGAAGCGATCTTTCATGATAATTTCACATATATTGATAGTTCTTCTGATATCAAAGAAATCCTGAATTCTGATTCTGATGAGGAGAATAAAATGTTATACTTGACAAAAATAGGGTATTCAGAGGCTGAGGCTTTAATAGCCATAGAGAGATGTGGTCCGGATTCATCAATTGCAGAGTTGACAGGTTTTATATGTGTTACCCAGATGGCTAAGGTTGCTGACGCACTTCTTCCGGTAGAAGATAGGAAGCCATTATGCAATGACCCCAATTACAAGAAAAGACAAAACTCGGTCTATGATATTTGGAAATGGAAGAAGCAGAGGAAGCTTGAAAAGATGCTTCTTAATGAAGACGATCATGAAGTTCATCTTCCAAATCCAATGATTGGTTTTGGGGTTCCTACAGAACTAGATCAGATAACTCAAAGAACACTTCGAGAAGATGCTATTAGGCCTCTTTATTTCTACTATGAGAACGTGGCACTTGTTTCAGTTAGTGTTTGGACCGAAATGTCACGGTACTTATACGATATAGAGCCTGAATTCGTAGATTCGAAGTATTTTTGTGCTGCTGTACGGAAAAGGGGCTATATTCATAATCTGCCCATTAAGAACAGATTTCCTCTTTTTTCGCTTCCTCCACGCATCATACATGATGCTTTTCCATTGACAACAAAATGGTGGCCTTCATGGGATCCAAGAACAAAGTTGAACTATTTTCAAACATGTACAGGAAGTGCCAAATTGACAGAAAAAATCCGTAAGGCTCTTGAAGCTTATGACGATGAGCCACCTTCGAGTGTCCAGAAGTATGTTCTTGATGAGTGCCGAAAATGGAATCTGGTATGGTTGAAAGGAATAAAGTTGTTTCACTTAATCCTAATGAGGTGGAAATGCTTCTAGGTTTCCCTAAAAACCATATACGAGGAGGAGGATCTGTTAGAGACATGTTCCCCGGTGATATCAATGTCTTGTCTTTTTTCTCTAGGATCAGTGATCAAAGGTTGCCTTCTATTGTCTTGGCATACCTTTGAAATCACATGCGCAAGAATTGAATGATGATAGGTTGGAGCAATTAATGAGTAGATTTGGCGAGTTTGACCTTGTTGTTGGTGATATCCAGTGTAATAACCTTACTGGAAGAAATAAACATCATCGGGATGAACTAGAAGATTTTTGTTGGCGTTTTTCTTGCAATGATTGCTATAGCGACTGTCTCTTCTGCTGCTCCAAGATATTCACTACTATATCCCACTCTTCCCGAACCATGGAAAGGTTTAGTTGATAGTAAAATTGGTTATCTTTACTTTTGGAATCCTGTAAATGTTACCCAATATAAAAGGCATACAAGTGTAGAATATGTTCCAATGTCTTATTTTGTGCCTATAAGTTCGCAATTTCAAGTTCATCAATCTTCTAAAGGATATAATGGATATAATCCTAACAAGGAAAATGATCGACATGGAAGAAGTAGCAATAATGTATCAAGACCTGAACCAGTATCACGGTATAACCAGAGTGAAGTTGTTGACTTGTTCATTCCCATAATACACCTTCATGGGACTTATAACTCTGTGATGTAATCTTTTAGAGACATGGATTGATGGCTGGGGAAAATAATTTGTCTGGTGATGCTTATCGTCCTCAACATGAGATAAGTGTCCCTTTTAAATAGGATAATCTTTCTTGATGAGTTGCTAATAATGTCACAGGAGAGCGTCACTACAAGTTCAATTCTCCTGAATTTATGGTTTCTTGGACCACTTGCTTTCAAGAGAGTGAAATGCTTTATCATTCTGGTCTTGCTTATTCTTTTTCTTCAATAGAGGTAGAATAGGCAACAACTTGCTTCAAGGACTTTTCTCACTTGAGACTATCCTGTTTGAAAATGTTTTTTCTCCTTTTTTTATCAAAGAATGAAATAATTTCGTAAAATATTGTCTATCACAGATTCACAATAAAATCAAATCATAAGCATGAATTCAAAGAATATCAAAAAAATCAACAATTCTTTAATGTTTGAGAGTTATAGCTCTTTGACAAATATCCAAACTTATGGGTTAGTTTCAGGATGGCTTTCCTATTTTCTATGCTTACATCTATTTAAGATGTCACTCATCTCTCTCTTTGTGAACTTTGTCACATGTCTCACTTTAAGGACTTGGTATTTTAATCGGATGCGTACAAAATGACATAATCTAGCATAACGGTTACTAGAGTTTCTAGAATACTTCCATTTCAATTCTCTGGAATCTTTCATTTAGACTCATCTAATCAAAGTAGTGCGAAAATATCGGTCTAAAAATGAAATTTCCGAGTGCTCGTGTGAAGTTGACTATAACATGTGTTTCTTGACATCCTTAGTCCATCTCTTAACATATTTTCCATTTTGGCTAACTGAATTCAACTTTATTGTATATAATAATATAATCACCTTTATCAGGCTAATTGAAACTTATCCATAAAGCTGGGGCAATTAACCAATTGCTCTAGAGGGACAGTTTTATTGCATATAATAGTATAATAGGTTAGCTGAATATTATCCATAAAGACAGGGCGATTAACCAATTGCTTTAGGGGGACAACTCAAGCATAACAGACTAGCTGAATATTATCCATAAAGCCGAGGCTATTAATCAATTGCTTTAGGGGGATAACTCAAGCTTTATTGTATATATAATATAACATGGGTATCCAAATCCAATTTCTTAAGCTTGTTAAGAAGAACCTGTTATAATCTAGGTGTTTTGGTGGAATTCAAAAAATCTTTTTGTTAGAGTTCAATTCCCAAGCAACTGACTTAAATTAGATTTACATATTTGTAAAAATTATGTTCATCATCGAACATCATCAATAGAAAAATACTCTAGTCGGTTTTGTAATGTAATACACCAATGATGCCCCATGTTGTACGCTCTTATAAATACCAAGCCTTTTTGTAATTCATTTCAATAGTAGAAGGCTATCTCATATTTGTAATAGGGTAGTGTTTGGGTGTATTTCTTCTGAGGTAAGGTCAAGGGTTCTTGTTTTTCTGGTTTTCAATCATGATATTTTGTCAAAGATTATAACTCTAATCATTTAAAGTTTTTTTTAATCCAATTGATATTCAAAGAACTGCAAGATTGCAAAATTGACTCAATGCTCATAACCTTAAAAGCAACACAAATTTATTTATTGCACAAAAGGCGGAGAAAGGAACAAAAAAAAACAAGTTTAAACAAGATGCTGAAAATAGAAAGGTACTACAGTTGTAGATAACAACTTCCACTTGTTTTGTTTAACTTGCTATATCATTCCTCTAATGTTGGGTGTGTACTTGGCCCATGATTTTCATCTTTATTTACCCCCCCCATTTCTTGATCATTTCTTGTGTCAAGTCCTTTGGGTAAACTTTCAGATAAAACTCTTCTTCCTCATGAGTAGTCTCCATCATCATCTTTTTCTTCTTTGGCTGGAAATTGAGCTCATTTTTAGATTCAGAACAACTTTTACTAAGGATGATAGCCTTGTCCTGATTCTGAAAACATATTACATCTGCCCTATTCCTTCTTAAACCTGTGGGCCAGTCTCGAATTACCTCTCATTTTACTTTTTTATCATTTATAATCAGAGAGGTATTGAAAATTGAACGTTTTATCTTTGGCTCAAGTACTTTGTTTTCCTCGTCCTCTACGGTATGTACTTCACTTGTTTTGATACTATCAACTTCACTTTGGGGTTTGATCCTGATTGTTTGACCAGAACAGAATGACTAACATCCACTTTTACGATTCCCTGAACTACAAGGTTTTAAACCTTTCGTTTGAAGTTACCACAATTCTCGATGGAGTGCCCTCGTGCTCCAGCATGATAGTCACAAAAGACTTTCTCATTATACCATCTCGGGTAAGGAGGTAATAAAGGCTTAGCCTGACATGGGGTAATAAGTTGGGCTTTGAGTTACTCAGGATATAACTTGTTGCACGAAATTCAAGGGCACTTACGTAGAATTTCCCTTGACATCACTGTCTCTTTACAATTATTCACTTTGCTTTCTTGAAGACCCTGTGAATGATGACCAAAATATTTTCTTTGAATGTTTGACTCTTGAACATCATGAGACAGATAGTAATTTGAAAATTTCTCTTTCTTGACCAGTTTTGAGCTTTTGAGGAGCTTAGGTTTCCCATATTCAAAACATAACAACCCTTCTGCGATAAGATCTTGGACCTTTAATTTCAGAGTTATACAATTTTTTGCAGAGTGACTAAAATCTCCATAATGATAATTGCATAATTCTTTGACATTTTGCCAACTTGGATGCCAATAATAAGCTATAGGAGGAATGGGTATTATAAGACCATTTTCAAAGAGAAAAGGTAACAAGTTTGAATATGAGATTGGAATTTGTATGAGAGGTATCACTTTATTTTTTCCTTTCTTAGCTTTCTTTAATTGCCTTTGAACCTCTTCTACATTTCGCTTCAGCTTGATCTTTGTTGCCTTTTATGGGAACCTTACTGGATTTCCACATCTGTTGCCAAGTTCTTGGTCATTTGTTTTTATTGCATCAACTACATCATTCATAATCCCATTCAAATCTTTCACAATAGGATCCTCTAAGAGTTTCTCTCCATCGATCACAATATTCACCATATCCATTAGCTTTGTCATTTGCTCTTTTGAATCCTCTTGGAATTTTTTTGTTTGATCCATTTGTTCATTTGAATCACCCTGAAACCTTTTTACTTGATCAAACATCTCTTGTTGAGTCTTGATAAGTTGCTCTTGTAGTTTCTCGATTCTACCAACCCTTGCTAAAATCTCATTTATAGCTATTATCCCTCTTTAGAAAGACCAAGTTAGTTCCACTTTGATTTCAAAAATTCTGTCATGGAATTCTCCACGAATTATTCCACGTTGTCATGATTAAATGCATGTAAAATAGTTTAAAATAAAATGTAATTATGCAAAGATGCAAATGCAAAAATGAAAATGTAAATACGAACATAAAAAATGCAAAAATGCAAAATGCAAATGCAAATGTAAATGTAAATATGTGAATGTAAAAATAAGAATGCAAACTGTGCAATACAAAAGCAAATATAAAAGTATAAATGAAAATGCAAAGATGCAAAATGCAAATGCATGTATGAAAAGGTGTTACTCAAGAGTGATCATCTTAGAACAGATTTCATTGAACATAAAAGTTTGCGTGCATCAAACAAAACTTTTACATGTAGGGGACAACTTTCAGTCCTAACTTCAACAAAACTGTACATATAGGGGATAACTTTCCCTCTTAACTTCTCTAAAGCCAAGTTAGTTTCAGCTTACGGGCCATATTGCTTGTCTGGACTGCAGCTTCTTCCATGACATTCTCTTTTTCCTTCATCTTCTGTGTCAATTCTCGGAGTTACTAATTTTTCCTTGTAACAGAATCTTTGTGTTCAAAAAGTTCATGGATAAGATATTCATATATGTTGCAGTTATTTTTTAGTTTGGTGACCCTTGTTATCCACTCTTCTGGGTGTTTCCTATGCCAGTATTTTGAAAGGCTTGACTGATCTTCTGGAAATCTTCATGCATGGTTTCCATTTTTGTGCTCAAGTTTTTGTTTTGATCTTTCAAATAACATGCTTGAGTTTCATAAAAACCTCCTTTATTCTGAATGCCCTGACTAATACTCTTGCCGTAGGATGCTTTTGGTATCAATCTAACAGGATCTTTGTGGAAAACTTTTGGTATTAATATAACAGGATCTTTGTGTGCATAGCTCGCTTCTATCCTCGGAGTTTCCTCAGGATGTCATTCCTTGGCTGTGTCATATTTTGTTTGATCATAAAACGTTTTGTCCAATTATAAATTCTTTCCAATTTGATGAACAATCTTTCAAGTCAACACCTTTTCGTTATGCCATGATCATACAATGCAAACAAAAGAAATCAAAATAAAAAGGAAAAAGGAAAAATAAATTGGTTAGTACCAATTAATGGAAAGAAAAGATTCTATCTATCACGGTATATAATATATCCTAACCTCATGCTTTCTAGTTCCATGCTTTGTTTGGAAGAAAAAAATAAAATAAAATCAATTAAAAAAATGAAAGTTAGAACTTATTTCTCCTTTGTGTATACCTACAGACATGGTTTCAGTATTGTCTTAGATCAGGAGAATTTCTAGGGTTTATTATATGCAGGGTTTTAGTTCTAGGAGTAAAGGTACTCGAACTGTCCTTGTTGGTGCCCCATTGGGCTGCCAAACCCTCAATCTCAGTTCATTACAGACTTAAGCGGATTGAGTTCAATTCGAGGGGACACATTTCTCTATGCCTGACACGGAGAATAAATTCTCACGAAGACATAGAGCATATGAACTCCGAAAGTTACTTGCTAGGTCTGACACGGAGAATAAATTCTCACGAAGACGTCACTTTCACTCCCACTTAAAAGGGACAAGCTTGATTATAAAGCTTATGTTATGAAATGCATATGTTTGTGTGTGAGGAGAAATATTCACACAAAAAAATAATATCTAAGAAGCAATTAAATATTAATATACAATGAAGAAATTAAAAGAATCATAAATTAAATAAAATTGAATTTTTAATTTCTAACTATTAAGATAGTATATAATCAACTTAGGTTTGACCAGAGTCCCCAGTGGAGTCGCCAAGCTGTCATAACCGGTTTTTGCCCGGGCACGAAATTTTACTTGATGGGAAAATAATTTGGATAAATGGTTTTCATTGAAATGTTTTGAGAGTCGCCATCGACCTTTTTGGATTAGGTAGGTCGAATACCTAAAAATCATCTTTTAAAACAGTTTTTAAGAAAACACAATTTAAAAGATAATTTGGTCTGCGTTTAACCAAAAAATCATTCTTTTTAATAATAAAAAGGGATTCGTGGTCGGTTACGTTTGGGGAAGGATTAGCACCCCCACAACGCCCAAAATTGGTACCTGTTGATTATAAATTGTCTCTAATAATAGAATTTAAGAATTCAAATATGAATTTAATTTACGATCCTTTTATTTTATATTGATATTTCTAAAAAATATTATATATATATATATATATATATATTTAGGGTTTAGTAAATATGATATTTATTTATTTAAAAATATCAGAAAAATACATCTAGTTGCTTTAAGACTTCATTTTCTTTAATATTAATAAATAAATAAAAATTAATAAAAATATAATAATTTTCCTAAAAATAATGAATTGAATATATATTTATAAGTAGGATATTTATTTATTTTTAAAGTACCAGAATAAGACGTCGAGATATTTTAAGACCACATTTTCTTAGTAATTAAAAATAAATAAATATTATTATTTAATTAATTAGTGAAATTAATTAAATAATACTTGTTAATTATATATATATATATATAAATAAATATGAAATAAAGGAAAATATAATAATTTGAATAAAATTAAAATAACTATATATATATATATATATATATTTGTTTTTATAAATACAATATTTATTTATTTAAAAATATCAGAATAGGACTTCTAGTTGTTTTAAGACAACCTAATTCTTAATATAAAAATAAATAAATATTAATATTTAAACAAATATATATATATATATATATTTATATTTATATGACTAATATAATAATAAAATAATGATTTAAGTAATAATTTAAACATATTAAAATAATAAAAAACAATAATAAAATGCAAATAAATAGTAATTAAATAAAATTAAACAATAAGATTAAAATGTAAAATATTTAAATTAGTGAACATAATTCGAGTTATAAAAAAATAACCACTAGTAGTATAATTAGCCCTTAATTATTAAAAGGTGATTAAAATAAATATTACTTATATTATGAGAGACTAAATAAAGTATTTAACCAAAAATATATATAATTAGGTCAAGGACTAAATTATAATAAATAGCAATTCGGGAACAAAATTAAAATTTTTGAAAATTTAATTTAGTGACTAAAATAGAAATATACAAAACTCGGGGGATAACGCGTATGGTTTTCCCATAAGGGAAATTACAAAAACCCTTTAACCGACCCTAACCCCTTCATTCTTCTCATTTCTTTCTTTCTTCTCTCTCTCTAGAAGATAAATTTTTTCTCTCATCTCTCTCTATATGTCTCCGCCCGGAGGGAGCCCGGGGATCGGCCAGCCACCTTGCTCTGCCGCCGGCCATCGTACGTGGTGGCAGGAAATTACAAATCTTACCCAAATTGAAGCTCTTTCGATATTAAAGCCGAATCCAACCTCCCATTTTCATAAAAATCCCCCAAACCCCATAGATCTAGGTTTTATTTACCTTTGATGTTTATCTCCGATGACGTTTGGGCTCTCCTAGGGCGAACAAGGCGTCAAGGGTAAGGCTTCTATACCTTTTCTTCTTTCTTTCCTTTCTGTTTGCCGTTGTGGTTGTTCTGTTTACTGTGGTTCTCTATATGTTGGTTGCTGTGGGTATCTTGGTTTTCTACTCTCTGTCCTTGCTCGCTGTCGTTCTCTATTTCTTTCTTTGCAGGGGATGGTAGACGGCTTTTATAGCCTCGATGAGGCTTGCTTTGGATCGGTCACAGAGGGGGTTTACGACGAGTCATCGAACTATGTGGTGACTCACCTTGTAGCTGTAACGTGGGGGCACTGGTTCTTCTGGAGGTTTCGTCGGAGGTCTCGGCGTGGCAGCGAGCGTCGAAAATTGGGCGTAAGACTACCTGACAGTGGAGTGTCGGCAGTGTGTAGACATGGGGAGCCTGGAATCTTCCCAGTGGCGGCGGTGTAGGATAACCTAGGGTTAGGAAACCCTAGGGCTAGGAAACCCTAGGGCTTCTTGCTGGACCTTCTGTGGACCGTTGGGTCTCTCAGATCCAACAGCTGAGATTGACTGGCGGCTGGGATTTGAGGATGAAACCCTAGTTGGGTTTAGGGTTTTACTATTAGGTCAGAACTTGGTCGGGTCTTCAATTGGATTGGGCTCCGAGATTTGTAATTGGGTCGTGTAATATGGGTCTGTTTGTAATAATAATAATATTAATAATAAAAATAAATAATAATAATAATAATATAATATTATTATTAATAATAAAAATAAATAATAATAATAATAATATAATAATAAAATAATAATAATAATAATAATAATAATAAATAATAATAAAATGAAAAAACTAGTGTCTTCATCTTTCAATATAAATTTCAGACTTTATTTCTAATCAAATTAGTCCTCAAGACACCAAACAAAATTTCAATCCAAAAATTGGGGCGTGACATTATAAGTGATGAATTATCCTCTTAAATATTAAAAGTGATATCTCTTAATTACTAATCAAATATATTTATTTGAATGATATTTTCATATTAATTGTGTTTGTATAATCAGATATATGATTTCCTATAAATAGGAATGTCACATCCCAATTTAGGGGCTAAAATTTAATAATTTTAAGTATCGAATTAAAGTCGTAATAAGGGAAAGATTGGGGACCAAATTTCTAAATATTAAATGTTGTAGGTCAATCTTCAAACCTATGGAAAATTCAGGGACTTGAACCCAAATTTGCCCATTTTTATTATTCAGTGAAAATTTAATCCCCCGATCGAGCAATATTTACCCTTAAATTAAACCTCGAATCCCTTAACCCCCAAATTTATTCTCCGTCGACCACCTTTACTACCTTACTTTGTCATCGTCCAGCCAACCCAGCTCGAGCCACCACTACCGTTAGACTCAACGTCAAACGGTCATCAAAACCCGACCTCTACCCATCGTAAACCACCGTCGTTTGTCGTGGAGAGCCGTCGAAGTGTTCGACGAAATCACCCCTGCTCACCTCGGTTATTTGGTGATTCCGGCCGGTCGTGTTATCATCTCGTCTCACCGCCGCCATATTTGAACTCACCAACATCATCCCCTCAAAATCGACCCGAAGTCGTCGCCCATCGTCACCGTTTTCGCTGATCACCGGCGTCTGTAGGCATTTCAGTCATTAACTTTTAATTCTTATAGATTTTGGCTGATTTTTCGATTAATTGTGGTTGTAATTGGTGAGTGGATGAACAGGGAGTAGTCGGCCAGCAACTCCGAGCCCGACGTCAGCGTCATGCACCGCCACCCGCGCGTGAGGCTTGGTTTGGGCCAAGGAGTTTTCCAAAACCGGGTCGGCCTGATCCGACCCGCCTAGTCCGGTTCAGTTACCAAGTCAAATCAGCTGAGCCAACTCGTTGACTTTTCCCGAGTCAACCAATTGACTGTTTACTTTGACCGAGTCAAACCATTGACCGTTGACTTTTACCTAAAAAGTTAAATTTTCTGTAAAGCTATATTTTATGTTTTTCGATGTCTTGAGTCTGAATCTGATGTCCGTTTTTTCCAAATTCGCATCCGGTAAGCCGTTTTTCAGTTATTTACCTTCAGATTCACTATGCTTTCTCAATTAAGTTTAGTTTCTCACGTAAATTCGATTGCTATGTATTCGAGGAATTATTGGACGTTGAATTCAAGTTCGAGAGTGATCGAATAGAGTTTAAATGTTTGATTGGTGGGGAATGGAAATCGAGGTAATATATTACTACCTTTTTCATGCTTATGGAACAAGTTGGTATTGATTAATATATGGATGAATATAATTGGTCACATGTATGTAGTTGATCATTTTCTAAATTCGATCTGAATGTGAAATAAAGTAAAGTAAATTGAATAAGGCTCGGACTACATGTATAGACCCAAGAAGACTAATAAAAAATGATTTCAAGCTCGGTGATTATATAGAAAAGGAAATAAGCTCAGAATCTCTAAATTTTATTCGTTCTTGTTAAAAGCTTTAATACTGAAATCACCTGGTTAATAAATTATGAAATTACCATATGAGGCAAAATGGTCCGGACTGACCCTCACAGTGGAAGTACCCTAAGAATTCATATTTAAGCCGATAAATTGTTGATTCACCTCAATTAAGGAAAGGACTGGAATACCCTTAAATTACAAAATAACCAATATACCCCTGAAGAGTAAAATAATCCAAAATATCTCTAATCCCTGGAATGACTAAATTATATGACCTAGTTGAACTGAATGGAAGAATTGTATGTATCTGAATTTCAGAAATGATCGAATTACTCTGGAAACTCTGATGTAACCGGGATAGACTTAACTAATAAATGGCCTAAGTACCCTTAAAGACCTTGCATTAAGGGAATGACTTAGATAAGTCTGGAAATGCTGATGAACCTATATGTTGTACTGTCCATAAGAGTGTTGAACCAAGAATCAAGCCAGTCAACATTACCTCATATCGTTGCATTGCCGAATGAAATAAACATCCATTCAGTGATGATTCTGAAGATAATCAATTCGAGAAGAGTTCTCTGCATTGAAAAGTGAATACCCAGGATGTGTAAGGATTTGACCGGTTGAAAGGAATTAGTGCTGGGAGTTGTTCAGTTCGAGTTAACTCGATATCTTGATAAATTGACATGAATCTAAAATACCATGAATCATCATTACTCCCTTATTGGGTTAAATTACTAATAACTCTCCAAGAACAAAATTTCTAAAATGCCCCTGATTGCCTCGATAATGAGAACACTCGTGTTATGTCTAAATCTTCAATAATTCTGATATAAAAGATTCTGAATGCCTTCCTGATACTTAATTGCCAACGAAAAATACATGTATATTGATGATCTTGATAAACCACTTCTCGAATGAATGATTAATTAGTTAGCTATCAAAACCCCTTTATAGGGATCTTGATTCTAAAATCCTATTAAATTATCGAAGTTTCATGATCCCTTACCGGGTAAATATCAAGTATCTTCGAATAATAATATGTGGTTCCTCTAGTCTATTCCATATGTGACATGTAAATATTTTACCTATTTTAAATGTGATTTTCTGAAATCATTGATTTCCTGATTTCCTGGTTTATGAACTATGGTTACCTGAAATGTGTTATCGGGTTTCTATTTTCACTTGAAAATATGATTGTTACTGATTTATGGATCATGAAATCTAATGGTTTCTATTTGAACTGATTTATTGATATATTATTTGGGTAGGCTGAAGTATGAAGGTTCAACTTTGATCAAGCTGGTAAATCTTTACAAGCCTAAGGTGATCCTTAGGTAGACATTGAGGCCCCGAGAAACTTTCTTGGGTAGGATCTCAAGCCTCAAGGTATTCCCCTTGGGTTAATCATCTGACTATATATGGTGTATGGGTGGAGGGAAATTATATGATTTCTTGGGTAGGATTCTGGAGTATGTAGGTTCAGCTCTGATCAAGCTGGTAAATCTTTACAGACTTATGGATACCCTTTGGTAGGCCCATATGCCCCAAGACATTTCTTTAGGGTGGGTTCCTTTTGTTGTGTTCTTATGGAAAGTCTTTATGGATGCAGTTCTGGGGAACTGCATAACGGTGTTCGTTTGGAGGGTTCTACTATGGTCTTGAAATATGTTTTAAATAGTTACTGTTTTAAAAAGATATATATATTTTCATTGGTTTTAATGGGAACATACTAGACATCCTTTTCTAATCTCTTGAAAACATGGTACCTTGAATATTTCCTGTGAGCTAAAATCTTTATGACTTTTACTCGAAGGAAATACCAGTGAAACCAGAGTTCATCATGAAAACCTGTAGACATCTGAATCAACAAGAAAATATTCTTTTTTTCCATTTATCTGCTTGTCCTTTAGTATCATCTAGTAGTTTTGTTTTACTGAGCTTTCCAAATCTCACTCTTTTACTCACCATTTCAAGTTAAAAGAATTGAACCAGTGCAACTATTTACGTCAGTAAGGGAGTCCCACTGGCGATGTTTGCGGAGTACGGTGCATGTGATTAGGGGCATGTAACTTGTATTTTGTTTTTTTATCTGAGTTTGAAATCTATTTTATTTCTGAACATTGTTAATTTTATTATCGTTTTTATAAATTATTTTATGATTTTACATGTTTTAACAAAAAATTTAAATTTTCTAGGAGTTTTACGGTGGGTTGCTCTGGTGGCCCTAATGTGACACCTCATATCATATCGAGTCACTTATATCAGTTTTTGGGTATTGCATTTAGTAGTATCAGAGCTTAGGTTGAGTTGTGTTTGTCTGGATAGACTGGCCAGTCGAATGTTATAGGATGTCTTATCAGTACAGGCCCCTAGACTACAATCATACTTCTCTAAGCCGAAACTCCAAAGTCGAGCTCTTCTCTTTAATAAACTAACTTAAGTTTTCTATCCATTAGGGTTCGACCTATACATAAAGGAATACGATAACGTTTTTCTCAATTATGTAAAGTGCCTCACGATTAATGTGAGAGTTTTTCATCCAAGAATTCTGACCTGACTCCAGAAATGAAATTGGGATGTATTACCACTCTATGAACCTAACCTCGTACCCAAGGTCGAACTGATTCCACAAGGATAATTATGTTCAAATTATTTTATTGGGATGAGGGAGAGTTCTGATGAGAATGCATACTCAGTTGGATAAGAATTAGTAGAGGACTCGTACATCTGTAAAAGCTACATGAAGATATTGAAGAACTGATGGAAGTTTCACTTTTGCATTTCTATGACTTGAATGAATTTCGAGGATGAAATTCTTTTAAGGAGTGGAGAATTGTCACACCCCAATGTAGAGGCTAAATTTTAATAATTTTAAGTATCGAATTAAAGTCGTAACAAGGGAAAAGTTGGGGATCAAATTTCAAATTTTTAAAAGTTATACGTCCGTCTTGAAACCTCTAAAAAATTCAGGGACTTGGACCCAAATTTGCCCATTTTTATTATTCAGTGAAAATTTAACCCGCTGATCGAGTAATATTTTTCCCTCAAATTAAACCCCAAATCCCTAAACCCCCAAATTCATTTTCTCATCGGCCACCATTACCACCTCAATTCGTCGTCGTCCAACCACCCCAGTTCGAGCCACCACTACCATTAGCCTCTCCGTCAAACGGAGATCAAAACCCAACCCATATCCCCTCGTAAGACGTAGTGGAGAGTCGTCGAAGTGTTCGACGAAACAACCCCGCACGCCTCGGTTATTTCGTGATTCTGGCCGGTTGCATTATCATCTTGTCTCACCATCGCCATATTCGAACTCACTGACATCATCCGCTTAAAACCCAACCGAAGTCATCGCCCGTCTTTTTCGTTTTTGCCGATCACCAGTGTGGGTAAGCATTTCAGTTATTTTCTTTTAATTTCAATAGATTTTCGGTGATTTTTGGATTGATTGTGGTTGTAATTGGTGAGTGGATGAACAGGGAGTAGTCGCCCGGTAACTCTGAGCCCGCCACCGGTGACACGTGCCGTCACCCACGCGTGGGGCTTGGTTTGGTCCAAGAAGTTTTCCATAACCGGGTTGGGCACACTTGGTCCGGTCCAGTCACTGAATCAACTCAGATGAGTCAACTCGTTGACTTTAACACTGTTAACCCGTTGACTTTTGGCTTTGACCAAATCAACTCGTTGACTTTGACCGAAAAAGTTAAATTTTCTGAAAAGCCCTATTTTATGTTTTCGACCTCCTGAGTCCAAATCTGGGGTCCGTTTTTCTAAATTCACACCCGGTAAGCTGTTTTCAGTGATTTACCTTCGGATTCACTATAGTTTGTCAATTAAGTTCAGTTTCTGACGTAAATTCGGTTGCTATGTATTCGAGGAATTATTGGACGTTGAATTCAACTTCGAAAGTGATCAAATGGAGTTTAAATGTTCGATTGGTGGGGCACGAAAAATGAGTTAAAACATTACTACCTTTTTCATGCTTATGGAATAGGTTGGTATTGATTACTACATGGATGAATATAATTGATCACATGTATACAGTTGATCATTTTCTAAACTCGATCCGAATGTGAAATAAAGTAAAGTAAACTGAATAAGGTTCGGACTATATGGATAGACACAAGAAGACTGATAAGAAATGATTTCAATCTCGGTGATTATTTGGAAAATAAAATAACCTTATAATCTCCAAATTCTATTCGTTCTTGTTAAAAGCTTTAATACCGAAATCACCTGGTTAAGAAATTATGAAATTACCCTATGAGGTAAAATGGTTCGGACTGACCCTCACAGTGAAAGTACCCTGAGAATTCAAATTTAATCTGATAAAATGTTGATTCACCTGTTAAATTCATGATCTGTTCAGAAAGTCACTGATAATCATATCTTACAATTGAGAAGGTACAATACCTAGAATTATCAATTTATCAGCAAATACCTAAAGGCTAAAACATTTAGAAGTATTATTTATGTTTGTATTGTTCAGAAAAATTTTATTAAATGGAAATACCTGATTTAAGGAAATGACTAAAATATCCTTAAATTGCAAAATGACCAAAATACCCCTGAAGAGTAAAAAAATCCAAAATATATCCAAGCCCTTGAATGACTAAATTATATGTCCTAGTTGAACTGAATGGAAAAACTATATGTATCTGAATTTCATAAATGACTGAATTACTCTGGAAACTCCGAAGTAACCGGGATAGACTTAACTAATAAATGGCCTAAATACCCTTAAAGACCTTGCATTAAGGGAATGACTTAGACAAGTCTAGAAACGCTGATGAACCTATATGTTGTACTGTCCATAAGAGTGTTAAACCAAGAATCAAGCACATCGATATGAAATAAATATCCATTCAGCGATGATTCTGAAGATGATCAATTCTACAAGAGTTGTCTGCATTGAAAAGTGAATACCCTGAAAGTGTAACGACTTGACCGGTTGACAGGCATCAGTGCTGGGAGTTGTTCAGTTCGAGTTAACTCGATATCCTGATAAAATGAAAAGAATCTTAAATACCATGAATCATCGTTACTCCCTTATTGGATTAAATTAATAATAATTTTCTAAGAACTAAATGTCTAAAATACCCCTTATTTGCTCGGATAATGGGAACACTCGTGTTATGTATAAATCTTCAATAATTGTGATATAAAAGATTCTGAATGCCTTTCTGATACTTAATTGCCTACGAAAAATATATGTATATTGTATAATCTTGATAAACCACTTCCCGAATGAATGATGAATCAGTTAGTTATCAAACCCCCTTTTATAGGGATCTTGATTCTAAAATCCTATTAAATTACCAAAGTTTCATGTTCCCTTACCTGATAATTATCAAATATCTCCGAATATTAATTTTGGATCCTCTAGTGTGTTCCATACGTGACATGTAAATATTTTACCTGTTTTAAATGGGATTTTCTTAAATCACTAATTTCCTGATTTACTTGTTTATGAACTATGGTTACCTGAAATGTGTTATCGGGTTTCTTGTTTTCACTGGAAAATATGATCGTTATTGATTTATGGATCATGAAATCTACTAGTTACTATTTGAACTATTTTATTGGGACATTATTTGGGCAGGCTGGAGTATGGAGGTTCAACTCTGATCAAGCTGGTAAATCCTTACAAGCATAAGGTGATCCTTGGGTAGGCTTTGAGGCACTGAGAAACTTTCTTGGGTAGGCTCTCAGGCCCTAAGGTATTCCCCTTAGGTTAACCATGAGACTACATATGGTTTATGGGTGGAGGGTAGTTATATGGTTTACTTCACTGTCACGCTTTTGAGATTTTACTGGATTACGATCCAGATCTTAATGTTACTGTTAAATCTGATTTCTATCGGATACTATATGAGTAGGATTCTGGAGTATGGAGGTTCAGCTCTGATCAAGCTGGTAAATCCTTACGGACCTAAGGATACCCTTGGGTAGGCCCATAGGCTCCAAGGCATTCTTTTAGGGTGGCTTCATTTTGGTGTGTGCTTAGGGAAAGCCTTTATGAATGCAGTTCTGGGGAACTACATAATGATGTTCAGTTGGAGGGTTTTACTATGGTTGTGAAATATGTTTTAAACAGTTATTTTTTTAAATATATATCTTTTCATTGGTTTTAATGGGAACACACTAGACATCATTTTCAAATCTCCTGAAAACATGGTACTTTGAATGTTTCCTATGAATTGAAATCTTCTTGACTTTTACTCGAAGGAAATACCAGTGGAACCACAGTTCATCTCGAAAAACTGTGGACATATGAATCAACAAGAAAATATTTTGTTTTTTGCTTTCCATTTATATGCATGTCCTTCAGCAGCATCTGGTAGTTTTGTATTACTGAGCTTCCCAAAGCTCAATCTTTTACTCACCATTTCAGGTTAAAAGAATTGAACCAATGCAACTATCAATGTCAGTAAAAGAGTCTCACTAGTGTTGCTTGCTGAGTACGGTGCATGCGATTAGGGGGAATGTAGCTTGTATTTTAGTTTTTATCTGAGTCTTGAATTTGTTTTATTTTTGAACATTGTTAAATTTTACTGTTGTGTTTATAAATTGTTTTATGATTTTGCATGTTTTAACAAAAAAATTTAAATTTTCTGGGCTTTTTATGTTGGATCGCTCTGATGGCCCTAATGTGACACCTCAGATTAGATTAGGTCACTTGTATTGGTCTGTGGGTGTTACAAAGATTATGCTTTTAATTGGAATAATTGGAGCATCGGTGCCAATAGTATCAAACTATGCTTTCATTGACGAATCCCATCTAGCCTTGAAACTTGAAACACATGACATTGAGACCAAAAAAGAAAATAAAAGAAGAAGAAACAAAGTAATCTAAAGCTTATCCATGTTAGAGAGAGGGAGAGAGGGAGGGAGGGAGAGAGGGAGGGAGAGAGTAGTAAATACAACTCCAACAAGCATGTATAGTATTAAATTGTAAACGTATTGTAATAATTATGTTATAATAATTTTTAAGATTATTGCGGCATCGTAATTATATTCACAATTTAAAAATATTAATATTTTGTATAACCTAAACTAATTTAATAGTAAAAGAATTTTTATTATTCTTTAAGTAATTAAATTCGAACACCGTGAATATCAAAGATATGGGTGTTTAATGTCGAATGGTTACAAATATCTTTAAATATATACTACCTTATATATGTAGACACTCATTTTCGTCCGGAGTTTTTTTTATTATATATAATAATATAGTATTATCGGTTTTTGAAAATATATATATATAGTTTTTAAAACATTTTAAAAACATATATATAATATATAGTTTTGAAAACTTTTTTTAAAACATATATATAATATATAGTTTTTGAAAACATTTTGAAAATATATATAATATATAGTTTTTGAATATATAAATATATATATGTATATATATATATATATATATATAATTTTTAAAACATTTTGAAAATAAATATATAATATATAGTTTTGAAAACCTTTTTGAAAATATATAATATTTTGAAAACGTTTTCAAAAATTTATATATGGGTTATGAAATAAGTAAATTTTTAGTAAATGGTTTTTATTTTTATCATATTTACTTATTTATTTCATTATTTAATTTTAATTTTTTTATTTTAATTTGGTCTAGGTCCACTTTAGTCCAAAAACAGGGCCCAACCGGGTATCCTGACCCAGCAGACCCGGTTCAAAGCCCAAAGGATTAGGGTTACACGTTCAGCAAGGGAGCCGCATGCCTAAGGATCATTGGATCTAGCCACTCGATCCAACGACCACAAAGGCAGTCAGAAAACACCGAGCAACCAGGCGAGAAATCCGACTGAAAATCGGTCATAAAATAACCAAGACAGTGAGTCTCGGCTAAATCGGGACCGACCCATCCCGTTTTAACCGGTCAAACAAGCAACAAACCTGAACAAATCGGGAATTGGGAGAGTGATTCCCGTAGCAATCGGAAACAACCCCTAACGGGGGGCTATATAAGTCTCACGTCGGAACAACAAGGGACATGAGAAAACATCAAGAGATGATCGGAGCCAAATACCCAACAAATATACCAAAAAAAACAACACAACAGCCAAGGATATGAAACAATCGAAAATAGAGCACAAAAATCGAACCATGTCACAAGCATACAAGAAAAACAATCATCAGAAAAAATAAGGTTAACGCTGGCGTTGGATTAAAGGAGGAACGACTACCGAAAAGTTGGAAAGTCACCCTCGTTAAAAGATAAAAATCTGAAAGTTTAGGCGTAGATCTATGCCGTTCAGGGCTTTTAGGAGATTTGAGTCTTGGTTTTGGGATCGGGAGGGTTAAGAAGAAGCGTGTGGGTAAATTTGGGTTTTTTGACCACTGAAGGTGGTGACTGGAGCGGCGGTTGGGCGGAGGAGTTTGGCCGGGGAAAGTGACTGGCCTTCGGTCGGTTGATTTTTGGGGGAGAGGTTTTTGGAAGGTTGAGAGTTTTTTTGGTTTTGGTGGAAAATTATATTTTTTTAGTTTTAAGGCTATTTATAATCGAGGGGCCTTTGTGTAATTAAGGGATTATTAAATCCTTTATGCAATCCTCCCAGTTTTGAAGTGTAATTTATTTTGGTCACCTGTTTTAATTTTGCCTCCAAATTTTCAACTATTTCAATTTAATCATTCTTTATATTTTTTTATATTTTGTAAATTAACCCCCTAATTTTGTTTTTCTCTTTGCAACTTTCAATTAACATCAATCTGATCCTTAACTTTTAATTCTTTCCAATTTAATCCTTTTTAATTTGAATTTTCTTTAATTCTTTTTATTTTTTTACTTATTTTTTATTTAGTTTATTTCGATCTTAATACTAACTCTTTGTTTTTGTTTGTTTTATTTTTTAACTTTATTTTTTTATCTTTTTAGGAAAATTTTAATTAATCAAAAGGTAAGTAATTCGAATCAAGTCTTTAAATTTTAATTTATATTTTACTTTTCGCAATTAAGACAACCGATAAATTAAATGGTATCGAAAGGGCAGTTCAAGGGTACTAATCCTTCCTTGACTATAACCGACTCCCGAATCCGATACATTTATGGTAAAATGCAGATCAGGTAAGATGGTGTCCGATCAACTCTCTCACTTCCATTCTGGAATAGAAATTGGTTGTAACAATCCCTAAGGCACCTGATGTTCAGCTTTCATTTGTTCACAAGTCAGACATGTAACAACAACCTCCGAAATAGATCTTTTTATACCCGGCCACCAAAATCAACTCTTTACATCATGATACATCTTTCTCTCACCTGGATGCATAGTCAGTGGACTATAATGTGCCTCAGAAAGAATATATTTCTTCAACTCATCATAATGTGGAATATAGATTCTTCCTCGGTAATACAGACATCCATCAGACTTGATTTCAATATCCTTAGTCTCACATTATTCCACTAGTGAAATCTTTTCCAAGCATCTGTCATCTTTCTTTTGTAGCTCTATTATCCGATTTAAAAGCATCGACTTTAATTTTAATTCAGCCAATAGTGCGCCATTTTCTTTCAACAATAGTCGCACATCCATAGCTCTTAAAACTACAAAAGTTTTCCGACTAAGTGTATCTACTACAACATTTGCTTTGCCTGGATGATAATCATTGATCAAATCATAGTCCTTTAAAAGTTCTATCCATCTTATCTGTCTCAAATTGAGCACTTTTTGAGTCAATAGATATTTCAAACTCTTATGATCCTTATAGATGTAGCATCTCTCACCATACAAATAATGACGCCAAATCTTTAGAGCAAAAACTACCGCTGCTAACTGAAGATCATGTGTAGGATAATTCCTCTCGTGCGTCTTTAATTGTCGATAAGCATAGGCTACCACCTTACCTTCTTTTATAAGTACACAACTCAAACCATTATGAGATGCATCACTATACACCACATACTCTTTGCATGATTCTGGTTGTACCAACACTGGTGCTTCTGTTAAAATATTCTTTAGTGCTTTAAAACTCTCTTGACATTTCTCAGTCCAAGCAAATGAAATATCATTTCATAAAAGCTTGGTCAAAGGAGAAGCAATCATCAAAAAGTTCTTCACAAACCTTCAATAATAACCAACAAGTCCCAAAAAACTTCGGACCTCTGTAACATTCTTTGGAGGTTTCCACTCCAATATTGCTTGAAATTTATTAGGATCAACTCTTATGCCTTCTACCAAGACAACAATGACCAAGAAAAGAAACTTCTGATAACCAAAACTCTTACTTTGACAATTTGGCAGATAACTTTTTATCCTTATGTATTTCAATCATAGTATGAAGATGAACATCATGTTCTATCTTTGTTTCGAGTATACCAGAATGTCATCAATAAAAACCACCACAAATTGATCTAAATAAGGTTGAAATACTCGATTCATCAAATCCATGAATTCATCCAGAGCATTTGTCAACCCAAACGACATTACTATGAACTCGTAGTGTCCATATCGTGTTCTGAAAGCTGTCTTTGAAACATCTTCCTCTTTAATCTTTAACTGGTGATATCCCGATCTAAGATCAATCTTAGAGAAAATAATTGCTCCCTTAAACTAATCATCAATCCTCGGAAGAGGATACTTGTTCTTTATAGTCACCTTGTTCAACTGTCGATAATCTATGCACAAACGCATTGATCCATCTTTCTTTTTCACGAACAACACCGGTGCACCCCAAGGTGAAATACTCGGTCTTATAAATCCTCAATCCAGTAGCTCTTGCAATTGAGCCTTTAATTCTCTTAACTCTTTTGGGGCCATTCGATAAGGAGCCATCGAAATAGCTGTTGTACCTGGAAATACATCAATCCCAAACTCCACCTCTCTATCTGGAGGTAATCCATGTAACTCATCCGGAAACACCTCTGGATACTCTCGTACAGTTGGAATAACTTCTAACTTAACTTCAGTAGTTCTCGTATCTAGCACATTAATTTCATCATTAATTGCTTAAAATGCTTGAATATGAATCAAATACCTCACAAACATCAAGATCCATCATTAATTTCATGATCCCTTATAAAAACATAAACTGTAGAATTTGGGATTTTTGAACACCATCAAGATTATCATGCAATATTGGTACCAAATGGTAGCGTTTTTTGCGTATAACAATTTTCTATTTACGGCATACTAAAAATCCAAAGGAAATTGCTTAAAAATTGAATTGAAACTTTCTCTCACCTTGGAGAAACCCACGGCAGCTTGGAGAAGAAGATGAGCAAGTTGGATGAAATGTTGGGTGCATTTCATATTAGTTTACATTTGATTCCACTATAAATGAATAAAATATTCATTTAATTGAGATAAGACCAAATCACCCTTAATGAATCTTCTTATTCACCATAAAAACAAGACTCCTCATCCTTATCATCTTTCAAATTCAAAGATGAATTAATTGGACTTTAATTTACGAGATTTCCCATGAATTTTTCAAAACTTGCGTTTTAGTCACTAAATTCCACTGTTTCAGTTAAATCTGAAAAATTGCACATTTCAAAACCAAATTACTCTGATTTAAAATATTAAAATAATATTTCCAACCTTTTTATAAAATCCTTCAAATTTTCGTAAAATTCCAATTCGATCTGAATTACCGATTCCTTACCGGGCTTTACCCCTTTTCTAATTTTTCTTTACTAAAATTCCAAATCCATAAATATGATTTCTATAAAACCCCAATCTCAAGAGTAAACCATCTATTTATGGAATAAATTATTTTTAGGAAAATTATCACTTAATTCCCTAAATTTTCTTACAAATTTTATACTTTGGCCACCAAACTTCAAAAGTTACATTTTGCTCACTAACCAAAATTTGGGGTATTACACTATAAATGTCCAATTTAGTTTTCAATGAATTGTTGTAGTGACATCAAGGATTTCTCCCAATCAAAGAAATAAAATACCATCCCCCAAGGCTTCAATGGTAAGTTTGAATGTTTATGTTGCTTTAGTGATTCTTATTATTTTTGCAAGTGGAAATTTAATGGGTCAAGACTTTTTCGATTGTGAACACCAAAACAAGATAAACTTGCAATGTATTATTGAAGTATTCGACAACATATTCAAAGTTGGAATAGTCAGGAATGAATGTTGTCATCAACTTGTTAATCTAGGTTAAGCATGTCACGAAGCTTCGGTGAAGAAAACACTTCAAAAACCTTTGTTCAAAGATAATGATACGTCAGTAATAATGTCTAAAAGTGTACAAATATGGAACAAGTGCACTTTAGTTGTTGTTGTTTCTCCCACTCCATGAGTTTGATATTGTTTTCTGATCCAAAATGAAAAAAATATTTGACATTTTTTGGCAATATATAAAATAAATATATTTTTCTAAATAAGATATTTTATAGCTTATATGTTATTGAAAAATTATGATTATGATCTCTTTGGGTGGTTAATACTAATGTCAATGATGGCTACTTGGACTTATAAGTTTGATGGTTGAAATATTTTATTTTTAATTATAATTTTATTTTATTTATTTTTCAACATAGTTGATTTTGTTGAAGTGTTGCATCCTGAAGGATTGTTTTATAAAAATATAATACCTCTAAAAAAGAGTTGATTGTGTCAAAAACATAAATTCAACTATTTTTAGTTTCCTTACAACTTTAATAATAATATCATCATAATGTATACTAAATGCTTCCACCACTGTCACCTCCCCTTTACATGATTTACACATTGCATCAGTAAAAGGAATTGTAACCCCCTCAGACCGATACGGTTGGGTCGATCTGATCTGGGGTGTCACATTAGGCCTACCAGAGAGACCCACCATAAAAATCTCGAAAAAAATATTTTTTTGTTAAAACATGTAAAATCATAAAAACAATTTATAAAAGCAAAAGTAAAATTTCCCAATATTTAGAAATAACAAATTTCAGACTCATTTGTAAAATAAATTAAAACCTACATGCTCCCTAATCACTTGCACCGTACTTTGCAAGCAAAGCCGGTGGAACTCCCTTACTGATGTCGATAGTTGCACTAGTACAATTCTTTTAACCTGAAATGGTGAGTAACAGAGTAAGTTTTGGGAAGCTCAGTAATACAATACTACCAGATGATGCTACAAGACATGTTGATAAATGTAAAGCTATAAAATTTCCTTATTTAAAAAAACATATACATGTTTTTGGGATAAGCTGGGGTTCCACTAGTAGTTCATCGAGTAGAAGCAATGAAGATCTCAGTTTATATGAAACATTTATAGTATCAAGTTTTCAGGAGATCGTATAAGATATCTAGTGTGTTCCAACCAAAACAGTGAAAATATATAAATATTTTTAAAACAGTAATTGTTTACAACATATTTTCAAAACTATGGTAGAACCCTCAAACCGAACACCTTTATGCAGTTCCCCAGAACTGCATCCATAATGGCTTACCCTAAGCAGATAGTAAAGGGAGCCAACCTAAGGGAATGACTTGGGGCCTATGTGCCTACCCAATGGTATCCTTAGGTCCGTAAGGATTTACCAGTTGGATCAGGGATAAACCTCCATACTACAGAATCTACCCATATAAAAATCCAGTAGAAATCAGTTTTAACCGTAAATCATAATATCTGGATCGTGATCCAGCAAAATCTCATAAACGTGACAATGAAATTAACCATATAATTTCTCTCCACTTGTACACCATATATAGTTCCATGATTAATCCAAGGGAGTGCCTTGGGGTCTGAGAGCCTACCCAAGGGTCACCTTAGGTCAGTAACCAGCTTGATGAGAGTTGTACCTACATACTCCAGCCTACCCAGATAACATCCCAATAAAACAGTTCGAGTATAACCAATGAAAACAAGAAACCATAGCTCATAAACCAGTAAATTCCATGATTCCATAAATTAGGAACAATTCACATTTTTCGGTGAAAACTGTAATTGGAGAACATATACCATGTTGCCATGGTTCAAAAACTAGTAAATCAATAATTTCGTTAAAACTCATTTCCAAACATATAAAACTGTCATGTAGTACATGTGGAACACACCAGAGGATCCAAGTATTTTTCAGAAGAACTTAATAGTATCAGGAAAACATGAAATTTATTTAATTTGATCAGACTCCAGGAATGAGCTCCTATTGAAAGGAATCGATTACTAATGAAACTAATCAAACATTTAAAGTTGATACTTTAGAATCCTGCTAAGATTCAGGTGCATCGGGAAGGTGTTGAGAAACCTTTATACAGAATAATTCTAGATTTATATTTACTTAGAGGGATTTCATACTCAACAATCAGATGTATTTAGGATTGAGAATTGAATTATCAGGATTTTAAGTCCAATTGAATTGAAATGGGGTATTCAGGATCCTTTGCATCTAAGTTACTTGTGTTTTCAGATATAACGGGAGTAATTTGAGCTGATAAGGGAGAAACGAAGATTCGGGAAATTTATAATCTATGCCGATCTATCGGATTATCGAAATAACTCGAGCTGAACAACTCCCAGAACTAATGCATGTCGACTGGTCAATTCACTGCCCTTCTAGGGTATTCACTCTTTAATACCAACAATTTTGTCCATAGATCATCCTCATAATCATCACTGAATAGATCTTAAGGAGACAAACATATATTACACTTGTCTTTATTTCATTTCCACATTGCAACAATATCAGGAATTATTTACGTACTCAGTTCGTGGTTCATAACCCATAGGGACAATACATCATGTAAGTTCATCAGCATTCCCAGACTCATCCAAATGACTTACTTAATCCTCATTCATTGAGGTTACTTAGTTCATTAGTAGTCAAGTTTATCCCGGTCACTTCAGAGTTTGTCAGATTAATTCGAACGTTTTTTAATTTTGGATATATATATTGTACTTCCGTTCAGTTCAATTTGGTTATATAATAAAGTTATTTTGGTGTTCGAGGTTGATTTGTTCATTTCAAAATTAAAGGTATTAGTTATTCCAGAGCTCAGAGATACTTTAGGTCATTTTACACTTTAGGGGCATTTTGGTCATTTTACACTTTAGGGATAATTCTATAATTCCAATATACATCCGAAATTTAATTCAATGATTCCAAAGATCAAGTTTATCAAGATATCAGTTCTCAAGTCATCTTCATAACATAACCATCTATTGTGCATAACACCTTAAGTGTGTCATCGTCATTTCATTCAAATCTACCAGTGGCATACTTTCGATAATTTAGGCTTGAATGAATTATAGTTCCATTATCATTCATGTCATTTTGTTCCTTTGATCATTGTAGGTTATTACCGTTATTACAAAGCTCAAGGACATTTCAGTAATTCCTTTCAATTCAATCATATGTAGTTTCTATGATAATTAGTCAAGTATGTCCTTCCAGAGTTATTTTTCACCATCCAGGGAAGTCTTGGTCCTTATCTATTAGAAGGGTATTTTCATAATTTTATCCTATAGGGTTATTTTTGGTAATGTCTTATCCAAATATTCCCGGTATTTAACCTTAAAAGAAATTAATCAAAATTTACGGATCTTGAAGTCAATTCATTTATTATTGAATCATCGAACTTATTATTATTATTTTTTATTGATCTTCCACTTTCTTAAGCGAGACATATAAGTCCTATCCAGTTACCAACTTTTTATAGCATTCAGATCAAGTTTAGGAAGTGATCACTACATACACGTGACCAATTATACTCATACATGCAGAAATCAATACTAATATGTTCCATAAAACATGAAACAAACAGTAATGTATTACCTTGTTTTTTGTGCCATACCGATTGACCATTTAAACTCCATTTGATCACCCTCAAACTTGAATTCAATATCCAATAATTCCTCGGATATAAAGTAACCAAATTTACACCAGAAACTGGACTTAATTTAAAACCATATTGAACCCGAAGGTAAATCTCTGAAAACGGCTTACCAGGTACGAATTTGGAAAAAATCCTTCAGATTTAGACTCAGGACGTCGAAAAATATAAAATAGGGTTTTTTAGAAAATTTAACTTTTCGGTCAAAGTCAACGAGTTGACTCAGACTGAGTTGACTCGGTGACTGGACCAAACCAGGTGGGTCAGGCAGGCGGGTCGGGTCGACCCGGTTCTGGAAAGTTATCTAGACCAAAATAAGCCCCACGTGCACCGCCGAAGTGTGGCGGCGCGTGCGGCGATGACAGAGGTCTGGGCGGTCGGTCGATTCTTCCTGTAGAAATAATACACTTAAATCAATCCAACAAATCCCAATATTCAAACCAAAACAACTTAAAATGTTCAAAACTAGCTCGGAGAGTTCACTCACGTCGACGACTGAGCGAAACTGATAACATTGACGATGGTCTTGGTCGGAAACACCTGGGGAACACCGTGCTGGAGGCGGTGAGGTGGAACGACCACCGAATCATCCATAAATCAACGAAAACCGTGACGGGTTTTGAGTTTCCTGGCAGAGATTTGAACGACAATTCGCACTGATAAACGGTGAGTTACACCTCGACGGACTGTGGGTTTTGGTCGTCGGGTAAAGCTGGTGATAATGGAGCACAGTGACAGTGGCCGGTGCTAGGCTTTGGGGGAAAATCAATTTGGGGATTTTGAGGGAAAATATTGATCGACTGGGGGAGGGGATTTAACCGGTTTTGACTTCAATAAAAGAAATGGTTTAATTTGGGGTTGGGTCCCTAAATTTTTGTTAAGTTGCACCATAACCCTCATATTACAAAAAATCTTATAATTTGACCCCTAAATTTGGGGTGTTACAGGAATTTTTTCCTACGTGTTGGGATTTTCGAAAGCTCGAATTGACAACCAGAATGGTTTGCAAAGAGGGGTCGGAACGGTTTTGTGTTTAGGAAGTAAGGAGATTGAAAGATAGACAATTACACAGCGATTTATAGTGGTTCGACTTTCTCAATCAAAGTCTACGTCCACTACCTTAGCTCCTCACCAAGGATTTTTCAACAAATTCAGTAATTTGTTCTTTTTTTTTAGGATAAAGAGTAACCTTACAAACTCCCTAGTTTTTCCGGGCTAAACTAGAACATTTCCCTAGTTTTTACACGGGCTAAGCTAGAACCTTTCCCCTTTACAAAAGGATAAAAGATGTAAACAAAAAAACCTCTCTAAGGTAGGTGTTTACAAGATTGAGCTCACAAGAACAGAATATTTACAAGAGAAAGATAAAATAAGATTGAAAAACTCCTCTCTTGTGTTTGATTGCTTTGATAGTTGTTCTCTTGTTTCTTCAAGTGTCCTTATCTTGTATTTATAGCTTTGAATGTGTTTGAAATTGTATATAGCTGTTGGGGATGTTTTGGAGCCATTTGGGGATGAGAATCAATTAATAAAACAGCTTGGAGCAATGGGGGAATCGGTACCCCCTCATAGGGAATCGGTTCCCTAAGTGTAAAATTCAAATATTTCGACCGTTGATCAGGGGGAATCGGTACCCCCTTGGGGGGGGGAATCGGTTCCCTCCGAGCATTTTTTTTTTCTCGGAGCCAAACCATTCAGGGGGGAATCGGTTCCCTATGAACAATCTGGAATTTTTGGCTTTGAAACGGTTCGAAATACTTTGTAAAATTGTTTTGAAATTAGTTTAAGTATATAACACAATTTTACACTTTAGTAAGGATTAAAATGAACTTTGAAAGACTTGGAGTAATATTTTGATATTCGAATAATTACATCGAATATACTTAGAAAATATTTTGTAAAATCTTAAAATTCATTTAACTTAATTTGTTATATCGAAACATCAAAATGTTTTCAACAATCTCTCCCTTTTTGATATAACAAAACATTTGAGTAATTTTAAGATTTTGAAATTACTCCCCCTTACTCTAACACTTCTCTCCCTTAACACCTTAACACTTCTCCCCCTTTTTTTTAAATCAAAAAGAATTCAATCTTTGAAGTTCAAAATAACTTTGGAGAGTAAGTAGTAAATTTGACTTTTTTTAAAAAACAATCATTTGCAAAATCAAAGCTCCCCCTCAATAAATGCATTCCAATTAAAATTTAGCTTTAAGAACTTGACACTTAAAAATAATTAAATTTCTACAAAGAATAACAAACATGTTAGTAGCACATGAAATTCAATATATCCAAGAATAAAATACTTTATGCAATACCAATTGTTGAAATTAAGTGCATATGCATAAATTTTCCAAAAATGTTATGCATTTGAAAATTTTTATATTAATTGTTAGAGAGATATCATTTTTATTTAAATCACATGCATAAACATTTAAATTTAGGTAAAAATTTTGAAATTTGTAAAATCAAAGTTTTTGAAAAATTGATATCAATTGTTAGAGAGATATCATTTGCATTAAAACCAATTTTGACCAAAATTTTATTATGATGAACTAAAAAACATTCTTTAAAAAATTAAAATGTTCATCATAACTAATTTTTTTTAACATACATGAGATTAAAACCAATCCATAATCATTTAAAATCAAAACTCATGCATGCATAAATCCTATAAGCAACCAAATAACTATAATAAAAAACATAAGCTTAGAGGTTACCCATTCCTTTTCATGTGTGGATAGAGCATCTTGAATATCATCATTTTCATCACCATTGCTCCTACACACCTACAAGAGACATTGAAGTAGATTTTGGTATCCAAATTGCTTGAATTCTTCTTGAGTGGTCATGAGGCATAGGTTGACTACTTCATCTTCATCATTGGAATCATCTTCATCACTCCAAGATGCAACAAATGCCTTCTTCCCCTTCTTCTTTAGAAGATGACATTCATACTTGATATGCCCATTTCTTTGACAATTGAAACATACCGGGGGACTCTTCTTCTTGGTTGATTCATGTTTCACTTCCTTGGAAATCATGAATCTCTTGAGTTCTTTCAAGAGCTTGACCATCTCTTCTTCTTGTTCATCATCGTCTTCATCCACCTCATCACTTGAATATTGATAGCTTTCATTGGTGGATTTAAAGGCAATGCCTACCTCCTCCTCCTCCTTCTTCTTGTTTTTCTTCTCTTCCCTTTCTTCATCTTCCTTCACCATCATCTCATGAGTGAGAAGGAAACCAATTAGCTCATCGAGAGTGAGAGACTTTATGTTTCTTGCTTTGATAATGGTCGTCTTCTTTGATTGCCACTCCTTTGGAAGACAGTAGATCATCTTCCTTACAAGCTTATCATTTGGGATTACTTCTCCATATCCCTTGAGACCGTTGGCAATCACAGAAAATCTATCCGTCATAGCTTTGATGTCTTCATCGGGTTTCATCTTGAAGTTATCGTAGCTATGGTTGAGACTTTTCTTTGATTCCCTCACTTCGTCGGTTCCTTCATGAGTGACTTGGAGCTTATCCCAAATCTCTTTGGCACTGGAACAAGATGAGATTCTTCCATATGCATTTGGGCCTAAAGCACATAATAGAATATGTGTAGCCTTAGAATTAAGCAGGAAATATTTCTGCTCTTCTCTACTCCAGTCGTTGTACTTGCCCGGTGGAGAGGAGTAACCGTCCGTGATTGAGTTTCAAGCTCCTAGATTGTAGGATTGAATAAAGTACATCATCTCATTCTTCCAATGTGCATAATTTACTCCATTGAAGAAAGGTGGCTTGTTGACCGGTTGTGAATCCATAATAGGATATTCTTCAAGATAATAAGAACTGAAGGAAACAGTCATTTCTTTGTCGATTGCATCGGGAATTGGTAGAGCTTCTTCGAGGACCGTCTCAAGGTGGTTAAACCTTCTTAACGAGTTAGGCTCTGATGCCAATTGTTTGGATTTTCGGAAGCTCGAATCGACAATCGGAACGGTTTGCAAAGAGTGGTCGGAACGGTTTTGTGTTTAGGGAGTAAGGAGATTGAAAGATAGAGAATTGCACAACGATTTATAGTGGTTTGACTTTCTCAATCAAAGTCTACGTCCACTACCTTATCTCCTCACCAAGGATTTTCCAACAAATTCACTAATTTGTTCTTTCTTTTGAGGATAAAGAGTAACCTTACAAACTCCCTAGTTTTTCCGAGCTAAACTAGAACATTTCCCTAGCTTTTACACTGGCTAAGCTAGAATATTTCCCTTTTACAAAAGGATAAAAGATGTAAACAAGAAAACCTCTCTAAGGTAGGTGTTTACAAGATTGAGCTCACAATAACAAAATATTTACAAGAGAAAGATGAAATAAGATTGAAAAATTATTCTCTTGTGTTTGATTGCTTGGATAGTTGTTCTCTTGTTTCTTCAAGTGTCATTAGCTTGTATTTATAGCTTGGAATGTGTTTGAAGTTGTATATAGCTGTTGGGGATGTTTTGGAGCCGTTTGGGATGAGAATCTATTAATAAAACAGCTTGTAGCGTGGGGGGAATCGGTACCCCCTCATAGGGAATCGGTTCCCTAAGTGTAAAATTCAAATATTTCGACCGTTGATCAGGGGGGAATCGGTTCCCTCCGAGCATTCTATTTTTCTCGAAGCCAAACCATTTAGGAGGAATCGGTACCCCCTTGGGGGGGGAATCGGTTCCCTATGGAGAATCTGGAATTTTTGGCTTTGAAACGGTTCAAAATACTTTGTAAAATTGTTTTGAAATTAGTTTAAGTATAAAACACAATTTTACACTTTAGTAATGATTAAAATGAACTTTGAAAGACTTGGAGTAATATTTTGATATTGAAATAATTACATCTAATAATTACATCGAATATACTTAGAAAATCTTTTGTAAAATCTTAAAATTCATTCAACTTAATTTGTTATATCGAAACATCATTAAAATTATGAATACCTCTAGCTCTATAGCTTGTACTTTTTTTATTCGAAATATATTTTAAATCTGATTGAGATCAGATCATTTAGCAAAACAATGCTCTACCTTTGAAACAAAATCGAAAATCATAAACTTTTAAAACTTCGTCCCTCACCACCGTCCACCCTACTCTGGTTGCCGGTGATCGTCACCACCTGTACCAACATGAACGCCTGGTCACCGCCTATTATTTTTAGTAATTAATTTATATTTACTTTTTTAAATATTTTATCTTTTATAATAGTTTTAACAATTTTTAATTTTTCTTCAAGATTAGATAAGTCGTTGATCTTCCTAAAAACTAATTAAGCCCTAAAAGTTTCTCAAACAATCAATTAAAGTCATTTACTGCATCGTCATTTAGACATGACATGCACATCAAAAGTATGAAGTTCCATGTCAACATATTTTATCGCTGTGTCAGTACCATAGAGATTAACAACAATTTCTATCAATCAAAAGTACATGCTAATTAATTTCCTAGATTTAAAGGCTTAACTATGTGAAAAAAGGTTCATAGGCTGTAAGTATTTTTTGAAAAGTTCAAGGACTTTATGAATCATTAAGAATTATATAAAATAAAGAAAACAAAGAAATATCAAGAATAACATTAAAAACTCTATTAAAGTTTATTCAAACTGTATGAAAATATTTTTAACGGTAAATTAAATTAAATGGAAATTAAGAATTTAACGTAAACACTTTATTTTTGTCAATAATAAAAGAAGCGTAAATATTATTAATTTCTCTTAGACTTTAATTTCATGTCTCCTCTGTCATGATAGTGTATAAATGTCCAATTTAGTTTTCAAGGAATTGTTGTAACTACATCAAGGATTTCTCCCAATCAAAGTAATAAAATAATATCACCAAGGCTTCAATGGCAAGTTTGAATGTTTATGTTGCTCTTGTGATTCTTATTATTTTTGCAATCAGAAATTTAATGGCTCAAGACTTTTTCGAGTGTGAACACCAGAACAAGATGAATTTGCAATGTATTGTTGAAGTATTCGACAACATATTTAAAGTTGGAATAGTCACGAATGAATGTTGTCATCAACTTGCTAATCTAGGTCAAGCATGTCATGAAGCTTTGGTGAAGAAAACACTTCAAAAACCTTTGTTTGAAAAAAATGATACATCAATAATAATGTCTAAAAGTGCACAAATATGGAACAAGTGCACTTTAGTTGCTGCTGTTTCTCCCAGTCCATGAGTTTGATATTGTTTTCTGATCCAAAGTTTACTTAGAATTTATTAATCAACTGCAATGACAAAATATTTGACGTTTGTGGGCAATATATAAAATAAATATATTTATCTAAATAAGATATTTTTATAACTTAGATATTGTTGAAAAATTGCGATTATGATGTATTTGGGTGGTTAATACTAATGTCAATGATAGCTACTTGAACTTATAAGTTTGATGGTTCAAATATTTTATTATTAATTATAATTTTATTCTATTTATTTTTCAACATAGTTGATTTTGTTGAAGAGTTGCCTCCTGAATGGTTGTTTCAAAAAATAGAATACTTCTAAAAAAGAGTTAATGTGTCAGAAACATAAATTTTTAGATTCCTTACAAATTTAATAATAATACCATCGTAATGTATACTAAATGCTTCCACCACTGTCACCTCTCCTTTACATGATTTAGACATTGCATCAGCAAAAGGAATTTTTTTTCCTACGATATAACAAAACTGATTCTGAATACCTCTAGTTCTATAGCTGGTATTTTTTATTCGAAATATATTTTAAATCTGATTGAGATCAGATCATGTAGCAAAAGAATGCTCTCCCTTTGAAACAAAATCGAAACCCCGAAACTTTTAAAACTTTGTCCCTCACCGTCGTCCACCCTACTCTGGTTGTTGGTGATCGTCACCGCCTGTACCAACATGAACGCCTGGTGGCGCCTATTATTTTTAGTAATTAATTTATATTTTCTTTTTTTAAATATTTTATCTTTTACAATAATTTTAACAATTTTTATTTTTTCTTCAAGATTAGAAAAGTCGTTGATATTCCTAAAAAACTAATTAAGCCCTAAAATTTTCTCAAACAATCAATTAAAGTCATTTACTGCATCGTCATTCAGACATGACATGCACATCAAAAGTATGAAGTTCCATGTCAAAATATTTTATCGTCTTATCAATACCATAGAGCTTAACAACAATTTCTATCAATCAAAGGTACATGCTAATTAATTTCCTAGACAGATCTTTAGGGCTATACCCAATGCCTTAGCTTCAAACCCTCCCCCACCAGCATTGTAATACCCCATAGCCGGTCATGTAGAACCACCCGAGTACCTGGGCATACATTAGAATCCGAACTTGTCAGACATACAAAAACCTTAAACATGCATACTATACAGAAGAATTCAAATTTAAAACATACATCATGCAACACGTGGCAGCGAATAAAAACTAACAATATCACATCATTAAAACAATCGATGCATTTTAAGATATACATTATTAACTAAGTAGGGGTAAATCAATAAATTCACATCACCCAAAAGAAATAATTAGAAATACTAATTTAAGTTTACAAATATTCATTATTAATTCTTAATTAGTTACATGCAAAATTTTTGATTAATCGGAAATTGAACATGGACCTAATTGAACATGTTTTTATAAGGTCTAAAACGTAAACAATTCAAAAGTCACATACAAACATAAAACATGCAATTTAAACCTTTATTATGAAATTAAATATATTTAAGAGTGACAAAAAATCTCATCAAATTATAAGTTAAGGTATAATATTAATTAACAATTCAATTTCAAGACAATTTCAAATTTATATAAATATCCTAGGGTCAAACTAAGATTTAGGGACACTTAGGACCTTTAATGAATGCAATATTACAATTTTAATCAAGCACACAGTGAAGGGATCAATCTTTTTTTCACAAGGGATCGATCTTTTGCAAAACAATGAGTTTATTTCACACCCCAATTTAGGGGTCAAATTATAAGTTTTCGAAACTTGTATACAGTTTTAGAAAGTGCAATAAATTTAGGGACAGAATCCTGATTTGCACATTTTTAATAGTCAGTGAAAAATAAAACCCCCCGATCAGTTAACCCTAAATTCCCCCCTAAATCCCTAAACCCCCTGTCGATAATCACCCCGATTCTCCTCCGTCTAACTGCCCCAACCTGTGTTGCTACCCTCAAAACGATCGTCGCTTTGCTCCGATCAAAACCCAACCCTTTCCCCATCGTGAATCGACGTCGTTCGCTGTAAAAATCGTCACGAAGTTTTGAAATTTTCAACCCCCATCACCGCGAATTTCATCGATTTCGGCTAACCTGGTGACCTTCGTACTTCACCTCTTTCACCATTACAATCACCGGTGACGTACGACCAAAACCAGGTAAAGTTGGTTCTTTATCGTCGCGTCGCCGTCAACCACTGTTGGGTAAGTTACCAATCGATTGTTCGTGATTTTTGGCTTGGTTTTTTTATGATATTGGATTAGTTTTGGGTGTAATTGAATATATGTTTTCCTTGGGAGTAATCGGCCGGTGAAAATGCCCACGGTCGCCGCCGCATGCGCTACCATGCTTCAGCAGTGTGCATGGTGGTCTCTATCCAGTCCAGGAAATTTCTGGAATCGGTCCAGGCAGAATCGAACCGAATTGACCTGACCCGAACCGTTGACTTTGATCAGTCAGACCGTTGACTTTGACATGTCAGACCGTTGACTTTGATCGAAAAAGTCAAATTTTCTGGAAAAATATTATTTTATGTTTTTCGACTTCCTAAGTCCGAATCCGAAGTCCGTTTTGCCAAATTCGCATTCAGTAATCCATTTTTCAATGTTTTATATTTAGATTTAATTCGGTTTCTCAATTAAGTTCAGTTTCGGATGTAAAATTGTTTGCTATGTATCCAAGGAATTATTGGACATTGAATTAAAGTTTGAGGGCGATTGATTGGAGTTTAAATATTTGATCAGTGGAGTACAGAAAACCGAGGTAATACTCTACTACCTTTTGTACGCTTTTCAAAAGTCATTGATATATGGTAAATTCATGAATGGAAATGATGGGTTCATTAAATGTATTTAACTATCTTTGGACTCAGACGAAAATTGGAAATAAGACAGAACACGGTTTCAGACTCAAACGGCTCGAAAAAGAGAAATTGGTAAACCAATCGGAAAAAAATCTAAGTTCAGTGATTTAATCAGTAAATCAATCAATCTCAGAACTCATAAATTATGATTAATCTCATTAAAGGTTAAATGTTGGGAATATTTAGATAAGAAATTACCAAAAATAGCACTATGGGGTAAAATTATAAAAATACCCTTGTACTGAAAAAGGACCAAGACTTCCCATGGTGGTGAAAATAACCTCCAATGATCAAATGAACAAAATTCCCTGAATGCTAAAGGAACTAGAATACTTTCAAGCCTAATTTATCTAAAGTAATGCCATTGAAAAAATTGAGTAGAATGATGCTGATATGCTTAAAGTGTAAAAAAACAATGGATGGTTATGATAATAAAGACAACTTGAGAACTCATATCTTTATCCACTTGAACCTTGGAATCATCGAGTTAAATTCTAGATCTATATTAGACTTCCCCTGAAGTGTAAAATGACCTAAAGAACGATTAAGCACTGGAATAACTAAATACCCTCTAGCTCTGAAATGAATAGATCAACCTCGAATACCAAATAACCCAGAATTGTTATTTTCTCAGATAACACCTGAAGACTGAATTATCAAGTACTTTACAAGTCTGAATTTCTTGAAATGACTAAATTATATGACCAAATTTAACTGAATGGAAGAACTATATGTATCCAAATTTCAGAAATGATTGAATTGCTATGGAAACTCCAAAGTGATCGAGATAGACTTAACTACTAAATGACCTAAGTAACTTCAAAGACCTTGAATTAAGTAAATGACTCAAACAAGTTAGGAAATGATGATGAAATTATATGTTGCACCACCCTCAAGGTTCTTAAACCACAGATCAAGCACGGCGACATTTATTGACATCATTACAATACATAAAATAAATAAATACAACTGGAATACCTATTTGTCTCCTCAAGAACTGATCAAGGATGACTCTGATATTGATCATATCAACTGGTGTAGTTAGTAATAAGAAGTGAATAATAATGAAGTATCATAATCCGAATGATTGGCAAGTATTGCAATATTGGATCGTTGGTTCAATTGGACTCAAAATCCTGATAATTCAATACATAATCCTGAATACCCTTGATTGTTTGAGTAACGAAATCAATCTCAATAAATATGAATCTAGAATTATTCTAATCTGAAGGTTCTTGAACACCTTCATGATGCACCTGAATCAAAATGAGATTCTAAGGTATCAACTTTAAATTTCTGATTAGATCCATTACTAATCGATCCCTTTCAATAGGACCTTGTTTCTAGAATCTGATCAAATTACATAAGTTTCATGTTTTCCTGATAACTATTAAATGCTTCTGAAAAATACTTGGATCCTCTAGTGTGTTCCCCATATACCACATGATTGTTTTATATGTTTTGAAATGTGTTTTACCAAAATTTATTGATTTACTGGCTTATGAACTATGGCTACTTGGTATATGTTCTCTGGTTACATGTTTTCACAGGAGAATATAATAGTTCCTGATTTATGGATCATGGAATATACTGGTTTATGAATTATGGTTACCTGAAATGTGTTATCTGGTTTCCTATTTTCACTGGAAAATATGATTGTTCCTGATTTATGTATCATGGAATCTACTGGTTACTATGTGAATTGTTTTATCTGGATATTATATGGGTTTTGAGTATGGAGGTTCAGCTCTGATCAAGCTGGTAAATCGTTACTATGTGATTTAAGTATGGATATTATCTCCTGGAGTCGCTCATTCAGTTATCTCTCTTCGATGTAGCGACTCCAAAAACGTACCTTGAAAAGATCTCATGTCAACTGATTCCCTGAAATACTACTAAAAATCGATTACCACCATCGAAAACTCTTTTTCTTCAGCATAGCTAGGGCTCCCTTTAACTTCTATTCAGGAATCAGATCCATCTCATCCATAGTCCTCTATGTATCCTCCAACCAATACTAAGCATGATTCATAGGTCAACTAGTAATGCCCTCGAACGAAACTACTCCAGCAGCTACCAAAGACTTTGAAATCTTGATCATAGACATATTACCAGGGACTCTAGCAGCTCTTCGGAACATACGAAAGATAGCTCTATTGATGTCATCCTCATCCATATCAGTGTCCTCATCCTCAGTGACGAGAAGGTCTATCGCAGGTGTAACCAGATCATCTCGAGAAATAAATAGATCTACATGATAAACAGGAGGATCTCAAGGTGACATCGGATCGTTTATCCTAACAGAAGGTCGAGTCACTTGCCCTCGACTACGGCCATGACCTAGTTTACGAACTCTAGAAGTACTCATCAGATAAATCTACAAGACTCCATAAAAAGAATTTGAAGCTAAGTTAGACTAGCATTAGGAATCTGAAATATATTTAAACTCATGAAATTAGGTGACACATTTTTAAAATATCAAAAATATCTTAAAAATCCAGATTTTAGGACTCATCCACAGTCCGAGTGTTTAAAACCAATGGCTATAATACCACCAAGTGTAACCCTAGACCCGGTCTAGACGCTATGCCCAAATCTAGGATGTTAAATATCGTATTCAAAAATTCTTTTCATATTTAAAACAACATTAAAATCCATATAACAATATAATATGGTATTAGTCATAAGAAAGGTTCATACGATAAACATATAAACATATATAAGAAAACCAAAGCATATATAGAACAAAATACCGGTAATACATATATATTGATATGGAAGTAAAAACAAGTGTCACCAAAGTATAACAATAAGGTATATAGAGATATACAGTGGTACAAAAATAGGAGTAGTCAGTCCTCCTGATGCCAAGTCTGCTAGCCTACAGTCTGCAAAAAGGTTAAAATTTATATAATGAGCTAAAAATCTCAATGTGCTCCTTACGGTATATAAAAACATACAAATAAAATACTTCAGTCAAATTAGTTTATCAAACAAGTTTTAAAAATATGAACACTACCTCCATCCGATCACCAGAATGTGTTGGTTCCCCAGAACCATACACCCACTTGTACACCTGGTAAGGGCCTTATACACATAGCATAAGGATTTGCGGTAAGGACTTACCCTGTGCAAAAAGTAGAGGAGTCTGCGGTAAGGACTTACCTTGAGCACAAAGCCAAGGAGCCTACGATAAGGACTTACCTTGAGCAAAACGCCAAGGAGCCTGTGGTAAGGACTTACAAGTCATAGACTAGGCCTAAGATAGTTCATCCAATAATACCCCTAATGACAGTAATAAACATATATGTATTCGAGTGAAAAATAGTAGTTTAATTTAGTAAAACATGAAAATATTCTAGACTCAGAAATCAAATACAAAAATACAGAAATCAGAGATCATATCATAAATGTACAGTAAATCAGATATTATATAAACAGTATTCAAAAAATCAGGTATCATGTCGTAAAAATATTCAGTATTATTAGAAATCTAAAACAGTTTAGATAAATAGTTCAAAACAGTAATATAACACCATTCGGAAACACACCTGTACCGGTATGAGTAGTCTGATAAGAAAGCTTACTACTGAGTCTGTCAACCACGATCAGCGGTAGCGCTAGATCCTACGAAATTAAAAAATCCATATCAAAATCTTAATCTGAATAAAAATAATAATAATCCATATTTAAACAATTTATAGATACCTATGAGTAGCTCTCGAGGAATGTGGATCATGCAGATCTGACAGACGGGAAACACCGGATCTAACCGACCCTCAGTCGAGTGAAACACGAGTACCTTCATAAAAATATATTCTCAAATCAATTCCATAACCAAATCTCAAATAAATAAGCGAAAATGATAAAAATAATAATTATTTTTGGATTAACATGCTAGATTTGGGGTTTTGGGGTCAGAATTTGGTAAAACGGATCGCGAAATCGGACTCAAGACGTTGAAAAATTTCAAGATGGAGGTTTTTGAAAAAGTCAACAGTCGGTTAAAGGTCAACAGTTGACCAGTTCAGTTTGGGTCAGGTCAGACACGGGTCAGGTCAGACACAGGTGGGGTCGGGCAGGTGGGTTAGGTCGAGTCAGCCCATTATCAAGCAGCCCACCAGGCGATGGAATTTCCCTACACGTGGGGGCGCGTGCGGAGGCTTAGGAATTCGAAAAAATTACAAATAAAAAATTCCTACATGCATTTTGAGGGGTGAACGATGGAGAGCTCGATTTCCAAATGTTGGAAACTTGGCTCTCCCCCTTACATGTTGGCTGTAACGGAGACAAGATAGACACTGATTGACTTGGGACGATGCAAGGAACACGGCGTTATGGGAGGTGTCAAAAATGGAGCAACGATCAATGATAAAACGTCAATCAAATGTTCCCTTTTATAAGAGAAAAGGTGAAAAGAAAGAGAAAAAGAGGGTTGAAACTTTCCAAAAATGTAAAGTTTCTAATTTTTAGGGTTTTAAACCCGCACTTATAAAAATGGTGTATTACACTATAGGTCCTCCAGTTTTAGTACTTTTCGAATTTGGATATGAATTTAATCAAAATTTCACTTTGGTCCTTGAATTTAATTAAAATTTCAATTTAGTCATCAAAAAAAATTTAAGAAAATTTTAGGCCCTAATTTAGGGTGTGACAATTAATTTGATTTTTGAGCCACATTGTTCGATCGAATTTGAAGATCACCCTCGAGTTTGATTTCAATGTCCCATAATATCTCGGATACCTGGAAAAAGAAATTGTGTCAGAAACATAACTTAATCAGGTGAAACAAAACAATTAGGAGATTAAATACTGAAAAATATTTATCGAGTTTGAATTTGACGAAACATACTTTGGATTCGGACTCAGGATGTTGAAAAATTGACAAATGACTTTTTGAAATATTTGAATTTTTTGTTAAAGTAAACGGTCAACATGGTTAACGAAAAATTCAAACTCAATGGTTAGGTCAAAGTCAACGGTCAGGTCAAGGTCAACCGATCAGATCGATTCGAGTTGACTCAGACTAGTTCGAGTTAACTCGGCTTGGTCCAAGTTGACTCAGTTGACTCAGTTGACTCACTTTTCTATAAATCCTGGTTGGGAAGGAAGCCCACGCACGGCGGTAGTGCGTGGCAACGCGTGGGGAGGCAGCGATGGAGATGGTTGATGGTGGTTGATTACTCTAGATGCACCCAAACACCAACATCAACCAAAATCAACCCAAACATACAAAAGAAGTCGATGAAATAATTGAATAAAGTGATCGGAAGCTTACCCCGATGGTGAACGATAGAAACGATGATTGATAAGTAACCCACCGGTGGGGTTTTGATCAAAACCATGCAAGGATTCTAATAGTGGTGGCGGTGAGACGATGGGTGTCAGATGCAGCTAGAAATCGTGAAAAATAGTGGTGGGTCTTAATATTCTAACAAACCTTCGATCGATAATTGACGGTGAACGGCGATGAGTTTTGACAATCAGCTACCACGGTTTTAACCGCGGTGGCCAGGTGCTTACGTCTATACTGGCGGTAACGGTCACCGCCTAATGATGATGAAGATCAGAGATAAAGATTCAAACAATCTTTTTACGATTTCATGATAAATGATGGGCGGTGAGGTTGAACTGAGGGTCAAGGTTCAGTCATGGGGTCACGGTGGTTCCAATGATGATGGCGATGAACGTAATAAATGGTTGGAGTAGAGCGAACTGTGGTGAGGCAACGGGGGATGGTTGGAAAGTTTTGGTTTATGGATTTGTTTCGTGATTTTCTTGCTTCAGATGGTGGTGACCTTTTTGAATATTTTAAAAATTCGAATCTTAACAATAAAAGATATTTTAACATAAATCATTAACTATAGTAACCTAGCCTAGATGGTAAATACATGTACTCATATATTGTAAGATGTAGTTTCAAGCCTTAGGAACCACAAACTTATTTTATTCCCCCTCTTTTAACATTCAAGGGTCAAAAGAAAATGGGTAAACTTGGTTCTAAGTTCCTGAATTGACTGAGAACTTGAAAACTAATCAATAATTTCAATAACTCACAATTTATTGCTCAAATTAATTTATTTTAACTTCATAATTAAACCACAATATTTTTGGGGTGTAACAAACATAAATTGACTTGATCTTTCATTTGACCTTCTTAAATATGTGCTTAGTATTCAATCCTTTAAGAAAAATCATTATATTCCTTTATTTCAGCTGGAAAGAGAACTAGTTGTCTTTATATACATTAGGATGTTATTTCTATTTAATTGGAAATGATGGAATATCGTCCTTTTTCTTCTTGAAAATTTCCAATTAATAAAACAATATGTGCTTGTCTGTTAAGGAGGAATTATGATATTCCTTTATATTTTAGTTGGAGAAAAAATAGCCGCATTAATTATTTAAGAGATTATCTCTACTCAATTGGAAAATGGTGAAATATTGCCTCTTTCTCCCTAAAATTTTCAAATTAATAAAATTGTTTGTATTTGTTTGCAATAATAGGGTCAAAATTTAAATTTATACTTGAATTCGTAGTTTTCATTATTAGAGACAATGTATAATCAATGAGATACCAATTTTGGATACTGTGGGGTGCTTATACTTCCCCACGCGTAATCAACTCTCAAACCCTCTTCAAAATGAATTTCTAGTTGCAGACATACCTGTTTCTGTCTTTTAAAAGTTTTTTTCTTAAAATTTCATTTAAAAAACTATTTTTAGGTTTTGTACCTACCTAACTCAAAGGTCGATCACGACTCCAATAAATTTTTTATTTTTCACTTAAATTCGAGTAATTGTGTCCTTTTTCAGTCAAACTTAAGAATCGTTCCGACAATAATATAATAATGCTATTCTATATAACATTCAATATTTTATAATTTATAAATTTTCAAAACAAACTAAAGTCACTTCAGATTAATTAATTTTTTAAAGATTAAACAGGAAAAATATTTTTTCATATTTAACACGTAATTCAGCCAGCATAATTTTTTTAATTCTATATACACTTATAAGAAAACTTAAACCCTTAATTCTACAAGTAAACTATTGTCCAAAGTACCCAATATATAAAAATCGTGACTCTAATGATAAATATCCTAAAACCCTAAACCACGAACTTAATTTTATAAAATTTAATTATATTTTTGTTTAATATTAGATTTTAATTTTTATTTAGAGTGTAATTATTTAAATTTACTATATTTATTTTATTTGAATTTCTAAATACATATTAAACACCATATAATACTTTTATATTACATATAATTAAACATTGTATATATAACTACACTAAGTTATAAAATATGGAACAAAAACAAGGGTAAAATTTATATTAAATAACATATTTAAGGACTAAAAGGAACATAACTAAAACTTCAGACATTTAGAATGTAGTTTGTCTGATTTATTATAGTTTCAAATAATTCCTAAAGCTCAATTTCTAAAATCCTAAACCCTTTTTTGAATAACCTAAAATCAGTGGACAATTGAAACTTAATTTTGGAGGTGATTTTAGTGAAAGGAGTGATGTGCTGACAACACCTTTAGCTTACGTTACAGAAAAAAGTGTTAGTTCTGAAAATAACATCGTTTAAGTGATATTTTAATAATTAAGAGGAAAAATATTATTCTCATAAATTTACCATTATTATCATTTACAAGCAAGGAAACAATAATTTATTAATGGCATAAAGGCAAATTAGTAACTATTATTCAAAGAATTTTGATGACATATATGCTCCTATCTCAATATGTAGACGTAGAATTTTAATGACATAAATATAAAATTAGATTATTAATAATATATTTATATAAAAATTATATAAAAATTTTAATTTTTCAAAAAATGTGGTCGCACTCAACATTTTCTAACACCATTTAGTTTTTCCTCGATCCATCCGGCATGTATCATAACTTATACCATTAATCTCTCTCTGTATCATTTTTCTTTATTTTGGGCGAAATTATAGATGACAAGTAAGAAAAAGAGAAGTAATAAGATTCGGAATGTTAAAGTAGGGTTCAAATGGTTGATTCGATCATTAGCAGAATAGAATCAACTAAAATTAAATTAATAATTTTTAATTTTTTTTAAATTATATTAATTTAGATTTAATAGAAGTATTTTGTTATTTGGGTTAAAATTTGATTGGGTATTCAATGTTTAATGGGTCTAGTGTATTAAAAAAATAGTTGAGTCTTAATTCTTAACATATTTAAGCTTAAAATATATATGCAATAGCATCAACCGAGCGACCTCGGTAGTAGAGGAATTATTGTAAGAGGTGTGAGCGTTTAATATTAAATGGTTGAGAGTTATTTTTAAATAGATATTACCTTATACTTACCTATATTAATAAAAATATATATGCAATATATATTATGTATTAAATATCTAATATTTTTCAGTTAATTCAATTAATTAATTGATTTTGATCTAAATTAAATGATAATTGAACTTTAAAAGAATTTAACTGTTAATCAGTCTAGTATCTAATTAATTAATAGACTGATTAACCGAATGAAATTTTTATTCAATCAATTAATTCACTTAAAATCAATAAACAGCCCGATGCCGAAGTTCCCTATTTTGCTCCTTTTCTTACTTATGCACTTAACAGCTATTGGTTTAGTGCATTGTTTGGGTTTAATTTTGGGTCTAGATGGGCTTAAAACATAACCCAATCAGATAAAAAAAATGTTTCATCTACGCTTTCTGCTAATTAGTTTATCTCCTATAAATAATCGAGTTTAAATGGATAAAAATTTATTTTTATTTGTTTATTTAAAAATTATGTATGTTAATATTCGTTTACTTTTTTTCCTGAACGTATTAAAGTTACTTTCTCCCCTCTTCGCTTTTTTTCATTGTATGAAAAAAGGTATTTGCATAAAGTATTTTGGGACATGAACATCATACATAAAGGCACTTAATCTCAGCGTCCTCGTAATCATAATTAACGAAAGTTATTTATTTACTAATTTGTTTCGATGCACGAAACTTTTTATCATATTTTAGGCCTATAACTTTTCAAAAATAATAAAACCTTTGCATATATATAGTTAAACTATTTTCATCAAACACCTGCAGCTGATCTGCAGAGAGTATCATCAAAAGCCAAGCTTAAGTATGGCTCCAGGAACCCAAGAACATCATGGTCCGTATGGATTCTTCGGCATAGTGGCTCGAGCTTCGTCTCTTGATTTCTTTCGAGATCGAAACCCTATGCCCTGTTTGAACTCCATTCTTATCCATGGCATTTATGGCTGCCTCACAGACTTGCTTCACCTTCTCTCTAATCGTTCCCTTCGATTCAGCCATCAGAGAATTATTATGATCACTGGAGAGCCTTGGAGGCTTCCTTTCGCTTTGAATTAATGCCTCTTTTTGGTGAATTTGGGATAAGATAATAGAAGTATGCATTGAAGAAATGTGTGTACATATAGGACCAAACTAAAGGCAAAAAGATGCCATGGGTTGTGAGTGGTAGGACCATATTTTCCTTTCAATAAGATATAAGATGAGATTAGATTCCCAAACACTTTTCGTAATAAATGGGAACTCCAATCAATTAAATATTAGCTGGTCGAAAAGAAAAAAGGTTAGATTCGTAAAATAAAATTAGATGTTTGAATCTTAATATCATAAACCAAAAAATTGAGTTTGAAGAATTATTCTTATAGTGAATTTCTATTATATTTAATCTTAACTTATAATAAATAAAATATCGATAATTATATATAAAGAAAATAATTGGCATCAAATTTCAGTAGCGTATCTTTGTTGCTTGTCATTTGTTTATTGATTCTATTGGAACCGGTTTTTTAAAATAAAATTTTGTTGTGGTCCCTCTACTAAGAGAAAATTTTGGTTTTATTTTTTATACTTTTAATTTAACATAACTATTATATTATTATTATTAATACAAGTAGTTAACAACACTACTACACTCTTTCAACTAAAGTACTAGGGATTGGAAGGGTCGGAGTGAGATCACTGGGAACAGCGTTAGTGCTCGATGGAAACTAGGCTTCGCCGTTTTTGTGGACGAGGTAAGCAAGAGAGTTCATCACTCAGCTCTGAAGGAAATTTTCCAAGCATATGGTTCGGTGTTCGATGTGTCGTGGCGCACAAAAGAGAAAAAAGAAAGCACATGAAAACGACGTTCGCCTTTTTTAGATTTAGCAGACCATGTGAGGCCAGAGTTGTAGCAGAGAGAGGCCATGGCTAATCGACGGGTATAACATAGAGACCAATCTAAATATTAAAAAAAATAGGATCTAAAATTTTAATGCTTATATTCTAAGGAGTTTGGGTATAATTTTTTTTTATTTTCCTTAACAAATTAAACTAAATTAAACATTTTTTTCAAAATAAAATTTAACAATTTTCTCAATAATGTATGCCAACCCTGGTATAACATAAAAGTGTTTCTTGCAAAAACCAGAGATCCTAATCCTCCAAAGATATTCAAACATGGAGTTAAAGAGTGGAAGTTTCGATTGACATTTAGGGATTCAAGAACTTTCAAGGAAGTTTTGACTGGTGGGATTTCTCCTCAACTAAATTACAAGTCTTGTGTTAGAGAAGACTCAAGTGATGTTTTAGTAAAACTTGTTGAAGATATTCACTCCGAGAAAGCAGGTCAGTCGGATTTGGCAGCAACTCACATAAGCATCCTGAAATCTGAGGTTGAATGGAGGAAATCATGTTTTGTAAGGGTGATTAAAGAGATGTATGACTCAGATATAGTATAAGTCCTGGGGGGATTGAGGTGAAGGTATGTCCATGGCATGGATGCCTAGTAATTTTGCAATTTCTAGAAATGGGGGCTTTGTCTAGATGCTGGTCAATTAGAAATAAACTAATGAAGGAGTGGTTTGAAGAACTGGAGAGATTAGAAGGTTATGATGTAAAGAGAAGGGTTAAAAGTGTGGGTGAGAATGAAGGATGTTTCTCTGCAGATATGGAGTGAAAAAAATTGCACTGACCATGCCGGGCGGTGGGAATCAGTTTTTAAGATTGATGACGATAAGTTAAATCGAAATAGATTCGATGAAGCCAAGGTATTGATATCAGTTCAGAAAGAATCAGTAATCTGTAAATCCCTCAAACCAATACGGGTAACCCGATCTGATTCGAGTTGTCACATTAGGGCCACCGGAATGACCCACTGTAAAAATAGCGGAAAATTTAAAACTTTTATTAAAACATGTAACTTATAAAATGATTTATCAGTATGCAGAAATAAAACAGATTTTCAGACTCGTATATAAAACAAAATACAATTATATGCCCCTTAAGCACATGTATCATACTCTGCAAACAACGTTGGAAGAACTCCTTTACTGAAGTTGATAGTTGTACTTATACAATTCTTTTAACCTGAAAATGTGAGTAAGAGAGTGAGCTTTGGAAAGCTCAATAATACAGAACTACCAAATGATGCTGAAGAAGGTGCAGATACAGATAAACATATATTTCCTTATTGGTTCAGACATCTGCAGATTTTATGTTTAGCGGAAATCCTATAATATTTCAGGTAGTAACAGAAAGTGAGCTTTCAGTTCAGAGAAATATTTCGGATGACTGAGTTCAGAAGATCATGATAGGTTATCTAGTGTGTTCCTGCAAAACCACTGAAAAGATACATATTTTTTTAAACAGTGGCAGTTTAAAACATATTTTTATTCAAAAACTATATTAATCCCTCCAACCATACACACCATAATGTGTAGGTTCCCCAGAACCAAACACCACCAACACACCAAGTAAGGCCCTGAGCACAAAGCAGAGGAGCCTGCACTAACGGTAACGGTAACTTCCTCCAACAACACCCTCCCATAAAATATTTATCAAAAACCATAGTAATCCCTCCAACCGAACACACCATAATGTGTAGGTTCCCCAGAACCATACACTCACCAACACACCAAGTAAGGCCTTGAGCATAAAGCCGAGGAACCTGCATATATACTTCCTCCAACAATACCCCTAAATAAAACATTTACCGTCAATAAACAGAGATATCAGAAAACAAAACATAATTCAGATCATATATCAGAACAGAATCCAGATAAAGAAACAGAACATATTTCAGATAAGATGTCAGAACAGAATTCAAATCTGAAATCAGATAAAATATTCATGTGGGTAGAGAACACACCAGAGTTTACAGATATTATTTAGAAGTACAAAATAATCTTATCAGGCAGAGAAACACAGATCTTGAGTATACCGATAGAATGTTGGGATTTAGAATCACTATTGGAAGAGTTCAATAACTGACGGAATCATAAGTTATTCAGATTGAGACTTATCGGGATCATATCTTATTCATACATTTTTCGGAAGCTTTACATAATCAAAAGGGTATTCAAAATCCTTTACATCTAAGTTACTTGTATTATCAGATATAACCTGACTGATTTGAGCTGATAAGGGAGAACAACGATTCAGGAATTTTACAATCTTTGTCGATTGATCGGATTAACGAGTTACTCGATATGAATAGTTCCCATAACTAATGTTTATTGACTGGTCAATTCTTTGTCTCTCCAGGGTATCTATATTTTTATACCTAAAATTCTTATCCATAGATATTACAATGCTCTTTATTTCATTTTCACGTTTCCACGATATCATGAAATACCGACGTGCTTGATTTATAATTCATGACCCATAAAAATAACATTTCATCATGTATGTTCATTAACGTTTCCATACTCATCCAAATCACTTATTTAATCTTCAGTCATTGAGGTTACTTATTTCATTTAATAGTCAAGTCTATCCCGATTACTTCAGAGTTTTCCAGAGTAAATCAGACATTTTTTGAATTTCGGATACATATTGTACTTTCGTTCAGTTCAGTTCGGTCTTCGTGTTGAATTATCGAACAAATATACAATTCTTAATACTGAATGCGATCTAGAGTTGAGTTGAGTTGAATACTTCCAAAATTATCATCGAGCCAAACTTGAGATGACGAACACGCATTCAAGTAATATCTATGTCGTTCAGGTACTAACATATCATTAAGGTTGATCGGCTCAATTAAGTTGTGTTCCATAACTTTTAAGGGTAGTACAACACCCATATTTATTTGGATTCCTTAATTAATTCTAAACATTTACTTAGTCTAGGACTGTAATACCCCAAAAATCTAGATAATGACCAAAATGTAAATTTTGAAAGTTTGATGGTCAAAGTAGAAATTTGGGAAAAAATTTAGGGAATTAAGTGATAATTTCCTAAAAGGAATTTTATTCCATAAATAGATGGTCTACTCTTGAGAGTGGAGGTTTATAGAAATCATATTTTTGGATTTCGAGTTTTAGTAAAGAAAAACTAAAAATGGTTAAAGTCGATAAGGAATCAGTAATTCGGATCGAGTTTGAATTTTACGAAAATTTGAAGGATGTTATAAGATGGTTGGAAATATTTTTTTAATATTTTGGATCAGAGAAATTTGGTTTGGAAATATGCAATTTTTCAGATTTAACTGAAACAGTGAAATTTAGTGACTAAAACTCAAGTTTTGAAAATTTCAGGGCATTTTCGTAGGTCAAAGTCAAATTAAATTATATTTGACTTTGTAATATCACATGGCTTGGTTTTATGGTGATTTTAGATATCCATTAAGGGTGTTTTGGTCTTATCACAATTAAATGAATAATATATTCATTTAAAGTGGAATGAAATGTAAATTAAGATGACATTTCAACCAAATGTGTTCATCTTCCCTTCAAAAGCTGCGTGGGTTTTTTCAAAGGTAAGAGATCTTCAACTCATTTTTCAAGCAATTTCTTTAGGATTATGAGTATGATGAAAATAGAAAATGGTTATTTGCGAAAAACGCTATCATTTGGTACCAATATTGTATGATAATCTTGCTTGATTCAAATATCCCCAAATCTGAAAATTTGGGTTTATACAATGGTTTTTGAAATTGATGATGATTATTGATGATTTTGAGGTTGTATGAATTGATGAAGAACATAAGGATGAGGTTAAAGAAAAACAGTTTAGATTTTGGGAATTACAGTGGGTTCGAAAATTCACCATAAAATATATAAAAATAATTTGGCGGTTATTTTTATATATTATGTTCATATATGGATCTAGTTTTGTTTAAAACAAACGGGGATCAATTTCAAGTTGTATACAATTATATATGAATTTTTAACTGAGGAAAGGTCAGAAAAGTCGGACAGCAGAATTCTGTACAAAACAGATTCTGTTGGTGAACTTTGAAAATTAACCATAAATTGTACATAATGAATTAGAAGGATTTCTTTATATGAATAGATTCGTATTTGAGTCTAGTTGTTAACAGAATAAACGGAATTGAATTCCCTTGTCTATATCAATACAGAATAATGATTCTTTAAGGGTAGTGCGAGTTGTCTGAATTCTGGAAAATTAATGGGTTGTGGTGTAAGAGTTGTATAATTGATGTACTATGCTGGAAATTGTTGTTTGAGAATTGAAATGGGTGTTAGAAGTGAAATTGATTATTTTGGGAAGATTGAAGTGAATGGTTATTTAAGTATAACAATTTCATAGTTTGGGGTACTTAAATGTATTTATGCTTTTGTAAAAGCATTTGAATGGAAATAATTTCAATGTTGGAATTTTTGGTTTTAAGAATTTAAGTGGTAAAATGGTGAAGACCATTTTGAGTAAATGGGAAAAGTGGGTTCCAATGTTAAAGGAATTAATAAGTATTGAATTATTTGGTGGAAATGATTTTGAAGTATGCTATGGAATTATTTTGGGATATGGTTATGTTAGTAAAATACTTACATATGTATTACTATAAATTTGTGATTTATACAGATCATGGTCGATTTGCAATTGAAGCAAGTCAAGTATAAAAAGGGTATATTGTGGACAATATTGAGGCTCATATATTTTGAAAGACATAAAGTGTCAAGGTGAGTGCAATACATGCATGAAATTACACATGGATGTTTTATACATCATAAGGAAGACTTGCGATAAGTCAACCTTGTTTATATCACCATAATATTATGCCATGTTTTTATAAATTGACATGACATTGAAATGTCACGGTATGAAATCAAAATGCATTGATTATGAAAAATGTGACATTTTACCATGAATGTTTTCGGGTATGAACTGCCCAATGTTAAATATTGATAATATACTTTGCCATGGATGAATTGAATAAAATAGACTATATGCCCAAGTAAGTCATTGAGGGACAGGGTATAGTTGGCATGCCATAGAGTATAGCAGTTGCAGGTTTATATTAGCACTATAGTGTGTAAGGACACTAAGTGCAGGTTTATATCCGGATTAGCACTATAGCGTAAGCTTAGTGTAGGTGGTGGGCACGACCTTATGTGTATTGTCCGGATTAGCACTATGGCGTAAGCTTAGTGCAGGTTTAGCACTACGGTGCAGGTATTTTACTCGTATACCCAGGGTCCTCAGAGTGTTATATTGGGCTATTGTCTACGGTTTATTGACTATGGATTATGTTTTATTGGTTAATAATGGTAACGATGCAAATAAGCTTATGAGCTTACGGACTAATGGCAAGTCTATTGAAAATAATAATAATAAGCTTATGAGCTTATGGAATTTAAATGGTAAGTATTTTGGTAAAAATAAGCTTATGAGCTTATGGGATGAAAGGTAAGAAGTTTTATATTATTTTGATCATGGTAAAATATTGAAGATGCTATTAGCATGGTTTTATGGCATTGGATTTGAAATCTAAATTCATGCATGAATTGTATTGCACTATATATATTGTTTTAATTGCATCACTAAGTTTATACTTAGCGTGTGATGATTTTCACGCGTAGGTAAAAAGCAAAGAATAAGAATAAAGAGTTCAGAACGACATCAAGCATTGAGAGGTATATTTCAATATCAGTAAGACATCCTATTGTGAAATTTGATTTTAGATAGTGGCATGTAATTTGGAAATATTTAATTTAATTATTGAGTAAATTTTTGGGAATTTTTATAGTGATGAAAGGTTAATTTTTATGAGTTTTATATGCAAATTTTCGAAAGTTACTATAGCATGAATAGTAACCCCGTTTTAAACCAAATTTCCCAGATTGTAAAAGGGGTACCGATTCCCCTGCTACAGGGAATCGATTCCCCCACTATTCAATGTTACTGTTCATGGGCACTATTCACTATTCATATAAAATAAATCTTTTGAATTAAATTGGTTACAACGAAACCTGATTTATATAATATGGTATTTTTATAATATTATTCACCATTTTAAGAAAATAAATTTTAAATCGCTTTTGAATTTTGAAATAGTTTTAGAAAATACGGGTAACATCCGTAATCTGTATAGGTATAAATATACGGGTTACGGGTGTTACATTTATTGGCATCCGAGCTACAGGTTTAGCCGATTCTAGGACTAAACCGAGGTTGTTTTTGATTTAAAAAGTGTATACATGCCACTAGGATGTCAAAAGTTACTGATAGTTGTATATATATTGTGATGATGCTTTTTGGGAGTAAAGTTATTCTTTACTAATGTATGATGATTTTGACTATGTTCAGATGTTAAAATTAAAGACAAAGGTAATAAATTCGAAATGGTTGAAAAGAATGTCGAGATTGAAATCGACAAAAAGGGAACATACATGACTTATGTAAAACACCTTAGAAGGGTGGATGTTATAAAGTATTTTTCTCCATTTTGTGGAAGAAATGCTTCAGTTTCCAATGAATTTTATAAATTGGAAGAATCGATTAAAAAGTTTGAATGGCTTACAAGAAAAGTCGAATCGGATGAGGATCCAAAGGAGATTTTTGAATCTGTGATGATTCTGAGGTTTATCTAGGTAAGCTTAAATAAGTGAGAAATATTTAAGCTAAGCATTAAATTATTTAAATCATTGATGATTTGAATAAGAAAAATTGAGTAAGCGGTAAATATGATTTCCGCTAAAGGTTTAAAGAAAGTTGAATTATCAGGGAATCAAATGGTTATGAGTTGGATTGAGAATAAATATCAAGTCCATAAAATTTGGTAGAGTTACCTTGTGAAGGTAAAAATGAGGAAATGTATTGTTTAACCTTCCATGCTGAAATGAATTATTGTATAGATCGAGATTGATTCTCAAGAACTTGAAAAGTGTCAAGTTCGTAATGATAAAAAAAAGGAGTAAATTTGTTTACTAGTTTGATTTTAGCATTAATTTCTATGAAGTTATCGCTAAAAATTTATCAAGTTTTCTTATTGAATGATGTGAACATTAAAATTTTCATTTGAGATGGAAAATGTTGAAAATGCTCAAGAATAATTTCTATGGATTTGGAAAAGTTATAAATATTTCCTTAAGAATGAAATAAGGAATTCTAAAGTAGAAATATTCAATTCTACTTGGTATCGAGTGATATTATAGTGGAAGACCATAGGTCACGGCCATGATACAAGTGTTAAACGGACAAATAGTAAGGATTCAATAAAGATTCAGGAGCTTATGTTTCTGATGAATCCGATGGGATTAACGAGTTAAGATCATTTTGATCATGAGTTGGTTGTCTCTGCATTAAAGTTGGGTTAATAGTCGCAAGAAGAGATTAATTTAGAAAAAAATGCAGAGAAAAAAAAATTTAATGATTGATGAAAAAGTGAAATCATCAATAAGTGATATCAGCAATGGTTACGATTAAGATGATGTAAAAAGGATGCATAGCTTTTCTAGCTAAGGTGATGGATACTCAAGTATCTGAAGTAAGATTATATGCTATTTCCATAACTTGGGAATTTCCATAAGTCTTTTTAGATTTATTATTATGGGTTACCTCCAGATTGAGAGGTGGAATCCAATATTAATAGTTATCAAGGCATTAATCTTGTATTTATGGGTTCATATCGAATGATTTCGATTGAGCTAAGAGAATAAAGAACTAATGCAAGAATTGATAGATGAAGGATGCATTAGACCGAATATTATACCTTGGAGTAGATCGGTATTGTTTATAAAAAAAAGGATATATGGGATTATGCATAGACTATCGATAGTTAAACAAAGTAACTATCAAGAACAAATATCCTATTTTGAGGATTGATGACTTGTTTTATCAGCTTAAAAGGAGCAGCAATGTTTCTAAAATTGATATTCGATTTGGGATGTCACCAGTTAAATATTAAAGAGGAAGATGTTCCAATGATAGTTTTCAGGAAATGGTATAAACACTACGAGTTTGTAGTAATGCCGTTTGGTTTGAAAAATGCTCTAGCAGCATTCATGGATTTTGATGAATTGAGTATTTCAACATTACTTAGATCAGTTTGAGGTGGTCTATATTGATGACATTGGGGTATACTTGAATACAAAGATAGAGCATGATGTTCATATTCGTTTTGTGCTCGAGATAATTAAGAGTAAAAAGTTATATGCCAAAATGTCAAAGTGTGAGTTTTGGCTATCAGAAGTTGCTCTTCTTGGTTATTATCGAAGGTTTGTGAAAAAAAAATTCGATGGTTACTTCTCCTTTAACCAAGCTATTGAGAAAGGATGTTTCATTTGCTTGGACTGAGAAATGTCAGGAGAGTTTCAAAGCTTTAAAGAATATTTTAACGGAAGTACCAGTGTTGGTACAACCGGAATCGGACAAAGAGTATGTGGTGTATAGTGATACATCTCATAATAGTTTGGGCTATGTACTTATGCAAGAAGGTACGATGATAGTCTATGCTTCTTAATAATTAAAGGCACATGAGAGCAATTATCCTACTCATGATCTTGAGTTAGCATCGGTTGTTTTTGCTCTAAAGATTTGGCGTCATTATTTGCATGGTGAGAGATGCCATATCTATTTGGATCATAAGAGTTTGAAATATTGGTTTACTCAAAAAGAGCTCGATTTGAAACAACGAATATGGATATAATTTTTAAAGGACTATGATTTCATCATTGATTATCATTCAGGTAAGACAAATGATGTAACAAATGCACTTAGTCGGAAAACTTTTGCAGCTTTGCAAGCTATGGATGTGAGATTATTGTCAAAAGAAAATGGTGCATTATTGGATGAATTAAAAAAAACTGATGTTTTTATATCGGATAATAGAGAAAACAAATGAAAGATGAAAAAAAAACCATTACTGAGTTTGTTGCTACATATTTGACATGTAAACAAATAAAAGCTTAGCATAAAGTGCTTTCGTAATTGTTGCAACTGATTTCTATTCCAAAGTGGAAATAGTAAAGAGTCACTATGGATTTTGTTATTGGACAACCTTTGACATCAAATAAAAAGGATTCTATTTGGGTGATAGTGTCCGGTTAATTAAATCGGCACATTTTATTCCGATATGAATGGACTATGCCTTAGATAAATATACAGAGTTGTATATCAAGGAGATATATTGATTACAGGGAATACAAGTATCCATTATATTCAACAGAGATCCAAAGTTCACTTTAAGATTTTGGAAATATTTGCATAAAGTTTGGGTACTTGATTGAATTTCAGTACGATCTTAAATCCATAGACGGATGGTAAATAAAAAAAAAGTTTTATTCAGATATTAAAAGATATGCTTAGAGCATATGTGATTGATTCCAAGGAATCATGGGAAAGGAAAAGTATTTAATTTTAGTAGAAATTTTCTACAATGACAGTTATTAATTGAGTATAAAGATAACTCCGTATAAAGTTGTATATGGGAGAAAATAAGGAACACTATTGAATGGGTTCAAGTTAAAAGATCGAAATCTTGTTGGCCCAGATTTTTATTGAATGATGTTGAGGATAAAGTAAAGATAATTTAAGAAAATCTCAAGATGGCATTTGATTGGAAAAAGTCTTATGTAGACTTGAAGTAAAAAAGAGATTGAAATTTCATGAAGGTGATAAAGTTTTCTTAAAGTATCACCTTGGAAAAAGATGTTGCGCCTAAAATGCAAAGAAAAAACTAAGTCTAAGATTCATTGGAATTTATGAGATATTAAAAAGAGTTGGACTGTTGGATTATCAGTTAACATTAACTCTGGAGGTAATTGGGAACCAGAGTTGGACAAAGTATACAACATTTTTCATGTGTTGATGCTTAGAAAGTATCGATTGGATATTTCATATGTTATTTCATCAGAGGAAATTAAGATACAAACGGATTTGACTTATGAAGAAGAACCAGTTCGGATATTAGCTTGAGAAATCAAAGAAATGCGTAATAAGATGATTCTTCTAGTCAAAGTACGTTGTCAAAATCATAATGTCGAGGATGTTAATTGTGAAAGAGGGGATGATATGAAGATGTGTGGATATTCATATCAGGTTGAAGAATTGGATTAAATAGCTTCCAAATCTAATGATTTGCATGATCTTCACAAAGTTGTCAAATTAAGGAGGAAAATCGGAATATAAGAAGTTGGCAAGACCAAAATAAGTCTACATTTAAAGTATGAGCAAGTCTTACAAGTCAGTATAACCCTAAATTAGGGTTACGAATGTACAAGGGAAAAAGGAATTTAATGATGGTTTAAAGATTATTGAAGTATTCTTATCTTTAGAGAAGGATGAAAGTTTAAAAAAAATCCCTATTTTGGTGGGATTTATTTATTTATTTATTTTTGATAAAATTCTTTATAAAAAGGGAAGTTAGGGTTTTCATAGAAAGTCTTAAAATTCGAGGATGAATTTTCTTAAGGAGGGGAGAATTGTAATACCCCAAAAATCTAGATGATGACCAAAATGTAAATTTTGAAAGTTTGATGGTCAAAGTAGAAATTTGGGAAAAAAATTTAGGGAATTAAGTGATAATTTCCTAAAAAGAATTTTATTTCATAAATAATGGTCTACTCTTGAGAGTGGAGTTTTATAGAAATCATATTTTTGGATTTGGAGTTTTAGTAAAGAAAAACTAGAAAGGGTTAAAGCCGATAAGGAATCGGTAATTCAGATCGAGTTGGAATTTTACGAAAATTTGAAGGATGTTATAAGATGGTTGGAAATATTATTATAATATTTTGGATCAGAGAAATTTGGTTTGGAAATATGCAATTTTTCAGATTTAACTGAAACAGTGAAATTTAGTAACTAAAACGCAAGTTTTGAAAATTTCAGGGCATTTTCGTAGGTCAAAGTCAAATTAAATTATATTTGACTTTGTAATATCAGATGGCTTGGTTTTATGGTGATTTTAGATATTCATTAAGGGTGTTTTGGTCTTATCACAATTAAATGAATAATATATTCATTTAAAGTGGAAGGAAATGTAAATTAAGATGACATTTCAACCAAATGTGTTCATCTTCTCCTTCAAAAGTTGCGTGGGTTTCTTCAAAGGTAAGAGATCTTCAACTCATTTTTCAAGCAATTTCCTTAGGATTATGAGTATGATGAAAATAGAAAATGGTTATTTGCGAAAAACACTATCATTTGGTACCAATATTGTATGATAATCTTGCTTGATTCAAATATCCCCAAATCTGGAAATTTGGGTTTATACAATGGTTTTTGAAATTGATGATGATTATTGATGATTTTGAGGTTGTATGAATTGATGAAGAACATAAAGATGAGGTTAAAGAAAAACAGTTTAGATTTTGGGAATTACAGTGGGTTCGAAAATTCACCATAAAATATATAAAAATAATTTGGAGGTTATTTTTATATATTATGTTCATATATGGATCTAATTTTGTTTCAAATAAACGGGGATTAATTTCAAGTTGTATACAACTATATATGAATTTTTAACTGAGGAAATGTCAGAAAAGTCGGACAACAGAATTCTGTACAAAACAGATTCTGTTGGTGAAGTTTGAAAATTCACCATAAATTGTACAGAATGAATTAGAAGGATTTATTTATATAGATAGATTCGTATTCGAGTCTAGTTTTTAACGGAAGAAACGGAATTGAATTCAAGTGTCTATATCAATACAGAATAATGATTCTTTAAGGGTAGTGCGAGTTGTCTGAATTCTGGAAAATTAATGGGCTGTGGTGTAAGAGTTGTATAATTGATGTACTATGCTGGAAATTGTTGTTTGAGAATTGAAATGAGTGTTAGAAGTGAAATTGATTATTTTGGGAAGATTGAAGTGATTGGTTATTTAAGTACAACAATTTCATAGTTTGGGGTACTTAAATGTATTTATGCTTTTGTAAAAGCATTTGAATGGAAATAATTTCAATGTTGGAATTTTTGGTTTTAAGAATTTAAGTGGTAAAATGGTGAAGACCATTTTGAGTAAATGGGAAAAGTGGGTTCCAATGTTAAAGGAATTAATAAGTATTGAATTATTTGGTGGAAATGAGTTTGAAGTATGCTATGGAATTATTTTGGGATATGGTTATGTTAGTAAAATACTTACATATGTTTTACTATAAATTTGTGATTTATATAGATCATGGTCGATTTGCAATTGAAGCAAGTCAAGTATAAAAAGGGTATATTGTGGACAATATTGAGGCTCAAATATTTTGAAAGACATAAAGTGTCAAGGTGAGTGCAATACATGCATGAAATTACACATGGATGTTTTATACATCATAAAGAAGACTTGCGATAAGTCGACCTTGTTTATATCAGCATGATATTATGCCATGTTTTTATAAATTGACATGACATTGAAATGTCACGGTATGAAATCAAAATGCATTGATTATGAAAAATGTGATATTTTACCATGAATGTTTTCGGGTATGAACTGCCCAATGTTAAATATTGATAATATACTTTGCCATGGATGAATTGAATAAAATAGACTATATGCCCAAGTAAGTCATTGAGGGACAGGGTATAGTTGGCATGCCATAGAGCATAGCAGCTGCAGGTTTATATTAGCACTATAGTGTGTAAGGACACTAAGTGCAGGTTTATATCCGGATTAGCACTATAGCGTAAGCTTAGTGTAGGTGGTGGGCACGACCTTATGTGTATTGTCCAGATAAGCACTATGGCGTAAGCTTAGTGCAGGTTTAGCACTACGGTGCAGGTATTTTACTCGTATACCCAGGGTCCTCAGGGTGTTATATTGGGCTATTGTCTACGGTTTATTGACTATGGATTATGTTTTATTGGTTAATAATGGTAACGATGCAAATAAGCTTATGAGCTTACGGAATAATGGCAAGTATATTGAAAAAAATAATAATAAGCTTATGAGCTTATGGAATTTAAATGGTAAGTATTTTGGTAAAAATAAGCTTATGAGCTTATGGGATGAAAGGTAAGAAGTTTTATATTTTTTTGATCATGGTAAAATATTGAAGATGCTATTAGCATGGTTTTATGGCATTGGATTTGAAATCTAAATTCATGCATGAATTGTATTGCACTATATATATTGTTTTAATTGCCTCACTAAGTTTATACTTAGCGTGTGATGATTTTCACGCGTAGGTAAAAAGCAAAGAATAAAGAGTTCAGAACGACATCAAGTATTGAGAGGTATATTTCAATATCAGTAAGACATCCTACTGTGAAATTTGATTTTAGATAGTGGCATGTAATTTAGAAATATTTAATTTAATTATTGAGTAAATTTTTGGGAATTTTTATAGTGATGAAAGGTTAATTTTTATGAGTTTTATATGTAAATTTTCGAAAGTTACTGTAGCATGAACAATAACCCCGTTTTAAACCAAATTTCCCAGATTATAAAAGGGGTACCGATTCCCCTGCTACAGGGAATCGATTCCCCCACTATTCAATGTTACTGTTCATGGGCACTATTCACTATTCATATAAAATAAATCTTTTGAATTAAATTGGTTACAACGAAACCTGATTTATATAATATGGTATTTTTATAATATTATTCACCATTTTAAGAAAATAAATTTTAAATCGCTTTTGAATTTTGAAATAGTTTTAGAAAATAAGGGTAACATCCGTAATCTGTATAGGTATAAATATACTGGTTACGGGTGTTACAAGGACATAAGGGTATTTTGGTCATTTTGGTGCTCAGTTTTATTCCATTCATTTCAGAGCTTGAGGATATCCAATCATTTATGAGTTTGGTGATATTCTTGGTCATTTCCATTCCAGGGGCATTTTGGTCATTTTACCTATACAATATATTTCAATCTTTCCCTTATGTCTGATCTTATTATTTAATCTGCCCTTATCATCTATTTCAGCCCTTTTCAACCAATTCTGACAAAGGATCAGCTTCGATAATTTATCCTTCACGTATTTACTCACAACTCGGAGATTTACGGATTATCAGAAATTTTATGAACAAAAGTAGGATCTTAACAATTTAAATTAATAATTCAACGATGGAAGCATAACTTCTTGGATACTTTCTCATTCCAGGTCAACTGGGGATACTTTCACCTCTCAAGGGTAATTTCGTAATTTTTTAACAAAATAATTTCGGTATTAACTCCTAACGAGGATAATTATAATTTAAAGAATCGGGGGTTAATCATTTTCCCGTATAATCTCTAAACTCTAAATTATTCCTTAACAAAACTTCTAATATCTTGTACAAGCCATCTTGGATTTAGAAATCGGTTATCCAGATTTAGAAATCGATTATCCAGATATCCTAAGCAAGACTAGTAATTTCTGTACACATCAGTAGTTTCGTCATATCAATATGTCTTTAAAAATTCTTATCGAACATCCAGAGTTAATTCTTGTCCTTATTACAATATAAGGGTATTTTCGTAATTTTACCTAATCGAAGTATTCTCATAATTGATCATCCAAGTACCTTTAAATAGATATATTATAATTTACCTATTCAGGACTGATTCATTTATCATTCAATCACAGAACTTGTAATTCAATAGAGTCTTAACTAATTTATCACTTAACCCGTATTCGGTTCGAATCCATCCATAATCAAACATGCATAATAGACCAACCATATACATTCATGCATTTATCCATTATCAACATGTTTCATAAAGCATAAAGAGATAGTAATGTATTACCTCGATTTCCATGTCATACTGATCGACCATTTAAACTCCATTCGAACGTCCTCGATCTTGAAATCAACTTCCGATAATTCCTCAGATACATATCAACAGAAATTTTCATAAAAAACGGAGCTTAATTACGTAAAACGAATCGAATCTGGTGTAAATCAGTGAAAACCAGCTTACCGGGTTTAAATTTGACAAAACGGACTTCGGATTCGAATTCAGATTCAGGACGTCGAAAAACATAAAATATGACTTTTTGAAAATTGACTTTTTGGTCAAAGTCAAAGTTAACAGGTTTGACTGACAATTTCAAGGCTTTCGGGTCTGAATTTGGCAAAACGAACTACAGAATCGAACTCAGGACGTCGAAAAACGTCAGGATAGGTACACTCGGAATCAGTCAACGCCGGTCAAAGGTCCGATCAACGGTGGTCAACGATAGTCAACGCGGTCAGCAGTCAACAGTAAACGGCTCGGTCTAGGCGGCTCGACTCGGCTCAAACGGCTCCATAGGCTTCCAAATGAAACCCACTCTCAGGTGATGGAGCGTGCATCACGTGAACAGTGCTACGGTGTCCGAAATATTCCCGAAACATTTCTAAAAAATATTTTATAGTATTTGGAGACACTTACCAAGCTCAGTTCACAATTTTGAACGGTGGATAGCTCGATTCCAAAACATCGAAAACCTTGACTTTCTCACCCCTCCACGTGCCCGTGACGACGGAGACACGGAGAACACCGATGGACTCGGAATGATGCAAGGAACACGATGGTGCAGTAGGTGTCAAAAACGGGTGGTCGGATCGACGTGAATCGACGAAAAACCAACGGAATTTGAGTTAAAACCGACGATACTTCCTATTGAAATTAACAACGAACGACACCGATTCACGATGAGAGGTTTGAGGGGTTTTATTCATCTTTTGACAACGAACACGTTGGTGGTTTTGGTTCGTCGAACGGTGGCCGGACGGTGAGTAGATCGGAGTTTAAAATCGTTGACCGGGGAGAGGAAAAATGAAAAATTTTCTGCTAAACATACGAGGCGAGAGGTTTATAATTCTTTCTAAAAGAAAAATGAGCAAATCATGAGTTTAGTCACTGAATTTCCTACACTTTATAAAATGGTATTCTAACTTTGAAATTTTAGAATTTAATCTTCAATTTATTTCAAATTACCAATTAAATCTACCACTTTATAATTTTAAAATTTAGCCTCTAAATTGGAGTATTACATAATCTTGACAGAATTCGTATAAATTTTCATGGTGAAAGCTTTACAATCAAGCTAAGGTAAGAAGACTACGAAGACGACTGATTGTTCATCGACGGGAGGCAGACGATAGATAGGGTGGGAACAGCCAGAGAAAAAATGTCGAATGGAATTCCTGAACATGTTGAGGGAGTTGATGAAAACGTGTTTTTTTGAGGAGAACATTGAGCTGGCCGCTATGGATGGGGGCTCGTGTCAGACAGAGATTTCTATCCTAGGTTCAGTTAATGATGATGCTCGTTCGGTGGAGTGCAATGATAAGGCTGTTGTTGCAGAGTATTCGTTTCAGAGGAGGTTAAATCATGTGGGGAACTGATCTTCTCTTCTCTCTGGGCTGCACAAAGTCCCAATTATATCGAGTAATGGGCTGACCACCCTAAAGCGAGTTGAGGGATGTGATGGTCATTTGCTAAACTATGAGAATGGATCTCTAGCAAATATAAATAGGTCACAAAATAGCCTGGGCCTGTCCATTACAAATGGATCCAGACTTTGTGATGTCCCTATGGAAATTTTATCTTTAGGTGAGATAGAGGGCTTCTTTCCTTATATTTTTACTTCCGGCCACAATAAAGAAGAGACGTAGAACAGAGACCTGATCTTGGGGCCAACCAAAATAATCGAGCTACCAATCAAAATAATCGAACTACCAATAGCAGGAAGAAAATTCCCCCCAAAAAAAAAAAAAGAATCTGGCGTCTAGGTCCAAAGGGGTAGTATACGGTTAAAAAAATACGTTACCGGTCTTGTTATTATTTTAAATAACAAAACGAGTAAAAAATGACCGAAAACATTATGATTTCTACCGGTTTTGTTATTATTAATTACCGATTAACACAGTAGAAAAATCCGGTAAAAAATTAATGTTTTAGGTAGCGCTTTACCGGATATGTTACCAAAACCGGTGAAACGCTCAATAATAACAAAACCGATAAAAATAATAATATTTTCGGTCTTTTTTTACCCGTTTTATTATTAAAATAATAACAAAATCGGTAACGTTTTTTCTTAACCGTATATTAAGACTACCGCACGTGAGCATTTCCCTCCAAAGGAGGAAAGAAGAAACGTGCCAATATGGTGGATTCAGAGGGTGCTGAAACTATAAAGGTCGCAAAGAAATTGGGAATTATCTTCAACGCTCCTGAAAATTTGGTTGCTAGCAAAATAAAGGAAATTAAGTGTGAGGAGGGTCAGTGATTTCAACAGGTTCTTATTTTTCCCTTTTCTAGTTATTTTCAATAATCTTAATATGAAGTATTTGACCTTATCTTGGAATGTTAGAGGGATGGGTAAAATGGAAAAAGTCAGAGCGATTGGTCGGGTAATTTCATGGAATAAAGCTAGATTGGTCTTGCTTCAAGAATCTAAATTATATGTTGTTAGTCCGCAGTTGTGTTTAGGGTAATTAAATTCAACCTTGGACTTTCAATTATTTATTTATGATAATTTAAGATTTTTTAAAGTAAAATTTATTTTCTTTTATTTTATGTATCTAATATTCATGGAAAGATACTAGAGTTCTCATTTTTAAGATTTTTTTGGAGGCCTATAATAGGAACATATCTTATGTAATAGGGATGGAGAGAAGAAAATTAATAAAAGATAATATTTGCTCAAGGTAAGCCTTCGTAATTTTTACTATTTTGCTTTTGTTTGAAAATTTCATCGAATGACAGAAAAACGATGTAAAGGAAATGCCTTCGAACATATTTTCTTAAGTAGCCTTCTTTGAGGTTTCTTAATGGAAACTAAAAAAATCATTTTTTTTATTTTTTATTTTGCTTTATCGTTGATAAGGGATAGCAGCAGAGTGATAAACATTACTCATACGTGAAGAATCAAGCCTAAGATCTAGACTCAATCAAAGAACGAGCTTAAGGCGGATTAAGGTTTTGTTGCAAGTTAGAGTTCTTAAAGGTGAAGGTTGCTAGAAATCAAACAAGAACATGATGATTAAAGATTTAATGGAAAATATATAATGAATGTGTAAAAAGAATTATAAAAAGATAAATAAAACGGTGAAAGGACTTGAATTGAAAATTCTCCTTAATATGTATAAGCTTTGGTGATAAGATGGATATGATGATGTAGTTGTCGTGAGATGATGATTATGATGAAGATGAAGGATAAATATCCTAGGAATCCTCTTAGCCACAATTGACTTAATGATAAAGAATGCTTCGAAGCCACAAGGCAATTAGTCCTTGCAAAAACGAACTCTCAAGAAATTTGCTTTAAAATTAGGAATGGAGCCTCCTTTATATATGGTAAGGAGTTATATGAATCTAATTAATTATTGAATAAATAATAATAAAATAAAGATAATGTTTTGATTCTATCCTAATTCTTAATAAAATAATAATAAACTAAATATAATATTTTAAATCTATCTTAATTCCTAATAAATAATAAATCTAATCTTAAAAATTAATTCATCACCCTATATTAAATTATATTACAAATAATTAATAAAAATATAGATACTTTGTAATATTTATAAAATCTCCTATTAATCACGTATAGAAATTTGTGCATGCATTGTCTTCACTAAAATTAACGTATCTTGAGTTCCTAACATTCAATTAACGCGTTTCAAGTATCATTAGAAAGATACGAGATAACCGGAAGTATCTCCAACAGACATTTCGACCTAATAACACCTGATTCCATTCAAAATGTCGTCACAAGTATGTTGTTGTTTTGTTCTTCTTTTCCAAGGCTTGGAAGTGTGGATCAATTGGAAGAGATAGTTTATCTTCCTTTGATGTTAACCTTGTGGTCCATATATCATCCTTTCTCTATTAAAAAATATTTGACCTCGAATCTAAAACATCAAAGGGAGAAACTTTAGAACATTTGAATGATTTACTCATATTATACTTGTAAAATAGATATGCTTTGAGTCATTGAGACTTTGTTTTTTTAATAGGTTCAAGTAGAAACATTATTCCAAAGAAGCATGCATTATCATTATGAACTGTGAAGCATGTATCATTCCCCTTCTCTTTAAAAGAATTCGTCCACGAATTTGAAAATTCAAAAGAAGTGAATCAGAAGTATTAAAAGGAAAGGTTGTGAAACACTTACCTAGATCAATATGATGTTTCTTTATAAACTTCGTAGAGGTTTCTTTTTTGTTGGAACTGATTTTTTATTGTCTTTGAATCCTCTTTTGCATACAAGTCTTATAATCTAGTGAGAAGGTTGTAATTCAACATGGCGTCGACCATTGTTGCCTTTGTTTGTGATTGTTTCATATGTTCTCTCAATGGTTTTACGCGTATGTGGTGAAAATGAGTTTTGAAAAACCATGTCAAGTGGTTAATTAAATTCATCCATGAAGTCTCCTAAGTATGATTCATGGAACTAATAAATCTCGTAAGGAGCCTTGTGGACTTAACTTGTTTAGCTGAAAAGGAAACACATCTAAAAAATAGAACTCATTAAAAGCATTCTTAAAAGAATGATTATACGTATAAGAAATTTTCGAGTAATCATGATGTACATCTTTAACATGATGAATTCTAAGAATAGTACTAAAGATTGTACCTTCGGGATAGTGTTTAATACCCCAAATTTTAACTAGTGACTAAAAATGAAATTTTAAAAAGTTATAGATTTTAGCTCGTAAATAAACAGTTTGGCCTAAAATAAGGATTTTTGTGGGAATTATATTTCTGGTATGGGATTGTGTTAAAAGCTATAAAGCGATAAAGTTCGGTATTGAAATCAGATAATCGGATCGAACCAACAATTTATGAAAATTTGAAGGATGTTAGAAAATGTTTGGAAATATTATCTACATATTTTAGAACATAGAAATTTGTCTCATAACAGTGTAATTTTTTAGATTTGACCAAACAATGGAATTTTAGTGACTAAAATTCCATTTTCGAAAACTACATGACTAGAAAAATGGGAAATATTTAGGATCTAAGAGGTAATTTTCCCAAAAAGAATTCTTATTCCATAAATGGATATTTTACTATTGAAAGTGTGGATTTATTAAAATCAGATTCTTGATATGGGAATTGTGTTAAAAACTAGAAAGTGATAAAGTCCGATAAAAATTCGGTAAATCAAATCCAATATAAATTTTTAGAAAATTTGACGGGTGGTAAATTAGGATTAAAAAATATTATTTCCACATTTTAGAATGATGGAAAATAATATGGAGCATTGGATTTGAGAATTTATTTCTACGTTCAATTCGAACCGTTGAATGAAAAAATGGCAAGATTGAAATTTTTGAAAAATGGCATGGGCAAAGTTGTAAAAGGCAAAATATTTTGTCCATATTTGACTTTGGAAGATGATAAGGTTTATGTGGCTTGTTATTAAGTAAGTATCAAGTTTCATTAAGGGTAAAATGGACATTTCTCATTAAATGAATATTTTACTCATTTAAGCTTAAATAAAGGCTAAATTAACATGAAATTAACCAAGATTTCATGAAACCAAGCCAATTTTCATCCAACATTTCGTGCTCCTTCATACCAAGGTAAGAGAAATTTTATTTTTCATTTTTGAGCAATTTCTTTTGGTCTTTGGATCATGCCGTGAAATAGAAAATTGTTCTATTAAAAAAACTCTATCATTTGGTACCATTATTGTTTTCTAATTTGGTTTGTGTTCAAAGATCCCAAATTCTAGGGTTTATGTTCACATTAGGGTTTATGGAATTGATGAAGCATTTTGATGTTTCCAGGTTTTAGAATCATTTCCAAGCATGATCGATGATTAAAAACCACTTGTACATGGTTATATGAACAAATAAAGTTACGGCCAAACCATAGCTTTAGGAGAAAGATGGGTTTTGATGAAATTAAGTTGGGGCTTTGATTGTAGAGATTTTATAAGGTTGAATTGAAGTTGATTTCATGCTTGAATCGAATAAAAATCCAGTAAAATAATGAAAAACCCTAATTTTGAACATACAAAGCATTCGACCTTGACTATAGAGGATGGGAAAATTATGTAGGGGCTATAAATGATGTAGGAAGTATTCTACAAGCCTTAGAAAAATTTGGGAACCATTCTGTAATTTTTGAAAAAGTTGGGGACCAAATCAATAAATTTTGGAAAGTTGTGGATTATTGTGTAATTGTTCAATAGTTGACGTGTTATGCTGGGAATTAATGTTTGAGTGTTGGAATTGAAGTTAGGATGTGAAATTGGATTATTTTGGAAAGCTTGTAAAAGTTGAAGTTTAAATCACAAATATGGACAGGTTGGAACTTAAGTGAAAATGTTATGTGAATTTGGGATTAAAAGGAGCTTGAATGGCCAATTAGAAGTATTAAGGTCAAACTTTATGTTGTGACATGGAAATTATATCAAATGAGCATCAGGAAATTTTGTTAGGAATTTATTTTCCAAAGTATGCCTATGTTAGTATGATTCTAACATTTGGTTTGAATTTGTATATGTTTGATAATGATGTTCATTTAGATTGAGTGCTTGAAATCAAGCTCAAATATTATTAAAGATAAGGAGAAGCTTAAGGATGAAATGGGAAATTCTAAGTAAGGTTGCAAGATAAGGAGACCAGTTGAGTGCATTTAATTCGTATTTATATTTCGAATAAACATTAGCTTGTGATGAGCCAGTGTTGGAGTTATGTTAAGAAGTGGCTCCTAGGGTTATATGAAATATAATTTAAGCTTATATGTTCATTTAGTAAGCTAATAGAATTAGTGAATAAGTTAAGGACACTAGTTAATGAAATCTACCTATAAATTATCTTCTGAACAATAAGTTTAGAAAATCGTCAGAAATTCTAACAAAATGATTGGGGATGAATCTTATACCATTGGATTCTTATATCAATTTAGTTTTGTTTTGAACAAACAGAAACTTATTTCAAGAAGTATACAAAAAGATAAGAATTTTTAATCAGCAGATTTTGTCCAAGACAACTTATGTGTGTCAACTTTGAAACTTCGTTATAAATTATACGAGTTGATCTAGAAAAAGTTCCTTGTATGGTTAGATTCATATTCGAGTCTAGTTTTTAGTGGTATAAACAAAATAATTTTTTTAAATATGTATATTAATATATAATAATACTTCTTTGAAGGTAGCGCAAACTATCAAAATATGAAATTATGATAAATTCGTGAAGAAGTGAATTGGAAACAAGAAATTAAGCTTAAAGTTTGGTGTGGTTCATGTTTTTATTTGTATATAAGGTATTCATTTGAGTGCAATTTAATTATTTAATTATTCTGGTTGAGGATGACTTGTGATAAGTAAACCTCATTTTATTTTCTAGTATGATTTATAAATTTTCAGTATGGAATATTTCTATAATGTTTTATCAAGTTTCATGAATGATTTTCGAGTATGAACTACCCATGTTATATTCTGCGGTTATAATTTGAAAATAATTCTGGTTTGGCATGATATTTATTAAACGGTTCTGAATCAAACTAAAGCCCATCGTATACTGCATTGAGAGTCGTGGGTACATGAGGTGAAGTGATTCTGATATACTGTGGTGTTACCTGAAGGTACACTAGTATATATATATATATATATATATATATATATATTCTGATGTGATTGCACTTTGTTTTCACATTACGATTCTGATATGATAGCACTGTGTGTGCTTATATGGTATGATTATGATATATTGTGGTGTTAGCTGAAGGTACACTAGTATATATATTCTGATGTGATTGCACTTTGTGTGCACATTACGATTATAATATGATAGCACTGTGTGTACTTATATGTTCTGATTTTGATATACTGTGGTGTACCGGTGGGTGCACTAGTATATATATTCTGATCTGATTGCACTTTTTGTGCACATTACGATTTTGATATGATAGCATTGTGTGTGCTTATATATTCTAGTTATGATGATAGCACTAAAGTGATTATTGCGCTCACTCGTATGACTCTTGTATCTTACATTTTCATAAATATACATTGGGTTATGAAAATGAAATAAGCAAAGTTATGAAAGTGACTAAAAGGAGAAAGAATATAAAAATGAAAAATTTGAAAGTTCTAAAATGTATCTGAATGGAAAAATATATGTAAAGTATATTATTTGTTGATGTTGGTTATTGTGATTTTGATGAAATTATGAGAGCATGATTTTCAGGTTTCTGATGAGGAAAAATTACGGGTTGGAAAGACCGGTTTGGAGTTTTAATGTTTTTATTTAAATTACAACTTATGACTTATATTTTATGGATTTTATGTTTTAGTTATATTTTTGCCTCACTAAGTTTTACTTAGCGCGTGATGATTTTCGTACGTAGGTTCAAAAAAAAAGTAGCGGTCATGAAGTGAGAAGCTTGCCAACATCTTATGCAAAATCAAACCTATCGACAATATCAGTAAGACATCCTAACTTTGACTTATTAGTGGCATGTACATTACATCTGCTCGGTTACTTTATAAGATATATTTTAAAAGGGTTTGTAATAGTAATTAGGGTTTTTTTCTTTAGTTTTGTTTAATTTTAATATTAATCGTATTTATGAGTGAATATTATAAATTTTATATTTTAAATGGTTTAAAATCAAGAGGTATTAGGCAGTTATATTTGGATTTGAAACAACACTGAAACGCTTAATTACTGACTGAAATCATATTAGTTGTCAATGATCAAAGAGTATTTTATAGATTTATATGATTAAGAAAAAAGTTTTTAAAGTAAAAAAAGGAAATTATTAAATAAAACAAATTTTTTAAGCATTTAAGTTCAACAAATGTCAATTGAGTTGATGTGATATTTGTGGCTCGTATTACAAGACATATATGTGCTATGGTGTTACATTTATTGGTATTAGAGCAGTAAGTTTAGTTGACTCTCAGCCTGAACCGAGCTTATGTTATGTCAAAAATATGTACAGGCCACTAGGATGTCAAAATTTTTGATATGATCTGATTTTATGATTTTATTGATGATGCTACTTCTCACTAATGTAATATGAAAATGTATGTGTTATAGAGTTAATAACCAGAGTAAAATGTATATAGTATTAGACATATAATAAAGTCAAAAATTGATTCAATTAGATCTGATGAGACTTTAATATCTCGCTCTAGTGAGGTTAGTGATGTAAAAGATTTTCCTCTATTTTGTATGAGATATACCCTAGTGTTTAATAAGGTAGCTGGATTAGAGGAAACTATCAGAAAGTTTGGAAAGTATATAAGAGAAATCGAAATTCAAGAGACGCCAAGATTTTTGAAATTACCAATGATTTTGGAATGTCTATAGGTAAGTAAATTTTCTGTTAAAGTTTAAAGAAAGTTAAGTTTTAGTGAAGCAGATGATAATTATTTTATTCTTTGAAAGGATCTAAAATGAGATTAAAAAGTGTAGTTATTGATTTGAAGGACTTGAAGTATTTCACTATTATGACAACTGGAGCAATACTATAGAAATGAGAAAGTATATGAAGAACGAATTCAAGGGATAGAGTAGTAATTTAATTATTGAGAATAAACTTTATGAATAAGTTGGGTTAATAAAAGAATTGCCTTAAACAGACATTCTCATAGAATTTAGTTTTAGTAAAGAAACCGTTGGGTCTTAGTGTTAGAATAATACAAGGAATGATATTTCCAACAAATTTAATGGAATTCCCATTTCATGAATTTCAGATCATCATGGTAAATGCAATTAACTGTTGAATAGCTGAAGTTAGATTAGAGGATATTCTGATAGTTTGGGAAATTCTAACCCTGATGAATTATCTGGATTGCCTCCTGATCAAGAAGTGGAGTTTAAACTTTATATTTTTTAGGTACAATGACAATTTTGATGGTCCTATATCGGATAGCTCTGATAGAATTAAGAGAGTTATAGGTACAACTACATGAGCAATTTGACCGTAATTGTTTTAGATCAAAAGTGTTTCCATGTGGTATACTGGTACTCTTTGGTAAAAGAAAAAATGAATAGATGTGGCTATATATAGATTGACATCAGCTGAATAAAGTGACAGAAAGAAATAAGTAATTTTTCGAGGATTGATGATCTATTCGATCAACTCAAAGGTACATCAGAATTTTTGAAGATTGATATTTAATCAGAGTATCACTAGTTAAAGATTAAAGAGTAAGATATTTTGAAGATGACTTACGGAACCTGATATAAATATTATTAGTTTATAGTGATGTTATATGGACCAATTAATGTTCCAACATTATTTATAGATTTAATGAATCAAATGTTCTATTTGTAAACAATTTACTTCCTGGTCATGTTCATAGATGTTATTTTGATTTATTCCAAGACTAAAAAAGAAAACGATACACATCTTCGTATTTTACTTCAAACATTGTCTCATCAAAAGTAGTATGCTAGTTGTCAAAATGCGAATTATGGTTTTCAGAAATTTCCTTCCTTGGCCCTGTGATTTCAAAAGAGGGAATATGAGTAGATTCCAAGAAAAAACCTCAAAGAATGGATTCGAAGTTCATAATTTCTTGGGATTAACTGGTGGTTATTGAGGATTTGTGAAGAATTTCTCGATGATTTCTTCTATGTTTACAATGTTTCTTAGAAATGATGTACCAATTTTTTGGATTGAAAAATGACAAGAAAACTTTGATACACTTAATAAAATTGACAGATACATTAGTTTTAGCGCAGTCAAAATCAGAGTGTCTTGATGGTTTGGGATGAGATGTTGATGCAATGATGTGTTCCTTAATGGTTTGGGATGTATCTTAATGCAAGAAGTTAAAGTGATATTTTATACATCGAGACAGCTAAAGATGCATGAACGAAATTATTGGACTTAGAATTTAAAGTAAACGGATATGGTGTTTACTTGGAAAATATGACACCACTATCTACATGGCGAGTGATGTTATATTTAAACAAATTATAAAGGTTTGAAGTATTTGCTTATTCAAAGAATTGAATCTAAGATAAAGGAGATATATCGAACTTCTAAAAGATGGATATGATTATTGATTATCATCTTGGGAAGGTTAATATGGTAGTTGACACATTTAGTCAAAAGATCTTCTCTGCTTTGAAAGCTTTAAATACTTGATTTTCAAGGAAAAATGATGGTGTACATGTTGTATAGTTAATGTTGAGACCTATATTGTCAGATTTGATTAAAGATCTTCCCAACAAAGGTAAAAAATATTCAGAAAAGATCAAAAAAGCGAAGAAAGGAAATTGAATATCAAAGAGATCATAAAGTATTTCTTAAAGTTTTACTTTAGAAAAGGATTATGAGATTTGAGCATAAAAGAAAGTAAAGTCTGAGATTTATCAATTATACGAGATTGTAAAGAGAGTTAGTCCAACAATTTACCAGTTAGCGTTATCTCTGAAAATGGATAAGATTTATAATGTATTTCATGTATCGCTACTTCGAAAGTATAGATTGAATACTTTACATGCGATTACACATAAAAATCGAGATTCAGTAAGATTTTTTATATGAAGAGAAACCAATAAAGCTTTTAATATATGGAGACAAAGAACCGAGAAATAAGACGATTTCACTAATGAAAGTTCTTTAGTGAAATAATAAAGTTAAGGAAGCGACTTGGGAATGAGGCAAAGTCATGAAAAGACAGATTCCTTATTTATTTACTTCATGTATGTCGATACAATTAGAGAATTTGAGGACAAATTTTATTTAAGGAGGAGGAGTTATAATACCCCAAATTTTGACTAGTGATTAAAATGTAAGTTTAAAAGTTTAAGGGATAAAGTATAAAATTTGTAAAAGTTTAGGAAATAATTTTTTTTTTGAAAAATTATATATTTTAGCTCGTAAATGAATAGTTTAGCCTAGAATAAGGATTTTAGTGGGAATCAGATTTTCGGTACGGGATTTGTGTTAAAAGCTATAAAGCGATAAAGTTCGGTATTGAAATCGGATAATTGGATCGAACCAAAATTTTATACAAATTTGAAGTATGTTAGAAAATGGTTGGAAATATTGAGAAATTTGTCTCGAAATAGTGTAATTTTTCAGATTTGACCAAACAGTGAAATTTTAGTGACTAAAATGCAATTTTCAAAAATTAGGAAAAATTCATGGATCTAAGTGGTAGTTTTCCCAAAAGGGATTCTTATTCCATAAATGGATAGTTTACTCTTAAATTTGCGATTTATTGAAATCAAATTCTTGATCAAGAAATTGTGTTAAAAATTAGAAAGTGTTAAAGTTCAGTAAAAATTCGGTAAATCAGATCGAATATAAATTATTACAAATTTTGAAGGATGATAAATTAGGATTAAAAATATTATTTCAACAATTTACAATGATGGAAAATAATATGGAGCATTTGCTTTTAGAATTTATTTCCATGTTCAGTTTGGACTGGTGGATGAAAAATGGCAAGATTGAAATTTTTGAAAAATGGCATGGGCAAATTTGCAAAGGGAAAAATATTTTGTCCATCTTTGACTTTGGAAGATGATAAGGTTTATGTGGCTTGGTATTAAGGTAAGTATCAAGTTTCATTAAGGGTAAAATGGATATTTTATTCATTTAAGCTTAAATAAAGGCTAAATTAACATGAATTTCACCAAAAAATCATGAAACCAAGCCATTTTTCAGGCAAAATTTCTTGCTCCTTCATACCAAGGTAAGAGAAATTTTAATTTTTGAGCAATTTCCTTTGGTTTTTGGATCATGTCGTGAAATAGAAAATTATTCTATTCGAAAAACGCTATCATTCGGTACCATTATTGCTTGCTAATATGGTTTGTGTTCAAAGATCCCAAATTATATGGTTTATGTTCACATTAGGGTTTATGGAATTGATGAATGATTTTGATGTTTTTAAGGTTGTAGAATCATTTCCAAGCATGATTTATTATTAAAAACCACTTGTACATGGTTATATGAACAAATATAGTTACAACAAAACTCTAGCTTTAGGAGAAAGATGTGTTTTGATGAAATTAAGTTGGGGCTTTGATTTTAGAGATTTTATAATGTTGAATTGAAGTTGATTTCATGCTTGAATCAAATAAAAACCTAGTAAAATCATGAAAACACTAATTTTAAACATACATAGCATTCGACCTTGACTATTTAGGATGAGAAAATTATGGAAAAACTATGCAGGGGCTAGAAATGATGTAGGAAGCATTCTAAAATCCTTAGAAAATTTGGGGACAATTTTGTAATTTTGAAAAATTTGGGGGACCAAATCAATAATTCTAGAAAAGTTTTGGATTGTTGTGTTATTTTTCAATAGGTAATGTGCTATGCTGGGAATTAATGTTTGAAAGTTGGAATTTAAGTTAGGATGTGAAATTGGATTATTTTGGAAATCTTGTAAAAGTTGAAGTTTAAATCAAAAATATGGAAAGGTTGGGAGCTTAAGTGAAAATGTTATGTGAAATTAGGATAAAAAGGAACTTAAGTGGCCAATTAGAATTATTAAGGTCAACATTTATGTTGTGACATGGAAATTATATCTAATGAGCATCGGGAAATTTTTTAGGAATTTATTTTTCAAAGTATGCCCAAGTTAGTAAGATTCTAACATTTGGATTGAATTTGTATATGTTTTGTAATGATGTTCTGATATGATTGCACTTTGTGTGCACATTACGATTCTGATATGATAGTATTGTATGTGTTTATATGTTCTGATTCTTATATATTGTGGTGTTACCTGAAGGTACACTAGTAAATATATTCTGATGTGATTGCACTTTTTGTGCACATTACGACTCTGATATGATAGCACTGTGTGTGCTTATATGTTCCGATTCTGATATACTATGGTGTGCCAGTGGGTGCACTAATATATATATTATGATCTGATTGCACTTTGGGTGCACATTACAATTATGATATGATAGCATTATGTGTGCTTATATATATTGATTATGATGATAGCACTGAAGTTATTATTGCGCTCACTCATCTGACTCATGTATCTTGCATTCTCATAAATATATATTGGGGTGTGAAAATGAAGTAAGCAAAGTTATGAAAGTGACAGAAAGGAGAAAGAAAATGAAAATGAAAAATATGAAAGTTTTTTAATGTGTCTGAATGGAAAGTATATGTAAAGCATATTATTGCTGATGTTTGTTATTGTGATTTTGATGAAATTATGAGAGCATAATTTTCATGTTTCTGATGAGGAAAACTACGGCTTGGAAAGATCGATTTGAAGTTTTAATATTTTTATTTAAATTACAATTTATTGCTTATTTTTTATGATTTTATGTTTTAGTTATATTTGTGCCTCATTATTTTTTACATAGAGCATGATGATTTTCATGCGTAGATTCAAATAAAGTAGATGTCGTTAAGTAAGGAGCTTACCAACATCTTATGCAAAATCAAACCCACCGACAGTATCAGTAAGACATGCTAACTTTGACTTATAAGTGGCATGTACATTATATATGTTGAGTTTCTTTATTAGATTTATTTTAAAAGGGTTTGTAATAGTAATTAGGGTTATTTTTTTAGTTTTGTCTAATTTTAGTATTAATCATATTTATGAGTGAATATTATAAATGTTATATTTTAAATGGTTTAAAATGAAGCGGTATTAGGCAGTTGTATTTGGATTTGAAACAACACTGAACTACCTAATTATTAACTGAAATCATATTAGTTTTCAATGATCAAATAGTATTTTATAGATTTATATGATTAAGGAAAAAGTTTTTAAAGTCAAAAAGGAAATTGTTAAAGAAAACAAAATTTTTAAACATTTAAGTTCAAAAAATGTAAGTTGAGTTGATGTAGCATCTGTGGCTCGTATTACAAGACATATATGGGCTACGAGTGTTACATTTATTGGTATAAGAGCAACAATTTTAGTTGATTCTCTGCCTGAACCGAGCTTATGTAATGTAAGAAATATGTACATGCTAGTAGGATATCAAAATTTTTGATCTGGTATGGTTTTATGATTTTATTGATGATGCTACTCCTCATTAATGTAATATGAAAATTTATGTATTAGAGAGTTAAGAACCAGGGTAAGAATGTATATAGTGTTAGAAATAGAATTAAGACTAAAATGGATTCAAATGGATCTCGGGAGACTTTAGTATCTCGCCCTGCTAAGGTTAGTGTTGTCAAAGATTTTTCCTTTATTATGTATAAGATATACCCCCAGTGTTTAATAAGGTAGCTGGATTAGAGGAAACTATCAGAAAGTTTGGAAAGTATATAAGAGAAATCGAAATTAAAGAGACGCCGAGATTTTTGAAATTACCGATGATTTTTTAATGTCTATAGGTAAGTAAATTGTCTGTTAAAGTTCAAATAAAGTTAAGTTTTAGTGAAGCTGATGATAATTATGCTATTCTTTGAAAAAAATCTAAAATGAGATTAAAAAGTGTAGTTGTTGATTTGAAGGACTTGAAGGATTTCACTATTATGGCAATTTAAGCAAGATTATAGAAATGTGAAAGTATATGAAGAATGACTCCAAGTGATAGAGTAGTAATTTAATTGTTGAGAATAGACTTTATTAATAAGTCGTGTTAATAAAAGAATTGCCTTAAACAAACATTCTCTTAGAATTTATTTATAGTAAGGAAACCACTGAGTCTTAGCGTTAGAATAATACAGATAAGTAGGAATTTCCTTATTTAATTCAAGGAATGATATTTCCTGCAAATTTAATGGAATTTCCATTTGATGAATTTGAGATCATCATGGTAAGTGCAATTGACAGTTTAAAAAGTGAAGTTTGATTAGAGGATATTCTGATAGTTTGGGAAATTTTGGATGTAACCCTGATGAATTATCTGAATTGCCTCCTGATCAAGAAGTGGAGTTAAAATTTTATATTTTCTGGGTACAGTGCCAATTTTGATGGTCTTATATTAGACAACTCTGATAAAATTAATAAATTTATAGTTACAACTACATGAGCTATTTGACCATAATTTTATCAGACCGAAAGTGTTTCCATTTGGTATACTAGTACTCATTGGTAAAAAAAAATTAATAAATGTGGTTATATATAGATTGTCGTCTACTGAATAAAGTGATATAAATAAGTACCCTCTTTCGATGATTGATGATGTTGAAAACATTTTGATGTTTCGATATAACAAATGAATTTTAAGATTTTGCAAATGATTTTCTAAGTATATTCGATATAATTATTCGAATATCAAAATATTACTCCAAGTCTTTCAAAGTTCATTTTAATCCTTAATAAAGTGTAAAATTGTGTTTTATACTTAAACTATTTTAAAACAATTTTACAAAGTATTTCGAGCCTTAATCGAGCCAAAAATACTTTCTTTTTAAAGGGTTTCAAGAAAAATCAGATTGTTCAGGGGGTACAGATTCCCCCAGGGGGTACAGATCACCCCCAGGGGAACAGATTCCCCCCAAGGGGTACCGATTCCCCCCAGGGGAACAAATTCTCCCTCAGGGGGTATCGATTCCCCCTGTCTAATGGTCAAAAATAGATTGCAATTAGGGAACCGATTCCCCATGAGGGGGTACCGATTCCCCCATGCTCCAAGCTATTTTATTAATTGTTTATCATCTCCAAACGGCTCCAAAACATCCCCAACGACTATATACGACTTCAAACACATTTCAAGCTATAAATACAAGCTAAGGACACTTGAAGAAGCAAGAGAACAACTATCCAAGCAATCATACACAAGAAAAGAGTTTTTCAATCTTATTTCATCATTCTCTTGTAAATATTTTGTTCTTGTGAGCTCAATTTTGTAAACACCTACCTTAGAGAGGTTTTCTTGTTTACATTTCTTATCCTTTTGTAAAGGGGAAAGGTTCTAGTTAATCCCGTGTAAAAGCTAGGGAAAGGTTCTTGTTTAGCCCGAAAAAACTAAGGAGTTTGTAAGGTTACTCTTTATCCTCAAAAGAAAGAACAAATTAGTGAATTTGTTGGAAAATCCCTGGTAAGGAGCTAAGGTAGTAGACGTAGACTTTGGTTGAGAAAGTCAAACCACTATAAATCGCTGTGCAATTCTCTATCTTTCAATATCCTTACTCCCTAAACACAAAACCGTTCCGACCCCTCTTTGCAAACAGTTCCGGTTATCGATTTGAGCTTTCGAAAATCCTAACAATTGGTATCAGAGCTTTGAGGCCATGAACTCTAAATATAAAAAAATGATTTCAAAATTTAAAATCGAAAATGATTTTCTTTTGAAAACAAAATTAGATTTTGAAAGCCAAAATGAAATTTTGAAAAAAGATTTAGAGCTTTCAAAAATAAAAATTGAAAGTTTTGAAAAAGAAAATTTTGATTTAAAAGTTAAGTTTGAATTCTTAACAAAAGAAAAGGAAATCATTTTAAATAATTCATTTAATTCAATAATGACAATATGCTCACATTGTCATTATCATGGTCATAAGGAACAAACTTTTCCTTTGAAGAAAGGAAAATGTTTTAAAATTAGACAAGTGTGGATTCCTAAAGGAACAAGGGGCATTGAAACTAACGTCTAATGATCCAAAGCAATTTGGATACCAAAATCTACTTAAATGTCTCTTGTAGGTGTGTGGGAGCAATGGTGATGAAAGTGATGATATTTAAGATGCTCTAGCCACACATGAAAAAGGAATGGGTAACCTATAAGCTTAATGCTTTTAATTTTGGTTATTTGGTTGCTCATTTGATTTTAAGCATGCATGAGTTTTTCTTTTAAATGGTTATGCATCATTGTTTTAATCTCATGTATGTTGAGAAGATGATTATGATGAACATTTTAAAGTTATATTAATTTTTAAGAATTTTTAGTTCATCATAATAAAATTTTGGTCAAAATTGGTTTGGTTTTAATGCAATTGATATCTCTCTAACAATTGATATCAATTTTTCAAATACTTTGATTTTACAAATTTTAAAATTTTTGACCTAAATTTGAATGTTTATGCCTGTGGTTTAATTGAAAATGATATCTCTCTAACAATTGATATCAAAATTTTCAAATGCATAACATTTTTGGAAAACTTTATGCATATGCACTTAATTTTAACAATTGGTATTGATATCAAATTTCAACAATTGGTATTGCATAAAGTATTTTAGTCTTGGATATATTGAATTTCATGTGCTACTAACATATTTGTTATTCTTTGTTGAAATTCAATTTTGTTTAAGTGTCTTGTTCTTAAAGCTAAATTTTATTTGGAATGCATTTATTGAGGGGGAGCTTTGATTTTTTCAAACGATTTTTAAAATGTCAAATTTACTACTTACTCTCCAAAGTTATTTTGAACTTTAAAAGATTAGAGTCTTTTTGATTTAACAAAAAGGGGGAGAAGTGTTAAGGTGTTTTAAAGGGGAGAAGTGTTAAAGTAAGGGGGAGTAATTTCAAACTTTAATTCAAAATCTTAAAATTACTCAAATGTTTTGTTATATAAAAAAGGGGGAGATTGTTGAAAACATTTTGATGTTTCGATATAACAAATGAATTTTAAGATTTTGCAAATGATTTTCTAAGTATATTCGATATAATTATTTGAATATCAAAATATTACTCCAAGTCTTTCAAAGTTCATTTTAATCCTTACTAAAGTGTAAAATTGTGTTTTATACTTAAACTATTTTAAAACAATTTTAAAAAGTATTTTGAGCTTTAATCGAGCCAAAAATACTTTATTTTTAAAGGGTTTCAAGAAAAATCAGATTGTCCAGGGGGTACAGATTCCCCCCAGGGGAACAAATTCCCCCCCAGAGGGTACCGATTCCCCCCAGAGGGTACCGATTCCCCCCAGGGGGAACAGATTCCCCCCCAGGGGGTACCGATTCCCCCTGTCTAACGGTCAAAAATAGATTGCAATTAGGGAACCGATTCCCCATGAGGGGGTACCGATTCCCCCCACGCTCCAAGCTATTTTATTAATTGTTTCTCATCCCCAAACGGCTCCAAAACATCCCCAACGACTATATACGACTTCAAACACATTCCAAGCTATAAATACAAGCTAAGGACACTTGAAGAAGAAAGAGAACAACTATCCAAGCAATCAAACACAAGAGAAGAGTTTTTCAATCTTATTTCATCTTTCTCTTGTAAATATTTTGTTCTTGTGAACTCAATCTTGTAAACACCTACCTTAGAGAGGTTTTCTTGTTTACATTTCTTATCATTTTTTAAAGGGTAAAGGTTCTAGCTAATCCCATGTAAAAGCTAGGGAAAGGTTCTAGTTTAGCCCGGAAAAACTAGGGAGTTTGTAAGGTTACTCTTTATCCTCAAAAGAAAGAACAAATTAGTGAATTTGTTGGAAAATCCTTGGTGAGGAGCTAAGGTATTGGACGTAGACTTTGGTTTAGAAAGTTGAACCACTATAAAATTATTGTGCAATTCTCTATCTTTCAATCTCCTTACTCTCTAAACACAAAACCGTTCCGACCCCTCTTTGCAAACCATTCCGGTTGTCGATTCAAGCTTCCGAAAATCCTAACAGATGATCTATTTGATCAACTCAAAGGTACATCAGAATTTTCAAAGATTGATCATTAATCAGAGTAACACTAGTTAATAATAAAAGAGTAAGATATTTTGAAGATGACTTTCAGAACCTGATATATATATATATTATGAGTTTGTAGTGATGCCATCTGGACCAATTAATGTTCCAACATTATTTATAGATTTAATGAATCAAATATTCTAGTTGTAAACAGATTACTTCGTGGTCGTGTTCATAGATGATATTTTGATTTATTCTAAGATTAAAAAGGAGCACGACACACATCTTCACATTTTACTTCAAACATTGCGACATTAAAAGTTGTATGTTAAGTTGTCAAAATGCGAATTATGGTTGTTAGAAATTTCTTTCCTTGGCCCCATGATTTCAGCAGAGGGAATCTGAGTAGATTCCAAGAAAGTATAAGTTATAATAGAATAAAAAAACCTCAAAGAATGTATTCAAAGTTCGTAATTTCTTGGGATTAACTGGCGGTTATCGGGGATTTGTGAAGAATTTCTCGATGATTTCTTCTATGTTTACAATTTTTCTTAGAAATGATGTACCAACTGTTTGGACTGAAAAATGACAAGAAAATTTTGATAAACTTAAGAAAATTGACAGAAACATCAGTTTTAGCGCAACTAGAATCATGTAAAGAGTATCTGAATTGCAGTGATGCGTTCCTTAATAGTTTGAGATGTGTCTTGAAGCAAGAAGGTAAAGTGATATTTTATACATCTAGATAACTAAAGATGCATGAATGAAATTATTTGACTTAGAATTTAGAGTTAACGATTGTGGTGTTTACTTGGAAAATATGGCACCACTATCTATATGGTGAGCGATGTTATATTTAAACAAATTATAAAGGTGTGAAGTATTTGCTTATTCAGAAAGAATTGGATATAAGATAAAAGGAGATGGATCAAACTTATAAAATATGGATACGATTATTGATTATCATCTTGGGAAGGTTAATATGGTAGTTGGCAGATTTAGTCGAAAGATCTTCTCTGCTTTGAAAGCTTTAAATACTTGATTTTCAAGGAAAAATGTTGGTGCACTTGTTGTAGAGTTGATGTTGAGACCTATATTGTCAGATTTGATTAAGATCTTCCGAACAAAGATAAAAGATATTCATGAAATATCGAAAAAGTGAAGAAAGGAAATCGAATATCAAAGAGATGATAAAGTATTTCTTAAAGTTTTACTTTAGAAAAAGATTATGAGATTTGAGCATAAAGTAAGTAAGACCGAGATTTATCAATTATACGAGATTGTAAAAAGAGTTAGTCTGGTAATTTACCAATTAGTATTATCTCTGGAAATGGATAAGATTCATAATGTGTTTCATGTATCGCTGCTTCGAAAGTATATATTGAATACATTACATGTGATTACACAGAAAAAATTGAGATTATGTAAGGTTTGTTAAATGAAGAGAAACCAATAAAGCTTTTAATATATATAGACAAAGAATTGAGAAATAAGACGATTCCACTGGTGAAAGTTCTTTAGAGAAATAATAAAGTTAAGGAAGCGACTTGGAAACGAGGAAAAGACACGAAAGACATATTCCTTATTTATTTACTTCAGGAATGTAGATACGAATAGAAAATTCAAGGAAAAATTTTCTTTAAGGGGGAGGAATTATAATACCCCAAATTTTGATTAGTGACTAAAATGTAAGTTTTTAAAGTTTAAGGGATAAAGTATAAACTTTGTAAAAGTTTGGGGACTAAAAAAAATTGAAAAGTTATAGATTTTATCTTATAAATGAACAATTTGGCCTTAAACAAGGATTTTTGTGGCAATCAGATTTTCGATACGGGATTTGTGTTAAAAGCTATAAAGCGATAAAGTTCGGTATTGAAATAGGATAATCATATCAAACCATAATTTTATGAAAAATTGAAGGATGTTAGAAAATGGTTGGAAATATTATCTCCATATTTTAGATCAGAGAAATTTGGATAAGAATAGTGTAATTTTCATATTTGACCAAACACAGGAATTTTAGTGACTAAAATGCTATTTTTGAAAATTACATGACTAGAAAATTAGAAAACATTCAGTGATCTAAGTGGTAATTTTCCAAAAAAATAATTATTATTCCATAAATGGATAGTTTACTATTGACAATGGGGTTTTATTGAAGTCATATTTTTGATCTGGAAATTGTGTTAAAAACTTGAAAGTGTTAAAGTCTGGTAAAAATTCGGTAAATCAGATCAAATAGAAATTTTTAGAAATTTTAAATGATGATAAATTAGGATTAGAAATATTATTTCCACATTTTATAATGATGGAAAATAATATGGAGCATTAGATTTGACAATTTATTTTCATGTTCAATTTGGATCGTTAGATGAAAAATGGCAAGATTGAAATTTTTGAAAAATGGCATGGGCAAAGTTGTAAAGGGTAAAATATTTTATCCATATTTAAATTTGGAATATGACAAGGTTTATGTAGCTTGGTATTAAGGTAAATATCAAGTTTCATTAAGGGTAAAATGGACATTTCTTATTAAATGAATATTTTATTCATTTAAACTTAAATAAAGGCTAAATTAACATGAAATTAACCAAAATTTCATGAAACCAAACTATTTTTCAGCCAACATTTCGTGCTCCTTCATACCAAGGTAAGAGAATTTTTTTCCATTTATGAGCAATTTCCTTTAGATTTTGGATCATGCCGTGAAATAGAAAATTGTTCTATTTGAAAAACGCTATCATTTGATATCATTATTGCTTGTAAATTTGGTTTGTGTTCAAAGATCCCAAATTCTAGTGTTTATGTTCACATTAGGGTTTATGGAATTAATAAAGGATTTTGATGTTTTTGAGGTTGTAGAATCATTTCCAGGCATGATTGATGATTAAAAAGCACTAGTACATGGTTATATGAACAAATAAAGTTACGACCAAACCCTAGCTTTAGGAGAAAGATGTGTTTTGATGAAATTAAGTTGGATCTTTGATTGTAGATATTTTATAAGGTTGAATTGAAGTTGATTTCATGCTTGAATCGAATAAAAATCGAGTAAAATAATGAAAAACCCTAATTTTGAACATACAAAGCATTCGACCTTGAATATAGAGGATGAGAAAATTGTGGAAAAACTATGCAGGGGTTGGAAATGATGTAGGAAGTATTCTACAAACTTAGAAAAATTTGGGAACCATTATGTACTTTTAGAAAAGTGGGGACCAAATCAATAATTTTGGAAAAGTTGTGGATTGTTTTATAATTGTTCAATAGTTGATGTGCTATGCTGGAAATTAATGTTTGAGTGTCGAAATTGAAGTTAGGATGTGAAATTGGATTATTTTGGAAAACTTGTAAATGTTGAATTTAAATCACAAATATAGAAAAATTGGGAGATTAAGTGAAAATGTTATGTGAAATTAGGATAAAAAAGAAATTGAGTGTCCAATTAGAAGTGTTAAGGTCAAAATTTATGTTGTGACATGGAAATTATATCGAATGACCATTGGAAATTTGTTAGGAATTTATTTTCCAAAGTATGCCTATGTTAGTAAAATTTTAAAATTTGTATATGTTTGGTAATGGTGGTCATTTAGATTGAGTTCTTCAAATCAAGATCAAATATTATTAAAGCTAAGGTGTCATACCCCAATTATGTGAATCTGATTATTATTATTATTTTAATATAGAAAATAAATAACCACAAGTGGAAAGAATTGTTCAACCACTGCAATTATTATTATTTTTATAATATGTATAATAAAAACAATAAGTGGCTAAGAGCTGGCATATAAGAAAACAACAAAATAGAAGTAAAACCTACTGCCGCAATAAACCTCTTGCCTTTGGTCTTTATCCCTAACAATTTTGGTTTAGCTAAGTATACTAATAAGAGTAATCATCGGCAGTGACTAAAGAGGGAGAGTAACGTTTAAACCTCCAAATATGGAAGGAGGTGAAAGAGGAAGCTCAGCGATTCCTGAATATGTGATGAGTTCAGTGACAGAACGCTAGTGAACGTTAAAAACCTGAGGACTCATTTGCTTCAATTCTTGTCTCTCGTTGACCTTGTTGTCCTTGCTGAAATGCCTCGTCTTCAACGCGCTCAAGTTTTCTTCACGATTGCGGAAGCCACTACTACTGTCTTTGCCTTGAGGTTGAGATGCAATGGAGTGCACTCATATGACCAATCTATTAAAGTAGAGCTTGAGAGATTAAGCTTGTACCAAGAGAAGTTAGAGCGGTTCATAGACTTAAGTAAACCACCATTGCGTCCTTCAACTACCTTGTAATCTCAGGTAGTAAACCGTTTCATTGAGCATTCATTGTCCATCACGAGTCTCGGTGAAGCGAGGTAAGATCCGTGATGAGGAGAATGAGGCGAGTTTGATGGTGTATTTTGGGTTCCGAACGACGATCGATGGCGTGGAGCGGTGTGGTGATCACCAACGTTTTGATATTCCGTTGACTAGTTTTTTTTTGTTCCATTTACAGAACACTGGAAGAAGAGCTTTACAAAAAATATAAAATTTGAACAGGGTCACGTGTTGGTGAAATGTTGTTAAAAGATGAAGGGTAAATCGTAACATGGGTCCTCCAAGTTTGGTGAGAAATCAACCTTGTCTTCTAGTTTCTTTATAATTATGAATGTTGTCTAATGGTTTGAATAAGATTATTTTGGTCACTTACCTTGGTAGCTAAGTATTAAATTGGCCCTTTGAGTTCTTAATTTATCAGTTATGTCCCTCTATTATAAAAAGGATTTATAATAAGTTATTTTTATGACGAGGAAATTTATTTATTTTTGGGTTCGTATAATTGAACGTTCGGGTGCTTGTGAAAAATATTGGAAGCTAGAAAATGAGTTGGTGAGCATGAATTCAAGAGTTATTGTTTGTTTTATCGATGTCCTGAATCCGAATCCAAAGTCCATTTCGCCAAATTCGAACCCGTTAAGCTATTTTTCACTGATTTATTACACGATTCGATATGTTTTTCGCAATGAAGCCCCGTATTTGATGAAATTTATATTGTTATGTATTTGAGGAATTGTTGGAAGTTGAATTAAGGATCGAGGACATTCGAATGAAATTTTATGGTCGATTAGTATTGCATGGAAATTGAGGTAATACTTTACTACCTCTTTATGCTTTATGGAACATGTGAATATTGGTAAATGCATGAATGGAAATGTTTGGTCTAATATGTGTAAATTAATGAAGTTCTACACTTGATTCGAATATAGTAAAAACTTGGTATCTGAATATGGCTCAGATGACTATTATAAGAATTGGAGGACAGTTGGAATTAAATTTCGTTTTGGAATTAAGTGATAAAGGAATCAACCATGGATATGTAGATTATAATTTATCTCATTAAAGGTACTTGAAGGATAAATTATGAGAATATTTCGATTAGGTAAAATTATGAAAATACCCTTATGTTGTAGAATGACAAGAATTGTCTCTGGAAGTTGGTTAATAATTCTAAAAAGGCATATTGATCCGGTATAATTACAAATGTGCATAAGAAATGATAGTTTTGTTTAGAAAATTTGGATAACTGGGTTTTAACGCCAAAAAGGGTTTGCGCAAGATGCTAGAAGTTTGTTAAGGAATAATTTCAAGATCAGAGAATGTTCGGGAAAGCAATTGACCATAGGATCTTTAAATTATAATTATTTTCGTTAAGAGCTAATATCGAAATTGTCTGGTTAAGAAATTATGAAAATGCCCCTGAGAGGTAAAATAGTCTGAGTTGACCTTGAATGAGAAAGTACTTTGAGGATTTGAACTTAATTTGATTAAGTACGAATTTGATTGTTAAGATCCTTACTTAGTGCAGAAAATTCTTGATATTCTGTTGGTAAAAATCTGAGAAGGCACTTGACCCGAAAATATTCGAGTTATGAGTAAATACCTGAAGAACAATTTATCGGGGTGCTCTTTTATCAGAATTTTTTGAAGGGACTGGAATAGATAATAAATTGGAATTAAATAATAAGGCAGGATAGAAGGAAATGATTGAAATACACTGAATCCGTAAAATGACCAAAATACCCCTATAATGGAAATGGCCCAAGAATACCACCAAGCTCAGGAATGATTGGATATCTTCGAGCTCTATAATGAATGGAATAAAACTAAACACCAAAATGAACAAAATACCCTTATGGTCTATACTAAGTAAATGTCTTGGATTAATTAAAGGAATCCAAATAAGCATAGGTGTTGGACTACCTTTAGAAGTTATGGAATAACTTAGTGAGCCGATCAACCGTAATGATATGTCAGTACCTGAACGACATAGGTATCAGTTGAATGTGTGTTCGTCTTCTCAAGTATGGTTCGATGATAATTTTAGAAGTATTCAACTCAACTCTAGATAGCATTCAGCACTAAAAATTGGATATTTGTTCGACAAATCAACCACAAAGACTGAATTAAACTGAACGAAAGTACAATATGTATCCGAAATTCAGAAACGTCTGAATTACTCTGAAAAACCCCAAAGTAACTGGAATGGACTTGACTGCTAAATAAGTTAAGTAACCTCAATGACTGAGGATTAAGTAAGTGAATTGGATAAGTCTGGAAATTCTGATGAGTTTATAAGATGTATTTTCCTTATGGAAGATGAACTACAAATCAAACACGTCAGCATTTCATGATATAGTGGAAGCGTGAACATGAAATAAAGACATTGGAAGATTTATTCAGCGATGATTCTGAAGATTATATATGGACTATAATTTGTGGTATTAAAGTGTAAATACCCTGTAAGGACAATGAATTGATCAGTCGATAAGCATTAATTCTGGGATATATTCATCTGAAGTTGTTTGATAATGAAATCAATCGACATAGACTGCAAATGTCTTGAATCTTCATTTCTTTCTTATCAACTCAAGTCTCATTCTGAATAATTGATGATTCCGTCAGTTATTGAACTCTTCTAATAGTGATTCTAAATTCCAACATTCTATCGGTATACGAAAGATCCGTATTTCTCTGCCTGCTAAGATTATCTAGTACCTGTGAATAATATCTGTAAACTCTGGTGTGTTCCCGAATCACATGAATATTTTATATGATTTATGATTTGAATTATGTTATGATACCTGACATGGATTCTGATCTGATACTTGACCTGAACAATTTTTTATTTTTGATATATCCGTTTACGGACGGAACATGTTTTATTTGGGTTATAGTTGGAGGAAGAATACTTTCAGGTTCCTCGGCTTTGTGCTGAGAGCCTTACTGTTTGTGACGGGGTTGAATACTTGCAGGTTCCTCGACTTTGTACTGAGAGCCTTACTGTTCGTGACGGGGTTGATTACTTGCAGGTTCCTTAGCTTTCTGCTTAGGGCCTTACTGTTCGTGACGGGGGTTGTATGGTTATGGAGAACATACACATTTTGTTCATGACGGATTGGGAAATTACTATAGTTTTTGAATTTAAAAAAATATATTTTAAAATATCGATAACTTTTCACTGGTTTTGAGGGAACACACTAGATAACCTATTCTGATCTCTTGAATCTAGACATCCGAAATATTCCCATCTGAAATGAATACTATCTGTTACTACCTGCGATATCAATGGACCTTAGCTCAGCCTAAAAATTTGTAGATATTTGAACCAATAAGAAAATGTACGTTTATCTGTATCTGCACGTTCTTCAGCATCATCTGGTAGTTCTGTATTACTGAGGTTATCAACTTCAGTAAAGGAATTCTTCCGGCGTTGCTTACAGAGTATGGTACATGTGATTAGGGGCATGTAATTGAATTTTGTTTTATGTACGAGTCTGAAAATCTGTTTTATTTATACATACTGATAAATCAGTTTATAAGCTTACATATTCTGATAAAAAGTTTCAAATTTTCCGCTATTTTTACGGTGGGTCGCTCCGGTGACCCTAATATGACTTTCCGAATCGGATCGGGTTAGTCTGAGTTAACCTTGAATGAGAAAGTACTTTGAGGATTTGTACTTAATTTGATTAAGTATGAATTTGATTGTTAAGATCCTTACTTAGTGCAGAAAATTCTTGATATTCCGTTGGTAAAAATTTGAGAAGGCACTTGACCCGAAAATATTCAAGTTACGAGTAAATACCTGAAGAACAATTTATCGGGGTGCTCTTTTATCAGAATTGTTTGAAGGTACTGGAATAGATAATAAATTGGAATTAAATAATAAGGCAGGATGGAATGAAATGATTGAAATACACTGAATCTGTAAAATGGCCAAAATACCCCTATAATGGAAATAACCCAAGAATACCACCAAGCTCAGGAATGATTGGATATATTCGAGCTCTGTAATGAATGGAATAAAACTGAACACCAAAATGACCAAAATACCCTTATGGTCTATACTAAGTAAATGTCTTGGATTAATTAAAGGAATCCAAATAAGCATAGGTGTTGGACTACCTTTAGAAGTTATGGAATAACTTAAGTGAGCCGATCAACCGTAATGATATGTCAGTACCTGAACGACATAGGTATCAGTTGACTGTGTGTTCATCTTCTCAAGTGTGGTTCGATGATAATTTTAGAAGTATTCAGCTCAACTCTAGATCGCATTCAGCACAACAAATTGGATATTTGTTCGACAAATCAACCACAAAGACCGAATTAAACTGAATAAAAGTACAATATGTATCCAAAATTCAGAAACGTATGAATTATCTGGAAAACCCTAAAGTAACTAGAATAGACTTGACTGCTAAATAAGCTAAGTAACCTCAATGACTGAGGATTAAGTAAGTGAATTGGATAAGTCTGGAAATTCTGATGAGTTTATAAGATGTATTGTCCTTATGGAAGATGAACTACAAATCAAGCACGTCACTATTTCATGATATAGTGGAAGTGTGAACATGAAATAAAGAAATTGGAAGATTTATTCAGCGATGATTCTGAAGATTATATATGGACTATAATTTGTGGTATTAAAGTGTAAATACCCTGTAAGGACAATGAATTGATTCTGGGAGATATTCATCTGAAGTTGTTTGATAATGAAATCAATCGACATAGACTGTAAATGTCTTGAATCTTCATTTCTTTCTTATCAACTCATGTCCCATTCTGAATAATTGATGATTCCGTCAGTTATTGAACTCTTCCAATAGTGATTCTAAATTCTGACATTCTATCGGTATACGAAAGATCCGTATTTCTCTGCCTGCTAAGATTATCCAGTACCTCTGAATAATATCTGTAAACTCTGGTGTGTTCCCTATTCACATGAATATTTTATATGATTTATGATTTGAATTATGTTATGATACCTGACATGGATTCTGATCTGATACTTGACCTGAACTATGTTTTGATTTTTGATATATCCGTTTACGGACGGAACATGTTTTATTGGGGTTATAGTTGGAGGAAGAATACTTGCAGGTTTCTCGGCTTTGTGCTGAGAGCCTTACTGTTCGTGACGGGGAAGAATACTTTCAGGTTCCTCGGCTTTGTGCTGAGAGCCTTACTGTTTGTGACGGGGTTGAATACTTGTAGGTTCCTCGGCTTTATACTGAGAGCCTTACTGCTCGTGACGAGGTTGATTACTTAGAGGTTCCTTAGCTTTATGCTTAGGACCTTACTGTTCGTGACGGGGGTTGTATGGTTATGGCGAATCTACACATTTTGTTCGTGACGGATGGGGAAATTACTATAGTTTTTGAATTTAAAAAAAATATGTTTTAAAATATCAGTATCTTTTCACTGGTTTTAAGAGAACACACTAGATAACCTATTCTGATCTCCTGAATCTAGACATCCGAAATATTCGCATATGAAATGAATACTATCTGTTACTACCTGCGATATCAATGGACCTTAGCTCAGCCTAAAATTCTATAGATATTTGAACTAATAAGAAAATATACGTTTATCTATATCTGCACGTTCTTCAGCATCATCTGGTAGTTCTGTATTAGTGAGCTTTCTGAAGCTCACTCTGTTACTCACCTTTTCAGGTTAAAAGAATCGTACCAGTGTGGTTATTGACTTTAGTAAAGGAATTTTTTCGGCGTTGCTTGCAGAGTATGGTACATGTGATTAGGGGGCATGTAATTGAATTTTGTTTTATGTACGAGTCTGAAAATCTGTTTTATTTATACATACTGATAAATCATTTTATAAGTTTACATGTTCTGATAAAAAGTTTTAAATTTTCCGCTATTTTTACGGTGGGTCACTCCGGTGACCCTAATGTGACTTCCTAGATCGGATCGGGTTACCCGCATCGGTCTGGGGGGTTATATTTAGTGGTATAAGAGCTATGGTTGAGTCAAAATTCTCAAATTAGACCGGTCGATCGAATTTAAAAAAAAATGTCTGATCAGTACATGCCCCTAGACTACAATCGTGCCTCTCTAAGCCGGAACTCTAGGGCTGAGTCCCTATCTGTAATGAGTAAACTGAAGTTTCTTTCCGTTAAGGCTATACTTATATAAAAAGGAATACCAGTAACATCTGTCTAAACGCTGTAAAGTACCACACGAGCCATGTGAGAGTTACTTATCTGAGAAATTCTGACCCGACTCTGGAAATGAAATTTAGATATGCTACTGCTCTATGAGTCTATTCTCGTAACCAAGGCTAAATTGATTCCAAAAGGATAAATTAGTTCTGATTATTTTATTGGAATAAGGGAGAGTTCTGAAGAAAATGTATACTTAACTGGTTAAGGATTTGTGGAGGATTCGTACTTATGTAAAAGCTACTTTAAGATATAGAAGAACTGATGGAAGTTTTATTTCTGTAATTATGTGACATGAATGAATTTTGGGGACGAAATTCTTTTAAGGAGGGGAGAATTGTCAAACCCTAATTATGTGAATCTGATTATTATTATTATTTTAATATAGAAAATGAATAACCACAAGTGGGAAGAGTTTTTCAACCACTGCAATTATTATTATTTTATAATATGGATAATAAAAACCATAAGTGGCTAAGAGCTGGCACATAAGAAAACAACAAAATAGAAGTAAAACCTACTGCCGCAATAAACCTCTAGCCTTTGGTCTTCATCCCTAACAATTTTGGTTTATCTAAGTATACTTATAAGAGTAATCATCGGCAGCGACTAAAGAGGGAGAGTAACGTTTGAACCTCCAGATATGGAAGGAGGTGAAAGAGGAAGCTCAGCGATTCCTGAATATGTGATGAGTTCAGTGAACAGAACGCTAGTGAACGTTAAAAACCTGAGGACTCATTTGCTTCAATTCTTGTCTCTCGCTGACCTTGTTGTCCTTGCTGAAATGCCCCATCTTCAACGCGCTCAAGTTTTCTTCACGCTTGCGGAAGCCACTACTACTGTCTTTTCCTTGAGGTTGAGATGAAATGGAGTGCACTCAGATGACCAATCTATTAAAGCAGAGCTTGAGAGATTAAGCTTGTACCAAAAGAAGTTAGAGCGGTTCATAGACTTAAGTAAACCACCATTGCGTCCTTCAACTACCTTGTAATCTCAGGTAGTAAACCGTTTCATTGAGCATTCATTGTCCATCACGAGTCTCGGTGAAGGGAGGTAAGATCCGTGAGGAGGAGAATGAGGCGAGTTTGATGGTGTATTTTGGGTTCCGAACGACGATCGATGGCGTGGAGCGGTGTGGTGATCACCAACGTTTTGATATTCCGTTGACTAGTTTTTTTTTGTTCCATTTACAGAACACTGGAAGAAGAGCTTTACAAAAAATATAAAATTTGAACAGGGTCACGTGTTGGTGAAATGTTGTTAAAAGATGAAGGGTAAATCGTAACATGGGTCCTCCAAGTTTGGTGAGAAATCAACCTTGTCTTCTAGTTTCTTTATAATTATGAATGTTGTCTAATGGTTTGAATAAGATTATTTTGGTCACTTACCTTGGCAGCTAAGTATTAAATTGGCCCTTTGAGTTCTTAATTTTATCAGTTATGTCCCTCTATTATAAAAAGGATTTATAATAAGTTATTTTTATGGCGAGGAAATTTATTTATATTTGGGTTCGTATAATTGAAGGTTCGGGTGCTTGTGAAAAGATTGGAAGCTAGAAAATGAGTTGGTGAGCATGAATTCTAGAGTTATTGTTTGGGTTTTATCGATGTCCTGAATCCGAATTTTTCACTGATTTATTACACGATTCGATCTGTTTTTCGCAATTAAGCCCCGTATTTGATGAAATTTATATTGTTATGTATTTGAGGAATTGTTGGAAGTTGAATTAAGGATTGAGGACGTTCGAATGAAATTTTATGGTCATTCAGTATTGCATGGAAATCGAGGTAATACTTTACTACCTCTTTATGCTTTATGGAACATGTGAATATTGGTAAATGCATGGAACATGTTTGGTCTAATATGTGTAAATTAATGAAGTTCTACACTTGATTCAAATATAGTAAAAACTTGGTATCTGAATATGGCTCAGATGACTATTATAAAAATTGGAGGACAGTTGGAATTAAATTTCAAGTTCTGGAATTAAGTGATAAAGGAATCAACCATGGATATGTAGATTATAATTTATCTCATTTAAGGTACTTGAAGGATAAATTATGAGAATATTTCGATTAGGTAAAATTATGAAAATACCCTTATGTTGTAGAATGACAAGAATTGTCTCTAGAAGTTGGTTAATAATTCTGAGAAGACATATTGATCCGGTATAATTACAAATGTGCATAAGAAATGATAGTTTTGTTTAGAAAATTTGGATAATTGGGTTTTAACGCCTAAAAGGGTTTGCGCAAGATACTAGAAGTTTGTTAAGGAATAATTTTAAGATCAGAGAATGTTCGGGAAAGTAATTGACCATAGGATCTTTAAATTATAATTATTTTCGTTAAGAGCTAATATCGAAATTATCTGGTTAAGAAATTATGAAAATGCCCCTAAGAGGTAAAATAGTCTGAGTTGACCTTGAATGAGAAAGTACTTTGAGGATTTGTACTTAATTCGATTAAGTAAGAATTTGATTGTTAAGATCCTTACTTAGTGTAGAAAATTCTTGATATTCCGTTGGTAAAAATCTGAGAAGGAACTTGACCCGAAAATATTCGAGTTACGAGTAAATACCTGAAGAACAATTTATCGGGGTGCTCTTGTATCAGAATTGTTCGAAGGGACTGGAATAGATAATAAATTGGAATTAAATAATAAGGCAAGATGGAAGGAAATGATTGAAATACACTGAATCTGTAAAATGACCAAAATACCCCTATAATGGAAATGACCCAAGAATACCACCAAGCTCAGGAATGATTGGATATCTTCGAGCTCTGTAATGAATGGAATAAAACTGAACACCAAAATGACCAAAATACCCTTATGGTCTATACTAAGTAAATGTCTTGGATTAATTAAAGGAATCCAAATAAGCATAGGTGTTGGACTACCTTTAGAAGTTATGGAATAACTTAAGTGAGCCGATAAACCGTAATGATATGTCAGTACCTGAACGACATAGGTATTAGTTGAATGTGTGTTCGTCTTCTCAAGTGTGGTTCGATGATAATTTTAGAAGTATTCAGCTCAACTCTAGATCGCATTCAGCACTAAGAATTGGATATTTGTTTGAAAAATCAACCACAAAGACCGAATTGAATTGAACGAATGTACAATATGTATCCGAAATTCAGAAACGCCTGAATTATCTGGAAAACTCCAAAGTAACTGGAATGGACTTGACTGCTAAATAAGCTAAGTAACCTCAATGACTGAGGATTAAGTAAGTGAATTGGATAAGTCCGGAAATTCTGATGAGTTTATAAGATGTATTGTCCTTATGGAAGATGAACTACAAATCAAGCACGTTAGCATTTCATGATATAGTGGAAGCGTGAACATGAAATAAAGACATTGGAAGATTTATTCAGTGATGATTCCGAAGATTATATATGGACTATAATTTGTGGTATTAAAGTGTAAATACCCTGTAAGGACAATGAATTGACCAGTCGATAAGCATTAATTCTGGGAGATATTCATCTGAAGTTGTTTGATAATGAAATCAATCGACATAGACTGTAAATGTCTTGAATCTTTATTTCTTTCTTATTAACTCTAGTCTCATTCCGAATAATTGATGATTCCGTCAGTTATTGAACTCTTCTAATAATGATTCTAAATTCTGACATTCTATCGGTATTCGAAAGATCCGTATTTCTCTGCCTTCTAAGATTATCCAGTACCTCTGAATAATATATGTAAGCTCTGGTGTGTTCTCTAATCACATGAATATTTTATATGATTTATGATTTGAATTTTGTTATGATACCTGACATGGATTCTGATCTGATACTTGACCTGAACTATGTTTTGATTTTTTATATATCCGTTTACGGACGGAACATGTTTTATTGGGGTTATAGTTGGAGGAAGAATACTTGCAGGTTCCTCGGATTTGAACTGAGAGCCTTATTGTTCGTGATGGGGAAGAATACTTTTAGGTTCCTCGGCTTTGTGCTGAGAGCCTTACTGTTCGTGACGGGGTTGATTGCTTGTAGGTTCCTTAGTTTTATGGTTAGGGCCTTACTGTTCGTGACGGGGGTTGTATGGTTATGGAGAACATACACATTTTGTTCGTGACGGATGGGGAAATTACTATAGTTTTTGAATTTTAAAAAATATGTTTTAAAATATCGGTATCTTTTCACTGGTTTTGAGGGAACACACTAGATAACCTATTATGATCTCTTGAATCTAGACATCAAAAATATTCCCATCTGAAATGAATACTATCTTTTACTACCTGCGATATCAATGGACCTTAGCTCAGCCTAAAAATCTGTAGATATTTGAACCAATAAGAAAATGTACATTTATCTGTATCTGCACGTTCTTCAGCATCATCTGGTAGTTTTGTATTACTGAGCTTTCCGAAGCTCACTCTGTTACTCACCTTTTCAGGTTAAAAGAATCGTACCAGTGCGGTTATCAACTTCAGTAAAGGAATTCTTCCGGCGTTGCTTGCAGAGTATGGTACATGTGATTAGGGGGCATGTAATTGAATTTTGTTTTATGTACGAGTCTGAAAATCTGTTTTATTTATAGATACTGATAAATCATTTTATAAGTTTACATGTTCTGATAAAAAGTTTTAAATATTTTGCTATTTTTACGGTGGGTCGCTCCGGTGACCCTAATGTGACTTCTCAGATCGGATCGGGTTACCCGCATCGTTCTGGGGGGTTACATAAGGAGAAGCTTAAGTATGAAATGAGAAATTCTAAGTAAGGTTGCAAGCTAAGGAGACCAGGTGAGTGCATTTAATTTATATTTATATTTCGAATAAACATTAGCTTGCGATGAGCCAGTGTTTGAGTTATGTTAAGAAGTGGTTCCTAGTGTTATATGAAGTATAATTTAAGCTTATATGTTCATTTAGTAAGCTAATAGAATTAGTGAATAAGTTAAGGACACTAGTTGGTGAAATATACCTAGAAATTATGTTATGAACAGTAAGTTTAGAAAATCATCAGAAATTATACAAATATGATTGGGGGATGAATATTATACCATTGGATTCTTATATCATTCTAGTTTTGTTTAGAACAAACAGAAACCTATTTCAAGAAGTATACGAAAAGATAAGAATTTTTAATCAGTGATAGGTCAGAAAACAGGACAACAAATTTTGTCAATGATTGCTTCTTTCAGTCAACTTTGAAAATTTGCTATAAATTGTACGAGTTGAACTAGAAAAATTACCTTATATGGTTAGCTTTTTATTCGAGTCTAGTTTTCAGTGGTATAAATAAAATAATTTTTTAAATATGTATATTAATAAAAAAAACTTCTTTGAAGGTTGCACAAACTATGGAAATATGAAATTGTGATAAATTCGAGAAGAAGTGAATTGGAAGCAAGAAATTAAGCTTAAAGTTTGATGAGTTTTATGTTTTGATTTGTATATAAGCTATTAATGTTAGCGCAATTTAATTATTTAATTATTCTGATTGAGGAGAACTTGCGATAAGTCAACCTCATTTTTTTCTAGTATGATTTATAAATTTTCAGTATCGAATATTTCTATAATATTTTATCAAGTTTCATGAATGATTTTGGGTATGAACTGCCCATTTTATATTCTGGGGTTATGATTTGAAAATAATTTTGGTTTGGCATGATATTTATTAAAAGATTATGAATCAAAGTAAAGCACATTATATGTTGCATTGAGAGTCGTGGGTACATGATATGGAGTTCTTCTGATATATTGTGGTGTTATCTGAAGGTACACTAGTATATATATATATATATATATATATATATATATAATGATGTGATTGCACTTTGTGTGCACATTACGATTGTGATATGATAGCACTGTGTGTTCTTATATATTTTGATTATGATGATAGAATTGAAGTAATTATTGAGCTCACTCGTCTGACTCATGTATCTTGCATTCTCATAAATATACATTTGGCTATGAAAATGAAATAAGCAAAGTTATTAAAGTGACTAAAAGGAGAAAGAATATAAAAATGAAAAATATGAAAGTTCTGAAATGTTTCTGAATGGAAATTATATGTAAAGTATATTATTGTTGATGTTGGTTATTGTGATTTTGATGAAATTTTGAGAGCATGATTTTCATCATCCTTGGAAAGACCGGTTTGAAGTTTTAATTTTTTTTTTAAATTACAACTTATTGCTTATATTTTATGGATTTTACGTTTTAGTTATATTTGTGCCTCACTAAGTTTTACTTAGCGCATGATGATTTTCATGCGCATGTTCAAAAAAAGTAGAGGCCGTGAAGTGAGAATCTTGCCAACATCTTATGCAAAATCAAACCTACCGACTGTATCAGTAAGACATCCTAACTTTGACTTTATAGTGGTATGTACATTATATCTGTTGGACTGCTTTATCATATTTATTTTAAAAGGGTTTGTAATAACAATTAGGGTTATTTTCTTTAGTTTTGCCTAATTTTAGTATTAATCATATTTATAAGTGAATATTATAAATTTTATATTTTAAATGGTTTAAAATCAAGCGGTATTAGGCAGTTGTATTTGGATATGAAACAACACTGAACTGTCTTATTACCAACTGAAATCATATTAGTTTTCAATGATCAAATAGTATTTTATAGATTTATATGATTAAGGAAAAAGTTTTTAAAGTTAAAATGGAAATTATTAAATAAAACAAAAATTTTAAGCATTTAAGTTCAGTAAATGTTAGTTGTGTTGATGTGACATATGTGGCTCATATTACAAGACATATATGGTCTATGAGTGTTACATAATGCAACTTTTACTATGTTTTTCTTACCTTATTCTTTTAACCACTTAAAGAATTTTTGGTTATTATGGGTGATAACCTTCGTCGGAAGTATGTTATGTTGCCAAACTTCAAGTGTTTGAACCTTGTCAAAAGAACATGATTATATAAGAATATTATCAAAATAGATAAAAACATACTTATATGTGAAGTGGTTCAAATCGTGATTCAACACTAATATGGAACAATGACTAATAATTTTATAGGTGTAGCCTTTTTGCAGCAAATCTAACGCTTTGGTTTCTTTGGTATTTTTTTTGATGAGGTATGAAAGAACCTTGAATAGATTGGTTTGGGATTTTTCCATCATTCCATTGTTAATCCGTCAAGTGGATCACTTAACACTTCTTGAAAATCCTGTAAGAGAGAAATAAACACATGACTTGTTAATGTTAGAAATGGAAACAATTGATTCCCTAAAGTGAAAAAGGATGCAAGGTTATTCGTGAATAATGTTATCTCTAAATTCTTTTGTGCTCAGATATGTATTTTGAATCACTATTTTCTTCTCACAATTAGGTTCACTCACCACCCGTGGGTCATTATTATTTTGGCTTTTATAACTATTGACCTTTTTTATTTTTGCCTCATTTTCATCTTTTTTTTATTTCCTCATCATTCTCACAAAGTGTCATCACTTGAATTTCATGTGCATCGTTTGTTTCCAATGGTGTAAGGAGCTCTCAAATGTTTGTTGAACGTTGATAATGCCTGTAGCACTGTATTGGTAATTGTTAGTGTCCGATTCATTATTCGTGGCAGAAGGTAGAGTAGAAGAAGAAGTGGAAGAATTTAAAGTACCTTAGTTATTATCTCTGAACCAAAAATTCCTTTGAAGTTATAATTCGATTTTGATTTCTTTCTTTAATGTGTTTTCAAAGCTTTTATACTCATGTAAGTCAAGAAAATAAAAAATGTTTTCATTCAAACCAATGACAAATCTATTCATTGTATATTTGTCTGCTTCGTGTATGTCTCTACGATTCATTAAGGATGTCATCTCTTGTAATAGTCTTCCACTGATATTTGACCTTGCTATAGTCTTTGAAGTCTTTGTTTAACTTTACGAATGTAGTGTGGCGAAAGAAAATGTTTTCGTATGATTTGTTAGAATATTTTCCATGAACCGATTACTTGTATCATTCTTTCTTGAATAGCTTTCTGTGTTTGCATCCACCATGTGAGTGTATAATAAGAAAATTACATTGCTATCAAAGGTATATGTTCCCTAGAGGACTCTAGAGAAATCATGATGTGAAAAACATAAGGTCGACTTTGTTTTCCCAGTCGATATAACCGTCTGGATCATAGTCTCCTTTGAATGGTGGAATTGTGAACTTTGGTTTAGCAAATAATTCTGACATTAGAACCCTAGGTTGAATGTCCGGGTGGTAATTTCTTGTTGTTGTCTTTCGATGTTCAGATCAACCATTTGAGTTATTTGTGCAACCATTTGTTGTTGTTTAATAGCATTAAGCATGTCTATTTGTCGATTATTAGCCGCCATGAGGCCTCGTACTGCCTCAAAAAATTTGTCGCCTTTTACCATTCTAAAAAGTCACAACACTCAAAAAAACAATGTGAAGTGGAAAAATAATCAAAGAAACAAGAAAACTCAAAATTCACTCCAAGGAAGTAATACATCGAGAGGCAAGTTAACCAATCTTGTACTATTTAAAAATCTCTTACCAAGAAGTCTCACAATAATCATGTCGAAGTTCAATCTCTAAAAAGGACGAAAAACAACTTAGAAACGACTCCAATAAAACGAGAATGCAAGAAAAAAGTATGCAAAGTATTTTAATCCTACTAACGTAAAAACAAGAATGTGTTAGATGATGTAAAGGAACAAAAAAGGGAAAGAAAACAAAAGAACCAAAAACAATAAGAATAAAAGAATAGGAAAACCAAACCCAAAAAACCTAAAAAAATACAAGATCAACTTGAGCAACACGTTTGAAGGGGTTTATGATGTCCAAACGGCCTAAAATTTTATGCGGTGGTCAGTATTTGAGTGTAGAAACAACTTGTTAAATTTCAGCCCAAAATGCATTCACTAGTATTTTGTACAAATTCTTGAATGGATGAACCCAAATTTTATTGATTTTTTTATCACCATGCTTAATGAAGATTTTGATGTCCAAATGGTCTGATTTTTTAACTGAAAACCGATCTTGTTGTAATAACCCATTTCGTCCAGGCTTTTTCATTCGAAGCCCAAAACTAATATATATCTATATATTATATTTATTATTATTATTACAAAATACAAAAAATACAAATAAAAAAAGAAAAAGGAAGTCAAATAAGAAAATGGACAAATCATAGAATATACGAGGTATTCGTTGCCCCGACTACTTCCAACACTACAACACCCTCTGTCCAAGGCATCAAAGCTACCCTTATAGTACCCAGCATCTGACTCGCCGACCCTCTGCCACCACGCCTGCTACAACACTCCAAAGTTCATCTCATCCTCTATTTAACCTACAAACAAGAAATGGAGCAAGTTTTTTTTTAGCAAAGAAGTAAAAAAAAAACATGAGCAGAGAAGCTAAAAAACTTTCGGTCGAGCACATCACCACCTAAACTCAATCCCCACGGATTTCTCCTCCGTCAATTCTCAATTACAGTGGCCATACCCAAGCCTCACCACCTACAACCATCGTCTCCCACACAAAATCAACAATTTAACTCAACCAAAATCAATACTTAACAACCAAAAGTAGAGAAAAAAAACCAAAAGGGAAAGGAGAACCTTATTGACAGTCATCATCATTTCTCGGCAACCGGAGACACGAAAGAACCAATCCAAAAGGTGAAGATGGAGAAGACAACACGCTAAGTAACATACCTTCGTTTGGGCTCCATCCGATGACGGGAGATTGAGATTGGAAGGAAAGAATCCGAAGGGGTTTCGGCCATTAAGTGAAGAGTGCAGTAGATTTTGGCGATTTGGACCCGGGATATGTGATAGCGACGTCGAGACAAAGCATCCCGTGAAATTTAGGATCGAACAGTGACCCGTGGACGCCGATGGACGGTAGAGCGACGGCGGAGCGATCGTCGGTTTCTAGACTCGTCAAGAAAACCATGAATATCCTTTGAGAATTTCATTTGATTAAAAAATTTTGAAAGGCTAAATTGAAGTGTTGTACAATTTTGATTGGCTGTTACATGTCCTTAAACCTTGGAAGCTAGAGATCTGCGCAGTTCTAAAGTAAAAGGGTTAAATATATTTTCAGTCCTACATTGTTTCCTGGCATTTATGATTTGGTCTTATATTTCTTATTGTTTGCAGTTTGGTTGTATAATATGTTCTCATATTTATTTTAGTCCTAAAAATTAATTTAGTTCTAGCTGCTAGGTGTTACTACTCGAGCCTGTTAGTTTGTAAATCTTATCTTAGTCCCGAAATATTAAAAAAGCTCATATTTATGTTCTTTAGGTTAGGCCTTTTTAATTATAATTAATTTGTTTTAGTCCTTAATTACATTTTAACTTTGTTAGCTAGGATTATGTTTCTCTAATTTAATTACTGTTTTCGTTTTCTTAATGAACATGTGTATATTATCTTACATTATGCATACATTATACGCTTATAAAGTTTTATAATGATATGTATATACCATTTTATATTATACGTATATAGAACATGTATCTCTCATAATCATTTATTCACATAATATATGCGATATGTAGTTTTCTACTTACCAAATTATACGTGGAACATACCATATACATATAAATGCGCTCATACATTTTATTAAATAAGTTTTTTTACCATATATTTAAATGCGTGTTTATAATTATTCTTTAAGTACTTTAATTTACGTTTTAATTTAAATATATTTGTTTATACATATGTGTTAGCCATAGCATTTTCATATCCGCATGATATCCTCACGAGCATAATTTGACTCCAACCTCATAATTGGTTTAAAGGAAACGTCCCTTCATTTAAGTTATTGTGAAAGGTTGTCTTAAGTATAACAAAGTCTCTTCAAATAATTTAAAACTAATGAGTATCATACTAAGTGAAACCCTAAAATATAATTTTATCTAAAATTTATGGACGAGGAAAAAATATCATGTTCGTTTATTTAAATTCACCAAAAAAAAAAAACTGTTAGAGCATATAAAAGATTCAATCTCGATGTATTTAAATAGTTGAACGCTTTTATCCTTTCTAAATGATTGGTAATGTATAATTAAGCTAATTTTTATATTGTGTAAATGAGCTAATAACGAATTTATGGATAGAGAAATGATATTTCTTTATTTCAATTGGAAAATGAATGGATTGCTTTAAGGTATGAGATGTCCTTATATAATGATGAGAAATAATTGAATATTGTGTTTTTCTTTCCTTAAATCCCAAGATTAATTTCTATATATTTAAAATGAGATCTTAAATTAAATTATATTAGAATTCATAAGTTTCATTGCAAAAATAACTAATTAATTAACTAGGTACCGATTTAGGGAGCTGGGACAGTGCTAACTCTTCCCCACGTGTGATCGACTACCGCACTCATTTTTTGGTACATTGACTTTAAAATGTTTTTCTAATATAATTAGAATAAAATTTTTATTAAAATGAAAATTTTTTCGGGTGTCCAATCGCACCCTAATGAAATATTGGTGGCGACTCCATGAATAATTTTTTATTATTTTAAAGGAAACCCCAAATTAGTCGAGTTAGCCTTTTAAATCTTGATTTTTGGATCACTTCAATAATTGTGATGGGGAATATTCTTGTAAAATTGCAGATAAAAATTCTTTCAATATAATATTTTTTAAATATTTTAACAAAGAACCCTAAATGTACCGAACAAATTTGATCAACTCTTTTGAGGGGTATGTTCAAGTCCGGTCGACCTGAAATTTGGGTTAGAGATTACTCTCAAGATGAAGAATTTACGTGTAAAAAAATCAGCTCCAAATTCCTTCATTTGCAGTTTCTGGAATTTTTTTTGTTTTCTCTTTTTTTTTGTCTTTTTGTCTTCTCATTTTTTATTTTACTTTCTTTTATTTTTGATAATGTCATAGCCATTTTATTTGAAAAAAAATTAAAATATTATTTGAATGATTATGACTTTTATTTGGAAAAATTGATGATTTGGAATTAATTTGAATGAAATTGGATAGGAGTCGCCATCGACCTTTGGGTTAGGTAAGTCGGATACCTAAAAATGTTTTTTAAAAACAATTTTAAGAAAAATTATTTTTTAGACAAAAAAAACTGGTATGCGATTACAAAGATTAGATGTAACTGATCCGGGAGTCAGTTACGTGTGGGGAAGGATAAGCACCCCCACAACGCCCAAAAACTTGTACTAAATCGCTTACACGTTGTCGTAAATGGTGGCAATTACAAATCGAATATAAAGTTAAAATATGATCTGTTTATTGAAATATAATTAATTTACTACGAATTAAGTATTTACAGAAAATCCTTTTACATGATAAGAAATTTTGCAATCCTCCGTCGGGAAAGCTATTTCAAATATTTCTTATTTGTTAAAGAATATTATGTCCTCATTGATTTAAAAAATATGAATCGAATATAAATTGACTATAGACCTTTGCATAAATTAAATTGCTATATAAAAACACATAATCATAAGAGATTTAATTAGTAAAATAAATTAAATTTATTTCAAGTTCCATTTTGCTCGAACGTCGTATCGGATTGTACCGCTTCAATCAAGTGATACTCTCCACACCCATTCTATAAATATGTTATTGGAAATATTCAAAATAAAATATTTACAGTAAAATAGAGCCAAACATATTCATTCATTTATAATTACAAAACATATAAAATATATACATATGTAAAAAGAATCAATCATAATAAGGAAATATTACATATCAAATTACAAATAATAAAAACAATAAATAATCATATTCTATTTAAAGGACCAAAATAACAAAAACAGAAACTTAAAGGACTAAAATTGAAAAAATAGAAACTTAAAGGATTAAAATATAAAAAAATAGAAACTTAAAGGAATAAAATAACAAAAATAGAAACTAAAAGGGATAAAATAACAAAAATAGAAACTTAAAGGGCTAAACAACAAAAATAGAAACTTAAAGAAATAAAATAGCAAAAATAGAAACTTAAAGGACTAAAATAGCAAAAATAGAAAGTTAAAGGGATAAACAGTAATTACAAATAAACCAGAGCCCAGATAGCAAACATTTAAAAATACAGGTACTAGGAATGAAAATAACCCATAAATAATATTTAGGACTAAAATAAAATAACCAGAAACATAAAGGACCAAACAATAATTAAACCAAATGCGCAAACAGTGACTAAAAATAAAAGATTTACAAATGTGATGGCCAAAATCAAATATTAACAAAAAACATAATATGTAAAAACAGGACTAAAATACAAATATTGAAACATAAATAGTTAAAATAAAAGAAGATAAAACTTCATTAAATGGCTAGAATATAAAATTACAAAGACATAGGGACCCAAAGTGGGATTTACCCATGCACAAAAATGCAAACCGACCCCCTAGAAACTACATCGTTTCATGGGGGTATATAAGCCTACAAACCGAGGCTCCTCATTCACTTCCCACATTTTTCTCAGTTAAGCAAATAGAGAAAGAGAGAGAGTCAGAAACTCTCTCACGTCGGGGAAGAAAGAGCAGTCCTCCTCCGACAGCGCTCGTGGCTTCGTACGGTGGCCGGAGGAAACCAAATGGATCCAAAAGATTCCCCTCGGCTACCTTAAACCAAAACCCAACCCAGCTTATCCTAAAAAAACCCCTAACGACCTAGATCTAGCCTTTTACCTCTCGAAAAACATTGAACATCGGCGGCTTTTGGACTTCCCAATTGCTTCAGACCCCGGTGAGACTCTCTTCTTTTCTCTTTTCTTTCTCTTTTGTTGTCTCTTGTTTCTTTTTCTGTTTTTCTCTGGGTTTCTCACTTATCTTCAAATCCTCTCTCTATTTTTTTCTCTCACCGAATGGTCCTCTCCCTTATCTGTTGCTTTTTTTATTCGAATCTCTATGAGTATTCTCTTTTTTTCCCTCAATTTTTTTTCTCTCTCTGTGTGTTTTCCCTATTTTTTCTTTGAATGTTTTTTTCTTTGCTCTGCCCCCCTGAATGCCTCTATCTGGAAACTAGTCCCTTTTCCCTTAATCTCTTTGTGTTTTTATTTGATCTCTGATGGCTTGTGTTGATATCATCCAAGTAAATAAACTCGGGATTTCCTTTTGATTTCTTTTTCATTGTTTATTTGGGCTTTTGACTGATTTGGTTTGATTTGTTTGCCTAGCTGAGGGACTGATGAATGTCACTGTTGGTGTAGGTGGGAACAGTCGGTGGCTGCATCAGAGAGTGGCAGTGGTGGCAACATCATATCCCTAGGGTTAGGTTTCATAAACCCTATGGGGTCGGGTCTTCTCTATTTGTCTTGTAAACGGGCCAGTTCGGGCTAGCTTGAATTGATCTTGGTTTGTTGGGTTTAGGATGATAGTTGAGTGATGTTTTGGGCCTCGATTAAGGGCTTGTGTTGCATGTAATATGGGCTTGGGTTTATGGGTGTTGCAATTTAAGCCTGCAAAATGTAACCAAATATTATAAGTAAAAACAATTAATAATAATAATAATAATAATTTTGTAAACCCGGACAAAAACGGGTGTCTACAGCTGCCCCTCTTTGCACATTCTTGTGTTAACAAGAATAGGGCAAAGACGAAAAAGAAAACCAGTTTTTGTCCGGTTCTATTTTTTTGGTCTTAGAAATTTGATATGTGTGTTATTAGGGACGACACTGCTCATATGTGATGAAGAGTTCTGGTCGTCTAAAGGTGACACAACTCCTACGTGATGAGGAGATCAGTTGGTGGATGACACAGTTCCTACGTGATGAGGACGACTGACCATCTTTGGAGAATGGTGATAACACGGTTCCTACGCGACGACGATGGCTGGTTATCTAGGAGTGACATGGCTCCTACGTGATGAGGACGACTAGTTATCTAGATGTGACACGACTCCTACGTGATGAGGAGGTCTGGTCTGGGGATGACACAGTTCCTATGCGATTAGGATGACATGCCATATTTAGGGATTTGTTTCAAGGGAAACAAAGTCAAAGACGATGCTTGAAGAGAAGCTGTCTCAAGAGAGACAAACTTCGTTTCAAGGGAAATGGTCTCAAAGATGAGTGTTTCAAGAGAAACTATCTCAAGGAAGACCAAACTTTGTTTCAAGGGAAACAGACTCAAAGATTTCTTTCTTCAAAAGAAACTGTCTCAAGAGAGGAAAAAACTTTGTTTCCATATAAACATACTCAAAGATTTTTTCTACAAAAGAAAATGTCTCAAGAGAGATAAAATTTTGTTTCAAGAGAAACAATTTCAAAGTTTATTTTAAGGAAGACTGTTTCATGTGAGTCAAAGTTTGTTTGGAGAAAAAACAATCTTAAGTGAGATCAAAACAAACTCTAAATTTATATCTCAAACGAAAAATGTCTCAAGCGAGACGAATTTTTTTAAGAGAAATTATCTCAAGCGAGACCAAATTTGTTTAGAGAAAAACACTCTCAAAGGTAATAGACAATATGCTTGTTCCTGCATGTTGAGGAAATCTCTTCAGAAGATCTGATTGTTGACTTCAGGAAGTTAAATATGTGGATGTCATTGTTCTTTTCGATTGAAGACATCTGGTCATTTATGATCTTTTATTTCCTGAAAGATCAAAACGATACATTTCTGACTAACTATCTTGGATGTTATGATGAAGTTTGTTTGATGTGTTTGATTTGATAAATTATTGAGTTTATCCTCAAGAGAGGGAAACTGTATTTAATGCACACGATGATGAATGCAAATATGCAAATTTCATGTGTCATGTATGTATGGATTGATGTATGTATACGTTGATCTATGAGGGGAATGGTTGTGTGAGCAATCTTCACTCTATATCTAATTCAGTTGTCTTCTCTTTACACCAGGCTGTACTCTTGCAAACTTCAACCTAACACAAATTTGTTTTCCTTGTCCTCAAATTTTACCCCAAAATTGGTTTCCCTTGCCCCAACTTCAGTCATGAGCTTATGAGAGATATTCGTTGAATTCCAAGATATGCTTCCAGAGAGATTATCTTGTTTGAAAATATTTTTCTTCTTCTTTCTATTTTCAAATTTTTTAAAAATATCAAAAAATTTTTGAAAAATATTGGCTCCTTCGAAATTTCACAATTGAAACAAATCATAAAACAGGAGTTCATCGAATATCAAAAGAATCAATTGTTCTTTTAATCTTTGATAGCTGCAAATCTTTGACAAATATCAAGATCAAAAGGTTCGTTTAGAGGTGGGCTACCTAAATTTTAAGGTTCATTTTATTTAGTTATCCTTGGTCATTGTGGCATGTCCCTCTTTTGGTTTGGCATTTTGATCAGAGACAGATAAAATGTCGCAACTAGCATAGTCAATTGCTAAACTCTTTAGAACACTTTTGTTTCAGTTCTCTAAAATCTTCCATTTATTCATGCTTCGTAGACTCCTCTAGCCAAGGTAATGCATAAATATCGGTCTAAAAATGATATTTCTGATTGCTTGTGTGAAGTTGACTATAACAGGTATTCCTCAACTCCCTTAGTCCATATTCACCGAAACTCCTTATTTAGTAAATTTGATTTAATTTGTCATTGTTTGGCTAGTTGAATTAAGCTTTATATATATTTTTTATAATTGCCTTTATCTGGCTATCTGAAGGATTCATGTCGTCACAAAGTCTTTGACTTAACAACCATAGTGGAGTAAACACAACATTTCCAAGTACCTGATCAATGTCATGGTTTGAATGTAATATATTCATAAAGCCATGGCTTTCGAGTTTCCTCTATAACTAATTGCTTTAGCGGAATAACTCAGCTTTATTGTATATATATATATATATATATATATATATATATATATATATATATATATATATATATATATATATATATACACATATTCTAGGTATATGAATTCCATTTATTAAGCTTGCAAAGGAGAACATGTTATAGTCCATATGTTTGTTAAAGGCCAGGAAATCTCATCATTAGAGTTCAATTCCCAAGAAACTGACCTAAACTAGATTAGTCTACTTGACCATTCCATCTGAGAAGATCATGATCATAATTGAACATCATTAACAGAAGTAGAACCTATTAGTTTTGCAATCTCATGTGCTAGTTGCCCCATTTTGTCCGCTCCTAACACATACCTAAATGCCAAACCCTCGATTGACTCTTCATGTGAAGAAAAACTAGCGAGGTCTCGGCAAGAGAATGGTATGTATTATGGTGTAGGATTGGGGTTCTTGTTTTACAAGGTTTTAATCTTATCATTGGTCAAAGATTTACAACCTCAATTATTAAAAAACTATTAAATAAAATGATATTTAAGGAATTTCAAGATTAAAATTTGCTCATTGATAATTTCCTTAAAATGAAGCATTTTATTTAAAATGTTTAAATGTCAAGTGACTTACAAACATGTAAACATATATAGAAAAATAAGTTCAAACAAGTGACATGCATGAGAATACAACAAAGCTCCTGATGGATGCCCCAGCCGATTCCAGATCAGAGTGCCCCATCACACATTAAATGTCAATACCCCTGAATCGATCAGATCTTGGACCTTACGCTTCAATGCCCCACAGTTCTCAATAGTGTTCCCTGAGCTCCCAATATGATAGCTGCATACGGCGTTAACATCATGGCCTTTAGGATATGGGGTCTCTCTTGGTTTAGATTGAATTAGAATCATAAGGTTCTTCTCAACTAGCATTGGGAGCAATTCCTCATACGTCATTGGGATTGAATTGATGCTAGTCTTTTCACGGAAGACATTATGAGATTTGGTCCCCATATTAGCTAGATAAGATCCCACTATTTTAATCTCAGCTCTCTCATCAATGTCAGTACTGCTAGTGCCTCTTATATGGCCATTTCTAACAGCTCTTTCAATCATTTATCCATACATAATGATGTCAGAGAAACTCTTGGTGGCAACTCCTATCTTGTAGTTGATATATGGAGATTTCAATGTGTCGATGAATAAAGTGATGAACACTTTTTCAATCATTGGTAGATGCACTTGAGATGCAACATCCCGCCATCGTTGAGCATATTTTCGGAAGCTCTCATCCCTTTTCATCTCCATATTTTACAACGTTGTTCAATCATGGATGATATCAGTCATGTTCTTGTATTGGCACAGAAAGTCACTAACCAAATCCTTTCAGGAGCGGATTTGAGTACGACTCAATTGGTTATACCACTTAGAAGCGAGTCCAATCAAACTATATTGGAAGTAGTGGGTCAACATCTGATTCTTGTTGGTGTATCCAGTAATTCTTTGAACAAACATCATGAGCTGAGTATTAAGACAACTATTTCCATTGTATTTTTCAAAATTGGGCATCTTGAATTTGGGCGGAAGCACCAAGTCAGGAACTAAGACTAGTTTGGTTGCATCTATTTCATTGTGAGAGCTTTGTCCTATCAATCTCTAAAATGTCTCTTTGTACCATTATTTTAAATTTTTAGGGTTCTCACTCTTGGCTCTTCTTTTTGTCTCAAGAGAGGATATATTATGATAAATAGAATTACCTCAAGGATTTATCACAGTGGCTTGAGTTTTAGTGGCATAGAAACCTATTATGTGGCTTGGAAGCTTGTTGGGTGAAATGAGTAGCCGTGGACTAGCATGTGCCATCACACATTCAGAGGCTTCTCTGGTCGAGGAAATCTTTTCTTTGCCTCTTTCTTGGTTGAGCCCAGTTAGTTTGGCTACAATTTGATCAACCAGGTCATTTTGGTTTTACAAGATACGATCTATAGTGACCTTTTGTTCATGCTCCATTTTAACCTCCCACTCTGATTGCATCTTTTGCAAACTCTCTTCCAATTCTTTCTTCAGCTTCTCAAATTTGGCTTCCATTCTTAGTACCGTGCGAATGCATTTGCATAGTTAGAAACACTTCCTCAGAGTTCCCCACAAGATATGATTAATGCATGTAAAAATGCTTAAATGAATGTCATGCAGAATGCAATGATACAAATGCAAATGCAAATAAGTTGATCCCAATGTTGAATATTTTAGAACAATTTTCACTAGAGATAAAAGCTTTCACATTACAAGACAGTCCATTTTACAGACATGCCTTCGTTTAGGTGTTGATTCTGAAGTGGATCACTGCATCGTCTCGGATCTTCATCTTTGAAGATGCTCATGAAGTATTCTGTAACCTAATTTTGTTACTGCCCCGGTGGTGCTGAAGTCAGTGCGTCGCTCCTTGATGGTTAACAATGAAATTATCGTAGATAAGATTCTACTGCTGGATTACTCCTTAGATCAATGGATCATCATTCCCGTCTCGAATGTTGCCCGATATTCAAGCAAGCCTCATTCTTGTACTCTAAAATTCTTTTAACTTTTAGTGCATGTCTGTGTACGCGATTGCTTTATTGAAAACTTTTACCTTTTCTTTTGAAAATTCTCCCTTGAATATCCCCTTGCGGATCAACATTTTCGCATTATGTTATGTCAAGAAAATGCAATGCAAATAATGATGAAAAATGACACAAAAAAAGGAATAAGTTAGTACAAGCAAGATAATCAATAGAGTTAAAACATGCTATCTACAGATAAATATAACACCTACCTAGTCATGATATCTACTAGAGCATGCTTTCATTAGATAACAATCCTACCCAGACATGCTTTCTACCCAAATGATTTATTTCAAGAAAATAATCCTAATTGCATGGTATCTAATTCACATGCTTTTATTCGAAAAGAATAAATATATTCTACGAAACTTAAAGCAAAAGGTAAGGGTTTATAAAAGCTCATTCTTTGTGTACACTTATTTTGGGTACTTACTGACGGACAAAGGTTCGGTATGACTATACCTTGGGTGACCGTTCTATGGTTCACTACATGCATGGTTTCAGCTCTATGAGGAAAGGGTACCCGAATTGTCCTTGATGCTGGTGCCTCATTGAGCTACCAAACCCTCGATCCTCACCCATTACAGGTTTCGAACGAAATGAGTTCAATTCGATGGGATTCACTGCCTTATACCCATACGAGGAATAAATCCCTACGAAGGTATAAGGTATGTATCCCATGGGTTATTTGCTAAAACTCATACGAAGAATAAATTCTTACGAGAGTAAAGCATTCACCCCGACTTACTTGGATTGAAGCTCGGGTCTAGAGCTTATGTTATGAAAATGCACGTGATGTGTGTGAGGAGGAACGTATAAACCTTTGACTCAACAAAAAAGGGAAAAGTAAAAACTCTTAGTAGAAACTTTGACAGAGCTGAAAATAAAATTAGATCGTTAGTACGAAAATTTAAAGAAATGAAGAAATTAGAAAAACTTCAAAACATGGATCATAAGTTAACTAAAGACTCGAACTCATCATTTCCACCACAACGACAATGTGTAACCGACCTTACAGCCTGACTCTAAAAAAAGTCCCCAGCGGAGTCGCCAAGCTGTCATAACCATTTTTTTTGAAAAACAATTAAAATATTATTTGAATGATTATGACTTTTATTTAGAAAAATTGATGATTTGTAACTAATTTGAATGAAATTGGATTGGAGTCACCATCGATCTTTGGGTTAGGTAGGTCGAATACCTAAAAACGTCTTTTAAAAACAATTTTAAGAAAAATATTTTTTAGACAAAAAAATTGGTCAGCGATTACAAAGATTCGATGTAATGGATCCAGAAGTCAGTTACATGTGGGGAAGGATAAGTATCCCCACAATGCCCAAAAACTGGTACTGAATCGCTTACACATTGTCGTAAATGATGGAAATTACAAATCAAATATAAAGTTAAAATATGACCTGTTTATTGAAATATAATTAATTTACTTCGAATTAATTATTTACAGAAAATCCTTTTACACGATAAGAAATCTTAAAATTTGCAATCCTCTGTCGGGAAAGCTATTTCAACTATTTCTTATTTGTTAAAGAATATTCCATCCTAATTGATTAAAAAAATTTGAATAGAATATAAATTGACTATAAACCTTTGCATAAATTAAATTCCTATATAAAAACACATTGAATCATAAGTGATTTAATTAGTAAAAAAAAGTTAAATTTATTTCAAGTCCCATTTCGTTCGAACTTCGTATCGGATTGTACCACTTCGATGAAGAGATACTCTCCACGCCCGTTCTACAAATATGTTCTTGGATATATTCAAAATAAAATATTTACAGTAAAATAGAGCCAAACATATTCATTCATTTATAATTACAAAACATATAATGTAATGCCCCAAATATCGAATTAGGACTTTATTGAAAATATTTAAAATTTAAGGATTAAATTGATTAAATGATAAAATATGAGAAATGATTTGATTTAGTGGTTTAGACTAAATTGTAGCAATGGATAAGAAAAAGGGGCATTTTGGTCTTTTAAAGGATAATGAATTTAAAATTCATTTTTTCATTAGTATGTATTAAAGTATAGAAAGGAGAATTTACGAGAAATAAAATCTATCTCTCGTTTCTTCTTCTTCCCATGGAAAAAGTTCTCCTCCATAGAAAAGATCGAAATCAAGCTCCCGAGATAAGCAAAACTAAGGGCAAAGGAAAAGTACTGGAGTAATCAGCTTTTCGTTTTGGATACATAGCAAGGAAAGCCAGGTGAGGGCTTTAATTGAGTAACTATATGTTGTGTAACTATATGTTATACTAGTCATATATGTATGATTGCTTAATATATGTGTGGTGATTACCATATAGGCACTAAGTGTGCAAAGTATAGAATTCATCATATGTTGATGAATAACTGTTTCGACACTAAGTGTGCAATTCACGAAATTCATCATATGTTGATGAATAATCATTTCGGCACTAAGTTGCAAAGTACGAAATTCATCATATGTTGATGAATAACTGTTTCGGGACTAAGTGTGCAATTCATGGAATTCATCATATGTTTACGAACAATTGTTTCGGTACTAAGTATGTAAAGTACATAATTCATCATATGTTGATGAATAACCGTTTCGGAACTAAGTGTGCAATTCACTGAATTCATCATATGATGATTAATATCCGTTTCGGCACAAAGTGTGCAAAGTGTGGAATTCATCATATGTTGATAAATAACCGTTTCGACACTATGTGTGCAACCCATGAAATTCATAATGAGTTTATGAATGACTGTATAGGCACTACATGTGCATCGTAATGAAATGATATTAACTTGGAATTAATGAATTGGTACTTGATCAATATGAAATGAGGAAATGATGAGTTCATTGTACTATTAGTCTTGCCTCACTAAATAAATACTTAACGTGTGTTTATTTCACGCGTAAGTCATAATATAAGCGGAGTAAGGAGATAATCAGATTTCAAAGCAAGGGGTCGCCTCTTCAGTAATAATATGACATACATGTCTACTTTTTTTATGTATTTAGTTGGCATGTAAAATATTTAGTATAAACGCTCTGAGAAACATTTGATTTACCATTTTGTAAAATGATGAAACATTTGAAGGATACTTTTTATAATGTAATTAAGTTTAATGAATGTTTTATACTAGTCTTAATTAAAATGTTTTATAAAAAGAAATAAAATTTTACGAGTTTTTAAAAGAAGAATTGTTTTAAAAGTGATGTGACATCTATATCTCGTGTACGAAAAGGTATACGGGAGATGAGTGTTACATTTATTGGTATTAGAGCAATAGGTTTAGTCGATTCTCAACCGAATCAAGTGTAATTTTAATATAAAAAGGGTTTACATTCCACTAAGATGTCAATGTTACCGATAAAATATAGAAAAAATATGACATATGTCTCTCCTTACTAATTTAAGTATTATATTTATGTATGGTATACTAGATGTTGAATTCTACGAATTCAAGAAGAGCGACTGAACAAGAGAATAAAGACGGATCGAGTAGTGAAAGTTATAAGGAGAATAGTGAACATCCGATTCCGTCTAAGAACGCCAGTGCACCGACACATTAGGGTATGCATGTTCCGGAGTTTGGAGCTTTTATGCAAGCTCTCCATTCTATCTTGACAAGGTTCCAACCTTCTCTGACTCCCCCTACTCCTCCAGCACCGTGAATGTTAATTCCTAAGGAGTTAATAAGTTTAGGAGCTCCTGAGTTCAAGGGAGAAGAAGGTGAAGGTCCGATGGACGCGGATTTATGGTTGAACGATGTTATGATGATGTTGGAAAGTCTATAGTGCTCCAATTATGAAAAATTGGGCGGATCTGTAGTATACTCTGAGGTTTAGATCGAGTGTGGTGGACAAATATGATGATGTATACGTCGCCGAACAAGTAAACTGGAAATTCTTCCAAGATGAGTTCAAGAACAAGTATATCGGGGAGCAGTTTATGAGATCAATGCTATTGAAGTTTCTTAAAATGAAATAAGGCGAGCGAGTGGTGCATGAGTATGAGGTCGAATACAATAAGCTTAGTTGTTATGCTACAGAGGTTGTTCCTAATGATAAAGCTTGGCGAGATTGGTTTATTGAGGGTCTGAGGCCTAAGTTGAAAGAGATGATGTTGGCCTTAAACTTTCCTAGCCTACAAGAAGTTATAAACAGAGCTAAGGCTACTGAAATAGCTCAAGAGGAGACTTTGGCAGTAGAGCAGAGTATGTAGATAAGAAAAAGGATTGGGATATCTTCATCTACACATCATGCTAAGAGAGGCAAGGGCTCAGGTTCCCCCTATACTGATAGGGATGATTTTCCTACAGCTACATAAAAAACTAAGCAGTTACATTCTTTTGTTACTAGCTCAGGTAGAGCTTTTGGAGAAAGAGGTAACCCATGTGGAAACTTTTACCAGGGAGTATGTAGAGTACTCTTTGGCGCTTGCTTTATTTGTGGAGGAACATGTCATTATACTCGGAACTATCCATAAAGATTTGGGGATAAAATAGTGCAAAATGAGAGATCAGTAGCAACACCTAGTAGAAGTAGAGGAAGAGGAAGATCAAGCGGTTAATCTAAGGTTAGCCAAAGACAAGATACTTAGGGAGTGGCCTGAATTTATAATATAAAGACCACTGAGGATCGGGATGATCTGAAGATTATAACAGGTACATTTCACCTTTTTTATGAGACTGTTTTTGTTCTAGTTGACCCTGGTTCTACAAACTCATATATTAGTACAACGTTGGTTAGAATGAGATGAATTCCTTTAGAACCAATTTTTAGTGAAATGGTAGCAGTAAACCTTATGGGTGATAGTGCAAGGGTAACTCGGGTATGTACAAAATGTATGATTAAGATACAAAAAGTTGTGTTTTTGGAAAACTTGATGGAGTTGCCTTTCGAAGAATTTGAAATTATCCTGGGTATGGATTGGTTGTCTCTACATCATGGATGGGTGGATTTTCACAGGAAGCGATTATTTCTAAAGGACGTGGAAGGCTTCGAAATAGTAGTAATTGGCGATAAACCAAAATCACCCTCCAATATGATATCAACCATGACTGTAAAGAAAATGATGTCAAAGGGATGCATAGCTTTTCTAGCTAACGTAATGGATACTCGAGTACCGGAGGTGAGATTAAAAGATATTCCAACAGTTAAGGAATTTCTAGAGGTATTTCCAGAGGTAATTCCGGAGGAATTACCGGGTTTGCCTCCAGATCGTGAAGTAGAATTCCAGATTGAAGTTTACTCGGGTACTGATCCTGTTTCTATGGCTCCGTATCGAATGGCTCCAACGAAGTTAAGGGAATTAAAAGCACAGTTGCAAGAGCTACTTGATAAAGGATTATTAGATCTAGTGTTTCGCCTTGGGGAGCACCTGTGCTGTTTGTGAAAAAGAATGATGATTCCATGCGGTTATGTATTAACTATCGTCAATTAAATAAAGTAACGATAAAGAACAAGTATCCTCTTTCGAGGATTGATGACCTGTTTGATCAATTAAAAGACACAACAGTGTTCTCTAAGATAGATATGAGGTCGATGTATCATCAGTTAAATATTGAAAAGGAATATATTTCTAAGACTGCTTTTCAGACTTGGTACGGAAATTATGAATTTGTAGCAATATTGTTTGGATTGACTATTGCTCTTGCAATATTTATTGACTTAATAAACAAAGTATTTCAACTGTACTTGGATCAATTTGTTGTGGTATTTATAGATGATATATTATTGTACTCCAAGTCAAGATAAGAAGACGATGTTCATCTTCGAGTGGTTCTTCAGTTATTGTGTGAAAAGAAGTTGTACACAAAATTGATTAAATACGAATTTTGGTTGGTGGAGATTTCTTTCCTTGGTCATATAGTCTCTTCAGAAGGCATAAGAGTGGATCCCAAAAAGATTCAAGCCATAGTAGATTGGCAATCCCTAAAGAATATTACGAAAGTTCAGAGTTTTTTGGGGCTTGCTGGTTATTATAGGCGATTCATGAAGAACTTCTCAATGTTAGCTCTGCCGCTAACTAATTTGTTACGAAAGGATGTGCCTTTTTTTGGTCGGATAAATGCAAAAAAGTTTTGAAATGCTAAAGAATATAGTAACCGAGGCCCAGTGCTTGTGCAACCTGAGTCAGGTAAAGATTATGTTGTTTACAATGATGCATCTCATAACGGGTTAGGTTGTGTATTGATGCAAGAAGGGAAAGTTGTGGCTTATGCCTCAAGACAGCTGAAGAATCATGAGAGAAATTACCCAACACATGATTTAGAATTGGCAGTAGTAGTGTTTGCTTTAAAAATTTGGAACCATTATTTGTACGGTGAGCGTTGCCATGTTTATATAAATCATAAGAGTTTAAAATACTTGTTGACTCAGAAAGAGCTTAATTTGAGGAAAAGAAGATGGATTGAGCTCTTAAAAGATTATGATTTGGTTATTGACTATCATTCGGTAAAGGTTAATATAGTAGCTGATGCGCTCAGTCGAAAGACTTTTGCAGCTTTAAGGGATTTAGATGCTTGTATGTCTTTAAAAGAAGATGGTGTTTTGATTGTTGAATTAAAGTTAAAGCCGATGCTTTTAGATCGAGTAAAAGAGCTGTAAGATTGAGACGAGAAATGCTTGATGAGATTGGCACAAGTTGAAAAAGAAGAGGCTAAAGATTTCGAAATAAGGGATAATGGATGTTTATATTACCGAGAAAGGCTTTGCATTCCCAATGATGATGAATTAAGGAAGGATATTCTTTGCGAGGCACACTATAGTCCTTCGACAATGCATCTAGGCAGGAATAAGATGTATCAGGACTTGAAGTGTCGTTATTGGTGGCCTGGTATGAAAAGAGATGTAACATAGTTTGTAGCAAAATGTTTGACATGTCAACAAGTGAAAGATGAACATCAAGTGCCTTCCATATTGCTACAACCGATAACCATTCCTGAGTGGAAGTAGGAGCGAGTTACAATGGGTTTTGTTTCGGGGCTACCTTTTTCACCGGGTAAAAAGGACTCGATATGGGTAATAGTAGACAGATTAACCAAGACAACTCATTTTATCCCAGTTCGAGTAGATTACCCGATGGATAAGTTTACGGAGTTGTAAATAAAAAAGATAGTTAGATTGTAAGGAGTGCCTATATCGATAGTGTCCAATTGAGACCCAAGGTTTACTTCAAGATTTTGGAAGTCTTTACATGATTCATTAGGTACTCGTTTGAACTTCAACACATCTTTTCATCCACAGACAGATGAGCAGTCAGAACAAACTATTCAGATATTAGAAGATATGCTAAGGGCATGTGTGATTGAATTTACAGGATCATGGAAAAGGTATTTGCCTTTAGCGGAATTTGCTTATAACAATAGTTATCAATCGAGTATTAAGATGTCCCCGTATGAAGCTTTGTATGGGAGGAAGTGCAAAACTCCATTAAATTAGTTTGAACTGAAAGATAGAGACCTAGTTGGCCTAGATTTGATGATATAAATAGATGAGAAAGTGAAAATTATCCAAAACAATCTAAAAATATCATCCGATCATTAGAAGTCTTATGTTGATCTTAAAAGAAAGAAAATAGAATTTCAGGTAGGGGTATTTATGAAGGTATCGCCTTGGAAGAAGGTATTACGTTTTGGGCGAAAAGGAAAGTTGAGTTCAAGATTTATTGGACCTTACGAGATCTTAAAAAGGTTCGTACCAAAATCTTATCAGTTAGCTTTGCCTCCGGATATGGACAAGATTCATAATATTTTTCACGTATCGATGCTTAGGAGGTATAGATCCAATCCATCCCATGTTATTATTCCTGGAGAAATAGAGATCCGACCAGATTTTACTTATGAGGAAGAACCAATGCGAATCTTAGCAAAGGAAACCAAAGAATTGTGTAAAAAAAGGATTCTGTTGGTAAAAGTGCTTTGGCAGAATCATAAGGTAGAAGAAACTACTTGGGAAAGAGATGAGGATATGAGAAAACAGTTTCTACACCTCTTCGTTTCAGGTACTTCTTTAAATTCGAGAACGAATTTTCTTAAGGGGAGAATTGTAATGCCCTAAATATTGAATTAAGTGTACAATTCACAAAATTCATTATATGTTGATGAATAACCATTTCGGCACTAAGTGTGCAAAGTACGGAATTCATCATATATTAATAAATAATCATTTCGGCACTAAGTATGCAATTAACGAAATTCATTATATGTTGATGAATAACCGTTTTGGCACTAAGTGTGCAAAGTACGAAATTAATCATATGTTGATGAATAACCGTTTCGACACTAAGTGTGCAATTCATGGGATTCATCATATGTTGATGAATAACCATTTCGACACTAAGTGTGCAATTCACCGAATTTATCATATGTTGATGAATACCCGGGACAATTTTTAGATCTATAAAAATGGTATTTTTATGTGTGACCAAAGGATGAAGGACTAAATTGGTAATTAGATCCTTTTTTGAAAAGAAGATTTATCTTTATTAAATTGGGTGAGGTCACATAATGGGAAGAGAAGCATTCCCCTTTTAATATCCCAAATTCTAGGTTAGTAGTTTTGGGTTTACTCAAGAGGTAAGTTGACCTCATGGAATTTATGATTAAAGTTGTTGGGCTGAGTATGAATTAATTGGGTTGGAATTGGGGTCCGTTAGCCATAAAAAGTAGGTTTTTGAATTGTAGAAAGATGACGAATGACCTATAATATGATTATCCCTTTCTATAAAGATAAAAGCTTTTCATCTCTTTCATTTCTTTCTTCTCTTCATTTCTCCTATCTTTCTCATTTTCTCTCTCATTCCTCTCCAAGCTCCTTAAATCAAAGTAAGTCATTTCATCCATTTTCTACTTATTTTAAGCTTCATTTTTGTCCTTAATCCCTCCATCAACTTTAGTTTGATGATTCAAATATTAGGTTCTTTATAACTAAAGAGAAAGTAGGGTTTTAATCCAAACCTTAGAGGACGGGTAAGCATGGAACTTTATTTCGGGATCCTAGCACCAAGGTAGTGTATTTCCAATCCTTTGGAGTGTTAAGGCTTTCATAAATATGAAAAATTGCTAATATTTGTGTATTTAAGTATTATAGGGTTTATACTTGATTTCATGATTAAATGACAATTTGGATGTAAATAAGGTGTTTTAGTGATAACTTAAGACACTAAATAATTATCTAAAGCTTTAGTACATGATTAGGAACCAAACTAAGACATTTGGGATATTTTTGGGTGTTTCTCAAGCTTAAATAAGACATTTGTAAACTTTATTGAACAACCAAAAACCATCAGAGGGGGTGAATTGGCCTTTTATGAAACTTGTCGAAGAAATCGAAAAATAAAACTTTTTCCAAAATGATTTAAAGTGGTTCGACTTTCTAAAATAAATTATATATGAACTACCTTAGATCCACACTAAGATTTTTCAAATCCACTAGGTTTTCTTACCTTTAAGGACAAGGTGTAACCTTACAAACATTTTAAGGTTTATATCCTAAAACCTTGAATACACACTCTCCCAAAGAGTAAATACAAAAGAAAACCCTCAAAAAGGCAAATTAGTTTTCAATAATTAAGAACTCACCCAATACACACTTGAGCAAAATAAATAATATAGTTCACAAGTGTGTTTACAATAAAAAGATTGGAAATTAAGCAGAAAAACACTTCTTTGATGTTGGTAGGTTGGTTAAATATAATTCTTTTTGCCTTGGGAAGTTTTGATCTTCAATTTATACCTTCTCAATTATTTATAGCCATTTGGATCGTTAGTGATCATTATAGTCGTTACCTATAACCAAAAACAACATTTAATGCACATGGGATTGATCTTTTTAAAAATAATTTGACTATTGCAAGAAATGGATTGATTCTTTAAGGGAAAATATCGATCATTTTTTTGTAAAAAGAACAATCCCAAACCTACTAGAATCCAAGGGATCTATCCTAAAGACACTATTTTCATCTGGGCCCACTTTATATAGTACATTATATATATATGTTTTTGAAGCATATATAATATATATAGCTTTGAAAACAGTTATGATATATTTATAGTTATGAAAATATATACAATATTATTTTGAAAACATATATAATACATTTGACAAGGGAAATTTACCACACGCGGTCAACCCAGTCAAACTAAAATTAAATCCAAACAACAAGAAAATCTCCATTTCGAAGCAAAATAAGGAATAAATCAACAAGATCGATTGGCTGACATAACTATTCAGGACGTTCGTTGATGATATATAATTTTCATATATGGAATTGTGGAATAGATGAATTTGGCTTAGGTAAATCGCTTGGAAATTGAGCTCTAAGGATGAAATTTCCTAACTTTCTCCATTACGTAAATTATAATAGATTTTTCTTGATGAGCTTAAGAAATCATGAAATCAAAAAATCAAGGAATAGTTTAATATTAATGCAAGATATTTTAACCTTGTTGGGCACTCCGATTAAAGTAGCAAGTTGTTAATCTTCGAAGGTAATGAACGAAATAGCTATGGAGGTAATGTCCGAGTTTTATGAAGTGAGTTCCCTTCGAGTTGCCATGTCAAAGATTTTCTGACACTTGAATCCTCTAATTATGGGGTATTTCGCTAAAGTAATAGGCTATGTCAAGAGCCCTAACTTTTATGAATAAGATTACATTCACATCATGACACTAGACTCTATGTGTCGAGATGAATATCCCAACAAAATCGAAAGCGTTTACATCAAACCTAACAAAATATAATTTAAATAAAAGTGGTAATGCCTAAAGTAAATGTGATTTGAGAAAGAGTTTCAATAAAAGTGAGGCTAAAGGGGTTAAAAAACATGTATTATAGTCTACTACACAAAAGAACTCCAAAATTCTGGTTTTTAGATCGATATTTTGCACTGACTATGCTAAAGGAGTCTAAGAAACTTGAACAAATGGAAGATTCCTGAGAACTGAAACATAAATGTTCTCTAAGAAGTCTAGCAGTGAAATTTTCCAGTTACACTATCATGTTCGTATCCTATTTAAAAAACATGAGACAAAGCTGAACCAAATTACATTGCCTTCCTGGATCAACCCATTGATCTTAACACTTGTCAAAGGGATACAATTTTTGAAATCACAATGTAGATTTATTTATTTGATATTAAGTGAACTAATATTTGACTTCAATTGTTCTTACATTCTTTTTACACTGAACTTTTTTCAAGCAAGACATTTTCGCGAAGATTAATGAAGCGGAGATTAATGAAGTAGAGCTCTCCAAAAATCCCTATTTTCTCCATCAATGTGCCTCCCGATGTACTTCCTAATAAAATTCGAGCATAAAGAAGAAGTGTACCTTTACTATGAAGATGGTCACCCAATAAGGTGCAAGAGACCTAATCAACGAGTTGGATGAAAAGAGTTTTGCCTTTGATGGTGAGAAAAGTTTTCTTACTATCAGATATCGTCTGAGTAACAAGCATGAGTTTACTATTTTACTCAAGGATGTTATATCAAATAGAAACAATATGAATACAAGTCTTGACAGTAAGGGTCGCCCAAATGTGCGTGAAAAGGAGAAAGATGGTCTTATAACTAAAAAATGTTCATTGTTGTATCCTTGGCTATAAAAGTTTTCATTCGAGCTTATGGGACAAGCAAGGATACCTTTCACTGAATATTGATGATTCAATCAGTTTCAATAGTTGATCATCAGTCAAAATGCAAGAGAGAATTACTCTCTCGACAAAATTAGGACTAAAAGAGCGTTTAAGAATCTCACTAAAGTTAATACATACAATCAGAAGTAAAAAATCATTGAAATGGGTGAGCAAATGTAAAAAAGATTGGATATTTTCCATAAATCTGTCAATATTGGGGAAAGATCGACTCTAATAAATATGAGAGAGGATCAAGATTGAAAGAAGGAGATTGAGACTACTCTTTGAAAATGAGAATGCTGAAAAATGATACATTTTCATTTTAAGCATACAACAATAACAACAACAACAACAAAAATCCTATTCCCATATGCAATGGGGTAAGGGGAAGGTTGGGTAGTAGGCTGCCCCCAACGCTAGGTTAAGAGTAGCTTCCGTGGAAGACCTCCGTCTGTCAGAAAATTAAAAATAAAGATAAAATGCAATGCACGTATAAATAAATAAATAAATAGTTGAACAATATTCATATACATTTTAAGCATACTTTAGGATATTACATTCATGGCATCACATATACATATATGATTTTTCAAATTGTTCAACGAAAGATATTGCACTCAGGATCGATTAACTAGTGATAGAGGAGTCATCCACAACATTGCCCAACTCAATGATGAGGGGCTATTTTACTACCAAGGTCTTTAAGTCTAGAAGAATACCCTAAATTGGTTGCGATTAAGCTTAACTCAAAAACAAAGAGTTACTCCCCAGCCTAGATTTTGAGCAAGACTTCAACTTTATGACAAATGATATCAAGTTCAACGTCAATCAGGTATGGCTTAGACATGAAAATGGGAGTTATCTCATTTGAATTAAACCCATGAAGGGAAGTCATCCAAGGAATCAAGACCGACTTAAACTGCGAAGGGGGTCGCCTTGTTTGGTTTAAACTCGCGAAGGGGATCCATCCAAAGAATCCTTCACTTAGAGGAATCATGTACAATATAGCTTAAGTTGAGAAGAGCTATCTGTCAACCAAAGATTTCAAGTTCAATTTCAACTTCACGAGAAAGAATACTCAACTCAAGAGCACATTGATCGTATGATAACAACGAGGAACTATCTTCCGGTAAAAATTCAAACCAAAGTCTTCAGGTCTAGAAGGAGACCCCATATTGGTTGTAATTTAGCAATAAGGAACTAATTCCCAGCTTAGATTTCAACATAGCTTAAGTCGAGACAAGCTATTTTTCAACCAAAGCTTTGAGGTTCATTTTTGAATTCACAACGTAAGATACTTAAATTGAGAGCACATTGATCGTATGGTAGCAACGAGGAACTACCTTCCAATCAAAATTCAAATCACTTTCTTTAAGTCTAGAAGAAGACCCAAGCTTAACTGTAATTTAGCAACAAGGAACTACTTATCAATCCAGATTTTGGGCAAGGATTCCAACTTCACAACGAAGGATACTCAAATTAATAGCACATTGACCACATAGTAGAAACAAGGAACTACCTTCCAGTCAAAATTCAAACTGATATCTTTAAGTCTAGAATAAGACCCAAGGTTGACTACGATTTGGCAACAAGGAATTACTTTTTAGTTTAGATTTTGTACAAGAATTTTAACTTTACGGCAAAGTATCTCAAGCTCAAATCATACCAAACTAAACTCATGACAGAGGGTTCGTTCATAGCGTAACTTAAGTCGAGAAGAGTTATCTATCAACCAAAGCTTTCAAGTTCAATTTTCACTTCACGGAGAATGAAACTCAACTCAAGAGCGCATGGACCGTATGATAGCAATGAGGAACTATCTTTCAATCAAAATTTTCAAGATCAACTGCAGTCTAGCAATGAGTAACTAATCTCCATTTGTGATCTTCAGGTTCAAGTTTCAACTTCACAATGAAGGATACTTAATATAGAAGCACATCAAAAACTGACTGCAATTTGACTTAACTCAACGGTTATGAGCCATCTTCTAGTCAAACTCTTGAAGTCAGATTTCAACTCTACAATAAAGTATATTTAATTTAAAAGATCATCTTCAATTTTGAATCATATTTCAACTTCACAAAAAAAGGATATCGAGTTTGAAGAAAGTGCAATTCAATAGAAGTTTGATACGATCTTGGAGGAAAAACAAACTTCTCAATGCCAAAAGAGCAAGCTCGCCTTCGAATCTAATTGTTTTGGGAAATGAATGATTTTTTTTGTCTTTTTATCTTTATACTATTGTCGTTACACAATAATGGACAAAGAGGGGCTGCAGTAGACACCTATTTTCCTCTGGACCACTTTTTATAGTGTATATATATAGTTTTAAAAAAATGTATAATATATATAGCTTTGAAAACATATATGACATATATATATAGTTTTGAAATGTATATAATTTTTTTTGAAAACATATACAATATATATATGTTTTTCAAAATATATATAATATAGTTTTGAAAACATATATAATGTATATATGGTTTTGAAAATATATAGTTTTGAAAATATATATAGTATAATTTTCAAAGCTTATATATATATATATATATAGTTTTAAAAAAATATTATTATTATTATGTTATTTTTTTCATTTTAATTCTAGGTTCGGTCCAATTAGAAACATCCAGTTGAAGATCCAATCATTGTCCAAATTGAATTTCAGGAAAGGCTAGGGTTTTACACCATTATGATTGGTATCGCTCAAATTAGAACCCTTAGATCAGAAGGCGAGTGGACGACCCAGACCGAAGCAAAGGCTATGGTTTTTTAGATCCCAAAATATATCATTTCGCACAGCTAAACGAGGGTCGTTAGATCTCCCCCTTTAATCTAACATTCTGAAATGCATCAAGAATCCCAAGAGACACTAAATGGTCGGTCTATGGTGCGTGGGATCACGCGTCAGCAAGAATGACATACACGCACTAGCATGCACCAGTTAGAGCACCATACATAGTCTACCCAATAAAACCAAAATTAAATCCAAACAACATGTAAGTCTCCATTTCGAAGAAAAATTGGGAAGAAAGTAACGTCAACAAAATCTTGTGATCTTTGGGATAGATAGAGATTTCCAAAGATCGTCGGATTAAAGGGACACCTGTCACTCTCTAAATACCTATAAAATGGTTGTAGAAAAAGAATGAAATGCATGAGTTTTGATTGAGAAAACCACTAAAATATCGAAAGTCGAGAGGAGAGAAAGAAAGGAGGAGAACTTAGCTTTGTGCTCGTTGTGAGAGAGAGGAGCGACTGTCGAAGAAGTTAAAAGGTCATCATGAAAGGTAAAAGCTGAGACCTTTCCTTTTAAATCTACACTGTGGAGCTTGTTGAATGGTGGATTTATGGTTAGGTTTAGAATTAGGATAGAAAGAGCTTTCGAAAAAGGTAAGGGTTTAATGAGGAGAGAGATTTGAGAGGATTTGGGTTTTTTTAGAAGAGAGGCAAGAATGAAATAAAAAGTAAGGTTTGGCCTTTATATAGAAGGATCAATTTGCAAATATCAGATAGTTTAATTATTTCCGTGACCTCTGAACATTTGAAGCATAATTCATTTTTGTCATTAAACTTGTAATTTCACCCTGAAATTTTGATTTTAATGCAATTCGGTCAAATATTTTAATTTTATTTAATATTATTTACTATGTTTAATTTTATTTAAACTATTACATTAAACTTTTTTTGCTTTGCAACATTTAATTTTTTTTTATTTTTGTTTTGTTTTTCTTACTTTATCTTTTCTAACGTAAAGTTTATTCTTTTTAAGAAACCAATTAAATTTTAAAGTTCGTCAAAGGTAAGTAATTTTGGATCGAATATTTAATTTTTTTAAATTCTAATTTTTGTAATTAAGACAATCAGGTAATTGAATGGTACCGAAAGGGCAATTCGGGGGTGCTTATCCTTCCTCAATCGTAAACGACTTTCTAATCTGAAAATATCTGGTAAGACGTAGATCTAGTAAATTGTAAGTTGAAGGTGTTCGATCCACCTAATTTGAAAGTGATCGGTGATGACTTTATCACATCAATTCATGTCGTAATGTGAACTCAGGATACTTGAATGACTGTTGTGATAGATCCTTTTGCAAGGGGATCGATCATTTGGTGAAAGGGATCTATCGTTTGAGCCAAAAATTATTGGAAACTTAACTTTAAAGCGTGAAAATGATTGAGTATGTTTTTGAAAAGGTTCAACTAAGTTAAAAAACATTTAAACATAGTTTTCAAGTTACTTTGGATTTTAAAGTATTTTTGATAATTTTTTTATATATTCGATTTAGTCCAAAAATCAAATTTTAAATTTATTGTTATATAAAAAATCTTAATTCAACAATCTCCCTTTTTATATAACAAAACACTTTGAAAAATTGTTTTCGAAAAATGCCTCCCTTCAAAAAAATAATAAAAGGATTTATGAATTAAAATTAAGCTCAAATTGTAATTTGAAAAATCATTATTCATTTTGCACTTACTTTTCCCCCTTTTTTATATAAAAATAATTCACAATATTAGTATAATATAAAAAGGAGATAAAGTAATAAAAATTAAACTACAAAGAATTAAACACATATGGATAATTATATATGAAGCATCAAGGTACTTTAACATAAATAGATAAATCCATATAAAAATATAAAGTACCAAAGTCATAAAAATCCAAATAACCAAATAAAAATATTTAAGTACCAGATACCAAATAAAAACATCAAAGATCCAAACACCATAAATGAAGGAAGGTCTAATGACATGAAAATGATATAATATGCATGCATGAACAAAGATAGTGATGAAGGAGGGAATGAAAATCTGTCAATCTAACGTTGGATCACTCGAACCTCCCCGATCATATGAGCCTCAAGAGCATCCTAATGATGCTTGATTGTATCAAAGTGGGAGTCAACATGTTCTCTGCGAGAATCAAAATAATAAAGCATCCTATCCTCAAAACCTTGAAATAAATATGTTAGAGGTGTCAAGTCTACATGAGCCGCTCTCTTGGGCTCCTCGCCAACTTCGTCACCATGTGCATTATCCAAGTGCTCATCTTCATCATGGTCATCAGCCATATGCTCTCCATGGTGACTACGATACCAATGCATGGATCCCTCGGGATCCTCTATATAGCTGATCTTTGCCATAGTACCATGACCAATGGTCATCTCATTGAAAGGAAATGTGCTAGTCTCATGTGAAGTGTCGATGTCGAGAAGGTCAAATAAATAGCTAAGGTACATCCCATAAACAAGTTTCGTTCAAGCCTTTGATTTGATAACACTCACGATATTGTTGAATATCATACTAGCAATGTGAAGCTTATAACTATGTTGAATGCAAAACAACCACCGATAGTCATTATCGCAAACGATAGAAAATTTTGTATCGTGAGCACGGATGCAATGGGAGACAATAAGATGGAGAAAATTATCATTGAGGGAGAAAAGGGTGGCTTTATTCTTTAAAAGGCGTATCTCATGAGGGAAAAGGTATTTTTATTATTATCGTCGGTAAGAGGAATGTCAAAGGATTGGGCGATGAATTTGACGATAAGGGTGACAGTTTGACCCCTAAGATACAAGATAATGGTTTGATAGATGGTGACATCATGAGTAGTGGATGACACACGAGCATGAGAGTAAAAAGCTCGAACCAAAGAGTGATAAGTGAGTCCATGAAAGTTTAGAAACGTTAAAAGTTTCAAATCCTTTAAATATTTCTCATAAGGAAAACCTAAATTGTTTAAAAATTCAAAATCAATTTTTTAGCTTTCTTTAACAGGTTGATATGCAAATAAAGAATAAATTCTCACAAGCTTTGTGTCTAGAAAACATTGGTCAATCCAAAAATCAATTTGACTTGTGGATTGTCTCTTTGAGGCCAATGTTTTTCTTTTGGCATTATAATTTTTTTTGAAGATAAAGTGTTTTTGAACCAAAATAAAGTTTAAAGGGTGATCAGAAATAATTTAGGACTAATTTAAAAACCAATTTTGAGCTTAAAAGGATAGTATGGTCAAATGGTTTAGGTGGTGGTTTTGCTTGGAGACTTTTATTAAAACCTTGTGGGTGTAGGATAAAATATGGGATTTTAAAAAGTTTGATCAATGGGTAATATTCCCTGCAACAAAACAATAATTTTTAAAAATAAATAAATGTCATCTAACCACCTAATTCAACCCAGTTTATTTAAATTTATAAAATTAAAAACATAGGAATTTGAAAAATTCTTACCCAAAAGTGACGATTCATTCAAATTGATGTTATAATTCGTTTAAAGGAAGAAATAAGGATTATTTTCGCACAAAATCTAATTGAAAATGATTTTGATTGAAGGAGTTTTGGAGAAATTTGAATTTGGGAGTGTTTAGGGTTGTTTAGATTCAAAATATAGCTTAGGAAATGAGATATGTTCCTAAAATGGATTTAAAAGGGCTCTATGTACGATTTTAGCCTAAAGGGGTCAATCCTTCGCAAAAAGGATCGATCCTTTTTGCAAAGGGATCGATCCTTTTTGCGAAGGGATCGATCCTTGATGAGTATTTTATTTAGTTAATATTTTTCTATTAATTAAACCGTTTTATCTATTTAATAATGCTAATTTGGGTTATTTATGTTAAATTATGTGCATGACTATACTTTCCATAAAAAAATATATTTATCCTATTTTCTGGGAGTACTCTAAGCTAACTTCAGTTAAAAGACCAAGTCATGCACCAACTTCAATTAAATAATCCAATAAGCAAGATCAAAGGAGAAACTTCGTGCAAACCACAATTCTTTAGAAATTAAAAGTTATACTTAAATTCAAACATTTGAGATTTTATTAATTAGGATTTTAGTTTGCTTAGGATTTTAATTATTTATTATTAGGACTTCCAGTTTTCTATTAATTAGAAATTAAGTATTTTAATGTTCTTAAGAGTTAGTATTTTATTTTCATTAGATTATCTCAAAGCTATAAATATCCTCTAGGGGAGAAGCTAGAAATATTAAGTTCATATATTCATTTCAGTACTGATTTTGGCTTTTGTTTTATTTTAGAGTTTTTAGTTTAATAAAAGTACTTTTATTTTTCATCTTCTTTTTTTCCACACACCAAGTATGATCTCCATCACACTTGGATAAACTTTTATTTAGCCGATAGCTAAGCGACGACTCAATCCGTTCTCGTTAGAATTGAAAAAGTACTTCATACCTTTGGATTCTTTCTTGGTTTTTGGAAAACAAAGAGAGGCAATTGGCCTTTTGTTTAAACATCTCATCACCTTCAATCCAAAGTGTGCAATTGGTTTGATTGAAGTTTTAATCTATAGTTGGGAAGAAGAGTTGACTTGTAGCAAATTCAATTGTATGAGAACAAAATTAGAGGCGGACCACTAAGGGAAATCAAGATCGAGAGTGATTCTCATTGGGACACCATAATCTGAGCACGGGCTTTTCTAATTCCTAAATCGGCATTGGTGTTAACATCATAGTCGTTGTTAATCCAAACAAGGGCTAAATTCCAAGGATTAACTTTGGAAAATTAGCTCACCAGAGAGAAGAGTAAGTTACAAGTATTGGGCCTTGTAGATTGTAACCGAAAAGTATCCAAAGTCAATATTTCAATAATCGAGAAGAATTGAAACAAAGCAAAACTAGAGGTTATCTCTCATCATAATTAATTTTCTAAATTTTATTTTTCTTGTTTTTATTACTTTAATTTTATTTTATTTAGTCTACTTGATTATTCTTAACCCCCCGTCCCCCTTTTTTTTATATTTTATAGGTTTATTGGTTTAGGATCAAATCAAATCAAAATTAGAAAAATTTGAATCCTTATTTTGTGTTTTTAGCTTATTTATATGAGAAAATGGAGTTATTTATTTGACAATTACTACGCTTGTCAATCTTTTTTCTAGAAAATGCAAGGGATTGATCCTTTTATCAAAGAGATCGATCAGTTTTTTCTAGAAAATTGAATTTTTATTCTAAGGATCAAATTGGATGATATTAGACTCAAATTTGATGCAATCTAAGCTATATTATTGATAGAAAAATTAATTTTAATGACTTAGAGGATACTAAATGTGCACGAGTGTCAACTTGATATTTTAAATTATGAAAATTTTTATTATTGCTCAATTTAGTCTATAATTTGCACAAATAAAGTCCAAATCAAGTCACACAAACATATAATGGCTCTAAAAATGCTAAACTTGTATATTTTCAATTTTTGCTACATCTATTACAAAGCATGGAGAACATTATTTCACAATAACAATCAAATATTGCAAATATAAGGCCAAAATAATCATCATAAGTACATAAGACCATAAAATTGCAACTCGTGCAATAATAAATCCCCCTAACTAATTGCAATTAAGCATTATGGGGGGGACACTCAATCATGCATATAAACATATAAAGTCGTATACAACATAAATTTGCATGAAATTAAAACTTGTTACCACTTGAATTAAGGTTGATTTCTTAGGTCTCCATTTCTTTAAGTATCATTCCTTAGTGTGTTTTAGAGCTTCCAAATTCATTGTCATTGCTCACCATTGCTTCAACACACCTACAAGAGACATTTACTTGAATTTTGGTACCCAAATTGCTTTGGGTCCTTGATGTTAGTTATAATGCCTCTAGTTCCCTTAAGAACTCATACTTGTCTTATTTTTATAAAATTAAATTTTCTTTATAGGACAAGTTTTAGAGTTACGACATGATAATGGAAATGTGAACATTTTTCCATTATTGATTTTGATGAATTATTAGAAATAATTTCTTTTTCTTTTATTAAGTTATTAAGATTAATTTTCAAATAAAAAATTTAATTTTCAAGAATTTCATTTTTAAATTTTGAAAGCTCCAAATCCTTTTTCAAAATTTAATTTTTGCTTTCAAAATCCAATTTAGTTTTAAAAAGATAATCATTTTTGTTTTTAAATTTAGAAATTTCTTATATTTAAAATTAATAGTCTAAAATTCCAAAATCATTTCATCATATACATCTTGTAACTCATCAAAAGAATATTAATATAATTCATTTGAGTTAGAAGATGCCTTTGAATCTTCTTGTATGACCATAAGGCAAAGGTTGGCTAGTTCATGCTTTTCATTATCGGTGATGTCCTCATCACTCCAGGTAGCAACAAAACCCTTCTAATTTAGCTTACTTGATCATTTCTTATTCAATTGGGGATAATCATATTTCACATGTCTCGATCTTTGGAAATTGTATCATATGATAGGATCATTCTCATTCTTCGATTCATTCTTCATCTCTTTATCTTTGGATGACATGAATTGTTTGAATCTCTTGAAGAGCTTGGCCATCTATTCATTTTCTTCATTGTCCTCTTCATAGGAATTACATTCTTTGTGTTTAGAGGATCTTAAATCAACACCAACTTACTTTTTTCTTTCTTCTCTCTTTTTTTTTCTTCTTGCTCATTCTATTTTACCATCAACTCTTGAGTGAGAGAGAAACCAATAAGCTCATCAAGATTGAGACACTTTAGGTTCTTTACTTTAATAATCGTCATCTTGTTTGATTGCCAAGACTTTAGAAGAGTGTAAATCATCTTTCTCACAAGCTTTACATTAGGGATGATTTTTCCATATTTCTTGATTCCATTAACAATTAAGAAAAAACTATTTGTCATAGCTTTGATGTTTACATTCAGTTTCATCTTGAAATTCTCATATCTCTGATTAAGAAGACCAATTTTTGTCTCTCTTACTTCTGGTTCCTTTATGAGTGACCTGGAGCTTGTCTTGAATCTCCTTAGAATTAGAATAAGAGGAGACTCTTCCTTATTCATTTGGGCCTAATGTACCAAATAGAATGTCCACGGCCTTGGCATTTTATTGAAACTTTTTTTTATTCTTCACTCTATTCTTCCAACTCATTTCTTGGATTAGATTTTCCCTTCAATATTGAGTTCCAATATCCTAGATCATTGGCTTGAATGAATAGCATCATCCTATTCTTCCAATAGGCATAATTTTCTCTATTGAAATATGGTGGCATGTTGACTAGTTGTGAATCTTCAACGTAGTAGGAGCCGGAAGTTAAAGCCATATTTGTCGGTTGATTGTGGAATTTTTTAGAGCTCTTCTAGAACCTTCTCAAGGTTGCTAAAATATCGATATATACCCACTCTGATACCATTTGTTAGCTTTATCGATCAACCAAAAACTTCCAAGAGGGGTGAATTTGCTTTTTAAGAAATTTGTGGAAGTAATCAAAAAATAAAACTTTTTGCACAATGATTTAAAGTGTTTCAAATTTCTAAATCAAAGTCTATAACCACTACCTTAGCATCCACACTAAGGTTTTCTCAAATCCACTAGATTTGCTTGCCTTTAAGGATAAGGTGTAACCTTACAAACACTTCAAGGTTTATAACCCAAAACCTTGAATACACTTTCTCAAATAGTAAATAAAAATTTAGAAAACAAAAGAAAGCCTCAGAAAGGCAAATTAGTTTGCAACAATTAAGCACTCACCCAATGTACACTTGAGTAAAATAAACAATATAGCTCACAAGTGTGTTTACAATGAAAAGATTGAAAATTAAGCACAAAAACACTTATTTGATGTTAATAGGTTGGTTCAATATGATTCTTGCTGGTCTTGGGAAGCTTTGACCTTTAATTTATACTTTCTCCATAAATTCTATTTGTTTGGAGCCATTGGGGATAATTATAACTGTTACCTACAACAATAAAAACATTTAATACACAAGGGATCGATCCTTTGGTGAAAATGATCGATTTTTTTTCAACTATTACAAGAAAGGGGTTGATCCTTTAAGGGAAGGGATTGATCTTTTTCATTGAGGGATTGATCTTTTTGGAAAAGTGATCGATCGTTTACAAAATAGCAGAGTTACGTATTGTAAGAATGTCAGTGAATGGTACATTTACAGTTTTCCCACAATTTTGAGGGTGAATTGAGGGAAAGCATAGAAAAAGTAACTAGAGTATGCTACTCAATATTGAACATGAGTTAGGTATCAGGTCAGTAAATAATATAGCTATCGAACAGTAGATTTGGTATCATCGTAAAATCATGAAACACATAAAGACCTCTTTAGAGAGAAATAACTAAAATACCCTTGAGTGCTAAAGACCAAAGTAGAGCAACTTAATAAACTAAAAGAAGTATCAAATTAATAAACCCTTGCATAACGTTCTAGGTAAGAGAAGAAACGAGATTGAAATTAGTGAGAGGATAACCTCTTTATTTTATGTCCAATTATGTTAGTGTGTAGCCAAACTACTTTAGTTGCCCTAGTGGGGCATTGTCAATATTATGTGGGCTTTGGGCCTTTGGTTATGCATGTAAAGTTGCATCAATCTAGTACAATGAATATCCTTAGAGCTTGTCTTGATAGTTATGTAAGACCAAGCCAATGCTTCAATTAAGTGTTAAATGTGTTGGTTTCTATGTGGTGATCGAGTTCTCTCTCCATGATCTACCTAATGGCTATGTGATGACCAGGAGATCATTCAATAACTTAACAGGGATTGTACCCATGGTATATCACACCTGGTTCCTTTAGTTAACTAGTGTTCGATTCTTATGTGAGACCAGATACTAACAGTGTTGCATTTATATAATGCACATCAGAGTCAGTGTTGCATTCAAATAGTGCACAAGAGTGTCAGTGTTGCATTTGGATAATGTGTAGTAGTTACAGTCATTAGGGTTAGAGACCTTTTATAGGTGTACTCATAGTGAGACCCTTAGTAGAGTATTAAGAGTAGCGTGAGACTCCTTCTTCAATGATAAAATAATTGAACCTGAAGTAGGTAGGACTTGATTTAGATAATTCATGTACCTGCAACTTAGTACCGTTTCTTTTGCATGATTTTTTTTTATGAAACTCGTAATGCTAATATAGATTAGAGATTATAATGTTGGGTCTTATAAGCTCAACCTTCGGATGTTTTTCATTCGCAAATCAGTACCCAGAGCCGCTTATGGACCACCATCGCAACAGGACTTTTGGCATCTCCTTCAGAGTACTATAATATAACTTTAGTGGAATATGTATTCATAGAACCCTTGTTATTGTATGTAGATTTATAACTCAGAGTTTTGTTATTTTGGTTTTAAATTATATGTCACAGAGCTTTAATTAATAAATTTTATTTTAATTGTTGAGTATGTTTATTTTGATACCATGTATTATGTTTTTGAAATATGAATGATTAGTTTTGACAGAGCTTTAATTTATAAATTTTATTATAATTGTTGAGTATGTTTATTTTGATACCATGTATTATGTTTTTGAAATATGAATGATTATTTTTGAAAATCAGAGGTTATCTCGACAGCTCAATATGGTACTTTAGGCCTAATCAAATTTAGTGTACTACATTTAGTGGTATCATAGCGTTAGGTTGAGCCAGTCCTTGGATCCAGTGGATAGTTTTAGTAAGGTGTCAGTGAATAGATACCCCTAGGTACTTAAAGTAATTGTATAAGTATGGAATCCTAATGGTGCCACTTTCTTAATCTTTGTTTTATATTTTTACAATGGTTGATAGTTTCGAGCATGGTATCGAGTATAGGATGAAGAGTCAAGCCTCTCATCCTGGTAACATCAATGAGGAGTTCCTTCCTATGGCAGAGGATAAGGTGTATCGTTAGACGCAGGATTCATAGAGGTGACATTCTTTAGAGGTTTGACTTCTACACTCAAGGAGAAAGTAGACGTCATTCCTAGAGTGTAGACAATTCAGCTGGCCACCCAGAATACGTTAGTGCCGATAGAGTCCTCAATAGAGAGACAAAGGAGGTACAAGAAAGTTGACTTCTATGGCTCGAGTGATGATGATCTGATTGCGATTGATTAAGAGTTGAAAAATACCATGAGGACCTTGAGGAAACTTCACCTTACCCTAGAGGGTAAGTTAGAGTGCGTCACCACTTTACTTAAGGGTGATGTTATTGACTGGTGGGAAATTATAAAGATTGCTCTACATATATATATTTCTACGTGGGATCAATTTCTAAGCAATTTTAGAGGTAAATATATCAGCGAGGCACACATAGATAGGTTGAAGATGGGTTTCTCTCATCTAGTTTAGGGATATCGCTCAGTGTACCAGTACAAGAGATATTTCCTTTGGTTGAGTCTTTATACTTCAGAGTTGGTTGTGCTGAGTCCTGAAAGTGTAAGAGGTTTCTCGAGAGACTTCATATTGATATCCATGCATAGTTGGTGATAGACCCACCTAGAATATTTTCAAAGTTTAACATGATAGGATAAGGCCATGAAGAGGTATATGGTATGAGGAAGAGTTTGTTGGGTGAGTCTGACACCCCAATGAGGAGGAGTTGTGTACCAGTAGATCTATCTCAGTCAATAGCATAGAGGACCAAAGGTCCGCATGAGCATAGGAGATTGACATCAACCTTGTCACTCCAGTCGAGTTAGGGGTCTAATGTGGGGTCTCATAGGAGACAACCAACTTCACCTTCTGTGGCGAGCTCTAGAGACTCTGATAGGGTTTAAGGTATCCAAAGTGCGAGCATTATGTAAAAAATATAGAGGAATGTGCTTTAAGCTCTCTAGGAAGTGTTATGGATATGGATCATTGGTGTATTTAGTCAGGGATTATCCTAGTTTGGATGATGAAGTTTTTGTTCGATTGGGGAAGTGATCATAGTAGCTCAGCATGGCAGAGAGATTGCCCAGAGAGGTGTTATTTCTATGCTTAGGGAGAAGAGTAAAGGAATGAATAAACATGTTCCTGATTTAACAGTGCTCGATCTCGCTTGTCAGATCATAGAGAGGTATGGTTAGGGCGTCGATTCCGTAGATGAAATGCCAAGTATGTTTCTAGTTACCTTAGTTTTTCATGTTACGTCAGTAGGCGTAACTGTATGCATTCTTTTTTGGTGTCAAGTGAATTAGGTTGGAAGCATATTCATGTCGAGAATCGAAAAGTGAGGATCCAAGTGGCTAGTGGGTGGACCTTAGTATGATAGACCAGAGTGACCTTAGATGTTCTTCGAAGGATTGGGTTAGGCTCAATAGTCGACATAAGGGAAGTTGTTAGCACAAGTAATATTTTGGTTTTGGAGTTGCAAGTTCATAAGCATATGAGGACCTTATGAGAATAAATGATTTTTCCTTGATGAGTTGAAAGTCAACCCTAAGAAAATGTTTAGCCAAAGAATCCTACACCCTTGTGTGTTCCTTAAGGGAAAACCTATATGGGTTGTCAAAGTTAGATATGAGACATTAAGGATGTTTTTGCATTACCAATAGAGGGTTTATGTGACCTAATCGTAGAGATTTAGTAACTCTAAGTTCAATCTTGTAAGTAGATATCTCTATAAGAGTGTTAAGAATATCCAAGTCACTCTAGCTTGTAAGAAAATCATCATAGTTGTCATACTTATCAGGATATTTCTCAACTTGTTCCAAGGAACTTTAGTTCCTAACTGGGAACAGATGCCCCAAGTACTCACAAGGAGTAAGTTAACATGGTGTATGTTCTAATGCACAATCTCAGAATTCCATCCTAGGTACTAAGGGTACTATAAGTATGATACTGAGTTGTGAGTCTCGAGGTATAGTGAACCCTCCAACATCATCATGATGCCTTTTTACATGAAAAATAAATGAATAAGATAAGTGAGCCAAGCCTCGTTAGTGATGTCTTCGTGTTGGTATATAAGGGTGAGCTATATACAACATATAGCAGTGTACAACGTAATATAGTACCTGAGATTTGAGTGGTTTAAACTAAATGATATCAAATAAGTTAAGCGTCGTTTGAGTAGCATTAATCATCATTGAATAGCTCAGTGGTGGTAAGTGATGGTGAGTACAAGACGTCGAGTCTCATGACCCTTAAGTCAAAATACGGATATGAGACCTCCACTTTGTGAGGTGTTCTCTCTAGGAGAGCCTAATGATATGCTAGTTTCGCTAGGCAAGTAGTCGAATTTCAGTTATGAGTTTCTTAAATGCACGATCTGATGAGTAGAGCGTATATAAATCACGAGGAAAATGGGAAACAGTCAGGTAAGATGTATATATTATTATTATTATTATTATTATTCTTGTAATTATCATTTTTTTACCTATATATTATTATTATTATTATTATTATTATTATTAAACAAAGGCCCCAACCTAAAACCCAACTAGAACCCAAACAAGCCCCAACCAGAATCCAACCTAAAACCCAACCAGACCCAAACAAGTCCCAATCAGAACCAACTTAAATTCCCAAAACAAAACCCAGACCTGGAGCCCAAATCAAGACTCGACCCAGAACCCAAATTGAACCCGACCCGATCCTAAACCTATCCATAGGGTAGCCGTCCCAATCCCTTAATTAGTAGCCTTCATTTTCTGCCCTAATATTAGAAGAAAGCTCTACGCACGCCACCATCACCCAACTGCTCCAAACTCCACGCAATAGCAGCATAAACAACCAGTAAACAAACAAAATTTATCATTTTATTTTCTTTGTAAATGGGTATAAAACCCCAAACACAAACCATGTAAAAATTCCCGATTTTTCATACAGTCCAGAAGCAAAACACAGTCTCAAGGTTATTATTTCTTTTTTATTTCGAGTATTAATTTTTTTCTTGTTAGTTTTGAATATCATCAGAAAGCGGAAAATTTTAGTTTTTAAAAATTAACAAAAACCTTTTTTTTGTTTTCGAACAAAGAAGTAAATAACAGAAAAGAATGGTTTTTAGTTTCAGAACAACCGAAAGGAAAAACAAATTAAAATGTTTTTGTTCGAATAAATAATCATTCCAAGCATTATCGTAGTAAAAAAAAGAAAAGAAATAAATTAAAATGTTAGATTCGAGTTTACCTGAGACGTGAAAGACTTCGTCGGAGGTCATTATTGTTAGGGGAAACCAAAGAGTTTACAGGGGTTTTCGAGGTCTTTTAGGAAGGTTTTTGGCATTTTAGCCCTAAATAAGGTCCTAGACTAGTATATCTAGATTTTTTTGGTCTTTTAGGTTATTTTGGGAGTTCCGACCGCCGCATGTGGCGGCCAGACGACATTCGAAAAGCGGTACGAGGCGGCTGGTAGTGGGACGACCAATGAAGACAGGAGAGAGGGGAGAGCGTTTTGGTTTTTTTTTGGTTGTAGGTTTAAAAATGAAAAAAAGTTGTATATATAGATATATTTTAGGGTAAAATCAAGCTTAGGTCCCCCTAGGTATAACATGTTTTACATTTCGGTCACTTGTAGGGACCAAAACTGTTATTTTCCCTTTTCTTTACATGTTATACATGTTTTTAGTTAATTTATTGTTTAGTCTCTTTAACATTAGAATGTTTATGCATTCTGGTCATCTCTGAGAACTAAAACCGTTATTTCTCCTTTTCTTTGTATATTTTATAATTTTTGGGTTTTTTATTGTTTAGTCCCTATAAGTTTAGCTTGTTTTTACACTTTGGTCATATATAGTAACTTTTTAAATTTTGTTTTAATTTGTATGGACTAATTTTGTAATTTTAGTTTAATAGGTTATTTTAGGCTTAAATAAAACGAATATTTAGCTTTTAATCCTTTAACTGTCACATTTTTTTGCATTTTAGTCCCTAAACGATTTTTTATTTTATTTAGATTTAGCCATTAAATTTTAATTTGTTTTTAGTTAGCCCTCATCATATGTTTAATTTATATTTTTTTAGATTGGTAATTTGATATTCATACAATTTGATCCTTGTATTTATGTTTATGTTTATTTTTAATTTTTTATGCTTTTTGTTTATTTTTTATCTTAACTTAATTAGGTTCATTAGTTTATTTAGATAATTTCATATTTTTTATTAACTAGTCTTTAGATTTCGTCATTAGATTAGATGGATAAATCAATTCAGGCCTAGAAATTAGGATGACACACTAGTTATTAATTATGCAGCAATTCGAGTTGAGTTTTCGCATAAGATGCCCGATTACTCAAGTCAATTGCTCAACTTTTCAAATTTGTTAAACATCGATATTTTCTATAAAAAAAACTCTTTTAATTTAATGCTTCTTTTAATAGGTTAATTTAGATAATTCTTAGGATTTTGATTTATTAATTAGTCTGTAAACTTTAGGAATTATTGGTTTAGGTCCTTAAACTTCTAGTCTCTTAGAACTCGATATTTTAGATATTTTATCCTTTAATCCCTGAACTTTAATTAAACCTTTAAGATTAACATAACCAATTAGTTTAAATAGAGCCTCCACTTTTAGTTAGATTTCAATATAGTCCTCTTAATTTAGGGAATAATTTGAGTCAACCCTCACCTAAATGCTCAAGGGACCATCTTGGTTATTCGATTCAATAATTGATTAAAAATCATATAGGGTTAATATTAGAACCTACATTTATAGGTTTGTGCCTTTATATTCATTCTCGTAATTTGACACTTTAGGATAGATAGAGCCTTAATTTACCCTTAGCTTAATCAGGATGAATAAAAATTTGTTTGGTTGAATTTTGTTTTGAAATTTGAGGTAATATTCATTTATTAGGGAATTATTAATATTATATCTCCCACAAGTATGCTCAAGGGGTGATTACTAATGATTCCCGAAATAGGTCGACATCCTTTTCAAAATTGCATCATGATTTCTAAAATATTGAGGCAATATTCGGTTATTGAACACAATAGTTGATCTCCTGCATTCATGCTAGGGGGTGAATCCTATCGGCTTTAATACACGAATATCCTTTTCAACTTTGCATTCATGATAATTTTTAAATTAAATAAAAATCAAACTCAAAATTTCTAATTTTAAATATAGGGTAATCAACTAGGTTCCAAATTTTGGGTGCTTGTGGGGGTGCTAATCCTTCCCAATGCGTAACAAACTCTTAAACCTATTTTCTAGATTTTCCCATACCTTAAAACTTGGTATTTTGATAAAAAAAATAAAATGTTTTATTAAAATCACCAGGTTTTTATGGTGTCCCAATCACACCTTAAATGATTTGTGGTAACTCCTCACATTTCAAAATTCTTTTCAAAGAAATCCCCTCAAATTGGTACTGGTCTTTCCTCGCCCGGGCGAAAAAACACTGTTGACATCTTGGCGACTCCGCTAGGGTCTTTTGTTTTTAAAACAACTTGAGAGTCGAGCCACGAGTTGGTTACCCTATATTTAGGTTCCAAAAATTTTTAGTTCGATCTAATTTAATTTACAATTCATTATGTTAGTTCAAAAGTAAAAAAAAAAAGATTTTCTCTCGGGTTAATGCTTACACTTCTGTGAATATTTAAGAATATTGTTGCATATCATTGCTCTAAACCCGAGCTCAATCCCAGTTTACCTAACTATTGGGAAATGTTACACCTCATAAGGAGCATTGGGCTTCCTTATGTGGGTATGATAAAGTATCTCTGGAAATCATCCTAAGTTGCTTGTCCGGATATCACTTCCGAGACACGCTTTTAGCGGTGTGATCCCTTGAGTCGAATCTGATTCGCAAGTCTGTAATGGGCCAAAATCAGAGTCAACCTTAGAAGGTTGTAAAGATGGCTTGGGAACTCTTTACTAAAACCTAGCCTCATATAGAGAATTTAGTAAACCTACCCCGCTAGAGCAATGTGGATAACCTATGAGAACTAGAACATATGCGGTTAGGATTTTAACTTTCTTTGGGGTGTTTTACATCGAATTTTAAAAAAAAAATTGTTAGTCTGCATTAATTATTATTTGATTTCTATGAATTAATCAAATGTTACTGATCCATATCTTTATTTCTTGATTGCATATATTATTTTCATTGTCATTTCATAACATTGCCTAAAAGATATTGATTCCTGGATTATATGGTTACTGTAAAAAGAACTTAAGGCAATAATGTCTTCCGATAGGATAGAGAATGTGATGAATATTTACAGCTGGTCAGAGTATGGGTAAGCACGATTTAGGGATAGTAATGCAGCTATTGAAAACCTATATTGCCAGAGAAGGTTATTATCAGTGTCAATAAAGAACATTAGTCCCAGTTATCAAGAATATGGGCTAGTTGGGATGAGACTCAGAAAATGTATTTAGAGAAGTCTACGGTGATATAGTCGAGTTACTGAGGATACAAATCAATGCAGTTGTGGTTTGAGCTTTGGTTGAATGTTGGAATCATACTAATCGTTGCTTCACTTTTGGCAAAGTAGACATGACCCCTACTCTTGAAGAATATACTACTTTACTAAACATACCAAATGTTAAAAGGCACTCACTTTACACTAAGACAATCTGACCCAAAGGGTTCACAACCAAGGTGGTTACTCTGACGGAAAGACTAAAGAATGGGTCAAAGAATATATTTAGGATGATGGGATCTCTTAGGAATAGCTAAAAAGTTTGATTTATGAACAAGAGACATCCAAGAAGATGAGAGATCAATTTGTACTCGCAGTGTATGGCTTGGTGGTTATCCCGAGAAAGGAAGATTGCTTCGACATTGCCATAATTGATTTCGTCGAAGTCATTGTTAGAAAAACAAATCCCGCACTGGCCATCCTAGCAAAAACTTTTATGTCCTTAAACTAGTGTAGGCGATCATGAGGAGGTCAATTTATCGGTTGTACATCACTGTTGTTGGTATGGTGGAGTTATTCCTAGATAGTTGAAAAGGGTTTGGCTAAAAAACATCAATAGAATTTCTCTCCTTTAGTGGATTTCCTTCACAAGTGCTGAATTCCAGAGCATCACAAAAGAAAAGACTAGGTTTAGGACCTACGAAATATGAAAGACACTGAGATAGTTTGGAAAGTGTATTGGTTACCCAAAGAAGGCATATTGTACAGACGCGACAATGATAACTTTTTTATGTTGCATGGAATGTGGGGAGAAGTTGGTTATACTCCCTTAATAGCACTTCGAAAGTTCAATAACCGATAATTCATACCAGCTACTCATGGGTTGAAGAACGTAGAGTTTTGTTTTTCTACCCCAAGTTACCGAGATTAGATCTTAAAGATTTACATTGATTGGAAAAAAACCATGTTTTATGAAATTCAAGATGATAGAACCATCATTCACGTAATCTTATGAGATTTAGAGGTCAGGGAGGATCAATAATAACACCTCGAAACCAAATTTGGAAGACATGTTAACCATAGAGGAACAATTAAGAAGGCTCTCGACTGAAGTCAAGCTTTTGAGAGAAGAAATCAGGTTGATGAATCTGGAAAGATAGTAGAAGCAAATCAGTTTCTCATATGAACGAACGATGTGGGAACTTGAGCTAATTAAGCGAGATGGGGTGATAAAGTAGTTGGCATAGGAAAAAAAGAAAGTCAAAGAGAGTTTTGATGCTCTAGATCGGGATTTTAGATACTTGGAGAAAAACATAAAATCCAAGGGTCTGTATCATACTACTAAGCTTTAAAAACAAATCTTGATGGAGTGGAGAGAATCTGAGAATAAGCCAAGAATAAAAGAAGCGAACCATACAGCATGCCCAGAGATTGAGGGAACTAAAGTATGAGGCCAATCAAGAGTTAGAGCAGAGGCGATCAAAAATTGAGAAACTCGAATCATAAATGATTAGTTTAGAGTAAGCTTTTTAGAATCGCTACAATAATAAAGGTATCTTTCTTTAAAGAGAGAATGAGACATTGAATAAAAGGATAACTGAGTTAGAAGAGGGAGAGTTTATTTATTCATCTGCTCGAGAAATGGCTAGGCAAGAAAATAAAGCTTTAATGGTCAAGATTGTCGAGTTGAAAGTGACAGTACAAAGATGCCATGAACAAATCCAGCAAGTAGAAAGAAGCCGACCATTGACTAATCAAGAGCTGGGAATTGTATTGCATTAAGCTAATGATACCATTCAGATGCAGTATAAAGCGATGGACAAGGTAGTGGATCAGGTCAGTAGGATTGCTCACCAATTCTTTGAGTTGTCTGAAGAAGCAGTGACCTTAAGAGTTTTTGTGATTAAAGAATCTGAAGAAGAGTGACGCATTGTAGAGATGATGATAGAGCTTGACAAGTTAGGAGATTGAGCTAGATATTATATATAATTCATTATGGATGTAATTTCTTTGCCTGAATTACTTAGGCATTGTGTATTGTTGAGAACGTTTTTGAATAAAGTGGTTATTTTGGAATCAATATCGTTTACACTTGCATTTTCATGTTTTCTGATGTTTAATTCTTATTTCTTACATTTTAACATTCGTTCATTTAATAAGACACCAAATAATAAAATACAAATTCCGATCATTTGTAATGATGATGGAATACACCTCACACCCCTGCGGTACTCGTAAGCTGAACAAAAAATGGAAGAGAGACTAGCCCAGATCGAGCAAGACCATAGGGACGCATAAGAGGAAATGAGATAAATGCTGAGTAAAATGGAAGCAAAAATGGAAAACTCATAGCTTAATCTACTAAAGAATATTGAGGACATATTCAAAAAATATTCGATGGTCGAAAAAGCCAAGGCTAACCAGCCAACATCGTCCGATCAAGAGCCCTCACATCCCCAAGTTTTGGACCTAGATCATCGCACCCAGCTGGGTATGTATCCGACCCTCTATACCCATCAGATTTTACACCAGATCCCCCGTATCGTCCCAGTTTTATACATGTTCACATTTATGTTCAATCTCTATCTTTATAGAAGACTCAACCTGGAATCTACGTAGCCAATCAACAACACATACTAAGCCCTCATTCCTAATTAAATACCCACATACTATTAGGGTAAGGCCTGTCGAATCAAACATAGAAGAGCTACCGCTCGACTTTAATGAATTAGCGGGAAAAAAAGGCTAATAGTTAGATAATGCTACAACTGAAGAGTCTGGAGAAAAGAGCAAGGTCGATAGAAGTAGAGCCTTTTTATAGGATGGACATAATGGAGCTAAGCTTAGTTCCTGATCTTATATTTTCGCCAAAGTTCAAAGCACTGAACTTTATAAAGTATAATGGAACCACTTGTCCATCTGCTCACCTCACTTTGTACTATAGAAGAATGGCAGGTTATACCGCGAATGAGAAACTATTGATACTTTGCTTCCAGGATAGCTTGATCAGATAGCTGCAAAGAGGTATAACCAGTTAACCAAATCCAACGTCGAATCATGGAGGGATTTGGACAAGGAATTTTTGGAGCAGTACCGCCATGTCACTGAATTAGTATATGAAAGATGAACTCTACAAAATATGGAGAAACGACATAATAAAACCTTTAGGTAGTACATCCAAACATGACATGATGTGGCAACACAGGTGCAATCGTTGTTATTGGAAAATGAGACTACCATCATTTTTGTAAATACCTTGGAAGCACTGTATCTTAGGAATCCGTTAGAAAATGCTACTAAAAATTTTGGTGACCTGGTCATTTCAGGAGAATTGATTGAAAATGCCATTAAGAGTGGTAAAATTGATGGAGGAGAAGGGTCAAAGAATCCATGTTTTAAAAGGAAAGATAATGAGGTGAATCATGCAAGCACTTACCACAAAAACTTCACAGCTAGTGTTACGATCACCCACCCTAGGGCAGAGAAAGTAAATACCCATGAAAACAGAGAGCTAAGAAGGGAGATTACGAGGATTACTTTTTCACCTGTGTCAGTGTCATATTCTAAAATCTATGTCTCACTATTAAAAGCAGATTTGATACGCCCCTATAAGTTGACACAACTACAACTGCCTTACCCTCATTGGTATAATTTCAACACCCACTGTGAGTACCATGTAGGGATCGCCTGACATGACATTGAGAATTACCTGACACTCAAGAAGATTGTGATAAATTTCATTAACACTTGAGACCTGGAGTTCAAAACACCAGCTGCGAACATTTACCCCTGCCCAATAATGGGGGGTAGGGAGTTAATATGATTAATGAAATGGAGAATAGAAGGATAGAGAAAGATGTATCAGAAGTCAAATCTCCTCTTAGATGGGTTTTCATATAACTATGCGCATCAGGAATGATCAGGGGTAATCCCGAGCTAAAACTGATGGGACTTGAAATCTATTGTGAGTATCACCAAAAGAAGGATCACGATATTCAGAATTGCAGTGACTTCCGAGGATTTCTTAAAGAGATAATGAACAATGGTAAAGTGGAATTCTTTAATAAAGAGGAGCGCTAACAAAAGATGGATGTTTGTATGACAGATGGTTCTAACATAATATAGGGAATAAGGAAGCTTGTGATCATCACAGTTAGACCAAGAAACAAGAGTTCATCATCGAGAACTCATAAAGTCAAGATTACAACTCTGTCTCATTTCCTATTCAAGGATACACGATAGGTTCCTTGGAGTTATACATCAAACATGTCTATACCATAAGGTTCAAGGTCTTTTGAAAAGATAGGGCAGGAACAGAAGTCACTCATTGAAGATGTAAGTGAAGTAGGCCACTTCACGAGGAGTGGAAGATACTACTCTCCTGAGATGCCCATAGAGGTAGAAAAGACAAAAGCCAAGTCCAAGCCAGTGCTAGTACAAAAAATGTTCAACAAAGAACCTTTACCGATCATTAATGAGCCAATGACTGAAGCCCAGGATCATGAATTCTTGAGGTTCTTAAAGCGTAGTGAATACAGCTTAGTGGAGCAGCAAGCCCAAATCTCAATATTGGATATGTTAATCAACTCAGAAGTACATTGGAATGCCCTGTTGAAAGTACTCAACCAGACATTTGTCCTTGAGGATATTTCGACACATAAGTTATACTGAATCGTGGGATACATAGTTGTAGATAACTATATCATAATCACTGATGATGAGATCCCGGAAGGAGGAATGAGATCCACCAAGGCTTCAAATATCACGATGCATTGCCACTACCATGTTTTACCATGGGTTCTAATAGATAACATGTCTTCATTAAACGTGATGCCTTTGGCTATGCTGCGAAGGATGCCTGTAGACAGCTCACATATGAGAACTTTTCATAATGCCATTAGGGCATTCGATGGAACCCAGAAAAACATAATGGGGAAAATGGAGATACCCTTGTTAATCAGGCCTGCCATTTAGAACAATGACTTCGTGGTAATGGACATCAACATGACCTATAACTGCTTACTAAGGAAACCCTAGATCCACGTTGCGGGAAAAGTTCCTTTATCTCTATATCAGAAGTTAAAATTTGTAATTGATGGGAGGTTGTCAACATCGGAGATGAAAAAAAACCATTGCTTCTATAACATCTGATGCCCCATGCATCAACGTCAACGAAGACGCCTTAGAATGATCTGCGTTATTATATTGTACCAAAATAAAAATAAGGCAAACCCTGGGAAGAGGAGCAAAGATCGACAAGGACTGGCAAAGGATCTGTAAGGACTAGTACGACCCATCACTATCGAATGAAGCAAAATTCTACACCCCGCGCTATTAGATTGTACCAAAATGACAATAAGGCAAACCCTGGGAAGAGGAGCAAAGATTGACAAGGGACTGGGAAAAAATCTGCAAGGACTAGTACGGCCCATAACTATCAAATAACAGAGAGCCCATTTTGGGCTCGGGTTTAATCCCACCTTCTATCAACGTAGCCAAGAGTTGAGAAAAAGATTGACGCAAGAAAAGCCATTTCAAAAAGATATGATATCCCTGGAGAACGCTTGTCCTGACCTCCTCTAAAAAAATCTTTTAAATTCAGAGGTGTCTACGATGTACAGTAATAATTGACCAACTCCGTCATGATCGAGGAGTTGAAGAAAGAAGAGAAATGGATGGGATAAGCTTTGAAATGACTATTGGTCAACATGATTACCAGGGACAACTAGCCTGGAAAGTTTTTAGTTGGAATCTGTCATTACTTCCCCAGTGAAAAGCTCAACAACCGAACTGTTGAAGATCTAACCGTAGTTTTTAGAGAAAACCCAAAGTAATGCCCACAAATAACTCATGTTATCATCTTGAAAGCATCTAAAGGAACTTTTTGAAAAACTCAATGATTATCAAGTTGATTAATGAAAGATACTTTTCTTCTCGAATGGCAAACACTTTCATTTTTCGCATTTTTGCATCTCATTCTTTGAATCATATTCATTATTCTATATTCTTTATTGTTTACATTCCAATACATCTGAGCTAAATTTTATGCAGATGTCATAATAATACTAGCATAAATGTTCCCGAGGCCAGATACAAGATAGATTTCGAGCGACCATTGTGTCTAGAAGAAGTTAATGAGTGCAAAGATAATGAAGACTGTGAAGTTCCTAATGAGATTTTAAGATTGGTGGAAAAGTGGAGAAATAGATTCTACCCCATATAGAAGAAACAAAGATCGTGAATTTATGAACATCGGAAGTAAAGAGAGAGATAAAAATTAGTACTACTCTATCCGCAGGAATAAGGCTAGAATTGATCAGTTTGCTCCAAGAGTTTAATGAAATCTTCTCATGGTCGTATCAAGATATGCCCAGGTTAAGCACTGATGTAGTAGTCCATAAGTTGCCTATTAAACCACAATGCAAGCCAGTTAACCAGAAACTTAGGAGAATGAAGCCAGAGATGCTATTAAAGATCGAAGAGGAAGTGACAAAATATATCGATGAAGGTTTCCTTTAAAAGGAAAAATATCTCGAATGGGTAGCCAATATAGTTCTGGTACCTAAGAATGATGGAAAGGTTCGTATGTGCATGGATTATCGATACCTTAATAGGCCTAGCCTTAAGGACAATTTTCCCTTGCCTCATATAGACATTCTGGTAGACAATTCTGTGGGGGTATTCTTGGTTTTTCTTCATGGATAGCTTCTTGGGGTATAATCAGATCAAAATTAATCCTGAGGACATGGAGAAAACAACATTTATAACTGTGTGGGGGACTTTCTGCTATAAAGTGATGCCATTTGGTTTGAAAAATATTGGGGCAATATATCGAAGAATCATAGTAACTCTTTTCCATGACATGATGCACAAGTAAATTAAAGTATACGTGGATGACATGATTTCCAAGTCCAGAACGGAAGAAGAGCATGTACATAATATGAGAAAATTGTTCCAAAGATTAAGGAATTACCAATTAAAGCTCAATCCAGCCAAATGCACATTCGAGGTAAAATCAGAGAAACTATTGGGCTTCATTATGAGCCAGAAAGGAATTGAGATCGATTCAGATAAGTTCAAGGCAATTCAATACCTTCCAGCACATCGTAAGAAGAAAAAAGTTTGAGGGTTCCTGGGAGGACTAAATTATATATTGCGATTCATTTCTCAGCTAACTGATAAGTGTGATCCAGTGTTCAAATTGCTCAAAAAGAATAATCCTGAAGTATGGAATAATGAATGCCAAGGGACTTTGGAAATTAACAAGAAATACTTGTCCAATGCCCTCATACTGGTGGCACCAACACCTGGTAGGACATTAATCCTCTACTTAAATATTTTCAAGAATTCAATGGTTTGCGTGCTAGAGCAACATGACGAGTCATGAAAAAAGGAAAGAGTCATTTATTACTGAGTAAGAAGTTTACCGATTGCAAGACTTGATACCCACATATTCAAAAGTTATGTTGTGCCTTAGTTTGGGCAACCCGTATACTCAGGCAGTACATGTTATACCATACCACATGGTTGTTATTGAAGATGGATCAATTAAAATTTTTGATGGAGTCTCCTTCTCTGACTGGTAGACTGGCTAGATGGTAGATGTTGTTGTCTGAATTTGATATTGTTTATGCAAGCCAAAAGGTAATAAAAGGAAGTTCCATAGCTGACTTTCTTGTAAGTCGTGCTTAGGAAGATTATGAGTCTTTAAACTTCAATTTCCCAGATGATAATTTGATATGCATTTCTACCGTAGAAGAAAGCATCGGGGGCAACAAATCATGGACATTGTACTTTGATTGGGCCTCTAACACTTTAGGAAAAGAAATTAGGGCAATGTTGATTTCCTAGAAGAGATCTATTATCCTTTCAAAACTAGATTAGAATTCTTTTGCAGCAACAACATGGCAGAATATGAAGCGTGCATTATGGGGTTAAAAGTAACCATTGAGAGAAAGGTTAAAACTCTTAAAGTATATGGAGATTCCTCATATTTAGTGTACCAACTATGGGATGAATGGGATACGAAGGACCCAAAGCCAGTCGAATATCGAAATTTTGTCCTCAAACTTCTTATAGAATTTAAGGATGTCATATTCAGGTATCTCCCCCGAGAAGATAATCAAATGGTTCATGCTTTGGCTACATTAGCTAAAATGTTAAAAGCTAATAAGAAGATGGACATGATGCCAATAAGGATACAAGTATATGAGACCCCAACTCATTGTTATCTTCTAGAAGAATAAATGGATGGCAATCCATGGTACCATGATATCTTACAATATATGAGGTACCAAACGTATCCTCTCAGTGCATTTGAAATTGACAAGAAAACAATAAAAAGAATGGCAGTTAGATACTTCATTGATGAAGAGATCTTATACATAAGGGGCAGTGACCAAGTTTTACTGAGATGTGTAATTGCCAAAGAAGCAAAAAGTGTAATGGAAGAGGTGTATGGCGTAGCATGTGGAACACAAGCAAATGGTTTATCTATGGCCAGAAAGATCATGAGATATGGATACTATTAGGCCACGATGCATACTGATTATGTCAATTACGTAAGAAGGTGCCATAAATGAAAGATATATGTGGATAAAATTCAAACACCACATTTTCCTTTACATGTTATGATCTCACATTTGTTGTTTTCCATGTGGGGTATGGACGTCATTGGGGAAATCACACCAAAAGCTTCAAATGGGCATCAATTAATCTTAGTTGCAATTGATTATTTCTCAAAATAGGTAGAGGTTGCTTTCTATTCCAGTATCATGAGATGTACAGTTTGCAAATTCATAAAGAGATAAATAGTCTGTCGATATGGATTGACAGAAAGAATCATCACAGATAAAGCTACTAATCTGAATAACTAGATGATGGATGAACTCTATGTGCATTTCAAGATAAAACATGTCAATTATGTGACCTACCACCCAAAAATGAATGGGGAAATAGAAGTAGCGAACAAAAACATAAAAAGGATCATTACGAAGAATGCAGAAACTTACAAAGATTGGCATGAGAAATTACCCTTTGCCTTGTATAGATATAAGACGATCGTGCGTACATTGACAAGGGCAACGCCCTTCGCTCTGTTATATGGAATAGAGGTAGTCATACCCATTGAGGTTGAAATTCCATCACTAAGAGTCTTAAAAGAAGTAGAGTTAGATGAGGCAGAGTAAGTTCAGTCTCTTATTGATCAACTGAATCTCATTGAAGAGAAAAGGTTAAAAGCTATATGTCATGGGAAAATGTACCAGAAGAGGACGATGAGTGCCCACGATAAGAAAGTGCACCCTAGAGAGTTTTGAGAGGGGGATCTAGTACTTAAAAAGATTTTTCCAATCCAGAAAGAATTTCGTAGGAAATGGATGCTTAATTGGCAACGGACGTATATTGTCGAAAAGGCCTTCTCTGAATGAGCATTATAATTTTGGAAGAGATGGATGGAAGAGTGTTGAAAAACCCAATAAATTCAAACTCTGTCAAGAAATATTACACCTAATAAAGAAAAAGAAAAGAGAAAAAAAAAAGAAAAAAAGGGTTCAAAGTGAAAACCTGCAAAGGGCGTCTTGAAACCAATGGAAGGTTTTGAGTTGAAAACATACAAAGGCGGCTCAAATGCATGTTGATGTTGGGGCATCCATCAAATAAACCCTCTCGAAAGACTAGTAGTTTGTGAAAGACTTCACACCTATAAACAACTCTGTTACCTTGAGATCTCCCAGACAAAGAATCACCTCGAGGTGTCAAATTAACTGATTTAGGAACACTTATGCTAGAATTCATTATGACATATTCTTTTTGCTTCAAGAATCTCTGCTCTATTCTTTTGATTTCCATGACTTTGTACAAAACTTATATTTCGTCAATGAATTTCATGATTATCATTTCAATCTTCAAATCATTCATTTATGCGTCACGTATAACCTAACATAATCCAAATTTCAAACGAGTAATTTCTCAGTATTAATTTTTAATTAACCTATAAAATAATTGGAATCCAATGCAATTCACCAAGTCGATATTTACACTCATTAAAGCAAATGGTTGACAAAAGGCGAGACAAGAGATGATAATAGCCCAAATAGCATAGTAAATAATGAAAAGGCAATAACACAGTTCATTCTAAGGCATATCTCTAGTCGCTACATGGCAGAGGTGCGCATAGACTTTTGGGAGATCAGTCTTTCAGGATTATGAATCAGACAAGGAGTCAGCAAATACAAAGACTCAACAAGGATAAGAAAGGGAAAACAAAGGCTTACGGGACCTTAAAACTCATAAACACAAAAATCACATCATGTGTATTCAAGCATTTACAAAATAGGAGCATACACATTTATTTTGCATCAATTTTTGAAAGTCTCATAGGAATTCAGGAGTTAATAAAGATTTCATGAGAAAAAAGAATCAGTCCATATTTCCTTTCACCATTGATGGAAATGGATCGCAATGAAATTAAGGACTATCTGGTCATTACCTCTGGGTAATTTAAATAAATACAAATCACTTACATGTGATAATCTTTTGTAGGTTTAAAACTTTTCAAAGAGAAGATAAACCAATTAACATTTCCAATGGAGAGTTAATTATGAGAAAAACTCATCCGATAAAAGGAGAATAAGTTCGTAATGAGAATAATTTGTTCAACCTTTGCTCGATTCACGACATTTTGAATCAGCGAAGCCTAACTTGAGAGATTAATATTACCAATGGAGAGTTCATAATGAGAATAACTCATCCGATAGAGGGAGAAAAAGTTCGTAATGAGAAGAACTTTTTCAACCTTTGCTCGATTCTTGGAATTTTGAACCAGTGAAGCATCACTTGAGGGATTAACATTTCCAATGGAGAGTTCATAATGAGAAGAACTCATTCGATAGAGAGAGAAGAAGTTCGTAATAACTTGTTCAACCTTTGCTCGATTCACAATATTTAGAATTAGTGAAGCCTCACTTGAGGGATTAACATTTCTAATGGAGAGTTAATAATGAGAAGAACTCATTCGATAGAGAGAGAAGAAGTTTATAATGAGAAGAACTTGTTCAACCTTTACTCGATTCATGACATTTTGAATCAGTGAAGCCTCACTTAAGGGATTAACATTTCCAATAGAGAGTTCGTAATGAGAAGAACTCATCTGATAGTGAGAGAAAAAGTTTGTAATGAGAAGAACTTGTTAAACCTTTGCTCGATTCACGACATTTCAAATCAGCGATGTCTCAATTGAGGAATTAACATTTCCAGTAGAGAGTTCATGATGAGAAGAACTCGTAGTTGAAGAACGGATACTGAGCCGAATAATGGTGCTTTGTGTGTCTTTGCTCTATTCTTGTTTCATTGCAATGAGCAAAGAGAGGTAGCTATAATCACCATTTTTCTACATATATTATTATTATTATTATTATTATTAAACTAAGGTCCCAACCTAAATCCCAACCAGAACCCAAATAAACCTCAACCTAAAACCCAACCATATCCCAAACAAGCCCCAACCAAAACCCAACCTAAATACCCAAAACAAAACCCAGACCCGGAGCCCAAACCAAGACTCAACCCGGAGCCCAAACTAAACTCGATATGGGCCTAACCCTAACCCTAGGGTAGCCACCCCTAATCCCCCAATCAGCAGCAAGCATTTTCTACCCCACTCCAGAAGAAAACTCCACGCAGGCCACCATCACCCAGCTGCTCCACACTCCACACAACTGCAGGAGAAACAACCAGCAAACAAACAAAAGTTATCATTTGATTTTGTTTGTAAATGGTTATAAAACCCCAAACACAAACCATGTAAAAACTCTTCATTTTTCATACAATCCAAAAGCAATAAATAGTCTCAAGGGTATTACTTCTTTTTATTTCGAGTATTAAATTTTTTCTTATTAGTTTTAAATATCAGTAGAAAGCGAAAATGTTTAGTTTTCAAAAAGTAACAAAAACCTTTTTTTTTTTGGTTTTCAAACAAAACAATAAAAAAAATAGGTCTTTAGTTTCAGAACAACTAAAAGAAAAAAGAAAAATAAATGTTTTTAGTTAGAATAAATAATCATTCCAAGCATTTTCGTAGTAAAAAGAAGAACAGAAATAGAAAAAAAAATGTTAGATCCGAGTTTACCTTAGTCGTGAAAGGCTTCATTGGAGGTCAGCAGAGTTAGGGGAAACCTAAGACTCTAGAGAGGTTTTCGAGGTCTTTTAGGAAGGCTTTTGGTATTTGTAGCCCTAAATAAGGGCCTAGGCAGTAGATCTAGGGTTTTTTGGCTTCTTAGGTTATTTTGGGAGTTTTGACCACCGTATGTGGAGGCCGAAATGGCGGGCGGAGAGGAGTACGAGGTGACCAGTAGTGGGCTAACCGAGGGAGAGAGGAGATAGGGGAGTGTTTGGGGGGTTTTTTTTTGTTTTAGGTTTAAAAATGAAAAAAATTGTATATATATGTATAGATTTTAGGGTAAAATCATGCTTAGGTCCGTTAGGTTTAGCGTGGTTTTACATTTCGGTCACCTATAGGGTCCAAAACTATTATTTTCCCTTTTATTCCCATGTTATATATTTTTTGGTAAATTTACTGCCTCAAACTTTAGCATGTTTTTGCATTCTGGTCATCTGTGAGGACTGAAATCATTGTTTTTCTTTTCTTTGCATGTTATATAATTTTTGGGTTATTTAATATTTAGTCCCTATGAGTTTAGCTTGTTTTTACACTTTGGTAATGTGTAGTGCCTTTTTTAAAATTTTGTTTTAATTTGTATGGAATAATTTTTAAATTTTTCCATTTTAGTTTAATAGGTTATTTTAGGCTTAAATAAGATGGACATTTAGCTTTTAGTCCCAGTAACTTTTGCATATTTTTTCATTTTAGTCCCTAAACTATTTTTTATTTTATTTAGATTTAGCCATTAAATTTTAATTTATTTTAATTTAGCCCTCATCATATATTTAATTAATATTTGTTTAGATTCGTAATTTAATATTCGTGCAATTTGATCCTTGTATTTATGTTTTTGCTTTTATTTTTATTTATTTATGTTTTTCCTTTTTTAGCTTAACTAAAATAAGTTCATTAGTTGATTCAATATTTCATAGTTTTTTATTAACTAGTCTTTAGATTTCGTCATTAGATGGATAAATCATTTCGGACCTAGAAATTAGGATGGCACCCTAGTTATTAATTAAGGTGCAATTCGTGTCGAGTTTTCGCATAAGATGCTCGATTACTCAAGTCGATTTCTCGACTTTTAAAATTTGTTAATCATTAATATTTTCTATAAAAAAAACTCTTTTAATTTAATCATTTTTTATAGGTAAATTTAGATAATTCTTAGGATTTTTATTTATTAATTAGTCTGTAAACTTTAGGAATTATTGGTTTAGGTCCTTAAACTTATAGTCTCTTAGAACTCGGTATTTTAGATATTTTCTCCTTTAGTCCTTGAACTTCAATTGGACACTTAAGATTAACATAATAAATTAGGTTAAATAGAGCCTCTATTTTTAGCTAGATTTTAATATAGTCCTCTTAATTTAGGGAATAATTTGAGTCGGTCCTCACCTAAATACTAAAGGGACCATCTCGGTTATTCAATTCAATAATTGATTAAAAATCGGATATGGTTAATATTAGAACCTACATTTCTAGGTTTGTGCCTTTAGTTTCTTTCATTCTCATAATTTGACACTTTAGGATAGAGAGAGCCTTAATTTACCCTTAGCTTAATCAGGATGAATAAAAATTTGTTTGGTTGCATTTTATTTTTAAATCTAAGGTAATGTGCATTTATTAGGGAATTAGTAGTATATCTCTCGCAAGTATGCTTAGGGGGTGACTACTAGTGATTCCTGAAATATGTCGACATTCTTTTCAAAGCTGCATCATGATTTCTAAAATATCGAGGCAATATTTGGTTATTGGGCACAATAGTTGATCTCCCGTATTCATGCTAGGGTTAGAATGATATTGGCCTTAATTAAAGAATACCCTTTTCAACTTTGCATCTGTAATGATTTTTAACTTAAATAAAATTCAAACTCAAAATTTTTAATTTTTAATTTTAAATTAGGGTAATCAACTATATACCAATTTTTGGGCGCTTGTGGGGGTGCTAATCCTTCCCCACACGTAACCGACTCCCGAGCCTGATTTCTGGATTTTATCAGACCTTAAAACTTGGTATTTTGATAAAAATAAAATGTTTTATTAAAATCACCCTGTTTTATTAAAATCACCCAGTTTTTATGGTGTCCCAATCACACCTTAAATGATTGGTGGCGACTCCTTACATTTCAAAATTCTTTTCAAAGAAAAACCCTCAAGTTGGTACTAGTCTTTCCCCGACCGGGCGAAAAAATGGTGTCGACAATTCTTCTCTTCATTTTTCCTCTTCTTATTCCTCTCCAAGCTCCATAAATCAAAAGTAAGTTATTTGAGTCATTTCCCACTTCTTTTAAGCTTCATTCTCATCCTTAATCCCTACAGCAACTTTGGTTTGATGATTCAAGTCTTGGGTTCTTTATAGCTAAAGAGAAAGTGGGGGCTTTCATCCAAATCTTAAAGGAATGGAGTGTGGCTAAGCAAAGAGCTTCATTTCGAGATCCTAGCACCAAGGTACTGTATTTATAATCCTTTGGAGTGTTAAGGCTTTCATAAATATGAATAATTGCTAAGATTTATGTATTTGAGTATTTTAGGGTTTATACTTAATTTCATGATTAAATGATGTTTTGGGTGTAAAAAAGGTGTTTTATGCTACCTTAAGACCCTAAATAACTCTCTAAAGCTTTAACACATGATTAGAAACCAAACTAAGGCATTTGAGATGATTTTTGGGTGTTTCCCGAGCTTAAATAAGACATTTCTAGGTTTGATTATCGATATTGGATGAACAATATTGATATTAGATAATTTGAGATGAAATTTAAGGATTTCCAACTAGGAGTATCGATAAAAATGGGGAGAGTATAGATATTTCTCCTACAATATCGATACTCATGTTATACAGTATCGATATTGAGCCTAATTTCAAAAATAGAAGCCATTTTTGTTACTGATACTCATATGGGTATCGATACTTGACCCTACAGTATCCACACTACAAGTAGAGTAGGGATACTAACCACTTTGGATGGTTAGACTTGACCTCTTTAAGGCTCGTATGAGTTAAGGAGATCAATATTGGTAGAACTTAGTCTGTGAGGGATATAATGGCTAAAGGGGCCCGTAAACACTCGTAGGAGTGGGGTAAAACTGAAATAACTATAGTAGGCGTGATATGTTCAAATACCTTTAGTCGAGCACGTAGAAAGAATCTAAGAATGAATGATCGTTGCAAAGGATGACCGACAAGTAGTATGAAAAATTAATCAGATTGCTAAATAGAAGAGTTAAGTACTACAAGAATGTCGATGAATGGTTAACATACAATTGTCCTTTCAATTTGAGGGTGAATTGAGGGAAAGATAGTAAGAGCGACTAGAGTATCACTACTCAGTATTGAACCCAAGTTAGTTATAAGGCCAGTACATAATACAACTAGTGAATAGTAGAATTGATATCGTCATAAAATCATGAAACGCATAAAGACCTCTTTAGAGACAGAAATAACTAAAATACCCTTAAGTACTAATGACCAGAGTAGAGCAGCTTAATAAACTAATAGAAGTGTCATACTAATTTCATAACATTCTAGGTAAGAGAACGAGCGAGATAGCAACTAGTGAGAGGATGACCTCACTTTAGTGTGTTCAGCTATGCTAGGGTGTAGCCTTGCTACCTTAGTTGTCATAGTGGGGCATTGCAGCATTATGCGACGTTAAGGCCCTCGGTTATGCATGTATAGTTGCATCAGTACAGTACAACAGATATCCTTAGAGCTTGGCTTGACGGCTTGTGAAACCGAGCCAATACTTCAGTTGAGTAGGAATTGTACCGATTGTTACGTGATGACCTGTTCTCTCTCCATGATCTACCTGATGGATACGTGATGATCAAAAGATTATTCAACAACTTAGTGGAAATTTTACCGTTACTATGTTACACTAAGTTCCCTCAACATTGTCATACTTAGCATATGCTTCTAGGTAGGGTTAAATCCTCTATTTTTCTAAGTATGGGAAATTGTGAGTTGTTAATTTAGGTGCAAAAGCCTTTTATATATCAAGACTCTTTAATCTATTAATTAATTTATCTTTATAAAAACTAATTGATTTTGTAACCCATTATTCGATATGAGATCAATAGCCAAAACAGAGGTGTGTGTTCCCTTTATTAAGTAACAGTGTTTGCTTACACTTGTCGATACTAAATCACGCACGTATCATATTTGAGGATACTTAATCCTTCAACTTTTATTAAGTAATATGTTTTAAAGTTCATGGAATGAAGTAAAAAGTAAGATTAAAATAATTTTATTTTCAAATTAAGAGTTTTATTTGAAATTAAGGAATATATTGGTTGAATTGTTTAAATGTATATTTGTTTTTTGTTTTTTTTTAATTACCAAAGTTTATATTTTTGATTTTTTGGATGTGATATATCTTATATGATTTACGAATGAATTGAGTACGAACATTATAATTTAAGAATAAATCAAGATGAAAGTGATAATGTAAGAGATAATAATAATAATAATAATTTGAGAGGAAGTACGGAATACCATTTTTTATGATTGGTTTTGTGATATGTATTTGTGCCATACTCAATGATAATAGTATATGATCGATTGTTGAAAATCATAAATACTGGTTGGTAGGAGGAGGAGAAGTTATAAATAATGTACCTGTTTGGTGTTATTATTAATTCCATTTATAATAAGATTTATTGGGTCATTGATTCCATGTAGGAAAGACTTATTTCCTTGACTATTTAAAACTCAATTCAATTTGTCATAATCACCCCAAATAAATAAATAAAAACAATTCATGCGACCTTTAAACTTTAAAATTTATTTTATAATTTAATGTGATCTTTAAATTTAAAAAAAATTAATATAATCTTTTATCCATAGAAATTTGTTAATTGTTATGATATTAATATTAAAGTCCATTATATCGATATCACAATTTATTGATCTACTATATTGATGTGATATTTTATAATAAATGATGGCTTGATAAATGTACTTAATTGATTTTCTAAAAAAAATCAAACGTTTAATTTTCTTTATAAAGTTCAAAGATTTATTTATTCTTTAAAAAATTAAAATTAAAAAGTATTTAATATTTTAAAATTTAAAAAATATTAAATATTTAAAAACAATAAAAATCAATACTACTAAAAATTAAATAAAATAAAAAATATTAAAAATTATAAAATTATAAAATAGTACAATTATTTATAAAATATTAAAAAATTGAATAGTTTTATCAGAAAAGTTTTTTTTTATTATTAATATCAGAAAAGTTTTCGATTCCCATCAACCTGAGTCTTTTGTTCTTCATTAAATATACGTTAAGTTAAAAATATAATAATCTTATATATTTTTGTTAGGTACTAGTTTTATATTTTAAATTTTAAATAATTTATTGAGCGGAAGAAAATATTAAAATTATATTAGGATAAACTACTCATTTAATATCTAAAATATTACTTTTATTTCATTTTGGTACCCAAACTTTATTATTTTTTAAATTTAACAGAACTATTGACGCGATATTTTTATTTTTAATAATAAAGTGGCATTACCTTATAATTACACACTAATATCTACGTTAACTTTTTAACGACATAATACCAAAATCAAACTTAAACTAAACGTTACATATGATTTTGAAAAAAAATAAGTTTTGGTACCAGAATGAAACAAAAGTAATGATTTAAATATTAAATGTTTAGTTTACCCATTTTATTATTATATAATATATTTTTTATTTTTAATATTAAATAATTTATAATTTTCTTCCGAACAATATTTTTTAAAATATTAAATTTATTAAAATATTCCATAAATTAAATACTTAGAATTACCAAAATAAGTATATTGTTACAAGTTTAAAAAATATAAAAAATTAAAATTTTATAATCTATAAAATAAAAAATAAAATTTGAAAATTTAATACTTTAATCGAAAAAGTTTATGAATATCCTTCGTCAGTATGAATCTATTTATATTTCAACATATTTATATTTTTAGTCAAATAGGTAAAAGCAGGAAATAATTTTCTTAAGAAATGTTATTGAGGGTTTTTTTTCCCAAGTTTTTTAATCTTTTTTTTTGGGTGCAAGAAATCAGTTGTGTTATGGTGAATTGTATTCTTCTCGTTCGTATTTTTTATAACATAGTTATCCGATCTATTATCTATTAATCTTGATTGAGTATTGCAAAAGTAAGAGTAACTCTTCCAACCCAGCTTACTCAATTTGTTATCGTTAGAATTCAAACCTGAAATCTTACTTAAATGACTTAGTATCTCATCCCACTAGATCAACTGATTGTTGGTTCGTATATTTTTTTTAATATTAAAAAATAAAAATAATATATTATATCTTTAATAACATTTTAAGAGTTTTCTCTCACTCATAAAATTATTTAATATTTAAAATAAAAATATGAATATATTCAAAAGATATTAATTGCCTCGTAGTAATAAGAGATAGTCGAAGTTTTTTTTTTCCATAAAATGTTCAAGTTTTTAATATTTTATAAATACTTTTTAATTTTGTTTATAATGTATAATTGTCATTTTATATCTTGTAATGTTTTTAAAAAAATTAATACTTTAAGTTTTAAATAATTTCTTTTTTTAACATGTTTGAAGAATAAATAGATCATAAAAAATTCTAAAAAGTTAATTATGTCCTCGAAGTTAAAAAAATCAAGGGTAAATTATACGTATAGTACCTAATTTAATATTTTTATTTTGTTTCGGTATCCAAATTTTATTTTTTAAAAATCATATCTAATGTTTAGTTTTAGTTTCATTTTGATACCCGTAGTTAAAAATTGATAGAATTATTGATGTGATATTTTTATTTGTTAATGATTACATGATATTACCTTATGGTGACACATTAACATCACCATTAAGTTTTTAGCGACGGATATCAAAATGAAACCTAAACTAAATTTTAAGTATAATTTTGATAAAAAAAACTTTTAGTACTAAACGGAATTAAAAATAATAATAATTTAGGTACTAACCGTATAATTTATCAAAAAATCATTTAAGTTCATCTGTGAGATCATTCTCTACCATAGACCATTATATCAACACCATATACTATCACACCGGTACTATGATGATCAACTCTAATTTAATAATCATATTTGATATAAAATAAATTTAGGGATGATATTAATTTTTTTTTTCTTCTCTTAAAAGTTTGACATTTAGTTAATGAGGTGAAAAAAAATTTAGACTTAAATAAAATTATTTATACGTGTTTTTAGGGATAACGGTTTTTTACTCTTAAGTTTATCATTTTAGTCTTACTTTTTTATTATATTTTTATCCTCGAACTTTTATTTTTATTCAAATCGACCCAAATGTGATGGAACAGTAAATACTAGTTCATCCTACAAGCTTTTTTTTTATTTCAGTATTCTCTCTTTATAAATTATTTCTCAAACCATGACATCTGTTGTTTCCCTCCCATTTTCATAGTATTTTCAAATAAAAAATTAGAAAAATCACTAGAAGGAAAATTAATTTGTGTGTTTTTTCTATTTTAAATTAATAAAAAATATTATTTTTCAACAATCTCACATAAAATTTAAACAGTTTTAAGCTTCTTTCTGTTATAATTAGAGACAAATTAATTTTTGTCTGTTCAATTTCATAAGAATTTCTTGACATGAGAAAACTAATAGTCATAAAAATAAAATTAATATTTGTCTGTTCAAATTAATATTTAAAAAGTTTATGATACATTTTCTTTAACCTCAAAGTTGAATGTTGAAATCCGTTATTGAATCAAATTAGTAGAAGAGATGTACAATGAATGAGATATATAGGGAAATGGTTTTATTATGGTGGTGGGAGATGGCAAATTGTTATGAATGAGAAAATCCATGATTAGGAGGAAACATTAAAACTCTTGTATTGAATGTGATTGGTGTGGTTTATCAATGGAATTGATGCCCGCTCAAGTTTGTTAGCCTCTATAATTGGTTTAATTATGGCGGTATGACCGGGTTGAACAATAAAATTGAGAAAAGAAAAATTAATTCTAATCAAATTATACTTTTTAATTTGATTTGAATTTTTTATTTTATGATTCAATTTTTGTTTCATTTAGATACACAATTTGATTCGATTTTATTTTTCCAATGAAACTCATTTATTTCAAATCAAATAGAATAATAATAATAATAATAATCCAAATCAAATTCATTTTGATTTTGATTTTGTTATAAGATAAACTTAAATAAATAAACTCTTAAAACTAATAATATTTTTTTTGAATTTAAATATGTTTGTTTGTACTATGTTTAAGTTTGGAGTTTATTTTTGGATGTTGAGTTTAAAAAATGATCAACAATTAAAAATCATAAAACTGAATTGAACTGAAGTAAATCAAAAATGTTGATTCTTATGTTATTTAGTTTTGTTTTTTAACTGTATTATATTATTCGATTAATTTCTATTATGAACTGAATCGTATCGAATCTAATATATATATATATGTGTGTGTTAAGCCAGGTCCGTCCTAAAAATATGTGGGCTCTGTGCTACTTTATTAAAACAAAGCTCCTCAAATATTTTATAACAAAATTAACTATAAAATATCAAAATTTAAGAATATTGAAACCAGTATGGACAGAAAAAAAAATTACCCATTAAACACCATAAATTTGGTAATTTATGAAGAACTGATTACAATTAATTTTTTTGGGATAATAAAGGAGAAAATTAGAATGGTGTTATTTTTTAATGTCAAGGGAAAATATTTTTTTAGGTTAGCAGATTTTTTTCAAAGTATGGAGCCTCCAAATTTTGGGCCCTTGTGACGTAGTACATGCTACACTTGTCAATGGACGAGCCTGAGTTGAGCAATGCTTTTAATGATCATTGTGTGTTCGATAAGCCGAACAATGTAACACCCCGAACTGATACGACTGATCCGATCTGATCCGAGGTGTCATGTTAGGACCACTAGAGCAACCCACACTAAAAATACGAGAAAATTTAAAATTTTGTCAAACCATTTAAAAACGTAAATAATTTATAAATAAATTGTACAATTTAGAAAACATTTATATATCAAAACAAAATTCAAATATACATAGTATCAAAGAAAGTTAAAGACTCAATATAAAAACAAATATGACCTACATACCCTCTAATTATATGGGTATCGTACTCTGCAAGCAACGCTGAAAGAACTCCGATACTAATTCTTATAACTACACAAGATCGATTCTTTAGGCTAAAATGGTAAGTAACAGAGTGAGCTTTGGAAGCTCAGTAGTACAATACTTGTAACACCCAAAAATTTCCCCAAATTAAAATCCTAAAGTTTGGGAAATTTTAACCTAAATTCCTAATACGAAATTAAGGACTAAAGTATAAATTTTGGAAACTCGGGAGCCAATTTCGTGAACCCTAAGAAGTTCAGTGGTCTAAAGAACGATTAACCCAATATTTCTCTAAATCAAATGCTTTCCCCATTCAAATGTATCAACAAGTGCAACTTTCCCTTCCTCACCAAACTCTCGCCGCAGTTCCCCTCTCTTCTCGTCGCCGCTCACTATTCCGTCATTGTCAAACCGATCAACTAAGCTTGTCGACATTTTCCCTTGATTCCGATGCAAATCTCTCATCAAACCCACGAGTTGGGGCTCACGAAACCTAGTTGTCACCGCTGGTTTTGGTCGTTGGTTGCCTCTTCGCGATTGGGTCTCCGACGGGAAGGTTCGGTCGGTATACGCCACGGTCGAACGACCTTTGGTTAGCTGTGAAACCCTCCCTTCAGCCTGTGACGTTTCTGCCGCCGCTCTGTTTCAATCTACCCACCGTTGGTGACTGTTAAAAGTCACGACTTGTAGGACATACTGAACCGGAATCAAGTTACCGCCACCGCCTCTGTTACCCGCAACTTTGAACTGACTCGGATTGCACGTGTTGACCTTGAGAGAATTTATTATTTTTAGTACAATATGTTAATGTTAAATTTTAGAATAAATTAGTTATTATGAATAATTCGCAGGTTTTGATTCGGGTCGTGCTTCTACTCGAGTTGACTGTGGTAGAAGATATTACTGATGTTAGCGCTTGTTGAGGTGTCTCTCTTATTGGTGCTATATTTATTGTTTGAAATGAGTGATTTATTTGGTTGTCTAATGAAATTATCGTGAGCATATTGATTATGGAATTGATTGTATATCTATATTCGAAATTTATGTCATGCGACATTGTGAACATGTTGGAATTGCAATTATGATCATAAAAATTATCTAATTGTAATCATTTTTCATAATTGAATTAAATGTCTCAGAATATGTATATGTTCGGATTAATAAATGCCTAAAATTATTATTATTCAAATCAAATAGGACAATAGTTTTTTTGTCATTTTGCATTTATATTGGAACGATTTTTTGATAGGAGATGTTCAGTGCATTCACTCGACATGATGAATATCACTTTTCAAATTCAGTGACTTCCACCTTTTTGGCAGACCCCACTTACATGGTGTGAGGGATGAACATAGTGTGGTTATAGGAACCCACTCTTTTGGGCAAGATTGGTGTATGGGTGGGTGCATGAGCATTTGTATAACATCTTGATTGTCATGCTTGTGATGATGCAGTATGGGAATATGATCTTTGAATGCTATAGATTGTGCTTGAATTTGTTTATATATGCACTTTAAAGACACACTAATCCTCGTTGCTTACTTCATTTTAGTCTCTTCTTTCAGATACTTGAGCTATAACCCAATACTTGGAGTTACGTCTTACTTCAGAACTCATTATTTTTATTGTATGATTTTTATTCGGAACTCTTGTTATTTTTTTATTTTATTAGATAAATTTACTTAATTTTGGGACATTGGCATTATTTTGTTTTTCTGAATGGTGGAGAAGGTTTTAAAACTTGTGTTGAATTTCCTTTGATTTATTATTTAATATTAATTAGTAGTTTGGGGTTTCAAAGCCTTCTAATATTTTATAACTATTTTCGAGTTACAAAATCAAATTGGTTTCGTAAGGGTCAAGTTTTATTGTGACTCACGAGATTCGACCTAATTTTCCCTTAAGTCATATTTTGGGGTTACATTTACTAGTATTAGAGTTAGGTTTCAACCTTCGGTTATGTGGCTCGACCATAAAATTTTAGTCGAAAGTAATTTTCAATGGAAGTAAAATATTTTTCATTTTAAGAGGGAAATTTTGGAATAAATATATGTTATTATTCCTTTTTTTGTACTTTTATAATTTAGAGACTCCAACTACCAATTCTAATATTAAAACTAATACTTTGTAAATAGATTTTATGGCACCGCATAGGAGTTCTCGTTTAGCAAACCGTCATGATAATACCACTCAAGCTAGGACTGATCCTCCATCCACTGTGGGTCAGACCTAAAATCCAAACCAAGTTGATAAGATTATGATGTACGAGTAACCTGCAAATCAAATAGAAGTTCACTAGGCTGAGAATGAAAACCCACCCGTACCCTAGACTTAGAGTAAGGGATCATGGGAATTCGAGGACAGTGAAACTATTGAGTTGGATAATGATGCAGTGAATCGGGAACTACTTTGTTACCTTCAAAAAAATAAGAGGGTCAGAAAGCCTATATCGACTGAGTTTCTAGGTGATGGTATGATTGTATTCGTGGGTAAAATCAGGAATGACCCAACCGATGCTGAGTATTGGTTGAAGAAATTGTAGCGACTAATTAAGGTGATAGATTATCCAACTGATCGTATTTTGAGAGTTGTTGTATCACTCTTAGGTGGTGAAGCTCAGGATTGGTGGGAATTTGAGTAGGATACCATTGCAGCTAGACAAGTCACTTGGGAGAATTTTTTACAAGTTTTCTGGGATCGCTATGTGGGGTTGAGTATCTGGTATAGTGTCAGGAAGATTTTATGAATCTGAAACAGAATGATATGTCTGTGACCAACTATGAGATTTAGTTTATGAGGTTGGTCAAGTATGCTCTAGGGTTGGCTTCAAGTGAAAAGGAGAAGTATGAGTTGTTCTTGAAATGTCTTCCCCCTTCGATTCGTTTAGCAGTTGCCTTACACCATGACTCAGTGTTGAATACCTTAGTTGCTTGGGCCAGAACTGTTGAGAAGAGTGAGTCATTGCCGGCAGTTTCTAAATCTCAGAACAATAAAAGTAACCGAAGACACTTTGGACCATCAATACAAATGGGTTATGTGAACTAAGATGATAAGAGATTGAGGCATGATATGATTCTCAGGGTCATTTCAGAGCTAGACCGGTGACATATGCTTCTCCGACTGTTAGTGTTGGAGATTCGATTGGAGTTTATGAGGTACCGTTGTGTTCTTATTGTAACAAGAGGTGTCCTAGGGAGTGTTGGAGAAAGGCGGGAGGGTGTTTTCGATGTGGGTCACAAGTGTATCACTTTATATATTATCCTCTGTTAGCTACTAGTTTTTATAGTCCTAGTCAGTCGCATGCTTCTGTTTAGGCACTGACTTGAGGTAGGGATCAGAATAGACCGACTGGTTCTGGTTCTAGATCGATTAGCAAGGGCAGACCCACTCAGAGTAGAGGTTCTGGTAGATCTGTAACGAGACAACTTGGGTTAATTTATACTACTCGGAAGTAAGAGGATCAGTATGAGCCATATGTTAATGGGGTACATTTTCTATCCATTCTATTTTATATTTTGTATTGCTCGGTAATGGTTCTACTCACTCATATGTGGTGAGTGCCGTAGCTGGGGGTCTTGAAATTTTAGTTGAGAATATCGAGGTTGCTTTCTCTGTTCATCTTTCGGTGGGTGCTTCGGTAGAAGTTAATAAGATTTATAAAAAATATCTGTTAGAACTTCATAGTGAAATTTTTTCGACTAATCTGATGGAGTTTTCTTTTAGGGATTTTGATCTTATCCTCAAAATAGACTGGTTAACCGCTCATTGAGCTAATTTGAATTGTGATCTAAAAATGGCAACCTTAAAAACTCTTGATAATCGTGAAGTTGTCCTTATTAGGGAACATCATAGTTTTCTAACTAATATTGTGCCAGCTCTGAAGGCTGAGAAGATGTTAAGAAGGGTAGGTTGCTTATCTTACTTATATCATCGATCTGGGGCAATCTAATGAGGGTATCAACAAGATCAGAGTTGTGAGAGAATTTATAGATATTTTCCCAAAAGAATTACCTGGTGTACCACCTAAACGTGAAGAGATTGAATTCGGCATTGAGGTATACCCAAGTTCAGCTCTAGTGTCTATGGTACCCTACCGGATAGCACCTAAGGAGCTTAAGGAACTAAAGGTTCAATTATAGGATTTATTTGACCAAGGTTTCATTCAACTGAGTGTCTCATCGTAGGGAGCATTGGTTCTGTTTGTTTAGAATAAAGATGGGACACTACGGTTGTCCATTGATTATCGAAAGTTGAATAAACTGATGATTAAGAACAAGTATATGCTACCCTGTATTGATGATCTTTCCCATACATTTTGTGGAGATTCTGTATTTTCGAAGATAAACTTGAGATCTGATTATTACTAGCTCAAAGTTAAGAATTTTGATGTGTCTAAAATGACTTTTCGGACTCGATATGACTATTACGAGTTTCTTGTGATGCCTTTCATATTAACTAATGCTCCTGTCGCATTCATGGATATAATGAATCTGATATTCCAACCATATTTTGATCAATTTGTTGCTGTATTCATTGATGAAATCTTGGTTTATTCCAAGTCTGAAACTAAGTATGAGGAACAGCTGCAAATTGTGTTGCAAACTCAAAGAGAAAATCAATTATATGCAAAGTTCAGTAAGTGGAGTTCTGACTTTCAGAGGTGACATTTTTTGGTCATATATAGGGTATTCAAGTGGATGCAAAGAAAATCGAGGCGATTATGAGTTGGAAGCAATCGAAGAATATACCAGAGGTTCAAAGTTTCATAGGTCTAGCAAGTTATTACCATAGATTTGTTGAGGGTTTTTCCATCATTGTTGCTCCTTTAACGAAGTTTCTTCGGAAGAATGTTCCTTTTGTCTGTACTGAGGACCAATGATCTAATTTTGAGAAGTTGATAATCATCTTGACTGAAGCACCAGTTTTAATTAAACCCGAGCGCAGTATGGCGTATAATGTGTAAAGTGACGCACCTAATACTGGATTTAGATGTTTACTCATAAAGGATAGAAAGGTTGTGGCATATGCATCTCGACAATTGAAGACTCATGAATGTAGCTACCCTACCCACGACCTTGAGTTGGTAGCCATGATCTTTGCTCTTAAGATTTGACGGCACTATCTTTACGGTGAGAAGTGTTACATTTACACTTATCATAAGAGTTTGAAATACCTTCTCACTCAGAAGGAGCTTAACTTGAGACAACTCCAGTGGTTGGAATTGTTTAAGGACTTAGACTATGAGATTGAGTATCACCTAGGTAAAGCTAATGTGGTTGCTGATGCACCGAGCTGTAATACTATTACATATTTGAGGGTTTTGTTTGCTTGGCTGAGTTTATATGAGGATGGTAGTCTCTTGAAGAGATGCATGTGGTTCCTACTCTTGTTTTCAAGATTCATGCAGAACAACACAAAGATCCATTTTCTATTCATAGAATTAGGAAAGTTGAAATTGGCTCGTCTCAAGATTTTACAGTTAATCGGGATGATATTTTATGTTTCAGAGGTCGGTACTATATTCTGAGAAATTTTGGTCTGAAGCAAGTTGTTCTCCATGATACTCACGATAGTCTATATTCTATGCATCCTGGTAGGGATAAGATGTATATGAATCTCTAAGAAAGGTATTGGTGGAAAGGACTTAAGTGAAATATTGTCAGTTATGTGTCTCGGTGTTTAACTTCTTATAAAGTGAAGGTAAAACGTCAGCATCAATCGAGGTTGCTTCAACATATTGAGATTTCGTAGTGGAAGTGAGAGCGTGTGACTATGGACTTTATTTTGGGTATACCCTTGACTCTGTTAAAGAAGGATTCTATGTGGGCCATTATTTATTGGCTTACTGAATCTGCTCACTTTATTCCAGTCCGAGTTTATTACTCTTTGAATAAGCTAACACAACTTTACATTACTGAGATAGTTCTCTTGTGTGGGGTACGGTCTATCATCTCATATCGTGATCCAAGGTTTACCTTAAAGTTTTGGAGGTCTTTTCATAGTGCCCTTAGTACTTGGTTGAATTTTTGTACTACTTATCATCCGCAGACAGATGGTCAGTTGGAACTGGTTATTCAGATTCTTGAGGACATGTTTAGAGGTGTTGTTGAGTATAGTGGCAGTTGGGAGGAGTTTCTATCCTTGGCCGAGTTTGCCAACAATAACAGCTTTCAGGCCAGTATTAAAATGGCTCTGTATGAGGCTCTATTTGGATGTAAGTGTCAGACTCTGATTAGTTGGACTGAGTTGGTTGACCATAGACTATTGGGCCCATATTCGGTTTTTAGGCGGAACAAATTATTAGGATGATTCAGGATAGATTGAAGATTGATTTTGATAGACAAAAATTATATGTCTGAAACATTGGGATATTGAGTATGTAGTGGGTGATGAGGTTTTCTTGAAGGTGTCTCCACAGAGGAAGCATTTCAGTCGGAAAGGTAAGTTGAGTCCATGTTTTATTGGGTCGTATTGGATTATACGTTATATTGGACCAGTGACCTACCATCTTGAGTTACAACCTGAGCTTGTTCGCATCCATGATGTTTTCCATATTTCTATGTTGATACGTTATCAAACTGACCCCTCTCATGTTCTGGATGTGGATAAGGAAGAAATAAGACCTGATTTGATATTTAAAGAGGAGCCAATTGAGATTCTCGAGACAGATGATAAAGTTCTTTAGAGAAGGATCGTTAAGATGATCAAAGTCTTATGGCGTAATCGGGGTCGTGATGAGTCAATGTGGGAGATTGAGGACACCATGAAAGCTTATTATCCACATCTTTTTCCTCCAGGTAAATTTCAAGGCTGGATTTTTCTTTAAGGGGGAGAAATGTAACACCAAAAAAATTCCCTAAATTAAAACTCTAAAATTTGGGAAAATTTAACCTAAATTCCTAATTCAAAATTAAGGACTAAATTAAAATTTTTGCAAACTCGGAAGCCAATTTCATGAACCTTAAGAAGTTTAGTGGTCTAAGGCATGATTAACTCAATTTTTCTCTAAATCAAATTCCCTCCCCATTCAAATATATCAACCCATAACACTTTCCTTCCCTTACCAAACCCTCGTCACTGCTCACTATTCGGTCACCGTCCGACTAATCAAGTATGCTCGTCGGCCTTTTCCCTTGATTATAGTGCAACCCCATGGTAATCCTACATCAAACCCACGAGCTGGGGCTCACGAAACCCCACTGTCGCCGCTAGTTTAGGTCATTAGTGGCCCCTTTATGACCAGGTCTCGGCTAGCCTAGGCCATGGTCGAACGACCTTTGGTTAGTCGTGAAACTCTTCCTTCAGCCTGTGACATTTCTACCACCGCTCTGTTTGAACCCGACCACCATTGGCAACCATTAGAGGTCACGGCTGGCATGACTGTTAGGTCGTCGGACTCATATTACCACTACCATAAAACAAAAAGGCCTACAGTCCCTAGTTATTGTACTTGTAAAATATTTATTCGAATCAGATATAATTGTTGGTTTATTTTTTGAATCAGAAAATTATTTTGTCGTTGTTAAAACTTATTGTGGAATATATTGGGTTGATTGGATATTTATTCAAGCAATAATTTATGCAAGACATACTTAATCGGGAATCGAGTTATGGACACCGCCTTCGTTACCTATGAACTTTCAACCGACTTGGGTTGCACGTGTTGACCGTGAGAGAATTTCTTATTTTTAGTAAATTAAGTTAGTGTTAAATTTTAGAATAAATTAGTAATTATTATTAATTCATAGGTTCTAATTCGGGTTGTGCTTCTACTCGAGTTAACCATGGTAGTGGATATTACTAACGTCAGCGCTTGCCGAGGTGTGTCTCTTATCGGTGCTATATTTATTGTTTGAAATACGTGATTTATTTGGTTGTCTAATGAAATTATTGTGAGCATGTTTATTATGGAATTGATTGCATATATTTATTCGAAAATTATGTCATGCGACTTTGTGAACCTGTCGGAATTGCAGTTAAGTGATCATAAAAATTTTCTGATTGTGATGAATTGTCAAAATTGAATTAAATGTCACAGAATATGTATATGTTTTGGATTTAATAAATGCATCAAAAATATTATTATTTAGATTATATCAGACATTGGTTATTCTGTCATTTTGCATTCATATTGAAACAATTTTCTGATAGGAGAAGTTAAGTGCATTCACTCAACGGGGTGAATATCACTTTTCAGATTCAGTGACCTCTGCCTTTGTGTCGGAGCCCACTTACATGGTGTGAGGAATGGACATAGTGTGGTTCTTGGGAACCCACTATTTTGGGAGATATTGATGTATTGATGGGTGCATGAGCATTTGCATAACATATTGACTGTCATGCTTGTGATGATGCAATATGCGAATATGATTTGTGAATGCTATGGATTGTGCTTGAACTTGTTTATATATGCACTTTAGAGACACACTAAGGTTCGTTGCTTATTCCGTTTTAGTCTATTCTTTCAGATACTCGAGTTATAACCGATACTTGGAGTTACGTTTTACTTCAGAACTCATTATTTTTATTGTATGATTTTTATTTGGACTTCTTGTTATTTTCTTTTATTATTATTTTATTAGATAAATTTACTTAATTTTGGGAAATTGGCATTATTTTGTTTTTCTGAATGGTGGAGAAGGTTTTAATACATGTGTTGGATTTCCTTTGATTTATTATTTAATATTAATTAGTAGTTTGGGGTTTCAAAGCCTTCTAATATTTTATAGCTATTTTCGAGTTACAAAATCAAATTGATTTTGTGAGAGACAAGTTTTATCGTGACTCTCGAGATTCGACCTAATTTTCCCTTAGGTTGGATTTGGGGGTTACAATACTACCAAAAGATGCTAAAGGTCAAGCAATTATATGGTGTTGCATGAAGATTCCCTTAGCTATCCAAGCATAAATAGGTTCTAGTGATGAGTTGAGATTTCACTATTAAATCTTCATGTAACCGTCAGGAAACTTACAGTTCAGAGGAAACGTTTAAAGAGACAGATTAGAAAGATTAAGATGTGGTGTCCAGTGTTTTCCAAAAAAACCAGAAATAATAGTTTATTTTGGTAAAACAGATTTTTAAAAACAAAGTAATACATTTCAACCAAATACTTCACATGCAGTTCACTAGAACTGCATCCATAAGGACTTACTCTATGCCCATTGGGCGTATGAGCCAACCTAAGGGGGTCTCTTGGAGCCTTAAAGCTTACCTAAGCGAATACCCATTTGGGGTATGACAAACAATATAAGTCACCTATGAAAGAATAAAGTGGAGACTTTTCAAGGAGATTAATTAGGCATAGTTCTCTGCGCACTTGCAAAGCTATGAGATGCCCATGTATATATTGGCATAACTATGAGAATTAAAACCTTGCCATAAAGGTAGTTGTGTGATGTATATCATCATTTAAATAAATGAAAATCATTTCAAGGACATCATAGTTACTGGTCAGAAAATAAAGTAATATACTTTCACAAGAGAAGGCTAAAGCGTTGATGTCTTTATATCCTATGCAACTACCGATTGTAGATTTTATCGTCATATGGAGCTAATGTTTTGATTAAATTATTAATTTTTATTAACGTGAGAGATTATTAGAAAAAAATTGTTGAATGGTAAATGAAAAATTAACGCCCAAAGTAAATTACTTATGAATTGTATCGAAAATAAATAAAAATTTTATATCCCAGATTGATGAGATACAGAGATATATTTATATAAATAAACCAATTTGAGTGTTATAGAATGTGTGACACATGCGGCGTAAGTATGTACAAATTTGAACCCAACTAGATTGGGGTACAAATTGTGTAAACAAATCTCAACAATTTTATTTATCTAATTTCATGACTATTGTGACAATTTGGTTATTATTATTGTTTATTTATCGGATAATGTTTTATCTAATAAATAATTTAGTCTTAAAATAATTATAAAATAAAAGATCATATATCTATTTTGATTAAAAAATAAATCATTTAAATAAAGAAAATAATAGTTTGATGAGATTAAATGAGTTTTGATGAGTATATATACAACAATCCCAAGATTCTTAGACCACCACTTTTTAAACTCCCAAGATTCTTCATTTACTTCTCAGCACCCCTTTCCTTCGTCTTTCTCAGATGGCAGCTAACCAAGATGATTCAGGAACACTCAAATTCAAGGTTAGCACTGAGCGCATATATATATATATATATATATATATCTACATTCTTAATATATCTAAATTACTTCAATGACACTGTTTTATATACATGTGTGTTGAAAGTCTTCATCCATTGCCAAGGCTGCAAGAAGAAGGTCAATAAGCTTCTTCAAGTCATTGATGGTACCTGAATCCAATATTTTATTTAGGCTAAATTATATGTTTAGCATCTCAACTATTATGTTTATTTTGTTTTGGTCACCCTACTACTTTTAGTTTTAAAATCAATATTACATTTAGTTTTATTATTGTCGTCCATCGTTAAAATATTAACAGTTATGCTGACGTTTCACTATAATATAATGTTACGTCATTATTGATTTTTTTTAAATGTCATGTCATTAATTCTGTTAATTTTTTAACTATAAGATACCAAAATATAATGTTGGATATTATTTTTGAAAAAATAATAATAATTGGTGATCAAAACGGAATAAAAGTAATAGTTGGTACTAAAATTTTAGTTTTCCCTTTTATTTAATAGATTTTATATTTACATGTTTGAGTACTAAGTACTATTAGCAAATGGAAATCCCCCTTTTCTTTACATTTTTAAGGTGTTTATGAGACGACCATAGATTCTAAACAGCACAAGGTGACAGTAACCGGTTGCGTGGATGAAGAATTTCTCATCAAGAGGCTGTCGAAGTCGGGAAAATACGTGGAGCCATAGCCAGAAATGGTTGAGAAGAAAGAGAAAAAGGCTGGGAAATCCAAGAACAATGAGAAACAAAAAGAAGGCGAGCAAGCTGTAGATGATCATTATCATGAACCAAATAAGGATACGGCAGCCGAAAAGCCTGGGAGATCGAAGAACAATGACAAGCCAAAAGAAAGCGAACAAGCTGAACATGCTGACCATGAACCAAAGAAGGATAAGGCAGCTGTAAAGCCTGGGAGATTGAAGAACAATGAGAAACCAAAAAAAGGCGAACAAGCTGGACATGATTGTCGTGACCCAAAAAAGGATAAGACAGCAGTAAAGACTGAAGTAGCATTACCAGTCCCCGAAAATGGCGGTGCTGGCAACGGAAAAGGCCTGCCTGCTGGAGGTAATCAGCCTCAGGCAGGGTACCGAGTGGGGGCAGATGAAAGCGAGGAACCAGACTCTGAAGCCGGAAGTGGTGATGGTAAAAAGAAGGAAGAGAAAGTGCAGAAAAGTGTTAACCCTGGTCACAAAGGTGATCCACCAGCAGGTAAGAACCAATCAGCCATGGCTCTCCCAGTCCCAGATCAGGCTCCACCTATGGAATCAATCAATGGGTGCCCTCCGAATCAGGGTATGTATCCATCTGGAGATTTGTACTATGGACCTCCATTGTTTGGAGGGAGTTACAAAACGAATTATCATTGCTCATCCCCTTGTTACTATGCCCATAGAACTTATTCTAATGCATACGGAGCACCACCGCCCCCGCCGCGTGATCCGATCGATGGATTCAATGACTACCATGATAATGGTGATGAAACTAGCTGCTCAATCATGTAGTAGAAGCAAAAAAAGGGCAAACTACATGTTTAGTACCTCAACTATTACTTTTATTTTGTTTTAGTCACCTAACTATTTTTTGTTTCAAAATCATACCTAACGTTACGTTTGGATTTCAATTTAGTCACCATCGTCAAAAATTAACAATGAAGATGACAAGTTACCATAGGATAATGGCACATCATCATTGTTTTTTTAAATGTCATGTCGACAGTTCTATTAATTTTTTTAATTATGGGTAACCAAAATGAAACTTAAACATAACGTTAGATATGATTTTGAAAAAAAAATAATTGAGTAACTAAAATTGAACAAAAGTGATAGTTTAGATACTAAAAGTGTAGTTTACCCAAAAAATAGTACCTTAGAAGAAATAAAAAGTTGGTGTTAACTCTAGTGGTTTTCTAGTTGTTCCCTTGTAGAACCTGGAAATCCAACTCTTTCCCTCTTTCTAAGTGTAAAGAGAATGTTTTTTATTTAATACCGGTCCCTCTCTTCTCTTCTCTTTTAACTTTGATGATAAAAAAGACAGTAAAAAACCCAGCTGTCCATAAATTGCATAAAATTAGTGATGAAGACTGGCGATTTTTACAACTTTGGAATTATATATGCTTAAAGTCATCTTTTAAAATGATACTTTCTGCTCTTGGTTGTAAAAGAATATCTTTTTATGGCATGCATGCATAGGTAGGAATGGTAAGGAGGCAGGGCCGGATTTCAACATAATTGAAGCATTCAATTTTAAAGTTTTAACAAAAAAAGGTCAATTAAATCTGTTTGATATAATAAAAAATATTAAACGTGTTATATAACATTAAGGGTAAACTATATAAATGGTCACTGAAGTATATGTCAGTTTATATTTTCAGTACTAAAGTTTCAAAAATAACGAAACAATGAAAGTGAAAAACTGAAAAATCTGAAAAAAATTCAAAAAAAACGCAAATTGTTGAGAATGAAACCATGAAAGTGAAAAAGGAAAAGGCAATTCCATAAAACAACTGGTTGAAAATGGAGGTAAAACTACAAATTCACAAATATATAGTTCATTAGATTTCAAAACTGCCCTAATGTCACCATTTTAAAATCATAGTTTCAATACGACTCAAATGACCTCAGTGGTTAAAGAGATTGTTGTTATCCATAGTTTTTAGAGGTCACGGGTTCGAGCACGACATCAATATGGATATTTGAGTGTTCATTGTTAAATAGTTGAGATTCTTTCAAACATATATTATATTGTATTGTAATCATCCTAGATTAATCAAAAATTAAAATAAACTCATATTCGTCAACCACTCAAAATATGACAGATGTCGCATTAATATATTTTTAAATTTTTATTTAAAAAAATTAAAATTATTTTAAAAAAAGTAAAAGTCCCAAAATTTTTAAAAAAATCTAAAAATATTAAAGCTCTAAAATCCCTAATTTCAAACCATGCTACTACCGTTGGTCATCGCCGTTTTTCGTCATCATCATCGAACAAATTAAAGGGATTAAAATAGGGATGTCAATGGGTCGGGGGTTTTTCTCAACCCGACCCGACCCAAAAAATATGTATCCTCCACCCGAACCCGATCTGACAAGAAAATTATATATCTTCCACCAAATTTGACTAGACTCTGACGTGACTTGAATTTTTAGAATATAAATCTGACCTGACCCGATAAAAAATAAGAATTTAATTAGATTAATAATAAATATTTTAAAGGAAATTACATTATTATTCCCAGGGCAGGTCGGAGTTTTTTCACCCTCTACCCGAACTCGACCTGAACACGATTTTTAAAAAAAAAATATGATCTTATCAAATCGAATCAAGTCAAACCTATTGATTTCGGGTTTAATTTTCATCCTTATATTAAAAACTTAAAATTGGATGGATAACTTGAAAGATTTGCATGTTTAATAGTTAAACTTTTGGTCTTTGACTCGTAGATATCTAGTTTTCCTTAAAGGGAAATGACTAGGAACCTCTTTTGGGCTAAAATGAGTAAAGTATTCTTATGAGTAAAACGTTTAGTAATTAATTGAATAAAAAACAATTGAATTGTATTATAGTAGAAAAATGTTTAAAATACTCGTAAAAGTATAAACGACTAAAATGCTCTTGTGGGAGAAAGATTACCAAAACACCCTTAGGACATCTAGTAGATGTTTAAAGATATCTATACTGAGCTTAATATCAATATTCTCGAATTAGAGTATTGATACCTATGTGAATTAAAATATCAAATCAAAATATGATGTTACTCGTGGAAACTATCAACACTCGAGGATTTGGTATCAATACTCGGGTATGAGGATCGCTACCTGTTAAAATACACGAGTGTAAAAGAATACCTCAATTTTATTACTCAAAATACTTAGTACAATATTTTATTTATACAAGTCAATAATAACAACTGATTCACTAACTAATTGCTAACTAATTGCTAACTAACTACTAACTAATTGTTAACAACTAACAAATTTTCCAAACTACTTCTTAACACTCCCCCTCAAGTTGGTAGTCTAAAGATGTCATTGATTCCCAACTTGAAAATTAAATATTCATGTTATTGTGCTCCCAAAGCCATGATCAAAATGTTAGCCAATTGATTTGCTGATGAAATATAATCTATGTGAATTATCACTTATTGTATTTTCTCCCGAATAAAATGACAATCTATTTCAATATGTTTTGTTCTTTCATGAAATATTTGATTTGTTGCAATCTGTAATGCTGCCTTACTATCACAATAGAGTTTAGCTGGTTGCAAGTCCTTGACACCCAATTCCATCAATAGACCTCTTAACCATACAATTTCAGCTGCTACCATTGTCATACTTCTGTACTCTGCCTCTATTGACGATCTTGCTATGGTATTTTGTTTCTTTGACTTCCAGGAAACCAAAGAATTGACTTAGATGATGTACCACATAAGTAATATATGGTATTGTATGAGTAAGATAGATTAATCTTCTTATTAACTTCTAGAAGACTTCCTTTTCATTCTGTAATATTTCATCATATATCTTCTTCTTACCACTTTCTGTCAGTTTAGAGTCATAATCAGTAGAAGTGAATTTAACATTCTACTCCATAGGAGTGCAAACATGTTTAGCCCCTCCTAATCATGTTTCTTCAATGAGTTCTAGTGCATATTTCCTTTAGTTTAACAAAATTCCTTCACTTGATCTAAGTATCTCAAAACCAAGAAAATACTTAAGCTCCCCTAAATCCTTCATTCTAAAATTATCATGCAAAATTCCTTTCAATTCATCTACCATTGCAGCATCATTACCAGTAATCAACAAATCATCAACATATATAACCATAATCACTATGTTTGTTCATTCTCTTTTTGTAAAGAGTGAGTAATCAAACTTACTTTGAATGTATCCAACAACAACTAAAGCTTCAGTCAACCTCATGTTCCATTCCCTGGAAGCTTGTTTGAGGCCATAAATAGACTTATGTAGTCTACAAACCATTTTCACCCCTGGCTGCAAAATCCCTAAGGTAGCTTCATGTAAACTTCCTCAAGCAAATTTCCCTGTAGAAAGGCATTGTACATATCCATTTGAAACAAGGACCAATGTTGCATAGAAACCAGGACTAAGACAGATCACACTATAACTAGTTTGACAACGAGCGAGAAAGTCTCAACATAATCTACACCCTCTCGTTGGTTGTAACCTTTCGCAACCAAACACGCCTTGTAACGCTCAACCTCACCATTGGACTGATACTTAACCTTGTACACCCATCTAAATCCAATGGAAACCTTCCCTGGTGGCAAAGGAACACACACCAAGTATTGTTTGACTTTAATGCTTGAATCTCCTCTTGCATGGCCTTAATCCATTAGGGTCTTGAATGGCCTCATTATAATTAGTAGGTTCAATTATAGAAGTAGAAGAAAGGAAGGATTGAGTACGAAAAGGAAAATGAGAATGAAAAATATTATTCGAAATAGGATAAGAGTTAGAAGTGGATGATTGGCAGGAAACATACTCATTCAACCAAAGAGGAGGCTTTAACACCCTAGAAGACCTCCTAACAACCTGATTAACTGGACCAACAACATTAGGAGAAGAACAAGAAATTGGTTTAGGAGACACAAGACGAGGACCATTAGAAGAGTTAACAGAATGAGAGTGCTGATAAGATAAATTATGATGACTAAAAGAAATATCTATTGAAAAAAATTCAGGAACAAAGGGTTGAGAGGAAAATAATCTGGATGACAACTCAGGAGAATGAAAAGGAAAAGAACTTTCCTGAAATCGAACATCCCTACTAACAGAGAATGACTTAGAAACAAGACTAAACATCAAATAACCCTTTTGAGTAACAGAGTATTCCATGAAAACTGAAGGAATAACTCTAGGAAAGAACTTATCACGAAGCTTAGTATTAGCGGCATAACCCAAGAAACCAAAAACTTTTAAATGAGACAAAGAAGGTGGCTGATGATGAAGCAATTCATAAGGAGATTTCCAATCAACAACTGTGTAAGGAAGTTAATTAATTATGTAATAAGCAGTTAAAACACACTCTCCCTAAAACTTAATAGGTACTTGAGACTAAAAACAAAGTGCATGAGCCATTTCCAATAGATGTTTATGATTCCTTTCAGCTACCCTGTTCTGCTGAGGAGTGTCAACACAAGAAGACTGATGAACAATCGCTAAAGAAGAGAAAAATAAAGAAAACTCTGTGATAAAAAACTCACACCCATTGTCACTACGAATTATTTTGATAGAGGCCTGAAAATGATTAAGAACTAAAGAAAAAACTTTTTTTTAAAGAAACAAGAGTATCAGACTTGAGCTTTAACAAATACACCCATGTCATTCTTGTGCAGTTATCAACAATTGTAAGAAAGAACCTATGATCACTATGAGTAGAAATCCTATATGGACTCCATAAGTCCATATGAATTAATTGAAAAGGAACATTAGACCTATACTGACTAATTGGGAAAGGTAATCGAACATGTTTAGCTAAGGGACAAACAGAACAAGAATGAACGATAGAAGAATCCAATTTACAATCAAGCAAAGGCATATGATGCAATTTCAAGAAAGAAGCATGACCCAACTGAACATGCAAAATAGAAGTTTTATTATAAAAAAAAGACATACAATGAGATGAAATATTGAATGACATACTGGGAATTGTAGAAGCAGAACTAGGATAAAAAAACCAGATGACTCAAGAACATATAAGCCTCATCGTTTCCTACCATTCCCCAACATCTTGCTAGTGGAGAGATCTTGAAAGATAGAAAAATCAAGATAAAATTAAACAACACAATTCAAATTAAGAGTTAATTTGGAAACATGCAAATTCTGAGTAAATGAACACACATATAGGACATTATGTAAAAGATGAAGAGAATCAAAAGAATAGGAACCAATGTGAGTTATTGGAAGAGTTTTACCATTCGGAAGATGGACAGAACGTGAAGAACATGCAATAGGATTACTCAAGCATTTAAAACCAGACAACATATGGTCAGTAGCACCATTGTCAAGAATCCATGTAACTGAACAAAATTTAGAAGCAATTAAACCATCAAAAACCATACCTACAAAATTGGTAGCAACAACATCACTAGAATGAGAGGAATCTTTATTGAGAAGCCCCAGAAGACGATTATAATGGTATGTGGTAAAAATTGTAGCCAAAGGAATATACAAGGAAGTGGAGTCAGAATTAGTATGATATGGGTGAAGATAAAGAGGATAGGTGAAATCAACTGAATCCATAAGGAAATAGAAGAAAAACAAAGAAAACAATACAGAAAAACAAGAAAAAAATCAGAAAGGTTGAGCAACAAACCGAGACCTTTCCTATGATACCATGTTAAAATAAAAGTGTGTAAAAGAATACCTCATTTTTATTACTCAAAATGCTTAGTACAATATTGTATTTATACAAGTCAATAACAACAACTATTCACTAACTAATTGCTAACTAACTGCTAACTAATTGTTAACAACTAACAAATTTTCCAAACTACTTCTTAATACTACCTACGAAGACGTTAATATCATCAGTCAAATTGCTATTGATACTCGAAAGGAGTATCAAAAACCTTGGACACAATATCGCTATTCAGGTATGGATATCGATGCTATATGTGATATTTACTATTAAACTCTCGAATGAGCCAAGCTCAAGTGCGAAGATCTAATAGTAATTGAGATTGCTTAATAAGCTTTTTTGATAATGTGAACTTGATTTTATGTGTGTAATAATAATAAAAACATTATGATATGAGATTTCATAGAATATATACTTTTGTTTGACATTCAAGAAACAACGAGAATACCCGTATTACTTGTGTACGACGATTACGATTATGTTTCATGGGTTGTCTGAATTTTCCAAGAATTATTCTAAGGCACTTGTGAATGATTGCTTGATTATGTTAAAATGCTACGAGACTTAGACTTCATCTGAATATTTTGTAGGAATAGGTTGATTGGGTGTACGTTCTTATTGAATGGTGGTTATTCTGTTATGAAGTAGTTAGTTGGTTAGATTCATTTAGCTAGCAGAGTTAGATTGTATTTAAATACATATTATTTGTAACCTTTATGGTTGTGAAAATGAATTATTCTTTAATTACATTTCTTAGTGTTTCTTTTAACATGGTATCAGACGTTATTGAGTTTTTTCACCTTTTCTTTGTTAATTCTTAACCATCTCGTTTAGAGTTTTTTCCCGATTTTCTTTCTTTTTCACTAAATTTTCTCATCATTTTTTTATTCTTGCTTCAAATTTTTCATGAATTTCAATCATCCATTATACCTTCATCCCTAAGATACACCAAGGGTTATTTTTAATCTCTAATAAATTAACTAGATTCTACAATTATAACGTTTAGAGCCGTTTGATTAAGATTTTTAATGATTGTTGCAATGCAATTGTGCTTACTTGGATCCTAAATTCTGTAAGTAAGGATCTGTGTACGAGGATTGTTTTTGCCTCCATTATTATGTCCATTTGGTCTGATTTGAAAGAAAGGTTCGAAAGACAGATGGTCTTGTATTTATTTTCTACATCGTGAGATTGCTATGATGAGTCAAAGTGATTGTTTGATTTCTACATATTATACGAAATTGAAGCTTTTGTGGGATGAGTATAATGTTTTGGTTCCTCTCTCTTCTTATGATTGCACTTAGTCTTAAGATACTCATCGACATGATCTTCAACGATGCTTATTTCAGTTCCTCATAGGTCTTAATGAGACCTATTCGGCAATTCGTAGTCAAATTCTACTTTTGACGCCTCTATCAATTGTGAATCATGCTTACTCAAGAGGATTTTCAGCGTGTTCATATTGCTTTAGGTTCTCATCTTCTAGATTCGATTGTCAATCAGACCTCCTCGTCATTCTTGTCTAATTCTTCTAGAAGCTATGATACATCTTTTCGCCATTTTAATGGTACCTGTGACCATTTGATAGGGAAGCGATGGCGGATTAATTATCTTTTAGGATTAGATTTCTTATTTTATTAGGAATTAAGGTTAAGTTAAAATATTATTTTTAGTTTATTATTATTTTATTATGAATTAGAGTTAAGACATGTTTAGTTTGTTATTATTTTATTTATTAGTTATTTAGGACCTTTAGAACTTATCCCCTATATAAAGAAGACTTTATTCAACTTTGTATGATAGATCATTCACATTATGCTTATCGAATAGATATGCTTTGAATCTTCGAGACTTTGTTCTTCTAATAGGTTCGAGTAGAAACATTAGTCCAAAGAAGCATGTATTATCATTATTGACTCTGGTGCATGTATCACCATTGTAAAGTTCGAGTTCATAAAAAAACAATGTTAAAGGCTTACTGGATTTCCATCCACTTTTAAGTTCACAAAGTACAAGGATACTCAAGTGGCTCTCACTATACAACCTGTTTCACCTAAGGTTTTGGATAGTTATTCTAAGCTCTAGTTTGTTGCTTCGCATTTGACTTTTCATAAATATAATCAGATCCTTACTCTTCTGCATCAGGCACCACTCTCTGAGTCTATTGTGAATCTTGCAGGTACTACATCTTGTGCCTCTTTTATTGATGCTCATAATGATTGGATATTAGACATTGGTGCCATAGATCATATGACCTTTGAGTTTCATCATTTGATAAATCATGTCGAATCCTTGTTATGCCATAGTACTCTTGTTAGTACATGTTGTGCCAATAAGAATGATGCAGGTTTTGTGTCTACGCATGCTAGTGGTGTGCCTCAATCAACATTGACCTCATCTCGTGCTCATTGGGTTGTTGACTCAGGTGCTACGTATCATGCCACTCCTGATGCTTCTCATATAGCTCACCCAACTGATCTTGATGGTTCAGGGAATCTCTTGTTTGGGAATGACGCTTCACACTTCACTTAATGTGAAGTTGGTTGGTAAATCTGTCTTAAGCTCATCTTCTCAAGCTTTCCTACTTACTGGTTTGTTGCATGTGCCTAAAATCACAAAACATCTTCTCTCGGTGTTAAAGTTTGCTAGGGATAATCACATCCTTTTCGAGTTTTATGTTGATGGATGTTGTGTTAGTGATGAAGTGACGGACAAAGTTATACTTCGAGGAAAACAACAAGGGGATCTTTATACCTTTTCTGTGGATAGTCGACCGAATACTTGTAATAATGAAGAGGTTTATTCAGTGAATGGTTCTTGTAATTCATTTGAACTTTGGCATAAAAGATTAGGGCACCTAGCTTTTTCTACTTTGAAATTGGTTTGTAAGTCAATTGATGTTAACATTCCAAATATGCAAATCAAACTTGTGTTTCTTGTTGTTTGGGTAAAAGTCATATGTTACCTTTTGTTGACTCCACTATGGTTTATGATAACCCATTTTAGCTTGTCTTTATTGATCTTTGGGGGCCTTCACCTGAGCCCTCGGCTGCTTTTCATTATTACATCTCCTTTGTGGATGTTTGCACTAGACATTTATGGGTTTATTTGTTGAAGGACAAGTCACATGCCATAGTTTCTTTTCGATTGTTTCAAAGCATGGTTCAGACTCATTTTTCTTTACCAATCAAAGCAATACAAAGTGATTAGGGTAGAGAATACATGAATTGGTCAAATGAATTAGCTCAGGCAGGTGTTGTACATATGGTTACTTGTCCTCATACTTCTGAGCAAGATGGGTTCGTTGACCGTAACCATCGACATTTGATTGAATTGACACTTGTGTTGTTGGCAAAGGCATCTCTTCCAATCCGGTTTTGGTCATATGCAGTTACTACAACTGTGTATCTTGTGAATAGATTACCAACCAAAGTCTTGGATGATGTTTCTTTATTTGAGAAATTGTTTGCAAAGAAACCTGACTACAAAACCATATGAGTGTTTGACTGTAGGTGCTTCCCACACATTCGAGCATTTCAACCTCACAAGTTGATGCCACGATCTCAAGTGTAGACCTTTTTGGGTTATAGCTCTCATCATCGAGGGTTTCAATGACTTGACTCAAATGGTCGCGTTTTTATTAGTAGGCATGTCAAGTTTGATGAACTCATTTTTCCTTTTACAGAGGATAAACAAGTTATCGGTCATCGTGTTTTACGTTCCCCATGGTCAGCAGAACTTGAGGTTATTGCTAAACGACGTAAGGAGTGTCCTCAAGTGGTGGCACCGTTGCAGGCCTCTACTGGTGAATTCTCTCAGGCAGTTGATATGCTGGGTGAAGTTGGTCATGGCTATGAATTGGGTAGTGAAATTAAGATTCCTGATCAATCAGCTGATGTTTCACATCTCAGTAGTACTCCAGTCACCAGTGACATTAATGCTCGTGAAATAGATCAACCCCTTCTTGAAGATGTTTATGATAGTGGTCAGTTACCTGTGGTTAATACTCATCTCATGGTTACTAGAAGTAAGCATGGTATTTTTCAAACCAATGATGTTTTTTGCTAAAGTAGACTCTACTATACCTACTAATATTCATCAAGCTATGTAGACTAGTCACTGGCAACAGATGATCAGTATGAATTAGTCGCTCTGAACAAAATGGGACGTGGTCATTAGTTCTATTACCAGCTGGGAGAACAACAATTGGTTACAAATGGTTATTCAAGCTGAAACAGAATCCTAATGGCATGGTTCACCGTTACAAAGCTCGTCTTGTTGCCAAAGGGTTTCTGCAAGTGTCTGGAGAAGATTTCAAAGAAACCTTTAGCCCAGTGGTTAAGTTTCCAACCTTAAATATTGTTTTATCTCTTGTTGTAAAAAATAAATGGCCACTGGGACATGTAGATGTTAATAATGCCTTCCTGCATGGTGATTTGAATGAGGAAGTATTCATGAAGCTACCACCTGGGTTTGAAAAATTCACTGAGGATGACACCAAACTCGTATATAAGCTTCACAAAGCTCTTTACGGGTTGCGACAAGCGCCCAGGAACTCGCATACCAAGCTGAAAGATTGTCTTGTGCAAATGGGGCTTTGTGCATCAAAGGCTGATGCATCATTGTTTATTTCTCTTATACATGGGAAAGTTACCTATGTACTTGTCTATGTAGATGACATTGTTGTTAATGGCTAATCAACTTGTGAGGTTGAACGAGTGGTTCATTCTCTTTGAGATAATTTTTCATTGAAGGACCTTGGTGATTTGCATTATTGTTTAGGAATTAAGGTTAAACGAAGTGATGAAACTTTAATCTTGTCCCAAAAGAAGTTTATTTTAGAACTGTTAGACAAGAATGGCATGTCAAATGCTACACCTACCAGTACTCCTATGATTCTCTCTAACAAACTCCAACGAGATAACAGAGAACTACTTGAAAATGCTCGTGAATTTCAAAGCATGGTTGGAGCGTGATGTATGTTTGTCACACGAGACCAGAAACAATGTAAGTTTTTGAGTGCACAACATCTTCATGTCCATAAAATTTGATTTCAAGACTAATTTTAATAGTTTTTTTAATCGAGTAATTGAATTTGATTTTAAAGTCAAATTTAGTTTTATTTTTTAGTCCAATTAGATATTTGAACATGGTTTGTTGGTTAAGCTATTCATACTTAAACTTAATTTCATGGTTCAAATTAATATTTATGATAAATGAATTATATGAATCAGTATGGATCACAAAACTAAATTCAAGTATATGATTGGACCAAAAAATAAATATCAAATTAAACTTTACTCATATATCTAATATGAAAATAGAGGAAACAAATTAAACCTTGAAATTAAGCTAAAGTACCAAAATGTATATTTATCATTTTTAAAACGTGTAAAGAATCATAACTATACAAAAATACCGAGATATATATGTCGCGTCATCATGTGTTTTAAAAAATCAAATTATTTAGAAAAATTAATGACCATTTAAATTATCTACTAAAAGTATATATTTTAAAGAATAAAAATATTAACATTAAATTTCAGTAAGGAACTAAATCAATAAAAAATGTATAATAGGGACTTTTTAAGCAACACTAGAATATGTGTGCTAACTACCAAAAATCAATTGATATATTAGGATGAGACACTAGATACCTCAAGTAAGATCAGAGATTTGAATTTTTACGTTTGTGATATATACACCAGAGTCCATAAGGATGACAACGCATGTTTTTTGGACTAATATTTCTACTCGAACCTATTAGAAGAACAAAGTCTCGAAGATTCAAAGCATAACTATTAGGTAAGTATAATGTGATAAAATCATTTGAAGGTTCTAATATTTCTCCCTCTGATGTTTAAGATTCGAGGTTAAATCCTTTTGAAGAGGGGGATAATGATACATGCACCACAAGACTCACACCAAAGGAAGATGGACTAACGCTTCCAATTGATCCACACAACCAAACATTGGAAAATAAGAACATAATAGCAATAGGCTCACGATTACTTTTTGAATGGGATCCTAATGTTATTTGGTTGATATGTCTTATGGAGTTACGACCGGCTATTTCTTAACTTTCCAACAGTTCTTGAATATATCAATCCGATATTGATAACTCAAGATACGCTCATTTTAGTGAAGGCATTACATGCAAAAATTCATATACCGGATTAATATGAGATTTTGTAATTATTACTAAATTTTAATATTTTTATTGATTATTTGTAATATAATATAATATAGTATGATGCATTATCTTTTAGGATTAAATTTATTATTTTATTAGGAATTAAGATCGAGTTAAAACATTATTATTAGTTTATTATTATCTAGAAATTAGAATTAGAAGATGTTTAGTTTATTATTTTTTATTCATTAGTTATTTAGGACTTTAAGAACTCCTCTCCTATATGAAGGAGGCTTCATTCAACTTTGTAATGACATATTTTCCTTGAATATAATACATTGAGAGTTTATCTTTGCAAGTGTTGATTACTTATGCCTTCGAAGCTTCTTTTCATTAAGTTATTTTCAAGTTCTTTGTGAGAGAGATCTTCACACTCTAATTTGTCCCTTCAATGCGATTAGGAAGGCTGATTATAGCCATTTATCGAGTTTGCCTTTTCATTACGACTAGGAGGGTCGATAAGACAGTTATCAATCTATTTCCATTCTCTACAACTCTATCATCTTCTTATTCCATTAAAATCCTTATATTCTCTTCATCGAGTCTATAGCTTTCTAGGTTTGATTCTTCGACAAGAGCAACATTCGTTCACCCACTCCTACATTTGTATCAATTTGAGAAGTAAATTAGATTGGGGGGTTTCCTTCTCCTCTATAATACACACCCCATATTAATCAAATAATAAATCAGATATCGATTATTATAAAAATTATGAGTGCTCACTATATTTTAGAAAACTAGAAAAAAATTTATATTATGGTAATTATATAATTTTAACCGCCAAAATTTTGAGGTTAAAGTTAAGGCACGTCAATTAAATTTTTATTTTTAAATATAATATAGGGATCAAAACTATAATTTGACCATATATAAGGATCTAATTATACTATGTAAAACTCTTTTAGTTTTACACATTTTTAGGACTATTGGAGGAGAGCAATTAAAAGCTGAGATTAACAGTAGAAAATGAGAAGATATTCACTCATTCTTCAAAACTCAACGAAATAGAACGAGTGAATTAAATCATGTTCTGTGAGTCAAATATTTTTAAAAAATAGATTCACTCATTCTTTAAACCGCAACGAAATAGAACGATTGTAATTTAAATATTGAATTTGAATATATAAAATTTCACTACTTAGAGAACGTATAATCAAGAGGTACCAATTTTGGATGTTGTAGGGGTGCTAATTCTTCCCCACGTGTAATTGACTTCTGAATCCTAAAAAATGAATTTATGGTGACACACAGACCAATTTTTGTCTTTAAAATGATTTTTCTTAAAATTGTTTTAAAAGACATTTTTAGGTATTCGACCTACGTAACCCAAAGGTCGTTGACGACTCCATTAAAATTAAACAAAAATCTAAAATTTCCAAAAGTAAAGTCATAATCATTTGTAGTATTAATTATTTAAAGCAAAATGGTTATGACAGTTTAGCAACTCCGCTGGGGACTATTTGAGAGTGGGGACTTATTCGATTATACATTGTTCGCATGGTTGAAATTTTATAAATTTGAACCTTTACTTGAATTACAATCCTTTTAATTTAATTTTTTTAATCATGAAACATTTTTTTACTCTTGTAAATACTTGTAATGATAATTACTTTCATTGATTTCAAACTTCTTAAGGTTTTCAAAAATAGGTCTTGTTTTTTATTATTTTTTGCCAAAAGGTTGGTGAGTTCCTCCTCACACACATCATGTGCATTTGTATGTCATAAGCTCTATACCCGAGCTTTGTCCCGCTAAGTAGGAGTGAGTCACTGGTGCCTTCTTGAGTAGCCCTCCGCACAGGCTAGTGAATCACTCCCGAAGTGCATTCCCTTATGATCTTCGTGATCAACCCTCCGTGTAGACATAAGGAATAAGCTTCCTCGAATTCAACTCGATCCGTTTAAGTCTATAATGGATGAGGATTGAGGGTTTGTCATTCTATGGGAGTTCCGACAACAAGGACAATTCGAGTACCTTTATTCACTAAAACCGAAACCATGCATATAGTGAGCCATAAAATCGTTACCTTAGTAGAGCCATGCTGAAATTCTGTCCAATTTTAGTCACCCTAATAGGCGTACACAAAGGAAGAACGACTATGCATATTTAATCTTTTCTACATAGAATAAATTCCGTTTCAAACGAGAGCATGTAAACTAGATACCTTGCGGTTAGGATTATTTTGTGAAATAAATCATATCGGGTAGAAAGCATGTATGGGTAGGATTATTATTTTGATAAAAGTATATTTGGGTAGATATAATGATGGGGTAGGTGTTATATTCATCATTTAATAAAACATTTTATTTATCGATTATTGTACTTGTACTAATTCAATTTTCTCACTTTTTGTTATTTTAACCTTTTTGCATTGCATCATCGCCATAATATAACATGAATATATTGATCAACAGATGACTCTCTAATAGGAAAATTTTCTTATATAGAGAAAAAGTATATCAATCAAGTAGTCGCATACATAGACATGCGATGATGGCTCATTGAAGCCTAAAGAAAATGAAGAGGAAGTTCACTTGAAGCTCAGAAATCAAAGTTGATCAATAGAACAAAATCAAAGATTTGAGAGGTGATCAATTGATTAGAGAAACGATGAACCTACTGAATCTTGCCTACATCTTTTATGCCTTTAATCATCAAAACCTAATGCACAACTCCAACGCTATAGGAGCATCATCTAAGATGAGTTATATATTGAATGAAGCTTCTACACAAGTCTAGGAGGTCATAGAGCACTTTAGAACCAAGTTCCCAAGGACATAGCCCAAGATAAAGCTTCGACTTACTTTAGACCAAGAGTACAAGCAAAAGCATGTATGTGAAAATGGATTATCTTTAATAATGAAGAGCTTTGTCTCTAATGAAACTTGTTCTAGGATATTCATATTTGGGATCAATACTTTTTTTCACATTGCATTTGCTTTTATATCTCTGCATTTTGCATCTACATTGCATTTATTTAAACATTTTCGCTTGCACCATGGGTTTAATTTGTGGACGATTCCCTGGAAATGGACATGATCACGTGACAAAGTACTAAAGATTGAAGCAAAATTTGAGGAAATAAAGAAAGAACTACAAGAAAATTTACATAGAATGCAAATAAACTAGTAAGCCAAATTGGAATGATCACAAAAGACAAAAATGAATCGAATCTTGAAAAACCGTGCCATCATGGTCTACCATGTTGTTGAGAAATTTGCTCGGCTCAACAAGGAAAAGGCAAGGAGAATATTTCCCTAAGTGTGGAAACCACTAAGTGTGTGACGACATATGTTGCTCCACAACTATTGATTTTACCCGGGAGGGTTCAAAGCCACCAAGCAAGTTTATCTTCCCCTAAGACTCAAGTAGACATGAAAAATCCTTTGTATAGCCCCACCGATCATAGCACGTTTGATTATGATAAAATAAAGAATGGTGGAAATGAGATCTTTGAGAATTTCAAGGAATGGTGCAAAGACTACTTTAAAGGATTGAAAGGAAAAATCACCCAAAATGAAATTAATGCAAGTGAGTTAGACTTGGTTCACAACCTGGTGTTACTACCCAAATTAAAAATGCACGATTTTGAGAAGTACAGTGGAACCAGTTGCCTACTACCCATCTAACGATGTTTATTCAGAGGATGACTAGATACACCAATAATGATATGTAATCACCAATTTTTTATTATTTCTTTCCTTTATCTTTATTTTATTATTATTATATAAACAAAAAAAGGGAAATATTATAATATTATATTAGTTGGGGTTATAAGAACCGTAACTGACTATGTAACAAACCCCTTTTCCCCAAAAAAAGTTAGAATGAAGAGCTTAGTTTTGTTTTTTACTATATATTTTTCTTTCTTTTATTTCTTTACATGCCATTCATGGAATAGGGAGATCGGCTCATGGTAGAGTAGTGTCGGTAATGGGTGGCCTACAGAGTCATCTTGCATCTGGGTCAGTTAGTTTTCTTTTTGGGTCTTCGTTCTTAGGATCCTGCCCCTAAACTGGGGCTTTGGGTTATTTAGGAAGCTTTTGGGGGTGGTTTGGCAGTTGTGGTCAAGTCGATTGGCCACCTAGACGCGGTGGTCGGTGTTGTGTTTAAAGTTGTGGGTCTTTTCAATCGGATATTAAAACGTGGGGAAAAGTTTTTTTCGTTTAAGCCTTCGGTCGGGCTTCTTTTGGTAGTGTTGGGGCCACCGATTGGAGTAGGGTGGTCACTGGCCCAATGGCCAGCGTGTAAGGGTTGACGTGCAGTGGCTGAAAATGGTTGTGAAGCTTGGGAGCTTCGGCCGAACTGCATGCGTGAGGGGGGAAATATTTTGGTTTTAAGAAAAATGGTAAATCATTCCTAGGGTCCCTCATTTTAGTACCCCTTTTGTATTATGGAGAACTACACTTTAGTCCTCCAACTTCTCCCGCATTTTTTCATATTGGTCACATGTTCCTATTTTTTTTTTTTATTTCAAAATTTGACATTTATTTCTTTTCATTTTTGTTTTAGTCACCACATTTTTTTTTGTTTATATTAAATTAGCTATCTGATTTTATTTTATTTCATTTTAATCATTGTTTATTTATTTACTGCTACAAAGGTTTGATATGATCTTGCGGTGACCCGATCCAGGGTATGACCCACATTATTACGATCCAGTCTTTTCTAATTTCTAACTCTAACCTTTTTACTAATTTGTTTAAATTATTATACAACCTTGTGGTTACCGGATCTGGGGTATGATCCGCATTATTCTGGTTCGGACTCTATTAAATCCAAACCTTTTTTTTATTAATTTGTTTGATTTATTATACGACCTTGCGGTGACCTGATCGGGGTACGACTCACATTATTACGGTTCAGACTCTATTAACAACCAACTTTTCTAACTTCTAACCATTAATTTTTATTTATTTGTTTACTTATTTATTTATATTATGTTTGAAATATCGTACAACCTTGCGTCGACCCGCCCCATGGTATGACTCACATTATTTACTGTCCTAGTTAAATATAAAAATTAATGCTAACATTTTATTTTTTATTGCACTATTATTTTTATTATTTAATTTTATACACAATTAAATTTCTTCCCTTTACTTTTTATTTATATAATTTCATCCCTTTAATTTACTATTTTTTATTATTTATTTTTATCCTTCATTTTTAGTACTTTTATATATTTTAATTATCTTTAATATTTGTATCCTTTTAATCTAGTCCTTGATGGATCACATTTTCAGAATTAGTCCATAATCTTTTAATTATTCGATTCATATTTAGTTATTAGATTAAGAGAATTCCTAATTTGGTGCTCACTTTTGCTTGAGGTTCCAATTTAATTATTCGAATTGCAATATTGATTAAATTTAATTTAAGTTAATGTTAGAACCTTTACTTTAGATAAAATTTAAATTTAGTCCCTTTTGGGAATAATTCGAGTTGGCCTTCGCCTAAATGCTCAAGGGACTATCTTAATTATTCGATTCAATGACTGGTTAAAATCAAGTAGGATTAATATTAGAGTCTACATTTTTAAGTTTATGCCTCTAGGTTCTTTAATTTTCATAATTTGACACTGTAAGCTAGAGAAAGCCTTAATATATCCTTAATTTAATTAGGAGTAATAAAAATCGGTTTGATTACATTTTATTTTAAAATTTAAGGCAATGTTCACTTATTAGGGATTCTATAGTATATCTCTCACAAGTATGCTCAGGGGATGATACTGGTAATTCCCGAAATAGGTTGACATCCTTTTCAAGACTGCATTATGATTTCTAAAACTAAGGCAATGTCCAGTTATTAGGCACAATAGATTATCCCCAGCATTTATGCTAAAGGAAGAATGCTATTGGCATTAATAAACAAATACATTTTTCAACTTTGTATCTGTAATGATTTTTAAATTAGATAATGTTCAAACTTAAAAATTTTGATTCAAATATATGGTAATCAACTAGGTACCAATTTTTGGACACTTTTGGGGTGTTAATCCTTACCCACGTGTAACCGACTCCCGAACTTGATTTCTGGATTTTCGCTGACCCTAAAACTTGGTATTTTGATAAAAATAAAATGTTTTATTAAAATCACCCAATTTTTATGGCGTCTCAATCGCACATTAAAATAATGGTGGCGTCTCCTCACATTTCAAAACCTTTTCAAAGAAAACCCCCAAGTCGGTACGGTGTTTGCTCTACCCCAGCGAAAAACGGTGTCGACAACTTGGTGACTTTTTGTTTTTAAAACAACTTGAGAGTCAAGCCACGAGTAAATTACCCTATATTTAGGATTTTGGAAATTATGAGCTCTATCTTATTTTAATTTACGGTTAATTATGTTATTGCAAAAGAAAAAAAAAGATTTTCTCTATGGTTAATGCTTACACTTTTGTGAATATTTAGGACTGTTGCATATCATAGCCCTAAACCCAAGCTCAATCTCGATTTATTTAAGTAAGGGGAAACACCACACCTCATGAAGAGCATTAGGATTTCTCGTGTGGGTTTGATAAATTACCTATGGAAAGCATCCTAAGTTGCCTGTCTGGATATCAGTTCCGAGGCACGCTTTTAGCATTGTGATCCCCTGAGCCGAATCCGATTCGTAAGTCTATAATGGGCCATAATCAGTGTTAGCCTTAGCATGTTGTAAAGATGGCTTGGGAACCTTCTTAGAACCAAACCTCATATTAAGAATTTAGTAAACCTACCCCGCTAGAGCCATGTGGATAGCCTAGGAGAATTAGAACACATACGGTTAGGACTCTTAATTGCCTTTGTATGCTTATATTTAGTCTTAACTTTGAGTTATATTTAACTATTTTTGGTAAGGTTACATTTCTTTGACTAATCATTTCAACTAACTTGATTCTTTTTGTCTTGTTTCTACTAAATTAATTTCCTTTTGTCTGGTCTTGTGCTTTGTTGTATTTTTGCATGAACATGAAATATCCTTCAAAGGTATTGATCCTTGAAATAACTGATATTTTATAAGGTTCTTGAAAAAAATGCCCACATCAATGCCTTTAATTGGGTTATATATAATTTCAAATATTCTTTATGTAGATCGAGTAACATCAAGAATAGTCTACCTACTAAGGAGACAAGTCGTACATCTACATGTTGAGGAAACAAGTTGGAATCAAAAAGATTCGACGCTAAAGCCAACAATTGAAGGTCATTAACCAACTCAAAAAGTTCCTAAAAGTAGGAGACGATATAGAATCTTTGAAGATGATGCAATACCCAAACACTCACAGAAGCTGGAAAACTTGAAGCAGGCTAGATTTGTACTTCACCAGTATACCGAGACATTGTTCATTTTTCAATAATTGTTCAAGGAACAGTTATTTTTAGGACAAATTCCTTTCTTGCATTTACATTTTGTATTTTGCATTATCATTTGCATCTTTGCATTTGCATGTACATATTTACATCTTTGCATTAGCATGTACATATTTGCATCTTTGCATTAGCATCTATAAACATTGTACATTGCATGATAAATTGTATCTCAACGTACATTAATCATTGATCCTGGGAGTAACTCACAGAGAATCTTGTGATAGAAGTTTTTGAGGTAAAATAAAGTCACCCCATTAGTACTTAGAAGAGGATCGAGAGCTATGGACAAGTTTTTAGCACCGTTTGAAGTTTGAGGCACATCGTTGAGATTTATGGGCATTGAAGTGCAAGGTTCAGCATTTGATTGATTCAGGGGCATGGACATTCGATGAATGATGGGGCATTCTGATGCAAATTGAGAAGAAATCATTGCGTTCACTACATCCATTAGGAATTTTTTATGCAATTGCATATTGTCTTGTTTGAATTTCTTTTCTTCCTCTTTTCATTGAAAGGTTTGTAAGTCACTTGACAATTGAACATATTAAATAAAATGCTAACTTCTAAGGTTATGATCAATGAGTAAATTTCAATCTTGAAATTATTTATGTATCAAATGGATTAAAAGCTCTTTAAAAAATCAGAGTTATAGATCTTTGACAAAGTGACAAGATTAAAAATTGATAAAACAAGGACCATTGACCTTACCCTAGAAAATACACTCGAACACCATACCCTTCTTTTACAAGGACCAATATAACCTTCTAATCTCATGAGGAAATGATCAAGAGGCTTGGTATTCATGTATGAATAGGAGTAGACAACATAGGGTAACTCTTGTGTATGACATTGCAAAACTTCATAAACTACACTTCTGTTGAGGACGTTTAGTGATAATCCTAATCTTCGCAAATGAAATGGTGGAGTATACGATTTTAGTTTAGGTTAGTTGTTTGGGATTTGAAGTGGAAATGTGGGATTTCCTTACCATCAAAGACACCCAGACTATAACAGGTTCTTCTCGATGAGCTTAAGAAATTTTCAATCTGAATACTCAAAAGGTTAATAAATTATTATTATTATTATAGATTATACAATAAAGCTGAGCTATTCCACTAAAGCAATTGCTTATAAAGGAAACTCAAAAGCCCTGGCTTTATGAATAGATTACAGTTAAACCATGACATTGCTCGGGTACTTGGCAATTCAGTGTTTGCTCCACTGCGATTATCAAGTCGAAGACTTTCTAACGAGATGAACCCTTCAGCTATGCCTGAACAAAGGCAAACTAAATAAATTCCAATAAATAAAGGCTATAATGCATATGGTTAATCTAATAATTAGTTTCAGTAAAATGGACTAAGGGAGTTAAGGAACACCTGTTATAGTCGACCTCACACAAGCACTCATGAATTTTATATTTAGACTGATGTCTCTGCACTACCTCTACTAAGGGAGTCTATGAAGCTTGAACAAATGGAAGATTTAAGAAAACCGAAATAAAAGTGTTCTAGAAAGTCTAGTAATTTATTATACTAGTTGTGTCATTTTGTTCTCATCCGATTAAAATACCAAGCCAAGAAAAGGGGGATGTTATAATGTTCACAATGACTGAGAAAGAAATTACATATTTGATGATTGAAACCTTAGGAACTTTAAGGAGCTAACCTGAAATCAACCCATCAATTTTGGCACTTGTCAAAGAGCTATAACTTTGAAAATATTAAAAGAGCTATTGATTCTTTTGATATTTGGTGCACTCATGTTCTGTGATTTTCTTTGATTGTAAGCCTAAAAAAAGGGAACTATTTTTGTCTCTTCAACAAAATTTTCACATTTTTGAAAAAAAGAAAAAATATTTTCAAAAAGGACAATCTCTCTAGAGAGTGTAACTTGGAAATTGACAAAAGTCTCTCATATCTAGAAGCTTAGAATCATAAACAGGGGCAAATGATTGGAATGTTAGGGAGTACGAAGAGCAGATTTTCGCAAAGAAATACGATGGTACACTCTAGAGTGGGAAAAGAATGAATACAAATAGATCAAGAAGAGAATCAAGATTGTTTGAGGACCTCTTCACTACCATTAATAAAAAAAAGCATGCATCGACATACACATACATGATTTTGCATCATTGCATCAAACATCCATCATCTTATGCAATAAAAACTTTGATTTTTCCCTCTTATGAGGATGTACTAAAATTTCTCCTGAAAGTATGACCTTCTTAAGGACATTTTTCCATCTTATGAGGACAAATTAAAAAATTCATTTGTATTTCCTAGAAATATTCAGTAGTTACATTCAGATACACATTCTTTACATATCTTTCAAGAAAGAATAAAATTAAAGATAACTATATGTCTTCAACAATAAGGAGTGATTATCTTCATATTTAACATTTTCAAGAAAAGATAAAAAAATCTCATTTTAGATTACTTTCCTTAAAATCAATTTCGTCTCGTTTGGGACAGTTTTCCCTTGAAACGCAAATTTTGAAATTGTTTCACTTGAAACCAAAACTGATCTCACTTGAGATTATTTTTTTCGTAAAATCAATTTCATCTCGCTAGAGACAATTTCCCTTGAAACACAAATTTTGAAATCATTTCACCCTAAACAAAATGGATCTCACTTGAGATTGATTTTCTCAAAAGCCAATTTCGTCTTTCTGAGGCAATTTCCCTTGAAACAAAAAATTTGGAATTTGTTTCACCTGAAACCAAATTGATCTCACTTGAGATTGTTTTTTAAATAAATTTCGTCTTGCTTGAGACAGTTTCCCTCAAAACGCAAATTTTTAAATTGTTTTACTCGAAAAAATTATTATATCACTTTCATTTTTTTTAAATAGTTCCCCTTGGAACACTGATTTTGAAAAATTTTCACTTGAAACAAAAATTTATCACTTGACATGGGTTTTCTTAAAATCAATGTTGGTTGAAATAGTTCCCATTAGAACATAGATTTTGAAATTGTTTCGCTTGAAACGAAAATTTATCCCTTCTCCGATAACTTCTCTTGAAGCAAATTTCTTTTCACTCGTTCATTTTCGTTCATATGATGAGATTTGATAGGAATTCAAAGAGTGAACAAAGATTTCATTTTACAACTTTATTTCAGCAAAGAATCAGTCCATATTTTTTACTGTTGAAAAAGTGGATCTCAGCAAAATTAAGGACAATCGGGTCATCACCTTCAGGTACTTTAAATACAAATAACTAACGTATGATAATCTTTTACAGGTTCAAAACTCTTCAAAGAGAGGATAAACTAATCAACATTTCCAATGGAAGAGTTCGTAATGAGAAGAACTCGTCTGACGAGGGATAAGAAGTTTATAATAAAAAGAATTTGTTCAACCCTAGCTCGATTCATCACATATGGAGTTGAATCAGCGACACCTCACTCGAGGGATAAACATTTTCAGTGGAGAGTTCATAATGAGAAGAACTCATTCGACGAGGGAGAATAAGTTCATAATGATAAGAACTTGTTCAACCCTAGCTCAATTCATCGCATATGGAGTTGAATCAGTGACACCTCACTCGAGGGATCAATATTTCCAGTGGAGAGTTCATAATGAGAAGAAGTCATGTGATTAGGGAGAAGAAGTTCATAATGAGAAGTACTTGTTCAACCTTAGCTCGATTCATCGTATATGGAGTTAAATCAGTGACCCCTCACTCGAGGGATCAACAATTTAGTGGAGTGTTCATAAAGAGAAGAACTCACCCGACAAGGGAGAAGATGTTCATAATGAGAAGAATTTGTTCAACCTTAGCTCGATCCATTACATACTAAATTGAATCAGCGACACCTCACTCGAGGGATCAATATTTTCAATAAAGAGTTCATAATGAGACGAAATTATCCGATGAGGGAGAAGAAGTTCATAATGAGAAGAACTTGTTCAACCTTAGCTTGTTTCCATCACATAAGGAGTTGAAACAACACCGACCTTTGCTCATCTATCGCATACGGAGTTGGATCAGTATCATCACATTATCCATCACAAAAATAAGTAAATTGACATCCCCAGCGAAGAGTTCATAATGAGAAGAACTCACCCGATAAGAAGAACTGGAAGCTCAATATTTCAGCAGTTCAGGCCAAATAAAAATGGTGTTTATTATCTTTGCTTCATTCCCATTTCACATCAATGAGCAAAGTAGGGCAGTTGTAATCACCGTTTTTTTAATCTTTCTTTTCTTTATATTTATTTTATTATTATTATATAAACAAAAACGGGAAACAATATAATATTGTATTAGTTGGGGTTATAAGAACCATAACCGGCTATGTAACAGACCCTCTTTTTCCCTGAAAAACGTTGGAATGAAGAGCTTCATTTTGATTTTTTCCCAGATTTTTTTCTTTCTTTAGAAAGTTCTTTTAGAAGATTTTTGAAAATAAGTCTTTTTTATTTTTTTCCAAAAGGTTAGTGAGTTCCTCCTCACACACATCACGTGTATTTGCATGTCATAAGCTCTATACCCGAGCTCTGTCCCACTAAGTGGGAGTGAGTCACTAATGTCTTCATGAGTAGCCCTCAACACAGGCTAGTGAATCACTCCCGGAGTACATGCCCTTATGATCTTCTTGATCAGCCCTTCACGTAGACATAAGGAATGTGCTTCCTCGTATTCAACTCGATCCGCTTAAGTTTATAATAGACGAAGATTAAGGGTTTGTTATCCTAAGGGGGCACCGACAACAAGGTCAATTTGAGTACCTTTTTTACCTAAAACTGAAACCATGCATATAGTGAGCCATAGAATCGTCACCTTAGGTAGAGCCATGCCAAAATTTTGTCTGATTGTAGTCACCCTAATAGGTGTACACAAAGGAAGAACAACTATACATATTTAATATTTACTACATAGAATAAATTTCTTTTCGAAACGAAAGTATGTAAACTAGATACCATGCGGTTAGGATTATTTTTTAAAATAAATCAAATGGGTAGGATTGTTATTTTGATAAAAGCATATTTGGGTAGATATCATGATAAGGTAGGTGTTATATTTATCTTTGAATAACACTTTTATATTTATCTATTATTTTACCTGTACTAATTCAATTTTCTAACTTTTTTGTTATTTTTAACCTTTTTGCATTGTATCATCATCATAGCACAAAATGAAGACTTTGATCCGCAAATGACTCTCTAATTGGAAAATTTTCTTAAATAGATAAAACGTTTATCAATCAAGTAGTCATATGCATAGACATGCGATGATGGCCCATTGAAGCCTAAAGAAGATAAAGAGGAAGTTCACTTGAAGCTCATAAATAAAAATTGATCGATAGAACAACATCCAAGATTTGAGAGGTGATCACTTGATCCGAGCAATGATGAAGCTACATAATCTTGCCTACATATTTTATGCCTTTAATCATCAATACCTAACGCACAACTCCAATGCTGCAGGAGCATCATCTAATATGGGTCATATTTTCAATGAAGCTTCTACACATCTCCATGAGGTCATAGAGCACTTGAGGGACCAAGTTCCCAAGGATGAAGCCTTTGACTTAATTTTAACCAAGCATACAACTAAAAACATGTATGTGAAAATGGATTATCTTGAATAATGAAGAATTTTGTCTCTAATGAAACTTGTTCTAGGTTATTCATCTTTTGGGATCAATACATTTTTTGCATTGCATTCGCATTTGCATCTCTGAATTTTGCATCTACATTGCATTTAGGATTTTCGCCTACACCTTGGGTTTAATTTATGGAGGATTCCCTGAAAATGGACTTAATCACGTGATAAAGTACTAAAGATGGAAGCAACATTTGATGAAATGAAGAAATAACTACAAGAGAATTTACAAAGAATGCAAATAGACTAGGAAGCCAAATTGGAACTATCACAAAAGACTAATATGAATCGAATCTTGCAAAACTGTGCCAACATGGTCTACCATATTTTTGAGAAATTGGCTAGGCTTAACAAGGAAAAGGTAAGGAGAATATTTCCCTAAGTGTGGAAACCACTGAGTGTGTGAAGGCACATGTTGCTCCACAACTATTGATTTTGCCCGAGAGGGTTCAAAGCCACCAAACAAGTTTATCTGCCCCTAAGACTCAAGCAGCCATGACCAATCCTTACTATAGCCTCACCGATCATAGCACGGTTGATTCTAATAAAATGAAGAATGGTGGAAATGAGATATTTGAGAATTTGAAGGAATGGTGCAAAGACTACTTTAAAGGATTAAAATGAAAAAACTCCCAAAATGAAATTGATGCAAGTGAGTTAGCCTTGGTTCACAACCTGGTGCTCCCGACCAAATTGAAAATGCATGATTTTAAAAAGTACAATGGAACCAGTTGCCCTACTTCCCATCTAACGATGTTTATTCGGAGGATGAATAAATACACCATTAATGATATGTAATCAAGATTTTTTATTCTTTCTTTTCTTTATCTTTATGTTATTATTATTATTTAAACAAAAAAGGAAAACAATATAATATTGTATTAGTTGGTGTTATAATAACCCCAACTGGCTATGTAACAGGCCCTCTTTTACCCAAAAAAATTAGAATGAAGAGCTTAGTTATGTTTTTTTCTCTTTATTTTCTTTCTTTATTTTATTTATTTAAAAACTATTTATAGAATAGGGGTGGCCAACATTGAGCAGTGGTCGGCGTGCGAGGGAGACTGGGTCATGGTCGAGTAGTGCCAGTCGTGGGTGGTCGGTAAAGTCCTCTTGCGTCGGGGTCGGTTAGTTTTCTTTTTGGGTCTCGGTTCTTAGGAGCTTGCCCCTAAATTGGGCTTTGGGTTATTTTGAAAGCTTTTGCGAGTGGTTCAGCAGTGGTGGTCAAGTCGAGTAACCACCTAGACGCAATGGCCGGCGTTTGTTTGAAGTTGTGAGTGCTTCTCAGTCGGACATTAAAATGGGAGATTGTTTTGGTCGTGTAAGCCTTTGATCGAGCTTCTTTTGGTAGTGTCGGGGTCATCAATTGCAGTAGGGTGGTCATCGGCCCAATAGCCAACATGCGGCGACCAAAGATGGATGTGAAGCTTGGGAGCTTCGGCCGAACTACATACGTGAGGGGGGAAATATTTTGGTTTTAAGAAAATTGGGTAAATCACGCCTAGGGCCCCTCATTTTAGTACCTCTTTTGTATTATGGCCACTTGTTTTAGGGGAAAACTACACTTCAATCCTCCAACTTCTCCTGCATTTTTGCATATTAGTCATATGTTCCTATTTTTTTATTTCAAAATTTGGTATGTCTTTCTGTTCATTTCTATTTTAGTCACCACATATGTTTTTTTTAAATTAGCTGGCTGATTTTTATTTTATTGCATTTTAACCATTGTTTATTTATTTATTGCACTAAATGTTTGATACAATCTTACGGTGACCCGATTTTTAGATTGTCGCTGACCATAAAATTTGGCATTTTGATAAAAATAATATGTTTTATTAAAATAATCTAGTTTTTATGGTGTCCCAATTGCACCTTAAAATAATTTCTGGCGACTCCTCATATTTTAAAACATTTTCAAAGAAAAAACTCCCGTGTCAGTACGATGTTTTCCCCGCCCGGGAAAAAACGGTGTCGACATGATCAAACAATAATCTGGTACTTTCAATATAGCTTAATCAGACCACTTCTAAGAGGTATAATCAGTTGAGTTGTACTTAAATCAACTCATGGAAGGATTTGGCTCATGCCTTTCTAAGTTAATACAAGCACATGTTTGAAATGTAACATGACCGAACAATATTACAAAACATGGAGATGAAGCATAATGAGAGCTTTCGACAATATGCATAATGATGAAGGGATGTTGCTTCCCAAAGAACCCATCAATGATCAAAAGGGAGTTCATCACCATGTTCATCGATACACTGAAATCTCTATATATCAATTATATGCTAATGGTTGCCACACAGAAATTCTCTGACTTCGTCATGTGTGGAGAGACGATTGAAAGAGCTATCAGTAACAGCAAGCTAGGGAGCACTGACGATATTGACGCTGAGATAGGAGATGAAATAAATATAGTGGAATTCTATTTATCTAGTCAAGGAACTAGGTCTTATAAGGTAATTCGAAAATATGAGAACATTGATTCAAAACCAATGACCTATAAGGAATTGTTTTCGATGCCTGTTGAGAAGAAGCTTGTGACTCTAATCCAAACTGAGCCAAAAGAGTTGTCATATCATGAGGGCTACGATGTTGATGTTGTAAGTAGATACTAGGGTATGACCTTGTAGGTTATTGTAACGTTAGCAGTAATTATTAGAACAATTCTATTATTACATACAATGAGTGACATCTAGCAATATATCATTGTCACCTAAGTTACAAGAAAATATGATTCGACATATCATCTTGGTGATTAACTCTTTTATGTATTACATCCTTATGTCCTTTATATCTAGAATAGGCACAAGTCTTGGAATAGTCACACTTGTATAGCCCATCTATTGTTTCTTGATATCTAGAGTAGAATGTAATTAATGAATAATTATGATATCTCATATCAACTTATTCGAGCATGACCATGCGTTTCTACTCTTACTCAATCAAGTGGTCTGTGATATATTTCCTATTATGCAGGAAGGAAAAATCTTATCTTAATCATACACACCCACTACATATATTGAGATATATTCAATAATAGTCTTTATAAAGCAACTAGTTACGGAGCTTGTTTAGCTGCATCAAAACATACAACAATATATGTTGGGATAGTATTGATCTCAAGTATGAGGATCATACATATAGTCATCACCATGAGAAATGTTATGACTGTCACATAATAATCCAAGAAATATGCTCATGGTCGGTCAATCTAATACATTGTTCTCTAACAATATAATCATGTATCAATTCTGATATCTCTATGTCAATGACAACTCGTTGTCATCAATCAATAACATGTTAGTCTTAAGCGTATTATTATTGTCCATGCCCATAATAATACTTGACTAGGGATCTTTTAATAATAACAATTATGTCATTATGTGGACTTTATTATCTTTCAGTTTATGTTAAACACATATATGAAAATAATAGAGGCAATGCCTTTATTCAATAAAATCGGTAAATAAAAGTATTATTACAATTATCATATGATTGGTCTTTGGGCATACTCTAACAATCTCCCACTAGCACTAAGACCAATCACTCACATATATAATACCGAGTGACTCAGTGTGACGATCATGCCTCTGCTGTTAAGAGATTTCGTCAAGGGGTCAGCAATGTTGTCATCCATGTGTACTCTACATATTTCCACATCTCCTCGATCAATGATCTCTCGAATGAGATGAAAGTGCCTAAGAATATGTTTAGATCGTTGATGAGATATGGGTTCCTTTGCTTGTGCAATGGCTCCATTATTGTCACAACGAAGTTCTACAACATATGATATCCTGGGAACAACCCCTAATTCTGATATGAACTTCTTGATCCAAACAACCTCTTTTTTTGCTTCACTGGTTGTGATGTATTCAGCCTCTATTGTAGAATCATCTACTGTGTCTTGCTTCGAACGTTTCTAGCTCACAGCACCTCCATTAAGACAAAACACAAAACCCGATTGCGATCGTGAGTCATCCTTTTCAGTTTTGATGCTGGCATCACTATAACCTTTTATACTAAGCTCTTCCTCCCCTCCATAGACAAGAAATTTATCCTTAGTTCTTCTTAAGTACTTAAGGATATTTTTAACCGCAACCCAGTGATTTTCACCATGGTTTGCTTGATACCGACTCGTCATGCTTAAAGCATACGATACATCTGGTCGAGTATATATCATGGCATACATGATAGAACCAATAGTCGAAGCATGTGGAATTTTATTCATCTGTTCTCTTTCTTATGGAGTTTAAGGACACATTTCATTCGAAAGAGAAATGCCATGTCTTATAGGCAAAAATCCTTTCTTGGATTCTTCCATATTGAACCTTTTCAGCACTTTGTCTATATATGTACTTTGACTTAGACCTAGAAGTCTTCTTAATCTATCTCTATAGATCTTAACTCCTAAGATATACGCTGCCTCACCCAAATCTTTCATAGAAAAACAACTACTTAACCAAGCCTTAACAGACTGCAAAGTAGGTATATCATTTCCTATGATGAGTATGTCATCTACATACAAGATTAGGAAAGAAACAATACTCCCACTAGCCTTCTTATAAACACAAGGCTCATATTCATTTCTGATAAAACCAAACTCTTTGATTGCATCATTGAAATGAAGATTCCAGCTTCGAGAAGCTTGCTTTACTCCATAAATAAACCTCTGTAGCTTACAAACCTTTCCAGTGTTTCCTGGAAAGACAAAACCTTATTTTTGTGTCATATACACATCCTCTTCAAGTTTTCCATTAAGGAAGGCAGTTTTGACGTCCATTTTCCAGATTTCATAATCATGGAATGCAGCTATTGCGAGCAAGATCCGGATGGACTTAAACATAACTACAGGGGAGAATGTTTCGTCATAGTCTACACCATTAACTTGTCGAAAACCTTTAACGACTAATCGCCCCTTGTATGTTTGTACATTACCATCTATGTCAGTTTTCTTCTTGAAAACCCATTTACACCCTATAGGTTTGACCCCTTCAGGTGGTTCAACCAAAGTCCATACTTGGTTTACTAACATGGAATCCATCTCAGATCTCATGGCTTCAAGCCATTTCTCAGAGTCTGGGCTAGACATTGCCTCTTGATAAGTCATGGGCTCATCTTGATCCATAAGAAGAACATCTCCATGTGTCGTAACAAGAAATCCAAATCTCTCAGGTGCACGATGTTCTCTTATGGATCTACGCAATGATTGTGTTTCTAAATTTGTTGAATGCTCCTCAACAACTTGTGAAACATGCTCAACTTCAGGTTCATTTATTTGTTGCTCTTGAACTTCTCCAAGTTCAATATTTCTAACCTTCCCTTTCTTTGAGAGAAATTCTCTTTCGAGAAAAACTCATGTTCGAGCAACAAACACTTTGTTCTTATTAGGGTTAAAGAAATAGTATCCCTTAGTTTCTTTAGGATATCCAACAAATATACACTTATGAGATTTAGGTTCGAGATTTGTAGACATCTGATGTTTTACATAAGCTTCACAAACCCAAATCTTCATAAAAGACATACTGGGTCGTTTCCCAGTCCATATCTCATATCGTGTCTTTTGAACCGATTTAGATGGAACACGATTTAGTGTGAAAGCAGATGTTTCAAGTGCATGTCCCCAAAAAGAAGTCAAAAGATCACTATGACTCATCACCGATCGAACCATGTCTAACAGTGTTCGATTCCTTTTTTCAAAAACCCCATTCCACTATGCTTAAGTATTCTCCACCTCGATCTGATCAAAGTGCCTTAATACTCTTGCCTAGTTGATTTTGTACTTCATTTTTAAATTCCTTAAACTTTTCAAGGGCTTCAGATATATGGCGCATAAGATAAATATACCCATACTGACTGAACTCATCGGTGAAAGTAATGAAGTAATGGAATCCACCTCTGGCTTGTGTATTCATTGGTCCGCATACATCCATATGTATTAACCCCAATAAATCACTTGCTCGCTCACCTTTACTATTAAAAGGAGCTTTAGTCATTTTTCCCAACAAGCAAGATTCGCATACATTATATTGTTCGAAAACAAATGAATCTAAGAATCCATCTTTATGGAGTTTTGATATATGTTTCTCACTTATATGGCCTAAACGATAATGCCAAAGATAAGTTTGATTCGAGTCATTTTTTTTGATCTCTTAGTATTTATGTTATAAATGGTGTTTTCTTGATCCAAAATATAGAGACCAATGACCAATTGTGCCGAAACATAAAAAACACTATCGAGATAAAAAGAACAACAATTATTCTTAATAATAATCTCAAAGCCAATATTATCCAAACAAGAAATAGAAATAATGTTCTTAGTCAAACTAGGCACATAATAGCAATCCTCTAAATTTAAATCAAGTCCACTTGGCAAAGATAAAACATATGTCCCTATAGATAATGCATCAACTCTTGCTTCATTTCCCACTCGTAGGTCCACGTCTCCTTTAGCCAGATTCCTTCTCTTTTGCAGTCCCTGTACAGAAGTATAAAAATGAGAACCACAACCGGTATCTAATACCCAAGAAGTAGATGTCGACAAATTAACATCAATAACATAAATACCTGAAAAAAAACGTTCCATTTGCTTTTGCCTTTTTGACCTCTTCAAGGTAAACAGGGCAGTTTCTCTTCCAGTGTCTGGTCTTATCGCAATGGAAACATTTTCCTTCTTTGCTAACTCCCCCTTTGAGTTTCAATGCATTTTTCATTTTTGGTTAGGTCTTACCATTGCCCTTAGACTTTGCCACTACCTTTTTCTTTCCCTTTCCTTTGTCCTTGTGGACTTAGGTCCAACCTTTTTCATGTTACTTTCAGCAGTTCATAACATGCCAAGTAACTGTGGCAAAGTCTTGTTAATTTCATTAATGTTGAAATTAAGGACAAATTGGCTAAAGCTATCTGGCAACAATTGCAGGATAACATCGGTAGCCAATTCATCTTTGAGAGGAAATCCCAGCTTTTTCAACGTTTGGATGTAGTCCATCATCTTGATGACATGAGCTCCTACAGGAGTTCCCTCTGCCATTTTACATTGAAATAGAGCTTTAGAGGTCTTATATCTGTCTTGATGTTCTTTCCCTTCATATATTTCTTTGAGATTTTGAATCATCTCATATGCAACCATGTCCTCATGTTGCTTCTAAAGCTCATGAGTCATGGTGGCAAGAATTAGACATCCAACATCTAACATATAATCCATATGTTTTTTGAATTTATCTTTATCAGCTTTTGAAGCTTTAGTTGTTGGTTCATTAAGAACAGGTTCCTCAATGACATATTCCTTCCTTTCCTGTTTGAGAACAATTCTCAAATTACAAAACCAGTCAAGGAAGTTTATGCCATTAAGTTTATCCTTCTCAAGGAGTTATCGCAGTGATAAAGTGTTGTTTGCCATTAAATCTACAACAATGGAAATATTAAAGTAAGTAAATTTACTGAATTAAAATTTATAAATAGGACTTTATTTACAAATTACTCCCACTATTTTATTCAAAATTAAAAACCCTCTTTGTTTTAATTTCGAAAAAAATTCAACGAAAATATTTCTAGTGGGTGAGGATCCATAATACATCAATTTCCTAAATCAGCTTTGGCTTTTCTTTTAGGATAATGATTATTTAGGTAAGAAACCCTTGACTAGTTACATCTCATGTAACTCCTCTTTTTTGGTGAACAACTTTTGTTCAAGTCATCTCATGATTTATCCAAATATTTAACCTCTAGATTTCTAATCCTATTAGAATAACCTAGCCAAGTTATTACCAATATTTCAACCGGTGAATATCACTTTCTTATTCTTTGCGTCTAACCAAGATAGATTTATGTGCCAATGCTTTGGCAAAGCCCACACAATATCGATCAAAGCCTTAACGAGGGTAAATATTGGACGGTTAAGTTAACTTAGATTATAAAGAGGGATTTTCGTTATTATCTCATCATTGTTCATTTTAATATTAGGCCCTTATTGATCTCATCAATATTTATTCTTATTATATCATTTTATGCATTGCATACATAACAAATATAGAAATAAATAAGATGCAATGGTTATAGCCCAAACCAATGACTAAGGTTGCCCATCCCAAGCCAATGGGAGAACCAAGAACCCTAAAGCCTAAGACTCCTCTCTAGGCATCTTCCTGTCATTCTTCTGCTCCTTGTGAATATTCATAGATTTACAATTTTAAAAGAAACTCGTTTTACATACGAGGGAGTAAGATGAGAAGAGAAATACAACAGAGATATAGAAAGGCACGGCTCGCAAACCGTATTTCAAAATAAACTATTGTGAATTGAATAATGGCTATAACCATGCATATCAAACATCGTGCAAAACAAACATATCATATATATATACACATTGTTTACGCCTTTGTTAAAAATATTAATATGGGCCTTCAATTTGTACTGCTGACAAGGGGTCAAGGGGCAGAGCCCTTAGCGCGACGGCCGGTAGGATTTTTTTTGGAAAAACAATACTTCGGTTTCCATGGAAAAACTTCACGATTTGATAACAATTATCAACAGAATCATGCTTTTGGTATTTTCAATCCCGATGGTTTTCTGCATCGGAACAACCATTGTTCCACTGCCAAACGCGATCGGCTATCGCACTCCCATAGATCATCCATCAACAAATCGATTGAAAAACATATTAATCATTGCGGGTATCGATTCGAACAATGATATCAGCATATTTACCGAAATCGATAAAACTAGAACATGCATCTCATACATATCACATCAACAAAAAATTTAATCCAAAATCAAATCGTACAAGTGGCTCTGACGCCACTGTTGGGACCGTCGGCGCACCCCATGGCACAGCGGAAACAAAACTCAACGGTCTCACTAGCGATCCAAGTACGAAAAACTAAAATCGGGAGGAAGAGAAGTGAATACTTACAGTGGGTTCCTTGAAAAACTGCAAGGACAACAGTGAATAATGGTGGTGTAGATCGGTTCGAATCGTAAGCCTCCACGAAATCACGTCTCGGCCTCTACTCATTTCACCCAATTGAGAGCAATCTTTGTTTTCCCCAAAACTCTTTTTCAGAGAAAACGGCTGAAGGTTTTGTGTATGTGTTGTAAAACGGCTGCTAGACCCAACATACCCTTTTATAGCCAAGTTACCCTAACCATATTAGGGTTTTATTATTTCAAATTAATCAAATCTATATTTAATTAATTGGAATTTAATAATCCTTTTATATCCAAGTTACCCTAATCATATTAGGGATTTTTTTATTTCAAATTAATTAAATCTATATTTAATTAATTTAAATTAAATATTCATGATTATTAAAACATATATTTAATTAACTATAGATATATATTTTTGTAACGTAAAACAAATTGTACATCTTTTCTCGTTTCAATCATAGGGTGTGACCTTATAGGTTCTTGTAACATTAGCAATAATTATTAGAACAATTCTAATATTACATACAATGAGTGACATCTAGCAATATATCATTGTCACCTAAGTTACAAGAAAATATGATTCGACATATTATTTTGGTGATTAACTCTTTTATGTATTACATCCTTATGTCCTTTATATCTAGAATAGGCACAAGTTTTGGAATAATCACACTTGTATAGCCCATCTATTGTTTCTTGATATCTAGAGTAGACTGTAATTAATGAATAGTTATGATATCTCATATCAACTTATTTGAGAATGGCCATGCGTTTCTAGTCTTACTCAATCAAGTGGCTCGTGATATATTTCCTATTATGTAGGAAGGACAAATCTTATCTTAATCATACACACCCACAACATATATTGAGATATATTCAATAACAGTCTTTATAGAGTAACCAGTTACGGAGCTTGTTTAGCGGCATCAAAACATACAACAATATATGTTGGGATAGTATTGATCTCAAGTCTGAGGATCATACATATAGTCATCACCATGAGCAATGTTATGACTGTCACATAATAATCCAAGACATATGCTCATGGTCGGTCAATCCAATACATTGTTCTCTAACAATATAATCATGTATCAATTCTGACATCTCTATGTCAATGACAACTCATTGTCATCAATCAATAACATGTTAGTCTTAAGCATATTATTATTGTCCATGCCCATAATAATACTTGACTAGGGATCTTTTAATAATAACAATTATATTATTATATGGACTTTATTATCTTCTAGTTTATGTTAAACACATATATGAAAATAATAGCGACAATGCCTTTATTAAATAAAATCGGTAAATAAAAGTATTATTACAATCATCATATGATTGGTCTTTGGGCATACTCTGACAGATACCATACAGAAATCTTGGGGAACACAACCGATAACTGTGGGGCACTAAAATGCAAGGTCCATAATCTGATTGATTCAAGGGCATTGACATTCAATAAGTAATAGGGCATCCTAGTGAGGATCAAGAGAAGTCACTTGCATATACCATGAAGCTAATAACTCCGTAAAAAGACTATGTTTTATGTATTTTTACTTAAGTTATTGTGTGTCTAAAATAGATGTCATAGCATTTTAGTTGCATTTAGGTCATACTTGCATGTGGTGGATAAGTTTTGCCTAGGCAAGATTTATTTGGCTTAATTGATGCTGTTGAGGAGGAAGGTTCTTTATTGGTTGTGTTGGTGCAGGAAATAACTAAGGAATAATTTATTTACCGAGACAAAATAATTTCCCAAGGATAGAGGAACATAAGAAGACAACAGTGAGGAATAGATTTTTCTTGCCGAGGTAAGATTTATCTTGCAGGTCCGACGTGACTCAACAATTATTGACGTCATTTTCCCAGCTTCACTCTCACGTTCAATCATACCCTTATTAAAGAAGTGGACCACTCCTAGCTGCTATATCATTCATAAAATGGTTAAGTAAACAAAGGTATTTAGGGAATTTCCAAGGACACAAACCCCTAGAAATTTCAACTATAAATACCTCATTATAGCTCTCCAGAAAGAGACAATCAAGGAGAGGATCTACCCTAGGCTTGGAATAAGCGGCTGCAATACCTTATTTTCCACTGTTCCCCCACTCAACTATCCTTGGTGCCATCCATATCCTGGCTTTATCATATTGGCGTTCAGACCCTCGAGAGAGACTTACCACTGGAGTAGGCATGGAGATGGTCAGAATGTCACTGTAGAGCTATGTTTGGGAGTGTTTCTTCCTTTGTTCTTAATTTCCATTTCACTTAAAGGGCTTGTAATGAATGTTTAACTTTGGATGATATTTGTTGCACCATTAACTATTTTACTTGGTGTTGGTTATTGTTTTGATGAAACATTATTTGACTTTTAATGGATGACGAAGTTTGCTTATGCTTAATGTTATTTTATTCATTGTTTTAATATTTTTGCCTTGACACTGTATGAGCTTTTGAGAGATTGCTTGGTGCCTCAAAAACACATTCCTAGACTTTGTAAGAGCTTTCGAGAGATTTCCATTTTTCTAGGAATAAATGCCTAATATCAAAAGAGTTATGGTAGATCTATGTGAACAACGGAACTAGTTCTGGATAATGAGGTTCTAATCTGCCTTAGAGATATGGAGAGGGTTTTATTCGACTAAAAGGGGTAACAACTAGAGTAGGATAGGAAAAGAATGTAATTTTCGCTGAAGGGTATTGCTATATCAACAATTTGACAAACCAAGGCTTATAGTTCGGGCCGAGTAGTATTGTCGTAGCAACAGTCCTTGAATACTCTAGTAATCTTGTCAGGCAACCTAAGCATAACACCCTAAGTCATTCCAGACATAGAATAACTTCTCGCCATAGCAAAACCAACCTAAGTGCTCTGTAAGAAGTCTGGTTGTGTGAGGGTTTTCTTGAATATATTAAACTCAACGTTTCTATTTCCCTTGACAATTTTTATTTGTTTACTCTTACAAATTTTCCTTGCCTCAACCAAACTTTTCTGCACACCATACTTCACAATATTTTTGCCTTGACAATACTTTTCCATCTGTTTATATCCTCTGATACTAATTGTTTTCTGTTTCAACAAGAATTTCAGGACTAGCTCATGACACCTAGTTCTAGATGTAGCAAAACATCAAAATTTCCCACCAATCCCTGATGAGACGATAACTCAACTTACTACTGTATTACTTGCATCGATTGTGTACACTTGTACAGATTGGCTTGCCTTAGCATAGACATTCACAAACGATAAAGTTTTTGGCTTCGTTGTTTGGGATTGGCAACTGGAGGAATTTTGATAATTTCTGCCATGACAAGTTTTTATTTTCTTGTCATATTTTCTTTATTTAGTTTAACTCATTTATTTTCTTATTTTCTTTTATAGGTTTTTTTCATTGCATCACTAGGAGTTCTTCTGACGAACCATTAATATCATTTGACCTTGAGAATGAACAATCATTCAGAAAAAGGTGATGTAACCAGCGTGCCATAGACTATATGAATCAACTGCAGTATCAAGCTAATAAAAATATGGAAGACCAGGAAGATCCCGATGTCGCGGAAAATTATCTTCCCATAAATGTTGGAAGACTACGAGCAATATGAGATCACTTAAATCCGATTCTTGATGATCTCAACTCTGGAATCATGGGACCTAAAATACAGGTAGCCCATTTTGAACTTAAACCAGTGATGTTCAACATCCTAAACTCCATCGGTCAATTTGGTGGCTCGCCTAATGAGGATGTTATACAGCATGCCCGTGCTTTCCTTGAAGTTCATGATTCGTTCAGGTAACAAGGGTTTCACAAAGATGTGCTAAAGCTTAAATTGTTCCCCTACTCTCTACTTGATCGGGCAAGACCTTGGCTTAGTGGAGTCCCTTCTAGATCAATGAAATCTTGGGCTAACTTATGCAAAAGTTTTCTTCTTCGCTATAAACCGCCCAATATGAACACCCAACTGTGCAATGACATTGCAAGTTTTCACCAAGGCAATGATGAATCTATGTACAAGTGTTGGGACAAATATAAAAGTTTGCATCGCAAGTGCACTAACCATAAATTCCACGACTGGACTCAAGTCATGATGTTTTATAATGGAGTCAACACACCTACTCGTATGATGTTAGATGCCTCGGTGAATAGCAGTTTACTTGATAAATCACCCGAGGAAGCCTTTGATATCCTCGATAAGATAACCAACAATGACTATCAATTTTCGACTACAAGGCTTGAAACTAGCAGAAGAGTGGCTGGAGCATACGAACTTGATGGTAATGATTATGTTTCTGCTCAACTTTCTGCTATAACAAATATGTTGAAAATTTTGTAGCGTTCCAACGAGGTAAAAGAAGTCAAGGGAACTAGCTCAGCATATATTTTCTGTCGCGACAACCATCATGAGAGTGAATGTCTAGAAAACAAGGAGTCCGTCAATTTTGTGGGGTAATTTCAATAAAAACAACAATAATCCCTATTCGAATACATACAATCCTGGATGGTGACAACATCCAAATTTTTCGTGGGGTAATCAAGGGAACAAAAATAACAATTATACGAGTTTTAACAGGCCATAGCAAAACATTTCTGAAAACTCAAGTTCGCAACATCAACAGATGCCCTGGCAAAGTAACAATATAAGCAATGCATCTTCATCAAATTCTAACTCTCTCGAAACTTCACTGTAAGAATTTATGGCCTCGACAAAATATTTCATGGCTTTAACAAAGACCTTGATACACGAACACTCATCAATAATCAAGAATCAAGGCAATCTGTTGCAAAGTCAAGCAACTCTATTATAAACCCATAGCTCATCATTAAGGGCATTGGAGAATCAAGTGGGACAAATTACCATGGTACTACATTCTCTCCCACAACGAAGTCTCCTTAGTGACACTCAAGTTACTAAGCCTCATGGAAAAGAGCAATGCAGTGCGCTCACGTTGAGGAGTGGTGACCGAATTAATCTTGATGATAAGTTTGGGGAAAGAAGCAAGAAATTTCTTGCCTAGGCACTACACATGAAGAACCTAAAAATCAAGATGAAATTGTTAAACAATAAGAACTACCTAAGGAGAAGGAAAAGAACGAGGGTTCAACAAGTCATCACACTAATGGTGAAAAATTATTTGCCAAGGTAAATATTTTTTGACCACCTGCAGTGGATAAAGTCAGACCTCCACCAACCTTCCCTAAGTATTTGAAGAAGCATAATGACGAGATCCAATTCAGAAAGTTTTTTGTTGTCATTGACCAATTGCATATCAATGTTCCATTACTTGAAGCTATTGAGAAGATGCTTTCTTATGCCAAATTCTTTATGGACATTGTCACGAAGAAGAGAAAGGTGGAAAGAATAGAAACTATTGCAACGAACAACAAAATATTGTTCGGTAATGAGTAAACTTTCGCCGAAACAAAAGATCCTGGTAGCTTTCGGTGATATATATGTTGGAAGAGCTCTTTATGACTTGGGTTCAAGTGTAAATTTGATGCCCAAGTCATATTTCTAAAGCTTGAATGGGTAATTCTCGACCAACCACAGTGATTTTACAACTAGCTGATCGATCAGACGTTCGTCCTGAGGGCAGAATTGAAGATATGATTGTTAAAGTGGACAAGTTTGTCTTTACAGATGATTTCCTCATTCTAGACTGTGAGGCCGATAGAAATGCACCTATTATTCTTGGATGTCCATTCTTAGCTATAGGGCATATTTTAATAAATTGTGATAATGGAGAGTTTATGATAAAGGTGGCTAATCAAAGTGTCACGATCAATATCTTCAACACTCTTAAATACATTGATGATTTTAAAGAATGCCATTACATTGAAGACATTGATTCGCTGGAGGAAGTTGGAAAAAAAAGTCTAGCCAATGAGAATTTTTACATATTGATGAGTATGATAATCTATGCCAAGACAAAATTCTCCAGAATGAAGAGTGTAATTTTTTTTGCCAATACGATGTTTTACAATCTGAGAAACAATATAATTTTTGCCTAGGTGAAACTTATCTGAACGAGGCATACAAAAATATTTGCCTAGGAAAAATATTTTGATTGAAGTAGATGAGCGACATACTGAAGGTAAAGCAAGTACAGAGGCTGAAGATGATTCATTATTAGTGGAACAATCTAGTTTACTTCAAGCTAGACCAAGTATGAGATCCAAACCCCTTTATTTCAATGAATTTATTTCTCCAAAACCTTCAATACGGTATGCACCTACCTTAGAACTTAAATCATTTCCATTACATTTGAAATTTTCTTATCTAGGTAGTGATGAAACTTTACCAGTTATAATTTTTGCTAGTCTAACCCCCGAACAAGAGGGAAGTTTGTTGAATGTTTTGTCACAGCATAGAAAAACTCTCGACTGGACTATAAGAGACTTAAAGGGAATTAACCCTACAATATGCATGCATAAGATCCAGTTAGAAGATAGCCATAGCAATTCTATAGAACCATAAAAGATACTTAACCCGATAATAAAAAGGTGGTGATGAAGGAAATCATAAAATAGCATGATGTTGGGGTGATCTATCCCATATTTGATAGTTCACAGGTCAGTCCAGTTCAATGTGTACCGAAGAAGGGAGGCGTGACCATGGTTAAGAATGAGAATGATGAGCTTTTGACAACAAGAATAGTCACGGGCTGGCGGATTTGCATGGATTACAGAAAGCTCAACAAGGCAACGAAGAAAGACCATTTCCCCATTCTTTCATCGATCAAATGCTTGATCAATTAGCAGGCTAGGCATTTTATTGTTTCCTTGATAGATATTATGGATACAATCAGATCTTCATAGCACCCTAAGATCAAGAGAAAATAACCTTCACCTGCCCGTATGGTACTTATGCTTTTAGAATGATGTTGTTCAAACTATGTAATGCTCCAGCAACTTTTCAGAGGTGTATGATGGCCATTTTATCAGATATGGTGGAGGATTTCATGGAAATATTTATGGACGAATTTTCTGTCTTGTGCAATGACTTTGACTAATGCCTCAGTAATTTATCTAAAGTGCTGAAGCGATGTGAGGAGTCCAACCTTGTGTTAAACTGGGAGAAATGTCACTTTATGGTGACCGAAGAAATTATGTTGGGACACAAAATTTCTTGCCAAGGTATTGAAGTTGACAAAGCCAAAGTGGAAATAATTGAGAATTTGCCTCCACCCACCACTGTGAAGGGCATACGAAGTTTCCTAGGGCATGCAGGATTCTACAGGTAGTTCATCAAGGACTTTTCAAAGATTTCAACGTCTTTGGGTATGTTGCTTCAACAATATCAAACGTTCGTGTTCAGTGATGAATGCCTTAACGTGTTCACTGATATGAAGAAAAAACTTTCCTCGACACCAATTGTTGTGCCACTTGACTGGGATCCCTTCTTGAGAAGATGTACGATGCAAGTGACTATGTTGTAAAGGCATTGCTAGGGAAAAGAATATGTAAAATCTTCCATGTCATCAATTATGTTAGTCGTACCCTTAATGATGCACAACTTAATTATACCACCACTGAAAAATAACTGCTTGTCATGGTATTCTCTTTTGATAAGTTTAGGCCATATCTTATTGGAACTAAGGTTATTGTGCATACTAATCACTCTGTCATTAAATACATAGTTAATAAAAAAGATGCAAAGTCTAGGATTATTTGATGGATATTATTGCTGCAAGAATTTGATTTGGAGGTGAAAGATAGGAAGGCAAGCAATTATGTGCATACTGATTACTTGTAAATGTATATGCTAAGGAAAGCAATTAGGTACAAGTATACACAATCAAATCAAGTAATATAGGGTAAGTGAGTTATCGTCTTCTCAAGGATTGGTCAAATGTTTTTAAGCTTTACCACAACCAGAACTAGTTTCCACAAGCTAATTCCAACTATCTTGTCAAACTATTAAACTACTAAAACAAAGTAAGAAAATATTATAAAGTATGATTACAGAAAAGTTTGGTCGAGACAAAATAAATATGCTAAACTATCGAAATAAATAAATAAAGCAAGGAAAAACATTGATTCAAATATATCAAAAACAACCTCACATATTCAGACTTATCACAAAACACTCATGTTAATCTTTTGTATTGACAAACAATTATTCTAAGTCCATAATGAATTGTTATGACATGTTGAAGTTACCCGACAAGATTACTAAGTATTCTTAGACGGTTACTATGGAAATACTACTTAGCGTAAACTACAACCCTTGGTTTGTCAGATTGTTGTTGTAGCAATACCTCTTAGCGTAAACTATAGTCATTGTCCATCCTACTTTAGTGTCTATCCCTTTTAGTCAATTGAAACCCACTTCTTATCTCTAAGATAGACAAGTTAGAACATCACCATCCTGGATCCATTCCATTGTTCACGTAGATCTATCTTAATTATCTTGAATCTAAGAATCAATATCTAGACAAAGGGCAATCTCGCGAGGCTCTTACATTGCCAAGACATGTTTCACCAAGACCCCAGGCAATCTCTCAAAGCTCTTACAGTGTCAAGGCGAAATATTCAAACAATGAACAAAATAATTGTGAGTAGAATCATTATTCATCATTCATAAAGCAGAAAATAATTGTTTAGACAAAACAAAGAATAACATCAAGTAAGATAGTTCATGGTGTTATCGAAAAGTCAACCAAGTATCATTTTTTAATACAACCCCAAATACGTAAAGAAATTAAGAACAAAGGAAGAACGACTCCCAAAACTGGGGGATTTGTCGTGATAATTCTGATCAACACCGTGCTTGTCCTGGCGATCAGCCTCTTTCGAGACCTGACCGCCACTCTGCTACAGTCTGGCTATGGAGGACACCAAGGAATGTTAGTTGGTAAATGGTGGGGAAGCAGTATAGTTGCTTGCTTACACTTCAAGTAAAGTTCTTCTAACTTCCTTGTCACTCTTTTTGGTGGCTATGGTTGGGTATTTATAAAGGGAAATCTCAAAGGGTTTCGCATAAGTAAAGATTCCTTATATACTCATTATTATCTTGTTCAGGCTAAAAAAGAAAGGTTGTTGGTTGTTTTCATAATCTTGAGGGCTTGCAGGTTGTTGGTTGTTGTCAGAATCTTGAGGGCTTTCTTGTACGTGAAGGAACTTGTACTGCTGGCATGTAACATGGGCGATTTCATCATATCCACTTCAGACTTTTCAGATAAACCTTTCCTTGGCGAGATAAATTTGCTCATCTCTTTCTTTAACTTCTCTATCCCTTTGGCCCTTACAAATTACGTTATCGCGACTAAAATGTTCTTCCTAAGTAAATTTCCTGCACATATACAATCCACACATACCCTTTCTCCTCAGCAGCATCAGTTAAACCAAATAAGTTTTGCTTTTGCCGAAGCAAAACTTATCCACCACAAATATAACCTAAATGCAACAAAATATTATGAGCATACTTTGTTTAGACGAGCAATAACTTAAGTGAAAAGACTAGAAATTGAGTCTTTTTATAGAGTTATCATACCCCCAAACTTAAGTTATGGCTTATCCTCAAGCAATGTACAATATCTAGAAAAAAAATTAAAATTGTCATGACAAACAGTATTAAGAATATCATGTGGTTTGAGATTTAAGCCCTCAGTAAAAAGTTGTCCTCAACATGTTTGGCTGTCATATCAGTCAAGTACCTTCCCTAGCCAGCATCCCTTGCTATTGTATGTGCGTGATTCTACTCAGTCTATGCATTAAAGTAATTAGAAAACATTAAGTAAGTGCTTCTGGTTTGTCAAGGCGTCAAATTATTTGTCAGACTCAGTTTTCAGTCCTAGTTTTTATCAACTTTGTTTTTTGAGTCAACTCGTCACACCTACCCTTCCACACTCTAGGTGAAAGGGAGCAACCTTCCACCCTCAAGCTAGTTGGGTAGAGTCATCCTGTGACTACTTTCATTCACTCATATGCCTCGGCAACTCTTAGTTTTTCAGTGAGTTTTCTAAGTATGCCATTACATAGAGGAGTGTCCCTTTTATTCTTCATGTTTTAAATACTAATGAGTTCAATCTTAACCTTAAAATTTTTCGATGTCTCGACAAGAAAATTATTTCCTAAAAATTTATTGATTACCTAAAGTAGAGACAGCCTACAATCATGTTTATAAATTTTCAAAGAATCAGGCATAGGGTTGGTTCTCTTCTTTAGACAATCTTTAACAATAATTCTGGCCTAGGAAATCCAATTATGTATTCATCATTAGGCATCCCTAATCCTTTCCAAACAATAAACTCAACATGCTTATATCATGGCAACCATAATTTTCAACCAAATATCATCAATTGTTTTTTAACAAAGTATTTTACAATACCTCCCCCAAACTTGAGGGATGCATTTTCCTCAATGTATGAAAAACTAAACTACATGTATCTATATGCGAATGCTAAAAAAATCTAAAATGTGATCTTACTATGGTGGTGTGGCTTGACTGGACGCCCTCGTTCAGCGTCGTTTTTGGAGGAAGGGGACTCTCTGATCCCGAATCTACTACTGCTATCATCGAGGGGGTGGCTGAAGGACACGACCTATCGTTCGCTTGATGCGTCTCTTGGTGCTCGGGGCTCGTGCTGTTGTCAGTTGTTCTTCGATTGGAGTGGGTTATTTAGGAACTGGAGTTTGTCTTTGAGTTGTTTCAAGGACTAGAGTTGCTTGACGGATGGGGTCTGTATTGGAGCTTGCTCAATTTGAGTCATGACAGGAGTGAAATCTTCATCGATGAAGAAGTTGGGTGGAATTTCTTGAGTGCTTTTCGAAGTATAGGAGGAGAAGGAGCTGATGAATTCATCTGTGTCACCGTGACCTTTCTCTGGTATGGGCGAGACATGAGTGACCAGTGGGGGAACGTCTGTGGGTACCTATGGGGGAAGATTCTGTGTCGATTCATGGAAGGTATTATTACTAGCGGTTTGTTTCACGATGACCTCAGGGAAAGGCAACAGATTCTCTTTTTATGTTCGGGAGCGACTCCTTGAAAAAGGCATTGAGTTGTGCGTCCCATGCCTTGACGTACCCAAAGAAGATCTCTATGTGATTCTCTAAGCGCTCGATATTTTCACACGCTTCTCACGTGTACGTGACCACTACTGTCATTCTAGCCACGGTAATAAATTTTGCTCCTCTCTCTAAACCTTCATGTAGGGCATTATCATCAAAACTCATCAACTCTGGTATTTTATTTTTGGTAATTCCCTCCTTGGATTTGATGAAATCTTCAAATGGTTCCTCGGGAACTTTCTTTTTCATGCACAAAGCAGTTATTAAGTTAGGAAATAAGAGATTCCCTCGGGGGTTTTTTTGCGCGTTTATAGATTTGCTCGGAGGTGAGTTATCCAACATTAATTTTTCTCCCGTATATTATTGAGTGTAAAAGCATCAGTCTTTTCGCGAGCACGATCGTGTTATGAGAGGTTGGCATAAGTTTTCCCTTGAGAAAATGATTCCACAACTTTACTACCAGCTTAAGGGCTCTGCGATCGACCCATTTCCTTGTTGGCATATTTCCCTCGAACTTAGCCCACCCAAAACAAAGATCTTCAAGTACTCCATCGTAAGTCTCTTGGTCTACCTCAGCTATAAAACTCTTATGTTGATCCTCCACTTTCGCCAACTTGAAATATCTGTTGAGTGCTGAAGGGGAAAACTGAAGAAGTTTCCCTCTGACATAAACAGTGTATTGGGAATGATCTTCTAGATGAGCGTAAAACTCTCTGACCATTGCAGGTGCTGCAGCTTTAGAGTGGTGAGAAAACTTCTCCCAGTTGTGCTTTTGAATCACATCCATAACCTCTGGTCTGAATGGCTCTTCGTTATCTTATGGGAAAATGAAACCATCCTCTAAATATACTTGCCATTTTTTGAGGTTCTTAAATCGTGCCTTGGCTTCAGCTGTCTGGAAACACTCAAAGCTTGGTGTTGGGGCTGGGTTTTTCTTTGATATTGCTATGATACTTGTTGGTACAGGATGTTCCGCGGCGGCGATGGTGGAAATTTTTTAAGGAAAATTTTTTGAAGTAGAGAGGGAAATGTGCACGAGGATGAAGATGGAGTTGAGGTTGGTTTTTCTGGAAAGTTATGCGTGGTTTCTTTGGGTCAATTTGATCAAAATAAGAGGGGAAAAGATTTTGCATTGAATGCTTAATATCTGATTGGACGTAAAGTGGGGAAAATATACTTTCCCTCTTTACAATTACAGCCCAAAATTTTCTTTGCCCTAGGGTTTCTCTTTCTTTCATGCATGAGCTCTCTCCCCATACTGCCATGTATACTTTGAATGCCTACAATAAAAAAATATAGATAAAGTAAAACATATAACTGGTGCATAAAATAACTTAATTTATTTATGTACAAAATGCATATTTTCGTTGCCTAAGCAATGAATTATGTTCAGGTGAGTAAGCCAAACTCTTGGGCATCATATGCTATTGATGTCGGTTTGTCGCGCATAACTGGTGTTCCTTTTTATTCCTTTAGTCTCTGCCCGTTCACCTTGAAAATGGATCCATCATCTTGGTTCTTGATTTCTATTGCTCCATTGTTATGGACTTGATGTACGATGAACGGTCTTGAGCATCGTGATTTTTTCTTGCATGGGAATAATTTGAGCCTTGAATTATAGAGCAGTACTTGTTGTCCAGAATAAAATTGCCTAGGCAATATTTTTCTGTCATGCCATCATTTTGCTTTTTCTTTGTATAAGCGAGCATTTTCGTACGTGTGGGCTCTGAATTTATCCATTTCGTTCAGTTCCAATCCATATTTAATTTCTTGATGGCCCAGTAAGCTTTATGTTCAAGTTCCACAAGAAAATGGCATTCTTTACCATAGACGAGTTTGAACGGGGACATTCCTAGAGGTGTTTTAAATGTTGTACGATAGACCCATAGTGCTTCATCTAGCTTTGGCGACCAGTTCTTTCAAATTGGGTTGACAACTTTTTTCAGAATCTGTTTGATTTCTCGATTAGAGACTTCGGCTTATCCATTAGTTTGAGGGTGATATGCCATAGCTATCTGATGTCGTACTCCATATCGTTTCAGTGCCTTGGTAATTAATTTTTTATCAAAATATGTGCCTTCATCACTAATGATAGCTCACGGTGTTCCAAAACGTGTGAATATGTTCTTCTGAAAAAACTTTAGCACGATCTTGGAATCATTTTTTGGTGTTGCAATGGCTTCAACCCATTTGGACACATAATCTACTACCAAGAGAATGTATAGATCTCCAAAAGATGGGGGAAAGGGTCCCATGAAATCTATTCCCCATACGTCGAAAAGTTCAACCTATAGAATGTTTAGCCATGGCATCTCATGTCTTTTTGATATGTTCCTTGTTCGTTGGCATCTATCACATGACTTTTATAATTCATGCGCATCTTTGAACAAGGTTGGCCAATAGAAACTAGATTGCAGAACTTTTGTCGCTGTTCTCATTCCACCAAAATTGCCTCTATACGGTGATGAGTGACATTGAAGTAGAATTTCTTTGTGCTGCTCTTTTGGGACACATCTTCTGATTATTTGGTCTCCACATTGCTTGAATAGCTACGGTTCATCCCAGTAGTAATGTCGAAAATCAAGTCAAAACTTTTTTCGTCCTTGGCTAGATAAATCAGGAGGTACAATACCACTAACAAGAAAGTTAACTATGTCAGAATACCATGGTACAGCCGTGACAAATAAAATTTTCTCATCAGGGAAATCCTCTTGAATCTCTATCATGTTATTACAATTAATTTTGTTATCTAGTCTAGACTAATGATCTACTACTTGATTTTTTGTAACCTTTCTATCTTTGACCTCTAAATCGAACTCTTGTAGCAATAATATCCATCTAATTAGTGTAGACATTGCATCTTTTTTATTGATCAAATATTTAATGGCAGAGTGATCTGTATGCACAATTACTTTAAAGCCTATGAGATATGGCCTAAACTTATCGAATGCAAATACTACTGCTAAAAGTTCTTTTTCAGTGGTGGTATAGTTTACTTGTGCATCATTAAGAGTATGACTAGCATAGTAGATAACATGAAAGATTTTACTTTTCTGTTTCCCTAGCACTGCCCCAACTGCATAATCACTAGCATCGCACATGAGCTCGAAAGGTTCATTCCAGTCAAGTGGAACAATGATTGGTGCTTATGAGAGTAAAAGACATAAGGGTTTTGAGATTTGAGAAAAGTGTTTTATGAACCGCCTGTAGAAGCCTGCATGTCCAAGGAAACTACGTACGCCTTTCATGTTGATGGGTGAAGGTAATTTTGAGATTACTTCCACCTTGACTCTATCGACTTCAATGCCTTGACAAGAAATTTTGTGACCCAACACTATTCCCTCGGTTACCATAAAATGTCATTTCTCTCAATTTAGTACTAAGTTGGCTTCTTCACATCGTTTCAGTACTTTGGATAAATTGTTGAGGCATCGGTTGAAATCATCACCTGAGATAGAGAAATCATCCATAAATATTTTCATGCACTCTTCCACCATATCTGGAAAAATAGCCATCATGCATCTTTGAAAGGTAGCTGGGGCGTTACACAACCCAAACGACATTCGTCTAAATGCATAGGTACCATATGGACATGTGAAAGTAGTATTCTCTTAATCCTCTGGTGCTATGGCTTTTTGATTATATCCTGAATATCCATTAAGGAAGCAGTAAAATACTTTTCCTACTAGCCTATCAAGCATTGCCTTTTCTTCCTTTTCTATTGAGTTCACGTCTCTAATGCATTGGCATTCTTCTGAATCATCCACATATTTCATGGAGTTGAATACATTAATTGTGACGTTTTTCTCTCCTACCCATATTGTGAACTTTCTTTTTTCACAATCTATTAATATTCTTCTAGTGGCTAAAAAGGGTTGTACCAAGATGATAGGTGCGTTTTCATCAGCTTCACAGTCCAAGATAAGGAAATCAACTGGAAATACGAATTTATCCACTTTCACTATGATGTCTTTTATTCTTCCCTCAGATCATACATAAGATTGATCACCTAACTATAGGATAACCGTGGTCAGACAAGCTTAATACCTTTCTAGTTTAAAAAATATAGACTTTAGTATCAAATTGACGATTGACCCTAAATCAATAAGATCTCATCCTACAAAGTTGTTACCAATAGAGCATGGTATTACAAAACTGCCAGGGTTTTTTTGTTTTGGTGGGAGTTGCTTACGGTAGAGCAGATTTATGTTGTCGTGGTAACATTTTATCCCTTCCTTTTCTTTGTAACGATGTCTTTTAGAAACTTAGCATAGGAAGGCATCTGCTCGATGGCTTCAAGTAAGGGCACTTTGATATACAACTGGTCTAGAACATCAACAAATTTTTTGAACTGGATATCGTCATTATGTTTCTTTAATCGTTGAGGGAACGGTGGTGGAGGTCTCACATTATCTGCTATTGGTGCTGAGGAATCTCTTACCTTGGACATGAATTTCCCATTATCTGGTTGATGTTTTTTCTGAGCCTTCATCCTTTTCCATCTCTTTGAGTGATTCATCCTTGTCCACATCTTTGGTTTGATCTTTTGGTTATGTAGTGCCTTGGCGAAAATTGTTCAGTTGTTCTCCCCCAAACTTATCGTTCTGGTTGATCTGTGTTCCACTTCTTAGTGTAAGTACATTGCACTTCTCCTTTCCATGATGTTGTGATTTCAGTATCACTAGGGAGATTTCCTTGTGTGCGGGAATGCAATGCCGTGGCAATTTGACCCACTTGGTTCTCCAATGCTCTTAGAGATGAACAATGGCTTTGCAAAAGTTCAATTTGGCTTTGCAACAAATTTCCTTTGGTTTTGATCGTTAATGAGCGCTCATGAATCAGGTTCTTTGTTGAATCCATGAAATCTTTTGTTGAGGCCATAAATTCTTGCAATGAAACTTATAAGGAGTTAGAATTGGAATGTGTATTAGAGGAAGAAGTTGTACCTTTAGTGTTTTGCTAAGGCAGCTAATGATGCTGATTCTGAAAATGTTGATGGTCTGAGCTACTCTGCTATGGCCTATTTTAGTTTACTGTTTGATTGTTATTATTCCCTTGATTACTCCATGAAAAATTTGGATGTTGCCTCCAGCCAGGATTGTATTAATTTGAATAGGGGTTATTGTTGCTTTGGTTGTAGTTGCCCATAAAATTGGTAGATTCATGGTTTTCTGGACATTCACTCTCATGATGGTTGTCGTGATAGAATATGCATGCATTACTGGTTGCCTTGACTTCTCTCACCTCATTAGGATGCTGCAAATCTTTTAACATATTAGTTATGGAAGAAAGTTGAGCAGTTACTGAATCTTTACCCTCTATTTCATATGATCCATATGCTTTTCTACCGGCTTCCAGCCTTGTATTTGGGAATTGTTAGTCGTTATTTTCTATCCTGTCAAGGATATTAAAGGCTTCCTTGGGTGATTTGTGAAGTAAGTTACCATTTCCTGAGGCATCTAACATCATTCGAGTAGGTGCATTTACTCCGTTGTAAAACATCACTAATTGAGTCTAGTCATGAAATCCATGGTTTACACACTTGCGAAGTAAACTTTTATACCTATCCCAACATTCGTACATTGATTCAACATCTCCTTGGCAAAAAATTGCACTATCATTTCGAAGCTGTGTATTCATATTAGGTGGATTGTATCGAAGTAGGAAACTTTTGTATAAATCCGCCCAAGATTCCATTGAGCCATAATGGACTCCGCTGAGCTAAGCTCTCGCTCTATCGCGTAGGGAAAAACGGAAAATTTTATTTTAAGCACATCTTCATGCAATCCTTATTGTTAGAATAAATCGCATACTTCAAGGAAGGCACGATTATGTTGTCTAGCATACTCATTAGGTGAATCAACAAATTGACCGATAGAATTTAGCATGTTAAACATCACTGGTTTGAGCTCAAAATGGGTTGCTTGTATTTCAGGTGCCACGATTCCTGGATTGAGATCATCAAGAATTGGATTCAACTGATCTCATATTGCTCATGGTCTTGCAACTTCTCTCTGAAGATTAATTGTTGCATTAGGATCTGCTTGTTCTCCCATATTATTGCCTTGAAATTGTAGTTGGTTCATCTACTCTCTGGTTCGTTGGTTACATCGCCTTTGTCTGAATGACTATTTAATTTCAGGGTCGAATGGTTCTAATGGTTTACCAGCAGATCTCAAGGTCATGCAATGATAAAAAACTAAAAAAGAAAATAATAAAATAGTTAAACTAAGTAAATATAAGGTGACAAGAAAAACTTGTTACAGCGAAAAATAAAAATTCTGTTAGCTGTCAATCTCCGACAATGGTGCCAAAAACATGATCGCTTGTAAATGTATATCCTAAGGCAAGCAATTATGTGCAAATATACACAATTGAATTAAGTAATATAGGGTAAGTGAGTTATCATCTCCTCAGGGATTGGTCGAATGTTTTTAAGCTTCACCATAACCAGAACTAGTTGTCACAAGCTAATTCCTACTATCTTATCAAACTAGGAAACTATTAAAAATAAAGCAAGAAAATATTATAAAGTATGATTGCAGAAAAGTTTGGTCCAGACAAAATAAATATGCAAAACTATCGAAATAAATAAATAAATAAAGGACAAACGTTGATTCAAATATATCCAAAACAACCTCACATATTCAGACTTATCACAGAGCACTCATGTTAATCTTTTGTATTGACAAGCAATTATTCTAAGTCCATAATGAATTGTTATGACATGCTGAAGCTTTTCGACAGAATTACTAAGTATTCTTAGACGGATGTTATGGAAATACTACACAGCGTAAACTATAACCCTTGGTTTGTCAGACTGTTGTTGTAGCAATACCTCTCAGCGTAAACTATAGTCGTTGTCTATCCTACTTTAGCGTCTATCCCCTTTAGTAGATTGAAACCCGCTCCTTATCTCTAAGGTAGAAAAGTTAGAACATCACTATCCTAGATCCATTCCATTGTTCTCGTAGATCTATCTTAATTCTCTCGAATCTAAGAATCAATATCTAGACAAAGGGCAATCTCTCGAGGCTCTTACATTGCCAAGACATGTTTCACCAAGACCCCAAGCAATCTTTCAAAGCTCTTACAGTGTCAAGGCGAACTATTCAAACAATGAACAAAATAGTTATGCGCAGAATCATAATTTATCATTTATAAAGTAGAAAATAATTGTTTAGACAAAACAAAGATTAACACCAAGTAAGACAGTTCATAGTGTTATCGAAAAGTCAACCAAGTATCATCGTTATAATACAACCCCAAATACAAAAAAAAATCAAGAACAAAGGAAAAACGACTCCCAAAACTGGGGGCTCTGTCGTGACAATTCTTATCAACACTACGCATGTCCTGGCGATCAGCCTCTCTCGAGACCTGATTGTCGCTCTGCTACAGTCTAGCTATGGAGGAAACCAAGGAAGGTCAGTTGGCAAATGGTGGGGAAGCACTGTAGTTACTCGCTCACACTTCAAGTAAAGCTCTTCTAATTTCCTTGCCTCTCTTTTTGGCGGCTATGGCTGGGTATTTATAAAGGGAAATCTCACATAAGTAAAGATTCCTTAGATACCCGTTATTGTCTTGTCCACGATAAAAAAAGAAAAGACAGTTGGATGTTTTCAGAATCTTGAGGGCTTGCTTGCACGTGAAGGAACTCGTACCGCTGGCATGTGACATGGGCGATTTCGTCATATTCACTTCAGATTTTTTAGATAAACCTTGCCTTTGCGAGATAAATATGATCTTCACTTTCTTTAGCTTCTCTTTCCCATTGGCCCTTACAAATTACGTTGTAGTGACTAAAATGTTCTTCCAAAGTAAATTTCTTGCACATATACAATCCACATAGACCCTTTCTCCTCAGCAACATCAGTCAAACCAAATAAATTTTGTCGAAGCAAAACTTATCTACCATAAATATAACCTAAATGCAACTAAAATGATGTACATACTTTGTTTAGACGAGCAGTAACTTAAGTGAAAAGACTAGAAATTGAATCTTTTTATCAAGTTATCAGCAGTGCTAGGGAAAATAATAGGTAAAATCTTCATGTCATCTGTTATGCTAGTCGTACCCTTAATGATGCATAACTTAATTATGCCACCACTGATAAAGAACTACTTGTTGTGGTTTTCACTTTTGATAAGTTTAGGCCATAACTTATTGGAAATAAGGTCATTGTGCATACTGATCACTTTGCCATTAAATACTTAGTTAATAAAAAAGAGGCAAAACATAGGCTTATTAGATGGATATTATTGCTGCAATAATTCGATTTGGAGGTAAAAGATAGGAAGGGTACTGAAACCCATGTAGCAGATCACTTGTATAGGCTAGAGAACAAAAGCATTTGCCATGACATGAAGGATATTATGGGGGATTTCCTTGAGGAGAAAATTTTACTTGTCGCGGTAGTGTCGTGGTACGTTGACATAGTTAACTTTCTTGTTAGTGGTGTTATGCCTCCATATTTATTAAGCCAGAGTAGGAAAAAATTAAGACATGATGTATGCCACAATTACTGGATGAACCATTCTTATTCAAGCAACGTGGCGACCAAATAATCCATATGTGCGTCCCGAAAGAAGAACAAAATGATCCTATTTCATTTCCATACATCCCTGTGTGGAGGGAACATTTTTGGGATGAGGACTACTGCAAAGGTCCTCCAATCTGGTTTCGACTGGCCCATTTTATTCATTGATACACATGACTTCTATAAGTCTTGTGATTGTTGTCAGTGCACTAGGATTATATCGAAGAGAAATGAGATGCAATGGAAAAACATTTTGGAAGTTGAGCTCTTCGATGTATGGGACCTTTCCCCTCATCCTTTGGTGATCTGTACATTATCTTGGCAGTAGACTATGTTTCCAAATGGTTTGAAGTCATGGCCACACCACGTAATGACTCCAATATCATGATGAAATTCTTGCACAAAAACATATTCACGCGTTTTGGAGAACCACGAGAAATTATAAGCTATGAAGGTACTCACTTCGAAAATAAATTAATTAACAAGGCTTTGAAGAGGTACGGGTGCACCATAGAATTACCACGGCATATCATCCCTAAATTAATGGGCAGGATGAGGCCTCTAATTGCGAGATCAAGCATATTCTTGAGAAGGTGATAAACCCAATGCGCCAAGATTGGTCGCCAAAGCTTGATGAGACACTGTGGGCTTACCGAACAACATTCAAAACGCCACTCGGAATGTCCCCATTCAAGATAGTCTCGCCAAAACTTGATAAGACACTGTAGGCCTACTGACCAACATTCAAAACGCCACTCAAAATGTCCCTATTCAAGCTAGTCTATGGCAAGGCGTGCCATTTGCCCGTGGAATTGGAACACAAAGCATTTTGAGCCGTCAAGAAACTAAACATGGATGCACAACTTATTGGAGAAAGAAGATTGTTAGAGCTGAATGAAATGGATGAATTTAGAGATCAGACGTATGAAAATGTTCTCCTTTACAAAGAAAAGACGAAAAGATGACATGAAAAAAAATTTTGCCTAGCCAATTTTTTCCTGGACAATAAGTATTGCTCTATAATTCACATCTCAAGCTATTTCCAGGCAAGCTGAAATCTAGACGGTCAGGACCGTTCATCGTAAATCAAGCCCATAGCCACGGTGCATTAGAAATCAAGAACTTGGATGACGGATCAACCTTTAAGGTGAATGGTCAACGAACGAAGGCCTACAATGAAGCACCCATCCTGTGTGAAAAATTTACGACGTTACTTCACGGTGCCTTAGAGTTTTCCCTTCTTCCCTAAACAAATTTTGTTGCCTAGGCAATAAAAATTTACACTATGTACATAAATAATCCATTTTTATTTTTCACGAGTTGTATACTTTTATTTTATTCTCTATTTTTATTTCTTATTGCATCAAGGATACACGTGGTAGCGTAGGGTTTGTGCTCATACATAGGAGGAGGAGAAATCCCAGAATATTGGTTTTGGCAGCACATTTGAGAGGGAAAACAAATATTTTTCCTTTATTATATTACTTTTATTCAAATAAAATATCTTCCACATTAATGCGATATCTCTTTTCCCCTTATTGATTTATCATTTTACCCCTAAGAAACCACCCATTACCCAACTTTTTCTCCAAAACTGCCTATTTCCTCTTTCTCCACATCGTTCACTCCTTTTAAACTCCTTCTTCTTCAACTTTTCTTTCCTTTGATTTTACACCTTTTCACCAAAACCCTATATTACTACTGTAAAAATCCTCTATTCTTTCCCAAAATCTGTCACAGAAAACAACATGGCCTGATCCAAGAAGAATCTAGGCACATCTATATCCTCTGTTGTGGCTTCAAGATTCGAGCGCTTCAAAACCTTCGTAGCTGATGAAAAGTTCAAGGCACTACAGAAACGACAAGTTTACTTGGAGGATAGTTTTATCTTTCTTGAGGCTAGTGAAGAACCATTTGGGTCGAAAGTAATGGACATCGTCCGGAATCATAAGTGGGATAAATTTGCCCAGTACCCAAAGGTAGTGGCACCAGTAATGGTGCGAGAGTTTTACTCCCTCCTAGGCGACCAATCCCAGCAAAATGTGTACGTTAGAGGGAAATCCATCTGGTTCACTCCCTCGGCCTTAAATTGCTACTTTAAACTCAGTAAGGTGGAGGATCAATATAAAATATTTCTTGCAGAGGTAGATCAAGAAACATACAATGGTGTGACGGAAGATTTGTGTTTCGAATGGGCAATGTTTGAAGGGAATGCTCCCAACCGTAAGCGTGTGGATCACTTAGCCCTTAAGCCAGTTACCAAGCTGTGGAATCATATTTGAAAGGCAAGTTGAAGCCTACCTCACATAATACGACAGTGTTGGTGAGGAAATTGATGTTGTTTCACTCTATCATTTATGAGAACGCGATCAATGTGGGTGAGATAATTTTTAAGCAGATCCACAAGTGTGCAAAGAGGACCCGATGTAACCTTCTTTTTCCCAATTTGATAACTATTTTGTGCAGGAAGAAAAAAGTCTATGATAAGCCTTTCGAGGACTTTATCAAGTCAAAGGAAGGCATATCCAAAAAGAATATGCCCAAACTTATGAGTTTTGATGACAACGCTCCACACGAGGGTGTGGAACAATGAGCAAAATTGGTTATCGCAACAACAATGGCAGTCGTGGTTACATCCACTAGGGAGATGTGAGAGCAGTTGGAGCGTATGAAAGGTCACATATAGACCTTGTTTAACTATGTCAAGGCTTGGGATGCCCAAATGAATGCTTTCTTCAAGAAACTACTTCCAGTTACCAAGGAAGACCTGCCACCTTTTCTCGATGAAATCCTGCGCCAATCGGTCCCTACAGTCGGTAGTACATTTCAAGCCTCGGTACAAAATGTTCCACCCGAGTACCCCATAGAGTTCACTCCTCTTTCCACGTATGTCTCCCCCATCAATGAAGAAGGCCAAACAGATGATTATCTCAGCTCCTCCTCCTCCTCTTCCGATAGCACTCCAGAAATCCCACCAAACATCTTTGATGATGATGATTTTATCCCAGTCCCTCACTGGCCTACTCTAGAACAAGTATTTGAACATCCCCAGATCTCAATGTTGAATCATCTCTTGACCCTGAATCAAGCCAACCTCAAGACTTCCCTGCTGAGCCCTCGCACACTGAGGATATACCATCATGAGCTAGTCCCCCGAGTACACGGCATCTCCTCAAGCGCATAGCTAGTTGTCTTGCTATACCATCTCCTTCTTCTCTTTCTTCAGGAGATACTGGATCCGAAATCCCCCTCCTCTCAAATGAAACAGAACCCGTCCAATCGAGCCTCTCCACCATAATAAGGTAATATTTCTTTCATTTGCATTTGCATTAGCATTTTAGAGTAATTTTTATTTCATTCTTATTTATGCATTGAGGAAAATGCATTCCTCAAGTTTGGGGGAAGTGTTGTACTCCATACTTAGTTTTTTCATTTTTTATAATAATTGGTTGAAAAATTTGTTGTCATGGCATGAGTTTCATTAGGATAGTTGTTTGAAAAAGTTGATGATGCCCTATGATGAAAGCAATTTTTATTGCCTAGGCTAGAATTATTTTACATGAGCTGAAGGCTAGAACCGACCTTAGGACTTGATTCTTTGTGACTCTTTGAACACGAATGTATGTTTTCTCTTCTTAAGGTGCTTAAAAATTTTAGAAAAGAGCTTTTTGCGCGTCGTGGCATTAAATGTTTGAAAGGCTAAATTGAACTCCTTAATGTTTTGAATTGTGTTGAATTAAAAAAATGACTCGGCATAACTGTAGAGGGACACTCCTCTATGTATTGGCATAACTTGGAAAATTTCTTAAATAAAATGTTGCCTTAGCATATGAGTGAATGAAAGTAGTCACGGGATGAATCTACTTGACTAGCTCGAGGGTGGAAGGTATATTCCCTTTCACCTAGAGTGTGGGATGGTAGTTATGATGAGCTGACTCCCTTTGAAGTTTTCTTATAAAAAAAAGTTGAAATTACATGTTGAATAAATAGGAGTCAAACTATTCTTGATGAATAATTTGATGTATTGGCAAAATAGAAGTGCTTACTTATGAGTTTTCTAACACATTAAAGCATATACTGCTATATAATCACTAACACACATCGACAAAGAATCCTAGCCTAGGAAAGGTACTTGACTTCTGGTACAATCTACCATGTTGAGGCTAAACATTTTGTTGAGGGCTGAAATTTTAAACCACATGATTGTCCTAATTTTTTTCTTTTCCATGGCATTGTATTTCTCTACTTCTTATTATCCATTGCTTGAGGACAAGCAATAGATTAAGTTTGGGGGTATGATAACTCCGTAAAAAGACTATGTTTTCTATCTTTTTACTTAAGTTATTGTGTATCTAAAAGCAGTTGTCATAGCATTTTAGTTGTATTTAGGTCATATTTGCATGTGGTGGATAAGTTTTGCCTAGGCAAGATTTATTTGGTTTAACTGATACTGCTGAGGAGGAAGGTTCTTTTTTGGCTGTGTTGATGCAGGAAATAACTAAGAAATATTGACAAAACAATTTCCTAGGGCTAGAGGAACATAACAATACGACAATGAGGAACAGATTTTTCTTGCCAATGCAAGATTTATCCTACAGATCTGACGTCACTAAAAAATTACTGTCGTTATTTGCCCAGCTTCACCCTCACGAGCAATCATGCCCTCATTAAAGAAATTGACCACTTCCAATTTCTATATCATTCATAAAATAGGTAAGTCAATGAGGGTATTTAGGGAATTTCCAAGGACATAAAACCCTATAAATTCCCACTATAAAACCTCATTATAGTCTCGAAAAATAGATAATCAAGGAGAGGATCTACCCTAGGCTTGGAGTAAGCGGCTGCAGCACCTTATTCTCCAATGTTCCCCCACTCGATTATTCTTGGTGCCTTCCACAGTCGGGCTTCATCAGAGCAGCGGTTAGGCCCTCGAGAGAGGTTGGCCGCTGGAGCAGGCATGGTGGTGATCATAATGTAATGGCAGAGCTTTGCTTGGGATTGTTTCTTCCTTTGTTCTTAATTTTCATTTTACTTAAAAGGCTTGTATTGAATGTTTAACTTTGGATGATATTTGTCACGCCATGAACTGCTTTACTTGGTGTTGGTTATTGTTTTGACGAATGCTATTCGACTGTTAATGAATGATAAAGTTTGCTTATGCTTAATGTTGTTTTGTTCATTGTTTTAATATTTTTTCCATAACACTGTAAGAGCTTTTGAGAGATTGCTTGGTGCCTAGGCAAAATATTCCTAGACTTTGTAAGAGCTTTCGAAAGATTGCCATTTTTCTAGGAATAGATGCCTAATATCGAGAGACTTAGAGTAGATCTACGTGAATAACAGAACTAATCCGGGATGGTGAGGTTATAATCTACCTAAGAGATAAGGAGAGTGTTTCATTTGACAAAAGGGGGTAACTACTTGAGTAGGATAGGCAAATACTGCAGTTTTCACTGAGGGGTATTGCCACAGCAACATTTTGACAAACCAAGGGTTGTAGTTCACGCCGTAGCAATCGTCCTTGAATACTCCAATAATCATGTCGGGCAACCTAAGCATAGTACACTAAGTCTTTCCAGACATAGAATAACTTCTCGCCATAGCAAAACCAACCTAAGTGCTCCATAAGAAGTATGACTGTGTGAGGTTTTTCTTGAATACATTAAACTCAACGTTTCTATTTTCCTTAACAATTTTTATTTGTTTACTCTTGCAAATTTTCCTTGCCTCGACCAAACTTTTCTACACACCATACTTCACAATATTTATTTACTTGACGATACTTTTCCACCTATTTATATTCTCTAATACTAATTGTTTTCTATTTCAACAAGAATTTCAGGACTAGCTTATGACATCTAGTTATAGTTGTAGCAAAACATCAAAAATTCCCACCAATCCTTGAGGAGACGATAACTCAACGTACTAATATATTACTTACATTGATTGTGTAAACTTGCACAGATTTGCTTGCCTTAGCATATACATTCACAAGTGAACAGAATCTTTTTGTACTTGCATGAAAAAATATTTCATCTTGTTTGAACTTGTTTTTCTTTATTTATTCCTCTATTTTAGAGTTTGTAAGTCATTTGACATTCAAAAATATTAAATAAAATGCTACCTTCTGAGGTTATGAGCAATTAGAAAATTTTAATCTTATAATTCTTTAAATGTCAATTGCCTTAGATACTCTCTTAAGAATCAAAGTTATGGTCTCTTGGCAAGTGGCAAGATTAAACTATCGTAAAACAAAGACCCTTGCTATACCCGAACTTCATACCTTCTCTTGCAGGGACTGAGATAACCTTCTCCTCTATTGAAGAGATGACCAAAGGGATTGGCATTCAAATATGTATAAGAGATGACAAAATGGGGCACCTAACATATGAAGTTGAAAAAAGGATTGTTTTCTACTTTTATTGAGGACGTTCAATGATGATTCTAAACTTCACAAATTAAATAGTTGAGTAGATAAATCTAGTTTAGGTAAGTTTCTTGGGAATCGATCTCTAAAGTTGAAATTTTCTGACCTTCAACGATACTCAAACTATAATAGCTTATTCTCGATGAGCTTAAGAAATTGAATTTGTATACCCAGAAAGTTAATATAATTATATCTATATGTGTGTAATAAAGTTGCACTATTCCACTAAAGAAAATAGTTATAGAGGTAACTCAACAGCCCTGGCTTTATGAATAGCTTACTTTCAAACCATGGCATAGATCGGATACCTGGCAATCCAGTGTTAGCTCCACTATAGTTGTCAAGTCAAAAACTTTGTGATGAGATGAACCCTTCAAGTATGCTGAATTAAAACAAATGATAAATTTAATAAAATCAAGAAAAATGAAAAGTACGAGGTTTAAATGAATAAGGAGTTTCGGTGAAGATAGACTCTGGAGTTGATAAACACATGTTATAGTTGACTTCATACAAGCACTTAGAAATTTTGTTTTTAGACCGATATTTTTGTACTGCCTCTACTAAAGAAGTTTACGAAGCTTGAACAAATAGAAGATTTTAGAGAACAAAAATAGAAGTGTTCTAAAAGATCGAGCAATTGGGTATTCTAGTTGCATCATTTTGTCTGCATCTGACTAAAATGCCAAGCCATGAAAAAAGAGCATGTTATAATGTTCATATGGACAAAGGCAAAAGAGGAAAATCAATAACAAAAACCATATAATTTAGGAAGCCAACTAAAAATCAACCTGCCAACTATTGACACTTGTCAAAGAATCATAACTTTGAAAGATTAAAAGAGTAGTTAATTCTTTGTTATCTAATGAACTCTTATTTTGTAATTTGTCTCAATGTGAACCTAAAGTAAGGGGCACTATTGTTTAAAAACATCATCAAACATTTTTCAAAAAAAATTTACCAAACATTATTTAAAATTCTTTTATAAAGCATTTTTAAAAAATTTCATCAAACTTTTTCACCTTTTGAAAAAAAAAAGGAGGAAGAAAAGCGTCTTCAAACAAGACAACCTCTCTAGAATAGATCTTGGCAATTGATAAATGTCTTTTATAAATAGATGCTTGTTATCATAACTGATAACCGTCATTTTTCTATCAAAATAATTCCAGCTTCTTAAATAGAAAGGAAAAGGTAGTATAGAGAAGCAGGGTCAATCCACATGGACTGTGGTGTTTCTGATTTAGTAAAATTATTTCTTGATTTTAGGAGGAGATAGAATTCCAGGTAAAGTTGAAAAGATTTAATAAAATAAAATAGAAAATGATAAATAAATGGGAAAATAATAAAATAATAAATAATAGTAATAAAATAAAAAAGGGTTTTTAAACGTTATTGTGAAAGCAACCTCAAACTTCAGCTTCACCTCAAATTCCTCGGATCATTGAAATAGATTTTTACTTCAAGATTCATGTCAACTTATAAGGACAATTCTTCGCTTCCAACTCGAATTGTGTCGTTTCAATAATAACTGATTTCGATCTCAGTTTCCTCTTAGCAAACAATTTTGCTAAGTGTTTTATCGAGAAGTCGAATATGCTTCAATAAGAAAATCCTTCTTCAAACATTAACCATAATAATATCCAGACCAATTTCGAAATCGTTTTGATTTGAAAAGTAAGCTCAGAAAACAGAGAGAAAATTCGAAGCGATTTAAGTAACTTACAATTCTCACGTTTGTAATTGAGCCTTCGCTTTAGTCTTCGGCTTGAAAGAAAATTAGCTAAGCATGACCACATTCATACTTAGCATAATTGAAAAGTATCCAAAAAATAGAGAGAAAACTAGAGAGAAAAAGAAGATTTTATTCTCAGATGAGAGAGATATGTTTCTAGGCTTACCTTTATAGGGTATTTATAGCCTTCAAATTCCTAAAAACAAGCTAAAACATCTTAAATCCTAATTAAAACACTTAAAACTATTTAAACTAAAATACCAAAAAAAAATATTTAAAATAAAATTATAAATCCTAATTAAAATACTAAAACCTATATAAACTAAAATACCTAAAACAAATATAAAATATAAAAGTAATATCCTAAAACTTAATTAAAATACTAAAACCTATTTAAACTAAAATAAAAAGATAAAATATAATGTTTAAAATATTATCCTAAACTTGAGTTTAATTCAAATCCGAATTTCAGCCAGCTTTGATTCCGAAAATAAAAAAAAATTGCAGAATTCTGTCCTTTTTGTACAATTTTCAGAATCTGACATCCTGCATAGAAAATGAATCAAAACGAACAATTAAGCCACAAAACCCAATGATTAAGGAGTAAATTAAAAGAAAAATATTAATTAAATTAAGCACTTATCAAATTCCCCCTCATTTATTCAATGTTTGTCCTCAAGAATTCATCAATTAATACATCAAAATCACAAGTTGCCATCTTCAATTTCAATTTATTCCTCAAACTTCCAATCAAATTAAGTCCATGACATTTGCGGAATTCAAGTTACAATCAAGCAAAGACACAACTAAAAAAATTTAAAGTAAGCAGGGCATCCCAATTAATTGCCAATTTCAATGAAACATGACTCAATACCTCATAAAGATTCACACAAATCCGCTCAAAGTGTTTGCGGTGAATGAAATCGCTCAAACCGAAACTAACCAAAATATTACCATAGGCTTGGAATCCAATCAAGTCTCCTCTACTAAAAATGAACATAATAGAATAATCAAGGGGTCTTAAACAAGGTGTGATGGGGCTTAGGTTAGGGTAGGGAAACGACCAAAAAGAAAGGTTTAAAATACCAAAACAAGAGATCAAAATAATTAAGAACAATCCACGAATTAACATGAAGCGCAATGAAGAACAAAACAAGAAAAAAAAGAATATATTAAAGACAATTAAAACGATCAATTTTTCCTTCTTCTTCTTTTTCGAACAATGGTCTGTTTTTTTCTGCTGTTTGAAACAATGAACATTTTTTGTTGTTCGAAACAATGATTTTTTCTACTGTTCGAAACAATGATTTTTTCTACTGTTCAAAACAATGAACAGTTTTTTCGACTTTTTTTCGTGGAACAAGAATGATACAAGATCTCAAGTCTCGGCAAGGGTGTGAAAAGAGAGTAAAAATAAAAAGAAAGGCTCGGGTTTAATTATGAGGTGTAAAACAAAGAAAATGAAATAAGCTCAAATTTGGTTGACTAGTGGATATATAAATGGGTAGGTTTTATCGGAAAAGTGGGTTTATCCTAGGTTCCCCTATCACATTAAAATATTACGTTCAATATGTAGTCTTGATATGCATTGTGATTACAAGTTCTAGAACATCCAAATTAGTTCAGTGCACACATGTCAAACAATGAGCAAGAAAGAAAATGTATGCTCCTTAGGCTCAAATCTCACAAGAAAAGTTTATATGCATTGAGTCAAGTTCATCTCTATCGACAAAAGCATGAGATATCAATACTCAACAAAAATTCACTAGCTATATCAACCACCAATCATGAAAATTAAATTCAATCAAAAACATGGTCATAATCCAAAAAGAAGCAAGAGTATAAAGCGAAATTCAAGACTAGCAACCAACGATCCCAATATATTAACATTAGAATAACTCAATTTCAAATAATTAAACAAGTCAAGGAAAATTTTGACATTTACTTATCCTTCCCCCCTCACTTAATTCGTTTTGTCCCAAAACGTATATCGATTTTAAAAACAAAGAGAGGGAAAAGGAATGCTCCCCAATCTAGTGGTGACCACGACCACAGTCATGTCGAGACGAGCCCAGGCGAAGGTAAGAAATATTCAATTGGAATTCGAATCTGTTCAGAGAAAAATAAAATTAAGCATCTGATAAAATAAAATAAATGGAGTGAAATAAGTTGGCTAAAAATAAAGCAAAATTAAAATGAAAATAAAACGAAATGGGTTGCCTCCCATCAAGTGCTTTTGTTTAACGTTGCTAGCTTGACGACCTGATTCAGACTACATGTTCTAAGAGAAATACTTCTTCCACTTCATACACTTTTTCCAACTAAGAATTTCTTTATGAGAAATTCTATGATTGTGTAATTCTTTTATTTTCTCCTTTTAGAATTTGACATTCTCATATATTATTCTTCGGATCTTTTTTAGCTTTGACAGCTTATCTGAAATAACCGGTGAAGTAGCATTTTCTCCTAAAAAGGCACTGTTTAAATTTTTCGACATTTGTTTCAGTTCTCTCTCAAGTGCCTACAAAACAAAAGGCAGAACATTAGACTTAGCAGGAATCAATTTTAGATCGGCACAATCTGAAATATTTTTTTCAACTTCCTGATTTCCTCATCATGATCTTCTAACTCCCTGCATAGATTAAAAGAAAAATTAGTTTCTACAAACTCTTTTTCCAAATGATTAATAATACTAACATAATTTATGCTCGCCACTTTGTCTGGGTGTTTTATTTTCTTATACACATCAAATTTAACGATCTCACCATCAAACTCCATGGTTAAAGTTTCACTTCAAACGTCAATATGTGTGTGCGTTGTACTTAGAAAAAGGACGTCCTAATAGAATATCAAAAGAAGTGTTGGTGCGATCAATCTTCATGTCAATTACATAAAATTCAGCAGGAAATATTAAATTATTTACCTCCACCAGCACATTTTCGAAGAGTCCTTCCATGTAAATGATAGATCTTTCGACAAGCTGAATTGATATTTTTGTATCCTTCAAGGGTCATTAGTAATCATATTGTAAACAGAGAGAGGCATTACATTAATAGAGGGGCCAAGATCACACATGGCTCATTTTATCCTTACTTTACCAATTTTACAGGGTATTACGAAAATACCTTGGTCTTTCAGTTTCGGCAGTAAATTTTGTTGGAATACAGTTGAGACATGTTCTCCTAGATTTACCTCCTCATTCCCGGTAAGCTTGCTCTTTGTTGTACAAATGTCTTTCAAAAATTGGGCATATCTTGGAACCTTTCGGATAACCTTAATGAGAGGTATATTGATTTACACCTTCCAAAATACATCTAGTATTTCCTTTTCCTCAATTTGTTTATCCCTTTTTACTAACCTCAATAGAAAAGGTGGTGGCACGTCATAGGAAGATGGTGTTGGATCTATTTATACTTCGTCACTCTTCTTCGGGGATCCAGAATCTATAGTATTCTTCCCTTTTTGGATTGCTTCATCTTTTGGAATAAGTAGCGCCACTATTGTACCACTCCGAAGAGTGATGGTGCTGACATTATCCCTTGGATTTACCTCGGTTTGAGAAGGTAGTCTTCCTTGTGATTCCAATTTCCCCATTATTTGAACTAGTCGGCTCACTTGGTTATCCAGCTCTTGAAGATGTGTCTCAGTTATACTTTGGAACTTTTCATGGGATGTAACAAGCTTTTCTTGTGAAATTGCTAACTTTCCTATGAGTTCCTCCAATGACGAGTTTTGCGTTTGCTATTGAGGAGGAGGCCTTTGTTCATAAGTTGGTCTTTGATTTGCCTCATAGTTGAAGTTTGGATGGTATCGTCATCCTGGATTGTAAGTATTACTGTATGGGTTGTTTTCTTTGTGGATGACCTGGAAAGTTCCATACTGCATTGATTTTTGTATTGCCTCCTTCTTGTATCAACAGGAAGCAATCCGTCGATGGTCTAGCTTTGTGCATATGCCACAAGTTCTTGTTGCTCCAGATTTTCCTGAAACAAGTGAATTAATTACTTCAGTTAATTTATCTAACTTATTTTCAAGGGAAATGTACTTATCTCATGAACCCGTCGGTTGGGTTCACTTGAAAACTGTTGGGAGTTGGCTACCATGGTTGAAATCAATTCCCTTGCTGTTGTTGGGGTGATGTTGACTAATACTCCTCCATTGGCGGCATCCACCATTTTCATCTCCATTGGTAAAAGGACTTCATAAAAGTATTGAAGTAATGTTTGCTCACTTAATCCGTGTTGCAGACAACGTGCGCAGAGCTTTTTAAATCACTCCCAATAGTCATCAAGACTTTCTTTAGTCTTTAGTTGAATGGAAAGAATGATCCTTCGTAATTCTCTTGATTTAGCCGCTGGAAAGAATCTGTCAAGAAAAATTCGATTCATGTCAACCCATGAATTAACTGAATTGGGAGGTAAATAAAATAACCAATCTTTAGCCAAGTCGGCTAAAGAGAAAGGGAAAGCTCTCAATTTAATTTGATCTTTCATGCTAGTGCAAACCATGTGGAATTCCAACAAGTGTTTGTACGGATCTTCAGTGGGAAAACAGTGGAAAGTGGGAAGAAGATAAATGAGTCCCGTCTTTAATTGAAATGGAGTCCCGCCACTAGGAAAATTAATACATAATGGTGTCTGAGTGACATGGGTTATGGGTAGCTCTCGGGTTGTTTGTTCTTCTTCTTCCATCGGGATATTATATGCGTCTGTTTCAGTCTCTGGATTTGATTCTTCTTCTGAAGTGTGCTCTTGTTCTTCTTATCTTTTTCTCTTTTGTCTTTCCTCGAAGCGTTTGTGCGTGGATTCTTCGTACTCGTGCTTCGATCACCGAATGTAGATCTACTAATTTACATGGGTTTCTTCAGTTCATAAATCAAAAACTAGAAAAATAAATCAGTACTTGCCGTTAGCCCCAGCAACGGCGCCAATTTGATAACCGTCATTTTGCTATCAAAATAATTTTGGCTTCTTAAACAGAAAGAAAAAGGTAGTATAGAGAAGCAGGGTTGATCCACAGGAACTGTGGTGTTTCTGATTTAGTAAAATTGTTTCTTGATTTTATGAGGTGATAGACTTCCAGGTAAAGTTGAAAAGATTTAATAAAATAAAATAGATAATGATAAATAAAAGGGAAAATAATAACATAATAAATAATAGTAATAAAATAAAAAAGTTTTAAAAGTTGTTTTTTTTAAATAAAAGATAAGAATTAAATAAAAGAAATAATTAAATAAATAATTGAAAGAGATTGAGATAAAGATAAACTTATTGTGAAAGCAGCCTCAGACTTCAGCTTCGCCTCAAATTCCTCGGATCATCGAAACATATTCTTTACTTCAAGATTCACGTCATCTTACAAGGACAATTCTTCGCTGCCAACTCGGATTATGTCGTTTCAATAATAACTGATTTTGATCTCAGTTTCCTCTTAGCAAACAATTTTTCTACGTGTGTTCTTTGGAAGTCGAATATGCTTCAATAAGCAAATCCTTCTTCAAACGTTAACCATAACAATATCCAGACAATGTCGAAATCGTTTCTATTTGAAAAGTAAGCTCAGAAAACAGAGAGAAAATCCAAAGAGATTTAAGTACCTTACAATTCTCACGTTTGGAATTGAGCCTTCGCTTTAGTCTTCGGCTTGAAAGAAAATTAGCTAAGTATGACCAAAGTCATACTTAGTGTAATTGAAAAGTATGCAAAAAATAGAGAGAAAAAGGAGATTTTATTATCATATGAGAGAGATATATTTCTAAGCTTACCCTGAGAGAGTATTTATAGCCTTCAAAATCCTAAAAACAAGCTAAAACATCTTAAATCCTAATTAAAACACTTAAAACTATTTAAACTAAAATACCTAAAAATAATATTTAAAATAATATTATAAATCCTAATTAAAATACTAAAACCTATTTAAAACTAAAATACCTAAAACAAAGATAAAATATAAAAATAATATCCTAAAACTTAATTAAAATACTAAAACCTATTTAAACTAAAATACAAAGATAAAATATAATGTTTGAAATATTATCCTAAACTTGAGTTTAATTCAAATCCGAATTCCAGCCAGCTTTGATTCTGAAAATAAAAGAACTACAGAATTTTGTCCTTTTTGTGCAATTTTCATAATCTGGCATCCTGCACAGAAAGTTAATCAAAACGAACAATTAAGCCATAAAAACCAATGATTAAGGAGTCATTTAAAAGCAAAATATTAACTAAATTAAGCACTTATCAATAACTGAGGCAAGAAAAGCCAAAATTTCAGGGCAAAGTTTGTTGTGGGAAGAATAACAAGTTGTCACAAGTCAAGAATTATAAGGGATACCCCATATCTTATCACAATCAATCGAATCATTCTACCTTCGTAAAAGAATTGGTTCTCTAATAAAGTCACAAAAGAAAAATTAAAGACAATAATAAGAAAATTGGTTATCGCAACTAAGCACCAAACAGTACAAGGACTTGGCAACCCATGTTAAATAGTACAAGGACATGGCCTCCCATGTTAAATAGTACATGGACCAAGGTCATCAAAGTAAACAATAAAGGAAATTTCATCTTCCATGACTGAATATTGATCACCAAAAAGTGATGAAGAATTAGTTCCCAGATGAAATCAAGAAAACATGTATCAGGATAGACATACATTTACATCTTTAAATCAAACATTCATAATCACATGCAACATAATAAACTTGGACTTTTAGGTCAAAAATGATCAATGACAACTAGATCTCCTCAACACGAATCAACAATGTTGTCTTCAACAAGTAAGTTATCTAAAGGCAAATAGGTTTCCTCTAATATGAAGAAGCAACATTGTCTTCAAATTTGACTTCCACAAGTGAATAACCAAATCATCCATATACGACTACATGTCCTCAACACGAAGGAACAATGTCATTCACCGACTATACCTCCTTAACATGAAGGAGCAATGTCATCATCAGTGACTAGATTCTCTTCAACATGAATGATCAGAGTCGTTTTCAACATCAAATTATCTTCCGATAATCAGATTTCGTCTACAAGAAGGAAGAGTGTTGTGTTCAGATACATAGTCATTCAAATACGGCTAGTCGTCCTCATCATGAAGGAAAATATTGTTAACAAACATCGATTGATCCTAAAAATCCATCTCATTAGTGGATCAATCATCTTTCAATCATAGCTAGACCTCCTCAACGTGAAGGAGTAATGTCATCATCAAATTTGACATCATATAAATCACCCAGAAGCGACCAGATATCCTCATCACGTAGAAGTAGTGTCGTTTACAAAATCAAGTTATCTCTATACACTGACTTCCTCAATGAAAAGGGCCAATGTTGTCTTCATATGTAGTCTTTTAAATATGACTAGGCGTCCTCAACATGAAGGAACAATGTTATCCATTGACTAGATCTTCTCAACATGAAGGAACAATGACATCGTCATATTTAACATCAAGCAAATCACCCAAAACAACCAGAACTCCTCATCATGTAAGAGTCGTTTCATTTCCAAAATTAAATTATCTTCAGGCAATCAGACTTCCTCAATGCGAAGGAACAACGCTATCCTCAGGTTCAGTCTTTCAAATACAACTAGTTATCCTTATCACGAAGGAACAACGTCATCAACAAACCCGACATTGTCAAATAAAGTGTTACATCAGGGAATAATGATTAGACTTCTACAACACGAAGGAAAAAAAAATCATTTATATCCTTTTAGATTGCTTCTCTTGAACCAAAATTGCATCTTACTTATCATAGTTTCCCTTGAAACACAAAACAAATTTTGCCTCACTCGAAGCATTTTTATCTCAAAAGTAAAAAAGAATTATATAACATGAGATAATTTCTTTTGAAACTAATTTTGTCTCGCTCGAGACAATTTCTTTTGAAACCCAAAGCATTGGCATCATTTCTCTTGAAACAAGTTATGTCTTGCTTAAAATTTCTCTCTTAAAAAGTTCTACTATTTTTTAGAATACTTTTCTTGAAGTAGAATTTTGAAATGAAAATATCTCCCTTGAGATAAGAAGTTTTTTTTCAGTCTCATGAGGCAGCACCAAATTGCAAAATAAAAGATAAAATTAAACGAAAACTCGAAGTTTTTTTATCTTTTCCCTATTCTTGTTAACACAAGAATGGGCAAAGAGGAGAAACTATTGATACCCATTTTTGACCGGGTTTATTTTTATTTATTTTTATAGGTTTCCACAAACAAAATGGCCCAAACTATATTAAAAAAGGGGCCCAAAACCCTAACCTAATTGTTGGGATAATCGATGAAGCTCAATATCAACCGAATGAATTTACAAGAAGGAGTTGAATTGGTTTTTGAGATTAAGGAGTAAGGAGATTAAAAGGATAGACAATTGACACAAGGATTTTTAGTGGTTCGACTTCTCAACCAAGTCTACATCCACTGCTTTAGCTCCTCACTAAGAATTTTCTAACAAATTCACTAATTAGTTCTTTTTTTTACATGATCAAGAGATAACATTTACATTCCCTAGCTTTTTAAAGGTTTATCTAAAACCACACCCCTTTTACAAAAAGGAATAAATGTGTAAACAAGAAAACCTCACAAGGTAGGTGTTTACAAAATTAAGCTCACTAAACACTAATATTTACAAGAGAAAGGAAAAAATAAGAATGAAAAACTTATTCTCTTGTGTTTGATTACTTGGATAGGTGTTTTATCCCTTCTTCAAGTGTCGTCAACTTGTTTTTATAGGTTGGAATTTGTTTGTTTTCGTTTCTAGTCATTGTGGATGAATTGGAATCGTTGGGGAATATTTTTATACAAAATAAAACTGCCCAGGACAGGGAGTATCAGTAATTCTTTAATTAGTATTGGTACTACCTTTGTAATATTTAAATCAACTAGCCGTTGGGCTTGACAATTATCGATGCAATGATCATGGTATTGATACTACTGTGTAAAGTAGTATCGGAACCAATTTAAATATCAGTACCTATTTTGCATTCTAGAATTTGAGCTATTTGAAAATAAATTGGCAATATCAATACTACCTAGAGAGTATCGATACTTCTCTTACCTTTGGTATCGGTACCACAGGAATAGTATCGGTACTATTCATACAATATCGATACTGTAAGAACAGTATAGGTACTACGTACCCAGAAAATCAGTTTTGTGCTCAAAATCTATTTTAATGGACTTTGAATTATTTTTGAAAACTTTGAACAAATTCAATTCAAGTCCAGAAACATTTTACTTTAATTTCTTATATCAAAGTATTATAAAACATAGTTAAGCAATTTCCCCCTTTTTATATAACAAAACATTTGAAAAATTATCTTTGGCAAAACTCCCCCAACCAATACTTCTCCTCCTTTTTGTTATATCAAAAATAATTTAAACTTTTAAGTTCAAAAAAACAATGGAGAGTAAGTAGTAATTTGAACATTAAAATCATTTGAAAAATCAAAGCTCCCCCTCAATAAAAGCATTCCAAACAAAAAAAATAGCTCAAAATCTTAGACACTTAAAAAAATTGAATTTCAACAAAGATGAACAAACATGTTAGTAACAGATGAAATTTAATATATCCAAGTCTAATAAACTTTATGGAATACTAATAGTTGAAATTAAGTGCATGTGCATGTGCATAAAGCTATCCAAAAATGTTATGCTTTAAAAAAATGATATCAATTGTTAGAGAGATATCATTTGCAATAAATCACAAGCATAAGCATTTAAATTAAGGTCAAAATTAAAATTTGAAAGAAAATGGAACATTAAAACCAATTTTGACCAAAATTCATTATGATGAACAAGCATTTATGAAAATTATTAAAACTTTAAAATGTCAATCATAATACTTTTTAACATACATGATATAGAAAGCATAAAATTATTTAAAATCAAAACTCATGCATACTTACAACAAATAGGCAACCAATTTATCAAAACAATAACATTAAGCTTAGAGGTTACCCATTCCTTTTCAAGTGTGGCTAGAGCATTTGAGCATCTTCACTTTCATCATCATTGCTCCCACACACGGACAAGAGACATTTATTTCGATTTTGTTATCCAAATTGCTTTGGATCCTTGAACATTAGTTTCAATGCCCCTTGTTCCTTTAGGAATCCATACTTTTTAAAATTTAAAAAGTTTTCCTTTATTTAATGGATAAGTATGTTCCTTGTGACCATGATAATGACAATGTGAGCATTTTGTCATTATGGAACTAGACTAGATGAATTATTTAAAACGATTTCTTTTTTCTTTTGTTAAGCATTCAAGCTTAACTTTTAAATCAAAACATTCTTTTTCAAAATTTTCAATTTTCACTTTTGAAAGTTCTAAAACCTTTTTCAAATTTCATTTTGATTTTCAAAATCCATTTTTACTTTCAAAAGAAAATTGTTTTCAACTTTAAATTTTGAAATCATTTTCTTATATTTGGAGTTCATGGTCTAAAATTCCAAAAATAATTCATCGTAAGCATCTTGTAACTCATTAAAAGAATATGAATTAGATTAACTAGAGTTAGAAGATACCTCGAGATTTTCAAAAGCCATTAAAGACACTGCCTTTGTTGGTTCTTCTTTCTTGTTTCCATGGACCTCTTCGAGCTTATTCCAAAGCTCATTGGCATTTGAACAACAAAAAACTCATTCATAAACATCGAAACCAAATACACAAAACAAAATATGCATGGCCATGGCATTTAGTTGAGTTTTCTTCCGTTCTTGGGCACTCCACTCCTTCGTCTTCTTCTTTGGAGAAGAGTAACCATTCTCGATCATCTCCCATGCATCAAGATCTTTGGATTGGATGAATAGTTTCATTAATGTCTTCCAATAACTGTAGTTGGCTCTATTGAAGTATGGAGGCTTGTCGATAGGTTGGGAGTCTTCTATGTGGAACGAGCTAGAGTTGGAAGCCATCTTCTTGGTTGTGTCAAAAATGGATAGAGCATATTCAAGGATCGTCTCAAGTTTGTTAAACCTTCTAATGAGTTAAGCTTTGATACCAACTATTGGGATAGTTGGTGAAGCTCAATGATCAACCGAATGAATTTGCCAAGAAGGGTTAAACTGGTTTTTGAGATTAAGAAGTAAGGAGATTAAAAGGATAGACAATTGGCACAAGGATTTATAGTGGTTCGACTTCTCAACCAAGTCTACATCCACTACCTTAGCACCACACTAAGGATTTTCTAACAAATTCACTAATTTGTTATTTCTTTTTACAGAATCAAGAGATAACCTTTACACTCCATAGCTTTTCAAAGGCTTAGCTACAACTACTCCCTTTTTACAAAAAGGAATAAAGACGCGTAAGTAAGAAAACCTCACAAGGTAAGTGTTTACAAAATTAAGCTCACTAAACACTAATATTTACAAGAGAAAATAAAAATAAGAATGAAAAAATTCTTTTCTTGTGTTTGATTGCTTGGATAGGTGTTCTAAGCCTTCTTCAAGTGTCCTCAACTTGTTTTTATAGGTTAAAATGTATTTGTGGTCGTTTCTAGCCGTTGGGATGATTTGGAGCCATTGGGGAATATTTTTCTACAAAATAAAACTGCCCAGGATAGGGAGTATCGGTATACCTTTAATGAGTATTGGTACTACCTTTGTAATATTTAAATCAACTAGACATTACTAGTCGTTGGGCTTGACAAGTATCGATACTATGATTATAGTATCGATACTACTGTGTAAAGTAGTATCGACACCCCTTTGAGTATCGGTATCTATTTCGCATTCTAGAATTTGAGCTATTTGAAAAACTACTAGTAGTATCGATACTACCTAGAGAGTATTGATACTTAACTTACCTTTGGTATCGGTAACAGAGAAATAATATCAGTATTGTTCATGAAGTATCGATACTTTAAGAATAGTATCAGTACTACATACCCAGAAAATCAGTTTTGTGCTCAAATTCTATTTTAATGGACTTTGAATTATTTTTGAAAACTTTGAACAAATTCAATTCAAGTCCAAAAATATTTTTTCTTAATTTGTTATATCAAAATATTATAAAACATGGTTCAATATTAACCCTAAACCCTAACCCTAGGTAGCCTACCGCTTCCATCATAGCCACTGCTGCCTTCAACAGCTACTTTCATCACCGCCAAGCATGTCACTGGTCACCTCAGTTGAACTGTCACTGCGCTGCCATTTCATCCCACTAACAAGAAATCAATCAAAATCAGGCAAAAAGGGGATTCACTCCATATTATAAAATCATTACCAAGTACTATAACTTGACAAAATATGCAAAGATAAAAGGAACGAAAAGCATATTGAAAAACGAGGGAGAGAATAAAATGATCATGATTCGAAAAAAGAGTAACCATTAAGTGAGAACTCGAATTGAAAAAAATGAAGGAGAAACACAAAGGAAAAATTTAAGGGAAAAAGCTTTTAAATCAAAAGAAAAGATGAAAAAAACATGGCACTCAGTTTTGTTCTTGCTTCGCCGGATATGAAGGACATCATCCATAACATCAAAGGTAGTGTTTTTGGTTTTATTTATTAAGTAGCTGTGAAAGGTAGGGTTATATTTGGGTGAATAGGTTATTTTAAGGTTTCAAAAGGGTGGTGTTTTTGGGGAGCCAATTAAACAAGGCGGTTGGAGAGAATGATAATTCTCTCCCATTTAAGAGAAAGAAAATGAGAAAGAGAAAGGGGGAGAAGAGATGAAACGATAAAGGAAAGAAAAATGGGAATTAGGGTTTTCTCAAATCCTATAAAAGGGTATTTAAATGTATCCCAAAATGACGTAGTTTTAGATATTAGGGTAACATACCAAACTTTAGGGGATATTCACACAAGGCGTCCTCTATTACTTGTAATCTCTCATTTTAGTCATTTAATGAATTTCATTTTATTCATGTTGTGAGCCTTCAATTTATTCTCTCTTGTAATTTAGTCCTTGTTTATTTATTGCTACATTTATGTCTCCTTTTAATTTGGTCAGGATATTTATATCATTTTTATGTTAGTCATTCGATTATGTTTTTATATAATACCTCAGGTTTTATTTACAACCTTAGTCCATGTTATTTCTATTTTCTTTTGATTTAATGTTTAGTTAATTTTATTGTTTTATATATTTAACCTTCATAGTATTATATGATTTTTTTATTATTACACACACACACACACACACACATATATATATATATATATATATATATATATATGTAAAATATATGTTATATTTTACTTAGTCATACGTATGAAAAAAATAATTTTTTAACATATTTATACTTTATATATGTGTGTACCTTATTTGTCTTATATATATATAAATGTGTGTTGTGTTTTATAGTTTTATATTTCGTTATATAAGTATATTTGTCTATATTATTTTATATTTTATTAAGTATTAAATATGAATATTTAATATAGTATTGTATGTACATTTACTATACTTTATCAAATGTAATTTCTTATTATATTTTATTATACATATATTTTATTTTAATGCTATTTTAGTTGTGTAACTGATAAGAGATTCCATTTTACTCGATTAACCTATGGAAGACTTCCAAAAATCTGAAGTGTCCTTCCGAGGGTTATTCAAATAAATTTGATATTTTATTATTATTCAATATTTGTTTACATTATATTTTTTAAGATATATAAACATTTTTCATTTAAAAGATATCTTTTTATATATTTTTTATAACGAAATTGTTTTAATAAATAAATATTTATTGTGTCCTGCGTCGTGGGTTAACGAAATTACATCCAACATGGTTGGATTTAAATTTTTGTTAATTCACGTAGTAAGGGGACACCCTTCTTAAATAAATTCGAGAGAACTAAATCATGTTGTTCGAGTCAAATATTTTAAAAAATAGTTACTCATTCTTCAAAATTCATCAAAATAAAATGATCATAATTTAAATATTGAATTTGAATATATAAAATTCCACTACTTAGACAACGTATAATCGAGAGGTACCAATTTTGGGCGTTGTGAGGGTGTTAATCCTTCCCCACACGTAATTGACTTTCGAATCCTTAAAAATGAATTTCTGGTGACATGCAGACCAATTTTTGTCTTTAAAATGATTCTTGTTAAAATTGTTTTAAAAGATATTTTTACGTATTCGACCTACCTAACCCAAATGTCAATGGCGACTCCAAATTTTAAATTAAACAAAAATCTAAAATTTCCAAAAGTAAAGTCATGTTTATTTTTAATATTAATTATTTCAATTTTGGACCTTTTAAACACAACCCAAATTACTTATGTGGTTAAAGAAATAGTTGTTACTTTTTGGAGATTCCGGGTTCGAGCATCACCAAATGCAGTAGGGGTGATTGAACGTTTATTATCAAATAGTTGAGGGTACTTAGAACAAATATTACTTTGTTGTAACACCCAAATCTCGAAGATTCAAGCATCACACGAAATCACCGAAGTGACTAACCATTTTTTTCTTACACTCAAACATACTCAATTTAAAAAGATTTACATAAAATATGAAATCATAATCATTTACAAAAGCGGGGCCCCAATTTAGAAACTCAGTAAATAAATAGATAATTAAAATATTACAAGTTGAATCATTTCAAATCATGACCACTAAATGCCCACTAAGCCGACATCGTTGTACTCTGGTACTTCACTGAGACTCATCTGATGATATAGTTGTCCCATCACACTTCACAAAACCTAAAATCTACAAACGAAAACACGTTTCAAAATTTAAGCTCACAAGCCCTATGCCACACAATACCTCTACTATACTACATGCATTCATAAAATAAGCATGCTAACAAGTATAGTCAAAGAAACAATACAACTATCCCATCAATGCTACTGCACCATATATTCAAGGTACATCTACTGTCATAATGGTATGAGTCTCGTGTTTTATTTAGTCTACTACTAAAGGCCTCACCATGAGTATACATATATCAATCTCTAACCATAATAAAACGCTACTATATGTCATTATATGCAATATAAAAAAATCAAACACACATGCTGAGTAAGACATCATGGTGTGTTCAGTTTGATACATCTCGAGACATACACCCCTCTAGCCAACACTTGGCTAACCAACTTCTTTTGAGTACTCGGGGCCTCATGCCAGACTATCAACTAAAGTGCCTTGTGCACTAGTTGAGATATATCTGGATATCCTAACAAACAAGACGATCGTCATGTACATAAAAATATGTTATGGTGCCCAAAGGCCATACACATAAATCAATGTAATGCAAGGACAACCAAGGTAGCTCAACTAATCATTATCATAGATATAACTCAACACAATTGGGTAAGTTTATCCCCTCACTTGCTACTATCTCGATCTCTTTTTCATCTAGTATATTATGCAAGGGTAAGTCTTATGACATCTTACTATATAAGATTCTTAAGCTTTTGTTGTACTCATTAGATGTTCTTACTTGTGAGTTCATTGGAGGAGTTTCGATGATCCTAGACCCCTAATTGAGTTCTTAACCTAAAGTGGGGTTTCTTGCCCAATTCAATACGATGGTATCAATATTGAACCCTTTAATATCGATACCAACCCTTTTGTATCGATACCCACCCTTGGTGTTGATATCAAAATTGTGTTCTTTAATATGATAAGGCTTTGGAGTATCGATACTTCTATAATAGGGTATCTATACCATTTTGGGTACGGGTAATGGCTACTAGAATTTGTGACTTAACGATGCTATTGATACATCACCCTTTGGTATCAGTACTCTCTATATATAGTACTGATACTACCCAACTAAAAACCCTGATATTAGTCATTTGTATTATTTTTACTGAGTCTTCATGAACAAGTTCTCGTTATAGAGCTAAATGTTTCATATCATTATTTAACCAATGTGCAACTAAAACTATTACTCATATAAATTATTTCGTTTACTGAGGCCCATAAGGGCAATTTAGTAATTGTATCCCCTCCAAGGGTACTATAGTAATTTACCTCATTCACAAGTATATCGGATGTTTAAGGATTATGGAAATAGTACTTAATTAGTTACTAGTGTCTTAACATCTTTTTTTTTGCGCTATTAGCTTTTCATATCACTTATTATGACTTAGGGGGTATTTTAGTTATTTTATCCATTCGAGGGCATTTCAGGTTTTAATCCAAGTTTAATGAATTTCCCATACTCGAGCTAGATGTTTGACCTCATTAAATATTAAACTCCCCATAATCAAGTCTATTTGACATCTTGAAGTCACTTAGCCATTTTGAATACAAATACCAAGCCTTTTGTATGGATACCAGTTCATCTGGTATGGATACCAACTCATCAGGTATGGATACCAATCCATATGGTATCGGTACCAACCCTTTGGTATCGATACAAGCCTCTAGTATCTATACCACAACCCTCAATATCGATACTAAGGGACCAGTATTGATACTCGTTGATCCAGTATCGATACTAAGACCTAGAAAACCCATTTCACCCAGAACATGAACATATGGATATTATTCATACAATAGCGATACTATTACCTAGAAATACATTGTTTTGATTGGGAAACATCCCCAAACTCACCTCAAACATTTTTTTTAAGGTCTAATTTGATTATTACATCTTATAAAAAGTCATTAATGTAATTATACATCATTTGTATACTAATCTAGCACCAAAACATCCATAAAAACAAATCAAGCACCTAAGTCCCTACATGCACTTCCATCCCATAGAAGTAAGCCATGCTAAATTTTATGAACTACAAGTAGTAGGGAATAGTTATATTATGTTACCTCAGCTCCTAACAAACCCAAAAACGTCTCTAGCTTACCCAAGAACAACTTTTCCTTGACCTAGCTCTTTGGGGGTTCTTGGACCACTTTTCACCACTAAAATGCCAACCAATGACTCTGACATGAAAAAGAAGAATAGTAGTTGCTAAAAAACAACTAAGCCATAAGAAAAATGAATGGAATCAAGAGAGGAAGCATTTAGAGCTCAAACTCTACCAAAACTTCATGAAAGCTCATCAAGAACACCATTTTATGGAGATGGTGAGCGTTTCATGAAGCTCTAGAACTCTTGGTTATGAATCTTATCTCTAGATTTTCGGATGGGAAAACACATGAAGAAAGATAAAGCCCTGGACTATATCTCTTGTTTGGTGGAGAAAGAGAGAGAAATAAGAAGATGAAGTAGAAGACAAAGTGAAAAGAAAGATGATAAAGGATTTCAACTTAAAACCCACGGTGACCTCGTCAAAAATAAATAAATTTCAACCTTTTTATTACCCAATGGTCTAATTACACATTTAGTCTTTTCTCTTTTTATCTCAACTTAAAAATCTCATTTTTGTTATCTCAAGTTGAACTAAATTCTCTACCGATTGAATTCAATTTCGAACCAATGAATCTCCATGCTATAATAAGTCTATTAAATAAATTATTGGATCGACACAAAACTACTAGACTGTTATCCGTGGTGTTACATTTGTAATCACCATATCTTATAAAAGAATTTTTGGATCATTTAAGGAGCATGAAAGTATCTAAATCACTGAAATAACACTAATAATTATAACACTAATAATTATAATTTAATATTATATTTATTAAATTTTAATTAATAAATATCTAAATAAAAAATTATATTTTATATTTTTAAAATTAAATTAAATATTTTCCACATTAAAATTTAAAAGATGAATAAAATAAAGTGGGTCGAATGTGAAGTGTGAAAACAAATGAAGCCGAAGCACAAAAGTCCAAACCCAATGGCCGACTCTTGGTATCGTAATAAGGCCTTATCCCTTCTTTCATTCCTCACAACGGAACTCCTAAACCCTAATTTATATCTCTCTTTTCCCTATTTATAGTTACGCGAAGCGGTTGAAGGTAATGCCATAGATGCTTTGATTTTATTATCTTTTAAGCGATGTATCTTTGAGGCTTAGATTTTGTTGGTTTTCAATGATAGAAGGCTGTGATGTTGAATCCTACCTATTTCATGAAGGATTCTTTTTTATTTCCATATCGTGATTAGAAAATCATCAATCGATTCTTCTGAGCCTTCTCCTATGTTTTTTTTCTATTTAATTAAGAGAATTAATATGTGTGTCGGATCCATTGAGATGATGATTTCCTTTTCTGAAATAAAACTTAATGTAAAATTATCAAACTACAATTATCTAAACTATTACTCTACTGTTTATGATTCTCTACGAATGTTATTTCTGCTTCATTCTGTATATGCAGGACCTACTCCTTTTCAATGTGAAATATAATATATATTAAGCCAACAATTTTGTTAAGCAAACTGTTTTGATCTCTTTCATTTGGATAACAGTTATAAATTAGGGATGCTCACGGCGTGGGACAGATTGGATTTTTTTTTTATGTCTCGACTTTGATCTGAAAATATATAATCTATATTTGACCTTGAATTCGTCTCGATGGTTTTTAGTTTTTCTTCTATTTTGAGTTTGTACTAATTTTTAGACTAAAACCTTAATCCGACCTGATCTAATTATATTAATATTTTAAAATAATTAAATTAATATATTTTATAATAATTTACTATTTTTAATAAATAAATTATATATATAAACAATATAAAAATAAAAATATCTAAGATATTAAGTATTTTGTATATATAAAGAGTTTATATCGAATTGGGTTGCTGATCTCTCATCTTAAATTTAGTCTCCTCTTACCTTGAATCTACCTGTTATATAATTCGTCCTAGACCCTGGAGTTTCAACGAAAGAAATCATCCTTATAAGATCAAACAGAATTGAGATCAGTTGGATTAGGCCATTTTGACCGTCCCTATTATCAACTAGCTATACTCGTCTTTCAAAAATTAGGTTCAAATTGAGTAACGAGCGGAGAGGTGTCATATTCATCATGGGTTTGAGTGGATCAAAAACATGATTCGGCTCCACTCATCAGCATTCTAGAAATAATTCATACATATTGGGAAGACTGAATGGGATCTAAATTATGGTTGTGGTTAGGGGTTTAAAATAGGATATCCGTATATTTTAGTATTCGTAGTTTTAGGTATTTGAAATTTTTGGGTATTAAAATGTTGGTTTATGTTTCAGCCCATTATATCTGGACACTCGTAAGTTGGTACTCATAAAACTTCGGTATCCGGGTCACAACTGATTTATAATTTCTTTTTTTCTTTAAATTATATTATTTTTAAAAAAATTATATAGAAAAATTTTAAAATATTAAATTTAAAGGTATTTAATATATAATTCATACATAAAGTTTAAAAATTCAAATTACATAATTGAAAAAAAAATTATTAAAAATAAAAATATAATTAAATTTCAAATGTTTTGAAGTTAAAATAAATATTTTAAAAATAATTTAGAATGTTAATGTAAAATAATTTAAGAAATTAAGAATTTAGAATGTTATGGTAGTAAAATTTTAAAAATTAGGAATTTTGAATGTTAAAGTGAAATAATTTGAGAATTATAAATAAAATTTTAATATAAAATAAAAATAAAAAATAATATATATATATATATATATATATAATAAACCTTGTATTGGGTGGGCAGGTACCCGGTTAAGCAAGATTTTGTGACCTGAACCCGATTTGAAAATCCAAAAAAATTTGTGGGTCGAGTAACAAACCTGGAAAATTGAATATTTTCAAAATAGATATCTAACATTTTTTAACCGGGTCAGTAGACTGAATCAACAACGTTAAGTATTTTTTAACACCCTAATTGTGGTTATGATTTTAGTTGTGTTATGTTTACAATAATTGTATTACAGTTGTGAAATAATTACTTTGAACGATGCCTTCATTACTGTAAAACGTTTACTATTTTAATAAAAAAAATAATTACTTAAAACCATGAATAATAAATGCAGATATTTTAGACATTAAAACCATAACAGCTTGATTGACAATGTCCATAATCGATGCCATTGAATCTTAAATTGCTGCAATCACTTTGAAAGGTTGCAATTCTAAATTAACACCAAATAACGAGAGATTATTATAAAATAGTATTTATTTAGAGAATTTTTCTTAATCAATGATAATATATATTTACATATATAATTAAAAAGAACAATAATTATTTTAATTATTGATATCATTCGATGGATCATTACAGACATGACATAAGGTCATTGAGTGTCCACTTATAAACAATATAAGAAAATCCAAGTAAAGAGATTTAAACATTCAAGGGAGATGAAACAGGTTTAGTATGCCCAAAATCAGGCACAGTGAATTTCCATTTCACTTTTACAAATAAATCAACCAGTAAAAGGGTGTGAAGGATGTTATGCATATTTTAGTATTTTATTTTTTTAAGTACTATAGAATAACCATGCAATCGAAAAATTTAAGGTTAAAGAACAACTGAAAATGTATACAACTGAAAATGTTATAAAAATCATAACATTTTTTATTAAGTGCAACTTAAAATGTTAACGTTTTCGGTTGAACTGAAAATGTTATACAAAATATAACATTTTAGGTTACCGACATAAAGTTTTCAACTGAAAATATTAAGAAAAAACTAACATTTTAGGTTGCTCACAACCAAAAATGTTTTTATAACATTTTCGCTTGCATCTTACCTCAGCCTTAGATTAGGTTGTCTTTCCTTATACTCTCCCAAACTTGATTCAAGCATGTTAAAAAGTTAATTAAACTATATAAGCAAGGACTTAAAATTATTAAAAATATTTATTTTAATAGATAATTAATATTATAAATAAGTACTTAAATTATATCATTTTTTATGTAAGTACCTAATGTATTTTTAATTCTAGTAAGCACTTAAAGTTTTTTTTAATCAAAATATGTACTTAAAATATTTTTACTCAAAATAAATACATACAATGTTTTTCTCCATCTAAATGCCTAAAATTAATATCATGTGCCAACTTTTTATAATTTTGATGAAAAAAATTACATATTTTGAGTGCCTGCAGAAACTATTATGTTCCTACTTCGGGAAAAAAAAAAGATGACTTTAGATATTTATCTTGATCAAAAAATATTTTAAATACTTAAATAAAAATGATGATATGTTTTAGCTACTTATTTGAAATATAAGCATTAATATTATTATAAATGTATTTTTAATTTTTCATATTCTTTGTATAATTTTATAAAAACAACTAAAAATCATTATTGAAAATTTAAACACCAAACAAATAGATTTATGTAAATATCATTTCCACCTAAATCATTTATTAAATTACTTTTTATAAATAAAACTTCCATAGAATCCAATTCACCCGCGGATTTAATGTGGTGTCATCGGCTGTCCATGCCTAGTTGATAGTATATTTGCAGAAGGGCCCAAAATTTGACTGCAAATTGCGAGATTTGATTACCACTAATCCCTAAGCCCACGTGAGAGAGAGAACATTTTTTGCTTGCATCTTTTCATGAAATGGAAGAACTTCCAGAAACCTGCAATTTCATTTGTAATGTTCCAGCATACAATGACGTCCCGCTTCTCCCATCTTCCACCTATACACCCTCCAAGGAATTTTATCTCTACGGAAAACACCCGCCATGGATGACAAGCCTGAAGTTCACAATCCGAAGCCGACAATGGCAGCAACTCGAGTCATCATCTGTCACGCCATCTATTTCCCTGTCTGTTCTGGTTCATGTGCCCAGTTGGATCCCCTTGCAATTGATGGCCTGTCAGCTCTATAGCTCCATCCAGAATTCATTCTGGGTTCAATGTAGTTCCGTCCCGTCTCATACTACGCAGACCTGTTTTAACTATTATCCCTATTCCATGATTCAAAACCATCAGTATCCGTGTACTCATTTCCTTCTCGCAGAGGCCGCATAGATCCCGTGAATGATGATGCATTATAATTGTTTTGATTAGCCTGATTCCAACGTTCAGCGCCGCACAGCTCTCCACCGTACGATTGGATGGAGATTCAAGGGTCCAGAAGCCATCCACCAGAAACCCTAGGGTTATCATCTCGCCGCATCCAACTGCTCCAACTGAAGGTTGCCACGCCGTTTCCGTCTCTCCAGATCTCTCCAGAACTCTCTAGAAGATGCACACCAGTCGTATAGCGCATCACTCTAGGTGAGCCACCGCCATAGCCTTGGTGACTCACAGGAGTACCCCCTTGTGACCGGTCCTAAGGAAGCACCACTGAGCCCTTTATAAGGAACCGATTGAACCTGCAAAGAACAACAACAGCAAGAGAGCAAGGAACCGACGAGCAGAAAATAAAGAGATACACAATGAACAACAAAGAGAGATTTATTCGAAACTAAGCCACACAACGAGAAGCAACAACCGAAAGAGAGGAGAATCAAAAGAAAAACTTACCGAGGAGTCCTCAACGTTGCCGGAAAGTTGAAAAGTCGAAGGTAAAATTGTAGATCTAGGTTGATTTATCAACTTTTAGCAAAAAAGAGGCTTGGATTCGGGTAGGGGTGCTACGATCTACGTTTTGGGAGAGTGCGAAATTTCGGCCACCGTGAGTGGTGGTCGGCGGTGACGGTCAACGGCGGTTCTCGGTTGCCGGTTGGTGACCGACCATTCCACCGATGTGTATTTTAGAGAGAACCGAGAGAGATCTCTCGGGTTATAGAGAGAAGAAAAAAGAGAGAATGGCCCTTTAAGGGTCAGATTTGGGCATTTATATGCTTTCCCATACGACGTCATTTTGAGAGAGAGGCTTCAGTGTAATTAGCGCGTGGAAAAGCTAAACTTGTGATTCCTTGCATTTTGTAATCTTCGATTTTAGTCACGAAATCAGGTTTTTCGTAATTTTAATTTTTTTTTTATATTTTATTTACTTTTATTTTAGTCACTACCATATTTATGTATTTAGGTTAAATTACATGCTTAATCCTTAAGTAGTAATAAGTTTATATTTCGATCTAGATATAATAAATTAGGATAAACTACATAATTAATACATTACTTTAATATTATTTCGAATAAGGATTAATTAATTAATACTTTATGTTTTAATCATTAATTATTAGTATATAATTAATTATTATTAGAATTTATATTTTTAGGATTACCATCATTGAGAATTTAATTATAATATAATATTATAGAATTAGTAATATTTATATTAAATATTATTTAGTATTTACCTATATTAAGTTATTTGTGAATTAATTTAAATACAAGTTTATCATTTACTGCAAAGAAATTTAATTAATAAATATCTGTACCAATTTTAGGCGTTATAGGGGTGCTAATCCTTCCACATACGTAACCGACTCCCGAACTCATTTTTCTGGTAAGCAGACCCGAGTTGTATTATTTTAATATTATTCTTAGGAATTTTTATTAAAATAATATGACATTTTAGTGACCAATCTCACCAAATAAAATATTGGTGGCGACTCTACAATTTGGTGTTTTATCTGATTCATGGAGGATAAGCACTTAATTTTTCGAGACTAGTTACTCCGTTTGGGGTATACTATTTGCACTCTCCGTCGCCAGGGCAGAGAAACGTCTCGACAGCTTGGCGACTCCACTGGGGAATTTTTTAAAAAATGAGAGTCCAGCCACCAATTTATTAATTAATTATCTTTGCAGTAAATAATAAATTTGTTTTAATTTTGTTTTAATTATTTTTATTACTTTACGAACTTTGGTTTTTTTATGTGTACATATTTAATTTTGGGTCATTAGAATAAAATAATAGGTTGTATATTATTTTATTTTTTGATATGCTTTTCCTCACCCATACATTCATGACATGAGCTAAAACCCCACTCTTACCCTATTTAAGTGAATGAGAAACTACTCCCTCGTGTGGTTTTCACCTCCGTATGGGATAAGGGACCATTCTTTGATCTCACACCTTATGTTCCTCGTGTGGTTTTCACCACCGTATGGACTTAAGGAAGTGTGTTCCTTCGAATTGAAGTTAATCTAAAAGTCTGTAATGGACTAGGATTGAGGGTTTGGCAGTCCAAGGGGACACCAACAAAGAACAATTCGTTAACCCTTTTTACTTTAGAGCCAAACTCAACATATAACAAACTTAGAACTGGAGTCTAGGTGGAGTCTAACATGATTAACTCTCGTAATCTTAACACACAAGGAAAAGCACGTTGAGTCTTTTATTTATTTATTTTATTTTTGAATAAATGCATACGAACTAGAAATCATGCGGTTAGGTTATTTTTCCTGAACAAAGTATGGAACTAGAAAGCATGAGGTTAGGATATGATTTTTCTTATTAACCAGTTTTGTATATATTCTAAAAATACACAGGTTAATTATTTTTTTTGCATTTACATAATCATAACATACTTAGGGGGTGCTTCAAGAGTGATTATCAAAGGTTTTCATTATGGACAAAGGGTTTCATGATCAAGTAAGTTGTGAAGCAGCCAAAGAATGATATCTTGAGGAAGGATTTAAAATAATTGAGGGGTATGCATGCAAAAATCCAGCTAGACTAGTACCAAAAGCTTTTTATGGTAAGAGCATCAATAGGAGCAGTCACAAGGGAGAAAATATTTATGAAGCTCAAGCCTGTTTTTGAAAAGACGAAAACAATAAACTGAGCAAAGAGGTCGAAGCCATGCTTGACGATTTCCGAAAAGTCAGTCAAACCTTTAAAGATGTTGGACTAGGAAATACCCCTGAAGAATTGATGACAGGAATCATTAAACTGAAGAGTAATACTTATTACTGGAAAAAGCAGCATGAGGATCAAGCAAAGAATTTCTCTTATGACTTTCAAATTGCTAAAGAAATATACAATGTATCCATCACCAATCTGGAGAAATGTCAAGCTGAAAACTAAATGTTGAAGAAGGATGTAGCTACCATGGAAACTTCATATTTAATTCATCAAAGCAAGATTGATGTTGAACTAAAAGTTATTAGAACTATAAACACATTACTAAAATGGTGGATGATTATGGAAATCTGGTACAAGAACTTCTTGAGCATAATGGTTCCCTGATAAAAGAAAATGAACAATATTGTCTGCAACTTCAGAAAATGGAAGACAATATTCAAGAAAAGAAATATGACATGACGAAAATTGTTGCCCAAGCAAGCAAAATGGCCCACAAAGCTGGTGAACTTAGCTAGTTTTACAAGGGAACTGAAACAGGATGATGACTTGATTCTGTATCATAAATGGAAATTAACTTGGCTTTTTAAGGAGATAGAGAAATTAGGAGGGAAAGCTATCCCTTATATGTAATGATCCTGTGAATGTATTGAAAAGCCCTTTTTCCAATGGAAGTCGTTTTAAGATAATTACTCTTGAATTACACTCTTTCATACATTTACATTCATATATACATTCATGTTTTGCATAACATGATAGCATGTGTCAATTATGAAAACATGGGAGTAATCAGTGAAAGATTTTGAAATCAGGAGTTCTAAAAGTCAGGGGCATGTCTTAGAAAATATTAAAAGCAATTAATGGAATATTAGCTCGATTTGGAAGGATTGAGAGAATCCAAGAACAACTTATGAAAATTCAACAAGAAATGTGCTGAGTTAATCGATCGACGGAATCGGCCAAGAGGGGGGTGAATTGGCAATTAAAAATTTCGGTGGAAGATTTTACAGAAAATTGAAAAGATTTACATAGTGATTTAGAGTGGTTCTACTTTCTCAATCAAAGTCTACGTCCACTACCTTAGCTATCCACACTAAGGATTTTCCACAAATTCACTAATTTGTCTTTCTTTTGAAGACAAAGAGTAACCTTACAAACCCTCAAGAATTATACCCCAAATTCTTGCGAAAAACTCTCTCCCAAAGAGAACAATACAAATTTGCAAACTTACAAGGAAATCCTGACAAGGTAGATTGTTTGCACAATTCTAGAACAAAGAAAAGAACACTCAAGAATAAATAAAATTGAGCACAAAAGTGTTCTTGAAAGCAAAATGAATATTGAATGAAAAATAGGCTTGAAATGCTCAAACTTGAGGTTTGATGCTTTCTCTTTGATTCTCTCTTGATTCTAGTTGCTTGATGTTTCTTGTTGTTGATCAATGGCTTCTAAACTTGTTTAAATACTCCTTGAATCAATTCTGAACGTTAGTGATAATTAGTGGAGTCAATAGAGTCGTTATTGTGTGAAAACAATTAATTTTTTGGGTGGGAGCGTCTCATGCATCGATGCATGACCATTATGCATCGGGCATCAGTGTAAAATTTCAAATATTTTGACCGTTGGACTCCTAGTGTATCGGTGCACTAAGAGTGCGTCGATGCATGAAGTGCATTCGATGTTTGAAAAATAGCCTAGTGCATCGATGCATGGATTGTGCATCGATGCATCAAATGCATTCGATGTTTTAATTAAATCAGAGTGCATCGATGCATGGAGAGTGCATCGATGCATAGAATGCATTCGATGTTTCAATTTATTCATTGATGCATCGATGCATGGTATTGATGCATCGGTGCATGCCTTTGAAAAATTGATTTAAGGCTTGATTTTGGTTTAAAATACTTTGAAAATTTGTTTCAAAAATAGTTTAAGTACAAATCACAATTTTACACATTTAGTAAGGATTAAAATTAATCTTCAAAGACTTGGAGTAATAATTTGATATTCGATAAATTGAATCGAATATAAATTGTAAAATCATTTGTAAAAATCTTAAAATTCATTTAACTTAATTTGTTATATCGAAATATCAAAAATGTTTTTAACAATCTCCCCCTTTTTGATATAACAAAACACTTGGGAAATTTTAAGATTTAGAAAATTATTTTTGAAATCAACTTTTGAAAAATTACTCCCCCTTACTATGACACACATCTTCTCCCCCTTTTTGTTAAATCAAAAAGACTCAATAAAACGTTTTAAACAAGAATGTTTTGAAAAACTTAAGCCAATTGATTTATTAATTATAAGCTGCTAAGATCACAATCAAAAGAGAGGTTAGCCATTAGTTTCATAAATCAATATTCATATAACATGCAATGGATAATTGGTCATATATGTCTAATGATGCAAAAAATAAGAAAATTAAACCAAACCAAATATATATATTAAGTTCAAGCATCCATAAAAATAAGTCCAAACATTCAACAACCAATCAAAGTCAAAGTATCCAAAAACAAAGAAACCAGAAATATCAAAATCAATCCAAGTTTTAAATTTAAGAAAGCATGACAAGAAATACAAATCTACTCCATCGGAGGATTGGGAGGAGAAGGATAATGAGCTCAAACTTCAAGAGTCAGAGAATCCATACGATCACGTATCTCCCTCTGAAACTCAGTAATCTGAGACTCCATGGAAGCAAATCGTAGATCAAATGCCTCTAAAAAAGATCGGAAATAAGGTGGTGTTTGATCTTCTTGCCGAGCGAGTTCCGATGCATTAGCTGGATCGTCAATATCTTGAAATATCCCTTGAAGCTCAGGATCAACATTCGCAGTCGGAGGAGGAGGAGGAGCACGAGAAGAACTAGCTCCCGGAGTTTGTTTATTTGGTCGGAAGACCCAAAAACCGGTGCGTTCATCTTGAACCCAATCCGCTTTCTTTAAACAAGTGAGATTGATTTGATTTTGGAGAGGAATGGGAGTGTCGAGAGAAACGTCTAAACCAAATTTGATAAACATGTTACTAAGTAGACATCCGTAGGCTAATGTTTCAACATGTTTAGAAGGAACAATGTTTACGATGTCTACTAGTTGACTAAAAATGACCTGTGGAAGATTTATTTTGATTTTATTTTTAATACAATATATCCACCATAAATCCCTAGCACGTAGAGTGGAGTACCTACCAGCAGAAGGACGAAACCACCAAGAAATAATAAAATGAAGGAAACGGTCGTGATGGGTTCGAAGGGTACTTACACTAGCATTAGGAGTATAGGGATAAGCCACAGATTCTTTTTCGTCAAACACACCATCATCATCTAACCCGAAATGAGAAGCAATAGTTGCGGAATCAATAACAATGTACTGTCCTAGAAGATAGGATCTAATTCCGATGGTTCCACATTGGGTTTGATTTTGAATACAGACCGCATTGGAATAGAAAATGCGGACTAATTGGTGGAAAACGATAGGTTGAAGCGAAAAAAGTTTATCAAACTTCCATTGTTTAAGAATTGGGAGGTATTCAAAGTCAATTTTGTTCATGGCTTGAAGTGAGGGAATACGTTCTTCCCGAATTCTATAGGATTGGAATGACTCAATGTATCTATTGTAAAGGTCGTTTCTACGACGCTCTAGCATATTGAAACATGAACTCAATAGGCCACTAGAAGTTTGAGGAACGATATTAGGAGGTAGAGGAACGGAAGGACGATGTGAACGACTAGATGAAGTCCTAGGACGTTTAGACATGGTAAAGAAGTCGGAATAAGAAATATAACCTGCAAATTGAAAACACATGTATGTGCAATAATCAATCCCAAAACTCAATTGAGTCCTTAATAATTCAAGGTTCTCTAAACCGAATCCTAATGGGCAAGGTTTTGAAAAAAACTATTTGAAAATAATGTTTGTAAAATTATAAGATGTATCAAAAACATCAAATTTAAAAATTAATTTCAGAATTTTGATTTTTTTTATTTCGAAAATAAAAAATCTTGAAAATCTGTGAGTTTTTGATGAAATTAGTTGTAAAGTTGAGTTTCTAATCATCAAACAATCAATGCCCGATATAATGTTCATCCTAGAACTAATCAGAACTAGTTCTAAAATCAAAAATCAATAAAGTAGAGGTTTTTTGAAATATTACCTTGAAAATTTCGGATTGAGAGGGATGAAGAGATGTTTTGCACGATTTGATGATAAAAGCAGGTTAGGGAGATGCAAAACTTGAAGAATCCGACGAAAAATCGTTGATTTTGAGCAAGAATGGAGTTTTTAGATAGAGAGGGACGAACGACTGAGGGAGTGTTTAAAAGGTTTTGAGAAAAATAAAGAGAATCAGGGTTTTTAACCAAAACCCATCGGATGCATCGATGCATGGTCTTGTGCATCGATGCACATTCAAGGCATGCATCGGTGCATCATGCGGATGCATCGATGCATCATGCGGATGCATCGATGCACATTCAAAGGAATGCATCGATGCATTGTTAAGTGCATCGGTGCATTAAGCATAAAAATGTCAAAAATCCATTTTAAACACTTAAAATGCTAAATTATTTAGCTCTAGTGGTTTTGGAAACTCATATATTGAAAATTAACCATGTTCAATCAATCAAGTTAATCTCTTAAAAAATATTTGAACATAAAATTAATTTTCACCAAATAACATAAACTCCCCCTAACTAATAGCAATGAATGCAATCAAAAATTACTATTATAAGCATTTTTCATTTATTCTTAAAAGTGCTAAAAATTATTTTAAACACTAAGTGAAGATAGGTTGGTTAAACCTAATTCTCTCCTAAGTGTCCAAAATCTTTCTTTGTCTAAAGGTTTTGTAAAGATATCCGCTAATTGGTGCAAAGTATCAACAAATTCTAGAACTACATCTTCTTTAGTGACATGGTCTCTAATGAAGTGATGTCTTATTTCAATGTGCTTAGTTCTAGAGTGTTGGATGGGATTTTTAGTGAGACAAATAGCACTAGTATTGTCACACTTGATAGGAATGGTACTAACTTCAATTCCATAATCAAAAAGTTGTTGTTTCATCCATAAAACTTGTGCACAACAACTACCAGCTGAAATGTATTCGGCTTCAGTAGTAGATAATGCAACACAATTTTGTTTCTTTGAAAACCAAGAAATCAGCATATTTCCAAGGAATTGGCAAGTACCGGAGGTGCTTTTCTTATCTAATTTGCATCCTCCATAATTCGCATCAGAAAAAGCATGCAAGCTAAAGCTAGAGTCTCTAGGATACCAAAGTCCTAAACTAGGAGTGTCTTTAAGGTATCTAAAGATTCTCTTAACATCTAGTAAATGTGATTCCTTAGGACATGATTGAAATCTAGCACATAAGCAAACACTAAACATAATGTCCGGTCTACTTGCAGTTAGATAAAGTAGAGATCCAATCATTGACCTATATAATTTAACATCTACACATTTTCCAGTCCAAACTTTTTGAGCATATCTTTGACGTACTTAGCTTGATTGATGAAGATGCCATCTTTTCTTTGCTTGATTTGTAGTCCCAAGAAAAATGAGAGCTCCACCATCATGCTCATCTCAAACTCACTTTGCATTAGCTTAGAAAATTCTTGGCAAAAAACATCATTAGTAGAACCAAATATTATATCATCAACATAAATTTGAACTACTAATAAATCTTTACCTTTATGCTTTAAAAACAATGTAGTGTCAACCTTCCCTTTTGAAAAAACCTTTTTTAATAAAAAAAATTGACAATCTTTCATACCAAGCTCTAGGAGCTTGTTTTAAACCATAAAGAGCTTTTGTCAATTTAAGAACATGGTCCAAAAAATTTTGAATCTTCAAAACCTGGAGGTTGTTCCACATACACTTCTTCCTTTATAAAACCATTTAAAAATGCACTTTTAACATCCATTTGATATAATTTAAATTCATGAAAGCATGCAAATGCTAATAACATTCTAATTGCTTCCATCCTAGCTACGGGAGCGTATGTTTCATCATAGTCTATGCCCTCTTCTTGAGTATACCCTTGAGCAACAAGTCTAGCCTTGTTTCTCACTATATTACCACTCTCATCAAGCTTATTCCTAAATACCCATCTAGTACCTACAGTAGATTTATTACTAGGCCTTTAACCTAATGTCCATACTTTACTTCTCTCAAATTGATTTAACTCTTCTTGCATAGCCATAATCCAATGTTCATCATTTAATGCTTCTTTAATATTCTTAGGCTCTATGCATGAGATAAATGCAACATAATTACAAATATTTCTAAGAGAAGATCGAGTTGTTACCCCTTTTGATGGATCACCTATAATTTCACCATCCTTGACATAGTTGTACTCTCTTGGATAAGATACTTCCCTTTCTTCAATGGTTGGATTCTCAAGAGGATCATAAGTTTCCTCATTTTTCGTTTCTTCCTTTGATGATGGTTCTCAAATGTCATGTTTAACGTCATTTGTATTTATAACACCTACATCATCATTCACACAAGAATCCTTCCTCGGAAGGGGATTATCATCGAAAACAACATGTATAGACTCTTCTACAACTAAAGTTCTTTTATTAAATACACGATAGGCTTTATAATTTAAGGAATAACCCAGAAAAATTCCTTCATCACTTTTAGCATCAAATTTGCCAAGGTTTTCTTTACCGTTGTTTAAAACAAAACATTTACATCCAAAAGGATGAAAATAACTAATGTTAGGCTTTTTATTTTTGAAAATTTCATATGGAGTTTTCTTTAAAATTGGCCTAATCATTACTGGATTTACAATATAACAAGCGGTATTTGTAGCTTCCACCCAAAAATATTTTGGCAAATTATTTTCACAAAGCATGGTTCTAGACATTTATTCTAAAGTTTGATTTTTCCTCTCAACAACTCCATTTTGTTGAGGGGTTCTAGGTGCTGAAAAATTATGGCTAATACCGTTAGAGTTACAAAATTCAGTAAATCCAAGATTTTCAAATTCAGTTCCATGATCACTCCTAACACTAGTTATAGAGTAACCTTTTTCATTTTGGATTACTTTTGAAAACGAGATGAAATGTTCTAATGCTTCATCTTTAGTATTTAAAAATAGAACCCAAGTATATCTAGAATAGTCATCTATCAAGACAAATGCATATTGTTTTCCACCCAAGCTAGTAGTTCTAGTTGGCCCAAAACGATTTAAATGAATCAATTGTAAAACTCTACTAGTTGATACATCATTAATGGATTTAAAAGAAACTTGCTTTTGTTTTCCTTTAGCACAAGCATCACAGATTTTATCATTATCAAATTTAAGCTTAGGCAACCCTCTTACTAGGTCTCCTTGAATTAACCGTTGCAAAACACTCATACTAGCATGTCCTAGTCTCCTATGCCATAACCAACTATCATGTTCATCCTTAGCAACTAGGCATAAATTAGTCATATCAAAAGAATCTAAATGCATCATGTATATGTTTCCTATTCTATGACCAACAAGCATAATCTGATTAGATGTAATGTCAATGACTTTACAACCATTAATTTCAAATAAGACATTGAATCCTTTATCGCATAATTGACTAATACTCAATAGATTATGCTTTAATCCATTCACATATAAAACATTTTTAATTTGTATGGAAGAGGTATTACCTATTGTACCAATACCTTCAATGTGACCTTTTGAATTGTCTCCAAAAGTCACTTCTCCTCCATTTTTGGTGTTAAGCTCAATGAACCGGATTTTGTCTCTGGTCATGTGTCTTGAGCATCCACTATCAAGGTACCATGAATTTGAATTTGTTTCCCGTGCCTTGTAGCAATGCTCCTTTCCCTACAAACATAGATTAATTTTTATTTTTGGTACCCAAATTCTTTTGGGTCCATATTCATTAGTTTCCAAAATCCTAGTCCCCTTAGGTATCCATTTGTGTAGGATATTTTTATCTTTAGTAGTAATAAGTTCTTTAGGAACCCACATACTTCTAACGATTTTTCCATTAAAGGTTCTTTTGGGACCTCATTGATTGTAGTTTCTAAAACTTTTTCTAACAAAGTTGGATTTTGAATTTCCACCTTTTTCAAAATGTTTTGTACCAACTTTATCAAAAGAAGTTTTAAGATCATCAATTTTTTTTTGATGATCATCATTGATCTTTGAAAGTAAACTTTGCAAATCTAAATTTTTCTTTTCAAACTCTTCTAGTTTGATTTGCAAATCTTTGATTTTACTTTCAAGATTGTTGTTGGTTTTGGATATGAGTTTGTTTTCATTTTTCAATTTTGAAACATCATTTTTATATTTTAAAAATAATTTCTCATAATCCGAAGCCAACCCATTATATTCCTCTAATAACTCATCATAGGATAAATCATCAAAATCGGATGAGTTAGAGGTTACCTTAGAATCTTCCCCAAATTCCATCAAGCACAAGTTAGCTACTTCTTGTTCCTCTTCATCGGAACTTTCTTCATCGCTCCATGTAGCCACATGATCCTTGTGCTTATTCTTTGATTGACCCTTTTTCTTCAATTATGGACAATCATATTTGACATGCCCTGGTTTTTTGCATTCGTAGCAAATGATTGGGTCCTTCTCTTTCGGTTCATTTTTTAGGCCTTCATTTCGTTTGAATTTTCTTCCTCGACAAGGTCTCGTCATTTTTCTGAACCGTTTGGCAAACAATGCCATTTCCTCGTCATCGTCATCGTTATTCGAATCACTCTCATCTTTTGTGGATTTGAGAGCAACTCTAATGTTTTTCTTCTTCTCCTTCTCCTTTGGTGTCTCGTGAATCTTGTCGAGGTCCACCTCATCTTCGAGAATCATTTCATGAGTGAGGAGTGACCCAATTAGCTCTTCAAGAGTTAAGGACGTTAAGTCCTTAGACTCGATGATTGCCGTCTTCTTTGATTGCCACGATTTTGGGAGGGAGTAGACTAACTTCCTCACAAGCTTTTCATTTGAAATGATCTCTCCATATGATTTGAGACCATTGACAATCGTTGAAAATCTATCCGTCATAGCTTTGATATCTTCATTTGGTTTCATCCTGAAATTTTCATAGCTATGCGTTAGAATACTAATTTTAGATTTCTTTACCTCATCGGTACCTTCATGAGTGACTTGAATTTTGTCCCATATTTCTTTGGCGGTTGCACACGATGAAACTCTTCCGTATTCATCTGGTCCAAGAGCACAAAAAATGATATGGATGGCTTTGGAGTTGAGCTGGAACATTCTTATCTCTCCTTCACTCCACAACCTTGGATGAGTGAGAGGTTTGATGTATCCTTCTTCTACAGCATTCCATGCTCCCATGTCACTTGCTTGAATGAAGTACATCATTCTATTCTTCCAATAGGCATAGTTAGCTCCATTGAAGAAAGGAGGCTTGTTGACAGGCATCGAGTCGAGACCGGAGTCGAAGTTTGAAGCGGAGGCCATTGATGACTTTGATTATCGAAATAACTCTTCCCGAATCGACTCAAGATGTGATTAAACCTTCAAATGAGTTAGACTCTGATACCAATTGTTGAGTTAATTGATCGACGGAATCGGCCAAGAGGGGGTGAATTGGCAATTAAAAATTTTGGTGGAAGCTTTTGCAGAAAATTGAAAAGATTTGCACAGTGATTTAAAGTGGTTCGACTTTCTTAATCAAAGTCTACGTCCACTACCTTAGCTATCCACACTAAGGATTTTCCACAAATTCACTAATTTGTCTTTCTTTTGAGGACAAATAGTAACCTTACAAACCCTCAAGAATTATACCTCAAATTCTTGAGAAAAACTCTCTCCCAAAGAGAACAATACAAATTTGCAAACTTACAAGGAAATCCTCACAAGGTAGATTGTTTGCACAATTCTAGAACAAAGAAAAGAACACTCAAGAATAAATACAATTGAGCACAAAAGTGTTCTTGAAAGCAAAATGAATATTGAATGAAAAATAGGCTTGAAATGCTCAAACTTGAGGTTTGATGCTTTCTCTTTGATTCTCTCTTGATTTTAGTTGCTTGATGTTTCTTGTTGTTGATCAATGGCTTCTAAACTTGTTTAAATACTCCTTGAATCAATTATGAACGTTGGTGATAATTAGTGGAGTCAATAGAGCCGTTATTGTGTGAAAATAATTAATTTTCTAGTTGGGAGCGTCTCATGCATCGATGCATGACCATTATGCATCGGTGCATCAGTGTAAAATTTCAAATATTTTGACCGTTGGACTCCTAGTGCATCGGTGCACTAAGAGTGCGTCGATGCATGAAGTGCATTCGATGTTTGAAAAATAGCCTGGTGCATCGATGCATGGATTGTGCATCGATGCATCAAATGCATTCGATGTTTTAATTAAATCAGAGTGCATCGATGCATGGAGAGTGCATCGGTGCATAGAATGCATTCGATGTTTCAATTTATTCATTGATGCATCGATGCATGGTATTGATGCATCGGTGCATGCCTTTGAAAAATTGATTTAAGGCTTGATTTTAGTTTAAAATACTTTGAAAAATTGTTTCAAAAATAGCTTAAGTACAAATCACAATTTTACACATTTAGTAAGGATTAAAATTGATCTTCAAAGACTTGGAGTAATAATTTGATATTCGATAAATTGAATCGAATATAAATTGTAAAATCATTTGTAAAAATCTTAAAATTCATTTAACTTAATTTGTTATATCGAAATATCAAAAATGTTTTTAACAAAATGTTTGAAGAAACAAGAAGGTTTCAAGTTGAGTCTAGGGACCAGATGTCTAACATGATGGGTATGATGGTTACTCTGCTATATGGGGAGAAAATATCAGAAGATTCTATTGAACATGAAAAGATGAAAGCCTAGGGAAAAGTCTGGATTTCAATGATATGATGACAAATGACCAAGAACCTGTTATGGAATGTAGAAATCCAACACAGCTTCACAAATCATGAAATATGACAGATAGCATGGACATTGAAGATGGTACAAAGAAGAGAAATATGGAATAAGTTCCATTGAAAATGGATAAAAAAGGCAAGAAGGAAAAAAGGATGGCACATCTCATTCCAATTCCAATTTTGTATTTAGAGTTGTTACCCTTTCTCTTTGAAAGTGGTTTTGTAACACCCATTCCTCATAGTACTTATTTGCATCCAAATTGGAAAAATATCAAGAATCCATGCAATTATCATTCTGGAGATTTTGGTCATTCTACGGAAAATTGCATAATGCTGAAATTAAAAGTCCAAGACCTTATGGCAGAAGGGTTATTATGTTTCGAAAATAGGAAACCTAAGCTCCTCAGAAAACCAAAGATGGTTGAAAAAGAGAAATTTTCAAGTCATCATGATGGTCAAAAGTCAGACATTCAAAACAAACATTTTCAAGAAGGCAAAAGTAAGGAATTAGTCATATCAAGGGAATCTCTACCCTGTTTTCCTGCAATCTCATAGTTATATGCCAAATTAAATGAAGCCCAACTTATTGCCTCGTGTGTGGCTAAACCTTTGGTACCTCCTTACCCAAGATAGTATAATAAAAGAGTCTTTTGTGAGTATCATGTTAGAATCCGATGACACTATTGAAAATTATGGCAACTTCAAACGACGAGTTCAAGATCTTTTGACTCATGGGATTATAGAAGTGGATGCCAACAATCAATCCATTTTGATCAAACATCTGGAAGTCAACTCCGAAAATGAAGTTGATAGTGTCAAAACAAATGAAGGACAAGGAAAAGCCAAGGAAGATGAAGTATGTATGGCAGATTTAACTCTCGATACTTCTCTCAAGCTAAGAGATGATGAGAAAAGAAGAAATGAAAAAACAAAAGGTACTGGCCTATAGGTTTAAAAAGAAGAAAGGTAGATACAACATTGGAGATACATATGTCAGATTTTACGAAATAAAGGGAAACATGGGACAATTTAAAGAATGCTACTCCAATTACAGCTGCAATAAACATCTAGAATCAAGACTCAACCATCGTCACCAAAGAGATTGGTTCTGAAATTCAAACTGAGTTCAACTGTCAGTCAGGAAAAATGTTGACAGAATTTGATCAAGAGATAGCTCAGGAGAAATTTGAGATTTATATACCTAAATGCTCATCCAAAGAAGCTGCCCAGTAAATGATCAAGAAATGGGGGGGAAATATCGACAAAGATCCTGGTCTGATTATACACCCAACATCCAAGGAATAATGAGGCAGTGGAAGTTGTTATCTACTACTATTGTACCTCTCATTTTGTAACATCTTGTTTGAATATTTTTTGTTCATTTCTCCACCTTTTATAATAAATAAAAAGTGTTGCTTTTAAGGTTATGAGCATTGAATTAGTTTTGCAATCTTGTATTTCTTTAAGTATCACTAGATTAAAAAACTCTTTACAATTAGAGTTATACATTTTTGGCAAAGTATCAAGATTGAATACCAAAAGAAAAAAATGACCTTAACTTTACCTCAGAAGAAATGCATTCCCAAATACTACTTTCTCATAAATATAGTTTAAAGTTAGTTGCTTGGGAATTGAAGTTTGGTAAAAAGATTTTCTAAATTTCACTTGACACATAGACTATAGCAGGTTCCCTGTAAAAAATAAGAGTCATAAATGTCAATTAGCCCAATGATGGCTAACGTCAATAAAGCAGAATTCAGCAAGCCAAAATGGCAAAAGAAGAAATTGTTAAGTGAAATAATACTTGTTATAGTCTATTTCACAAATGTGTACACATGAATCTTGTTATTAGATTCATGTTTTTACACTGCTTTGAATAGAATCAAAGATTTCAAAGAATTGAAATGGACGTATTCTAGAAGGTCTAGTAACTGTTATGCTAGATTGTGTCATTTTATACTCATCCGGTTAAAGATACCAAGTTAAGAAAGCTAGGTATGTGACAATGTTCATAAAGAGCGAGAGAGGAGTGACATCTTCACTAAGATGTAACCATTAAAAATAGGAAAGCCAACCTGAAACTAACCTCTCAATCTTGATACTTGTCAAAGAACTATAACTCTGAAATAGTAAAAGTTTTTTATTCTTTTTATATTCTTTGAACTCGTGCTTATGATTTGATTCTATTGTGAACCAGTAAAATGCAATATTTTTCAAAATTCTTTCAATATTTAATAATAAAGGAGTAAGAACATTTTTAAACAGGATGGTCTTCAACAAGAAAGAATCTTGGAGGAGACACATGCACGCCCAAGAGAGAGAACATGACCAGCCATCATCCCATGCACAAGGCTGCACCTCAAGGCTCCCTAGAACACCCATGTGCGTGCCATATGACCAGCCCCCATGTGTCGTGCATATGATCTCATTTAGGCGCCAAGATGAAGAGCCATTTAACCATTCGGCCAAGCATCATCTCCTCTCCCATTTGGCACCAATTTGAAGGGATACAAGTGTTATTCGGCCAAGGATCATTTCCCTCCATCAAGGGTCGAACCATCATCTCTTTTAGCATTTAAATTATGTCTTTATAGGGAGATACATGGGCTGGCCGAACCATTATGTGTCTATTCGGCTATGCCCCTCCATTTCCTATAAATAGGAAAGCATTCATCATTTGTAATCAGACCATTTTTTATTAATCAAAGTGAGATTATTCTCTTCCTTAAGTCCTGGTGACTTTTTATCGACTTATCAAGTATAATTTATACTTGTGGCGTCAGCCCTCTTCTTTCATCTTGATACTTCTGGTTCTTAGTTCATATAACTAGTGGGTCAAAGTACTTATCACCACCCCTTGAAGAAACAATATAAAGATTGGGTCTTTGCTCTCTATAGCATTGGTTCTTCTTTGAGCGTTCTTCAAGATATTATCCTCACAACCATCCTTTTGTTTCATCGCCATAACCATAACCATTTCAATCATCTTCCGCTTTCATCTCTCATTTTAAACAGCCCATCTATTCACCATACGTCCACCACCCTTAACCCTCTCTTTTTGAGCCATTCACTTATACAGGTTGTTTTGCTTCCTTCCTAGATCCACAATCAAACGAGAAGGTAGAATTACCTTACATCAAGCGATAATCAGAGCTTTGGTGGAAGAAAGCAACATGCAACAACAACAAAAACAAAATACAAAAAGAAGTGCAAAGTGAAAGAAATCAAGAAAAATCCAGCAAAGAGAATCAAAGCACTCAAAAGAAGAAATTGAAAGCACTCAAAGAGGAAGAAAAAAGAAAAGAAAAGAAAAGAAAGAAAGTTGAAGCACTCATCAACAATTCTCATCACCAAGCCATTCAAGTAAGCCTTTTAAATTGATTGTGGTGATAGAAGGTTGTAAAGTGACTTGTGTAAGTAACCCCTTTATTCTCTTCTTTCTATTTTTTCTAAGCGACCCTTTCAATTATATTTTGCTTTCCATTCCTACTAACCCATTTGCAGCCGACGCCAAACAAGTAAAAATTTACTCGATATAGTCTTGAGTAAAAGTTTTCTATAACTTGAGACAAGAGAATCGAGAGGAAAAAGGCTAGAGCGTGTGTGAGATCAGAAGAGGACAAGTAAAAGCCATTAAAGTCCTAGAGTGCAAACACGAGTGGATTGAGGGACATCAAATTTTCTTGGAGTGACTCGTGAGGCTTTGTGAGAGTATACTCTGGTAAGGTCCTATACACATTTCAAATTTTTCCTTATTTGCTAACATGTCTCTTCCATCCAACATTCTTGTAGTCAAAAGGACTTTGAGCATTCAAAGTCAAGAGGATGAACAAAGAGAGAACATCTTCCATACCAAATGTCACATGGGAGATAAAGTTTGTGTGGTTATCATTGATGGAGGAAGTTGCACAAATGTAGCAAGTACTCTTATGGTTGAAAAGTTGGGACTCAAGACTTCTAAGCATCCTCATCCTTACAAACTTCAGTGGCTCAACGATGTGGGTGAAGCCAAGGTAACCAAACAAGTTGTTGTACCTTTTTTAATTGGAAGATACAATGATGAAGTCCTTTGTGATGTGGTGCCCATGAGTGCAAGCCACCTTATACTAGGACGTCCTTGGCAGTATGATAAGAAAGCTACCCATGACAGATTCTCTAATAAATACTCTTTCCAGCATCAAGGAAAGAAAATTATATTGGCACCCTTGTTACCAAGCCAAGTTCATGAATGCCAAGTGACCCTCAAGTCACGCATAGAAGACTGGGAGAAAGAAAAGAAGGCCAAAGAAATTTATACTCCAAAGATGAATATTTATGCTAGCAGAAGAGATATCCAGAAATATTTATCAACTAAGAAGGCTTTACATATACTTATGTATAAGGAAAATTTTCTTCTTACTAACCCTCTTGAAGGCTTGCCTTCTTCTATTTCTAATCTTTTGCAGGAATTTGATGATATGTTTCCCGAAGAAATTCCCGATGGATTGCCACCAGTTAGAGGAATTGAACATCAAATTGATTTCATTCCTGGAGCCACCATTCCCAATAGACCAGCATATAGGAGCAATCTTGAGGAAGCAAAGGAATTACAAAGACAAGTCAAAGAACTCCTCGACAAAGGTTACATTCGGGAAAGTTTAAGTACTTGTGCTGTACCCGTTTTGTTGGTACCAAAGAAAGATGGAACTTGGAGAATGTGTGTGGATTGTAGGGCAGTGAATCAAATCACTATCAAATATAGGCACCCTATACCTCGGTTGGATGATATGCTCGATGAACTTAGTGGAGCCAAAATCTTCTCCAAAATTGATTTGAAAAGTGGCTATCATCAAATAAGAATGAAGGAAGGTGACGAGTGGAAAACTGTATTCAAGACCAAACAAGGTTTGTATGAATGGTTAGTCATACCTTTTGGTTTGACTAATGCTCCTAGTACCTATATGCGACTCATGAATCATGTTCTTCGGCTCTACATCGGTAAGTTTTGTGTTGTTTACTTTGATGATATCTTGATATACAGTAAGTCACTAGAAGATCATGTTGAACATTTACGTTCCATTCTTAGCACTTTGAGAGAAGAGCACTTATATGCTAATCTCAAGAAGTGTGATTTTTGTACTAATCAAGTTACTTTCTTAGGCTTCATTGTAAGTTCACAGGTGTTATCAGTGGATCCAGAAAAGATTAAGGCAATACAAGAGTGGCCAAAGCCTATCAATGTAAGCCAAGTCCGGAGTTTCCATGGATTAGCCAGTTTTTATAGAAGGTTCGTACCAAATTTCAGTTCTATTGCCGCCCCCTTAACAGAGATTATTAAGAAGAATTCAAACTTCTTTTGGGGCAAAGAACAAGAAGAAGCATTCAACGAACTCAAGGGTTGTTTGACAAAGGCTCCACTACTAGTCTTGCCAAACTTTGAGAAAACATTTGAAGTTGAATGTGATGCCTCCGGAATTGGAATTGGTGCTGTTTTAAGTCAAGAGGGAAAGCCTATTGCCTACTTTAGTGAAAAACTAAATGGTGAAACTTTGAACTATCCAACATATGAAAAAGAAATGTATGCACTCATTCGAGCATTAGAGACTTCGCAGCACTACTTATTGCCAAAAGAATTCGTGATACACACTGACCATGAAGCATTAAAGCATATCAAAGGACAACACAAACTCAACAAGAGACATGCCAAATGGGTTAAATTTCTCGAGTCTTTTCCCTATGTCATCCACTATAAGAGAGGAAAGGATAATGTCATGACAGATACTCTTTCACGCATGTATGTCTTACTTAACACTTTGGATTCCAAACTTCTTGGTTTTTCATTCATTAAGGAACATTATGCTACTGATTTGGACTTTGGAGAAAGGTATAAGTTATGTGAAACAGGTGCTCATGATAAATATTATCAGCATGATGGATATCTTTTCAAAGAAGGACGAATATGTATTCCACAAGGTTCCATAAGAGAAGTACTAACCAAAGAAGCGCATGAAGGAGGACTCATGGGACACTTTGGAGTTGAAAAGACTCTTAGCATTTGGAAGGAACACCTCTTTTGGCCAAAGATGAAAAGGTATGTTGAAAAGGTATGTGAAAGGTGTTTAGTATATAAAAGGGAAAAATCAAGAGTCATGCCTCATGGATTATATATGCCTTTGCCAATACCGACCATGCCATGGATAGATATCTCAATGGACTTTGTTTTGGGCTTACCAAAAACAAAGAGTGGAAAGGATTCAATATTTGTGCTGGTTGATCGATTCTCCAAGATGGCTCACTTTATTCCATGCCACAAGACCGATGATGTTATTCATGTTGCTAACCTATTTTTTCGAGAAGTGGTAAGATTACATGGACTTCCTCGAACCATTGTGTCAGATAGAGACGTTAAGTTCTTAAGTCATTTTTGGAGGACTTTGTGGAGTAAAATCGGCAAAAAAACTACTATTCTCTACTACATGTCATCCTCAAACGGATGGTCAAACTGAAGTAGTTAATAGAGTTTTATCAAAACTACTATGATCCATCATCAAGAAAAACATCAAGACGTGGGAATAATGCCTACCACACTTGGAGTTTGCATACAATCGAACCATTCATTCGACAACCAAATTTTCTCCATTTGAGGTAGTGTATGGTTTCAATCCTTTAACTCCTTTGGACTTACTTCCTTTACCTTATGATCAATTAGTGAACAAAGATGGAAAGGACAAAGCAGAATTTGTTAAAAGACTCCATCAACAAGTTAAGGACAATATTGAGAGAAGAACGAGACAATATGAAAAGCAAGCAAACAAAGGAAGGAAGAAGGTAACTTTTGACGTGGGAGATTGGTTTGGGTACACTTTAGGAAGGAAAGATTCCCAAACCAAAGGAAGTCTAAACTACTACCCCAAGGAGATGGCCCATTTCAGATTGTAGAAAAGATCAACGACAATGCCTATAAACTTGAATTGCCCAGTGAGTTTGGTGGCGTTAGCGCTTCATTCAACATCACCGACTTATCTCCCTTTGAGGATGGACACGATTTGGGGACAAATCGCTTAAAAGAAGGGGGGATGATATAATCACACCTACACCAGATCCGGAAGTCATGCCACATGGTCCCATTACTAGGTCAAGAGCCAAACAATTCAGGGAAGTTCTCTTAACTAAGTGTTTAGAAGCTTTTGATTCATTTGATAACTTAACACCCTCCTATGTTAAGTTATATAATGTTTTAATAGATAAAGAATAACTTAGTATGAATACATCTTGCACATTGTTATTTTATTATGTTAAGCATGTTAGGATAGCTTTATAATCGTATTAAGCATGATTATTATTTATACATCAAGGCAACATACTTATAATGCATTTCATTAGATCATTTGCATTCATATTAGCTCTTAGGCTTTATACCTTACTTTACACATATTAGTAGATGATATAATTAGCTCATGACATTCAAACTTAGCTCACATTACCCTAATCAAACATGGCAGCAAGGTATTTAGCTCGTCTTAGCTCAATATCATGGACTTACCTTGTTTCCTTGCACATTTAGGTACAATGGAGCATGATCCACGTTGAGATAGCTTGGTGAATGATTTGGACGTCATATGCAGCTCACAAATAGCTTACAAAGTACAAGGCAGCTCATGGAACACTAAGGGAAGCTCGGTTCAGCTGGAGGAGCTTAAGGCTAGCTAAACTTAGCTAGTTGGACTATTTGGAGCTGAGTTTCCAAAAGTGATGTCAAAGGTAGCTGAATGTAGCTGAACATAATGTTAAGGAGCTTACAAGGACTTAGCTAGGAAGCTTGTTCACTAACAGCCCATGTTTGCTAGCTAGCTCCACAACTCAAGCTAGCTTGGAGGAGACACATGCATGCCCAAGAGAGAGAACATGACCAGCCATCATCCCATTCACAAGGTTGCACCTCAAGGCTCCCTAGAACACCCATGTGCGTGCCATATGACCAGCCCCCATGTGCCGTGCATATGATCTCATTTAGGCGCCAAGATGAAGAGCCATTTAACCATTCGGCCAAGCATCATCTCCTCTCCCATTTGGTGCCAATTTGAAGGGATACAAGTGTTATTCGGCCAAGGATCATTTCCCTCCATCAAGGGCCAAACCATCATCTCTTTTAGCATTTAAATTATGTCTTTATAGGGAGATACATGAGCTGGCCGAACCATTATGTCTCTATTCGGCTATGCCCCTCCATTTCCTATAAATAGGAAAGAATTCAGCATTTGTAATCAGACCATTTTTATTAATCAAAGTGAGATTATTCTCTTCCTTAAGTTCTGGTGACTTTTTATCGACTTATCAAGTATAATTTATACTTGTGGCGTCAACCCTCTTCTTTCATCTTGATACTTCTGGTTCCTAGTTCATATAACTAGTGGGTCAAAGTACTTATCACCACCCCTTGAAGAAACAATATAAAGATTGGGTCTTTTCTCTCTATAGCATTGGTTCTTCTTTGAGCGTTCTTCAAGATACTATCCTCACAACCATCCTTTTGTTTCATCGCCATAACCATAACCATTTCAATCATCTTCCGCTTCCATCTCTCATTTTAAACAGCTCACCTATTCACCATACGTCCACCACCCTTAACCCTCTCTTTTTGAGCCATTCACTTGTGCAGGTTGTTTTACTTCCTTCCTAGATCCACAATCAAACGAGAAGGTAGAATTACCTTACATCAAAGTATTAGGGCATGCCCAACCAACAAGTTGTTCGAAGAATGAGAAAAAATTTCAAAGTCTCTCATTCAATGAAAATTTTGAAAATATCTCAAGCAAGATGATTATTTCAAGTCAAATCAAACACCACCGAAGAGTAGTGGAAGCAAATTCAATCATAAATCTGAACTCCACAAAGAGTAGTGGAACGAATTTTTCAGCAAAGTATAAAACTCCATGGAAGAGTAGTAGAAGCAAATTCAAATTTGAATCTGATATTCACGGAAGAGCAGTGAAATTAGATTCTTGTCAAGTCAATCATTTTCAAACTCCACGGAAGAGTAGTGGAAGCAAATTCAACTTTGAATCTGATATTCACGGAAGAGTAGTGAAATTAGATTCTTGTCAAATCAATCATTTTCAAACTTCACGGAATAGTAGTGAAGCAAGAGCAGAAGTAATCAAAATTCGCTCTCCACGGAAGAGTAGTGGAACGGATTTTTCAGCAAAGTATGGAACCTTCATGAAAGAATAGTGAATCAATCCAAGTTTGAGTCTGAACTTCACGAAAGAGTAGTGAAACAGATTCTGTTCAAGTCATTCCCAATCAAAATTCGCTCTCCACGGAAGAGTAGTGGACCGGATTTTTCAGCAAAGTATGAAGCCTTTATGAAAGAGTAATGAAGTCATGCAAATTCAGCCTTCACGGAAGAGTAGTGAAGCAAATTATTTGTAAAGTCAATTTTCAGCCTTCATAGAAGAGTAGTGAAGCAAGAGCAAGATCATATCAAAATTCCTCTCCATGTAAGAGTAGTGGAATGAATCCCCAGCAAAGCAAGAGGTTCACTCAACGAAAACTTGTCTTTTTATCTTTGTTTTATTCCCGCTTACACAAAAATAAAGTAAAAAGGGGCAGCTGTCGACAGTCGTTTTTGTCCGAGTGACGATTATTATATAGATATACGTTATTATATATAATAATAATATTATAAATATTATTATTTATAAGGCCCGAAGGCCAGGTTACAAAGTGAGGCACATAGGCCCAATTACAAGGCACACATGCCCGATTACAAACCTGAGCCCAACTGGTTATAACCCAACTCGGGCTAGGTCCAGATTTGGGTTACAATTAATTCAGGCCCATCAAACCGTGTCAGACTCAATTCTAACAAGCCCACGAGCAAATCCACCAGTAGCTAGGGTTTCCACCAACGTTCCAGCGTCGCATAGCTCTCCACCGTACGATCAAATGGAGATCCAAGGGTTCAGAAGCCATCCAGCAGAAACCCTAGGGTTATCATCTCTCCGTCTCCAGCTTCTCCAACCAAAGGCTGCCACGCCGTTCCCGCCTCTCCTGATCTCACCAAAGCACTCCAGAACTCTCTAGAAGATGCACACCAGTCGTACAACTTATCACTCTAGGTGAGCCACCGCCATAGCCTTGGTGACTTACCAGAGTACACCCTAGTGACTGGTCCGAAGGAAACACCACTAATCCCTATATAAGGACCCGATCGAACCTGCAAAGAACAACAACAGCAAGAGAGCAAGGAACCGACGAGCAAAAAAATAAAGAGATACACAACAAACAACAAAGAGAGATTTATTCGAAACTAAGCCACACAACGAGAAGCAATAACCGAAAGAGGGGAGAATCAATAGAAGAACTTACCGAGGAGTCCTCAACGGCGCCGGAAAGTTGAAAAGTCGAAGGTAAAATTATAGATCTAGGTTGATTTATCAACTTTTAGCAAAAAATGAGGCTTGGATTCGGGTAGGGGGTGCTACGATCTACGTTTTGGGAGAGTTTGCGAAATTCTGATGGCGGTCACCGGCAGTTCTCGGCTGCCGGTTGGTGACCAGCCATTCCACCGGTGGGTATTTTAGAGAAAACCGAGAGAGATCTCTCGGGTTAGAGAGAGAAGAAAAAATAGAGAAATGAGAGAATGGCCCTTAAAGGGCCGGGTTTGGGCATTTATACCCTCTTCCATACGACATCGTTTTGGGAGAGGGGCTTCAGTGTAATAGCGCGTGGAAAAGCTACACTTGTGATCCTTTGTATTTTGTAATCTTCGATTTTAGTCACCAAAACAGGTTTTTTCGTACTTTTTAATTTTTTTTTATATTTTATTTACTTTTATTTTAGTCACTTCCATATTTATGTATTTAGGTTAAATTACATGTTTAATCCTTAAGTAGTAATAAGTTTATATTTCGATCTAGATATAATAAATTAGGATAAACTACATAATTAATACATTACTTTAATATTATTTCGAAATAGGATTAATTAATTAATACTTTATGTTTTAATCATTAATTATTAGTATATAATTAATTATTATTAGAATTTATATTTTAGGATTATCATCATTGATAATTTAATTATAATATAATATTATAGAATTAGTAATATTTATATTACATATTATTTAGTATTTAGCTATATTAAGTTATCTGTGAATTAATTTAAATACAAGTTTATCATTTACTGCAAAGACATTTAATTAATAAATATCAGTATCAATTTTGGGCGTTATGGGGTGCTAATCCTTCGCCATACGTAACCGACTGACAAACTCATTTTTTGGTAAGCAGACCCGAGTTGTATTATTTAATATTATTCTTAAGAATTTTTATTAAAATAATATGACATTTAGGTGACCAATCTCACCAAATAAAAGATTGGTGGCGAATCTAAAATTTGGTATTTTATCTAATTCATGGAGGATAAGAACTAATTTTTTCAAGACTAGTTACACCGTTTGGGGTGTACTATTTGCACTCTCCATCGCCAGGGTAGAGAAACGTCTCGACAATTATCTGGTATTTGCTTCTTGCTGTGGTGGCACCATGCTACTAGCGGGAAGCAGTTCGGCAATGGGAAGAGCTGTGCCAACTCCGACCGGAGCTTGGGCAACTCTGTTACTCATTTGACTAAGTTGTGAAAATGGGTTCCTCACAGCCTCCGGTCTCCATCCACTCTGCAAATTAAGAAAAAAATTACATTCAACAAGATCAAACGAAAAAACAAACAATAATTATACTGACATCATGCTCCTATAACAAAATGATGTCATCAAATCATAGATTCTCTGGGTGTATAATTTTTAGGATAGTTCAACAGTACTTTGTCACGTGTTGCCATCTGGATACCTGATGAATATACCCATCAATGATTGACATGAGCCATTTGCTCTTCCCCATGTCGGGCATGCTCCCATCTTAACATTAAATTGGTTGCCATCTTTCTTTTTAACCTTATAATTTTACCAGGTCATTGTTTTCAGTAAATGCGGATTTTCCTACACTTAGATTTTCTTTTTAATTATGTATGAAAAATGTGGATCCAGGGATAGCAATGAATGCTATAACGCACCGTTCCATGGTTGCTCGATGGTGTTGGAGATGGAAGAGACAGTTCAGCTTTCTCTTCCACCTTTTTACTACTATCAGCCCCACCAGCCTTAATCGTGTCTAGCAGCTTCACTGTTTCTTCACTTTCATGTTATCAGCTTGGCCGGAAGTTAAGGCAAAGACCAAAGCTGGGTTTTTCAAAAGCACAGCTAACAGCTCAAGATCTGGCTCGGCCGCACCGGCACCGGCACCGGCACCACCAATTTGGGAGGAAGAAGGTTCCAAAGCTGCTGCTGCTGCTGCACCATTTGCATGTTTACCATGGGTGACCTGTGTTTCAGTAGAGTCGGTATCAGGTGCCTGTTCGGTTGGGATTTCCGGGGTCAGTGTGTCATCATGGTCCATTTCTTGATCCCATGGTCCCTTGGGGTTCGAGGGAATTTCCTGGTTCGTGTGATAGAAAGTTTCCCTCTCTCTACGGTTTCTGTTTTTCTGCACTTCAACCTCTTTGCTACTCTCACCGGCACCAACTCTCCATAGGTCATTGATTTTTATTTCTGCAGAAAAAGCAAGATGACAACAGTCTGAAATCCGCAGGTCAATTAATAAGATCAAATTCAAGCTGTCGGCCGGAAAGCTTTTGCTATTTGATTGTCTTACATATTAACCAGAAGCATTGAACAAGGATGATGTATCCTTTTAGCTGAAAATTGTAGTTCAATAGTAATTGAATGATTCTAATAATCAAATTTAAAAAATGGTTCAAATACAAAACCATTAGGGATTGAAGAAACCTATGTCTTGGTATTATTATTATGCTTTCGTTGTAAAATGAATAGGAGTTTGCTGGAAACAAGCAAAACATGCGCAAATGCAAGTTGGAGTGCCCTTAAGTTCATCGAAACAAAAATTCTCTACTGCTGTTTATAGCACCATAAATATGATCATTAAGCCCCCTTGGTCAATTTTGCTGATACAAGTAATACCTCTTCAAAATAATCTAAAACTTGGTTCCAAAATCAATGACATGTTTGCTTGATAATTTCAATTTCTTAGCATCCAGATCTCAAGTTAATAGCATAAAAGAAAAAACCTTATTTCCATCAGCGTGATAATTACACCTTCGAATCACTGGTCATTCAAGATTGAACCTTTATTAAAAAAAAAAAAAAGAGAAGAAAAGATTGAAGCTTGTTAAGGCTAATATCGCTTGAGCAATCCATTGAAGAATTAAATGCCTGAGCTTTTATTGGTCAAGCAACAGCCTTATGGCAACATCTGCCTCGGTTCAAGGCACACGTATTTCAGATGGCCGGCATAAGCCTTGATACTCCATAATTTGATAATGAAAACCTGGGACTAACCATTGAATTAGCAAAAGCCTTTAGAAACTTTTATCTACCATTACAAGCCGTCACTAAAGTTTTAAACCAATGGTTTTCATTCTCTGGTATATTTTTGGATGTACAATTAACCCACGTGCTAATGCTCACATCAAATAAAAAACAATCAAGGCGTAGAAACTAACTTTTGAAAAAGACCAAGAAAATCAATATATGCAATAAATTGGAATCCTAATAATTTCAAATTTCAAAAGGAAAATTTCCAGCTCAAAAGTACAATTATTATCACATGTCAAGAAAGATATTTGTAAAAAAATTTACTATCAATATTTCTAGGTAAAGAGTCGTGAGTGTATAGGTAAACAAACCGATTCCCAACTTTCAAGTAAAAAGAATAGTTTCCACAAGGAAAAAGATTGCGGGAGAAGGGATGGGGAAGCAAGTAGTCAACCATGGTTGCAAAGATGCAATTGAATCTTCCTCCATTGCGGATACTTAAACGGCACTCTCTATCATCTAAAACAGGGGTATTAACAGGAGCTAAAGAAATACACTGATGCAAATTTACCTGGCGGTATGCACCATGTGATTTTGACCTTCTGGCATTTCTCACATGTGGATTCCTTCGAAGCCACAGGCTGTTGTGGATCAACAGTGGTTTCCGGTCCATTAGAAGTATTGGGGGTAAGTATTTCAAGCTTCTTTTGTTCTTCATGGGGCTGGGAGGGGACTTTAGAAACTGGTCGAGAGAAGATGGTCTTAAAAGGTGAAGGAAAACTAGAGGAATGGTCTTAAAAGGTGAAGGAACACTAGAGGAGGAACCAGTTTTCCCATGTTTACCCTGCTGCATGTATAGAGCACGCATTTTTGCTTTTTGGATATCATCAGTAGACATAGGGCGACTTTGACTAACTGGTACTGTTCTTGTTGTTTGGGAGTTTTTGACAGCCACTTTTTGCCCTGGCTGTTCCACTAACTGAACCTTCCTACATTCTCTGCTATCTGGACAAGCTAAGGCAGTGGCGCTACTCTTGAAAAGAACTAAAAGAAATTGCACCTACACCATCTTGCTTGTTTGAAATCTTAAGACCGGTAAAACAGAAGAAAAAATAGAAAAGAAGTTCTAGAAAATGGATCATATCTAGCAGAAAACAAATCAGAAAAATTCATGAAAAACTTGCACGTCCTTGAATACCCCCCTGGAACCCCAAATAATAATAATAACAATTGCAATAATAATAGTCCAAATTCTAAGGATGAGAAACAATTAATGTACTGACACACGAGAATTCCAAACTCTTAAGTGGGGAAAAACAGACGCCAAGCATACCTCTTTAAAGGTGAAAAAAATTGATACCACTAACCCGACCAAAAAATAACTAACGAAGAAAATGGGGAGTATCAATGAAATAAGAAATCAATGGAAAGGATACGAGAACCAGAAACACCAAGGTGGTTCTTCTTTGCAGAGTCATTCGTGGAAGCTGGTAGCAGTTTCAAAACTTGTGGAGATTCTAATTTCCTGAATGACCTATTGTACTTATTATCTCCAATATCATGAAAAACTAAGAATGCCAACCATCATATAAATATAAGATACAAATATAAATAAATTCTACACCTGAAATTAGAGGTACCATGAGTTCCTTCCTGGAAGACCATTAACATTGATTATATAACAGAAATCAATCATATAACCATGTTAACACATTTTATTTAAAATATCTATACTTGCAGCATTGTAAACATTTGACTGCCACAAGCCATCACCCATAATTTCACTGATACTGTTGTCAGAGAGCAATAACAAGAATTAAATTGAAAGAAATCAAGCAAACATGGGAGGTTAAGATGTAAACTTACCTCTGCTTCAGTAACATCTCATTCTGTGTTTCCGTAGAAAACCTCAAGCCATTTGGTTTCATCAAAGCCTGGCTTCTTGCAAAAATTTTGCTCCACCGTGATATCAAAAGACTTGCCCTGTTTGATACATCTGATCTCCAAATCAGATAAATGAGATCCAAGGTACCAAATGGCATGAAAGCATAGAAATAATACAGCTCAGCTGAAAAACTATTTTCTCCACAAATGAAGATTATCTACTGCTGGATTTTTATCACTTATCATAGTACTTTCTTAAACAGTGGGTAACATTTAATGATCAATAAGAAAAACTATATGGATATATCCACTCTAATTTTCCATCAGTGATTTCCCTTTATTCTGAGACATTATTAAGGAAAAGTCAGAAACCAAAAGCAACCACTAAAATAGACTCCCAAAGCAAGAGACTGCTGATATTAGTCTTCCCTGCACTTTACCTGAACAATTAACGTCAAATACAGGGAAAAAGAAAGAACAAAGCATTATATCAGAAATATTACCACAACAAAAACAAAATATGAACACTCCCAATAGGGTAATAAATCATTATCACACATGACACATTGGTAAGATCTAAGATAATGATCCAACCCCATTAAGACAAGCACAATGATAAGATATGGAGATATAAAAATGCAGAAGAAGAATTAAATTCCAACCAACAACTGCATACCTGAAAACCTGTACAAACAAAGCTTGTTAACACTTTGCAGTATGGCTGACATATGTTCCGGAAGCGCTTTCTGCAGAGGTAAATGAGAAAAAACCTACATTCCAAATATTAACTGTAATCTTGGTAAAGTTTCAAATACAGGGACATATAAATCATATGCTTAGAATCTACTTGTAACTTGAGGATGATCAAGACAACAGTAGTTTGTTCTTCAACAGCTGCTTGACTCAACCATGTTGCTAAAATCATCACATCACCTTTACTTAAAAACCTGCAAGATCAAGAGACTACTAAATCAAATAAGACAAGCAGCAGTATTATGCTTATAGCTGACCGTATCAAGTTTCCTTGATAAGTACCAATACAGTACTGACGAATTTTGTATCCGCAAGATCCACTCCATGAGTTTCACCTGCCCGGAAAAAGTTTCTTCTTTCTGCATCTTACTGAATATGTTTTCAACAAAATGTTTATCCAACTCATCTAAGCCAATAATAGAATCATCCTGTGCCGAGCATGATGGTGCTTCTTCAGAACCAACAGGGCCAAGAGAGTTTAAGGGGACAGGTTCAACCAATATGACAGCTTCAGACACATTTGGGAGTACCCCTTCTTCTGATCCTTTACAAGCATTAGATCTCAAGGCTTTCTCCCTAGCAACCTAACTTGCTTTCTCACCCTAGTGCGTTGGCTATTAAAAAAATCACGCACCTACAGTTTAACAGTAATCGATCAAAATGTCTGGGAGAATGTGAACGGAAGCAACGTCATATTGCAATATATAATGAAAAGTTGGAGGTAGATAATTGAATTTACAATAATACGTAAAAGATGATACAATAACTTCACTGCAAATTGATTCTTAATATCTTGCACATCATTGGCCAAAAATATGGACAAGACTTGATGTATAAACTACAAATGATATAAATTATTAAATATATATATATACCTGTGTGACAGTAACACCAAATTGAGCACTAATCTCACGGGATTCTTTCCTAGTAATAGCATCTTTAATGGAAAAAGCAGCTTGCATATACTTCACAGCCTTAGGGTTTAGTAAATCTCTTGGTCGTTTCCCTGGGAAAAATATGCGATGTTTTAGATAGCAATGTAATAAACCACGTCCTAATTCATAAAATATCCCCATTCTACATTAGGAAATAATTGCTGCATCAAAAAGCACAAAAGAAAACATTCGAATCCAACATTCTTAAAATAATTGCAAAACTATGACCATGCCGTCACTAGAAAGGTAATGGAAAATAAAAAGTTAAAAATATTGGAGTTCGTGGTTTATTTTTTGTCAACTCCGGCAAAAGGGAGAAAGAAAACAGAATTTTGGAATGACGAACCATTTCTTGGGCGAGAGGGTTGACGCCGGTGAGTTTGCATTGTGTAACAACAACGTTCTGAAGCTGGTCGATCTGGCTGTGGAAGAGCTCCCTCTGAATGCTTATAAACTTTTGAATTGACTCCACGGTGCTCCCAATCTCTAGCTCCGCCAGATTCTCCTTCAACACGCCCATCTCTACGCTCCAGATTTATAACTCTAAGCTCCACGCACCGGATCGATGCCTACCTCGCATTGTAGTTCAGTCATCAGTAATTGGGAGGATGAAAATAATTAAAAAGTCAACATTTTGTTCATCTATTCGTTTCAAAACGAATTATTAGTCTCCTAACCGCCTTCGGAACTCGGGGTAGTTCTGCGGTGCGGCGCCTAAAAAACGGTTAATATACGGTGTGACCGGTTAAATAAGTGACCGGTTAAAATTTATACCGGTTATGTTATATTATTTAACCGGAAATATTATAAAGTACAATAACATACTAGGTAGCGCTTATATAATGTAATAGGTAGTGCTTATATTTACCTAATTTATAAGTAAACCGGTATATTTATACCGATAGTATTACAAATTTACCTATTACATTATATTATATTGAAAGTGTCCATACTTTTTATAAAAAGGATCGATACTTCTTTTAAAGTTATGTAATTTATGTTTCAATTTTTTGAATAGTGTTTCATGTTTTCCACCTACAATATTAATTTAATAATTTCATTTGCACAAAAAATTATTTGATTATTTGATATTTTATAAAATATTATTTAGAATTTTTAATTTAATAATAATATATATCGTAACGTAAAAAATAAATCATTAGACGCCTATAATTACTAAATTAAAATCTTAAAACTCACTCAAAAGATAACCTTAAATTAATGTTTTCAACAGTGAAAAAAGTATGGACACTTTTATAAAAAGGATAGACACTTTACAATATAACCACTACCTATTACATTATATAAACGATACATATTACATTATATAAGCGCTACCTATTACATCATATTTTTACCTATTATATTGAAAGTGTCCATACCTTTTATAAAAAGGATCGATACTTCTTTTAAAGTTATGTAATTTATGTTTCAATTTTTTTTAATAGTGTTTCATGTTTTCCACCTACAATATTAATTTAATAATTTTATTTGCACAAAAAATTATTTGATTTTTTGATATTTTATAAAATATTATTTAGAATTTTTAATTTAACAACATTAAATATATATCGTAACGTAAAAAATAAATCATTAGACGCCTATAATTACTAAATTAAAATCTTAAAACTCACTCAAAAGATAACCTTAAATTAATGTTTTCCACAGTGAAAAAAGTATGGACACTTTTATAAAAAGGATAGACACTTTACAATATAACCACTACCTATTACATTATATAAACGATACCTATTACATTATATAAGCGCTACCTATTACATCATATTTTTACCTATTATATTGAAAGTGTCCATACCTTTTATAAAAAGGATCGATACTTCTTTTAAAGTTATGTAATTTATGTTTCAATTTTTTTTAATAGTGTTTCATGTTTTCCACCTACAATATTAATTTAATAATTTCATTTGCACAAAAAATTATTTGATTATTTGATATTTTATAAAATATTATTTAGAATTTTTAATTTAACAACATTAACCAAAGATAATAATAAATATGTAATATATATGTTTATTGTTTTTAATTTAATAATAATATATACAACATCAAACACATTCCAAGCTATAAATTACAAGCTAAGGACACTTGAAGAAGCAAGAGAACAACTATCCAAGCAATCAAAAACGAGAAAATCCCAACATGATAACAACTGAACATATCATATCAATGTTCAAAATCAAGTTGTAGATTTTGATTTCCTTTTGCTTGGCATCATATGAGATTTGAATTTTGATTTCCTTTTGCTTGGCACCATATGAGCTTTGGATTTTGATGAGCATCGGAAGTATTTCAGACTTATGATTTGGGTGGTACTCAGAAGCATTTCGGACTTAGATTTTAGTTGCTATTTGTTTACCACCCAGATCATACGCCCGAAATGTTTTTGACGCTTTAAAGTTGACCAAAAAATACAATGGTCTGGATTTCCCTCGCGTTTAAACGTTAGAAAAAAACAATGGAAATTAGGAATAATCAATGATAACATGCATATTGGCTTGGGCTAATATTTATAGTGGAGCCGAAATATATATTGAAATTCAAACTCAAATTGAAATTTAAATTCAAACTCCAATTACATATGAAATGAATTTGAAATGCAGTGTTAAATTGAACATGAAAATTGCATAATTGATTCATACTGTTCAAGTAACATGCTTTATGAACCATCAAGCTAAAAGACAATATTGATTGAGTTCAAAGCTGAGTTGTGAGTTGATGGAGTTGTCACACTTGTCACATGGTTGGAATAAAGTAATTTGATGTAATAATTTTATTTGCACAAAAAATTATTTGATTGTTTTGATATTTTATAAAATAATATTTAGAATTTTTAATTTAATAATAATATATATCGTAACGTAAAAAATAAATCATTAGACGCCTATAATTACTAAATTAATATCTTAAAACTCACTCAAAAGATAACCTTAAATTAATGTTTTCCACAGTGAAAAAAGTATGGACACTTTTATAAAAATGATAGATACTTTACAATATATTATATAAGTGCTACCTATTACATTATATAAACGATACCTATTACATTATATACTTGTAGTTATTGTACATACCTAAATATGTACTGCGAATTTAATGTTGTACCCACCCTTTAACTACCACTACCAATGCCACATCATAGTGAAAGCAGCACGACTGAAACATATTCAAAATGAACCTTTGCTTACATCTCCATCAACTCCTGGAGCACTGAACTTGCACAACAAAATTTTTGCCATGGATAATATTGATGTAGACAATGTTAAGCCAACCGAGGAATGCCATGAAGTACATAATGTTGATGAATCTGACAGATTGGTTGGTCAGCTCTTCTGTTCACGTGATCAAGCTTGGCACTTTTACAAGGGATTCGCACGGGAACATGGGTTTAGTGCACGTAAGGGAACAACACGGCTTGACGTGGAAGGGGATGTGAAGACACAAGAATTTTGTTGTTCCAAAAAAGGGTTTCGAGTATCAAAAGTCAATACTGTTGATCGCCAACGTGCTCATACGCCAGTCACAAGAACAGGATGTAAGGCTAGAGTCGTAGTTACAGCAACAAATACAAACGATCAGTGGGTTATAAGTAAGTCTGATCAGAAACATAATCATGCATTGTGCACATCTGCTATGACACCATTTATGCGTTCTAATAGAGCTGTAAGTAAGGCTGATATCGATGAGGCAACAACATTGAAAGAGGTCGGTGTTGGCACGTCACAAGTAATGAACTATTTAACGCAGCAGGCAGGGGGCTATCATAATGTTGGATTTACACATAAAGACCTCTACAATGCACTTCAAAGAGGTAAAGCAAAGGAAATCGTCGATGGGGATGTGAATGCGCTTATTGCCTACTTTGATTATAAGAAACATGATGATCCCGAGTTTTTTATGACATACTCGGTAGACGAATCGGGGGCATTGTATAATCTTATTTGGTTGGATTCTACATCGAGATCGGATTACACATGCTTCGGTGATGTAATTGCGTTCGACACAACGTACAAAGATAATTTGTATGGTCGACCAATTATGCCTATTGTTGGTGTCAATCATCACCATAACACAATTGTGTTTGCCACTGCCATAATCGCTGACGAGACGTCTCAATCTTTCGAGTGGGTGCTACAGAATTTTTTAGAAGCCATGATGAATAAATCACCTATTTCTGTTGTAACCGATGGGGATAGGGCAATGCAGAGGGCTATCAAATCTGTTATCCCTTATGCTAAGCACATATTATGTTCTTGGCATCTTTCTCGCAATGCACAAGCTAACATTGGTGACCCAAAGTTTACAGCAGCATTCTCAAAATGCATGGCTTCCTGGTGGACAACCAAGGAATTTGATATTCAATGGCGTTCGATTGTTTCAGAATTCAACGTCCACAAGCATCCATGGGTGATTGAGAAGGGAAATACACGACACTTATGGGCACAAGCATATCTAACCGGTCATTTCTTTGCCAATATTCGCTCAACACAAAGGTGCGAGTCTATGAATGCTTCACTAGCTATTGCACTGAAACACAAGAAGACATATTTAGATGTTGTTCGTGCAATTGAAGATGGAATTAGTAGAATGCGTATGAACGAGTTGAAAGCGGATTACTTAAGTTCCCATACTAAGCCCTTCCAGATCACAAAACTGGTCGACCTTGAAAGCCATGCCGCTGCGATTTTTACCCGCGAATCTTTTCGTCTGTTCCAAGATGAACTTATACGGGAGACATTGTACCGGATTGAGGCAGAGATTAAGTCCTTATCAGATGAATGTCAACATTATATTTTGTCAAAGTACGCAGAAAAAAATAGGAAATTTGAAATTAGTTTTGATTCTCGTACGAAAACTCTAATTTGCTCCTGCAAAAAATTCGAGACCGTTGGACTTCCGTGTCGCCATCAACTTCACATTTTGAAGCAATTGGACTACACATATTTGCCCGGGACTTTGATTCAAAGTAGGTGGACTAATGATGCGAAGGCTTCTGCACCCAGCTATATTGATTTGAATGTGTCTCCAGAAGTGATGCAAATGGCAAGGTTCGCTGCTCTACGTTCAACGTCAAGTAGGTTATGCTACATTGCATCAAAGACAGACGAGTCTTTCAAAACCGCAAGAGATGAGATGAAAAAACTAATAGAAGAATTAGAAAACTCGTTTGGTTTGAATCATTCAGTCAACCAGAGCATTGTAGTAAACAATGTTCGTGACCCTCAACGAAAACAACGCAAGCGAAAAGAAGTGCCGAAGAACAAGGTCGAGAAGAAAATTAGGCGATGTGGGTACTGCAACGGTGAGGGGCATAACAAACTAACATGTCCTCAAGTCAAGCTCAGTTTGAGTTCAAGCACACAGCCTACATCAACTGATTTTTTCGAAGACGGAATGGAATGACAACGATCTCCATATAATATATCGTAAGTATCATTTGCAATTGGTATGGTGTCTTACCTTCTCACAGTCGGTGAATTTCACATAGTTATCCAATATGACACCCCAGAAGGTAGAAATACTCTCAACACTTTCTTTGTTGTTGGCTTCCAATGCCTGTTGCTGTAATTACGCAACAAACATTATTAATTTACCGTCTATAACACTACTTTTCAATATTTATTAATTTAACTCACCACTAAGAGGTATGGAAGGTAGCCAATCCTCCGGAGTGACTTTTGAGAATCGTAGCATATGGTCCAGGCGAGCAAATCGATAACCTAACAAAATTAATTACACAATCAGAACATATTCAATAAGTTTTAACATTTTCTACTTTCTACTTACCACACCGCCAACCCATTCCGTAGGCTTCAACGTTGCAACGTCGTATACAGTAGCGAATTGATTTCCCATTGATATTACAGAATATCTGTATGAATCATTAGGATTAATATGTTGTCATGAAATATTTAAATATCACTCACAAAACAATATATTTCACTTACCCCGATTCTAACTCGCTATTCCATAAATAATCACAAATTGCAGCTTCGATGTCATCAATTCCGCTTGGAATATCCGCTTTTTCAACCTACAATTTTGCATACAAATTTTTGTCACAACAACATAATAAAAATCAAATTAAGTATTCTTTTATTAAACTTACCTTCTGCTTCTTCTTCTGGGGTGCAGGACATTCCGAATCCAAAACTGCTGCTATAACACTCTCCGGTGTATAAATGACATCGACTTCCTTCCTCCTCATTTCTTCCATCTCTTCTTCTTCCTCCTCCCTCTTTTCTTCTTCATATTTTTTCAGTTCATCGTACTTTTTTTCTACATAGCTCTTCATCTCTTTTATTTCACCCTTCAATTGAGCTCCTTCATCCGAGTATTTATCAACCACCCCTTCACCCCCGTAAGTTCACTCCTCAAATCCACAACCTCCTTCACCACTCCCTCAAATTTTTCTCCCGTCACCATCTTAATATCACCCCTTAACACCCCAACTTCTTTCAGCACTTCACCCCTCAACACCTCTACTTCTTTCACCACTCCATCTATTTTTCCTTCCACTACCCCCTTATGCCTCTCGAGTGTATCTTCGACTCTCTCGAGTTTCTCTACGACTTGATCAAGTTTCTCTTCGACTCTTGATTGTCTTTGCATGATTTCAAATTGGATTTTTTTGATATCAGCCAATTCAGACATCAAAATGTCGAAGTTACTCTGTTTTGCTTCACCGTCGTCCCACTCACCGTCATCCCCCAATACAACCATCCCTCCTTTCTTCTCCTCTGCCTCCACTGCCTCCTCTACATCCTTGCCAATAACCTTCAAAATTAAATTACAATAGTAAGACATTGATTATATTCTTAATATTATTTAATTACATTTATTACCATTTCTTGCTTCTTCCCTCTATCCAACTTCAACTTCACCATCACTCTAACCACCTCTTCCTTCCCCCATGCACGGATGCGTGCCACTCCGGTTCTTTCATAAGCCGGCACTGCCTCACAGCCCGACCAAAAATCGAACAGTGCAACCTGCATTTATAATAAAATTTATATTTTTATATAAAAACACAAAAAAGTGATTCAACTCATTTACCTCTAAGATTGCTATGCACCCTTTGAGGTATCTCTGGCTGCCCTTTTTAAAGGTGATGATTGATTCAATCAATCTCGAATGGATATATTCAGCCCAATTGAATTCACCCTTCAAGCCTTCATCGCAAATGAGCTTCATATATTCCTTGTTCGTTGACGTATCACCCGTTGGACAAAGAAATATCCCGACAAGGTACAATAGAACTCGGGCCTTCAGCTCATCCCCCCAGTAAGATCCACTTTTGATATCCTCTTCAACTTCAGCATATGTCACCTTATGATTCAAACCATATTTGGAGGCAAGTGCTTTCCAGTTCTTACTCCTACAGACTTCTATAACACTTTTGCCTTTGTTTTGTACCCCCAATACGGCTGCAGCAGTCGATACCCCCAGAGGGAATGAATAATCACCATACTTAGCCATACATTGACTGACGTCAAATTGTGCCATCAAGGATCGACACAATTCCCTCCGAATAGGTCGATCCCTTACTCCGATCAACGATCCAAAACCTATTTCTCCCAGCACATTCAACTGACCCTTCTCCTTAAGGTGTTTAATTAATAAATTCACCCTTTTAATGCTGCATCTTGTCGACACTTCCTACATTTTTTAACAATATATAATGTTATAGTTCTTATATTTTGTATCAACGTATTTACAAGTTTAATGAATACCTTATTTTCATGTGCTTTCCTCCGTTCTTTGTATTCTTTACTATCATTCCTTGACTGTGTGATGTAAGGTTCCTTTTCAGCATCACTCATTGAATTCCATTTGGACCTCACATCTTTTTTCACCTAATATTAAACATAAACGTTTCTTAATCAATACATTAACACTAAATACTAATACTACTCAATGTCAATTTCATTTTACATACCGAACCGCTCTGTGTGCCATCTCCCTTCATCCTTTTGCATTCGGCCATACTGTTAACATTTAAAATTTGTAATCAATTTAAAGTTTATCGATACTTTAATCCAATTACCATTTCAACAATAATAACAAAAAGACATTGATACTTACTAGAAGTACATATATCCACCCTTTGGTTGCTTTCGAGTCTCGGCCTCAATTTCAAAGTCATCTGCTCCACCAACAATTTTCCAACCCATTGACTCCATTTTTCCTTCATATATCAGTTTACGCAAATCAAATTATTTTGTTACATACACTTTTCAATATACAAATATAGATAACTACTCTTGTGGTAAAACGGTTTTCTTCAAAAGAATTTGAATGGCCACACCAAAATGTGTCGGCACATTTATACAACCTATAATATCATTTTCTACCTATAATATTTAATAAAAGTATCGACATTTATATTTTTCCTTGAATATCTATTTCTACCTGCAATCGGTCCCAAATGCTTCCTTACTCCAAAACTCCAAACAACACATAAAAAACCCTATCGCGATTACTGTAATAATTAAAAATTAGGGTTTCGACAACATACTTTTCGATTCGACTGCAGCAACAAACAAACAAACTTCGCTTTAGAAACGCCTTCTGAAATGCAGCAACAATTACTCTTCGATTTCAAAAACTCGTCCGTTCTATCTTTTTTCAGAGGATATTTAGCTATGGCCTTTATATTTCATCGGATATGTTATTTATATTTAATCGATACAAATACAAAAGTGTCGATACTTTTATGTCAGGTGTCGATACTTTCGAAAGGATAATTACCTATTTCTTTGAAAGTGTCGATAATTTATTACACGTACTTACGAAAGTATCGACACTTTCAATATATCCGGTATCATTTTACCGGTTTTATCATTTTGATACCGGTTTTATCATATTTTTACCTGTTATATCGTTGTGGATCGATATATTTTTTTAAAGTATCGACTCATTATAGGCGCTATAACTGCTTCTCTTTTAAATTCACAAAGTGTCGATCCTTATATAACGTATCGACACTTTTAAATTTACCGGTTTTATCATTTTGTTACCGGTTTTATCATATTTTTACCTGGTATATCGTTTTGGATCGATATATTTTTTAAAAGTATCGACACTTTTTAGGATTTATAACTGCTTTTAAAGTTATGTAATTTATGTTTCAATTTATTTAATAGTGTTTCATGTTTTCCACCTACAATATTAATTTAATAATTTAATTTACACAAAATTTTATTTGATTGTTTTGATATTTTATAAAATATTATTTAGAATTTAAATTTAACAATATTAACCAAATATAATAATAAATATGTTTTCAACAGTGAAATAAGTATGGACACTTTTATAAAAATGATATATACTTTTTTGAAAGTTATGTAATTTATGTTTCAATTTTTTTTAATAGTGTTTCATGTTTTCCACCTACAATATTAATTTAATAATTTCATTTACACAAAAAATTATTTGATTGTTTTGATATTTTATAAAATATTATTTAGATTTTAAATTTAACAATATTAACTAAAGATAATAATAAATATATTTTCACAGTGAAATAAGTATGGACACTTTTATAAAAAGGATAGATAATTTACAATATAACAGGTAAAAATATGACAAAACCATATTCATTATGACAAAACCGGTAAAATTTACTTGATATGTTAAAAGTATGGACACTTTTATAAAAAGGATAGATACTTACCGATAACCAAAGTTTACCGGTTACCAAATTTTTTAATAGTTTTTCATATTTTCTACCTAAAACATTATTAGTTGTCAACATAATAGGTACCGCTAAACCAAATTTATTAAATACATTTTAATGTATCCGGTAATGTTGTATATTAGCCGTATATTAACCCACCTTTCCTGAGACATTCCCCGGAAGGGTAACTCGGAATTAATTTTGATTTGATAAAGTCGTCACTGGTCATTTAAAATTAGGTTGACCGGGTACCTTAATTGACTAGTTTACCTGATCTATGCTTTATTAGAAATATATTAGATTTGAGAGTCAATTACAGTCAAGAAAGGATTAGCACTCTTGCACTGCACTTTCAATACCAATTTAATTTCACAGTTGTCTTAAATACAAAAATTAAAGTTAAATTAAAAATTAAAATTCAATCTGAATTAACCATTGAAGAATTTAAAATTGACCTAAATCAAATCGGTGTTAAATATTAAAACAAAACAAAATTAAATTGAGAAATAAAAATAAAAAATTAAATTAAAATGATTTAACTGCAAAAAATTTAAAATTAGGGGTCAAGTTGATATTATTCAAGAGCTTTTCGGCGAGACCTTTCCACTTCTCGGCGTTATTCTTCTTGGCTCCGGTTTCTATTTCTTTTCCGACGATTCTTTGAAAAAAAAACTTTAATTCCTTGTGATTTTCTTATGAATATCCGAATGTTTTTTTGGTTTTGATTGCTTGATACTTGGTTGCTTTTTCTCTGTGTTGCTATGCGATGTTTTTCTGTGTGTGTTTTTTGTTGCTTCTTGGGTTACTCCGGTGATAGATTTTTCGGTTGCTGCGTGTGGCTACCATGCGCCATTTGTGTGGCGCCCTTGCTGAGTTTAAAACCCTAATCTGGCTATTTGGGCTTCTCGGGTCGACTTGCTGGGTCAGGCTAGCCTACCCGGTTAGGCTCCTCGCTAGATCCGGATTTGGTCCCTTGCTGGACTTCTTGGACCTGGACTATGGACTTGGACTCTATATTTGGTCTCTTTATTTAAAACTCTAAATAAATAAATAAATAAAATAAAATAATATAATATTATATAAATAAAATATATAATAAATATAATGATAAAAACTATATAATACTATATTTTCAAAAATATGTTTTCAAAACTTATATTATACGTTTTTAAAACTATATATATTATATGTTTTCAAAAATGTGTTTTCAAAACTATATAATATATATATATATATATTTAAAATATTTTCAAAACCATATTATATGTTTTTTTCAAAAAGCGATTTTTAGAAACTATATATTATATGCTTTCAAAGAACGTTTTCTACAAACTATATATTATATGTTTTCAAAAAAAATATTTTCAAAAACTACATTATATTATTATATATATACTAAATAAACCCCGGACGAAAATGAGTAACTACAACTGCTCCTCTTTGCCCATTATCGTGCAACGAAAATAGAGAAAAGATGAAAAGACACAGATTTTCGTTCGGTGCATATGGACTTGAAAATAAGCATGCTCCTGTGAGGGTTGTCGATCTCGGAGTTTAAAATTTAACTCAATGTTCCAGTCAAAACTTTTATCGACTATCCTCTGCTGCGGAGTTAAGATTACGGGTGACTCCTTCGTTGTAAAGTTGAGTCAATCGTGAGATGTCTTTGAACACGATATCTTTCGTCATGAAGTTGAAATCGTGGTTGACCTATTCGTCATGAAGTTGAGTTAATCTTGAATGTCTCAAGCATGATATCATTCTCTGTGAAGTTGAAATCTAGCTCGATGCCTAGATTAGGTTGTAAGTCCTCGCCATTGGTTTGATTTTAGGCCTCTTTCTAGCTCAATACCCTTCGTTGTGAAGTTGGAATTTGACTAGATGACCATAACCGAGAGATAGTTCCTCGTTGTTGAGTGGAACCATGTTGTAGATGACTCATTTGCTTTGAAGCTAAGTCGATACCTTTGGGCACGATATCCTTCGTTGTGAAGTTGAATCATGGGTGACTCATTCATCGTGAAGTTGAGTCCCAAATGAATTTGTTTTGAACCGGATATCCTTCATTCTAAATTTGAAATCCAACTAGGATAAGTTATATTCTTTCTTTGAGTTCAATATCCCTCGTTGTGAAGTTGAATTGACTCCAACAAAAATCTGTAAAATTATGCATATATGCGATGTCATGAATGACATGTTCTTATGCAAGCCTAAAATGCATATGCAAAATATGGTATTTTAGGATCTAGAGACCAATCTCAATCTCTTGCTGTCAGTCTTGATCTCGCCAATCTTGAATTTCTGATTCTTGATTTTGGTCTCTCTGGTCTTCAACTGGTTTCGATTTGACATCCCTTCTGCAAAGAATAAGCTTGATTTCTAGCCAATGCCTTCTTATTTCTCAATGAACTAGTATCCATGTTATTATCTCGAGTATGGTGTAAGAACCTTTATCGGCTTCCAAACACCTGTATTTTTTTCGAAAATCCTTGTGTTGTAATACGCAGTGATCTTTTCCAAAAGTGAATAAATTATTCTTATTTAAACTCAAAATAAGATGCTTGAAAGGAATTGATTTTTAAAAGAAATAGCCATATTCATTTATGAGGAAAAAGAACCAAGAATACATGGCAAACATTTTAAAAAGTCAAGACATAAAAGAAATAAAGTAGATGACCTAGATCTCAATAATACGGATGTCGATTTTGATACATTTATCTATGTTGTTTTTTATAATACTTTTCATATTATATTTATATGCATATTTTTTTTTGAAACTTTAAAATAAAACAAATTTATATAATGTTTAGTATGTTAATAATTTGTTTTATGTATATGTCTATTGTATTCGTATTATTTTATGTAGCATGTCGAATTCTGTACAATATTTTATTAACAACTCGATATTTTGAAAAATAATTTATATGTTAATGCCATATCCATGTTAAGGCTCAATACATCTCATGTTTCTTCATAGCTATTTGATTTAGAGAAAAAAAATTGTATGTTGATATTTTGTTATTTTTTAAAATTTGTTTTTATTTTCTTTTGGGTATACAAACTATAAATTTATATCATCTTTTACATTTTAATAATTCATTTATGTATTTAATTATGTGTTTGTATCGTGTTTATGTTAGTTTTTTTTAATAAAATAACATTAGTTTTATATCACGTTCAGATTTTTTTTTAAATGTAAGAGGAGGTAAAAGCCTAGCTAACTGCAAATATATTTAACATATGTAGGACCTCTTATATCTCTTTCAACAGCCTGGAGATTAGAGGTTGAAGCGGTTGGAAAAGTTCGCATCAAATAGTCACGAGGTAGATTAAGTTTGGCAATTCCATCAACAACCATATTTTTCTCTCGTGGAACACAGAAATTTAGTATACCACCTGCAAGCATACATCAAGTTGATAGCTAAAACCAGTGGTAGCATAGTGTAATCGATATTAGGGTCAAGGAGCAGCTGAATTGCTTGGTGACTGTCAGATGGGATTTGCAAGGATTCAATACCATAGTTCCAAGTAGTAGTTAAACCAAAATAGATGCCCCACAGTTCAGCCACGAGGGGAGAAGAAAAGTGATACCCAAAAACTTGTGAAACCCGTTAAGCCAAACACCAACACTCATGCGGAGCACACCACCAATCGAGCGCAGGCCAGTGCTAAGGTTAATAACGGCATCGACATTGAGGCAACTCGAAATATGCATGGGGGGCGCCACATAATCATTGTTTGGTGTCGAGAACTAGGAGCGACAGGGGCTGAAATTCTTTGATGTGTGTGGACCAGGTGATGCTTAACCGGAGGGTGTCATTGATGCTTGTACTTGTATCGTAGAAGACAACAATTCCTCATCTTCCAAATCTGCCAAATAAAGGTTGGGAAAAAAACAACCCAAGAGATAGCCATACCTAGAATAAAGTCGTAATGATTGCAGCGAACACGACCAAGAATAATCGCAACCCCCAAATAATTCCCAAAAGTAACAACCTGTTGATAACCCATGAGAGAACATATAGAACCTTGCAAGTTCAACCCCGTATTAAGAGAAAAATAAATAATCGCTTTCTGATTGCTGACTCTATGTCCAGAAAAATGCCCAAACTTAGCCAAAATCGAAGCCTTAAGCTGAGCTTGATCACATTCAGCTTTAGAGTAGAGAATGAGATCATCAGTAAAAAAAATGCTACAGAGGGATGAAATTACGAGCAAGGTGAAATGGTTTCCAAGATCCCAAAGAAACATTGCGACGAATTCTATGCCCAAGTTTTCTATGACAAGGACGAAGATATAAGGTGAGAAGGGATCACCTTGACATATACCTCACTCTGGAGTAAAAGGAAAAGTGAGCACGCCATTCAAATAAATTTGCATGGAGAATGCATCGCATAATAATCTAAAGTGATCCGAGTAGGGAACCCGACGTCAATAAGGATCTCATCTCATTTAACTCTGTCAAAAGCTTTCTCTAAGTCAACCTTAATCACCATTCACCCCTGTATAGATTTTTTGTTGTGCATAAAGTGGATAATTTCCTGGTTAAAAATAATGTTTTCGATGATAGACCTCCCTAAAATATAGCCTGTTTGGGTTGGGAGAATGAGGTGAGGCATAATGGGGTTTAATCCTTGGACAATAATCTTGGTGACCAGCTTGTAGAGGACCGAGCATAAGGGGATTGACCGGAAATCAACCATTGTTTGTGGAACATCAACCTTAGGGATGAGAACAATAGTTCTATTGAGAGAACGTTCACTCGAGTTACCAATGAACACACCTTGAAACATACGACAAACATCGGAGCCAATTAAATGCCAATTCCTTTGAGAAAAAAAAGTTTGCATGAAGACAATCAGGGCCAAGAGCTTTCAACGAAGCCATATCCAAGAGAGCAGTATGAATCTCATTTTCATTAGGGAAAGCATCAAAGCTCAAAACATCATTGGGGTTCATCCAAGGGAAACATCCCGAGAGGGGAAAAATGGCCACTATAACCATCAAGGCTAGCATATAAATATCGAAAGAAATTTGTGGCTTCAGTTTGAAGTCTCTCCTCATCATAACATCATTTTTTATCAGCAAGCTTGAGGGTGGAAATGTTGTTCTTAGACTTACGATGAGCTACCTTTTGGTGGAAGAACTTAATATTTCTATCATCGCTAGTGATCCAAGCTGTTTGAGATTTTTGTTTGCACAGGAGCTCCACCTAGACAAGTAATTATTCCAATTCGGATTGAAGAGTTGACTCAAGAGAGGAGAGATAGGTAGTATGTCTTTGCCCAAGATTTTTTGAACTCCCCTTAAGCAAGCCATGACAGTACGGTTCTTTGCACCAATATAACCAAAGATGGTTCTGCCAAAAAAAAGTTGCAGATTGTTTCAGATAAGCTAGGGCAGGCTTCCAGTTATCAAGAACAATCCTATCAAAGTCATCATGAGATAGCCACCCAGAGAAGTACTTGAATTAACGGGAAGGAGAGAATCTAGTGGCCTGCTTAGTACAGAGAAGAAGAGACTGATGATCAGAATGAACCCGAAGAAGGTGATGAACAAAAGCCTTAGGGAACTGCTCATCCCAATAAGAATTACATAGAGCACGATCAAGGCGACCGTAAGTATGGCCTTGGTTCTAGGTAAAAGCAAGACCTTGAAAACCTATGTCTCAAAGGCCAATAGTAAATACAAAATGCTGAAAGTCCTTACTAACTTTAGTTGTGGCAGCACAACCTTTGTCGTAAGAGGAGAATAAAGTAGCATTAAAATTCCAAACATAATCCAAGGTTAGTGAATAGTAGAAGCTAGATAGTCAAGGTGGTGCCAGATAATTTTCCTCTTAGTAGCAGAAGGGCTAGCATAAATAAGCGTAGCCAGAGAAGGAACCTGATTCCTTATGTGCCAGACCTGAAATTGAGCAAATTGGAAGTGATTAGCAAGAACATCAATTTGAACTGTGTCATACCAACAAAGTCATATTCCACCTGAAAACCACATGGCTTTGATTTGATGGGAGTTAGGAAACCTAAGAGAATAAATAACGGAGCCAGCTTTACGTCTGCTAAGTCTCGGTTCAACAAAACCAACGATGGCAGGCTTAGAATCCTGAAGAAATTTCTTAATAGTAGGTAGAAATTTAGGGTCACCATAACCCTGAAAATTCCAAACGAAGAATTTAATCATCAATAAAGAATTGAAAAAAAATGCAAGTACCAATCAACCATCATGTCCATTTTTCTTTCCGCAGGTAAGCTCAAAGGAACCTTATCCGAAGCACGCTGGAAAACCTCAACAGTGGAATGATTTATCTGATTGGGATGAGGAGCACATGTTGTCGAGAGTTGAGCATTATAAATAATATCAAGTGGTTCATGAGGTTTAGTCGGGAGCTAGGTATTTGAAACATCAACCAGTCTAGTCACCATATTAGGATCAGCATTTTCATTTATTCTGACCACATAATACTTCATAGAGTTTAGGGTTGTACTAGAGTTCACCAACGAAATTTCCTGTGGTGGTTGTGTCTAGGAAGTAGAACGGTGAAGAGCATATGAGGTACCCTTGAATGATGATGCTTGCATGTGTACTGAGAAGGGTTTTTGGATAGGAACGATAGATTTCAGTTTGGTAGCTCTGGGGTAACAGCGGCTTTTCATTTACCAGGATTGAACACTTTTGTTCTTAGGTTAGGGACAATAAGAGGGTCTTGGAGATCGGGAGCAGCAACCTGGTAGTCAGATTGTTCATCATCAGAGACCTCAAAAATAAGGTTGGACTAAGAACAATTGTTATAACTTTACTTTGTACTAGGACCAGGCGAAAATGATTTAGAAGGGTTGGACGTTGTCTTTTTTCAACAAGCATCTAAGGGAAAAAATAATTTTTTCGGGGATGAAGCACCGAGGGGACTTTTAGAGGGGCAGGATTGGTCAAAGAAGCCTTAGAGACCATACTTCCCACATTCAAAGAAAACAATAGGTAACGCCTCATATTCAATCACTTGAAGGCTAACATTGATTAGAATCTTTGACACCATGAGTTCATCTAAGTCCAGGGTGATAGCCATTTGAGTAAAACATCCCTTACGGCCACACAAAGTCTGGTAGTCGAGTTTTAGGATAGGTCCAATGCATTCGCCAGTTCTGTAATAAGGCTACGTTTATATAAAGTAGCCAGAAGGTCAGGAAGGCGAACCCAATCAATAATCTTCTTTAGGTGTAGTTTTGAGGTTGAAAAATCCACGGATCAGGGTTCCACAATCAGATAATGTCCAAAAATAATCCAAGGACCATCAACAAGAGCCTTCAAATAATATTTTGTGTTCGAAAGGTGATCAAAAAGTAATCATTTTCAATATCTATAACTCGGTCTGACTAGGACAGTTTTCATAGGTCATAGATCTTATTGCGAAGGGTCGTGTAACCAATCCTCCTCCCAAGAAGCTTGACAACCAATGTTTGATCAAAACATTTTTCAACCAGTTCCTACATCTGCTTTGATGCAGGGGGATCCGAGACAGATGATGCTGAGCTGTCAGATTGCACGTTGATGGCGCTGAGATACCATGAGTTGGCAGATCAGCGCAAAGGCGGGAATTGATTGTGACATGTTCCTCATTGGGGTCGTTTTGAGTATGTTTCAGTCTTTTGGCCATAACTTTGGCTACAGGTGTCAGAATCGCGCATAAGACCCCAATCCGGAAAGCTCTTTTCGACGCGCACACTCTCCACATTGAGCTACGCTCCATGTGTCCTTTTTTTCAACCTCAAATTCTGCCGTTTTCCCCTTCGAATCACTAGATTTAGTTATTTTTTACTATTTATGGTAATATTTCGATTGTTAATTAGGAAGTCAATTTAAATCCGATTTAGGCCGGATTTTTGGGAGATTGCTTATTTTATTTCGAATTTCAATTTAGAGTGATTTTCGGGATTTTGCTATTTTTGGCAAAATTCGAATAAAGACGATTTTTTTGCTATAACAGTCCGGCTTGTGGACTGCTTTTTGGATTGTTGGATTTTATACTATTTTATTAAACCCTAGAGACTTTTTTCTCTGGTTTTTGGGCGAATTTTCTCTTGTGAATCGTCTGTCGGAACTAGCCTACAGGATAATCACTATTCTGTCTGGCGTCATGCTTCAAGAACTCGATTGAGATAAGACCATCCACAATACTACGAGTGACACCACCATCCAACAATTCAATCTCATCTTCATCTATAACAGGTTCAATAGGGATCTGGCGTGTCAGAGTATCACCCATTAAGGTTTCCTTATAAGAAGGAAATGGAGATTCATTGTTCACTATTTCATTAACGAGAGTTATTAACAATACCCTCGGGTTAGAAGTATTGGGCAAACCCGAGAGGGCTTTGAATTATATTTGTTAGCTTGTAAGAAAATTTGATCCAAATTGGGTTTAGTTGGGCTTGGATTGAGCCCAATATAAGATAAAAAAGGTATTTTTAATCCTATATCCAAGGAGGAATGACTAAAGGAGCAAATATCCCATGTTTTGAAACAAAAGTTGAAATCCTTTTAATAATGGTAATGTAATCGGTTGAAACCTCTCATCTTTGTCTCTATAAAACTGTCTCTTTCGTTCTCCTTTATCATTTCCTTCCTTTTCAAGTGTTAAGAAAAGGTTGAAACATTGTAGTTCTATAAGCCTTGTCTGGGATTACCAAAGTGAGTGTTGTAATATACTTATTCTTAGCTTCCTTTCAAAACATTAATATAAAGTTTTGGTCATAGTAAGCAAAAGATAGGTTTTATTGGGGGTTTAGAGACTCATGAGTTTTCAGACCATCTTTGAAGGATTTGAGCCTTAGGAAGTGTACTTCAAATCGAGATAGTAATCCATTTTCTTAATAATTGTATAGTGAAAGAAATGGGAGAAAGCTCAAAGGCTAAAGAAATAGATAAATTGGTTGTTGGTTGAGTTAAGGACGTTTCCATCAGCTAGGAAGTTAATGTAACATATTCACAACTTCTTCATACCATTTGTGAGTCATTATAATGCATCTAGCTAGTGGGTATTAAGTTTATGAAGCATGAATGAACATCCATGATAAATTTTGGTTGAAGGTGTTAATTAGCATGTTTATTGGCCTATCATGATCCCTACTACCATACATAAGACTTAAATAACACTTGGGAACCTCAGTGGGGCTTTTGAGAGATTTGAGAAGTCATTTTTGTGCCCAAGTAGGGGATTTTTTGCCTTAAGTATTGATATTGGAATAACAATACCGATATTGTTCTTTTAATAACCTATAAACAAGGATTTTCTAGATTGGGGGTATCGATACTCATTCATCGGGTATCGATACCATTAGCTAAGTATTGAGACTCAAGGGTGTAGTATCGATATCAGTCACAAATTTTAGTAGCCTTTTTGGTATCGGTACTCATGGGAGTATTAATACTAGGGGTAGGGTATCGATACCCTCAATAGGGGTATCGATACTGAGTCATTTTTCAAAACATCAAAAGAAAATTTGGTATCGATACTCAAGATAGTATCGATACCCCAACTCAGAAGTATCGATACTCTAACTAAAGGTATCGATAGTACCCATTCTTAACAGATTATAATAGTCATTTAGTATCGATACCTAAGGACGAGTATTGATACTCAAGGGTCAGTAACGATACTAAGGGGCTCAGTATCAGTACCATCATACATTTTTTGGTAAGAAACCAAAGGGATTAAAGAGATAGAATTGAAGGTCCCAATAACACCATCAAATAAAACTACAAGTAAGAACCATGATAAATATAGTTACAACTAGAAACAATATCAACTAGGATGACATAAAATTGTCTTTTGTTTGATGCTCGAGAAACAACTAGGACACTCGAGTTACTCTAGTGGTACGACGATCTTATTATTGTATAGAATATCCAAATATATCTAAGCAAGTGCGCGGGACACTTCTATGCCTAACTAGGGCGCGTGGCCCGAGCACTCAAAATGAGTGGATTAGTAGGGTGTTGTTTCTGATATAGAAATTCTAGATCTCACCCTAGGTGGGCTAGAGGGGTGTGTGTCCTGAGATATTGAAAACCCTCAGACCACACCATGATGCCTACCCTAATACCATGGGTAGTATAGATGTATATTCATTCCCTTATTTTACTCGATGGCATGAGCATTTAATGAACACATATAGTATGATTTTAAATACTCAGCATTCGAAATTTGTTTTTGTGCACAGGTTCTTTGGAGGAGCATTCGAGGAGGTTATCAAACAGTTGACGTTGTAGATAGTCTGAGCAGTAGAGTGTGTCTTGAGTCTTTATTAGAGGGCATGTATTATTCATATACCTTCTTATACTTGATTCGTAACTCTATTTTAAATACTTGATTGTATAATTTTGATATATATTTTGGGAGCTCCCCGTTGTAAACTCAAATACTTATCTTTGATTTTATACCTTATTGAATGGTCTTTAAATGATGCTTTACAAAGGTTTTAAAGAAAAATTTTGGGTTAGCCACTACGGTGGTCCCGTGTGACATTTTAATTGGTCAACCTTGAGTCGTACCAGATTAGGGTGTTATATTTAGTAGTATCAAAGTGTTAGGTTCAGTCGTTCCTAAGACTTACGGGTTAAAGTGAGTAAGTATCTATAAATATACATGTCTCTAGAGCATCGAAAATACTTTTTGTTTGGAATAGTGATAATAACTCCTCATTCTATTTCAACTTTCAGAGTAAACAATGGACGATAGAAAAGCTCCTAGTCATGAGGGTAGGGATGAGAGTCGTGCCTCCATAGCTGGCTATACCGATGATGAATTCATCTTGGATTCATAGTTCGATATCCTAGGAGATATAAGAGTTGACGAGGTGACATTTTTTTGGATTTGACTGCATCAGTTAGGCATATAGTTAGAGTCATTCCTAGGACACCTGCTATACCGCCTACCCATCCAGCTCCATCAGCCCCTCCCATTATAGCACCGTAAGAGTCCCTTGTTGAGAGGCTTTGAGCTTTAAGACTACAACTTCTTTAGCTCTTGAGACGATGACCCGATAGTGGGCAACCAGTGGTTGAGAGAACCCTTTGAAACTCCATCAACTATATCTGATCACATAGGGTATGCTGGAGTGCATCACCGTCTGCTAAATGATGATGCTATATGATGGCGGGAGACCGTTAAAATGGATATAGAGCCCCATCGATCCACCTGGGAGCATTTCTTAGTGGAGTTCTGCCATAAGTATATATGAGAGGCTCACATTAATGACTTAAGGAACCAGTTAATCGTGATAAATACAGTTACATCTAGAAACAATATTAGCTAGGATGACATAAAATTTGCCTTTGTTTGATGCTCAGGAAATAACCAAGACACCTGAATTACTCTAGCAATACAACGGTTGCCTTATTGTATAAAATATCAAGATATATCTAAGCAAAAGCGCGAGGCATTTCTATGACTAATTAGGGCGCGATACACGAGCACTCGCGAGGAGTGGGTTAGCTGGGTATTTTTTTTATGCAGAAATTCTTGATCTCACCCTAAGTGGGCTAGAGGAGTATGTGTCCCAAGATGCCGTAAACCCTCTGACCATACCATCATGCCTACCCTAGTACCGTGTGTAGTATATGTGTATACTCATTCCTTATTGTATTTGATGGTATGAGCATTTAATGAACACATATAGTATGGTTTAGTTGTTAGTGTGGCACTGAGCTAGTGTACTCAATGTTCGTAATTTATTTCCGTACATAGGTTCTTAGGATGAGCATTCGAGGAGCTTATCGCACAGTTGACAGTCCAAGCAGCAGAATACTTCTTGAGTCTTTATTAGAGGGCATGTATTATTCATAGACCTTCTTGAACTTAAGTCATAACTCTATTTTAAATACTTAATTTATTATTTTCATATATATTTTGGGAGATCCCCGTTGTAAAATCAAGTACTTATGTTTGATTTTATGTCTTATTGAATGGTCTTTAAATGATATTTTACAAAGGTTTCTAAGAAAATTTTTGGGTTAGCCACTACGATGGTCTTGTGTGACATTCTAAGTGGTTAAAATCGAGTCGTATCGGATTAGGGTGTTACATATCAACTATGTGCTTCTTCATGGCTTCAATTTCTACATTTTCTTATTTTCAGTACATTTTAAGAGACTTATATAATCTTGTCATCTTAGACTTTAGTGGCTTGTTAAGGTCTTAGCTTTCTGATAACTGCTTTTGAGAGACTTTCAATTCAATTGGTCCTTCAATGCCTCATTGTTACCTTGTTTTGTAACTTTACTCTTTAGAATAATAGTTTCGTCTTTCCACATTTTCTCAGATCTGTTCAAACCAACATTTTTGTGTGATAACTCTTGATAATATTTCCTCAAATCTTCTAGTTCCTAGCGAACCTTTCTTTCCTCTTTCTTAATTCTATCCACTTTTCTGACCAATATTGCAACTCTTCATTATTAATTTCTTGAATTATAAATCATATATACATTGACGAAAGTTATTCCAATTTGAAAATCTCCTTGCGGATCAATACCTCTATGTTATAGTGAAGCAAATGATAAAAGAGAAACAAAGAAAGAAAACCAAAAGGAAAACAAGTTAGTAAGGTAAATTAATAAATAAAATTAAAATTTCAGCAGTTCTTATCCCACTTGATATCTACCTCACATGCTTTTAATCCTACCCGAACATGATTTCTACCTCGCATGATTTATGGTAAAACAATAAACTCTAACCACATACATTTCTAGTTCACGTGCTTTGAATAATAAATAAAGGTTAAAGTACAAAATTTGGACATTCATAAGTTTCAATATATCTTTGGGATGGAATCTATGATTCGCACGAACATTGTTTGGTTAAAACGGTATCTGAGTTCTCCTTGTCGGTGCCCTTTGAGCTTGCCAGACCCTCGATCCTCACCCATCATAGGCCCGTATGGATGGAGTTAAACTCGAGATGATACATTCCCCTATGTCTGACATAGAGAATAAATGCTCACGAAGACATAAGATATATGAACCCTAAATGTTACTTGCTAGGCCTGATACAAAAAATAAACTCTCGTGAAGACATCGCTTTCACCCCAACTTAATAGGAACAGAGCTCGGGTATAGAGCTTATAAAATGAAATGCACATGTTATTTTTCTTTCAAACAAAACCTGAGGACCATTGAAATCACTCATCAATATAATTATTTGCAAAAATAATATAAAAAGTCAAAGCTAAATTAAAAAGATCAAAAAATTAGATAAAGGCTCAAACTTACAATTTTCACTTAAAAAAAACAAATAACATATTATGGCTGGACTCTCTAAATTTCCCCAGTAGAGTCAAAAATTGTCGTAACCATCTTTCGGGTGGCTTGGGATCGAATCCCGACTTAAGTGAATGATTTTACCTTTTTGGAGTTGCCACTAACCTTTTTGGATTAAGTAATATCGGATACTTAAATTTTACCTTTTACCAAATTTATGTCTTACTAGATATTCACTTCGAAAGGTTTGGGAGTCGATTACGTGTGGGGAAGGAAGAGCACCCCATCGCGCCCTTTCGGTACCAACACATTTACGAGTTGTCTTAACAGAAAAAATTTAATTCGAACCGAGATTTAAGAAAAATTATCCATTTACTTACTTTTGAGAGTTTATTACTACAAAATGAAAAAAAAAATCAAGGTATTTTAAACAAATCTATAACTTTAAGTTAGGTCTAATCGACAAAAATAAAATACAAAGGTTATGCGTTTCAAAAATATATATATATATAATATATACAATGAAATAAGCTAAATTTATATAAAAATTAAATGAATAATGAAAGATAAGAATATACAAAATTTAAACAACTTGCAAAAACAAAAGGTAAAAAATATGAATAAAATAACTAATTAAAAAAAATTATTATGTGGAAAAAATAAAAAGAAATTAAATCAAAATAAAGTGAAAAAGGCCAGAGGTGAGATTCAAGTGAATTAAAAAATTATAATAAATAATGATATAATAGAAAAATCCTAATAAAATAAAAAAAAATCCAAAACATTATAGATAATAAACTATGATATTTAGTCAAATTTAAAAAAGAAAAATCATCGTTGGTAATGTCATTTTAACATTATCTTCATTTTTATTAACCTGCTTAATTTTCACAATTTGTATTATTGATAAATGTTTTTTTAATTTCAATTAAATGATCATAGGATTCGTTCCAAATTCTATCGTTGTTCCTACTATTTTCTTTGAATATTCATTGTCCCCTTTTTCTTCTAACTTTATTTTAGTTTATTTTATATCTGATTCTCAACTTTATCTTAATTTATTTTAATCTTTTATTTTTTTAGGAAAAAATTCTCTTTATTTTCATAGTTTGTTTCCTAATATGGATAGATAGATAAATAGGTAGGTAGGTAGGTAGAATTTGGAACGGATCCTCTGATCATTTAATTGAAATTAAAAACTATTGTCAATAATAAAAATTGTAATTGAAATTAAAAACTATTGTCAATAATAAAAATTGTGAAAATTAAGCATGTTAATAAAAATAAAGATAATGTTAAAATGACATAATCCTCGAACGAGTTTCACTAGAGAGTCTCGAAGTGAGCTAGATCTAAGCTAGATCCTCATATATTGTTCATCGGCCATTTCTCCTAGTGGATTTTTGAATAAAAAAAATCAAAGAATGACCAAGTAGGCATCGAAGTACTAGCATGAAACCAAGAAAAACACGAGAATGATTGGAAAAAATCACCTTTTATTTCATCTTTTTTTTCCATCTTCTTACAAGAATTTTCTCGATTCCTTACATTTTGCTCTCTTCTCTCTTTTTTTCTCCCCTTAATGAGATGTAGAATGTCTTTATTTATAGTTGAATCTTCTCACATCTAATGATATACATCATTTTATATCAACGGTTAAGATCAAACCATATTTATACAATCTCCCTAGTTAAGGAATTTAAATCAATCTTATTAATACATTCTATAGTTATAAGATTACATGGGATATGAAAAGATATCAACCTATAAATTTTTTGACATTTGAATTAAATTATCTGCATAAAATTGAGTAATTACACTATCCCATGATATAATATTTTCCCTTTAAAATGACTTTAATATTCCAAATCTAATGGCTAAAATTAAATATGATTAAAATTGAATAAAAACAATAATTTAAACACTAAACATATAATTTATTATAAAATAATTTATAAACAGTCTCTGCTATTTGGGTTCTATAGTGGTTAAAGAGTTAGAATATCAATTTTGTTTGTTACATTACTTCTTTTTCATTTCCGCATTTATTTATATATAAATAATTAAGTAAACTCTTAGGGTGTGTTTGGTTGGGAGAATGTGAGATTCTCATGGGAATAGAAAACACATTTCCCCGTTTCGTTGGCCGGGAATGTCATTCCCAGTAATCTTACATTACCAATAGTGGATTTTTTGGGGTATATTATGATCATTCCCGGTAATCTTACATTACCAATAGAGGATTTTTTGGGGTATATTATGAGGAATGTCATTACCTCTCTTTCCTTAGGTATTGTTGGATTACCGGTATTTTGGACTAAAATGCCCTTAAATTTTTTTCTTTCAAAAATATCCTTATTTTGTCATTGAATAATAAAAATTCTACAAAGGCTAAATTACAAATTTATCCTTAAACTATTTTAGATTTACAAAAAAAAGTCTATAATTAAAATTTTATATGAAGTTCAGGGGTTAAAATAAAATTTTACCCTTTCATTAAACTTTTTTATATTTTAAATTTTGTAAAAAAATAATATAAATTTTATGAATTTAATTTTTTTAAAGAAAATATATAAATATTTTTTAATTTGTTAAAAAAACAAATATATAATAAAGACAATTTAGTCAAATATTCATTCCAATAATTTTTTATTCCTTTAACCAAACACGGTAATCTTACATTCTTGCTAAACCAACCAAACACAAAATACAACATTCTTAGTAATCATATTCCCTGATAATCTTTTATTCTCACTGGTAATCTTACATTCCGTGAACTAAACATACACTTAGGGTGTGTTTGGAACGAGGAAAACATTTTACGGAAAATGTTTTCCCCGTTTTCTTGTGTTTGGTTCCCGTAAAACACTCTGGTCAACGTAAAATGTTTTACAGTTAATGGAAAAGGAGGGGAAAACACGATATTTCAACTTACCGTTTGGAAAAGGGTAAGTTGTTTTCCAGCTTTGTCCTGTCCCTTGCTCCACACAAAAAACATAGTCTTTGGTTCTCTCCTCCCTTGCTCCACACCAAAAAATCGATCGACTGTTTGGAATCCTTCTCACCGGTGAGGCAGGCGATCGTCTTCTCAAGTATCTCTCGTTTCATCTTCTCCCTTTTCATCTTCCTTGATCTCATTTTCTTGTTTCATTTTTCCCTCATTTTCCATTTTCAATTTCATCGATGAGGCATAAAATAAAGTTCTGAAAGCTCCATTTTCATTTTCCATAGTTGTGGTGTTTTCTTGGATGTACAGCCAAGAGAAGCACTTGAAGAATTATGTTCAGTTCTACGCTTTTTTTGGGGTTTGATTTTATTTAATCAATTTTTTGTTGGTTGGTGGATTCTTTTGAGTTACTGTAGCACCTGATTTATGTTCTGTGAATTGGGTTCTTTTTTTATTGTTGAAATTTTATTTATTGACCTTTTTTTTAAATGCTTTGATCTTGAATTCTATGACGATTTTGCATTTCTGATTAAAAACGAATGATTATGCACTTACGCTATTCGTATGGATTATGAAATTGAGGGATATTTGGTTTGAATTGTTGTATATGGTCACGTTAGAGGGGGGTTTTAATGTTTTTGGTAATTTGTATAGGTTCTTCCCAGAAAAGGCTGCTGCTCTAGCACTTTATCTTCTTATGAAGCAGAAGATGTTGGTTCCAGTATGGAGGGAAGAAAGCATGAGGAAAATGGATCAAGCATGGAGGGTATAATGGAGGAGACACTGGCACCGGGTGAAAAAACAGTTAAGCCAGTTAATGAGGCTTCTGCTTGGTCCATGAGATTGAATGCACTGCAGCTGTCAACTGATCAAAGCACTAACATTGAAGAAGTATGTTCTGAATATTGAAAAATTGAGTGCAGTTTTTGTTGTCTGCCATCATCTTTGAGTGCTTAAAATCTTCATTTTTCATTAAAACGACTATGTTGCTTGACAATTTTCTTTGCTTAAGCTGGCATCAATCTCCTGAGTTGTATAGGCTTGGATTTTATACGACCCAAGTTTCGCTTCATAGCTGATTCCTATATCATTAGGAAAATAATAGTTGCAACTCATAGGCTGTTTACTTTTATTTTACTTGAGTTTCTTTGAAAGGTATAATGATTTACTGGAATGTTCTGTGTAGATTGTTGTTCCTTTAGTAATGCTATAGTCTTCCTCTGAACACCTTAGACATGTAGTTTCATTTACCTCAGTTATGCCTTTAGCCATTGTATGTGTCATTACCTACATGTCTGAAGTATTACCAAAATACCTTCCCTTCTTTTTCCTTTCGAAATACCTTCCCTTCTTAATATATTATTAATATTATATCCAATAAACCTACATAATATTACTTTTACGTTGAAATTCATTTCTAAAAAATGAATGAATAAGCATCATGAAGATTTTAAACCTAAAATAGTTTATTTATAACACAATTAACATAAATTATTAATATTATCTAAAAATATAATTTGACGTATTTATAAAAATATAATTTTTTATAAAATATAATTATATAAAAAAATAAAATGAACCTTTAAAACTAAAGTAAAGAATAAAAACATATTGAATATGTATGTTTCTTTATTAAAAAGAGATTCTGAAAAATTAACCAAACACTGTATAACATTTTACAATGTAACATCCAAACACTGAAAAATGTTTTTTAAAAAATATTTTTCAGAAATACAATTCATTTTCCTAAAAATATTACATACCTTAGTTTGCATGAAAACTGGAAAGTTCTGACTACACCATAAAAACTCGCCCATGACTCCACTTTATTATCAATATCAAGTCGGAGAGTTCATATATTATATATAAGTGAAATATTAAGATTAATATTTATTTTTAATTTTAAATAAAAATAATTTCTGATTAATATATAGATATGTAGACTAGGGTGAGAAAAAAGATATTTCAATCATATTTAAATTAGATTGGATAGAATAAGATAAAATTATTTAACTTTAAAAATATTCATAGATCAAATTAAATCAAAACAAAATCAAAATTTTGTATAATATTAATATATTTCATATTATACTAACTCCAATTTAAAATATCAACTTCAAATTTTATTCAAAGAAAAAAAAATATTTGTAAAAAGAATATATTTGTAAAAATAAAAAAAATTTAGATATCAACTTGATATAACAAGTCAAAGATTCATTGATGTGATGGATCATCGAGAGGAGCGAACACCATTGGAGGTAGAGTGCCATCCTATATGACTCATTAAAAAAATTGAGTCACTATTAATACTGGAAGATTAAAGAGCCACCAAGAAGGTGAGAAATAGAGATGATATCCCATGACAGATGGGGAGAAGGAAATCCAACAAGCTAAACACAAGAACCGCAAGATACCTATATACAGGAAACATGAGGCAACAAGGCAGCATTACCATTGGAGAACAAAACCAGATCGAACCCTAAGAAAAGGCCGTCTTACGCAGAGATGTTTATTGGCGACATGAAAAGCTCTATGAAAAAGGAAAAGATCTTCAAAGAAAAGGAGATAACCCTACAGGAAGGTGACGCTAGTATTGAAAATAATGGACCCTTTCCTAGAATCAAATTTTCTAAAATGGATTCATGAAATGATACACAAGAACATGAAATGCAGGATAATCTTGGTTCTTCTTGGGAAAAGAATTAGATACATGGTCCTCTCAACCAGAATTCAAACACTTTGAAAACCAATGGGAAATTTCGATCTTGTCGACTTAGACAACGACTATTTCCTAGTTAAACTCGACAAGGAGGAAGACTACACAAGAGTTCTCACTGAACTTACTGTTCATTCGTGGAGTAGAGAGTTTTCAACTGTCGAAAGATACTCATCAAAAGTGATAGTTTGGGTTAGGTTATCAAGATTACCATATAGATACTACACCAAGATGTTGTTAAGATCCATAGCTAGCTTGATCGAAAGAGTTATTAGAGTCGACTACAACACAAACGCTGGTGAAAAAGGCAGATTTGCTAGGATAGCAGTGGTGGTCAATCTAAATAAACCCTTAATTCCATGTATCAGTGTTGATAACTTCAACCAAAAGACAGGGTATGAAGGTCTGCAACAAATATGTTTCAACTGTGGGATTTATGGCCATGCAAAAGAGAACTGCAATCTCAGGAAAGAAGGAATGCAGACAAATGACAAAGTTAACCCACCACCTCAGATTGAGGAAAATCAGATGGAAAGGATTGAAAACCCATCAACTCAGCGAGAGAACCAAACCTCCACAAAGAATGAAATCATTTTCGGTCTGTGGATGGTGGTGACAAATGAACCAAGAAGACCAAGAAGAAAAAATACGCAAGAAAACAAGGAAGAAGAGAATGGGAACCAGAAATCTAAGTTTGCTCCACTAGAAGATTCTAATTACTTAACTGAGAAATCCAAAAAGAGGCGGAAGAGTTACAAACCGATCAAATATCCCATGAAATGATAAAAAAAAATAGCCACGTGATGGAAAAAAACATCGTCTTATCCAGCTAGGGCAAAGGAAAACAGCCAGTTGCAGCGCAGAACCAAAAGAAAACACCCGGAACAACAAGAACAATCATTGAGGATAGTGGAGTGCAAGACGATACGCTAGTTGATGTGCTAATGGGTTGATGTGCTAATGGTTGTCGGGGACCTAAATATCACGAAAATAGCCCTAGAACACACTACAAGAATTTTCTACTATTGTGACAAATTTTAATTTATCAAAATTAAATTTGTCACTATTAGTAGCTTTTTGGTGACAAAATAAATAATCGTCACATTAGATTTAAAAAAGATATACAATTATGAAAAAAGTTAAAATCGTTATAATAATTTATCATAATTAGCGAACATGTGTAACATATGGTGATAAAATAAATTTTATTACGAATTTTTGTCACAAATGTTTCCCTCCAATTTTTTGACGCCAAATTAATTGCATATAGTGACAACTTTTGTATCTAAAAGTTTTAGTAACCATGACAGAAAAAATTATCACAACAAATAATGAGATTTAGATTTGTTGTGACAAATTTTGTTTATAATTAAATATTTTAATTATAGTGACAAAATGTATAGTCACAAATGATTATCTCCAATTTTTTGTACAAAAACAAAATCATATATTAACATGTTTTGTAACTATAAGCTATAATTATTATTATAAAAAAAGTTGTCACTACAAATAATGAAATTCAAGTTTTTAGTAAAAAACAGTGTTTGTCGTTATATATTTTAATTATAATGATAAAATATATTGTCACAAAGATTTTCCTTCATATTTTTTGCGTAAAAAAAGTTATATGGTGACAAATTTTATAACTATAAGTGTTAATAATTATTACAAAAAACATTGTCACAAAAATAATGATATTCACGTTTTTGTGACAAATTATATTTGTTGTTATAAATTTTAACTATAGTGATAGCATATATTGTCATAACTATTTTTCTTCATTTTTTTTTCAAAATTTATAATGACAATTTTTATAATTATAATTTATAGTTATTTTTATAGAAAAAATTATCACATCAAATAATAAAATTCAAGTTTTTTGTAATAAATTATTTTTGTACTTATATATTTAAATTATTATGAAAAATTATACTATCTAAATCATTTCTCCATATTTTTTAGTGTAAAAAATGTTATATATTAACAAAATATATTGTCATAAAGGTTTTCTGTCATATTTTTTTGTGCCAAAAAAATCATATAGTAATAATTTTTGTAACTATAAGTGTTTATAATTATTACAAAAAATATTGTCACAAAAAATAATGATATTCACATTTTTGTGATAAATTATAGTTGTAGTTATAAATTTTAATTATAGTGATGACATATATTATGATAAATATTGTTATCCACTTTTTTGTTTCAAAAAGTGATATTGATAAGTTTTTTAATTATAATTTATAGTTATTGTTATAGAAAAAATTATCACATCAGATAATAAAATTAAAGTTTTTTGCAATCAATTATTTTTGTAGTTATATATTTTAATTATTATGAAAAATTATACTATCAGAATCATTTCTCCCTATTTTTTGGTGCCAAAGATGTTATATAATAAAAGTTTTATAGTTATTGTTATAGAAAAACTATAACAACAAAAAATGTATTTTTTAATTAATAAATGATTTTAGTTTTTTATAAAAAAAATATGCTAGTTATACATTTTGAATATAATGAGAAAATATAATTATTATTATTATAAAAAATAAAATGTTTAAAAAAATCAATTTTCTATGATATATATAATTTAATGGCATTTTCAAATAAAATATAATAACAAAATATATTATCAAAATGTTTTTATTTATTTTTTACGAAGCTAGTTTGAATTTTTTTCCTTAATTATAATTATGTAAATAATTTAATAAAATAAAGAATTTGAATAAATCAATATGCATAATTGAACAAATTAAAAGTAATTTCATTTAGAAGCATACAAACAATCGTAATTAATTAAACTAAATAATATATTTTAATAAAATAATTGTCTCACTTAAAATTATAAGTAATCCTCCTCCTCCTCTCCTTCTTCATATTGGTAGTCTATATCTTCATTTTCACCACCATCGCCACCACCACCGTTATTATCACTATCATCATGTAACTCAATGATAATCAATTTTTTAATAAAAAATAATTTTAAAATATATGAATAATAAAATAATTATTTCATAATTTTAATAATCGAAAAACTAAATAAAATAATATAATACGATTATAAAATATTTTATAAATTTTAACAGTAAGAAGAATTGCAGAATACTGTATAATCGATTTTTTTTCTCTTATCGTATACAATTATTGCATAATTGATTCCGACATGATTGCACATTGTAGACACTCGTTTTGTCTGGGATTATATTGTTTTTTATTTTTTATTATTATAATTATTAAATATGAATTTAATTTATTATTTTGTAGCTATTACAAATACTCAATTTGGGTCCAGGAAAGCCCAAGATCATTAGAAAACCCTAAATTTTATTTCTCTTACAAAAACTCTGGCCTCTCCTCTCTTTTAATCTTCCTCTTTGCTAGCCGCCTCTCTCAACCAAAATGACGGGAGAACCAGTGAATCCCAAAGCATACCCATTAGCCAATGCTCAATTAACCACCAGCATTCTGGATCTTGTTCAACAAGCTGCTAACTACAAGCAACTCAAAAAGGGTGCTAATGAAGCTACTAAGACCTTAAACAGAGGTATCTCGGAGTTTGTTGTAATGGTTGTCGATACTGAGCCCCTTGAGATTCTGTTGCATCTTCCTTTTCTCGCTGAAGATAAGAATGTGCCTTATGTATTTGTTCCTTCAAAGCAAGCGCTTGGGCGAGCATGTGGTGTGACAAGACCTGTAATCGCCTGCTCTATCACGAAAAATGAAGGAAGCCAATTGAAATCTCCAATACAACAGCCCAAGGATGCCATTGAGTAGCTCCTAATCTAAAGGTATTATGCAATTCGTATTCAGCGTGTGGGCTATTCGCCTTTAGTTTGTGTTTCATTTTTTCTTCTGGAAAAAGAATGCTTAGATTTGGATTGTGGGTTTGCTAAAGATAGTAATTTGAGATTTATTTGAATAATTTGTAGTTGATGACAAGCGGAAGGAAAAGAACATGAAAGTAATGTATAGATTTTTGCAGCTTATCCTTGAGAATTATATTAAGCTTAGAAGAAATCATACATGTTCATTGAGTTAGTTGCATAAAGAAAGAATGGAGAACTTTCAGTCTACATTTATACTGTGAGAAACTAAGTGGCTGTCTTATTACAGTGTACCTTTTCTAGGAGGGGAGCATTAAGTATAATGTGCTTAGTATGCTAATGATTAGTGAGATATGTTAGGGCTAGGTATATTTTGTCTTCTTTGTCATTAAGGGCATGCGTAGGATATTGTTTAGATTGTGTTAAATAGGATTATTGTATGATAAAAATGGAGCTACTTGTTGGGTGTTATTACTTGATCATTCCCTTTGAAGTTTTTATAACTTTTTTGCTTATATACCATTTGGATATTGTGATTGAACATCATATTTAGATTATTAGGGCTTGATTTTAATATATTTCTCTAAATGATGTAAAGTGAAGCTTTTGATTTGCTAATCTTGTATGAACTTGTCTTTCTTACACGGTGATTATTTACTTAAATATCTAAGTTCTTACCTCATATCTGTTTTTTTTGTCTAGTCAATATGATGTGTTACTTTTGATACAATCATTTTTATCAATTTAATTAATCACATCCGTTCTCTTTGCGACAATAAATGGAAGAATTATGAAAAAAGAAGAAAAAAGATGTCATGCATATATGATATGATGTGTTACTTTTGGTTATGTTGTTTTGGAAACGTATGGCCTGTATTGCCATTGATTGTTGTCTTAAATGTTTAATTAAGATGACACGCAAGAATCCGTTGTCATACTGACAAAGATGTTAATAGCGATGCGTTACTTCTGCTTATGTTAATGCTTGAACAAACGGTTTTCAGGTTTCGAATTTTGGCCTCTAAATTTTTGCATTTTTCTTTTAATTCATCTTGTCTGTTTGTTTGTATTTCGTACTATTTATAAATTCAGCACGTCATTCTGAAGCTATTCATTTTAATCCTATGTGTGTCCGGGATTTATTCTATTTCCAGTGCTTGTAATTCTGCCAAGTTGCATTTTAACCTTTAGCATGTATACTTCATTTATTTGTTGTAACCCTTCATGGACAGTTGTTTGTATGTGTTCCATTCGAGCAAAGCTGATCAGTGGAGGGAAGGCGTGGATGACTGGGATCGATTAAAACCGGTGCCTAATCTGTGCTTCTGCCTTTAGTTAATTCATTTTCACTAGTGGTCTATGAAGTGTTTGGTTTTAGTTTTCTGTTTAGTGCAGCAGTTTAACTAGTGTCGTCATTTAGTTGAAGCCCTTTCCTTTCTATAGTTGGACTGTGTGCGAGATATGATGGTATGATTTTGGGGGCTTTGATTCACGGAGTTGGACTTGTCTTGAAAATAAGATTAACCCTCACAAAATTCCCGCCTAAAAAAATGTTTTCGTTTCTGTATCTAGACACCTCTTTTGTTCTTTTTGTTTGTATAAGCAAGAAGTTGTAAAACCAACAATCAAATGGAAATTTATTGTCATCTGAATTATGCTTTGATGATTGAAAAATGAAAATATGTTCACCTTACCTTTTGATTTGGTCTGTTGTTTAGCTTTTGTGCTGGTGCTTTACATTTTGGGTGGTTTGATCCTCAAGATTGGTTCAGTTTGTAAATCTTTGAAAAGTTTTATAATTGACAGGAAACATTTGCTGATAATAATGGCGGGTAAGAGGAATAGCTATGGAAAGCGAGCTCATTCTCAGTCTGATTTTTCTGAGAATGGATCAAATAAGAGGAGAAATACAAGTGATGACAGGGAACAATTTGCTATTGTTTCAGATGATACCTTATATTCGATATTTGTGCCCTGCAAGAAAGACAATTTATGATAATTTATATAGACAAAATAACAAATTAAATTTAGTTAAAATAAAAATTATGTCAAATTTAATTAGTCAAAATATTTTACCAAAATAACAAATTATGACAAATTTAAATAGTTATAGTAACAAATTATAATTAATATTAATTTCTCAATATAAAATGTTATGACAAATAATATTTTTTTCACAATAATCAACTATAACAAATTTATTTAGTCATAATAACATATTAAATTTAGTCAAAATAAAAATTTATGTTAAATTTATTTCGTCACAATATTTTCTCCAAATAACAACTTTTGACAAATTTATTTAATCAAAATAACAATTTATAATAAATATTAATTTCTCATTATAAAAATTTGTGACAAATAATATTTTTTTCACAATAATAAATTATAACAAAATTATTTAGTCACAGTAAAAAGTTATAAAAAATATTTAATGACGAAATAAAAGTAGTGAGAAAATAAATTTTGTTGTAATATGTCTTTTTGTCACGAAAACATTTTTTGTTTGATGTTATAATTTAATTTATATGTGACGAAATTTACTTTTTGTGATAAAATAATTATTTTATTTTAACAAATATTCCGTCTCTCTAAGTTACATTTAATGACGAAATAGCAACTGCGACAAAATAATTTTCGTTGCCTTATGTATTTTCGTCACAAAAACCCTTTATATTTGATGTTTAAATATAAGTTAGTTATGATAAAATGTACTTCTCGTGACGAAATGGTTAATTGATTGTGACAAATATTTTATTGTGATAAGTTAATTATAGTAATGAAATTTCATTGTTACAATAAATACTATACAATGGTAACGAACATAATTTTGTCACAATATACTTTACATGACAAGGTTGTTCTAACAAACATGGTAACAAATAAAATTGGTCAGAATAAATATATCGTGACAAATTTAGTACTTTTAGTGATAAATAATTTTATTGAAACAATCGAAATTTCTTGTAGTGACACCAAGCCAGGAATGAATACAAGGTGGCAGCCAATAACAAGGCTCAAGTCACCATGCATAACCCTAGGATTAAGGAGGAAAACCACATAGCGGTATCCATTAAAGAAAGATTCAAAAGAGGGTCCCTTAAGACCAAACCTATTTCAAAATTCAACCACCGTAAAGGATTAAAGATCAAGAAAGTTGGTGATCATAAAATCACAGGCTCACCTGTTCTTGTTAAATGGGTGCAATCCTTTTCTTCCCAAATCGATTCCTTTGATCATCTCAGTAAAACGAAAAGCACAAGACCTTAAAGTGAAAGAAAAGAGGGTCGCAACAAGAAGACGAATGAAGAGCACACAGATATTGTAAGGAAAGATGTTTTCTAAGAGGTAGGCACCAGCAACTCCTAATAACATTCTCCCTTCCATGACAAGTTTTCTTTTCTGGAACGTGCAAGGGGTGGTGAAACCTTCCTTTTGCATACATTTCAAAGAAATTATTAGAACTAAAAGACCCAGAATTGTAGCCCTCTTCGAAACAAGAACGAGTGTCGAGAATGCAGACATAATAATTTCTATACTCAATTTTGGCAACTCCTTTCTTATAGAAGTACAAGGGTTTAGATAACACGATTGAGGTTAACATCATTCAAATCGCTAACCAATTCATACATGGGAAATTCAAGGAAGAGACATTAAATGGAAGTTTTTTCATGTCGGTGTGTGCTACCCCGAATATTACCATTAGGAAACAGATCTGGAACCTCATAGACAACCTTAACCGTGAGGACGGTAAAGCCTGTATACTTGGTGAGGATTTTAATTTTGTGTTAAGAAGTGAAGATCGGTGTGGAGGAGCGCTCATTATAAAAACTACAGTAAACATTTCAATAACTTTGTGCTTAGTGACGGACTTGTCCAGTTCCGGTGACCTTTGGAAATGACTAGATAGGTTTATTATGAATGATAGGTGACAGAGGCTTTACCCGAAAACCAAAGTATACCGTCTAGATCGGCTAGGCTCAGACCATGGCCCTCTCCTGCTCCAAAGGTCTTACGACAAAAAGAGGAAAAATAAGAGACCATTTCGGATGATTGTTGCTTGGTCCACAAAAATTGGAACCAATGAGAATGCGACGACAAACTTGGCTAATTCAGAAAAGATGTCCAAAAGGAGGTGTTCGACAACATTAGTGTGAAGAAAAAAAGAATTTTAGTGAGATTGAATGGAATTGAGAAAGCTCTCCAAAAATACCAATCTGATTTTCTTATTGAGTTGAAAAAAGACCTTAAGCTTAAACTTGAAGAAATATTCAGACAAGAAGAGCTTTTATGGTCCCAAAGGTCTGGGAACAAATGGATTATGTATGGGGATAAATACACAAGTTTCTATCATATGTGCACTACCTTCAAAAAAAAGAAGGAATTCTATAAACACGTTAACCCTTCCTTATGGGGAGAAGTGTTGTGACCAGGAAATCCTGATAAAACATACGATTCATTATTTTCAAAGCCTATTCTCTAGTCCCTCGGTCAGTTATTTCTCAAGAATTCAAAAGGAACATTTGAGTCCTCAGTCAGTAATAGTGAAATTAAGGAAGTAATTTTTGAAATGGAGCCTCTCAAAACACTTGGGATCCATGCTATTCTCTACCAAAAACATTAGAACCTAGTGGGTGATAACGTATGCAGGTTTGTGAAAAATATCTTGGGTAGGGGACACATTGTCGCAACCGTCTTTCGGTTGGGTCCCGAAATTGGGCTTCGACTTAAAAAATGTGAATTGGAGTCGCCACCGATCATTTATTTAAAACAAATGGGTTGATCGGATACCCTATTTCTTACCTGATCTGCGTCTTTCCAAAGATGTGTCGGGTTCGGGAGTCGGTTACGGTCAAGGAAGGATTAGCACCCTTGAACCGTCCTTTCGGTACTACGTAATTTCCAGTTGTCTTTGATTAAGAAAATTGCAAGTTAAATTAAAAGGTAAAATTTGATCCGAATTACTTACCCTTAATGAGTTTACGGAAATACCCTCAAAAAATAAGATTTTAAAAGAAAATAATAATAATAATAATAAAAGAAAGTAACAAAATTAAAGAGTGAACTAATGAAATAAATGAAACCAATAATAATAAACATAAAATAATTGGATGAAAAAAAAATGAAATTGAATAAAATAAAATAAATGAAGATAAAATATATATACAAAAAGAATAAAAAAGATAAAGTGTTTTTTTAAAAAAGAAAAATAATAATAAGAGCAAAGAAACTAAAAATATAATGAAAATAAATAAATAGTATAAATAAAATAATAAAAAATATATATATAAAAATATAAAAATGTATGTATAATATAATAAAATACTAAATAGTAATAATAATAATAAATAAATGAAAAATAAATATACATATAATATTAACTAAAAAAATAATAATCATAGAAATATAAAATAAAATAAAGTAAGAATATATATATATAACGTTAGGAAAATATAGTAAAAAACATATTAAATAAGTAAACATATATAAAAAAAAATAATATAATATATATATATATATAATAATAGGAAAATAATATAATATAACGTAAAGAAAAATGAAAAAAAAAATTATAACAAATAAATAAATAAAATATAATTAAATATATGCATATATACATATAAATAATAAGGGTTAAATTAAAATAAAAAATGAATTAGGGGTCAAAATTAAAAGCCAATCGAAGAAAAAAAATGACAAAACACGCGGATCCACACGACCCGTTTATAAAAATCCGAATAGTTTTTCAAAAACACAAGCCTCAGGGACTAGATCTACAAAAATAGATCTCGAAAACGCCCCCGTTCATCGGCCAAAAACACTTCTCTCAGTTTTCTTTCGAAATCAAAACACAGCAAGGGTAAGAAAAAATAACATGCGAATGTATGAATTTTACCTTTCAAAATATAAATGCTTCGAAAAATGACTACGAGTTGCTTGTAATTTTTTGCTTGGTATTTCGTATATCCTCCTCCGAATGTGTTACAATAGTGAGTTACAATGACTATTTATAATGCTTGTGGATCCTATCTTTAGGAGTTTAAATAATAGTAGAACTCTATCATATTTTTAGGAGTTTGAATCCTAACAAAATTCTATCCTATTTTTAGGAGTTTGAATCCTAGTAGGACGAAAAGGTGTGTTGACAAGAGTTTCCCACATTGTGTATAGCCGGCATAACATGACAACCGTGTCCAAATTTGACTGGGTCTTAACACAAGTCATGAGCTTATGTTGGTAGATTGCTTTAATCGAAACACACTAATTTTCTTCAAACACAATTTATTGTACCAAGTACCAATAACTAGTACAATTTCCACGCCTTCTTTATTATACTCTAAACAAGATCCGAAGCAGGCCGGAGAAAACACCAATGTCAAGCTCATTTATTACATTCATTAAATCTCACCCTCAAGGTCAAACGTTTCAAGCATTAATTATATTACTTTAATTTTATAATGAAAATGCTTGCGTGGGAAGGGATGGGCAATTGGCAAGACCCCAAAGGCTCATCTACAAGATTGATGGTAGTGACCACAATTGTTTCGTCCACAAGCTTGTTGTACATCCATAGGTCTCTCCCATTATAGTGACATGCTTAGTTGGAAAAACAAAAGGAGAATTATATTACTTTTGGATAGTTTTACCTAACAATGTTTCTTTGGAAAAATCTTTTGCCAAGCAACATGCCCATTCCTTTTCTTCCACTCAATTTGGTAACTTTTGCTTATCCTACACAATGGTCCTCACTAACCCACATGCATTTCAAGCTACTATTTCAATTGGTTACTCTTAGGATGGTGGGGAATAAGATTAGATCTTTATTAAATTTTGTATCAATTATACACTTTCAATGTGTCTATCATGATTGTTCACCCATGCATTTCACTCATAAATCACTCATTTTGATGAGTCTATAAATTAAGTCTATTATTAAGAAAGCAATGAAACTTGATTGTCACTAGCGAATGGAAAACATGTTAGAAGAGGAGCTCTCTAGTGTTGAGTAATGATATTCTCTATTGTATATCATATATTATACATTCAATTAGAATTAGAATATGAGTTTATTTATCACGCAAGTTTAATCCGATCATAACTCGATTAAAGTAGCTTTGTATTAATAGAATGTGAAACTTTTGTCCTTGAATATTATAGGAAGGAAATGAAAAGGGCTTCATAAAAAAGCTTGGCTTTTCTTTTCTTTAGAGGTGAGAAAAGGTATATTCATGCAAATTTGAGAGGCACGTAAAGGTGCACAACTTCGTGTGGACCATGACCATAATTTGTAGCTACTAACTACCATAAGCAAACCCTAAGTACAAATGATTCTATTGTGGGATCTACATAAAATAATAAATAAGAGACTATGCGGCCATCATGCCTTGGTTCCATTTCACCCCCAACATTTCAAGAAACATACCATGCGGCATTTTTCTTTATATATATATATATATAGTAAAAAAAATTATAATTTAACTATTCGAGACGTTTTAAAATCCATTATATTATTATCGAGTACTTTTATTCAAATAATCTAGAGTGAATTATAATGGTAGTATGTATTCAAATCTTTCTTAACTGTTAACAACAAACACCTTACAGATACAGCTGCCTGAACCCAAAACCTCCTGAGTGAATAACACTCTCTTTAACATTGAGACTACTTGATAGGTTTATCATACTTATTCATCGAATAGTATATTCGAACCGAAATAAAATGAGCTGTCTTTTCAATCTGTACACTATTACCCATATCGAGTCCTTTTTACCTGATGACAACGGTAGCCTCGAAACAAAGTCCATGGTTATTCGTTCTCACTTTCACTCAGGAATAGATATAGGCTACAATAACCAGGATGGCACCTAATGTTCTACTTTCACTTGCTAACATGTTAAACATTTAGCAACAAATTCTGTTATTGCTCTTTTCATGCCAGGCCACCAATAATGACTCTTTAAGTCTTGATACATCTTATTCCCGCCTGGGTGCATAGTCAAAGGATATAATAGGCTTTGCAAAGGATATCTCTCCTCAAATCATCATCATCGGGAATGCAAAGTCTTCCCCGGTAATATAAGCATCCATCATCTCTTATTTCAAAATCTTTTCTCTTTTCTTTTCAACCTGCACCAATTTCCTCAAAAATTTCTTATCTCGCCCTTGCATCTATTTTACTCGATCTAACAGCATCAATTTTAACTTTACTTTGGTAATCAAAGCACCATCTTCATTCATAGACATACGTGCATCTAAAGCCCTTAAAGCTGCAAAAGTCTTTCGACTAAGTGCATCCCTTGCCCAGATGATAGTCGATAATCAAATTATAATCCTTTTAGAGATCAATCCATCTTCTTTGCCTTAAATTCGGCTCTTTTGTATCAACAAATATTTTAAACTTTTATGATATATATAAACACGGCAACGCTCACCATACAAATAATGGCACCAAATTTTTAAAGCAAAAAAAAACTGCGGCCAATTCTAAATCATGCATCAGGTAATTTCGCTCGTGACTCTTCAATTGTTTGGAGGCCTAAGCCACCACCTTCCATTCTTGCATCAGCACACAACCTAACCCATTATGGGATGCATCACTATAAACGACATATTCTTTACCCAACTCAGGTTGCACAAGGATTGGAGCCTAGGTTACAATTCTCTTTTGCATCTCAAAACTTTCTTGACACTTTTATGTCCAAACAAAAGGCACATCTTTTTGCAACAGTTTAGTTAACGACAGAGCTAGCATTGAAAAGTTCTTCACAAATCGCCTATAATAACCAGCGAGTACCAAGAAACTCTGAACTTCTATAATGTTCTTTGGGGATTACCAATATACTATGACTTGAATCTTTTTGGGATCCACTCTAATGCCTTCTGCTGACACTATGTGACCAAGGAAAGCAATCTCAAATAACCAAAATTCGCACTTGGACAATTTGGCGTATAACTTCTAATCATGAAGTATATGAAGGACTATATGAAGATGAGCATCATGATCCTCCTTTAACTTGGAATATACCAAAATATCATCTATAAACACTACCACAAATTGATCCAAATACGGTTGAAACACTCTGTTTATTAAATTCATAAAGGTACATGAGCATTCGTCAATCCAAAAGGCATTACCACAAATTTATAATATCTGTACCGAGTCCAAAAATCCGTCTTGGAGATATCATCTCTTTTGATCTTTAACTGATGGTAACCTGACCTTAGAACTATCTTAGAGAGCACTGTTGCCCATTTCAATTGATCAAACAAATCATCAATCCTCGGAAGAGGATATTTGTTCTTTATTGTTACCTTATTCAGTTGACGATAGTCAATATATAACCGCATAGACCCGCCCTTATTTTTCACAAATAGCACAACACTCCCCACGGAGATACATTGGGTCAGATAAATCCTTTCTCAAGTAGTTCTTGCAACTGAGCCTTTAATTCCCTTAACTCCGTTGGAGCCATCCGATACGGAGCCTTAGAAACAGGTTTGGTACCCGGATAAACCTCTATTCTAAATTCAACTTCACGATCTGGAGGTAAACCCAGTAACTTTTCAGGAAAAACTTCAGGAAACTCCCTAACTATGGTAATATCATGTAGTCACACACCCGACAGTTGAGTGTCTATCATATTAGCAAGAAAAGAAATGCATCCTTTTGACATCATTTTCTTTACGGTCATAGCTGATATCATATCTGACATGAACTTTGCCATCTCCCCTATCACCACAATTTCAGAGCCTTCCGCATCCTTTAAGAATAACCGTTTATGACGACATTCTACCCATCCATGCTGTGGAGACAACCAATCCATGCCCAAAATAATTTCAAACTCATTAAAGGGTAACTCCATCAAATTTTCCAAGAATACTACCCCTTGAATCTTAATTGGACATTTTCTACATACCCTAGTTACCCTTTCACTTTGACCCATGGGATTTATCGCTATCATTTCACTAGCAATTGGTTCTAAAGGAATACCTCTACTTCTAATCAGTTTGGTACTAATATATGAATGATGTGATAGATGTCAGATTCTAGGAACTCAAGAAGAGCGGCTGGTCGAGAGAGTAGAGACGAATCGGGTAGTGAGAGCTATGAAGAAAATAGCGAACATCTGATTTCATCTCATAATGCCAGTGCACCGGCACCTCATGGCATGCTTGTTTCTGAGTTTGGAGCTTTTATGCAAGCTCTAGATGCTATCATGACACCATTTCAACTTCCTTTGCCTCCCCTTGCACCTTCAGTACCGCGAATGCTAATCCCAAAGAGTTAAGAAGTTTAGGACCTCATGAGTTTGGGGAGAAGAAAGTGAAGGACCGATGGACACGGACTTATGGTTGAATGATGTAAAGACGATGTTGGAATGTCTGCAGTGCTCCGATCAAGAAAAGTTGGGCGGAGCAGTATCATTACTCAGAGGATCGGCTCGGGTATGGTGGACAAACATGACGATGTAAGTGTCGCCCGAGCAAGTGAACTGGCAGTTCTTCCAAGAAGACTTCAAAAATAAGTATATCGGGGAGTAGTTCATGAGATCAATGTTACTGAAGTTTTTGAGGTTAAAACAAGGGTATTGAGCGGTGCATGAATAAGAGGCTGAATATAATAAGCTCAGTCATTATGCTACAGAAGTTGTTCCTAATGATAAAGCTCACCGAGATTGGTTCATTGAGGGTCTGAGGCCTAAGCTAAAGGAAATGATGTTGGCATTAAATCTGTTTAGTCTCCAAGAAGTGATAAATAGAGAGAAGGCGATTGAACGGGCTCAAGAGGAGACTCTACCTACGGAACATAGTTTGTAGATGGGAAAAATAATCAGAACGTCTTCATCTGCACAATATCAAAAAGGGCAAGGGCTCAAGGTCTCAATTCACAATTAGAATTGATCATTTTGTTGCTTCATGGAAAACTAAACAGTCTCAATCCTATGTTGCTAGCTCGGGTAGAGCTCATGGAGAGAAACCTCGAAGTCCAACTAGCAACAAGTTACACGCATGAGTATGTAGATTGATTTCTGATGCTTGTTTCAATTGTGGTGAAGAGGGTCACTTTGCTCAAAATTGCCCGAAGAAATATGGTGATGGATCCGTACAATCTGAGAGATCAGTAGCAACACCTAAAAGAAGTAGAGAGAGAGGAAGATCAGGCAATCAAATTGAGATTGGCCAGAGATAAGAGACACGGGGTGTGGCTCGAGTATATAATATAAAAACTAATGTTGATTTGATATCAATAAATGTAACACCCATCTCTCGTATACCCATATGTAAACGAGGTACATATGTCACATCAATAATATTATTATTCTTAACTTAAAATCCCTTAATTTTTTTTTCAATTTCTAAATCATTTAATTCACTTAAAAGAAAACAAAAATAGATGTTCCAACACCTCATCATTTTACAACATTTTAATCTAAATACTGATCAAAGTGTTTTTACTAAACTTTATTATATGCCAACTAAAATATAACAAAGGTAGACATATATGTCATACAGTTACAGATTAGGCGACTCTGACTGGATGTCCAAAGATCTCCTTACTCAGTTGTATTCAACCTACGCATGAAATAAACACACGTTAAGTATTACATAGTGAGGCCTAATTTAATCACAAGTAACGTTCTAAACACAAGTTATCTTATTATACTTCACGTGCGAAGGAATATTAAAATTCAATAAGAAATTCACACTATTAGTATGATTTCCTTATCATTTTAGCACACGAAGTGTCCTATCTGGAAATTCATACACTTAGTATGATTTCCTTACCATTTTAGCACACGAAAGGCCCTATCTGGAAATTCATACACTTAGTATGATTTCCTTACCATTTTAGCACACGAAGTGCCCTATCTGGAAATTCATACACTTAGTATAATTTCCTTACCATTTTAGCACACGAAATGCCCTATCTGGAAATTCATACACTTAGTATGATTTCCTTACCATTTTAGCACACGAAGTGCCTTATCTGGAAATTCATACACATAGTGTGATTTCCTTACCATTTTAGAACACGAAGTACCCTATCTGGAAATTCATACACTTACTATGATTTCCTTACCATTTTAGCATATGAAGTGCCCTATCTGAAAATTCATAAACTAAGTACGATTTCCTTACCATTTTAGCACACTTAGTGCCATTTGGTAATCACCATACATAAATCAATAAATAATATCATTATGGCTATTATAGTATATACGTACATATTTAAATGCACTCACCTGACTCGCCTTAATTAGGTATCCAAAATGGGAATATAATTACTCCAGAACTTGGCCCTTGCCTTTTGCCTTACACGACTCGGGAGCTTGATTTCGATCTATCTCACATTCATTAAATACATGCATAATATCAATTGTTAATGTATTTCCTAACAATTATAACTTAAACATTAATCAAAATAATTATTATTCACATTTCTACAACAATATCAGCCCAACTTAAAATTTTTGGCCCTTCAGTATCAATACTCATACCATGGTATCGATACTACCCTACTATGGTATCGATACCTCCTTCTGGTATCGATACTAAAATTTGCTTCGATAAGGCTTGGTATCGATACCCTTACCATGATATCTATACTACTATGCTAGGGTACCAATACCCCCTTCCGATATCGATACCAAAATTAGGTTCGATGTTAACTGGTATCGATACCAAAATTAGGTTCGATGTTACCTGGTATCGATACACTTACTATGGTATCGATACTACCTCATCAGTACCGGTACTAATTGAATCAATATTGATACTCCTTATATAGTTTAACCCAATTTTTGCCTATAGTATTGCTACTATTCTATCAGTACCGATATCTATGCCCAAATTTTCCAGTTTTCAACCCGAAACTTACCCAATTTTAGCCAATTTTCCTCTCATTTACTCCTAACAATACTATAGAACACTTCTCTACTTAACCCTACTTACCTTTGAGCTAGGGAGAAGTTTGGTTACGAGGAAAAAGAGGAAGAAAGGAGAAATAATACTTTATGCCAACCTAATCCCCTTTTCCACTATCTTTAATACCAATTTAAAATGCACCTTAAATTCTCTTTCATATAAAGGACCAAAATGCCCTCTTAATAATCCATAGTCACAATTTAATCTTAACCATTAATCCTAATCATTCGCATATTTCATTATTTAATAGAATAAATCCTAATATTTTTGAATTATGACAATATAGTCCCTAAATTAGTATTTGGGGCATTATATTGCGTATCAAGACCATTCCTCTTGTCAAAGTCCTTTGGCAAAATCATAAAGTCGAGGACGCTTCTTGGGAAATAGATGAGGACATGAGGAAGTAATATCCACACCTCTTCACATCATGTACGTCTTAAAATTTGAGGACAAATTTTATTTATGGGGGAGAGAGTTATAATACCCAAATTTTATATAGTGACTAAAATAAAAATTTTGAAAGTTAAGTGACTAAAGTATACATTTTGAAAAAGTTTATGAACCAAAATAGTAATTTTAAAAGTTACAATTTGGCCCCGTAAATAAATAGTTTACGTCAATAATAATGTTTCTATGGGAATCAAAATTTTCGTACGGATTTTGTATTAAAAGTTATAAAGAGATAAAGATTGATAAAAAATTTGGTAGATCGGATTGAATAGAAATTTCAGGAAAATCTGAAGGATGATAAATTAGACTTAAAAATATTATTTGCAAATTTTAAAATGTTGGAAATAATATAAATCTTTTTATTTAAGGATTTAATTTCATGTTTAGTTTGGACCGTTAGATTAAAGTTACAAGATTGTAATTTTTGGGAAAATGCAATGGTAAATCGGTAAAGTGTGATTTTGTTTGTTCATCTTTGACTTTTGAAAGATGACAAGGTTGAGGTGTCTTGGTTTGATGGTAGATATGAAGTTTCATTAAGGGTAAAATTGTATTTTCTGAATTAAATGAATTTAATAATCATTAAAGCTTAAATTAAAGGCAAATTAGTATGAAATGAAGCTAAAATTTCAAGCCAATGTGTTCATCATCTTCTCCATTGTCATGAACCCTCCCAAGGTAAGAAAAAAGTTTGTTTTCCATTTTTGAGCAATTTCCTTTGGATTTTAAGTTATGTCGTGAAACAGAAAATTACTCTACACGAGAAACGTTATCTTTTGGTACCATTTATGCTTGTTATATTTCCTTGATTTCAAAGATCCCAAATCCTAAGGTTTTTGTTTACACTAGGGTTCATGAAATCGATGATGAATCTTGATGTTTTTGAGGTTGTAAATTTATTTTCAGGCTTGTTTGATGATTAAAACATGTTCAATATTCCTAGAAATGCTTCTATGATTTTTCGGTCAAATGGACTTGTAGAACTTTGTGTTTCGATGAAATTTTATTAGGGCTTTGATTGTAGAGATGTTTTAAGGTTGGATAGAAGTGGATTTCATGCTTGAATCGAATCAAAATCGAGTAAAATCATGAAAATTCTAGTTTTAGAGGTTTAAAGCATTCAACCATTGCATGTTTGGTTGAGAAAAATTATGAAAGGATTGGAAATAATGTAGGAAGTATTCCACAAGCCTTAGAAAATTGGGGATGATTATGTAATTTTGAAAAGTTGGGGGACCAAATTGGTAATTTTGGAAAAGTTGTGAATGGTTGTGTAATTGTTTAATAGTTGATGTACTATGATGGAAATTATTGTTTGGGAATTGAAATGAGTGTTAAGATGTGAAATATGACCATTATGGAATTTTGAAAAGTTTGGTGATTTCAATGCAATATTCATATAGTTATAGTGCTTAAATGTGAATTTCCTTTGTACAAGTACTTGGATGGTAATAATTTCAATGCTGAAATTTCGGTATTAAAAATTTAAGTGATAAAATGGTGAAGGATCATTTTGTGTAAATTGGAAAAGTTGGTGCTAATATTAAAAGAATTTTTAAGTGTTCAAGTATTTTGGTAGAAAATAAGTTTCAAGTATAATTATGGATTATGTTTTGGAAATGTGTTTATGTTAATACAATACTAACATATGTATCGATATCAATTTGTTATTTTGTTCAGATTGTGATTGATTTTGTCATCGAAGCAAATCAAGTATAAAAGGATTTAGTGTGGAGCATAGTGAGGCACATCTTTTGATATATAAAGTGTCAAGCTAAGTGCAATACATGCATGATATTGTACATAGATGTTTTATAAATCATCAAGAAGACTTGCGACAAATCTACCTTGTTTATATCTGTATGATATTATGTCATTTTTCATAACTTCGACATGACCTTGATATGTCAAAGTGTGAAATCGTAATGCATTAATCATTGATGAATATAATATTTTTCCATGAATGTTATTTTGGGTATGAACTACCCTAATGATGATTACATGGTTATACGTTGCGATGGATGATTTAATTCATGACTAGATGCCCAAGTTATTGAGGTTCAGTGTTATTAATGGTATGCCATAGAGTCTAGCAACTGCAAATTTAAGTAGTACTAGAATGTCTAATGAAGACACATAGTACAAGTTAGGTGGGCAAAGCCCGACCTCAGCACTATGGTACATTGTTAGGTGAGCAAGGCTCGACCTCATCACTATTGTGCAATATTTTACTCCTATATCGGGTTCCTCAACGATTAAAAATTTTGGGCTATAGTTATTGGTAAAAATGATTATATTTATATTATATCATTTGTTTATGGTAAAATATTGGACATGCAGGTAAGGTGATCTTATGGTATTAGAAAATGACATTAAATTTCATGCATGATTTGTATTGCAATGTTTATTATTTTAATCGCCTTACTAAGTATATACTTAGCTTGTGAGGATTTTCACCCATAGGTAAAAACTAGGAGTAGGAGTAAAGCGTATAGAGTGACATCAAACATCAAGGAGTATGTTACAATATCAGTAAGACATCCTCTGATGAAATTTTGCCTTAGTGGGATGTACTTATAAATGTCCTAGTTGCTCTGTTGAACTATTTTTGGAACTGGTTTGTAATGGATAAACTAAATTGTTTTACATTATTTTAATATGGATAATATGAACCAGTATTATTATTATAAATAGACGTATTTAATTATGACATATATATGTTTTAAACATCATGTGATAGTTTTACTTTATTTAATTGTTTTATATTATAAGTTACCGTTTGAAGAAAATAAATTTTTAAATTACTTTTGAGTTAGGAAATGTTTTAAGAAATTCATGTGATATCTATAACCTGTATTGGTATAACTATACGGGTTGTAGGTGTTGCAAAATAAACTTTTAACCTTGCTTCAACATCCTTCAAAATTTCCTGAAAATTGAATTTGATCTGATTATCCGGATTTTTTTCTCGAATTTTATCTCTTTATACCTTTTAATACAAAATTCGTACGAAAAATCTGATTCCCACGGAAACGTCATTCTTGGGGGGTAAACTATTCATTTATGAGGTCGTATTAAATAATTTTTTAAAATTACACTTTATTCCTTAAACTTTTCTAAATTTTATACTTTGGCTACTTAACTTTCAAAATTTACATTTTGGTCACTAGACAAAATTTGGATGTTACAATTCTCCCCCTTAAGAAAAATCTTCCTCTAATTTTTAATACGTACCTGATACTAAAAGATGTGGAAATTGCTTCCTCATATCTTCTTCTCTTTCCCATGCAGCTTCCTCAACCTTATGATTTCTCCAAAGAACCTTGACTAAAGGGACCATCGTGTTCCTGCGTTCTTTGACTCCATGGTCTAATATTTTTACCGATTCTTCTTCATAAGTGTGATTTGGATGAATTTTAATTTCCTCTAGAGTGATAACATGTGAAGTATCTGAACGATATCTTCAAAGCATTGACACATGAAACACAATATGAATATTATCCATTTTCGAGTGTAGTGCTAGCTGATAAGCCACTGGTCCCAATTTCTTCTTAATTTCATATGGACCAATGAATCTAGTTAACTTTCCCTTTCGTTCGAATCGCAAAATCTTTTTCCAAGGTGATACCATAGGAAACACCTTGTCTCCCACTTGATTCCACTTGATTTCCTATTTCTTTCCTCTTTACATATGCATAAGATTTATGTCGATGAACTGCAATCTTAAGATTGTCTTGTATAATCTTCACCTTATATTCCACTTTGATAATCAGATTCAGACCAATGATATCTTGGTCCTTGAGTTCAAACCAATTTAATGGTGTTCGACACCTCTTTCCATATAAGGCTTCATAAGGTGTCATATTAATACTTGACTGATAACTATTATTATAAGCAAATTCTTCTAAAGGTAGATACATTTCCCATGATCCATTAAATTCAATTATGCATGCCCTTAACATATCTTCCATAATTTGAATAGTCTACTCTGATTGTCCATCTGTTTGAGGATGGAAAACAGTACTAAAGTTAAGTGGAGTTCCTAAGGCCTTGTGCAAAGACTTCCAAAACCTTGAATTAAACCTTGGATATCTATTAGACACGAACGAGACAGGTACTCCATACTGTCGAACAATCTCCTTTATATACAATTCAACATACTTATCCATAGAATAATTAACTAGAACTGGAATGAAGTGTGCTGACTTAGTTAATCTATCCACAATCACCCAAATTGAATCCTTTTTATTGGGTGTCAAAGGTAGACCTGTTACAAAATCTATAGTAATTATTTCCCATTTCCACTGAGGTATGGAAATAGATTGTAACAATCCATACGGTACTTGATGTTCTGCCTTTACTTGCTGACATGTCAAACATTTAGAAACAAACTCAGTTATAGCCCTTTTCATACATGGCCACCAATACCAACCTTTCAAGTTATGATACACTTGTTTCCTCCAGGGTGCATCGTCAAAGGACTATAATGCGCTTCGGAGAAAAGTTATTTCTTCAATTCCTCATCATTTGGGATATAAATTTTTCATTTATAATATAAACATCCAACGGGCTTAACTTCAAAATCTTTAGTTTCACCTTTATCTACTTGCTTGATTCTCGATTTTCATTTTCATCTTTCCTTTGAAGATCCTTTATTTTCGCCAATAAGGTAGGATTTATTCTTAATTCTGCAATCAATACTCCATTTGCCTTTAATGATAACCAAACATCTAAAGCTCGTAAGGCAGAAAATGTCTTTCGGGTTAAAACATCTGTTACGACATTAGCACTTCCATGGTGATAATCAATGATCACGTCATAATCTTTTAGAAGCTCGATCCATCTTCTTTTCCATAAGTTTAACACCTTTTATGTCAATAGATACTTTAAACTTTTATGATCAATGTAGATGTAACATCTTTCACCATATAGATAATGACGTCATATCTTCAAGGAAAACACCACGACATCCAATTCTAGATCGTGGGTAGGATAGTTTCTTTCATGAGTCTTAAGTTGGCTTGAAGCATAAGCTACAACTTTCCCTTCTTGCATCAATTTATATCCCAAACTATTATGAGATGCATCACTATAAACCACATAATCCTTCTCTGATTCTAGTTGTACTAACACTAGAGCTTCTGTTAAAATTTTCTTTAACATTTCAAAATTTTCTTGGAACTTATCCATCCAATTGAACAGTACAACTTTCCTTAAAAGTGTGGTAAATGGCGAAGTGATCATCGAAAAGTTCTTTACGATCCATCGATAATAACCAGTGAGTCCCAAGAAACTTCGAACTTCAGAAACATTCTTTGGAGTTCTCAACTCAAAAATAGCTTGAACTTTATTGGGATCTACTCTTATTCCTTCTATTAAAACAACATGGAAAAGAAAAACAACTTCTGACAACTAGAATTCACACTTTGAAAAGTTGGCATAAAGCTTTTTATCCCGAAGAGTGTGAAGAAAAATAAGAATATGAGTATCATGATCTTCTATTGTCTTAGAGTAGACTAAAATATCATCGTTGAATACAACTATGAACTGGTCTAAATATGGATGAAACATTAGATTCATCAAATCCATGAATGTTGTAGGAGCTTTACTTAGTTCAAACGACATCACCATGAACTTATAAAGGCCATACCGAGTCTTGAAAGCCATTTTAGGAATATATTTATGTTTAGTCTTTAACTGATTATAACTTGATCGAATATTGATCTTAGAGAACATCAATGCACCTTTCAACTAATTAAAAAGATCATCGATCCTTGGAAAAGGATAGCTATTCTTCATTATTCCCTTATTCAGTTGACAATAATCTATACATAATCATATGGAATTGTATTTCTTTTTCACAAATAGTACAGGTGTACCCCATGGTGACACACTTGTCCTTATAAAAAATCAATATAATAATTCTTGTAATCGAGGTTTTAATTCCTACAACTTAATCAGAAACATTCTATATGGGGCCATCGATTTGGTGGTAACCCTAATAACTCATCAGGAAATACATATGGATTCTTCCGAACAGATGGAATATCCTCCAATTTATTTCCTGAAACTCATGTGTCTACTACATTGACTAAAAAAGCTTGACAACCTTGTAATGACAATTTCTTAGCAGACATCATCGAAATCACATTTGACAATGTATTTATTCTTTCACCCATCACTATTATCTCATATACATCTGAGTCTTTTATAAATACCCTCTTTGATCAACAATCCACTATGGCATGATAAAGGGAAAGCCAATCCATGTCCATAATTTTTTCAAATTCCTCAAAAGTTAATTCTATCAGATTCACTGGAAACTTAATTCCTTGAATCAGAAATTGGTAATCTCTACAAACACGATTCACCTGAGCATTTTGGACTAGAGGATTATTTTCTGTTATATCACAAGAGATGGGTTCTAGTTGAATTCCTCTCTCATTGATGAATTTAGTACTCATGTATGAATGCATTGAACCATGATCAATTAAAACAAACACATGTTTTCCTTAAAGAAAATATGTATTTGCAATTATTTCTGGATCATCTCGATCTGTATTGGTTCTGATTTTATATACTTTGGTTGGTGTACAGAATTGAGGATGAGAAACAAATCATGTTGGTCCCCTGGTTTTAGCCTTTCATTTTCTTTTCTGGAAAGCAGCAGTGGATCTCTCAGTCTGAATTGGTTCTTCAATCATCAAGGGACAATCTCAAATAAAATGACTAGTCTTTCCACATCGGAAGCATGCTCCTAATGCAACTCAATATACTCTTGAATGTTGTTTCCCACAAACTTCACTTTACTAAGATTCATTCTGAAACGTTCTTCCAAAACCAATAGTATATGTTTGATGATGCCTTGCTTTCCCAGTATTTGATTCTATCTGATTTGATGTAGTAGACTCAGATCTATTTTGATACGTCAGACCTAAACTTTGACCTCGCTTGGAGTGGGTTAGAGCTGAAGATGCTCCCAATCTTTTTTGTAAACTGTATTTTATGTTCTTTCATCCTTTCAATATGAACTCGTTCAATATCTTTAGGTTGGTTTACTGCTTTCTAAAAAGTAGGTATATTCAAAGCAAACATAAACTCATTTATCCTCAGTCGTAGACCTTCAATAAACCAATCAGAATGAGCCTTTTCATTGGGGATCAACTCTACTGCAAATTGATGTTTCATATTTAGGAATTGTTGTTTCATTTCCTGAATAAATCGACTCCCAATGTACTTATTATTGAATTCTTCCTGAAAGAATTGTCAGGTCACCTATTTAGGAGGAACATGCATCGTAGCATTTGTCCACTATATACGAGCTTGTCCCCAAAGCAGAGACACAAAACCATCTACTTTCTCTACATCAATGAAATAGAAAACATCCAACATAATCTTCACATCGTTTAACAAAAGATCTATAGCCACTGGACCCTCTTATATTCACCCTTAAATTCAAGAGCTCCGAGACTTTTAACTTCTTAGCAATCGACATTGAAGGAGCCGGAGGAGCACACGGTTAACGTGATAGAATTGCATCTAAAGTCTGAAAGAATATCCTTTGATCTTGCATAGGCACTCTATGTTGTTCTGGTGCTACACCTTCATCATACTGCATATGAGGCTCACGATTGACTTCATTACTATTGAATCCTTTCGGAACCACTTGATCAGTCGCTCTACGAGATCCCTCAGCCTCAAACATCTATATAAAAACATATTGAATCTATATTATTAAGGAGTAGCATCAATCAAATCTAAATCACCATATCAGGTACATTGACATCCTAATGGCATGTATACACTTTTATAATCAAAACATATTCTGTTTAGGCCTAGAATCGGCTAAACCTGTAACTCTTATTCAATAAATGTAACATCTTATTCCCATATACTTTTCCACATATGAGTCTATGATGTAACATAGAATTTGCAAAATAGTCATTTTTCCAAAAACTAGTAAAATTTTGTTTCCTTCAATTAAAAATTAATTATATCGAGAATCATAAAAACATTTAAAAATAACGATAGTATCAACATTCGTTACCATTAAAATGCTAGACAATAAACTTTCATTCATAAGTAGTATTAAGTAGTGTCATTCATTTAAAACTAAATAAAAACATTTCAAGTTTTAAGTATCATAACCATATGATATACATGCCAACTAGTTTATAAATATTCAAAAGATGTCATGTTAAATTTAGAGCAAATTTGATTCCTCAAAAGTTGATGTTGAGCATGACTCCTTTCTCCTTACGCTTTCTACTACCTACGCGTGAAAATCATCACATGCGAAGTATACACATAGTGAGGCATTATGATACTGACAATAATAAAAAATAAGAATAATAATTAAAAACATGTATAAGAAAATGTCATACATATGACATCATATAAAACTTTACTTTCAATAAAATATATCAAACTTGTACGTTTCACTTTTATTTCAATTCACAGCCCAATGTATGATGAATGAGAATGCATGATACATGACTCATATATGAGTGTGCACAAATATACAGTCGAAATTGTCGCATAGATAATATGAACCTAAAGAGCCATGTAAATATGCAGGTACTGTAGAACATAACATCACATTATAAATTAGGAATATCATAATGATCAACATCATGAATTTCCTGAATACACAAAAAGTGTCTTGTAGAATTGCAAGCAAAGTGCCACGTACAATTGTACATAAAGTACCGCATAGAATGTACATGAATGTACCATATAAAATAGATCAATAATCACTCAAACTTTTGGCATGCCAATTGTACCACTTACTCTCAATAAACATACAATGGGCCTTATATTTGAATCTATATACCATTCACATATCAAATTTCATAAACACAAATATATTAAAATATCATATAAAAATGTATTAGGTAATTCGTACCTGAAATCATTCAAATTATTAGCTGACCCTATTCCCATATGTAATGGGGTAAGGGGGAGGTAGGGTAGTAGGCTGCCCCCAACGTCAGGTTAAGAGCAGCTTCCGTGAAAGACCTCCGTTATGAATTGCCCTCAGTGGGACTCGATCCCACGACCACAAGGTTAAGATCCTTGCGCTCTACCAACTGAGCTAGACGAGCAATTCACCCAAAATCAATCAAATCATTTCCATAGAATATTAAGAAATATCGTAACATAACCCATATCATTTCATTGTCAGACTTTCAAGATTGGCTTATCACAAGCCAAAATATTCAAAAATCATTTAATAAATCATTATGAAAATATATATGATAATATGATTCCAAAAAATTTTAATTTTAAAGCTTTTGAGGTAGACTCATCGCAAGTATTCCTCATATCATATATAAATAAGATACAAATGCACTCACCTGATAATGCCTCACTAGAAATTCTACTACCAATATTCCTTTACCCTTGAACTTTTTCCTTTGATTTTGAATCGCTTTGAACTTGGTTTTTTAGATCTACACAACCATTATTTATCCATCACATACAAATTTCAAAATATAAATTAGTATCCTACTAACATAGGCACAACTTAGTAATAAAATTCATAAAAATTCTATTGATACATATTCGATTCTAAATCAATTTCCACTTCAATTCTAAAATTTCTATATTCTAACAACTTGCACTACCTTTAAATAATCATTATTATGTATTGGTATACCCATTTTAATTTAATTTTGCTTCTTCCATTGAAAACTAGACTTGAATACGAATCTAACCATATAATGTACTTCTTCCAATTCAACTTGTACAATTTATAGTGATTTTTGTAATCTAATTTCCAGAATCTACTTTGAGAAGAATTTGTTGCCTTGTTTTCTGACCTATCATCAATTAAAAATTTGTATATTTCATTATACAATTCAAATCGATCCACATTTTTTAAAAAGAAACTAGACTGACATACAAACACAATGGTATAAAAGTTACATGCTAATCATTTTTATAGAATTTATGGTGATTTTTCAAACTTACTTCATCAATTCTTACAACTTACTTCTTGATCCTTCATCATTTTTGTTTTATTCAAATCAATCCCAAACATTCCAACATTGTAAAATATATTCAATTCAATACATGCACGTTTACATAATTGCTATTCAATCCCATATTTCCTAATCCATTCGTCATGTCTAGCCTCAAGGAAATTTTTACATATTTTTCCCTAATTTATTCACCATGGTCGAGTATAAAGGGCCACCTAAGACCGACTTTCCAACTTGATTCAAGAATGAATTAAACTTCTAAGCATCATTTCCATTCATCTACAATCAAGTCCTTATCAATTTCAATTCAAACAATTTATTTCTAAATAAACCCAAATGGTCAAATATTACTACATGAAATTTCATGTGGTTTCAATCATCATACAAGCATGAAAATGGTTCTTTAACATCAACTACACCGTAATCAAACCTTAATTCATCAAAACCTAACATTCCCTTCATCCATCAAATTCAAAAATCTATTGTTCTAAGCATGAAAAACATGACTAATGGTACCAAATGATATAGAATTTCATGTAGAACAATTTTCTATTTCATGTCTTCATCTAAATTCCTAAGAAATTAGCTTCAAAATCAAAAAGAAACCTTCTCCTTACCTTAGATGAAGTTCATGGCCAAGAGATAAAAGAAGAACAAGTTTCTTGATTTTTCTAAACAAAAATCTAAGCATACTTATCATCTTTTAATGTTAAAATTTCCTTTATTGAAAAATGACCATTTTTCCATTAAAATCCAAGGCTCCATAACTTTCCAAATGTCAAATTATTCATTCAATGGTCAAAAATAAACCAATGAGTTAGTAGTTACCAACTTTGCCCTTCAAATTTTCTAAAATTACAATATAGCCATTTTTTATCCAACGGTCCAAATTGATTACAGAAAACTATCTTAAATCCAACGGTTCTTATTAACTCCAACACTTTTAATTCATGGAAATTACATTTTTAACCTTGCTTCATCATCATTCAAAATTTCCTGCAAATTCAATTCAATCCTATTATCCATATTTTTTTCTCGAACTTTATCTCATTATATATTTTAATACAAAATCCGTATGAAAAAATTGATTCCCATGGAAACGTTATTCTTAGGGTAAACTATTCATTTATGGGGTCGAAATAAATAACTTTTTTCAAATTACACTTTAGTCCATAAACTTTTCCAAAATTTATACTTTGGCAACTTAACTTCCAAAATTTACATTTTAGTCACTAGAAAATTTATGGTATTACACAACAACCCATAATTTTTATATAATTACTTATTAAGTCCCTAGAATTTTATAAAATTACAAAATGGTCCCCCAAATTTTCTAAAGCTTGTAAAATACTTCCTACATCATTTCCAACTCATACTTAATTTTTGCAAAATTTTCCTCATCCTTTAAGGCCAAGACAGGATGGTTTATATACTCCAGAATAGGTTTTCATGATTTTATTCGATTTCGATTTAATTCAAGAATGAAATCAACCTCGATTCAACCTTATACAAACTCTAACATCAAAGCCCTAATCAAATTTCATTAAAGCATAATCTTCCTCCAAGATTAGGGTTATGCTGAAATTACCCAAAGCTTATATAGGCATGTATAGTTGATTTTAATCATAAAGCATGCTTGGAAATAATTCTACAACCTCAAAAACATCAAAATCCTTCATCAATTCCATAAAATCTAATGTGAATATAAACCCTAGAATTTGGGATCTTTGAACATAAACAAAATTAGCAAGCAATAATGGTACCGAATGATAGCATTTTTCTAATAGAACAATTTTCTATTTCATGGCATGATCCAAAATCCAAAGGAAAATGTTCAAAAATGAAAAATGAAATCTCTCTTACCTAGGTCGTGGGGAGCACAAAATAGAGCTAAAAATGGCTTGGTCTCATGAAATTTTAGTTAATTTCATGTTAATTTATCCTTTATTTAAGCTTAAATGAATTTAAAATTCATTTAATTAAGAAATGACTAATTTACCATTAATGAATCCTTATAATTACATTCATACCAACACAACCCTTATCATCTTTATAAAGTCAAAAAATGAACAAAAAATTCACACTTTATAACTTTGCCATGTAATCTTTCCAAAATTTCAATCTTTTCATTTTTCATCCAGCGGTCCAAATTGAACATGAAAATAAATTCTCAAATCCAACAGTCCATATTGTTTCCCATCATTTTAACGTTGAAATATTTCTAAGCTTAATTTATCATCTTTCAAATTTTCTTAAAATTTTTATTCGATCCGATTTATCGAATTTTTACCGAACTTCAACAATTTTTAGCTTTTAATCATAAATTCAGGATCAAGAATCTGATTCTCACCAAAACGTCATTCTTGAGGTTGAACTATTCATTTACTGGGCTAAAATACAAGTTTTGGAAATTACACTTTTGGAAAATTACCTTTTTGCTCTTTGAACTTTTATAACTTTATACTTTGGCCACTAAATTTTTATAACTTACATTTTGGTCGCTAACCAAAATTTTGGGGTATTACAGGAATTCTCAAGTACAATTTGAAAGGTCATTGTTTAATTGCGATCTTCACATGCTTAGCCCATAAGGATTGCTCTTATATGCCTTGTCACACACTTCTCAACAATAAATACTAGTGTTGACGACATGGTCTACTTCAAATTCTATGTACCTAAAAGGTTGACTTAAAGTAATACCAAGAAATCTTTTGTTTATTTTGAACTATGTAAGTGTACTTGAAAGATGTTTAAAAATGAATAAAGTCACAATTTAAAATGATAAACTAAAAGTATATTGATGAAATCTGGGAAATTATAAAAAGGCATGGCAATCGTAAAAATTATAAAAATCTAGAAATAACAATTCAAATGCCCCAATAATCACTTAGAATGAACCTCCTGACTTAATCAATCTGGTATAATTTTAAACACTAAGGTGAGCTTCTATAAGGAATATCTCAAATGTTTCTAAAATGTTTGTAGATGTGAAGTTTCTCCCAAAGTATCATGCTCCCGAGAGAGTTTAATTGTCAGATATCTAACATTAAAATGCATTTAAGCCACATTTTTCATATTTTCAACTCAAATCATTCCTTTGGTTTCAAGACGCCCTTTGTGGATTTTCATCTTAAAACCCCCCACTTTTATTCTTTTCCATTTTGTTTTTCTTTTTTCTTTTTTTCTTTTTCTTTTTCTTTTTTTTTCTTTTTTCTTTTTCTCTTTCTCTTTATTTTTTCTCTTTTCTTCTTCTAAGAGTAATATTTCTTAACAGAGTCTAAGTTTATCAGATTCTTCAGTAGTTCTCCATCCATATCTGTCAAAGATCCTCCAGAAAAGTTCTTTTTGACGACATATGACCCTTCCCAATTAGGCATCCATTTCCAAAGAAAATCTTTATGAATCGGCAATATCATTTCAAGTACTAGTTCACCCTCTTGGAATTCTATGGATGACATTTCTTTTCATGAGCTCACATCATACGCTTCTGATACATATGACTGTGACATATAACTTTTAACCTCTTTTATTTGATTAAATTTCGTTGGTCAAGTTGAGCTTGAACCCATTCGGTTTTATCTAGATCTACTTTCTTCAAAATTTGAAGTGATGGTACTTCAACCTCAATGGGTAAAACTTCCTCCATTCCATATACCAAAGAGAAAGGTGTAGCCCTTGTGGATGTCCTCTCTATAGTCCGATACACGTACAAGGAAAATGACAACTTCTCATGCCAATATCTATAAGTTTCAGTAGTCTTTGTGATGATCCACTTAATGTTCTTGTTTGTCGCTTCTACTACCTCATTCATTTTAGGATGATAGGTTGCTAAATTGGCATGATTTATTTTGAACTATGCATAAAGTTTATCCATAATCTTATTGTTCAAAATTGTAGCATTATCTTAAATGATTCTCTCTTGCAACCCATATCGGTAAATTAGTTATTTCTTTATGAATTAGCAAACTATAGTTCTTGTAATACTTGAATAAGAAGTTGCTTTCACCCATTTAGTAAAATAATCAATTGCTACTAAGATGAAACAATTTCCATTTGAAGCCTTTGGTGTGATTTCTCCAATGACAAACATACCCCACATAGAGAAATGTCATGGTGCAGTTATCATATGTAAGGGCAACGGAGGTGCATGAATCTTATCAGTGTATACTTGACACTTATGATGTCTTCTCACATAATCAACACAATTCATATACATTGTATCCCAATAATATCCATATCTCATGATCTTTCTAGCCATGGAATGGCCATTCGTATGTGTTCCACATATTCCACCATGAACTTCTTCTAAGATACTTTTTGCATCATTAGCCTTTACACATCTCAACAGAACTTGATCATTGTCCCATCTATACAAAACTTCCCCATCAAGGATATAATTATTAATCATATTTGGATTGTTCTCTTATCAATCTTAGATGCACATGGAGGGTACATTTTATACTTGATATACTGTAGAATATCATGATACCATGGATTACCATATACTTCCTCCTCTATGTTATATAGCAATTAATGTATTGGGGTTTCATACACTTGCATTCTGATTGGCATCATGTCAGTCTTCCTATTTGCTTTCAACATGATGACTAACTTAGCCAAAGCATTAGTTGTTTGATTATCTTCTTTAGGAAGATAGTTGAATGTCACTTCTTTAGATTCTTTTATTAATTTAATGATCAAATTTTGGTACACAATCAGCTTTGAATCCTTTGTCTCCCATTCTTCTCGCAATTGATAAACAACTAGAGAGGAATCTCTAAATACTTTGAGTACATCAACTTTCCTCTATATGGCTACTCTCAACCCCATGGAATAAGCTACATATTCTACCATATTATTGGTGTAAAAGAAATATAGTCTACTTGTAAAATGATAGTAGACATATTTTTTGAGAAATTAGCATTGCCCCAATAACTCTTCTTAAAGAATTGGAAGCTCCATCGAAATAAAGTTTCCATGATCTATCATATGAGATCACTTCTTCCTCTGTTGAGATACACATTAAATATTTTTTTTTTGGAAAATTAAGCTTGTAATCTTCTGAAGCACGACTTTTCAGAAAATATGTTATACCACCCCATTTTATTATTTTTTGTCTGACATATACGATGTCAAATTCGAACAACAACATCTTCCATCTAACCATTCTACCAATCAACACTAGTGAATCCATCGAAAACTTCAATGGATCAAGTTTGGATATCAACCAAATGGTGTGATAAAGCATGTATTGTCTGAGCCTTTGAGCTGCCACACTAGATCACAATTTTTTTTTGAATCAATGAGTATCGAATTTCGCAATTAGTAAACTTCTTGCTCAAATAATAAATTGCTCTTTCTTTTTCAAGGTTCATCATGCTACACCAACATGCATCCCATTGAATTCTTGAAATTTGTTAAATAGATAATTAAAGGTCTACTAGGGACTGGTGCACCAGAATTAGGGCATTGGACAAATATTTTGTAACAACTTCCATAGTTTCTTGACATTCATCATTCTATATTTTGGGATTGCTTTTTTAAATCAATTTAAACATAGGGTCACATTTATCGTTCAATTGTGATATGAAACGAGATTTATAGTTTAAACTTCCCAAAAAACCTCGAACTTCTTTCTTCGTACAAGGTGGTGGAAGATTTTGAATCTCTTTTACTTTATCTTGATCAATCTCGATTCCTCTTTGACTAACCACAAAACCTATAAGTTTTGCTAATGTAACCCTAAATGTACACTTATTTCGATTGAGTTTTGAATGATATTTCCTCGATATTTTGAAAAGCTTTCTCAAATTTTGCATATGCTCATCTTCAGTTCGGGATTTGGTAATCATGTCATCCAATAGACTTCAATCTCCTTATGCATCATATCATGGAAAAGTGTCACCATTGTTTTTTTATACGTTGCCCTTACATTTTTCAGTCCAAATGGTATCACTTTATAACAAAAGTTTCCCTACATGTTTACAAATGTAGTCTTTTCATTATCTTCAGGGTTCATATTTATTTATTTGTACCTTGAAAAGCCATCCATGAAAGAGAACCATGAATGTCCTCCAGTATTATCCACTAACGCATCTATGTGTGGCAATAGGAAGTTATCTTTAGGGCTAGCTCTGTTGAGATCTCTATAATCTACAAACATATGAACTTTTCCATATTTCTTTGGCACTAGAACTATGTTGGCTACCCATTTAGGATATTTAGCCTCTCGAAGGAACCATGCATCAATTTACTTTGTTACTTCCTTTTTGATCTTTAGCAACATTTATGACCTCAATTTTCTGAACTTTTGTTGAATTGGCTTGCAATCATTCCTAATCGAAAGTTTGTGCACCACTATACCCTTACTCAACTCTGGCATATCTTGATAAGACATTAAAAAGATATCTTTGAAATCTTAGAGTGAATATATCAAATCAATTCTTGTTTTTGCTGACAAAGTAGTGTTAATCTTCACCTCTCTTCTTTCTTCTTTAGTTCCCAAATTCACTACCTCAATATCTTCTTTATGACAAAAAATCTACTTATTTTCCTTTTCCACTAGCCTTAATAGTTTGTTAGGAACATCACATTTTGTCTCATCTTCACATTCATTAATCATTTTAGACACACAGACCGCTTGAAATTTACCTCATGATTGAATTTAGGAACGTTCATGCTATTAACATTGTGACATATACAAAATAAATTAGGATCGAATATATTCTCAAATAAATGAGGCCAAATCTATGTAAAAAAATATAAAAAATAAAGAATGTAAAAAATGAATAATGAAGAATGGAAAATGTAAAAGTTGATTGACATTTGAGAAATGAAAAACATCTTTATTTAAAAACAAGTAGGCTTAACATAGCTTCCCTTACACACACATAAAGCCCTTAATGCTCGCAAGAAAAAACATATGGGTTAGTTCCAAGTATTACTCTAAGTTAATCTTAAAAACTATAGGAAGATCCTCTACAGTCTAGTTGTTGAATTTTTCACCAGGAATGCATGGGTGAATTCCTTCCAAAATCGTCCCTATCTTGCTACCTCCAACAATCATGTTGATAAAAAAACCTTCCACAGTTTTATCGAGCATATCTTGGACCTTCATTTGTTTCTCCTTAGTGAGTGCATGTTTTAGTTGTTGCATTACATCATACATTCCTACAAATTTAAAAGTATTCTTTAGGTGTCGAAAAGGCTTATGCTCCCAAGGGATATAATCTCCTCTCAATCTAGCTTTCTCTGTTCAATTTTCTTCCTTAGTTTTGTCCTTATCTCTTGGAAGTTAGGCATAAATCCAAGCCCAAATCGATCCTTCTTTTATATGAAAGTCTTTGGATGCAACGTTCCTTGCAAATGTTTTCTCAAGCCTTTTCCAGTTCTGGCTCCTTTACCCAGAGTTTATCGTACTAACATCTTCGTGTAATTAGACAATCTTAGGTCTAACATTTTTATTCCCTTCAGAAATGAAAGTGAAGTTGATGAATTCCAAAGCTTCGAAAAGAACATTCAATACTATATTCATTTGTATCTATGTAAGAGGCACCAGTTGTAATAGAAGTTACGATGACCTACTCGGTTCCCAAACTAATCAATTGGCCATCAATGACAAATTTCAACTTTTGATGCAAGGATGAAGGAACTACACCTTTAGAATGAATTTAAAGCCTTACGAATAATAAATTATAAGTCATGTGGATTTATATAACTACAAACTCAATATTATAAATTATATGCCCAATTAACAATAGAACCTCCATTTTCCCAAATCATATCTTTGAGTTCCATCAAAAGCTCTAATAATATTTTGGTAGAGCTTCATGTGCGAGATATCAACATGCATCCTTTGCAGAATGACAAAAATCATTATATTCATAGCAGAACCATTATCAATCACCATTACAATGTGTTTTAAAGTTTAATGCGTTAATAGACCTCATTCTACCATTAGGGATCTCGTCGTCAATGAAAGTAATATAATTTTCAGCTACTATATGCCCCAAAATTCGGTCAATCTTGTTGACAGGTATATCCTCAGGGAAAAATGTTTGGTTCAATGCCTTTAGTAAAACATTACGATGAACCTCTAAATTCATCAATAAATCCAGTATTAAAATTCTTGCATGTTGCTTATGTAGTTGCTCAGCTACACTGTATTCACTATGTTTTAGAAATATCAGAAACTCTTGTACTTAAACCTCAATCACAAGTTCATTAATCAATGATGGTGGTTCATCTTTAAATATCTTTGGTGGTACCACCGTTTCCTTCTTTCCTTTCACTTTCTAAGCTTCTTTTGATTTTTCAGGAGAGTAACATCTCCTACTCCTTGTAAAGTGACTAGCCTCATTCACTATATCCATTTTTGGCTTTTCTTCTATAATGGTTTCTACCTTTTTTGTTACCTTACTTTCTCAATAGATCCTGATCCCTCCAGCATAGATACAGTAGAAACATAGTTCCATGGAACTTTTCTAGTGTCTTTGAATAAAAATAGTGAAGGGGTTATGATATTGAATTCAAGGATCTTGGTCTAACAATAATGATTACTGGTTTAAATACTCCATAAACAATCCTAGAGATCTCAGATGTGCAAACGTGAACTTCTATTATTCCTTCATCCTTATCAAAGAAATATATTTCTTTGTTATCCATTAAGCCCTAAATTAAGCCCCTAAACTCACAATAAAACTAGATCCCATGCCCCTCTTCTTGATGGTACTCAAAAAATAATCCACAATCAATAGGCCCTGGTTTGGGATCACATTTAATCATATCAGCTTCATATAATTGTTTAAAACCCATTCAATAGGATATTTAATTTCTAAGACATTCCTTTTCAATCTCATACTATTATCCTCCCAAATCATATTCACTTCTTGTCCTTTATGATTTGGTAACGAGTGAGTATTTGCAGGCAACGAATTAAACTCAATATTATTTGTTGTTGAACAAGTTTTGCACTACCTTTTAAATGCTAAGGAATTTTCAATTTCATGTCCAGTGATACAAGCATGATAATCAAAATGTGCATTTGCATCATACCAACGAGGATACGGGGGTTGGAGAGGAGTCAAATGATATGGTCGCACCATATCTGCTTTTAGTAATGAAGCATAAATTTTTTAATACAGGATTGCTACAGGTGTGAAAGCCAGTTTCATATCTTCTCTCTTAGTCCTCTGTTCCGATTTGTATCTACTCTCTCAGCTCTGGTTTGAGTGATCGTGACACTTATTGTAGTATTCTTATTGTAGGTGCTCGTGTTGTTTACCTCATTTTCCTTCTTCCTATAAACAGACTTTTTAGAGTTGATCTCATCTCCTCCATCAATTCGACCATTCTTAGTAGCATTCTCAATTAGTTCTCTAGAAATAACTAAGTCAGCAAAATTCTTGGTTGCATTTCCTTCCAGATGTCCAAGGTATACAACCCTTAGAGTGTTTACAAAAATCATAATAGCCTATTTCTCTAGCAATTATGGTTGAACTTGGGAAGCTATATCATGCCACCTTAGGGCATACTATCTGAAAGATTCATTATATTTCTTCTCCATATTCTGGATAGTCCACCTATCAAGAACCAAATTATTAACATGACGATATTACTCCAGAAAGGCCTTAGTCAAATCCATCTATGAATTGATGTGATTTATAGTCAACTGATTGTATTACATGGTTGTAGATCTAGACAAACTATCCTAGAATCAATGTATCAACAACTTCTCATTATCAATATGTCCAAACATCATCCTACAAATCATCTTGATTTGGGATGAGGGGTAGGTAGTCCCATCATAATTTTCAAAGCCAGACACTTTGAATTTTGGATGGAGGATAAATTCAGGGACCAGCCTCAACTCTCTAGCATCAAACCCATAAAATGGCTCAACCAACTCCACAAACTTTATCATTTCCTAGAGAGTCTTCACATGTTAAGTGAGTTCATCCTTTGCTTTCTCTTTTTCAAATAGTTCATTCATATCAGATGCCTCATTCTCTCCATGAAAGTCAACTAACTTTACCCTAGAAGAGACGAGATAATTAACACTGGAAGAAGCTCTAACTTGATGTTATGGATTCCTATTGACAAAGAAAGTAGGTGCACGAAATTCTTATTACACAGGGGTTCGCACAAGGATGTGGATTGTCATAAATCTCAGAAGATACGAAGGGTCTTCAGCAACACTCTTAGCCTTAGTTACAGGTTTTATGAACACGTTTTCCATCTTTTACAGCAAACTATCATGTGATTTAGCAATGTCACCTCTATCTAAGCTAGCTTTCTTTTCACTTTATAGTGAAGCTCCTTTTGGTATCTCTCTATATTATCCATTTTACTTTATATGTCCTTAGTTACTTTCCTTGTATTGTATGGGTGTGGGGTACCTTTGATTTTAACAGGGGCCAGGATCACTGCGGTCGAAAACCTCTTCTAATTATTGGAACATTTTTATTAAATGGATTATTCAAATGTATTATCTTAAAATGTTAGTCAATGCAAATGAAATGTAGAATGCATGTATGCGAAATATATTAATCCCAAAATAAACGGTTCATAAAAAAAGATTATTAGAAAACACACAATGTGTAAGCACACTAGAAAGTGAAAATCAGAAATTATAGACATAATCTAGCTTTATCTCCTTATTTCTCGATTCCTAACATCAACTGGATGATACATTGCTCTTCCTCTAATTCAGGCACCACATAGATCCTTAAGGCTTCAGTTTTTTGTGAAGCTCAAAAGAATTTTGAGCAACCTTTCTAGCCTTTGCACAACTTTCTTCATCGTCTCATGTTGACCCTAAATTGTTTCATTATCCTGGTAAAGAATCTTCCCAAGTTCTTGGTTAGTCAAGGGTCTACTTTTCTTAAGGCGACGAATGCACTCATTGCACCTCTGCAGCATATTCTCCAGTTCGATAATTTTTGGTTTCAAATCTTCATTTTCATTTTGAGCCATCTCTCTAGTCAATGCATAAATTAATTCATTTCCCTCCAATTCTACCACCTTTTCCCTTAAAGCCTCTGACAAGCGTCGTTTTACTCGTAAAAATAAAATAAATCCTCTTGTCAAATAAATTAATAGAATTAAGTATAGTATAGTGAAAGAGGGTCGATCAACAAAGACTTAGAAATTTCTGATGTAGTGTTGTGTTGATCTTATTCCAAGAAGCTAAAACCAAACAATAAAATAAAAATGGGGGGTTTTGTGATTATGAGAAAAAGAAAGGTAAAGAAAGTGAAGATTAAAATCAATGTAAAAGAAATGGAAACGTAAATAAATTTGAAAACAATAATGATGAAATGGACTCAAGCTAGCTTTTATTCAATTCCATTTGATCATAAAAACATATTTTTCGCTCTGGGATTCATGTCAGTTACAGTCTACAAGGTCTAACCCGTTGTAACTTGCCTTTCTTTCTAGTAACTGATCTTCCCAAGTCACTCTCCGAAAGTTGATTCTTGAATGGGCTAACCATAGTTATTGTCGTTAGAACAAAAAGAATTAAGTATTGAAAAGGAGCAACTCGGATTATGTTATCTTATCGAGAATCGAATATGATCTCGAATTTCCTTAGCAGACCGCCGCTTCAAATTTGCCACAGGCCTATCCTTCCTCCTAACTATAAATTAAAATATCCAAACTAACAAGATCTTTTTTATTCGAAAGCGTTTTAATTTGTAGGTAAGGTTGATTGCCAAACCAATAAAAAAGAAAATTGAAAATGTTTCCTAAAGGTATTTTAGCTTTTCAATTCCCACATATGTAATTGAGTCATCGCTAGCTCTTGGCTAGTAAAGAAATTAGCTAAGCATGATGAAAACCATACTTAGTAAATTTAAATCAAAGAAAACAAAGTAAAATTGAGATAAAAGATATGATCTTAATACTTACCGTAAGAAGGGTATTTATAGGCTTCTAAATCCTAAAAATAACAAGAAATTCAAAATAAAAAATAATCTTAAATTTCCAAAGATAATTCAAATGTTTCAAATTTAAATTAAAAACCTAAGTTCCTAAAATATCTCTCTAGATCTTGCTGACTAGGCTTCTTCCAGAACCTTTCTTCTTCTAGAAATTGCCACGTCAGACCCGCGTCGTGCCCAGCGTCATGCCCACGTCTCTAGCTGTGACTGGGAAAATAAAAAATTGCAGATTGTGCCCTTTTTCTACCAATTTCAGTAAACATGTAACTCACAGAAAATAAATGAAATACAATCCAAATTAGTAGTGATAAAGTCATAAAATATGAGAATTAGCAAATAGAAAGCGATCATTAAAAATGCTCATCTGCCTCATTTTCTTGTTAGAGAACCAACCATTGATATTGTACGGGTTTCAAAAAGCTCCCTCTAAACTAAAAATTTGTGCTTCAAGCTACTCTATCTGTGCTCGCCTTTGACTCAGTTCATGATTGATCCCATCACGTTGTTCAGTCAATTCATTGATTCGTGAAATGGCTAGCCTTTTCTCTTCTTCATTCTTTCTAGTATGTTTCTTGTCTCCATCAAGTTTTATCTTTAAATCCTTAGTTATTTGGTGGAGACCCTGAGCCTTCATAGTTTTTCCAACTCCATGTAGTCCATATCCACAACATTAAAGCTTTATTTAATCATTTTCTCTTCCCTGGTTAATTGTTTTATGACCCCTTATTGCTTTACTACTTCAAGGTCCCACATTAGCTTTTCATATGAGAACTTTTTTTCTTCAATCTCTCTGTCATTGTTCATTTGCCTTATCCCTTCTCTTAGTAACTCAGCTTCAGTTAGAACCCTTCTTAATCGCTCAGCCATAGTCAAACCATCTTCCTGTTTAGGCTTAAGAACATTGTCGCTTACTCGCTTCTTTCTCCATTTACCATAATTTGGAGTGAATGCTGGACCAATCATTTTGAAATTGATACCATGTGGAGTTATCCAATCTTTATATATCTTTGAGATCCACTCTCTATAGTTTGCTACTGAGAAAGTGAATTTAGATTCATTTAGCCCACAAGTAGTTGGAATAAACTAACTGGATCTAAACTACCTAATGACCAGCAATGGAGTATAGCCAATTGCACCCCATAACCCATGTGCATGATGAAATCATTATCTCTACATCTATATATTATGTCCTCCTTTGGTAGCCAGTAAGCTTTCCAAACCACTTCGGTGTCTTTCATGTTTCTCAAAGCTTCGATCCATTCTTTCCTTTTACGATGGTCGGGAATCTTAAAATGCTTGAGGAAATCCTCTAAAGGATAAAAGTTTGATTGATAACTTTGAGTCCATCCTTTTCTAACTACCCAAGAATGACTCCACCACCAAACCATCAGTAAAAACACGCATCTAGTGAATCGGCCTTACAAGATCGCCTGCACTCATTTATGGATCTAAACGTTTTGGCCAAAACAACTGCAATGAGATTTATCATTCTTCCTAGAACTTCAAAGAAATCTATTACTGCGATGTCAATATGACTCAATTCTTTAGGGAAAATTTCCAAGCCATATATTGCTAAGGAAAACAAGTCTCTTTTTCTCTTCGATGGTTCTTGTTCATGAATTAAGCCTTTCAAATTTGCCCAAGAAATTCCATCACTATAGGTGTGTTCAGCTATCCACTCGTTTGATTTTCCAATGAGAGACGTAATTTTTTCTACGAAGCCTTTTGATTGAGTTGTTTTGGTATAAACCAAATACAATCCAATGTTTGATATGTTCATTAAAGTATTACACTCTTTAATGGTCGGAGTCATATCCACTTGGCCAAATGTAAAACAAGGTAGGTTGGATTCCAGCATTTTGACATAGCTCGAATAACAGCAGCATCAATCAGGATCTTCAATAACTCGACTATGTCCCCACATGCGAACTTGAACAAGCCTTTCTCATTTTCATCCCAACAATCCCAAATTTGCAGAAGCTCTCCCTAATGTTTTCTTTATAGTCAAATAAACTTTTTTTTGGGTAATTTAGAACCTTCACCAGCAATAAGACTATCTCCAAATCGAGCTTGCTTGAACTCATACCACGGCTGAATCTCTGTAGTTCTCTCAAACTCATCGGAAACCATTACAGTCATAAGAAGACTCTAGTGAAAATTGGATAATTCGTGGATCAATACCTTATACTGTCATGTCATGTTTTTGTAATGATGATGAAACATGCAAGGAAAAAAGACAAACAAGAAATCAAGTTAATATAACTAAAAATAATTAAAGAAGAGCAAGAAAATTTAATCAATAAATAAACTATAAATACGATAAGTGAAACATGCAGATAGATTCAACGTCCTAAACATATGCATTCTAATTCTCTTAGGGTATCCATATGGCTCTAGAATGGTAGGTTTACTAAATTTTCTACATGAAGTTCGATTCTAGAAAAGGTTTCCCAAACTGTCCTTACAACCTGCTAAGGTTAATAAAGACTTCGATTCTGATCCATTATAGACTTTGTGAATCAAATTTAGTTTAGGGGATCACACCACTAAATGTATATCACGAAAGACAATATCCGGACAGACACTTAGAATGCTCTCCATAGGTACTTTTGCCAAACATAGACAAGGAAGACCAATGTTCCCCTGTGGTGTGGCATTTTCCCCTACTTAGGTGAAATGGGACGAACCTCAGGGTATAGAGTTGTGATATGAAACAATTCTAGATATATTCAATCAAGTGAAAGCATTAACCAAGGAGAATGCTTTCAAACTCAAAATGTATTGTATATTAAATAAATTCGAACTAAAATTTTCCAAATTTCAAAAATAGGGTAATCAACTTATGGCTCGACTTTATTTGTTTTAGAAAACAAAACTCCCTAGGGAAGTCACCAAGCTATCACAAGTGGCCCTTCGAGGGAAAAGTCGATTAATTGTAACAATGGAGTTTTTGAAAGGATTTTTAAATGAAATGTTGGGAGTCACTACCAATATTTTTAAGGTGTGATTGAAACACCTAAAATAAGTCATATTAATAAAACATTTTATTTTACCAAAAATACCAAATTTAGTCTGCGAAATCAGAAAATATGCTTAGGAGTCGGTTACATGTGGGGAAGGGTTAGCAATCCCACATCGTCTAAAAATTGGTACCTAGTCGATTACCCTATATTTTAAAAAATTGGAAATTTTAAGTTCAAGGTTTTTATAATATGAAAATAATTATGGATGCAAATTTTAAAAGGATACTCGTTTATTGAGATCAATAAAATCCACCCTCAAGAATTTATGCAAAAGCATAGTTATTGATCTCAATAAACGAACATTGTCTCAGAAATTAAGAAATCATGACATGGGTTTTGAAAAAGATTTTGATTTACTTCAAGAATTATCAGTGGTAACCCCTTGAGCATAATACGGAGGATACACTATTAATTCCTTGATAAATGAACATTGTCTTTTAAAAACCTAATTATGCTAGGTGGGTTGATTAAAGCTTTCCCGACTTAAAGTATCAAATTATGAAAATTAAAGAACCTAGAGGACTAAATCTGAAAATGAAGTGTAATACCCCAAAATTTTGGTTAGTGACCAAAATATAAAATTTGAAAGTTTAGTAACCAAAGTATAAAGTTTGGAAAAGTTTATGGACTAAAAGGGTAATTTTCAAAAGTTTAGGAACTAAAACCATCATTTCAAAATTTTATGTATTTGACCCCGTAAATGAATAGTTCACTCCCAAGAATGACATTTTAGTGAGAATCATACTTTGGATCCGGAATTTGTGTTAAAAGTTAGAAATTGTTAAAGTCCGGTAAAAATTTGATAAATCAGATCCAATAGAAATTGAGAAATTTTAAAGCATTTTAAGTTAAGCTTAGAAATATTATTTACAAATTTTAAAATGATGAAAAATAATATGGATCATTGGATTTGATATTTAAATCATGTGTTCATTTTGGATCGTTTGATGAAAAATGACAATATTGAATTTTTTTGGAAAAGTGCATGGATGAAGTTGTCAAGGGTATAATATTTTGTTAATCTTTGACTTTGGAAGATGATAGCCAACATGTGGCTTGGTATGAATGTAATTATCAAGTTTCATTAATGGTAAAATTATCATTTCCCATTCAATGAAATTTTAATTCATTTAAGCTTAATAAATGACAAATGTACATGAAATTAACTAGAAATTTCATGGAAATGCTTCTTCAAAATCAGTCGGATGAGAGCTTCAACCCTAGGTGAGAGAAAAAAATATTTTTCATTTTTGAGCATCTTTGCATCTCAATTAATTTTAATTTAGGGACTATCCTAATTTTGCTAAGGTAATGTTTTCCCACCAACAAATAATTTGTTCTTTTGTTCTTAAATGTTATAGATCTTGAAACTCCCATCAACCCTATCAAAAGAAGCATAAATTATAAAAGGACGTCATGTAGCCTTACATTCAGCTCTTGTTCTTCCACTTTCATTTCTTAAAAACTTAAAATCAAATATATGAATAACGACATACGCATATAAAGCACCTTTAGACTATCGTGGATTCTCAATCTCAATTATCATCCCACTTTAAATTTGGGCTCAACACTAGAAGCATCAAATAAGATCTTACTGCTTTTCTTAGGCAAAATCTCACTATCAGAATCAGTCTCATAGCTACCAATATCTTCACTTTCTAAGTAATCAGTTTCTTCCTCATCACCCTCACGTCTACAACATCTTCATTTCTAATTGTAAAGGAACTGTTAATTTATGGATATAGTTCTAAGTCTTCATCCCCTACAGCTATATTTTTTTCTTCTATGTTAAAACTTTTTTTCTTGATCACTAATTGTAATTATCTCTTCCTCGTCATAATCAGATACCAACCCTTTATCCATTGAATTTTTTTAATCACTACTATTAAAGTTACTACTAACTAAATCCTTATCTACTCTCCTTGACCTCTTAAATTTTACTCTCTGAGATCCATTACCACTACCAACATTCGATCCATCAAGACTACTAACTCTCAAATCAATATTTAAAACTTGTGCAAGATCCCCTACATTAGACTCTAACTCTAAATCTTTAGTCATTTTCCTATAGCTTAAACGCACAAAACAAACAAAAAAATCAATCTATAATATTCATATAAAAAAATAACTTATCAATTTTCATCAGTTCCATATATATATGATCACTCACCTACAATGTTCACAAAATCTCTACAAAAAATTACTAATTTATGACTTTTAAATTATGATATTGTATTACTCTTATAATACATTATTGAGAAGGAGAACAAATTTAAACATGCATAAGAAAATACTAATTCTTCACACCAAACAAGTTAAATTCAACCATTGATATAAAATTTTAAAATTTCATACTCAAGCCTCCGTCAAACCAACCACCACTCAACACTAAAAGTACTCAATTGATTAAACCTCATCTACTCAATAACTTTTTGTGTAAAACAAGCTAAGGATGAAAACATGTGTAATGTAAACCCCTTTTACACCAAAATTATTCAATCGATTGAACCATATTACCTAATAAACGTGTTTAATTTGATAATATCTCCCAAGTGAATAAAATAAGTACTAGTTGGATATCCTAATGGCTACAAATATCGACACATATTTATACGTAAAATGATTTCAAATGTAGTCATACCATGTTAAGAAAAATGTAAGATACACCTTTCATAATTGAGTGTAAAACGTAGTTGAATATTAATTTTTTTTGTTTATCTTCTCAGATTTTCCTGTGTTGAAAATTAGTTGGAGTGAAAAAATAAAACAGAGATTTAAAGTTTTGAATGAGAGACTAGTTTCAGGAAGGAAAGGTTTTCTTCCAAATAAAATAGATTATATTATTTTTTAAATCTAAAATAAATATATTGATTAAATTATTAAATATGATTTGTCAACATATCATTGCGTGAAAGATATTTTCTAACAGGACTAACAGAAGAGTTTAAAACAATAATAGAAGAATGGTTTAAGTACTTGATTTGTCAAAAAAAAAAAAAATTAATTTAGGTATTCAAAAACAAAAGAAATAACGAAGCTTGAGGGCTAATTTTTCATTCAAGCCTTGTTTTATATTACATGAAGTAAAATGATAGTACGACGAGAACGGTTTGAATGATATATGAAAAATGTATGTATGGTGTGGGTTTAATTACGTGGGCTATAAGGGTTAACACATTGGAAATATTTCAACTGTTAAAAAACCTAATAAAAACTGAAGAGGCCGAAGCATCTTTAAGCCCGCAATATTTCGATCTGGTAAAAGCAAAACCCTACCTCGAGTAGCTTCTATATAAAGTCCCCTTTATGCTTTCTTCCTCGGCCGAGTCTTCGTTTTTGTTTCCATTCTGAGTTGAGTTTTGCGAGTTTGAAATCTTTCATTGACGTTTTTATTGTTGTTATTATTTTCTTCAAATGTATGGACAATTTCGATGAATTTATTTTTATCATGGTTTGTTTATTGAGATTTAACAAGTAAAGAAAGAAGCCGATGAGGAGAAGAAACTAGGCAAGAGCTGCAACAACAAATATAGCGCACCGTGTAGATCTTTCTGCACGGGTTGTTGTTTGCTTTGATGAATGTGCCAAAATGCTAATCTGAGGCTTTTTCTTCATTACTTTTATTCTCGTTTTTCCCTTTCAATTTGAACTTCTTCTTCAGATTAAATTTATCATTTTTTTAAGAAAAAAAATCAGATCTACTAATAAAAATGATGTAATGTTTTAATATTAAATTTTAAAGTTCAAATTGTAAGTCACCACATGTTATATTATTGACAAAAATATTATAAAATTTATAATTTTAGATTGAATCGATTTTATTTATTCTCGATTAATTTGATAAATTTATATCGTCAATGTATTTGGCGAAATGAAGGTTTTCTGAAAGTTTATTATATTCAATAGATTAAACTTTAATTAGAAAATTTATATCGGATGTAAAAATTCTGTTTCAAAAAAATTTAACATTTATTTAATTAAATTTTGGATAAATTATGCTGATGAACATTTAGTTATTATTTTTGTTATATCAATTATTTAAACATTGTTAACCAAATTATTTAATTATATTTTTTTAATTTTAATTAATTTAATTTTTCATCTTTAATTAAAAATAATATATGTCACTTTCTAATTGCATGAAAATAATAAATTTAATTTTCTAATTAGATTGTGATATTTTATCATTTAATTAAAATTTAAAATTTTTAATTAATTTGATTTTTTTTTCAATTAAAAATAGCATGTGTCATCTTCTAATTATATGAAAAAGAAATAAGCAGAAAGGAGGCACGGTGGACTCAAACTAGGACATGTAATCTAATTAACGAGGGGTTAAACTGCTGGGACAAACTTAAGTATACTTAAAGAGAGAACTCAAACTTAAGTATACATAAAGAGAGATTTTAATATGCCTTGACAAGGGATTGCAATTTAATTAAAATTTGATGGATTTTGACCCAATTCAATTTGATCGGATTAGATTTAAAAAAAAATATGTTCGAATTGAGTCGGATTGGATTTTTTAAGGAATGAGGTCGGGTTGGATTTGGGTGGAGAGTGAAAAAAACTCCAACCTGACTTGAGGATAACAATGTAATTTCCTTAAAAGATTTATTATGTAATTGAGTCTTTATTTTATACTGGGTCAGATCGGATTTATACTAAAATTTTTTTGGTCATATTGGATTTATACTAAAAAAATTCAGGTCGGGACGAAGTCAGGTGAAGAATATATATTTTTTGGATCAGATCGAATCGGATAGAGAATATAAAATTTTTGGATCAGGTTCGATTTGGGTGAAAATGCATATTTTTTAGTCAAGTCTGGTTGACCAAAAATCCAACCCTAACACGACATGTTGCCATCCCTACCCTTCACCATATATCATTTATTTATCCGACCCTAATTATAATAATCAGTAGATTACACCTTTTTCTATATATCATTTATTTTACTTAATGGAAGAAAAAGGAAATAAACTTTTAAAATAATTAAAATTTTCAAGTTGTAGTTAATGAAAAAGAAAATAAATCATTTTTATTAGAAAAAGACATACATAACAATTTCTTTTAAAAAATAAATTTTTTACCATTTATTTTTTCCAAAATATTTTATGATTTAATAAAAAGTTTATCTAAGAAGTGAATGAAATATTTAAAAAAAATTAATAAATTATTTAAAAAAACATAACTAATTGTACTAATGCATACCATATTTCAAAATAGATAAAATTTATACAATTTCATGAAATATTTTGACGGAAAATAATAAAAATTGAGATTATTTTGATGTTTAATATTAAAGGGAATACTACATATTTTATATCTCAACTATCACTTTTGTTCCTTTTTAGTCACTCAACTTTTTATCAAAATTATGCCTAACATTTAGTTTTACTTTCATTTTAGTCATCGTCGTTAAAAAAACATCAGTGATGTTAATATGTCATCATAAAATAATACCACATCATCATTAAAAAAAATACAATGTCACCGTTATTATTATTATTATTTTTAACCATAATTGACCAAAATAAAATCAAAATGTAATGTTGAATATGATTTAAAAAGATGTTTTTTTTATAAATCGAGTTTCATTATATCCAAAAGAGCAGTAAACCAATTAAAAAACAAATTTTAACTAAAACCAATGCTCACTCCAAGAGCCCCTATTCTGTACAAAGCTACAAATTTATAACATCCCCTATTCACTTTCCTCCTATAAATTTTAAATCTAACTATTTCTTTAATCAAATAAAAAAAAATAACATTTCTCTTAGAGATACCATAAAAAATCCTCCTATTTCTTTCCTCCCATATCAAATAAAGAAAGGCATTCCATGCTAACTTAAGAATCACAACTAGTAAGGACTTATCCCTGAATGTGTTGACAGCCCAAGCGAGCTCTAGCCCCCACAATTGCACCTCTCTACCACATTTACATAGACCAAGGATCCACTTCCAAATACTCACCGAATAGGAGCACTAAAAAAGAGGGGATCACACTGTTCTCACACAACCTGCATCTCTCGCTCACCACCGACCTAATTTTCAACGGTTGATCCTTCATGGCCAACCTATTTAGTATGGCTAACCAAGAAACAAAAGCATGCTTGGGAACATTGAGAGGGAACCAAACGAGCTTGTGTCAATTCACTTTGTTCTCACTTCTTCGAACCTCATCCCATATATCCTTCAACACTGCCCCTCTACGAGCCAAGATGACCCGGAAGAATGAGCCTCCCTTCTCAACGAGAAGATCTTCCGAAGACTCCAACTCACAGAACTCCTGATCTCTACGATCCAGAAATCCCCCATTTTATCACATAAGCTTTCACCTAGGCCACCTGTCGTAACCGGTTTTCGCCCAGGCACGAAATTTTACTTGTCAGGAAAAATAAAATGAATAAATAAATGATTTTGATTTAAAAAAAAAATTGGGAGTAGCCATTGACCTTTTTGGATTAGGTAGGTCAAATACCAAAAAAACAATCTTTTAAAATAGTTTTTAAGAAAACATAATTTAAAAGATAAACTGATCTGCATATAACCAAAAATTTTAGTAAAACAGGATTCGTGGTCGATTACGTTTAGGGAATGATTAGCACCCCTTATAACGCCCAAAATCTGGTACTCATTAATTATAAATTGTCTCTTTTATTTGAATTTTAATGATTCAAAAATATATTTAATCTATAATTCTGTTATTTCAAATTTATTAGTATAATTTTAAGAAAATCTATTAATTTTTATATAAATAAGATATTTATTTATTTAGAAATATCAGAAAAGGGCTTCTAGGTGCTTTAAAACAACTCTTTTCTTCGATATTAAAAAATAAATATTAATAAAATGTTTCTTAAAAATTAGTATATATTTTATAGGATAAAAAAATATTAGAAAACAAACTTCTATGTGCTTTAAGACAGTCTTTTTCTTTAATATTATTAAAATAGGATTATATTTTTTTATATAAAAATAATTTTATATAAAGGATTTTAATAAAAAGTAAAATAAAATATATATTATTTCTTATATATATATATATATAATAATAATATTTTAAATATATTGATAATAAACATATAAAATTAAAACAATAACTAAAATAAATTAAATTAAAAATAATAAACTACTAATTTAAAGTTAATGACTAAATTAAAATATATTAAAATTAAAAATCCTAATTCGTAATTAATTACTTGAAATTTCAGTGGCTAAACATGCTATTCTACCCCTTTATTACTTTAGTGACTAAGTTAAAATTATATCAAATTCGTACATCAAATTAAAAGAAATTAAAACATGCTATTCAGGGTTTAAAATATTAATTAATAAAATTATGAGGGCTAAATCGGTTATTTTACCTAAAAATATATAAGTAAATCAGTGGCTAAATTATGAATTAAATAAAATTAAGAGGCCAAATTAAAATGATTGTAAATTTGATTCCAGTGACTATAATATAAAATTACAAAACTACTGGACTGCGGACGGGGTTTAACTTTTAATAAATTACAAACAGACCCCTCCCCAAAACGGCATCGTTCGGGGAGGGGTATTTAAGCCCCAAACCATACGTCCTTAAGGCCATTTCTCTCTTTCACTTTCTCTCTCTAACTGAGAGAGTTATAAAACTCTCTCTCGCCTCTCTCTAGTTTCCCTCACTGGAGGGAAGCCGTCACCGACCGGCAGCCTTGCGCCGCCGCCAACCTCACTGCCGGCCACCGCTTCCGGTGGCCGGAAAATACAAAAACCTCCTGAACGATAGATCCGAGTGATATACGCTCAACTTTGACCCTAGTTTTTCTTAAAACATCCCGTATTTACCTAGATCTAAAAAAAATACCTTCGGTATTTTGCTTTTCCGGCGAGATTTGGAGGCTTTGGCTCGGTAAGGTTTTTATCTATCTTATTTTGGTGGTTTTGGTTGTTGTTCTCTCGGATTTTGGTTGCTGGTGTTGTCTCTTGGATTCTTTCTCTCTATCTTTTCTTTGCAGGTTCGGTCGATGGCTTTATAGCCATCACCGGCGCTTGTCTCGGACCAGGTAAAAGGGTTGTAATTTGGTGAGTCACCAAACTATAGTGGTGACTCACCGTAGCCCTCAACGTGGACGGTTCTCTTCAATTCTTTTGGAGGCTTCGTGGCAGCGGCTGAGCGGTGTGGAACGGTGGCGGTGGAGACAGCAAAAGCGGCGGCTGGGACGTGGCCCTAGGGTATCATACCCTAGGGTTTGCATCTGGAACGTCTGGGACCGTTGGATCTAAGCCAGATCCAACGGCTAAGATTGAGGCGGCTGGAGCTGGAAATGTGAAACCCTAGGGTTTTCTCTATATCCAGGTTGGGTTTCCATTTGGGCCTGAATTGGGTCACTGTATTTGGGCTCCGGGACTGGGCCTAGATCTGTTTGTAATAATATTAATTAATAATAATAATAATAAAAAAATAATAATAGTGATAAATAAAATAATAATAATATAATAAAAACAAATGGATAAAAAAATTAGTATCTTCAGCTACCCCTCTTTGCTTATTCTTGTGTTAACAAGAATAGGGCAAAGGCGAAAAGATAAATTTTTTTTATCCATTTGACTTCACTGGATAGAAATGTTGAACAAGTTCTTCTTATTATGAACTCTTTCATTTTTCCACTGGGGATGAAAATCTATCTTCTTCTGTAACGATATCTTCAAAAGGTGTATTGTTGGTTCCACTTCAATATGTGATGAATTAAAATTAAGGTTGAACAAGTTCTTCTCATTATGAACTTCTTCTCCTTTTTCAAATGAGTTCTTCTCATTATGAACACTTCTGGAAATGTTGATGTTGATCTATCTTCTTCTATAAAAGGTTGAACAAGCTCTTCTCATTATGAACTTCTTTTTCCTCTTCAGATAAGTTCTTCTCATTATGAACTTTCTTTGGAAAAGTTGATCCATGAATTCAAACAAAAGGTTAAACAAGTTCTTCTCATTATGAACTTCTTTTTCCTTCTTCAGATGAGTTCTTCTCATTATGAACTTTCTCTAGAAAAGTTGATGTTGATCTATCTCCTTATGTGATAGAGTCATGCAAAAGGTTGAACAAGCTCTTCTCATTATGAACTTCTTCTTCCACTTCAGATAAGTTCTTCTCATTATGAACTTTCTCTGGAAAAGTTGATCCATTAAGTAATGAATTCAAACAAAAGGTTAAACAAGTTCTTCTCATTATGAACTTCTTTTTCCTTCTTCAGATGAACTCTCTCTGGAAATGCTAATCCATCAAGTGATGAATTTGAGCAAAAGGTTAAACAAGTTCTTTACATTATGAACTTCTTTCTTCCTTCTTCAGATGAGTTCTTCTCATTATGAACTCTTCTAGAAATGTTGATCCATCGAATGATGGATTCGAATCTTTGCTAAAATCTTTGAATTTCCTGTCAAATATTTAACATGGATAAAATGGATGAAAATGCACCTATTTTGCAAATGTCTAAATATGATGCATGAATGTTAATTTCATCTTTATTTAATTTCAAAGAGGTGAACTTAGTCTTTCTTCAATTGTGTAGAAATCCAATAAATCTTTCCTCTTCGAATGGAGAATCTATCATCTTTGAACTTCTTCCTTCTTCATATGAGTTCTTCTCATTATGAACTCTCTCTGGAAATGCTGATCCATCAAGTGATGAATTTGAGAAAAAGGTTAAACAAGTTCTTCACATTATGAACTTCTTCTTCCTTCTTCAGATGAGTTCTTCTCATTATGAACTCTTCTGGAAATGTTGATCCATCGAATGATGGATTCAAATCTTTGCTAAAATCTTTGAATTTCCTGTCAAATATTTAACATGGATAAAATGGATGAAAATGCACCTATTTTGCAAATGTCTAAATATGATGCATGAATGTTAATTTCATCTTTATTTAATTTCAAAGAGGTGAACTTAGTCTTTCTTCAATTGTGTAGAAATCCAATAAATCTTTCCTCTTTGAATGGAGAATCTATCATCTTTGAAGAGTGTAGATATAGATATGCCTGAATTTTTGCATGTTGTCACAAAACCACTTGAGAATAAAACTCAATAGTATAGGCTCTTGAAAAGCCCGCACTCATGCAACATGTTGATTCTGATAACTACTCATCTGACTATGAAACGATCTTTCAGGGTGATTTCACAGATAATGATAATTCTTCTGATACCGAGGAAATCCTGAATTCTGATTCTGATGAGGAGAGTAAACTGTTATACTTGACTAAAATGGGATACTCAGATGCTAAGTCTTCAATAGTCATAGAGATGTGGTCTGGATTCATCAATTTCAGAGTTGATAGATTTTATATGTGCTGCTCAAATGGCTAAGGCTGCTGACACACTTCTTCTGGTAAAAGATAGGAAGCCATTATGCAATGATCCCAATTAAAAGAAAAGGTGAAACTTAGGCTATGATTTTCTTAGAAAAAGAAGAAGCAGAAGTAGCTTGAAAAGAAGCTTCTTAATGAAGACGATCATGCAGTTCATCTTCCTAATCCAATGATTGGTTTTGGAGTTCCTACTGAACCAGATCAGATAACTCAAAGAACACTTCCAGAAGATGCTATTGGGCCTCCTTATTTCTACTATGATAACGTGGTATTTGCTCCAGTTGTATTTGGGCTGAAATGTCACGGTACTTATACGATGTAGAGCCAAAATTTGTAGATTCGAAGCATTTTTGTACTGTTGCATGGAAAAGGGCTATATTCATAATCTGCCAATTGAGAACAGATTTCCTCCTGTTCCGCTTCCAAATGACTCTATGATGGACATAACTTGTTTCCTTTTCAACAGTGATTGCAAATGTCGATAAGACTTACTTTAGATTCCATGTACTTAAAAGTATTAACATGAATTAATAGCCAAAAATATTTTGTTTGTTTTTAAGATTATATTAATCTATTTACAGGATGTTTATATGAAACAAATTGAATTTCAAAAATAAATTGAATTTCAAAAAGATAAACTTGGAATAAATGATAAATATATAGAAATATATTTAAAGTTATGACAATCATAGGAATGATAAAAATTCAAATGACTCAACAAATTATTAGCACAAGTATTTCTAAATTAATCAACTTGATATAATTTAGAGCACTGAAGTAAGCTTTTGTCTGGAAGATCTCAAACGTTGTCAGAATGCTTGTAGATGTGAAGTTCCTCCCAAACTATCAAAATCTTAAGAAGGTTTAATTGCCAGATGCCTAATACCAACATGCATTTGAGCAGCCCTTTCAGGTTTTCAACTCAAATCCTTCATTTGGTTGCAAGACGCCCTTTGCGGGTTTCCATCCTGACCCTCATTTTCTATTTTTTTCTTTTTTTCAACATTTTTTCTTTTCTTTTTTTTCTTTTTTTTTCTTTTTTCTTCTTCAAGCATAATATTTCTTGACAGAATCTGAGTTTATTGGGTTTCTCAAAAATTTTCCATCCATTTCTGCCAAGATCAACGCTCCTTCGGAAAAGGCCTCTTTTACAACATATGGCCCTTCCCAATTAGGCATCCATTTCCCACGGAAATCTTTATGTATAGGCAAGATCTTTTTCAGCACTAGATCACCCTCTTGGAATTCTCTTGGATGTATTTTCTTGTCATGAGACTTCATCATCCGTTTCTGATACATCTGCCCATGGAAAATAACTTTCAATCTATTTTCATCAATAAGGTTCAACTGATCAAATCGAGCTTGGATCCATTCAGATTCATCCAATTTTACTTCTTTCAAAATTCGAAGTGATGGGATCTTAACTTCAATTGGTAAGACTGCTTCCATCCTATAGACTAAAGAAAAAGGCATTGCCCCAGTAGATGTTCGCACAGTAGTTCGGTATTCATATAAAGCAAAAGGTAACTTCTCGTGCCAATCTTTGTAAGTTTTAGTAGTCTTTGTAATGATTCTCTTGATGTTCTTATTTGCCGCTTCAACTGCCCCATTCATCTTTGGACGATATGCTATTGAGTTTGCATGCTTGATCTTAAACTGTGCACAAAGTTCAGTCATCATTTTGTTGTTCAGGTTTAGAGCATTATCTGTAATGATCCTTTCTGGTAGCCCATACCGGCAAATTATTTCTTTCTTTATGAATTTGCAGACTGTAGACCTCTTAATATTGGCATATGAAGAAGCTTCAACCCATTTGGTAAAATATTCAATTGCTACTAAGATGAAACAATGTCCATTCGATGCTTTTGGTGTGATTGCCCCAATGACGTCTATTCCACACATAGAAAATGGCCAGGGTGCTGTCATTACATGTAAAGGCGATGGGGGTACATGAATCTTATCTGCATATATCTGGAATTTATGACATATCCTTGCATAATCAATGCAATCTGTGTGCATGGTAGCCCAATAATATCCATATCTCATTATTTTTCTAGCCATGGAAAGACCATTTACATGTGTTCCACATATCCCACTATGGCCTTCCTCAATGATGCTTCTGGCTTCGCTAGTATTTAAACATCTCAATAGCATTTGATCATTGCTTCTTCTGTATAAAGTATCGCCATCAAGAAAGTATCCAGCAGCCATTCTTCTCAATGTTCTTTTATCAATTTCAGATGCATTTTGTGGATAACTTTGATATTTGATATATTGCAAGATATCATAATACCATGATTTTCCATCTGCCTCTTCTTCCACACTGTAACAATGTGCAGGAATTTCATATACTTGTATTTTGATCGGCATCATATCAACTTTCTTAGTTGCCTGAAACATAGCAGCTAAGGTAGCTAAAGCATATGCCATTTGATTTTCCTTTCTAGGGAGATAATTGAAGGTGACTCTCTCAAATCCTTTAACTAATTCGAGGATAAAATCACGGTATTCCAGTAATTTGGGATCTTTTGTTTCTCATTCTCCTCGTAGTTGATACACCATTAATGATGAATCTCCATATATCTGGAGAAATTTAATTTTCCTTTCTATGGCTACCTTCAATCCCATAACACAAGCTTCATATTCTGCCATGTTATTAGTGCAAAAGAACTCCAGTCTGCTTGTGAAAGGATAATAAATATTTTCTGGAGAAATCAATACTGCCTCAATTCCTCTTCCCAAGGCGTTGGATGCTCCATCAAAATAAAGCTTCCATGATTCATTATTTGTTATGACTTTTTCATTCATGGATATGCACAACAAATCTTCAACTGGAAAATTAAAAGCCAGAGACTGATAATCATCTGATACACAACTGGCCAGGAAATCAACTATGACACTTCCTTTTATCGCTTTTTGGTTGGCATATACAATATCAAACTCGGATAATAACATATGCCATCTAGCCATTTTGCCTGTCAAAGCTAGGGATTCCATTAAGAACTTTAAAGGATCAAGTCTAGATATCAGCAAAGTGGTATGATATAACATGTATTGTCTGAGTCTTCGAGTAACCCACACCAAGGCATAACATAATTTTTGTATTGGTGGGTATCGAATTTCACAATCAGTAAATTTCTTACTCAAATAATAAATGGCTTTCTCTTTTCTTCCAGATTCATCGTGCTGTCCCAATATGCATCTCATCGAATTTTCAAAGACTGTTAAGTAGAGAATTAACGGTCTGTCAGGCACTGGTGACACTAAAATGGGAGCATTGGATAAATATTTCTTAATAATATCCAAAGTTTCTTGACATTCATCATTCCAGACTTCAGGATTGTTCTTTCGGAGTAATTTGAACACTGGATCACATTTTTCAGTTAATTGAGAAATGAACCGAGATATATAATTTAATCTTCCCAAAAAGCCTTTGACTTCTTTCTTAGTATTGGGTGGTGGAAGATCTTGAATTGTTTTTACTTTATCTGGATCAATCTCGATTTCATTTTTGCTGACTACAAATCCCAAAAGCTTCCATAAAGTTACCCCAAAAGTGCATTTAGCGGGGTTGAGCTTTAATTGATACTTCCTCAATCTCTGGAAAAGCTTTCTCAAATTTTGAATATGTTCTTCTTTGGTTTGGGACTTGGCAATCATGTCATCCACATATACTTCAATCTCTTTGTGAATCATGTCATGAAACAGAGTTACCATAGCTTTTTGATACGTTGCCCCTACATTTTTCAATCCAAATGGCATTACTTTGTAGCAGAATGTGTCCCACATGGTTACAAATGTTGTTTTTTCCATGTCCTCAAGATTCATTTTTATCTAATTATATCCTGAAAAGTCGTCCATGAATAAAAACCATGCATTTCCTGCAGTATTGTCCACCAAGGTGTCTATGTGAGGTAATGGACAGCTATCTTTCGGACTAGCTTTGTTAAGATCTCTGTAATCCACACACATTCGAACTTTCCCATTTTTCTTTGGTACTGGAACAATGTTGGCTACCCATTCTGGGTATTTGGCTGCCTGTAGGAAACCTGCATTAATTTGCTTCATTACTTCCTCTTTGATCTGTAACAACATTTCTGACCTCATTCGTCTGAGCTTTTGTTGAACAGGTTTATACTTTGAACTGATTGGAAGTTTATAGACCACTATATCCGTACTCAAACCAGGCATATCTTGATAAGACCAGGCAAAGATATCTTTGAACTCTCGAAGAAGATCTATCAATTCTTGTTTTATCTGGGCTGACAAAGTAGTACCAATTTTCACTTTCTTCATTTCTTCATCAGTTTCCAGATTTATAGTCTCTATCTATTCTTTATGAGGTAAAATTTGCTTGTCTTCTTTTTCTACCAGTTTCAACAATTCGGTAGGAATGTCACATTCTATTTCATCCCCACACTTATTAACTTCCTCCAAACATATGGGCCGCTCTAAATTTATCTCATGATTAAATTTAGGAATAATCAGGCTATTAACATTGTGACACTTGCAAGTTTAAGTCGGACATATTTCCGAAAAGATATAGTAAATTTATGAAGAATGAGAAATAATGAATGTAAAAAAAATGTAAAAATGTAAAGAATGATTGCCATTTGAGAATTTTAAGAAAACTTCTCATATTTGATATTAAGTGAACTTAACAACTGCCCTTACAAAATAACAAAAACTTTTTATATTCTTGGGCTAAACATAAAGATTAGTTCTGAGTATTACTCTATGTTAATACTAAAAACTACAGGGAGGTCTTCAGCAGTCCAATTGTTGAGTGTTTCACCAGGAAGACAAGGGCGAATTCCAGCCAAGTACTTACCGATCTTGTTGTCATTCGTAATCATGTTGATAATTAATCTTCCCATAGCTTCTTCAACCATGCTTTGATCTGTTGTCGAATTTTCTTCTTTGAGAGCATCAACAAGTTGTTGTTCTACATTAACCATTCCTCTGGATTTAAATGTGGACTTCAAAGGAGGGAAAGATATACGCTCCCAAGGAATTTCTTCTCCTTTCAATTTTGCTCTTCTATTTTCACCTCTTCTTTTCATCTCTTTGTTCCTTTGCTAAAAATTAGGCTTAAATCCAAGCCCAAAACGATATTTCTTCATCTTTCTACTTACAGGAACTGAACTCCCCTGAAGATTTTTTCCCAAACCTTTCCCAGTTTTAGCTCCAATGCCTAAAGTCTATCGTACAATCATCTTGGTGCAATCAGACAATCTGGGATGTGGAATTTTGCTTCCCTCAGTAATAAAGGTTGCATTAACAAATTCCAAAGATCGGAAAGAACATTCGAGAGCATCATCATTGGTTTCAATATACGGAACATCACTTGTTACAGACGCAATGATTTCTTCCTCAGCTCCTACGCATATTAGTTGTCCATCAACAACGAATTTCAGTTTCTGATGTAATGAAGAAGGAACAGCTCCTGTAGAATGAATCCACGGCCTCCCCAATAAACAATTATATGTAGGGTGGATATCCATCACCACAAAGTCAATATTGTACACGATTGGTCCTATCAACAACGGTATTTCCATTTTCCCAAACACCTTTTTTTGAGTGCCATCAAAAGCTCGCACTACATTCTGATGACTTTTTATGTGCGATTTATCCACCGGCATTCTTTGAAGTGTGACCAGAGGCATCAAATTAAGAGCGGATCCATTGTTAATCAATACTCCTGGTTAAACATGGCCATGACAATGTGTAGTAATATTCAAAGCCTTCACTGACCCCATTCCACCTTCCGATATTTCATCATCAGTGAACGTGATGTAATTATTAGCGACTATGTACTTCACAATCCTGTCAAGCTTGTTGAGAGATATATCTTCAGGAATAAATGTTTGATTAAGAACTTTTATCAAAGTATTTCTGTGTACTTCTTAATTCATCAACAGATCAAGAATTGAAATCCGCGCTTGTTGTTTATGTAGTTGTTCAACCACACTATATTCGTTGTGTTTCAGAAACTTCAAAAATTCTTGTGCTTTTTTTTTTCTGTTATGGGCTGATTAACTGTGGGTGGGGATTCATTATCAAAAACCTTTTGAGGTATAACTGTAGATGATTTCACATTAATAATCACGGGATCACTTGTTCTCTGCTTAAGTTTAGAATCTTCTGATGAGCAAATGTCATCTTCTCTTTTTCCTGGTTCTTCTTCAAAGAATTCTATCTCTTTGTTATTCATCAATTTTTGCACCAAATCCCTAAATTCAGGGCATAATTGAATTCTGTGTCCCTTCTCTTGATGATATTCACAATAATTCTTACCTTCATTATGCTTTGGCCTGAATTCTTGTGGAATCATACCAGATAAGGAGAGTTGTTGAAATATCCAACCAAAAGGAGATTTAATCTCAGAAACATCAGTTTTTGCTTTCTTGCTGTTCTCTTCCTGAATTGCGTTCACGTTTTTATCTCCATGATTTGACAGCGGATGATTTGATGTAGCTGGTGAATTGAATTCCAACTTTCCAGTGTTGATCAATTTTTGGACCACCCTTTTGAATTCCAAACAGTTTTCAATAGAATAACCCATAATTCCTTCATGGTAAACACAGTGCGCTTTTACATCAGACCATGGAGGGAATGGTGGTTGCATGGGAACCAACGGATAGGGTCATATTACATATATTTTTAACAACGAATCATAGATCTCAGCATAGGGTACTGGTAAAGGTGTAAAAGACAACCTTTCACTTTCCCTTCGACATCCTCTGGACTCTACTCGATTAGTGTTTGTTTCTTCTTTCTTAACCATTGGCTAGGTTATTATAACACTTTTTGAGGTATCCTTGTTGTAAGAGTTTGCATTGTTGACTTCGTTCTCTTTTTTTCGGTACATAGGTCTTTTGGAACTAGTCCCCTCGTTTGATTCAATTTTGCCACTTTTCAAGACATTTTCAATGAGTTCTCTAGAAATGACCAGATCTGCAAAATTTTTGGTTGCATTCCCCATTAGATGACTTAAATAAGGAGCCTTTAAAGTATGGACAAACATTAATGTGGCCTCTTTTTCTGATAGAGGTGGCTGAACTTGGGATGTTGTGTCACGCCATCTCTGAGCGTATTGTCTGAATGTTTCATTATTCTTTTTCTCCAAATTTTGGAGAGTCCATCTATTAAGGACCATATATATCATGTGGCGGTACTACTCTAGGAATGCCTTTATCAGATCTTTCCAGGATCTAATGTTGGCTTTGGTCAGTTGAGTATACCATTTTAAGGCTGGTCCTGTCAAGCTATCTTGAAAGCAGTGAATTAACAATTTCTCGTCTTTCACATGTCCTGCCATTTTGTGACAAAACATAGTAATGTGGTATGAAGGGCATGCAGTACCGTCATATCTCTCAAATTCAGGAACTTTGAACTTGATGGGGAGGATTAGGTCTGGAACCAAACTCAACTCGCTAGCGTCAAACCCATAGAATGATTCAGTTATTTCTACGGATTTCATTCGTTCCTCTAAGCTCCTGATTTGTCTAGATAATTCTTCATTTACTTTTTCTTTCTCGTTCAGCTCATTTAAATCTGGGATTAGATGCTCAACATTAAAATCTCCTATTTTCACATCTGATATAAGTGGATTTTTGCATGAAGATGCAGGATTCACTTGTTGATTTTCATGTGGTTTAGCCGCTTGAAGTGCTGATGTGCGGGCATGGATTTCTATAGGTGTAGTACCAGAGTGATAAATTGGTTCCAGTGGGAAACCTAGAGGATACATAGGTTCTTGTTCGAAAGATACAGGATTTTCATGAATTTTTCCAATGGTAGCCTGCTTTTTGAGCATGTCTTCTATTTTCTGCATCATGCTGTCTTGTGAGTTTGCAATACTGGCTTCAATTTTCTCTAGCTTCATTCTCATCTATGCTTGTTCTTTGTTATGTTGTTCCTCAATACGTTGTATTTTATCCTCCATGATTTTCTTAGTAGCTTGTCTAGTACCGTAGTGATGTTGTATTTCTCGTTTGGCTAGAATAACTGCGATTGAAAATTCTTTTGATATTATTTTTTCAAATTTTAATTTATGAATGTTTATCTTAATGTAAATAAAAATTATACATAAAGAAAATAATGCAATGAATAATGAAAGTATGCAAAATGCATGTATGCAAAAGGTATTGATCCCAAAAAGTTAACTGTCATAGAACAACTTCCATCGGCATACAAAAGTTTCTATATAATAGTTCATAACTACAAATATATCATAGCTTTCCTATTAAGCTCTATTATTTATTTCATCAGCCATGACATCTTCTTTCCGAACTTAGAAACTGGATCAACGTGATGTTCAATTTTTTTTGCTTCAACAGCTAGCTCCCCAACATATCTGGCAACTTCGCTCATTTGTACCATAACCTCGAATACCATATTGCTTCTTTCTTCACTTCTTTCTACATAGAAATTAGTCAATTTTTGCCATTGTTCATTAGTTCCCTCGAGAGTCTGCTCTAACTTAGTGATTCTGATTTGGCAACTGTGCAGAGTCTTTTCAAGATCTCTAATGCGTCTTCGCAGTGAAGCATTCTCCTAATAACTTTCTTTAAGATCACTAGGTCCTAGACGAACCTTTTCTTGAAATAATGACTCTTTAAGTTGCAAAATGTAAGCATTAAACCCCGAGTTTTTGTTTCTAGACTGATCCAGATCTTCTTCGAGTTTTGTTCGTGCTTCTTGCGTCCTTTGATTAAGGTTCTGGATTTGAACATTCTTGTTTTTGCATCTTTGCATCCAATTGCTAGCCACTTCTTACTCTACCTCAAGTCTGGTGTTGAAACTCTTCTTCTCCAATTACCATTTTTCATTTTCAACATCAAACTCTTCAATCCTTTGGCCCCTGTCTTCAAGTTCGACAATCAGATTGTTCATTTCAGATTCAAATCCCTTGAACATGGTATTTTTCTCACCTTCAAATTTCTCAAGCATGTCGTTCTTCATCTCTTCTAATTCTTTGGCTCGATCCCTTTCTCTCTGCATTTTTTTCATGATCTCGTGGCTTTCAGCTTTGTCTTTATAATTCGCTCCCTTCTATCGACCTCAAAATCCTCCATTTTCTTCTTTCCTTTCTCAAGGCTTTTGAGCAAACGGCTATTTTTTTCTTTCAAATCTTCAACTCGGCATTTCTTAATATTCAATTCTTTGGTCATCTGTGATGTTTCTTTGCTTGATCCTAATGCTCTCCGGGATTTGTATAGCTCATGGTAATTTTTCTTTAACGTTCTGAACTCACCATCAACTTTTTCTTTGTTTTCTCTCAGCATTGCACATTGTGCTGAATGAAAGTCAACGCCAACACCCAACATAGCTTTATCTCGTCTCATTTGCTCTAATTCTTTCGACCAACCTTCTCTTTCTGCTTCAAACTCAGCTCTCAGGATTTCAATCTCTGATGGAACCACCTTAATGCGATCTTCCATAGAGATATCCTCATTTTGGTCTGGTAGAGGAATATTTTCATTTTTCCTGACAGATCTCCATTCCTTATAATCGGGAGTTAACATTTCTTTTGCTGCTTTAGCTCGAATACAAAAAGTTGTTTTCCAAGCTGTAAAGGCCTCCATGATATTTCTTTTATAATTTTTGCTGTGGAATGCGAACTCAGACGAATGTAATCCAGCAGTGACAAGAACAAATTGACGACCTTCATACTACCTTATAACCAGAAGTGGTGCATATCCGATTCCTCCCCACAATCCGAGCAGCATCACCCAGTTGTAATCACCACATTTGTAAAAGAATTCCCTTTGGATTTGCCATGGGGCTAGCCAAACAATGTCATCACTTTGCAGATTTTGAAAGGCATTGATCCACATATCTTTCGTAATTTCTTTCGGCCATTCTTGTTCCATAAATTCTTTCAATGGTGAGTAGTCCGTACTAAAGCGCCGGTATGAAACCTTTTCTATCCTCCAAAAATGTCTACGGATCCAGACATATAACAATTGGGCACATCCTGAGAATCGTCCACCTCCTAGCCTTCTGCAAGCGTTTAATGATCTGAAAGTCTCTGCTAGAATTGCAGAAGCAGGAGTTGCTCAAACAAATCTACTACTGTAGCTTCAATATATCCCAATACTTTCGGGAATATGACCATACCATATATACCCAGAGCAAAGAGATCGAATCGTACTTTATCATCTGGATGACTCTAAATAAGTTCTTTAATGTTTGTCCAAGTATTGCCTTCACTTTCGCCCTTTTGTTTCGTACGAGCTACTATCCATTCCTCTCGTACTCCGACCATATTTTCTAATTTAACTCAGAAAAGTTGAGTTTTAACTGACCTTGAATAAATTCGATTTTCCAAGGCCCCTTCTATATGTAGCAAAGTTGTGTACTCTTCAATAGTAGGAACCAAGTCCTCCTTATTGAAAGTGAAACAATTATAACTAGGATTCCAGAATTGAATCAGGGCTCGAAGCAAGTCATCATCAACTTCTACATAGAGCAAATATGGGATGTCCCCGTAAGTCTGATAAAACTGCAACTTTTTATTTGAGTCCCAACTCTCCCAAATGCCTCGTAGATCTTGCATATCATTTCTTTTTAGAGAAACTGGAGCATAACTGGCTAACTCGGATACATAGTCATCTTGTATACTGTCTCCCCCTTGTATTTGTAAGTCCTCAGCCTACTGTCTTACTTCTGAGTTTTCAACTATTTGATTTGAACACTTTTTATCCATAGATGAAGGTTTTCCAATGAGACGATTAACACGAGGATCAATACCTTTAATCTTGTATGATGCTATGCAAAAATAATATAACACACAAAAAGAAATGAATTAGTTCACATAATAAAGAAGTAAAAATTAATTTAATAACATCTATCCAAATATTTCTAATTAAACATGCTTTCTACATATCATACTTAAAATAATTTAAATTTTCATGCAAATTATTTAACAAGAAAATAAATAAATAAATTAAAAGGAAAAAAGTTAGAAATCATTTCTCCTTTGTTTACACCTATTTTGGACAAAATTTCGGCATGACTTCTGATTATAAGAGTTTCTAAGGTTTACTATATGTAGAGTTTCAGTTCTAAGAGTAAAGGTACCCGAATTGTCCTTGTTAGTGCCCCCCTTGGGCTGCTAACCCTCAATCCTAGTCCATCACAGACTAAAGTAGATCGAGTTCAATACGAGGGGATACACTTCTCTATGCCTGACACGGAGAATAAATTCCCACGAGGACATAGAGCATATGAACCCCGAAAGCTACTTGTTAGGTCTAACACGGAGAATAAATTCTCACGAAGACGTCGCTTTCACTCTCACTTAAAAGGGATAAGCTTGATTCAAAAGCTTATGTTATTCAATGCATGTGTTGTGTGTGAGGAGAAATGTTCAAACCTCTGATAGAAAAATAAATAATGAAATAAAATGAAATATTAATAAAATAATATACATATAAATATTATGAAAATAATAAGTATATATAAAAATTTTGAAAAGAAAGAATTAAAAATTAAATATATGAATTTTTAATTTCTAATTAATAGAGACAATTTATAATTGATTTTAAAGCTTGACCAGGCGTCCCCAGTGGAGTCGCCAAGCTTTCGTAACCGGTTTTCGCCCAGGCACGAAATTTTATTTGGCGGGAAAAATAAAATGAATAAATAAATGATTTTGATTTAAAAAAATTTTGGGAGTCTCCATTGACCTTTTTGGGTTAGGTAGGTCAAATACCAAAAAAACAATCTTTTAAAATAGTTTTTAATAAAACATAATTTAAAAGATAAAATGATCTTCATATAACCAAAAATTTTAGTAAAACAGGATTCGTGGTCGATTACGTTTAGGGAAGGATTAGCACTCCTATAACGCCCAAAATTTAGTACTCATTAATTATAAATTGTCTCTTTTATTAGAATTTTAATGATTCAAAAATATATTTAATCTATAATTCTGTTATTTCAAATTTATTAGTATAATTTTAAGAAAATCTATTAATTTTTACATAAATAAGATATTTATTTATTTAGAAATATAAGAAAAGGGCTTCTAGGTGCTTTAAGACAGCTTTTTTCTTCGATATTAAAAAATAAATATTAATAAAATGTTTCTTAAAAATTAGTATATAATTTATAAGATAAAAAATATTAGAAAACGGACTTATAGGTGCTTTAAAACAATCCTTTTCTTTAATATTATTAAAATAGGATTATATTTTTTTATATAAAAATAATTTATATAAAGGATTTTAATAAAAAGTAAAATAAAATATATATTTTTTCTTATATATATATATATATTTATAATAATAATATTTTAAATATATTGATAATAAACATATAAAATTAAAACAATAACTAAAATAAATGAAATTAAAAATAATAAACTAATAATTCAAAGTTAATGACTAAATTAAAATATATTAAAATTAAACATCCTAATTCGTAATTAATTACTTGAAATTTCAGTGGCTAAACATGTTATTCTACCCCTTTATTAATTTAGTAACTAAATTAAAATTATATCAAATTCGTACATCAAATTAAAAGAAATTAAAACATGCTATTCGAGGTTTAAAATATTAATTAATAAAATTATGAGGGCTAAATCGGTTATTTTACCTAAAAATATATAAGTAAATCAGTGGCTAAATTATGAATTAAATAAAATTAAGATGCCAAATTAAAATGATTGTAAATTTGATTCCAGTGACTATAATATAAAATTACAAAACTACTAGACTGTGGACGGGGTTTAACTTTTAATAAATTACAAACAGACTCCTCCCCTAAACGGTGTCGTTCGGGGAGGGGTATTTAAGCCCCAAACCATACGACCTTATGGCCATTTCTCTCTTTCACTTTCTCTCTCTAACTGAGAGAGTTATAAAACTCTCTCTCGCCTCTCTCTAGCTTCCCTCACCGGAGGGAAGCCGGTCACTGGATAGCAGCCTTGCGCCGCCGCCAACCTCACCGTCGGCCACCGCTTCCGGTGGCCGGAAAATACAAAACCCCCCGAACGATAGATCCGAGTGATCTACGCTTAACTTTGACCTTAGTTTTTCTTAAAACGTCCTGTATTTACCTAGATCTAAAAAAAATACCTTCGGTATTTTGCTTCTCCGGCGAGATTTGGAGGCTCCGGCTTGGTAAGGTTTTTATCTATCTTGTTTTGGTTGTTGTTCTCTCGGATTTTGGTTGCTGGTGTTTTCTCTTGGATTCTTACTCTCTATATTTTTTTTGTAAGTTCGGTTGATGGCTTTATAGCCATCACTGGCGCTTGTCTCGGACCGGGTAAAAGGGTCCGTAGCCCTCAACGTGGACGGTTCTCTTCAATTCTTCTGGAGGCTTCGTGGCAGCGGCTGAGCGGCGTGGAACGGTGGCGGTGGAGACATCAAAAGCGACGGCTGGGACGTGGCCCTAGGGTATCATACCCTAGGGTTTGCATCTGGAAGCGTCTGGGACCGTTGGATCTAAGCCAGATCCAACGGCTGACATTGATGCGGCTGGAGCTGGAAATGTGAAACCCTAGGGTTTTCTCTATATCCGGGTTGGGTTTCCATTTGGGCCTAAATTGGGTCACTGTATTTGGGCTCCGGGATTGGGCTTGGATCTGTTTGTAATAATATTAATTAATAATAATAATAATAAAATAATAATAGTGATAAATAAAATAATAATAAAATAATAAAAACAAATGGATAAAAAATATTAGTATCTTCACCACCCATAACGAACCTTCATCTGCCAAGATACTCCTCATCAACTTTAGTAAGCAAACTTTATTCCAACAACGGAGATCTTTAATACCCAAACCACCTTTAGACTTCGAAAAACAAACGCTCTTCCATCGTACCTTAGCTCTTGATGCAGTCCTATTAATCACACACTGCGAGAGGATAAGTTGTTTATAATATCCCAAATTTTGAACTAGTGACTAAAAAGTAAAATTCAAATATGAAAAATGTTCTACACTAGTTTCTCTACAAATTGGTATAAGTATTGCATTGTTTCATGTTGAAATGTGAAAATGGGTATTTTTGGTTGATGATAGGGAAGTTGAATTTGATTGAAATTAGGTTCGATTTTGATCTTAGAAGTGTTATGGAATCATATACAAACTTAAAAGTTATTAAAAAAACCCACTAAGGGACCAAGTTGTAAGAATTCAGTCATGTATGGGTTTTATGAGAAATGTTCATTTTTTGTTGTTTTTGTTATGAAAATGGTTAGAAATGATTGGGAATTGATGAAATTGAGTTGTATGTGATGAAATTGAGTTTAAAACAAAGTTGGAGACCATTAGGAGAAATGCTTGAAAGATTAGGTGGAAATAATTAGAAAAAATTTTGTAAAAATTTCCTTAAGGCTTAGAATGGATATAGGAATGATTTCATGTGATTGGAATTAAAGTTTTGGATCAATTTGGAGTAATGTTAAGCTTGTAACACTCATTTCTCGTATACGTTTTCGTACACAAGTCATAGGTGTCACATGACTTTTAAAAAAATTCACTTATTTGTAAAACCCATAAGATTTTGTTCGAAAATAAACAAAAACATTTTAGTACAATGATAAAACATTTGTTGAAACATATTATAAAAATTGCAACTTTAATACATTCCAGAGTGATTTCTTAAGTTCAGATACATGCCATATAATTTCCATAAAGATACATAATTGTCCTATAGTTACTGATGAGTCAACCTTAAATTGATTATCATTAATGCACTCCTTACTCTGTTAGTCTTTGTTATTTCCTACTTGTGAAATCAACACATGCTAAGTATTTACTTAGTGAGGCATAATAATGTAAAGGAAACATGCAATTCATACATAAGTATATCGTGACTATCAAAATCTGAAATAATTCGCATACTTCATGAGAATCATTTTAAACCTTTTCAGTTAAACCACGAGTGGCACCTTTTACGTCGAAATGCACCGTTATTCATTTAACTGTCATTAGTGGCACCTTTATGCCAAAATGCACCGTTATGCATTTAATTTTCATTAGTGGAAACTTTTTGCCAAAATGCACCGTTATGCATTTAATTTTCATTATAGAGTAGTTCATACTGTAAAACTTATTCATAATATCATTTCCATACACATTATAAAAAATATATCAAATACTGTAAAACATACATTAAATAAAAACATTAGAGGTTGACTCATTGCGAGTCTTCCTCATCCCATATAATTACAATAAATGCACTCACCTGATACACCTCCCTAGTATGTTGTAATGACGTCCAACTAGTCGACAACCTTATTCTTGCCCTTTTTATTGCTTGATTCAGGAGCTTGGTTATGATCTACACAAGCATCCATTAAGTACACATACCATATCAATGTTAGTATACTCTCTACATTTATACTTTAAATATACTCAAAAGTACTATTATATTCAATTTCTATCAAAATTCCTTCTATCTTAAATTTTCTAGGCTCAATAGTATCGATACCCCTACATGGTATCAATACTTCTATACTATGGTATCGATACTCCCCTTCAGTTTTGATACCATTTCTGCAATCTGGAATCCATGGTATCGATACCTTTCTCTTAGTATCAATACCCACATCAGTATCGATATTGTTCATTGTAATTCTTCAAATTTAAACCTATAGTATCGGTATTGTTTTTCCAGTACTGATACCCCTGCCCAGATTTTCCATTTTTTAGCTCGATTTTCACCTAATTTTCTTTTAAATATCTTACTTTTACCTCAAACAATACCCTTAAACTTAACATCACTGAACCCAACTAACTTTCCTCCATTTAGCTTTTTATAACATCCAAATTCTCTAAAGAACATCTCAAACCAAGAATCATACTACTTTTTCTAACATGTTTTTAATCACACCCAAGGCTTCTAATCTCTTGTTTACTTCTTTAACAAGTCAAATATACTAGTAAACCTCAATAAAAACTCATACTTCAACATATCATTCAAAAACCCATTTTCTTCATTCTCAAATAAATCATTTATCTCTTAGTTTTAATCCTATTTAACCCTTCCTTAAGCCTTTATAACACTCAGGGTGCGTTTGGTTCACGGAATGTAAGATTACCAGTGGGAATAAAAGATTACCAGGGAATAGGATTACTGGGAATGTTGTATTTTGTGTTTGGTTGGTTTAGCAGGAATGTAAGATTACTGTGTTTGGTTAAAGGAATAAAAGATTATTGGAATATATTTGACCAAATTGTCCTTATTATATATTTGTATAATATTACAAGTTGTAAAATATTTATATATTTTCTTTAAAAATTAAATTCATAATATTTATATAATTTTTACCAAAATTAAAAATATAAAAAAGGTTTAATGAAAGGGTAAAATTTTATTTTAACCCCTGAACTTCATATAAAATTTTAATTATAGACTTTTTTTTGTAAATCTAAAATAATTTAAGGATAAATATGTAATTTAGCCTTCGTAGAATTTTTATTATTCAATGACAGAAGAATGATATTTTTGAACAAAAATAAAAATTTAAGGGCATTTTAGTCCAAAACATCGGTAATGTTACAATACCTAAGGGAAGAGAGGTAATGAGATTCCCGGTAATATACCCCAAAAAATCCACTATTGGTAATAAAACATTACCGGGAATGACATTCCCGGCCAAACCAAACGGGGGAATGTGGATTCCATTCCCGGGGGAATCCCACATTCCCCCATCCAAACGCCCCCTCAAGGTTTCAAGAACAAACAAAAAACGAAAGGAAAAACTAACTAGATGAAGCCTTACCTTTGACTATGGAGGAGAGCACTGTCACGAGGAAGAAGTAGAGAAGATAGCTTAGTGTATTTTTCAACTTCCCCCTTTTCCCCTTTTCTTTAATACCCTAATTAAAATAAATTTTTAAATCCATTTCCTCTAAAGGACCAAAATACCTCTTTCATTCTTCCTTTCTTACTAATTGGTCTTAAACACAATTTCTAAATCATTTTCTTATACTTTACCATTTATTTAATTTAATCATCCAAAATTTTAGGTCCTTTAAATATAGTCACTGACTTGATACTTGGGGTATTACAAAGCTTAAGGGACTTTTTCGTAGGTTTTGTGAAGTTAAAAGATTATTGGGTAATTGTTGGGAAATTGAAGTACTATACTGGAAATTAATGTTGAAATAGTGAATTGGGCTATTTTGGAAGATGGTGAATGACGAAGAATTAAGTTGGAAATTTAGGAAAAGTTGGTGATGAAATAACAAAAATGCAAGATTGAAGTATTTGATTTGAAAATATTATTTGAAGTTGGAAATGGTGACTAACATGGAATAAAAGTGATGGATAGGGACTAATGAGCAGTTGTGAGTTAAATTTAAAGAAATGTGTAGTTGTGGGTTAGTTGTAAAATTATGGAAAGTTAAGTAAATTTTGGTTATGGAATATTAATTTCAAGAACTAAGAAGGTATTTTGCAAAAGTTGGGTTAGAAATTAATTAAGTTGGAGAAAATAGTATCGAACATACATTTATTGTGTTTTTGACATTTTACTCGAATATGTTCTTAATATGTTGGTTAGACACTAACATATGTTTGAAATTTATTTTATCGAATAATTGAGTTTCAAAAGATTGTGTACGTAATCAAAGTTTAAGTAAACGAAAAGAGAAGAACGAATTGGATAGCAGTTCTAAATTGACAATTCGAACTACACGTGAGGCAATATGTGAGTGTAACTAAACTTTTTATTAAAGATAATACGAGAAAGACTTGTGATGAGTCAACCTCGTCCGATTTTTATAGAAAAGGTTTTAAAATAGTATTTTGAAATATACATTTTTATTAATTTATTTTATTTTCATAGTATGTGATTGTTTTAGATACGACCTGCCCAATATAGCATTTATTTAAATTTTATTATATTTGAATGTATGTATGGTTATTTTATATGTAAAATAGTATATGATTTTCAAACAAATCCCATTGTATGAAACTTGAGAGTTAGTGGGACATTTGACATTCCAAGAGGTGGAGTGTTATTGATTAATCACACAAAGGTACATTTATATACATCACAGTTACCAGATACATTAATGTATTTGGGATTCATAGGTATAGTGTTGTTGTGTTCTACAATACCTGCACATTCACAGGGCATCTATGGTGCAGTCACAGGCACTAAATGTGAAACATAGTCACAGGCAGTTATACTGCACATAGCATAAACCACTCAATCATAGACTCACATACCATATATTCTCATGATAGTAAAGTGAGCAACAATACGAATCGAAATAAAACAATATATTTGATACATGTTTTAAAGTAAAAAAATTTGATAATTGTTTTTATTTTATGCATGATTCACATTAATAATGTTTTTTATAATTTCTTATTTTTATATGTTATTTATTTAATTATGTTGCCTCACTAAGTGGAAAATTTAGTGTGTGGTCGTTTCACATGTAGGAAAAAAAGAAGACAAAAGAGTAAGGAGCCAGACATGACATCCCATATTTTGGCAAACAAGTTCACATCCAGAATCAGTATGACATCCTCTCGAAGTTTTTGTTATTCTAGCTGGCATGTATATATTTATGTCTTTTGATGCTCTGATTTGAATATGTCTGAATTGCTTTTGATTAAATTAAATATGATTAGTATTTTATTTCCGTATATATAATTTTTATATTATAGTTTTTAAATGCAATTAATTATTCTAATGTTGATTTTAAATGAAACAAAATTTTACTAAATTTTGAATAATATAAGTTTTATACGATTGATGTGACATCTTTAACTCGTATACGGGGATGTATACGAGATAGGAGTTACATTGTCTACACCAAAAATTAGTAATACCAAACAGCACCGACCAGACCAGTTGTAACCTACCCACACAACTCAACTGATAATTCGACCAACTATCCAATCTACTGCTAATGCTTTGGAGAAAAGGCCAACAGTCCTCCGTTAATTTCCTGGTTACCAAAGGAACACCCAAGTAATGAATAAGCAAAGTCCCAACCTTGAACCTCCTCATCCGAGACCCAAGAAATAAAAATATCACACTTTGCAGGATTCAACCACAAGCCCAAGAACAATTAGAAACACTCTAAAATAGATTGAATACCAGCAATAGAATCAATCAAGCCCTTTGAAAATATTAGCAGATCATTGGCAAAATAAAGGTGCGTTAAACCAATATTTTTTCATTTCGGGTGCTATCGGAAAAACACCTTTTCTTTCTGCCACATCCAACATACGAGCCAGCACGTTAATGTGCAACACGAACAAATAGAGGACAACGGATACCTCTGTCTAACCCCCTCACTCCCTTAAAATAACCATAAAGACTACCATTAAAAGCAATGGAATATTGAGGTGACATCAAGCAAGCGCCAACCCAATCACGAAACCTCTTCGGCAGCCCTATCACCTCCAACACCTATTTAATGAATTTTCAGCTAAGATTATCAAACGCCTTATACAAATCAACCTTTAAAGCATATCTCAGAGAAAGAGTCTTCCTCGAGTAACCCGCCACCAACTCTTGCTCAAGCAATATGTTATCAACAATGTTTCTTCCTTTAACAAAGGTCGACTAACTAGAAGCAATCATAACCGGAAATAAAATAACGAAGCTACCAAAATCCTCGTAATCAACCTATAGAGCACCGAATAACAAGAAATAGGACGAAACGCCTGAATTTTACAAGCATTCGTAACTTTCGAAATAATGACAACCATCGTGGAATTAAAAGCTAGAGCAAATAAGTATTATCAAAGAAAAATTTGTCCGTTGCCGTAAACTCATGCCTAACAATAGACCACGTAGCCTTGAAAAAAAGTGGGGTATAACCATCCGATCCTGACGCCTTATCAACCCCCGACCTAAAAATCGCGCTCTTAACCTCTTCATTTGATATATGCCTTGTCAAAAAATCCTCTGCACCAACAGGGAACTCATAATTGATCAAATCCCTTAGTAAATCCACATCACACCCCCGATCATTCACATTAGCAGTGTCAATTAAGTTGGTAAAAAACTCAATTTCTTCAGATGACATAACTTCATAAGTCTCCAAGTGTTCACCCCTATCATTAACCAATACCTGAATCGTATCCTGTTTATTTTTAACAGCAACCGAGGAGTAAAACAACTTGGTGCTCATATCCCCCTCTTGGAGCCACTTGATTTTCGCTTTCTGCTTGTAAAAAATAGACTCAACCATCTCCAAATCCTGCACCTCACACATCAGTGCTCTCTCATGGGCAACATAAACTAAACTAGCCCTATTGAGATTTAAAATCTGCTGGTACTCCCACTCATCCCTCTTCATCCTAACCGAAGAAGAAATATCACAAAAATGATTCGCATTAAGCTTTTTAAGAGCCCTTTCAATCTCTTCAATTTGTGGAAAAGAATTTCCATATGATTTGTCATACCCCAAATTAGGGTCTAAAATTTTGTTAAATTTTTTTGAGTACTAAATTGAAATCTTAATTAAATTTGGGACTAAAATTAAATTTCAATTAAGTTTATACCCAAATTAGGAAGTAACCAAAATTTGAGGATCTATAGTGTAATTTACCTTTTTTCCTATCTGGTTGGGTTTAAAACCCAAAAATTCAACAGTTTTCAGTTTTGGAAACTCATTTTCTCTCTCTTCAACTTTTCCTCATTTAGAAGGAAACCTTCAATCATCGTTCCATCGTCGACCGTTGCTCTGTTTTCGACACCTCTCGCACCAATTTGTTCCTTGCGTTGTCTCGAGTCCACCAGTGTATATCTTGTCACCGTTGTCGCTGGCGTGTGAAGGGGTGAGGAAGATAAAGTTTCCGACGTTTCAAAATCAAGCTCTCCGCCGTTCACCGTTATGAATCGATATTGATAAGTGTATAAAAACCCCTTAAAAGTATATAGGAATTTTTCTGTGATTGTTCCGACCTCCGAAGGCCTTGCACGTGACTCCATGCGCCGTCACTGCGCGTGGGGAAGTTCCATCGCTTGGTGGATTTCTAGAAACGAACTGACACACCTGCTTGACCCAACCCGACTAGATCTAACCCAACCCGAACTGAATCGTTCAACCGTTGACCGTTGATCGATCGTTGGTCGTTGACCGACCGTTGATCGTTGATAGGTGTTGACTTTTTTCAAAAACATCCATCTTGACTTTTTTTCGATGTCCTGAGTCCGATTTTGCGATATGTTTTTCCAAATTCTGACCCGAAAGCCCCAAATCGAGCCCGTTAATCCAAAAATACTTAGTATTTTTAGTGTTTTTGCTTATTTATTTGGGATTTGATTATGGAATTGATTCGAGAATATATTTTTATGAAGGTACTCATATTTCACCCGATCAAGGTTCGGTTAAATCCGGTGCTTCTCGTCCATTATATCTGCACGATCTGTGTTCCTCGAGAGTTACTCGTAGTTATATGTAAATTGTTTAAATAGGGATTTTTATTATTATTATTATTATTCACATTAGGATTTCGATATGAATTTTTTCGATTTGTAGGATTTAGCGTCGTCACTGATCGCGATCGACAGACTCAATAGTAGATTTCTTATCATACTACTCAGACCGTTACAGGTATGTTTCCTGATGGTGTTACATTACTGTTTTAAATTGTTCATCTGAACTGTTTTAGATTTTTGATAATACCGAATATTTTTACGACGCGATACATGATTTCTAAATATTGTTTATATGATATGTGATTTACTATACATTTATGGTATGATCTCTGAATTTTGTATTTATGTATTTGATTTATGAGTTTGAAATATTTTCATATTTTATTATGTTAAACTAATGTTTTCACTCGAATACACACATGTTTGTTACTATCATTGGAGGTATTATTGGAGGAAGTATCTCAGACCTAGTTTATGACTTGTAAGTCGTTACCGCAAGATCCTAGGCTTTGTGCTCAGGGTAAGTCCTTACTGCAGATTCCTCTGCTTTGTGCACAGGGTAAGTCCTTACCGCAGGTCCTTATGCTATGTGTATAAGGCCGTTACCGGGTGTACAAATGGGTGTATGGTCCTGAGGAACCTATACATTATGGTGATCGGATGGGGTAGTGTTCATATTTTTAAAACATGTTTGATAAATTGATCTTACTGAAGTATTTTATATGTGTGTTTTTTATACACCGTAGGGAGCACACTGAACGTTTTAGCTCAATCTGTAAATTTTAACCTTTTAGATAATAACATACCTGAGGCTAGCAGACTTGGCATCAAGAGAAATGACTACTATTTTTGTACCACTGTATATCTCTATACACCTTTTTGTTATACTTTGGTGACACTTGTTTTTGATTCCGTCTCGATATATTTGTATTACCTGTATTTTGCTATGTATATGTTTTATACGATTTTTATGATACATGTATATATTAATATATGGACTTTTTATTGTATGAACTTTTCTTATAACTAATTTCGTAATATACTGTATATGGATTTAAATGTTATTTTAAATATGAAAAGAAATTTCTGAATAAGATATGTAACCGCCTAGATTTGGGCATAACGTCTAGGCATGGTCTAGGGGGTTATACTTGGTGGTATCAAAGCCTTCATTTTTAAACACTCAGACTGTGGATGAGTCCTAAAATCCAGATTTTCAAGATATTTTTGATATTTTCAAAAAATCGCGTCACCTTATTTTATGAATTTAAATATATTTGAGATCCTTGATGTCAGTCTAACTTAGGTTCAAATTATTTTTTGTAGAGACTTGTATAATTATCCGATGAGTGTTGCTGGAGGTCGTAGGCCAGGCCGTGGCAATGGTCGAGGGCGAGCAACTCAGCCTTCTGTTACTATAGACGATCCGATGTCACCGCAAGATCCTCTTGTTATGCATGCAGATCTGTCTATTCTCAGTGATGATCTGGTTACACCGGTAAGAGACCCTCCCATTAATGAGGACACTGATATGGATGACGATGCCATTAATAGAGTTATCATTCGCATATTCCGGAGAGTTGCTAGAGTCCCTAGTAATATGTCTGCGGTTGTGATTTCAAAGTCTTTGGTAGCTGCTAGAGTAGTTCTGTTTGAGGGCATTATTGGTGGACTGCTGACTGAAGCTAAGAATTGGTTGGAGGATAAGAGAGAATTATGGATGAGGTGGATTTGAGGCCTGAACAGAAATTAAAGGGATCCCTAGTTATGCTAAAGAAAGAGATTTTTAGATGGTTGCAATAGATTTCCGGTAGTATTCTGGGAAATCAGTTGACTTGAGATATTTTCAAAGCACGTTTCTAGAGTCACTACATCGGAGAGAGACACCTCAAGGAGCTACGCCAGAAGTTTCAGAATTTAAAGCAAGGTGATATGTCTGTCATGGATTATGAGATTGAGTTTATCATGTTAAGTTGCTATACTACTGGACTTGTTGATACTAAATCAGATCAATGCTTGAGGTTCGAGAATGGACTTAGGTATGATATCAGGAGTCGAGTTACTACTCCATGGGAAAGGAACTTTAATGCCTTAGTTGAGATATCCAAGACCGTTGAAGAGATATAAAGAGTGGGTATAGAGTGCATGAGAAATAGAGATCGAGATCAATACTGATTCATGAGGCCTTCTAGTTCTGTTGACTCTTCTGCACGCCCCAACAAGAGAGGTAGGGGTGAGTCTTTTCAAAGAGGCGGTGCGAGTGTCAAACATGTGGCGTCAAGTTCGTCAGCTGTGACACCTTCTATTCAGGGTGGTTCTTATGGATTACATCATTTGCTGTCATGTGAGCACTATAGGAGATGTCATTTTGGTGTATGCAAGAAGAAGGTACCTATTTTAGATGTGGTTCCGGTGACTATCTCCTGATGGATTGTCTAGAGCCATCTCCTACAGTTCAAACACCAGCTCGTACCCCCACTCATACTCAGAGTACAATTTAGACTCCAGTAGGGGTTGTAGTTAGGAGAGAGCATCAGGATAAGCTAATAGAGGTCGAGCTTCTCAGAGTAAGGGTCCATCTAGATTTGAGTCCAGACAACCTGCGTTGGTTTACACTGTCAGACGTCGATAGGACCGCGATGAGCCTAATGTGATTGCAGGTACAATTATTATTCATTCAGTTCCCTATTGAGAATACTAAGATTTCAGTGACATTTCAAAGTCTTGTAGGTCAGTCCCTAGAGTTAGATCATATTTTTAGAGGGTGTCCTATAGAGATCCATGGGGAGATCTTTCTGGCCGACCTGATGGAGTTACCTTTTGAGGAGTTTAACTTGATTCTTGGCATGGATTGGTTGAGCAAGCATCGAGTTAATCTCTATTGTGAAACCAATAGAGTTGTTCTGAAGACTCCGGATAACTGGAAGATTGTGAAGATCAGGGAACGCCGTTGATTCATAACGAATGTTGTGTCCACTTTAGTAACTGAGAGTATGATCAGGAAGGGTTCCGAGGCATTTCTTGCTTATATTCTAGATACTAGGAGTTCCCGATCTGACATTGAAGGCATTTGGATTGTTAAGGAATTTCCTGATGTTTTTCCTGAAAAGTTTTCTAGATTACCGACAGATAGAGAAGTTGAGTTTAAGATTGAAGTCTATTTCGGTTCCACCTTGATTTTGATGGCTCCTTGTCGTATGGTCCCAAAAGAGGTTAAGCAACTAAAAGTCCAACTCTAGTAGTTGTTGGATAGGGGATTCATTCGACCTAGTGTTTCACTGTGGGGAGCCCTAGTTCTCTTTGTTAAGAAGAAGGATGGGACATTGAGATTTTGTATTGATTATAGGAAACTAAAAAAGATCATGGTTAAAAATAAATATCCTCTACCTATGATCGATGATCTGTTTGACCAGTTTCAAGGGGCTTCTATCTTTTCAAATATAAACTTGAGGTATGATTATTATCAACTCAAGGTGAAGGATTCTGACGTCCCAAAAACTATTTTCCGTACTCGATATGGGTATTACGAGTTTTTAGTGATGCCATTCGGGTTAACAAATGCCCCTGCTGCTTTCATGGATCTGATGAATCAGGTGTTTCGTCCTTACTTAGACCAATTTGTAGTTGTGTTCATCGATGACATATTGGTGTATTATCGAACTAAAGTGAAACACGATGAGCATTTAAGAATTGTTCTACAGTCTCTGAGGGAAATCAAGTTATATGACAAGTTGAGCAAGTGTGAGTTCTAGCTCAGTGAAGTGACTTTTCTTGGGCATATCGCTTCTATTGAGGGTATCCGGGTTGATCTGAGTAAAGTGGAGGCTATTCTGAACTGGAAGTAACCCAAGAACGTCTTAGAAATCCGTAGTTTCTTGGGCTTAGTTGGTTATTATCGTCGTTTCGTTGAGGGTTTCTTTATTATTGCAACTCCTATAAAGAAACTGTTAAGGAAAGATGTTTCATTTGTCTGGTCTGAGGACTAGCAAGCTAGCTTTGAGAAACTGAAGACTGTTCTGACTCAAGCCCCAATGTTAATTCATCCCGAGTCTGGAAAGGGTTTTTCTATCTATAGTGATGTTTCTCACTTTGGATTAGGATGCAGTTTAATGCAAGATGGGAAGTTTGTCACTTATGGGTCACGTCAGTTAAAGTCGCATGAGCATAACTATCCCACTCATGATCTGGAGTTAGTTTTCGAGGTTTTTTCTTTGAAGATCTTGAGACACTATCTCTACATAAAAAAGTGTTATATATATAATGATAATAAGGGTTTGAAGTATCTTCTTACTCAGAAAGAGTTAAATTTGAGGGATCGTCACTGGTTGGAGCTTCTAAAGGACTATGATTGTGATATAGAGTATCATCCGGGGAAGGTTAATGTGGTGGCCGATGCCTTGAGCCGTAAGGCGATATCCAATATGAGAACCTTGTTTGCCAGTTTGAGTTTGTTTGATGATGGCAGCCTGTTAGTAGAGTTATAGGTTAAACCCACTTTGGCCAAGGAGATTAAGGCTAAACAACTCCTAGATAACTCCTTACTTCCCATGATTGGGCAAGTTGAGTCTGAGATTTATTGGGTCGTATAATATTATGAAGAAAGTCAGACCTGTTGCTTATCAGCTTGAGTTGCCTCCCTAGCTCAGTTTCATTCATGATGTCTTTCATGTATCCATGCTAAGTCGATATCATCCAGATCCAAGTCACATCATTCAGATTGAGGAAGTAGAGTTGAGACCTGATTTGTCTTAAAAGGAGGAGCCAATTCAGATTTTAGATCGGGATGAGAGAGTTATTCGGAATAGGTATATTTGGTAGTCAAAGTTTAACATGGCCCCTCAGAAGCTACTTAGGAGAAATTAGAGTCGATGGAGGCTCAGTTTCCGCATCTATTTCCATCAGGTAAATTTCAAGAACGAAATTTCCTTTAAGAGGGAGAATTGTCATACCCCAAATTAGGGCCTAAAATTTTCTTAAAATTTTTTGAGGACTAAATTAAAATCTTAATTAAATTTGGGGACCAAAATAAAATTTTAGTTAAATTTATGCCCGGATCAGGAAGTAATCAAAATTTGAAGACCTAAAGTGTAATTTACCCATTTTCCTTTCTGATTGGGTTTAAAACCCCAAAATTCAGCACTTTTCATTTCGAAAACTCATTTTCTCCATCTCTTCAACTTTTCTTCATTTAGAAGGAAATCTTCAATCATTGTTTCGTCACCGACCATTGATCCGTTTTCCACACCTCTAGCATCATCATGTTCCTTGTGTTGTCCCGAGTCCACCAGTGTACATCTTATCTCCGTTGTCGCCAACGTGTGAGGGGTGAGGAAGACAAAGTTTATAACGTTTTGAAATCGAGCTCTCTGCCATTTACCATTGTGAACCGAGCTTGGTAAGTGTCTCAAAACCCTTTAAAAGTATATAGGAATTTTTTCGTGATTGTTATGACACCCGAAGGCCCCGCACGTGCCCCACGCGCCTCCACTGTGCATGGGGAAGTTCCACCGCTTTGTGCGTTTCTAGAAACGATCCGACCCGCATGCCCGAACCTACATGAACTGGACAACAGTTGTTCGTTGACCGTTGATCGACCATTGACCAATCTGACTCAATCTGATTCGACCCAAACCAAACCGATCAACCGTTGACCAGCATTGACTTTTTTAAAAAACCTTCATCTTGATATTTTTCGACATCCTGAGTTTGATTCCGCGATCCATTTTGCCAAATTTTGACCTGAAAACCCCGAATCGAGCCCATTAATCTAAAAATACTTAGTTTTTTTAGCATTTTTCTTATTTATTTGGGATTTAATTATGGAATTGATTCGAGAATATATTTTTATGAAGGTAATCATATTTTGCCCGATCGAGGGTCGGTTAGATTCGGTGCTTCCCGTCCGTCAGATCCGCACGATTTGAGTTCCTCAAGAGTTACTTGTACGTATCTATAAATTGTTTAAATGGGGGTTATTATTATTATGATTATTCATATTAGGATTTCGATATGGATTTTTTCGATTAATAGGATCTAGCGTTGCCGCTGATCGTGATCAACAAACTCAATAATAAGCTTTGTTATCAGACTACTCAGACCGGTACATGTGTGTTTCCATTACTTTTTTAAATTGTTCATCTGAACTGTTTTAGATTTATGATAATACTGAATATTTTTACGACGCGATACATGATTTTCTAAATATTGTTTATCTAATATCTGATTTACTGTACGTGTTTGATATGATCTCTAAATTCTGTATTTATGTACATGATTTATGAGTCTAGAATATTTTCATGTTTTACTATATTAAACTACCGTTTTCACTCGAATACATACATGTTTATTACTATCATTGGGGATATTATTGGAGGAAGTATCTCCGGCCTAGTCTATGACTTGTAAGTCCTTACCACAGGCTCTTCGGCTTTGTGCTCAGTGTAAGTCCTTACTGTAGGCTCCTCGGCTTTGTGCTCAGAGTAAGTCATTATCGTAGGATCCTCGGCTTTGTGCTCAGGGTAAGTCCTTACCGCAGGCTCCTCTGCTTTGTCAACAGGGTAAGTCCTTACCGCAGGTCCTTATGCTATGTGTATAAGGCCCTTACCAGGTGTATAGGTGGATGTATGGTTCTGGGGAACCTACACATTCTGGTGATCGGATGGGGTTAGTGTTCTTATTTTTAAAACATGTTTGATAAATTGATTTTACTGAAGTATTTTATTTGTATGTTTTTTTACACCGTAAGGAGCACACTGGACTTTTTAGCTCATTATGTAAATTTTAACCTTTTCAGATAGTAACAAACCGTAGGCTATAAGACTTGGCATCTGGAGGACGTACTACTCCTATCTTTGTACCACTGTATAGCTGTATATACCTTTTTGTTATACTTTGGTGACACTTGTTTTTGCTTCCGTCTCGATATATCTGTATTACCGATATTTTGCTATGTATATGTTTTATACGGTTTTTCTGATACATGTATATATTGATATGTAGACGTTTATCGTATGAATTTTTCTTATAACTAATTTCATATTACATTGTATATGGATTTAAACAATATTTTAAATATGAAAAGAAATTTTTAAATAAGATATGTAACCACCTAGATTTGGGCATAACGTCCATGCCGGGTCTAGGGGTTACATAATTACCTTGAACAACGTTAGCCTAAGAATCCCAACGACCTGCAGAAAAATCTCATGTAACACCCAACAATTAAAAAAATTGAAGGACTTTGGTTTACTAGCAGGCAGCGCCTTCTCAAACCAAACCACAATAGGACTATGGTCCAAAACACCCGGGGTCAAAAACTCAACATGTGAAGTTGGTAAAGAAACCGCCCAAGCAGATTTTATCAAAACTTGACCAAGTTTTCGAACAATGTAGCTTTTACCATGACGGTTTAACCAAGAGAAAAGGGGGCCAATGAACGAGTGATCATACAACAACTACTCCATAAAATCCTCAACCCCACAATATCAGTAGTAGGCAAAACTAAACTAGAAGAATTAGAACATTCAGCAAGACACAAAGGAACATTAAAATTACCCCAAAATCCAGGTAGAAGAATCCATCATACAATCCATCTCCTTAAGATCACGCCGTAAAGACCTCGCAACCCCATCATTACTACCATACACGGTTGTAATACACACTTTAGTCCTTTTAAACGAACCAATAAACGATAACGATTGATCTGAAACATGAAAAATATCAAACACTAAAGACTTCCTCCAAATCACCTAGATACGACCATTAGCTGCACAAGAGTAATTAAAAGCAACATGCCAATCTTCAAAGCAACCCTTATCAATATCCCATGCCTTATCCGCCTTAACCCTGGTTTCCAAAAAGACAAAGAACGTCAACATGCATCTTATCAATCCTTTTTCGAACAATCATTTGCTTGGAAGGGGAATTAAACCCCCTAATGTTCCAAAAGCAAGCAATAATGAGGCATTTGGAGATGTCCCAACCAAAACGTCTAACCCCTTACCCCTTTTCTTAACTTCGTCAAGGTGCTCCTCCTAACTTCAAATCATTAAGCAATTCTACAACCTCCTATGCAGCTGCCCTTACCTTCCGCACTTGTTCAATAGTTAAGGGAATATTTTCCTAATCAATCGACCCCAAAACTTCAAACATATTTTTAAAAGTCGATTTGGCTTTATTCCCAGAAGAACGTCCCCTACCTCGCGCTTTTGGCTGGGACTTGACCTGCAAAGGTGAAGAATCACCATCCTCTTCAGTCAAAGACACCTCAGAAATTACTTGAACAATAGACTTCAAAGGTTTCTCCCCCTCTAACACCACTCCACTATTCACCCCAACCTTAGATCATCTTTAAGGTTAACATAAGAAGTACCCCCTCTACAACTCCCTTCAAGTGCACATTACTCAATACTTGAACATCCTCCAGAATTGTATCACTCTTCTCAGGCAAAGAATCACTATTCTTTGCCTTCCATACTTTCTCATTCTATCTAATTTTCTCTAAACAATTCTCTCAGAATGTGAAATCGTGTTACATTTAAAACAATGAGAAGGAAACCAAGGTATTTCTACTCCAATTGAAATTTTCAGTCCGTTACTAAGCATAACATGAATTGTTCTAGGAATATTAAAATGAGGAGCTACTTCGATACATACCTTAGCATAAACAAGTTTTTGACGAGACGCAATAAAGCTATCCATGTATAGAGGAACATCAAGAGCACTGGCAATGTAGCTTAGCCCCTTCGAAGTAAAAAGCTCCAGGGAAACATTCGCAAGATGAAACCAAACCGAGATATGTGCCAGCCTAATCTCCAACCTCTGCAAATTTGGTTCCCATTTCCTCAAAATTATAGGAATATTCTAGAAATGCTAAGACTATTTTCGAGCACTCAATCCTGAGCCGTGGCATTAACAAATTGAAAAATGAACAAATTATCCCCAACCATCCGGATCTCAATTTCTCCCATCATCCTTCAAAGGTTCTTGATCACATGCTGCAAGGATCCAAAATTGGAAGGTCTCCCAAGAATTGACCTACCAAAAAGAACTTCCAGCACTTGATCCTCTAATTTAGGGCCTCAAGAGTTAGCTTAACAACAATCGACTCATCACACACAACCAAAGGATAAAATTCTAGGACATGCTCTTGACCACAAAAAGCTTCCACCAATACATGTAATGAACCCAACTCCCAGATAGCAAACCACCAGAACCAGATCAAAAATTCACAAGAAAACAACAAAGAAAAGAGAAGATAGGAAGGAAAATGACAACAAACAATAAGCCAACTATCGTGCGCCGAGAGCTTTTCCTCTTGCGCCTCTCTCCATCAAATAAGAACAAACATAATAGTTAGGTACTAAATTTACCCAAAATTAAAAAACTATTTTGCTAATAAAGCCAATTATTTCACTATTATAAGAGTCTAATCCAGAGTATTTAATAGGATAAACTACAAGGGTGACCATTAAACTATTGTTCATTTTGATTAATGACGTTTTAATTAGATCAATCAGATCACTCAACTATTTAAAATGTTTTAATTTAATCATTGACTGTTAACTTTTATCGGAGGAGGTGAGAAAATAGGAAGGAAAAACCTCCCAAACCATAATGAAGATTCAAACCTGGGATAATGTACATACAAAGCAACACTTATACCACTAGGCTAAGCCTTCAACTTGATTTTATATAACAATTTTTTTTATATAACATAAACTAGTTAATAACAGACAAAATAAAGTAAAAATGCTAATAAATGGATTTGAACCAACAATCACAAGTATGGATGAAACAAGCATAACTACTACGGCAAATCAAATAATTAAATAATACTTTTAGTTTTGTTTTATATATATTTATTAATTATAATATATATAATAAATTATAACTTAATGGAAAAATATAATTTAATAGAACAAATAATTCTTAATTTTTAATATATAAATTTTTAATATAATTTAATAGAAAGATAATTATCAATAAATATTAAATTATAATTAATAATTATATATATAATATTAAATTAACATAAAATATAAACATATAAAATATACTAAAAATGTTCTTCGAGTATTTGATTTGACTTAGTGGTTATGACATCATGTTTGCAACCTTTAGTTTAAATCCCTTTGTTAGCATATTTTCTTTTTTTTTTCTTTTCTATCATTAATTGTTACAAGTCATATAAAAAATGTTGTATTATAAAACAAAGTTGAAGGCTTAGTCTGGTGGTTCAAGGTTTGAATCTTCATGGGTGTCAATACCATATTGGATAGAAAACTATTAGATTGAATAAATAAAAATTAAGAAAATATTCTCTAATCAATTATTGACACGTGTCACGATTTAATTGGAGATTAAATTTATTTTAATTGAATAAAATGATGATTAAAATGATATAATGTATAAATATTGAAGATCAAATATGCAATTATACTAAGTTTTTTAACTACCATGTCACCTCTTTCGTTAAAAGTTAATGGTCAATGGTTCGATTGAAGAATTTTAAATAGTTGAGTGGTGTGATTGATTGAATCGAAATGTCGATGGTTAAAATGAACTCGGGTAATATTTTAGTGGTCACCTGTGTAGTTTACCCTATTTATTAGTAGTCGCAAAGCGAGAAAATCCAGAAGACAAAATAGGAAGGCTCCCTCTGTATCTTGGTAAATCTCACCTTGCCAATAAGCTTTAACACACTTGAATGTTAAAAAGGTTCCCTTTTCTACTTTGTTTTCCATGTTTATTACGAGCTTCAAACTCTGCACAGTAATGGCATTTTTCGGTTCTTGATGAGGGGATGTGACTCTGGATGTAGTTCTGGGAGGGGACATTAGATTGAAGTAGCAGATTTCTTTCCATATAAATCTTTTTGCTTTCTTTCCAGTAATTCAGATTTTTAGTATTTAGTTAGTGTTTCTTTTTTGGTAGGTTTGAACATTTTCCACGCCTAAACTATTTCTTGTTTTGTACCCCTTTATGTGCATAAATACAGATAAATAGGCGAACATCTCTGTTTTTCTTACCATCATTTTCCATTTCCTCCTCCTCCTCCTTTGATCTTAACTGTAAAATCTGACACTTTGGCCTTTGTTTTTTTAAGGTAAAGAGAGAAGATATGGTTCAAATGATGAGCAAGATGGAAAATTCACGGTGGTGGTGGTTCGATACTCATCACGACGATTCAAAGCGATCCCAATGGCTTCAGTCCACTGTTTCTGGTAAAACCCATATCTCTTTTTTCCCCTCTGTTTATTACAATCTCAGATTATCTTTCGTTTTTCTTGAAGCTTTATTGTTTCTTGACCGTTGGAGGCCATTGATGTTCTTTTTTGCCTTTTTTTAGGGGCGCCTGAGATGTCGATGTCTTGTAGTATGAAATACATGTTTTTTTATTTATTTTATGTTTCAACATTTCTTGTACCATGCTTTTGTTTGTTGTTCTCTTTATTTGCTGAAATGATGGACTTGGGTTATCTTAATGATAAGGATATGCTGAAATTGATCGAGGAAGATTCAGATTCCTTCGCCGAACTTGCAGAAATGTATTACAAGAAGCGTCCCGAGTTGATTAGCATGGTCGAAGATTTCTACCGATCCCACCGTTTGCTAGCCAAACGGTATGATCAAATCAAGTCGGACCCATGAACTCGACTCGTAACATCATTGAGATCTCCATTTTCTTCCATCAAGTACCATTCCGAGAAGGCCATGAATTTTATGGATAAAAGCTTTGATATCAGCTCCGAGAGTTTTGATTCCAATGATTATGCTGAATCTGAAGTTGATTGTTAAAAGGTAATTTTACAGAAAAAGTGCTTTTATTCTCTTATTTATTGTACTAATGATTTACAAAACTAAGGCCTATGTATACACATCCATCATCAGTTATCTAACAAACTAACAAATTAATAACTGCCTAACAAACTAAATAACTGAAATCTAACACTCCCCCTCAAGTTGGTGGTTAAAGATGTTAATTAACCCCAACTTGGAAATTAAGTATTCATGTTGTTGAACTCCCAAGGCCTTTGTAAGAATGTCTGCTTGTTGATCTGTTGTCTTCACATACTCTGTTTCAATTATTCCTTCTTGAATCTTTTCTCGTACAAAATGGCAATCAATTTCAATGTGCTTTGTTCTCTCATGGAAAATTGGATTTGCTGCTATTTGAAGAGCTGCCTTGTTATCACACATCAATCTAGCTGGTCCCATGTTCTTGAACCCAAGCTCACTTAACAAACCTGTTAACCAAACTATTTCTGCAGCAGTCATTGCCATGCTACGATATTCTGCCTCGGCAGATGACCTTGCTATTGTATTTTGTTTCTTGGACTTCCAAGACAACAATGAGTCTCCTAGTTTCACACAGAAACCTGTTACTGATCTCCTAGTAGTAGGGCAAGTCGCCCAATCTGAGTCACAAAAAGCCTGAAGTTGGCACTGACTTTCTGCACTCAACAACACTCCTTGACCTGGTCTGCCTTTGATATACCTGACCACCCTCAAAGCTGCTTCCAAGTATAATTTCCTTGGTTGCTGCATGAACTGGCTCAGAAGTTGTACTGAATAAGCAATCAGGTCTTGTGTTAGTGAGGTAGATTAACTTCCCAATCAACCTTTGATAACGTTTTGTCTTCTAACAACTCATCTTCAGAAACCAGTCTTTTATTCTGTTCCAAGGGAGTTGCAATAGGCCTTGCACCCCCTAATCCAGTTTCTTCAATTAACTCTAATGCATTTTTCTTTGGCTTATAACTATTCCCTTTTCTGATCTCAATATTTCCAAACCAAGAAAATACCTCAGTTCACCCAGGTCTTTCATCTTAAAATTTCTATTCAGAATATCTTTGAGTTCTTGAATCAGTCTATTGTCATTTCCAGTTATCAAAAGATCATCCACATATATAAGCATCATGACAATTTTGTTTTCTTGTGACTTAGTAAACAATGAGTAATCAAATTTACTTTGAGAATAACCTGCCATTAGAAGGGCCTCTGTCAGCTTCATGTTCCATTGCCTCGAAGCCTGCTTTAGTCCATATAAGGATTTTTGCAGTCTACACACCCTAGTCTCCCCCTGACTGCAAAAACCATCAGGCAAGGACATATACCTCCTCAACCAAATCACCTTGGAGGAAAGCATTGTAAACATCCATCTGAAAAAGAGGCCATTGATGAATAGATGCAAGAGCCAGGACTGTTCTTACAGTGACCAGCTTTGCCACAGGAGAGAAGGTCTCAACATAATCAACCCCTTCTCTTTGAGTGTATCCTTTAGCAACAAGACGAGCTTTAAACCGCTCCACATCTCCATTCGAATTATATTTGATGCGATACACCCATTTACTTCCAATAGGAGACTTATTAGAGGGCAGGGGAACCAATGACCAAGTATTATTCGATTCCAAAGCTAAAATCTCCTCATTCATAGCCTTAACCCATACAGGATTTTGAATGGCTTCATTATAGGTCTTAGGTTCAACCAAAAGAGAGACAGAAGAAAGGTAAAGTTGAGTTTTAACATGAAGATGAGAATAATAAAGAAAATTAGAAATTGGGTAAGTACCTGGAAGAGAAGAAGACTGGTAAGACTGAACATAATCATGTAACCAAGCAGGCTGTTTTTTGACCCTAGTATATTGTCTAGGAGGGATGGAAATACTACTTAAGGAAGAGTCTTCCGAAACAGAAAGGTGAGGGGAAGGTTGAGGTAAAAAGGAATCATTTGTTGAAGCTTGAGGTGATACAAACTGATTTGAAGTCCCAGAAGGTATAGGAGAATTAAACTGAGTAGTATGAAAGGGCATGACCAAAAAATCTGAATCAAAAACATCTTGAATAAGAAAAAATAAGGAAGAAGAGGAAATGGGAAATTTAAAAGGAAAAACGTCCTCATGAAACTTGACATCTCTGTTAACAAAGAATGATTGTTTCTCAAGATTAAACAGAATGTAACCTTTTTGAGTAGCAGAGTAACCCATGAATATGGAAGGTATAGCTTTTGGAGAAAATTTGTCCTTATAATTTGGTTGAGTGGCATAACACAAACAACCAAAAACTCTCATATGAGAGAGATTTGGAGGTTTACCATGAAGGATTTCAAAAGGACTTTTCCCATCTAAAGTAGAAGAAGGTAACCTGTTAATGATATACAAGCGGTAGTAACACACTCTCCCCAAAATTTAACAGGAACTTGAGAATGAAATTTAAGAGCTCTAGCTACCTCTAACAAATGTTTGTGTTTTCTTTCAGCAATACCATTTTGCTGAGGAGTATGAACACACGAGCTTTGATGAACAATACCCAAGGAAGAAAAAAAGGAAGAACATTCATTAGCAAAGAACTCAGAACCATTATCACTTCTAACGAACTTAATTGTGACTGAAAAATGATTTTTGACATAGGCAAAGAACTGTTTTAAAGAGAGGATTGCATCACTCTTAAGCCTCAACAAAAAATCCAAGACATTCTTGTGTGGTCATCAACAATGGTGAGAAAGGACCTATAACCACTATGAGTAGAAACCCTATAAGGTCCCCATAGGTCAATATGTATTAGATCAAAAGGTTTAGCTGCTCTAGAAATACTCTGAGGAAAGGGTAACCTAGATTGCTTAGCAAGAGGACAAATAGAACATTTATGAACACTGTCAGCATGAAATCTATAAGAATGCAAATATGGTATTTTATGCAAAGTAGAGAAAGATGAATGCCCTAAACGAGCATGCCAAAGCTTAGTATTATTGATGGTTGAGAGACTCATACAATTTGAAGAATTACAGTGTGAAACAGGAAAAATACCAGAACCAAAAGTGGAAGAATCAAAAAAATACAGCCCGTGAGACTCTCTACCAATCCCCTTCATCTTTCCAGTGGAGAGATCCTGTAAAATGCAAAAGTTAGGGTAAAAAGAAACACTACACTGGAGCTCTTTGGTTAGTCTGGAAACAGAAAGGAGGTTATGAGCAAATTGTGGAACAAATAGGACATTGGTAAGTGAACAATTTTGGTTAAGGGAAAAAGAACCTGTATGTGTAATGGGAGCTGATTGGCCATTAGGTAAATGAACAAACCGAGAATCTGATGTACATGGGACAGGAGATATTAATTTTTTAAAATCGGATAACATATGGTCAGTGGCACCTGTATCTAATATCCAATTGAAAGAAAGACTATTATTTGCAGAATCAATACCTGCAGTATTAGCTGCTGGATCCATAGAAGATTCCTTGTTCAAGAGGTAAAGTATCTGATCATACTGAGCTTGTGTGAACATAGGAACAGTAGAGGCAACAACTTGTTGTAACTCAGGGCTCGATGTATTGTGAGAACCAAGCACAGATCGAGTGGAAGTCAAAGCTACTTGACTGCCTCTCTTCTTGGAGAACTTGAAATCAGCAGGGAATCCAATTAATCGGTAGCAGTTCTCACGTTTGTGCCCTCGAACCTTACAGTAATCACACACACCAGAGAATCTCGTTCTTTCAGTGTTGCCAGCAGAGTTAGAATACATAGCCGAGACTTCAGAGAGTGGAGAAAGAGCAGAAGAATGAATTCTCTGTGCCTCCTCCTGGACTAGCATCGAATACGCAAGGTTCACAGAAGGTAATGGCTGCAGAAGCAAGATTTGACTTCGTACGGCAGCGTAAGTCTCATTGAGGCCCATAAGAAACTGGAACAATTTCTACTGTGTGTAATGCGTAATCGTGCGTTGAGAAAGAACACAATCGCAAGGGGAGATTGGGGCCAAGGCTTCATACTCATCCCAAAGTAACTTCAATCGAGTGAAATAAGCTGAAATTGAAGAGTCACCTTGAGTTAGAAGCGCAATTTCACGGTGAAGGAAGAAAGATCTGGAACCATCAACCTTAGCAAATCTTTCCTTCAGATCTTGCCAAACCGAAGCGGCACTGGATGCGAAAACGATCCCAGCCGAAAGCTCCTTGCTGACTGTATTGAGGATCCAGGATAATACGAGAGCATTGCATCTCTCCCATTGTGGATGAAACGACTCATCAAAATCATCTCTTCTACAATCACCGGTGACAAAACCGAGCTTGTTTTTTGCAAGCAGGGCGATCTTCATGGACCGACTCCATATTCCATAGTTTTCGATACCGAGAAGCTGATGCGAAACAAGAAGGAAGCCAGGCGCATCGGAGGCATGCAAGAAAAGCGGGTGATTGAAATCAATGATGGAGGTTTCCATCGCTGCAACAGAGGAAGAAAGGGAGAAAAGAAAAACCTAAATCAATTTTGACTAAAAGGAAGAGAGTCACGGGAAGTAATCTGACTCATGATACCATGTTAAAAGGTAATTTTACAGAAAAAGTGCTTTTATTCTCTTATTTATTGTACTAATGATTTACAAAACTAAGGCCTATATATACACATCCATCATTAGTTATCTAACAAACTAACAAATTAATAACTGCCTAACAAACTAAATAACTGAAATCTAACATTGATGACCCCGAACATTATGAACTGTTGATGAAGCCGAGGATCCCAGGCAGGAAAAAAAATATGAAACCCGTATAGTGACTAAAGGTGGACATATCGTTAACCAAGATGGAAACTTCCTTGCCTCACAAGTAAGGCAAGAAGTGCCGACGAAGGTGTTCGATGATGGAGTGATGAAGTTAAGGGAGTGTCAACACACCTTTTTCGTCCTATTAGTATTCAAACTCTCAAAAATAGGATAGAATTATGCTAGGATTCAACTCCTAAAAATATGATAGAATTTTGCTATGTTTTAAACTCTTAAAGATAGGATCCACAAGCACTATAAATAGCCATTGTAGCTCACAATTGTAACACACGATTGGCATACGAAATTACCAGAAAAAAATACGAGCAAATAGATTGTTTTGAAGCTATTGTAAACAATTCAGGAGCAATAAAAGGTGAAAGCTTTTACCTTTCGCATTCTTTTCTTCACTTGCATGTGTTGTTATTCGTCTTTGTGCTTGAAAAAAAAACAGTTTTGGCCGAGGAAAAGGGGTTGTCGTTCGAAACTTTTCTTTTAGATCTACACAACCCCGAGGCCGTTTTGGAAAAAATACTAGGATATTTAAAACGAGGGAAGGAAAGGCTTTTAAAAATCATTTTTTTTAGGTTTGCCGCAGATGAACGGTCCCTTATGTATTATTTTCATATTTTTATTTATTTCTTTTTGATATTTCGTATTATTAAGTATATATATATATATATTATTAATTATTTTTATTCTAATATTATTTTAATGTTTTTTAAAGTTATTATATATATATATTTATAACTATTATATTTATTATTATTTTACTATTAACGTATATAAATATATTTTTCTCTTTTGCTACTATTATTATCATTATATGTATATTTTTTATTGTATTTTATTTTTATTTTTACTTTTTTTAAACATATGCATATATATACATTTAATTATATTTTTATATTTTATACTTCTTTATTTTTTTTGTTTTCATGTATTTATATTATATTACATTATTATTTTACTTTATTAAATTATTTTTTTTTGTTATAATATTTATTATATATATATATATTATATCATAATGTTTTTTTTGTTTATTCATTCTTACTATATTATAGGGATACATCACACTCATTTATTAACTACGGTCCCATCCCTTATCGTCTTTTTCCTTCCCGACACTTATACTTCACCAAACCTTGACTTTTTTTTTTATTACTTTTTTGGTGTGATTGCGTTTTTTATTTTACTACTTATTATCATTATTTATATTTTGCACTTAATAATTATATGTTTTTATTCCTCTTTTAGTTTTTCATCATTTATTTTTTATTTTTTTTCCTTCTATTTTCTTTATTTCATTTACTCTTATTTCCTTTTCCTTTAACGCGTTTCTCGACTTTTTAAGGGTACTCTTTCAAATTGATCGGAGGTAAGTAATTTTATATCATATGTTACCTTTAAATTTTAACTTTCGATTTTCTTAATTAAAAACAACTGGAAATTATGTAGTACCGAAAGGGCGGTTCAAGGGTGCTAATCCTTCCTTGACCGTAACCGAATCCGACATATCTTTGGTAAGACGCAGATCAGGTAAGATATAAGGTATCCGATTAACCTATTTATTTTTTTAAATAAATAATCGGTGGCGACTCCAATCACATTTTTCAAGTCGAAGCCCAATTCTGGGGCCCAACCGAAAGACGGTTACGACAGCTTGGCGACTCCGCTGGGGACACAGGTAAGTGAGTCAGGCTAAGGTAATTTCCAGTTGTCTTTTTAATGAAAAGGGTAAGTTTAAATTTTAAGGTAACATTTCGATCCTTATTACTTACTTTTGATTATATTTTCGAGTAATTAGTTGTACTAACCGTTTTCTCAATGATTTCATCCCTTAAAGTCTTTTTTCATCTAAGGCTCTAAACCCGAGCTCCGAACCCGTTTTAAGTGGGGGTGAAAGCGACGCATTCGTGTGAATTTATTCACCGCATATGCCTAGCAAGTAGCATTCGGGATTCATATACCTTATGTCTTCGTGTGAATTTATTCTCCGCATAGACATAAGGGAATGTGTCCTCTCGAGTTTAACTTAGTCCGCACAAACCTGTGATGGGTTTAGGACTAAGGGTGTGGCAAGCCCAAAGGGACACCAGCAAGGAGAACTCGGGTACCGTTTTTTTAGAACCTAAACCGGGAGACTATGGAGAATTAGAGCCCACCCCAAAACCTCACTTCAAACCCTAGGCTGCTTTATTTCATGCTTTACTTTCTGTTCAAAGCATGCGAACTAGACAAATATGCGGTTAGGATTTGTTTGAAATTAGCATGCGGGATAGAGATCATGTCCGGGTAGGAATAATAAGCATGTGGGGTAGGTATCATGTGGGGTAGGACTTTCATTTTTATGATCGTTTTTGATTATTTTTCACCTCACTAACTCTTTTCATCTTTATTTTATTTTATTTTCATCACTTGCATCATTAAAAAGAGGTCATTGATCCACTAAAACGTGTTTGTTAAAACTCGAATAATCTGAATCCATGGACAAAGGTGTTGTAATACAAGAGATGAAAATACAGAGGATAATCTACAAGGCGACTATGTGTCACATTCAATCCAGAAGACGTGGTGCCCACAATTGAAGAGTATATCACTCTGCTGCATTATAAAAGACTCAAAATGAACCGGGTCTACATCAAGCACAATGAAAGCTTATCTTTGAAGAACTGACTGGCAGAGGTTGCAGGGGCAAGATGAAGGTTATGTATCTCGGAAGTCCCTTTGAACACAACAATGGCAAAATGATAGCTGAAATTGGAGACCATTGCCGGCGAATTCAAGAAACAGATTAATGAACTTCACATAGTTCCTATCAATTAAGGGCTCCAATGACGAATTCGTTTTGAACAGGCTCAACAAAAGTAAATGCTCGAGATGCGATCATTCGAGACTTCTTGGACCAGTACAAAAAACAACTCAACATTTTCACGGTTCATCCGGAGAGGCCGGAGAGGTTCGACATGTTATTCAACCGGTGAAAGACGAAAGCAGAAGACTAGTCAACATGTCAGAAGCTGTCAGGATATTTTTTTCTCTTAAAAGATAAAACATTTTTGTCCCCAATAAGGATTATTCATAATAACAGTCACATTTCTTGGATCAATGCCTCGAACATTTCATGCATTCTTGCATTTTTGCATCTTCATCTACATTTTTAAGCATTTTCATAAACATGAAATTAAATCACGGAGGATTCGATGAAGTGGTCTTAACCACATTACACCACATGGAAGCCAGATTTTAACAATTAAAGAAAAACTGAAATCAGTACAGGGGGAGCTGGATCAGCTGATTGTAGGACTAAGCCTGCCAGGATGATCTGAGAAAAGAGTACCCATCTCCTAAGGGCTACAATGTTGAAATTGTTTCCACATAAGGATTCCCAAACATTCTTCTGAAAACTGTAAGGCGCTTGCCGAAGAAGGGGGCATGGCATATACCATTTGCACTTAGAGGATTATTTTGTTTGAACACTTATTTTAAACGTTTGAATTCATGTTACTTTCTAAGGTGGAGCAATTGAACAAATTTTAATCTTTAGTTCTTTGAATATTAAATGAATTAAGGATTCTTTTAATTCTTCAAGAATTATAGATTTTTGACATATGACAAGATTAGACCTTTCTTACCCTGTCTCAAACCCTAGAATAAAACACATTGATTCTTTACCCAAAATAACTCATGGTCATTATCAAAAAACCAAATTTTGACATTACCTCTATTTGAAATTCTTGAACATTACCTTTATCTTTTTTATACACCCACACCTTTCTTTGAGTCAATAAGATCACACAACTATCTTTTTAGACTCAAAATTAACCTTTTTTACCATTAAAACCCAAGGCATTGAGTTGTTCATTTGAACATGAGCATTCTTCCAAGATACAGTTTGGGGCATCTCGCCAGGAGCCTGAACATTGAGACATGTTGGGAGCAAGGAGCAGAAAAAATAATTCATTCGAAATAATTCTATCATGCATTAACTACACTGTTTTCATGTGAATAGAATTAATCCTGAAAATCTATCCCCCTGGGGATACCTCTTCTGTGAAGACTTACATGTATGGAATGATGAACGGCTTTCTTTCTTTATCCCTTCACAACAGGAGAAAATATATATCCCTTGCGTCCCCTTTTGAGCCTATAGTATTATTTTTTCTTCTGATTCAACCCTAACCAAGGATCACCCTCCACACTAGGGGGCAAGGTGGAGAAAATCTGCTCACATGAGTGAAGACATTGATTCAGATGAGATACCGAAAGGTGAACCAAATGCCAAGTGCGATGATTCAATTAGAACAAAAAGGGCAAAAAGAAAAAAGAAAAGAAGCAAAAAAGGAAAAAACAAGAACAAAAAAGAAAGAACAAAAATAAAAAAGGGAACAAAAAGCACATGCAAAAATTCCCTAAAGACAAATGGTGCATCAAGCTTCAATGAGATTGATCAAGCACAATCATTCCTGAATCACTGAATCCCTTCACTCGAAGATCATAGAGCATCAAGAGAAAGAGACATTTTGAGCAAGACAAGATCGATGGCATCAGAATGAATTGATCCTTGGTTCAATACCCTGAAACACTTGTTTGGGCCTATTTATCCTTTTCTTTCATAACCACGAACCCTGGCCTACATTACGTGCCTTAAAAGTCCCTTCTAATCATACATGGATTTCTAAACAGAAGAGACTATCTTCAGATTTCATCCCGCCCATCAGGATTAATCTTTGTTTGTAAAAAAACAATGTAATTAATGTATGGTAGAGAAAAATAACAAAGGGGGGTTCAAGACGTAAATCCTGAATAACGTCTTGAAACCAAAGGAGGATTCGAGTTGAAAACCTGAGAAGGCGGCTCGAATATAAAAATTTTGCAACTGAGGCGATCACACAAATTCCTTGATAAGGCATCGCACAATCCAAGTGTGACAACGAAGGTTGGGAGTCAGAGAACACTTCCAGTAGAGAAGCATGCAAGCTACCCCATCAATCCTTTGAACATCAAATACCAAACCTTTGAGCATCAAATGCCAAACCTTTGACCAAACACAATGACCTGAGACTTTTTATCCTTTCCTTACTTGACCATCTCTCAAAGATATCTTTGATCTTGACAATTGTCAAATAGCTATAATTTATTGAAGGATTAACATTGTAATTAATTCTTTGATATCCAATGAACTCTAGTTTTATGATTCGTCTCAATTGTAAAACCGTGAAAGGGGCAATATTTTTAAAACTTGGGATTAAACATTTTTCGAAACTCTTTTAATTGATATTAAAAGAGAAAGAAAAACATTTTTTTTCAAACAAGACAGTCTCTCTAGAGTGGATCTTGGTAAATGACATGTGACTCTTAGACACAAAACTCATGCTCAGAATCAATGCTGAAGCAAGAAATGAGGAACATTTGTGGCATCTTTGAAGATTCAACATGAAATATTGGAGCATTTTTTTGGGCATCTTTGGGGATTCAACATCCTAATGCAAATTATCAGGCCTTTTTCAAGAGATAAAATATAACCAATTCATGTTATATGCATCTTATGCATACATTTTAGAGCATCATTTTTTCCCACATACATAATTTTTGCAGCTTTTAGAGCCAAGTTTCGACTTCAAGACGAATGATACTCGAATCAAAAGTACCTTTAAAGATTGATGTTGGTTGCTTAACTCAGCAGCAAGAAGCTACACTTCAACCAATTTGACATATTGAAAGATCGACAGATCTTAGAATCAACTTCAGACGAGTTCGAAAGATAATTCAGAACCGATCCAGTTCGCATTTTCAAGTTGGATTTCAACTTCATGACGAAGGATATCCAATTCCTGGCTCAACTTCACGACGAAGGGGCCACCCACGATTTCAACTTCACGACGAAGGGAATCGTGCTCACTATTGTCTCTCTTGAGACAGTTTCCCTTGAAACAAACTTTGTCTCTCTTGAGACAGTTTCCCTTGAAACAAAATTTTGTCTCCCTTGAGACAGTTTCTCTTGAAACATAAACATTGAAAACATTTCCCTTGAAATGAGTTTTGTCTCTCTTGAGATAGTTTCCCTTGAAACAAAATTCCGTCTCCATTGAGACAGTTTCTCTTGAAACATAAACATTGGAAACATTTCCCTTGAAATGAATTTTGTCTCTCTTGAGATAGTTTCCCTTGAAACAAAATTTTGTCTCCCTTGAGACAGTTTCTCTTGAAACATAAACATTGAAAACATTTCCCTTGAAATGAATTTTGTCTCTCTTGAGATAGTTTCCCTCGAAACAAAATTTTGTCTCCCTTGAGACAGTTTCTCTTGAAACATAAATATTGAAAACATTTCCCTTGAAATGAATTTCGTCTCTCTTGAGATAGTTTCTCTTGAAACATAAACATTGAAAACATTTCCCTTGAAATGAATTTCGTCTCTCTTGAGACAGCTTCTCTTGAAACAAAATTTTGTCTCCCTTGAGACAGTTTTCTCTTGAAGCATCATCTTTGAATATGTTTTCCTTGGAACTAATTTCATCTCCCCGTGAGACAATTTCTTTTGGAACTAAGTTTTGTCTCTCTTGAGACAGTTTTTCTTAAAACAAAATTTTGTCTCCCTTAAGACCGTTTCCCTTGAAACAACAAATATCTTTGAGATCGTTTCCCTTGAAACGAGTTCTGTCTCTTTTGAGACAATTTCTCTTGAAGCATCATCTGAACCGTTACACTCAGCTCAGGCACATACTTGGGATAGCATTTCTCAAATCAAAAAATAGAATGTGCACATCAGATTTGAACATTTGAAGAATTTGAGACCATGGATCAGAACTTGAAGATTCCAGAACCAAGATTCCAGAAAAACAACCAGAGATCGAGATTTCTCTCCTGAACCCAAAAATAACATATGTTGCATATGCATTTTAGGTATACCTAAGAGAATTGCATCCATCTCATCACATATATGCATAACTTTTTCAGGTTTTAGCTAGAGTCAAGTTCAACTTCACAACGAAGGGACGGTTGGTTACCAACAACAATTTCCCAATTTCGGAACCGATTTCAACTCCACGACGGAGGATATCGTGCTACCCGAGACAACACAAGTTCAACTTCACAACGAAGGGACGACTGGTTGTCAACGAATAACTTCCCAATTCCAGAACCAATTTCAACTCCACGACGGAGGATATCGTGCTACCCGAGACAACACAAGTTCAACTTCACAACGAAGGGACGGCTGGTTGTCAACGAACAACTTTTCAGTTTCATCCGCGATTTCAACTCCACGACGGAGGATATCGTGCCACTCGAGACAACACAAGTTCAACTTCACAACGAAGGGACAGCTGGTTGTCAACAAACATTTTTCAAATTTCAGAGCCAATTTCAACTTCACAGCGAAGGATATTGGACTCGAGACAACACAAGTTCAACTTCACAACGAAGGGACGGCTGATTGTCAACAAGATTTCGTTCATAGTCAATTTCAACTTCACAGTGAAGGATATTAGACTCGAGACAGCACAAGCTCAACTTCACAGCGAAGGGGCAGCTGACTGTCAACAAACAATTTCCCGGTTCCAGAACCAATTTCAACTTCACAGCGGAGGATATTGGACTCGGAACAATATTTGGATTTCAACTTCATTGCGAAGGATATCCAAATCTCAGGCTCAACTTCACGACGAAGGGGCCCTGTACGATTCCAATTTCACAAACAGATTGACCCAACTTCACGACGAATGAGTCATCTATAACGCATCAACACTGAAGTTTTCAGGTCAAGTTTCACCTTCACGACGAAGTATCTTGATCCAGAAGACGATTCAAAGGCCACTCGCCAAAAGCTTTGAGTTCGATTCCAACTTCACGACGAAGGATATAATGCTTAGAAGCTTCCAGATGAACTCGACTTCACGACGGAGGAGTCATCCGTAACTCAATTCGACAGGGAGTTATTGAAACATCAGAGTCAATTTTCAACTCCACCGAACGAAAAGTGTGTTTTTCAATCTTTGCCCTATCCCCGTTACACGACTATGGGCAAAGAGGGGCAGCTGTCAACACACATTTTTCGTCCTACTAGGATTCAAACTCTCAAAAATAGGATAGAATTATGCTAGGATTCAACTCCTAAAAATATGATAGAATTTTGCTATGTTTTAAACTCTTAAAGATAGGATCCACAAGCACTATAAATAGCCATTGTAGCTCACTATTGTAACACACGATTGGCATACGAAATTACCAGAAAAAAATACGAGCAAATAGATTGTTTTGAAGCTATTGTAAACAATTCAGGAGCAATAAAAGATGAAAGCTTTTACCTTTCGCATTCTTTTCTTCACTTGCATGTGTTGTTATTCGTCTTTGTGCTTAAAAAAAAACAGTTTTGGCCGAGGAAAAGGGGTTGTCGTTCGAAACTTTTCTTTTAGATCTACACAACCCCGAGGCCGTTTTGGAAAAAATACTAGGATAATTAAAACGAGGGAAGGAAAGGCTTTTAAAAATCATTTTTTTTGAGGTTTGCCGCAGATGAACGGTCCCTTATGTATTATTTTCATATTTTTATTTATTTCTTTTTGATAATTCGTATTATTAAGTATATATATATATTAATTATTTTTATTCTAATATTATTTTAATGTTTTTTAAAGTTATTATATATATATATTTATAACTATTATATTTATTATTATTTTACTATTAACGTATATAAATATATTTTTCTCTTTTGCTACTATTATTATCATTATATGTATATTTTTTATTGTATTTTATTTTTATTTTTACTTTTTTTAAACATATGCATATATATACATTTAATTATATTTTTATATTTTATACTTCTTTATTTTTTTTGTTTTCATGTATTTATATTATATTACATTATTATTTTACTTTATTAAATTATTTTTTTTGTTATAATATTTATTATATATATATATTATATCATAATGTTTTTTTGTTTATTCATTCTTACTATATTATAGGGATACATCACACTCATTTATTAACTACGGTCCCACCCCTTATCGTCTTTTTCCTTCCCGACAGTTATACTTCACCAAACCTTGACTTTTTTTTTTACTTTTTTGGTGTGATTGCGTTTTTTTATTTTACTACTTATTATCATTATTATTATTTTGCACTTAATAATTATATGTTTTTATTCCTCTTTTAGTTTTTCATCATTTTTTTTTTATTTTTTTTCCTTCTATTTTCTTTATTTCATTTACTCTTATTTTCTTTTCCTTTAACGCGTTTCTCGACTTTTTAAGGGTACTCTTTCAAATTGATCGGAGGTAAGTAATTTTGGATCATATGTTACCTTTAAATTTTAACTTTCGATTTTCTTAATTAAAAACAACTGGAAATTACGTAGTACCGAAAGGGCGGTTCAATGGTGCTAATCCTTCCTTGACCGTAACCGACTCCCGAATCCGACATATCTTTGGTAAGACGCAGATCAGGTAAGATATAAGTTATCCGATTAACCTATTTATTTTTTTAAATAAATAATCGGTGGCGACTCCAATCACATTTTTCAAGTCGAAGCCCAATTCTGGGGTCCAACCGAAAGACGGTTACGACAGGGAGGAAATAGAGAAGCTGAAAGAAGTGAACGAGGCTCAGAAGGCTCAAATAATCGAGAAAGACGAATTGAAGAAAGAGGTGATTCGACAACTCAGTTTGGCTGTCGAAATGCTTAAGGATGAGAATATGGAGCTTAAGAAGAGTATTGCTAAAGCACCACCCCTAAGGAAATGGAGTCCCCTTGATTTCAACAAAGTAAAGGGAGGACTTTTCGGGATGTTATTCAAAGGATCTCCAAAATCTGGTCCTAGCGTCGTTGCTCTGTAGTTTTCAGGTTAGGTTACATCAAGGCAAATAGCATATACATATTCATATACGTATATAAGTTCAGGTTAGAAGCATTTTTATACATGTTTTACCTCAGATTGTGCTATTCTTCTGTTCAATTTGTTTCATCGTTGTTTTTGTTTTTCCTTTGTGAAAAGATGCTGAACTTAATGTAGTCTTTTTGCTAATACTATATATAAAGTTATTTTTTGTACCAAAACAGAGCTTCTCTTTGAGATTTAGAAATGTTTATGCTGCAAATCTAGTGAATTAGAAAAGAAGATTTTGACATTATATCTAAACAAAGTTTCCAACAACAATGGCATACATTTTCACAGGACAATCAAATCAAACTAAGCAATATATATTACAAAAATTCAGAGTGGAACTACTACGCCGGCTAATTGGGGTTGCACTAAACAGAAATTCACACACCAGACAGCTACTGCAATAAACAAAGCTGGAGATTCTAGAGCACAAGGTGATGTTGGATAAACCGAAGTGGATACCGGCAAAGGGTCAGCTGGAGAAATAGCGAAACCAGGAGCCGGAGCCAAGATGTCATCCGGATTCAGGGGACTGGGGCTCGAAGGAATCATGGGCACCGATGAATCAGTTGGAGAAGGCACCACACCATTTGGAGTAGGGAACAAAGGCTCGATATTGGGGGGTAAACTTGCAGAAGAGGCTAGCGGTGCACTCGGCAAGATTGCCAGTGCAGCCGATATAGTTAAGTATCGTATGTGTTCTGGCGACCACGGCGATGATGATAAGGCTACCGAGGACAAATAGGCCATTAGAAACACAAACAAGTTTCGCCATGGTGACCAAAGGGAATCCATCAAAACGAAGATTTTTTGGTATTGATTCTCCGATTTTGAAACTTTGAATAGAATGTGATGAGGTTGATGATGATAAAAGGGTTACAAAGCTTTTTATGTGCTGATGAGGGAAGTGAAGGAGGAAAAGAGTGGGGTGCTGCTGTAAGTCAAAAAGATGGTTTGTGAATTTTATGGTAAAATACAGCTCCGTTGGTTAGCAACTAGACAATGTGGATAAGTAAATTTGTTGTTGGAGCACATGATCCTGTAGGTTTCCCTTTTTTATCCTTTTGCTGACATTATTGTTTTGCTATGTTTCACCCGTGCGATTGTTGCTTGTAGTACTTCTGTTGTAGAAGTAGTGAACCAAACTTGCACAGAAAATGTTAGGGTTCTACGTACCCCACATAAGACATGAATGTATCAAGCCATAACCTCAAAAGTCACCCTTAATTAGCGATTTTCAAACTGTTATTTCAATTATCGATCAAATCAAATGTTCAAATGGTTAATTTGTTCATTAACCCAATTAAATTGAGCAAAACCAAATTAATTGATTTATTTTTACTTTAACCGTTAATTGAACCAATTATTTTTGGAAATTATTAATCAAATTGAGAAAAATTCAGTTAATTTGGTTGGTCATCAAATTAATCGATTTTTTTTAAATAGTTATATTAATTTAGATTTAATAGATTTTTTTTCCATTTGGATTAAAATTTGATTGGGTCTTAAAAGTGTAAGGCTTAATGCAAAAATAAATGTCTACATTATACTTGTTAACTTTAGGTGTATAAATAATTTTTTGATAAAAATATGTATTTAACGTCTCCGATGTTATACTTTTAGGTGTCTGGACTGTAATGAACGTTAAAAAATCGTTATCTAACACACGACATTTCTATATTATTTTTTGAAAATTCTATTTTCTTAAAAATAAAAATATTAGTAAATTTTTAATTAAAAAAATTTAAAAATATATAATTTTTAATTCCTTCCCTGGCACCACCGCCAATTCCAATTCACCCACCCACCCACCACCACCATCGTCCGATTGATGCGCAGATTCCCCCGTCCAATTCATGCGCGCAAATTCACCCCTTCCCTGCACAACCAATGATCGGGAAATTAAAGATTTTATAAATTAAAAATTAGGGTTTAAGACTATGGGTTTGAGTATTTGATATTTTAAAGTTTTAAAGTAACAATAAGAGCGATGATCAATTATTAGATGAAAGAAGACCTATGGGTGATTGTTCGTTGACAGAAATGATGACAAGAAATGACTGGTGATGATTGCAAATGAGTTTGAAATTAAAGATCCTCAAAACGTTTTTTTACGAAGGGAGAAAAGGGGAGTCTCGTTTCGAAATAATTTTAAATGATCGGTTAACGATAAAACGTAGTTCGAGGAGTCGTCATCAATCTTCGATTAGAGTGTGATTGGGCACAAAAAATATGTCATTTTAATTAAAACAACAAATTCCCGATATGCGTTACCAAAATTTGAGTTCGAGAGTCGGTTACGTGTGGGGAAGGATTAGTACCCCCAAAGCGCCCTAAATCAGTACATAGTCGATTAATTAGTTGTCTTTGCAATGAATTTACGAGTTCGAGTCTAATTTAATTTAAGATCCCCTACAAAATAATATTCTTTGAATTTTTGGATGATCATAATAGTATTTAATTATTTCTTATCGAGAAGAATCGATCTCTCATACCTTGAAGCAATCGATTCTTACTCCAATCGAAATAAAGAAATATTAAAATTTCATTATAAAGTTCACTATTAATTCAAAATAACAACACCGAAAATAATTTTAAGAGTGAAAACGATAATATCTAATTATTTATAATCGAAAATAAATGACCTCTTATAAATTAAAGCAGTCATTTATTACTCCAATCAAAATTAAGAGATATCACTATTCCGTCTTAAAATTCAATATCGATTCGAGTGAAAACGATAATATATAATTATTTCCAATCGAAAATAAATGACCTCTGATACCTTAAAGCAATCATTTATTGATCCAATCGAAATGAAGAGATATCACTATTTCATCTTAAAAATCAATATTAATTCGAGAGAGAATGATAATATCAAATTATTTTCAATCGAGAATAAATGACTTCTCATGCCTTAGAACAGTCATTTATTGCTCCAACCGAAATGAAAAGTTATTACTATTATCAATATCAATTTGAGTGTTATTATTTCGAAAACCCATCGGAAAACACATGCAAAAATAAAACAAATTAAAAGCATTTATCAAGCAAGTATAATTATAATACCCCAAATATCGAATATGTGACCATAGTGAAATAACTTAAATTCTAGTGGGTTAAATTGAGTAAAATTGAAAAGTATGAGGAATGATTTAAGAAATTATGGTTGGGACTTATTGGTAAGAATGAAAGAATGGAGGGGCAAATTGGTCCTTTAGATGAAATGAATTTAATATTCATTTAAAATGGGGTTATTAAATAAAAATGAATAGAAGAAATTAAGGGATAAGTCTGAAAGTTCTCTCCTCTTCTTCTTCCTCATGTCCCGAGCTCCCTAGCAAAGGTAAGGCTTTAATTAGTTGGTTTTTATTTTCGTTTTTAGGTTGGTTTTCAAGCCTTAAGTAATATAGAGACTAAGGAAGGTTCAAGGAGGATTAAATCTAAGAGATAAAGGTTTTATATGATATTTCATAAAATGGGTTTTAAAATGATTTGATGAAATATGGTTAGTTATGGAAGATTTAAGGCATTTTTAACTTGTCAAAGAAGTAAATAAGAGATTAGAAGCCTTGGATGTGATTAAAAACATGTTGGAAAAAGTAGTGTGATTTTTGGTTTGGAGTGTTCTTTAGAGAATTTGGATGTTATAGGAAGATTAATGAAGGAAAGTTAGTTGGGTTAAGTGATGTTAAGTTTAAGGGTATTGTTGGAGGTATAAGAAAGAGAATTTAAAGGAATTTGGGTAAAATTCGAGCTGAAAATTTGAAAATCTGGGTAAGGGTATTGTTATTGGAAGAACGGTGTCAATACTATAGCTTCAAATTTGGGGAAATACGACGAACAATATCAATACTGATGCAAGCAATATCGATACTGTTGTGGGTATCGATACTAATATGAAGGTATTGATACCATGGATTTTAGAATGCAGAAATGGTATCGGTACTGAAGGGAGTATTGATACCATAATATAGAAGTATTGAAACCATAGAAGGGGTACCGATACTAAGCAACCTAAAATTTTAGGTTAGAATGAGCTTAAATAGAATTCGAGAATAATAGTTCTTTTAAGTATTATTAATGTGTATAATTTTAGAAAGTAAACTTACATTTGTATGGTTTGTATGATTACAGATGCTTGTGTAGATCGTAATCAAGCTCCCGAGTCATGCAAACAGAAAGGCAAAAATAAAGTCGCTGATTAGTCGGATTTACATTTTGGGTATAATATCGAGGCATACCAGGTGAGTGCATTTATTATGTATTTATATGTTATGATAGTTATAGATGTATTTTTTCTTAATGTATGTATTGCATTTACCGAATGGGCACTATGTGTGCAACTAAGAAATTCATAATAAGTTTATGAATTTCCATATTGGCACTATGTGTGCAACCCCACGTAACTCATAACGAGTTTGTGAATTACCGTATTGGCACTATGTGTGCAAACCATAAAATTTATAATGAATTGTAATAATCAATTGGTATTCGAATTGTTATAATATACTCGTGTTTAGAATTTACCTTATTATTTGTTATGCCTCACTAAGTGATTACTTAGCGTGTGTTAATTTCAAGCATAGGTATTAATATGAGCGGAGTAAGGAGTGCAACTGACATCACAAATCAAGGGTCGCCTAATCAATAATTGTATGAAAAATATGTCTACTTTTGATGTTGCTAGTTGGCATGTAATCAAATTATGAAAATGCTCTGAAAAATAGTTGATTTACGATGATGTAAAATTTTAATATGCTCCAACTTTAATATTTGTTTATGTACTATAAGTTAATGAAAAGTTTTATAATTATTAAACTTAATGTTTTAAGATTTTAAAACAAAATTTTAATGGTTTTTTCAAAAGCATAAAGTTTTAAAAGTTATGTAACATCTGTGACTCGTGTACGGAAATGTATACGGGAAATGGGTGTTACATTTATTGGTATCAAAGCTACAGGTTTAGCCGATTCTCGACCGAAATCGGGTAATTTTACTGTAAAAAGGGGTTTTACATGCCACTAAGATGTCAAGGTTATTGATGTAGAGTAAATATAATATGATTGATGTTACTCCTCACTAACTTAAATGTTATCATTATGTATGTTCTATTAGATGTCGGATCCTACGAATTTACGGAGAGTGACTGATCAAGAAAATAGAGAAGGGTCAGGTAGCGAGAGCTATGATGCTAATAGTGAGCATCTGATTCTGTCAGAAAATGCTAGTGCACCGATACATCAGGGTATGTCAGTGCCAGAGTTTGGAGCTTTTATAAAGGTTCTCGATGCCATCCTTACTCAGTTTCAACCTCCTCCGCCTCCCCCTGCTCCTCCAGCACCGCATATGTTAATTCTAAAGGAGTTAAGAAGTTTGGGAGCTCTTGAGTTTTGTGAAGAAGAGGGTGAAGGTCCGATAGATGATGATTTATGGTTAAAAGACGTTATGATAATGCTGGAAAATCTTCAATGCTCAGATTCAGAAAAGCTGGGTGGAGCTGTATCGTTACTCCGAGGATCAGCTTGGGTGTGGTGGACAAACACTACAATGTATGCACCACCTGAGCAAGTGACATGGAAATTATTTCAAGATTAGTTTAAGAACAAGTATATTAGGGAGCAGTTTAGGAGGGTGATGCTGCTGAAGTTTCTCAATCTAAAACAAGGCGATCGAGCAGTACATGAGTACGAGGCTGAGTATAATAAGCTGAGTCATTTTGCTACTGAGGTAGTTCCTAATGACAAGGCTCGACGTGATTGGTTCATTGAAGGCTTGAGGCCAAAGTTGAAAGAGATGATGTTGGATTTAAACATACCCAGCTTGTAAGAAGTTATCAACTGAGCTAAGGCCATTGAAAGAGCTCAAGATGAGACTCTAGCAGCGGATCAAGATATGCAGATGGGAAAAAGAGTTGGAATGTCTTTAACTTCCCATCATACTAAGGGAGGCATGGTTTGAGTTTTTGATATAATAATAGAGATGGTTCTGCTGCAGTTTCGCATAATAATAGTTAATCATAATCCTATATTGTTAGCTCGGGTAGAGCGTTTGGAGAACGAAATACTCCATGTCAGACATGCGGTAAGTCGCACTGGAGAGTATGTAGATTTCTATCTAGCGATTGTTTCCATTGCGGTGAAACTGATCATTATGCTCGAAATTATCCAAAGAGATTTGGAGATAGATCAGTGCAAACTGAGAGATCAATAGCAACATCTAGTAGAAGTATAGGAAAAGGAAGATTCGACGGTCAATCTGAGTTGAATCAATGACAAGAGACTCGGGGAGTGGCCCAAATTTATAATATTAAGACTAATAAAGATCGGGATGACTTGGAGATTTTAACATATACATTTCATCTTTTTGATAAACTTGTATTTGTTTTGATTAACCCTGGTTCTACACATTCTTATATTAGTACAAAGTTGGTTAGAGTTAGAGGAATTCCTTTAGAACCAATTCTTAGTGAAATGATAGCGGTAAACCCTATGGGTCATAGTGCAAGGGTAACTAGTTTATGTAGAAAATGCCCGATCAAGATTCAAAGGATTGTGTTTCTGGCAAACTTAATGGAGTTGCCTTTCGACGAATTTAAAGTTATTTTGGGCATGGATTAGTTATCTCCACATCATGGATGGGTTGATTGTCGCAAGAAGTGATTATTCTTGAAGGATGCAAAGGCTCCGAAATAGTAGTGATCGGTGAAAAAATGAAATCACCATCCAATGTGATATCAACCATGACTGCAAAGAAAATGATGTCAAAGGGATGCTTAGATTTTCTAGCTAATGTGATAAACACTCGAGTACCGGAAGTGAGATTGAACGATATCCCAACGGTTAAGGAGTTTCCTGAGGTTTTCTGGAAAAATTATCGGGTTTACATCCAGATCGTGAGGTGGAATTCAGGATTTAGGTTTACCTGGGTACTGAATCTGTTTCTATTGCTCCATATGGAGTGACTCCAATAGATTTAAGAGAATTAAAAGCCTAATTGCAAGAGCTACTTGGTAAAGGATTTATCAGACCCAGTGTTTCTTCTTGGGGAGAACCTGTGCTATTTGTGAAAAAGAATGACGGGTTTATGCGATTATGTATCGATTATCGTCTGTTAAATAAGGTAACCATAAAGAATAAGTATCTTCTTCCGAGGATTGATGATCTATTCGATCAATTAAAAGGAACAACAATGTTCTCTAAGATAGAACTGAGGTCGGGATACCACCAATTAAAGATCAAAGAGGTTGATATTTCAAAAACCACTTTTCAGACTCGGGATGGGCACTATGAATTTGTGGTGATGCCATTTGGATTGACTAATGCTCCTGAAACATTTATGGACTTGATGAACAGAGTATTCCAGCCTTATTTGGATCAATTCGTGGTGGTATTTATAGATGATATTTAGGTGTATTCCAAATCAAGAGAAGAACATGATGCTCATCTTCGGATGGTTCTTTAGACACTTCGAGAAAAGAAGTTGTATGCCAAATTGTCCAAGTGTGAATTTTGTTAGCTGAGATTGCTTTCCTTGGTCATATAGTCTTCGCAAAAGGCATAAGAGTTGATCCCAAAAAGATTCAAGCTATAGTGGATTGGCAACCACAAAGAATATTCCTGAAGTTCAAAGTTTCTTGGGGCTTGCTGGTTATTATAGGTGGTTTGTGAAGAAATTTTCAATGTTGGCTTCGTCGCTAACTAAATTGTTTAGGAAAGATGTGCCTTTTGTTTTGTCAGAGAAATGTCAAGAAAAATTTGAAATGTTAAAGGGGATTGTAATATAGGCACCAATTCTTGTATAACTTGAGTCAGGTAAATAATATGTCGTTTTCAGTGATGCATCCTATAGTTGACTGGGATGTGTGCTGATGCAAGAAGGGAAAGCTATGGCTTATGCCTCAAGATAGCTAAAGAATCATGAGAGAAATTACTCGACACATGACTTGGTATTGGCAGAGGCTGTGTTTAGTTTAAAATTTTGGTGTCATTATTTATACGATGAGCAGTGTCATATTTATATAGATCAAAAGAGTTTAAAGTACTAGCTGACTCAAAAAGAATTGAATTTGAGACAAAAAAGATGGATCAAACTTTTAAAAGATTATGATTTGATCATCGATTTTCATCCTGGAAAGGCTAATGTGGTAGCGAAAGCACTTGGCCGAAAGACTTTTACCGCTCTATGGGCTTTGGATGCACATATGTCTTTAAAGGAAGATGGTCCCTTTATTGTTGAACTTAAGTTAAAGCCAGTGCTTTTGGATCGGGTAAAAGAGCTGCAAGGTCAATATGAGAAATGCTTGGTGAGAATGGCACAAGTAGAAAAAAAGAGGTTAAAGACTTCGAAATGAGGGTCGATGGATGTTTATATTATCGTGGAAGACTCTGCATTCCTGATATTGATAAACTAAAGAATGATATTCTTTCTGAGGCACATTATAGTCATTTGACGATGCATCCAGACGAGAATAAGATGTATCAAGATTTAAAGAACCGTTATTGGTGGCCTGGCATGAAAAGAGCTGTATTTGAGTTTGTTCCAAAATGTTTGACATGTCATCAAGTGAAAGATGAACATCAAGTGCCATCTGGATTGGTATAACTGATATCCATTTATGAATGTAAGTGGGAACGAGTTACAATGGATTTTGTTTCGGGGCTACCTTTGTCACCAGGTAAAAAGGAATCAATATGGGTAATTGTAGATAATTAACCAAGACAACTTATTTTATTCTAGTTAGGGTAAATTACTCAATGGATAAATATGTGGAATTGTATATAAAAGAGATAGTTCGGCTGCAGGAGTACCTATATCGATAGTGTCCGATCGAAACCCAAAGTTTACTTCAAGATTCTAGAAATCTTTACATGAGGCATTGGGTAATCAATTGAAATTCAATACAACTTTTCATCTAGATGAGCATTCGGAACGAAATATTCAGGTATTGGAGGATATGCTAAGGGCATGTGTGATTGAGTTCAAAGGATCATGGGAAAGGTATTTTCCTTTAACAGAGTTTGCTTATAACAACAATTACCAATCGAGTATTAAGATGGCTCAGTATGAAGCCTTGTATGGGAGAAGGTGCAGAACACCTTTAAATTAGTTTGAATTAAAAGATTGGGACCTGGTTGGCGTTGATTTAATGAAAGAAATAGAAGATAAAGTGAAAGTTTTCCAAGATAATCTTAAGATAGTTTCCGATCGACAAAGTCTTATGCTGATATAAAGAGAAAAGAGATTGAATATCAGGTGGGAGATAAGGTATTTATGAAAGTATTGCCTTGGAAGAAAGTATTACGGTTCGGTCGCAAAGGAAAGCTGAGTTCAAAATTCATTAAACCTTATGAGATTTTGAAAAGGGTCAAACCAGTAGCATATCAATTAGTTTCGCCTCCTGATATGGACAAGATCCACAATGTTTTTCACATGTCGATGCTCAGAAGGTATCGATAAGATCTATCCCATATTATCACACCAGAGGAAATAGATATCCAACCAGATCTGACTTACGAGGAAGATCTAGTACGGATCTTCACTCGAGAAAGCAAAGAACTGTGTAACAAGAAGATTCAACTAGTTAAAGTGTTTTAGCAAAACCAAAAATTAAAAGAAGCTACTTGAGAAAGAGAGGAAGACATGAGAAAGCCTTTTTCATATCTCTTTGTATCAGATACTTCTTAAAATTTGAGGACACATTTTCTTAAGGGGGAAGAATTGTAACACCCCAAATATCAGATATGTGACCATAGTAAAATAACTTAAATTCTGATGGGTTAAATTGAGTAAAATAGAAAAGTTTAAGGAATGATTTAAGAAATTGTGGTTGAGACTTATTGGTAAGAATGGAAGAATAGAGGGGCAAATTGGCCCTTTAGATGAAATGAATTTAATATTCATTTAAAATGGGGTTATTAAATAAAAAATGAATAAAATAAATTAAGGGATAAGTCTGAAAGTTCTCTCATCTTCTTCTTCCTCACGTCCCGAGCCCCCTAGCAAAGGTAAGGCTAAAATTAGTTGGGTTTTCCTTTCGTTTTTAGGTTGGTTTTGAAACCTTAAGTTATAGAGGCTTAAGGAAGGATTAAGGAGGATTAAAACTAAGAGATAAAGGTTTTATATGAGATTTCATAAAATGGGTTTTTAAATGATTTGATGAAATATGGTTAGTTATAGAAGATTTAAGGCATTTTTGACTTGTCAAAGAAGTAAATAAGAGATTAGAAGCCTCGGATGTGATTAAGAACATGTTGGAAAAAGTAGTGTGATTCTTGGTTTGGAGTGTTCTTTAGAGAGTTTGGATGTTATAGGAAGATTAATGATGGAAAGTTAGTTGGGTTAAGTGATAATAAGTTTAAGGGTATTGTTTGAGGTTAAAGAAACAAAATTTAAAGAAATTTGGGTAAATTTGAGCTAAAATTTTGAAAATTTGGGTAAGGGTATCAATACTGGAAGAACAGTACCGATACTATATGTTAAATTTAGGGAAATACGATGAATAGTATCGATATTGATGCAAGTAGTATCGACTGTTGTGGATATCGATACTAATTGAAAGGTATCGATACCATGGATTCCAGAATGCATAAATGGTATCGATACTGAAGGGAGTATCGGTACCATAGTTTAGAGGTATCGATACCATAGAAGGGGTACTGATACTAAGCAACCTGAAATTTTAGGTTAAGATGAGCTTAAATAGAATTCGAGAATAATAGTACTTTTGAGTATTATTAATGTGTATAAATATTAAAAAGTAAACTTACATTTGTATTGCATGTGTGATTATGGATGCTTGTGTATATCGTAATCAAGCTCCCGAGTCAAGCAAACAGAAAGGCAAAGATAAAGTCGTTGATTAGTCGGATTTACATTTTGGGTATAATAGCGAGGCAGACCAAGTGAGTGCATTTATTATGTACATATATGTTATGATAGTTATAGATGCATTTTTACTTAATGTATGTATTGCATTTACCGAATGGGCACTATGTGTGCAACTTAAGAAATTCATAATAAGTTTATGAATTTTCGTATTGGCACTATGTATGCAATCCCACATAATTCATAACGAGTTTGTGAATTACCGTATTGGTAATACGTGTGCAAACCATAGAATTTATAATGAATTGTAATAATCAATTGATATTTGAATTGTTATAATATACACGTGTTTAGAATTTACCTTATTATTTGGTATGCCTCACTAAGTGATTACTTAGTGTGTGCTAATTTCACGCATGGGTATTAATACTAGCGAAGTAAGGAGTGCAAATGACATCACAAATCAAGGGTCGTCTCATCAGTAATTGTACGACAATTATGTCTACTTTTGATGTTGTTAGTTGGAATGTAATGGAATTATGAAAATGCTCTGAAAAATAGTTGATCTATGATGATGTAAAAATTTAATATGCTCGAACTTTAATATTTGTTTATGTACTATAAGATAATGAAAAGTGTTATAATTTGAAACTTAATGTTTTAAGATTTAAAAACAAAATTTTAATGGTTTTTTAAAAGCAAAAAGTTTTAAAAGTTATGTAACATATGTGACTCATGTACGGAAACATATACGGGAAATGAGTGTTACAATAATTAATTATTTAATATTACCAATATTTAAGGAGAATAAGGATGTTCAATTATTTAAATATCTGGATACAAGACCTTAGATTCAATCTAATAGTCTTTCCTCAATGAATTTAATTAAAAGAATATGATCTTTTTCCCAATCTCCAAATTTTAAAATGAATTCGATTTAATTCGTGTCATTAAATGGGATATACTTTCGTTGTAAAATTATCGAATGTAAATTTCTTATATGTTAAGACAGTCAATTTACGACAGTATTAAAATGAACGAATATTACCCTTAGTTAGTTTATTTCGATTCGCGTCAAGAGATGCTTACAAGGTATCATGCAAAATTAATTAAAGACTAAAATGAACTAACATGCAAACAACATGCAAAAATTAAAATAAAATAAAATAGGACTAAAACGTAAACAATCAAACCATCATGTAAAAATTAAAATAAAATGAAGTATCAAAGTGACTAAAATGAGTGTGCTTAATATCGAGTGCTAAAATTACAAAGACAAAATAAATAAAACATGGGGACTAAATTAAAAATAAACTAAAATTTCATGGCCAAATTAAAATAAATAAAAAGATAGATTATGGTTCGAAATACAAACATACGTAAACTACAGGGGCTATTTCCTAAATATTCATTTTTCCTAGCCTAAAATATACATTCGAACAAAAAAGGAAAATTACTAAATCAATCCATAATCATTTTTAAAAAATTAAACTATCACTACACATGACCAAAGTGCAAAACACTCATAAATATACAGGGATTAAACAACAAATAACCCTAAAAATATATAACATTACAGGGATTAAACAACAAATAACCCTAAAAATATATAACATTAATCAAAGTGGGTAAATTACAAAAACAGTCCCTACAGGTGACTAGCATGCAAAAACACGCAAAATTAGGGAACTAAGCAAAAATTAAACCAAATATTTATAACATGCACAAGAAACGGGTAAATTTTAAAATTGATCCCTATAGGTTATCATTTCGCAAAAACACGCACAACTTAGGGGGATCTAAGTGCAATTTGCCCATAAAGTTTTCTATAAATACAACTTTTTTCATCTTTCTTTTTAAATTTTCTTTCTTTTTGTTCTTTAGTTTTAGAGATAAAAGCTCTAGCTTCTCTCTAAAAGTCGATCGTCACACCGACAGTTTGGCCCTCGCAGGTTGTCATGTCACCCTCTAGGCCGCCAATAACTGTCGCGCCGCCGTCGGTGGCCGTTGGCCACCAAACTTTATTCAAAGGTTTGTATTGACCCTTCGTCTTCGATCTAGGGTTCGTTTCTTGTGAAGGGGGATTTAGTGTCATGAAAATGGTTGATTCCCTTCGACTTTCCCGGGCTCCGATCTCCGCCGTCCACCATTGTATCAGGCCGATCCAGAGATATGTTTCTCTCCTCGTCGCCACACGTCTTCTCACCGTTCCAATCTGGGAGACAACCCTCCGAACACCGGTGGCTTGCTCGGTCGAAAAAACTTCTACTCTTTTTATTCTCTTTTTTTTTACCTTTTTTACTTCACTCTTGCATTTCAAATCCAAAAATATAAACAAAAAAAATACTTTGAAGCTGATTTTTATTCCTTTCGAAAAACTGAGGGAGGAACCCCCTTTTATAACTGTGTAGCTTAGGTTTTATAACCCCCGTGTCAATTTTTTTCAAAACAAAATAATGATGGTTGTTGTTTGCATGTGTTTATGGTTTGCTTGCTGCAGAGATGTGAGTTGGCGTGTTGGAGCAGCAAGATCCTTTTTTGGGGTAGATATCTGTTGTTTTAGATTTCGTGAAAATCTGACCTGGCTCGGCTTGGTGGCTTCGGCGATTGGCACGACTTGCTTCTCAGTTGGACTCGGTGGGTGGTTAGCCCTAAAATTAGAGTTAGCTAAAGTTTGTTAAATAGTGAGCCTTTAGGGTTTGGTAGCTGGGCCAGGGTCAGATTGAAATTGTGGCATGATTCATTATTGGGCTTTAGGTGTAATTCTGGGCTCGGTTGGGTTGTTGTATTTGGGCCTTACCTGAAAAATAAAATAATAAAATTTTAGTATGATAATGATAATGATGATGATGATGATGATGATAATGATAATAATAATAATAATAATAATAATAATAATAATAATAACGGGACGAAAACAGGTATTGACAGCTGCCCCTCTTTTCCCATTCTCGTGTAAAAAAGAATAGGGCAAAGACGAATAGACAATGAGTTTTCATTCGGTCAACTCCGTTCTTTGAAATCTAAAAAAGGGATTTGCTCCACTATTTCTTCATGGTAGATCAGATCAAGAAATATTGATTCATTTCATTGTTCTTCAGGGAAAATTGAATCGAGGAAGATTTGTTATGTTGTTACTCAGGGAATATCAAATCTTGAAATAGAGGGATCTGTTTCACTTCTTCTCGAGGGAAAATCAGATATGGAAATGTTGATTCATTTCACTGTTCTTTAGGGAAGATTGAATCAAGGCAGACTTGTTCCACTGTTACTCAGGGAAGATCAAATCTTAAAAGAGAGGGATCTGTTTCACTTCTTCTTAAGGGAAAATCAGATATAAAAACGTTGTTCCACTGTTCTTCAGGGAAGATTGAATCGAGGTAGACTTGTTCCACTTTCACTCAGGGAAGATCAAATCTTGAAAGAGTGGGATTTGTTTAGCTTCTTATTGACGGAAAATCATATCTGAAAACATTGATTCATCCCACTGTTCTTCAGGGAAGATTGAATCGAGGCAAACTTGTTCCACTATTACTCAGGGAAGATCAAATCTTGAAAGAAAGTAATATGTTCCATTTCTTCTTGAGGGAAAATCATATTTGGAAATGTAGATTCATTCCAATGTTCTTCAGGGAAGATTGAATCGAGTTCGATTTTGTTCTATTGTCTTCAAGCATATCAAATTTGAAAATTAAACATTAACCTTTGTTAGTATGTGTTTGAGAATTTGAAAACATCATACCTGAATGTCTTGGGAGGATAATCTTTGGAAATTGAGTTTCATGTGGAAACTTGTCTCATAACCACCAAATATGGGAATCTATCTCGACTTAACTGCCAATTAAATCTCTCTTTTGAGACTTTGAACTGGTTACTTTTTCAAAAAATTTCATTTTTTTCAGGAAAGATTTAAATGAGAAACTTTGGAAATTGTTTTCTCATTTTTCAAATCCGAAGGATTTAATCATCATGCTCGAAAGACTTACTGATGGCTCTATGGACTTACTATTTTGGAAGTAGTTCACTAGGTAAGAAACTTTGGAAATCATTTTCTCACTTTTCAAGAACTTCAATTTTAGATTTAAATGAGAAACTTTTATTATTTTTTGAAAAGTATGCGAAAACACCCTGCCCGAAGGTGTTATGCATGACCCGAAGGACTTATCATATTGCTCGAAAGGTTTATAGATAACCCGAAGGATTTACTCATCATGCTCGAAAGACTTACTGATGACCCGAAGAACATACCCATTTTGGAAATAGCTTATTAGGTAAGAAACTAGGTAAGAAACTTTTCATAATTTTCCAAAAATTCATTTTTCAGATTTAAAAGAGAAGCGTTTCTTATTTTTCGAAAAACATGTGAAAACTCCTGCCCGAAGGACTTATCATCTTGTTCAAAAGGCTTATAGATGACCTGAAGGATTTAATCATCATTCTTTAAAGACTTACTGATGGCTCGATGGACTTATCAATTTTGGAAATAGTTTACTATGTAAGAAACTTTTCTTAGTTTTCAAAAATTTCAACTTTCATATTTAAATGAGAAATTTTTCTCATTTTTCAAAAAACATGTGAAAACATTATGCCCGAAGGTATTATGGATGGCCCGAGAGACTTATCATCTTACTCGAAAGACTTACGGATGACCCGAAGGATTTAAGCATCATGCTCGAAAGACTTATTGATGGCCCGAAAGACTTATCAATTTTGGAAATAGTTTACTAGGTAAGAAGCTTTTCTTAACTTTCAAAATTTTCAATTTTCAGATTTAAATGAGAAACTTTTCTCATTTTTCAAAAAACATGTAGAAACATCCTGCCCGAAAGTCTTATTATCATCTTGCTCGAAAGACTTATAGATGACCCGAAGGATTTAGGCCTCATGCTTGAAAGACTTACTGAGTAAGAAACTTTTACAAATCAATATTAGATTTTCAAAAAGTCCATCATGTCTAGAAATCTATGAAAAGCAAACTTAGTTTCTTTGAAAAGTCGTTTAAAAATACTCTGTCAGGAAACCTCTGAAAATCAAACTTAGTTTCTATATAAACACGTTAGCTGGGAAACATGCCCCACTTAAAAAAAGATGATTTTCATGTGCATCGGGTTCCTCAATTCTTGAGTTTTTGCCACTCTTAATGCAATTCCCTTCATATGAGGCTTGAATCCTAATTTTTCGTTTCTCTTCTTTTCTTGAAAAATCTGTAAGAAATATGTATACATGTAGGGCAATATAAATGCACTTAAATATCTCTAAATGTAATGCATGACTTTCTTGAATATAGAAATGTTGATCAATCTTCTTCTCACATCAAAGTGGAGACCTCAGTCTTCTTTCACTTGGTCATTTTTGCATAGAAACTATCTCAATATCGATGTAGCAACTTGTCAGCTCATGTTTGCAATCTTCTGAGGTTCAGCCGATCCTCTTGTGGTCTTTGTTTTCTGTCTTTATTTCAGAGAAAATGTCTTCTATCTCGAATTCTTACTACGGTCAATAATATGATCTTAATGCCCCTTTTTGTCCTAGACTTAATTACACTATCAGAGTTGTTTTTCCCAGGTTTCTACTGTTGATTGATGCTTAGTTGGTTTGCTTTTCAAGGTAAACCTTTCTCTAATTCATGGTCTTCCCCTGACACTCCAAGTTGTGAGACTCACTCTCAATGTCATTTTAGTCTGAACCTTGTTATCTCCACATGATCTAAGTTTTTGGTCATGCCCCAATTTGGGTACTTTCATGACTCATCCTTATTTGGGTGCCAAATTCATCCTTGACTGGTCACACTCTTGCCATTTTACTATGCGCTGGGATATATGCCCATTTCAAATAAGGCAATCCTCTGCTTCTTGATGGGTTACTAACAACGTCACAAGAAAGTGTCACAAGTTCTATCCTCTAGTCCTTCTGATCTCTCGGACTATTTGGTTTCATGATTGTGAACTGCTTGGCATCGCTTATTCTTTTTCTCTAATAGAAGCAAAATGGGATTCACCTGCTTCAAGGACCTTTCGTATTTGAGACTGTCTTGTTTGAAACTATTTTTCTCCTTTCTTTTATTTCAGAAATCAAAGAACAGAAGAATTTTGTAAAGTATTACTCCTTAATTTAGGCTCGCAAATGAGCAAATCATAAACATGAGTTCACAGAATATCAAAAGTCTCAACTGCTGTTTTAATATTTTCAAAGTTGTAGCTCTTTGACGAGTGTCGAAATTGATGAGTCGGTTTCAGGTTGGCTTCCTATTTCTTAAGGTTTCAGTCATCAAAGTTGTTTTTTCTTCCTTGGTCCTTGTGAACATTATAACATTCCTTTCTTTCTTGGCTTGGTATTTTAATTGGATGCTGACAAAATGATGTAACTAGTATAATCAATTACTAGACTTTCTAGCACACTTTTATCTCGGTTCTCTAAAGTCTTCCATTTGTTCAAGCTTCACAGAGGTAGTGCAGTGACATCAGTCTAAATATAAAATTCATGAGTGCTTGTGTGAGGTTGACTATAACAGGTGTTCCCCAACTCCCTTTGTCCATTTTACTAAAACTTGTTATTAGATAAGTTTGATTTAATTTTCCATTATTTGGCTAGCTGAATTCAGCTTTATTGTATATATATATATATATATATATATATATTATAATCTCCTTCATTGAGCTAGCTGAAGGGTTTATCTCATCACAAAGTCGTCAACTTGACAATCGCAGTGGAGTAAACACTAAACTGCTGAGTATCCGAGCAATGTCATGGTTTGAATGCAAACTATTCATAATGCTAGGGCTTTTGGGTTTTCTCTGTAACCAATTGCTTTATTGGAATAACTCAGCTTTATTGTATAATCTATAATAATAGTTTATTAACTTTTTGAGTATTCAAATTTAGAATTTCTTAAGCTCATCGAGAAGAACCTGTTATAGTCTATGTGTCCTTAATGGTAAAAAAATCCCATATTTAGTGTTTAGTTCCCAAACAACTGACCTATACTAAATTCATCCACTCTACCATTCCATTTATGAAGATTAGGATCATCACTGAATGTCCTCAACAGAAGTGTAGTCTAGCCAGTTTTGCAATGTCATACACAAGAGATGCCCTCTGTTGTCAGCTCCTATGCATACATGTATACCAAGCCTCATGATCATTTCCTCATTAGAGGATAAGGCTATATTGGCCCCTGTAAGTGAAGGATACAATGTTCGAGTAAATCTTATGGGGTAAGGTTAAGGGTCTTTGTTTTATTGATTTTCAATCTTGTCACTTTGTCAAAGATCCATAATTTTAATCATTTGAAGAGTTTTTAATTCAGTTGATATTCAAAGAATTGCAAGACTGTAAATTTGATTCAATGCTCACCATCTTTAAAGTAGCATAAGTTTATTTAATTATCCTTACGAAAAAAGCTTATAAAGGACAAAAAACAAGTTCAAACAAGATACTGTAAATGGAAGGTGCAACTGTGGTGGATAACGACCTTAATTTGTTCAGCCAGAATGCCCCACTTATCCTAGACTGTTGGGTTCTCGATAGGATCTTCAAGGTTATTAAAATCTAATGCCCACTGTTGGGACAGTCAGCGTACCCCACGGTGCAACAGAAACAAAACTCGACGGTCTCACCAATGATCCAAGTACGTAAAACCGAAATCGGGAGGAAATGATGCAAATACTTACAATGGGTTCCTTGAAAAATAACAAAGATGGTAACGAGAAGTGGTGATCACGAACGTTTTGAATCATAAGCCACCACGAAAACACATCTCGTCCTCTACTTAGTTCACCCGATTGAGAGAAAAAAATTTCTTCTCCCAAATCAGTTTTGAGAAAAACGGCTGAAGTAAAAATGGCTGCTAGACCTTACCTCCTTTAAATATATCAATTACCCTAACATCTTAGGGGTTTTTAAAGTTATTTTGAATTAATTAATAAAATATTTTTTAATTAATTCAAATTAAATATACATTAAAGACTTATAATCTCAATTACAATCTTTCCTGTTTATTTAAAAACTTATTTCATTATTCCGAATTATATATCAATTAAAAGAGTTGTAATCTAAATTACATTATTTTAATGCTTACTATATTCGGGATAATTAAAATCATATGTATATCAAATATACATATCTTAACTCTACATATATTTTAGTAACATACAATAAATTGTACATATTTGCTCATTTAATCCTAGGGTGTGACCTTGTAGGTTCTTGTAACGTTAGTAGTAATTATTAGAACAATACTAATATTACATACAATGAGTGACATCCAACAATATATAGTTGTCACGTAAGTTACAAGAAATTATGATTCGACATATCATTTTCGTGATTAACTCTTTTATGTATTACATCCTTTTGTCCTTTATATCTAGAATAGGCACAAGTCTTAGAATAGACACACTTGCATAGCCATCTATTGTTTCTTGATATCTAGAGTAGACTATAATCAACGAATAATTTATGATACCACATATCAACTTATTCGAGCATGGCCATGCATTTCTAGTCTCACTCAATCAAGTGGCCTGTGAAATATTTCCTATTATGTGGGAAGGACAAATCTTACCTTAACCATATACACCCCACAACATATATTGAGATATATTTAATAACAGTCTTTATAGTGCAACCAGTTACGGAGCATGTTTAACTGTATCAAAACATACAACAATATTTGTTGGGGTGACATTGATCTCAAGTCTGAGGATCATACATATAGTCATCACCATGAGCAATGTTATGACCGTTACATAATAATCCAAGACATATGCTCATGATGGGTCAATCCAATACATTGTTCTCTAACAATATAATCATGTATAAATTCTGACATCTCTATGTCAATGACAACTCCTTGTCATCAATCAATAACATGTTACTCTTAAGCATATTATTATTGTCCATGCCCATAATAATTATTGACTATGGATCTTTTAATAATGTTATTATATGAACTTTATTATCTTTCAGTTTATGTTAAACACATACATATAACTGAAAATAATATTGGCAATGCCTTTATTCAATAAAATCGGTAAATAAATGTATTATTACAATCATCATATGATTGGTCTTTGGGCATACTCTAGCAATCTCCCACTAGCACTAAGACCAATCACTAACATATCTAATACCGAGTGACTCAGTGTGACGATCATGCCTCTGATGCGTTAGAGGCTTCGTCAAGGGATCAATAATGTTGTCATCCATGTGTACTCTACATATTTCCACATCTCCTCGATCTATGATCTCTCGAATGAGATGAAAGCGCCTAAGAATATGTTTAGATCGTTGATGAGATCTGGGTTCCTTTGCTTGTGCAATGGCTTCGTTATTGTCACAATAGAGTTCTACAATATCTGATATGCTGGGAACAACCCCTAATTCCAATATGAACTTCTTGATCCAAACAACCTCTTTTGCTGCTTCACTGGCTGCAATGTATTCAGCCTTTGTTGTAGAATCAGCTACTATGTCTTGCATCAAACTTTTCTAGCTCACAACACCTCCATTAAGACAAAACACAAAACCCGATTGCGATCGTGAGTAATCCTTGTCAGTTAGGAAGTTGGCATCAGTATAACCTTTTACACTAAGCTCTTCCTCCCCTCCGTAGACAGGAAAATTATCCTTAGTTCTTCTTAAGTACTTAAGGATACTTTTAACTGCAACCCAGTGATTTTCACCAATGTTTTCTTAATACTGACTCGTTATACTTAAAGCATATGATATATCTGGTCGAGTACATATCATGACATACATGATAGAACCAATAGTTGAAGCATATAGAATCTTATTCATCTGTTCTCGCTCTTGTGGAGTTGAAGGACACATTTCCTTTAAAAGAGAAATGCCATATCTCATAGGCAAAAATCTTTTCTTGGATTCTTCCATACTGAACCATTTCAGCACTTTGTCTATATATTTACTTTGACTCAGACCTAGAAGCCGTCTTGATCTATCTCTATAGATCTTAACTCATAAGATATATGCTGCCTCACCCAAATCTTTCATAGAAAAACAACTACCTAACTAAGTCTTAACAGACTATAAAGTAGGTATATCATTTCCTATGATGAGTATGTCATCTATATACAAGATTAGGAAAGGAAAAATACTCCCACTAGCCTTCTTTTAAACACAAGGCTCATCTTCATTTCTGATAAAACCAAACTCTTTGATTGCATCATTGAAACGAAGATTTCAGCTTCGAGAAGCTTGCTTTAGTCCATAAATAGACCTTTGTAGCATACAAACCTTTCTAGTATTTCCTGGATTGAAAAAAACTTCTGGTTGTGTCATATAAACATCCTATTCAAGTTTTCCATTAAGGAAAGCAGTTTTGACGTCCATTTGCCATATTTCATAATCATGGAATGCAGTTATTGCGAGCAAGATCCGAATGGACTTAAACATAACTACAGGGGAGAATGTTTCGTCATAATCTACACTATAAACTTGTCGAAAACCTTTAGCAACTAATCGCCCCTTGTATGTTTGTACATTATCATCGATGTCGGTTTTCTTCTTGAAAACCCATTTACACCCTATAGGTTTGACCCCTTCAGGTGATTCAACCAAAGCCCATACTTGGTTTACTGACATGGAATCCATCTCAGATCTCATGGCTTCAAGCCATTTCTCAGAGTCTAGGCTAGACACTGCCTCTTGATAAGTCCTGGGCTCATCTTGATCTATAAGAAGAACATCTCCATGTACAGTAACGAGAAATCCAAATCTCTCAGGTGCACGGTGTTCTCTTATGGATCTGCGCAGTGGTTGTGTTTCAATATTTGAGAAAAATGCTCAACTTCAGGTTCATCATCTGTTGTTCTTGAACTTCTCCAAGTTCAATATTTCTACACTTCCATTTATTTGAGAGAAATTCTCTTTCGAGAAAAACTCTTGTTCGAGAAACAACACTTTGTTCTCGATAGGGTTAAAGAAATAGTATCCCTTAGTTTCTTTAGGATACCCAACAAATATACACTTATGAGATTTACGTTTGAGCTTTGTAGACATCTGATGTTTTACATAAGCTTCACAAGCCCAAATCTTCATAAAAGACATACTAGGAAGCTTTCCAGTACATATCTCGTATGGTGTCTTTTGAACCGGTTTAGATGGAACATGATTTAGTGTGAAAGCAGGTGTTTCAAGTGCATGTCCCCCAAAAAAAGTTAGAAGATAATTATGACTCATCATCGATTGAACAATGTCCAAAAGTGTTTATTCATTCTTTCAAAAAATCCATTCCATTGTGGTGTACCAGATGGTGTAAGGTGTGAGACAATCCTACATTCTTTTAGGAGTTCATCAAACTCTATGCTTAAGTATTCTCCACCTCGATCTGATCGAAGTGCCTTAATACTATTGCCTAGTTGATTTTGTACTTCATTTTTAAATTCCTTAAACTTATCAAGGGCTTCAAATTTATAGTGCATAAGATAAATATACCCATACCAACTGAAGTCATCAGCGAAAGTAATGAAGTAATGGAATCCACCTCTGGCTTGTGTATTCATCGGTCCACATACATCACTATGTATTAAACCCAATAAATCACTTGCTCGCTCACCTTTACTATTAAAAGGAGCTTTAGTCATTTTTTCCAAAAAGAAAGATTCGTATACATCATATTGTTCGAAAACAAATGATTCTAAGAATTCATATTTATGGAGTTTTGATATGCGTTTCTCACTTATATGGCCTAAATGACAATGCCAAAGATAAGTTTGATCTGAGTCATTTGTTTTTGATCTCTTAGTATTTATGTTATAAATGGTGTTTTATTGATCCATAAAATAGAGACCATTAACCAATTGTGTCGAACCATAGAAAACATTATCGAGATAAAAAGAACAACAATTATTCTTAATAATAATCTCAAAACCAATCTTGTCCAAACAAGAAATAGAAATAACGTTCTTAATCAAACTATGCATAAAATAACAATCCTCTAAATTTAAATTAAGTCCAGTAGGCAAAGATAAAACACATGTCCCTATAGCTAATGCAACAAATCTTGCTCCATTTCCCACTCGTAGGTCTAAGTCTCCTTTAGCCAGGTTCCTTCTCTTTTGCAGTCCCAGTACAAAAGTATAAATATGAGAACCACAATCGATATCTAATACCCAAGAAGTATATATTGACAAATTAGCATCAATAACATAAATACCTGAAACAAACGTTCCATTTACTTTTGCCTTCTAGACCTCTTCAAGGTAAACAGGGCATTTTCTCTTCCAGTGTTCGGTCTTATCGTAATAGAAACATTTTCCTTCCTTTATAACTCCCCCTTTGGGTTTCTATGCAGTTTTCCCTTTCGGATTAGCCTTACCATTGCCTTTAGACTTTGCCACTACCTTTTTCTTTCCCTTTCCTTTGCCTTGTGGACCATCAGAATGGGCTTAGGTCCAAGCTTTTTCATGTTACTTTCAGCAGTTCGTAACATGCCATGTAATTGTGGCAAAGTCTTGTTAATTTCATTCATGTTGAAATTAAGGACAAATTGGCTAAAGCTATCTGGCAACGATTGCAGGATAACATCGGTTTTTAGAGGTTAATATCTCTCTTGACGTGCTTTTCCTTCATATATTTCATTGAGATTTTGAATCATCTCTTATGCAACCATGCCCTTATGTTGCTTCTGAAGATCAGGATTCATGCAAGCATTAGACATCCAACATCTACCATATCATCCATATGTTTCTTGATTTTGTCTTTGTCAGCTCTTGAAGCATTAGTTGTCGGTTCATTAGGAACATGTTCTTCAATGACATATTCCTTCATTTCCTGTTTGAGAACAATTCTCAAATTACGAAACCAATCAAGGAAGTTTATGCCATTAAGTTTATCCTTCTCAAGGAGTGATCGCAGTGATAAAGTGTTGTTTGCCATTAAATCTACAACAATGGAAATATTAAAGTAAGTAAGTTTACCGAATTAAAATTTATAAATAGGTCTTTATTTACAAATTACTCCCACTATTATATTCAAAATTAAAAACCCTCTCTGTTTTAATTTCAAAAAAAAATTAATCAAAATTTTTTCTAGTGGGTGAGGATCCATATTACATCAATTTCCTAAATCAGCATTGGCTTTTCTTTTAGGATAGTGATTATTTAGGTAAGTAACACTTTACTAATTACATCTCATGTAACTCATTTTTTGGTGAACAACTCTTCCTTTGGGTGAACAACTGTTCTTCAAGTCATCTCATGACTTATCCAAATATTTAACCTCTAGGTTTCTAATCCTATTAGAATAACCTAGCTAAGTTATTACCAATATCTCAACCGGTGAATATCACTTGCTTATTCTTCGCGTTCAACCAAAAATAGATTTTGTGTGCCAATGCTTTAGCAAAGCCCACACAACATCGATCGAAGCCTTAACAAGGGTAAATATTGGATGGTTAAGTTAACTTAGAATATAGAGAGGGATTTGCATAATTATCTCATCATTATTCGTTTTAATATTATGCCCTTATTGATCACATCAATATTTATTCTTATTTTATCATTTGATGCATTACATACATAATAGATATATCAATAAATAAGATGCAATGGTTATATCCCAAAAATAGTGACTAAGGTGGCACATCCCAAGCCAATGAGAGAACAAAAAAAAACACTAAAGCCTAAGACTTCTCTCTAGGTATCTTTTCGTCATTCTTCTGCTCCTTGTGAATCTTCATAGGATTACAATTTTAAAAGAAACTCATTTTACATACGAGGAAGTAAGATAAGAGAAGAAATACAAATGAGATATAGAAAGGCACGGCTCGCAGAACATATTTCAAATTAAACCATTGCAAATTAAACAAGGGCTATAACCATGCATGTCAAACACCGTGCAAAATAAACATATCATATATATACACGTTGTTATGCCTTTGTTCAAAATATTAAAATGGGTATTTGTTAAAAACTATTTTGAAAAATAGTACTTCCGTTTATATAGAAAAACCTCAAGATTTGATAACACTTATCAACATAATCGTGCTTTTGGGATTTTCAATCCCGAAGGTTTTCTGCATCGGAACAACTTTTGTTCCACTGCCAAACGCGATATGCTATCGCACTCCCATAGATCATCATGTCAATAATTGACATATGGATTTCATAAAATCCTTGCAACAACAAATATATTGAAAACCAGGTTAACAAATTAACATTTTAATCATTGCGGTTATCTATTTGAACAATGATATCATTCATATTTGCCGAAAAATGATAAAACTAGAACATGTATCTCATACATATCACATCAACCAATAATTTAACCCAAAATCGGATCATACAAGTGGCTTTGACACCACTGTTGGGACCGTCGACGCACCCCATGGCATAGCGGAAACAAAACTCGATGGTCTCACCAGCGATCCAAGTACGTAAAACTGAATTCGGGAGGAACATATTTGAATACTTACAATGGGTTCCTTGAAAAACAACAAAGATGACAACGAGAACTGGTGATCATGAACGGTTCGAATCGTAAGCCTCCACGAAAACACGTCTCCACCTCTACTTAGTTCACCCGATTGAGAGCAAAATTTTTCTTTTCCCAAAATCAGTTTTGAGAAAAATTGTTGAAGTAAAAACGGCTGCTAGACTCCTTTAAATATATCATTGCACAGTTCTTTGTCTTCTATTACAGTAATGCTAGATGCAATACTATCAATGTCGAATAATACCTTACAAAACTAGTCCCTAATATACCTAGCAAAAGTTCAATATTTGGAGTATGCGTACTGGCGTGATATATAAATCCAAAATGTGTTCGAGAAGAAATTTCATGAGGTCATGGTCAAGTTTCCAACATTTTGAAGTCAAATTTAGGAGGATCTTTCTCCATCAACAATACAGGATACTTAGAACAGCTCTAAAAGCAACTAATAAGGAATAAACTAAAGAGGAGGATGATGATGTTACCTAGGATGTTGAACCAGAGAAGGATGATGCTAAGCTGAAAGCTACTAAGGTGACTAATTCTAATGCATATACTTATGAAGATACTACATACTTTGAGAAAATTTACATTTTAGAAGTTGATGGGGAGAAAGTTAACCACCCTGAAGAGGAAAAAAATTATGAGGAAAATGTGAACCTAGAAAACTAAGCTACACATCAGGTATTGGATTTGAATGATGATAAAGATGCTTGTGATAATGCATCTAAAGAAGTGGACAATTTTCAAATTAAAACAATTATTCACAATGTTGTTGAGGATGTTATGAAGGGAACTAAAACTTTTGTGCCTGAGAAAGTTGTTGCTATGCCAGTTGGTCTTACGTTGGGATAACTAGATGACAATGAAAAGAAAGATGTTGTTGTAGAACCTATAACTCCAATCCCTGGTGCTACTGTGGTTAAATCCACGTCAAGGTTAATAGTGAAAAGTGTAAACTTTCAATGAAGAACAAAGTCTCAGGGAAGAAAGTCTGCCCAAATCTGCCAACACCAAGGAAGAGCCTAATGAAGACAAACTAGGGGAGTATCATTTTTTCTTTCCATGTTTATATTACTTTGATTTTAATGTTTGGTTGCATTGTGGATAATGCAACTCTTAAGTTTGAGGGTGTGTTTTTCCTTTTTATGTTTACATTATGTGATATTTTGGGTAAAAAATTTGTTTATAAGTGCATTTTGTTTTATATGTTGTCCTACATTATGGAGCATGTTGCTAGCATTCTATTTAAGCATTTATGAATTACATAGATAATATTGCTTGTTTAAGTTGATTTAATCAAAGACATTTTAGTAGAATTTTGATGGTGCTCTATGATGAAAAAAGCTAAAATAGAGAAATATTAAGGAAAAGTTTTAGAGACTTGTTAGAATTAGAATTTGTAGAAACTCTTTTACGCAATAGGTATATGTTCGCAATACTTTGAAATATTAGAAATTTTTTGTACTTTAAATATCACAAGCTTACTAGATGCTATAGAAATATATATAGACACACACACACACAATTTCTTAAGGTGTTGAAATGGCTCTAGCCAAATAAATTTATCATGACAACTTTTAAGTATAGGACATTCGCTGCTTTGAATAACATGAGTGAATGAAAGCCTTTATGGGATTACTCTTCCTAAAAGACTAGGGAGTTCATTGTTGATATCATCTTACTATTTAAGTAATAAAAGGTATTTATGATAAGCTAAAGCCCTAAACTAGAATTGTCTACAATTGACTCCAACCTAAGTTATAGATTAAAAGGATTGCTACAACATAGAAAACAAAGAAGTGAGTATGGACAATATTTTTTTCTAATTTAGCTCAATATTGATTGGATATACCTAGCATGCACACTACTACACTCTATGAATTCTGATTTTAGTAAGTTGACATTGCATTCCTTAATTTGAGATCTTATTTGTGTTGTATCTACTACTGCAACAATATTCTGAGAGATGAAAAAAGAAGCTAAAAATCTAATTTTGTTTAATGATTTTACTATTCAGTATTATTGTTAGAAGTATATGCATTTCATGCATTTTGCTTTAGGATGAGCAAACACATAGGCTTGGGGTGTGATAACTCTCTAAAAGAATTAACATTTAAGTTCTTTTAACATAAGTTTAGTTTGAGCTCTAGCATTATTAAGAGCATATTAGGAGCATTTATACATTCTTTTACATTGTTTGCACCATGGGAATGAGTTTGCATATTTTTTGTTGTTTTATGATATTTTGCTTAAAAGTGATAAGCTAATTTTGTGTCAATGCTCTATGTTGTAGTTAATGTTGTGAAGCGATGCTGGGACAGGTCACAGTGTAGAAATAGGAGCACCTGTTGAGTAATAGTTGGTTATAGAAAATTCTAGAAGGAGACAATTGGATGGACAACTATTATTCGACCCAATTATCACCTAAAAAGTGGAACATTTTATTGGTTTAAGGCTTTTTTGCCTATAAATATGAGAAGCACTCGAACTATAAGGATGATTTTTTTATATAAAAATTTTAATCTCCACATAAAAATCCACGGTCGCCTAATTTCTTCGTCGGAAAATGCAACAGTAGTTAGGGAAGCTTTGTCGTGTAGCCACGGTGATTAAGAGGATTCAACTCTATGTTGTTTCTTTGATAGAGATAAGGAAGTTAAAATTTATAATGAACGTTTTTCACATTTATAGATGATATTTTGTTTCGAACACTATGTGTTTGTCTTGATGGTTTTACTATGTTTATTGTTTAAGCATATTTTCATGTGCTACCAAACATAAAACATAATTTTAGAAATGAAATTATCTTCATGTATGGATGTTCTATGATTTTTTCGAAATGAAGATTATGGTTATTTCATATAAATTTTGATTAGCATTGGTGTTGCGAAAAGCAAGTTAGCATAATGAGATGTATGTTGTCACTTGTCATGCATTGTTAATTGTTTAATTAATTGGCTTAATGAAGAGTGATTATTGTGTATTAAATGTTTTTAATATTAGTGTGTTGCATGAATAGATTGTGTTCAACATATTCATAGTAAAAATTGTCTTATATCATCTACATATATTTAATCCTTGATCTGATACTGTTATGTATGTTGTAGCAGTACTTGACATTTCTCATTTTGAATTTACCTTTTACTAATCATCTGGTATTTCAATATTTCAACCAATATCTTTTAATACTTACCACGCAACTCTTTTGTAATTTGGTTTGCTCTCTGTGGGTTTGACATCCAAAGCTTTTATAGCTTCCACTTTATTTCTTGGATACGACAGTTTATGCTTACACTATACTGTAGCATTATCATAGCATCAGCCTCCCTGGTGAGAATCTCATGCACTGGACTGCAAAGGATATCCATGTAGTTTTTAAGCTTACCTTAGAGTAATACTCGAAACCAATCCTTTTGCTTTTGCCAACGAGCATTAAGGGATTTTTTGTAAGGGAAGTTATCTTTGAAACTACTTAATTTCTAATGAAAGATGTTTTTTTATTTCTCAAGTGTAAATCATTCTTTACATTCCTCACATTTTTAGATTCCTTAATCTTCATTCTTTAAATTCATTTCATAAACTTTGGTCTCTACCTAAGTATATATTCAATTCAAAATTTCCTTTACATATGTCACAATGTAAGTAGAATGAATGTTTGTAAACTCAATCATGAGATAAATTTTTAGCAGCCCATGTGTTTGGAAGATTTCAATGAGTGCGAGGACGAGGTAGAATGTCATTTTCCTAGAAAATTACTAAGGCTGGTGGAAAATGAAGGAAAATGGATTATACCTCACAAGGTAGAGATTGAGATTACGAATTTGGGGATTGAATAGGAAAGAAGAGAAGAGAAGATTGATAGTACTCTATATGCATGAATAAGACAATAATTGATAGATTTTCTCTAGGAGTTCAGGGGCATCTTTGTATGGTCTTACCAAGATATGTCAGGGCTTAGTTCATATATAGTAGTGCACAAACTATCGATAAGACCTGAATGTAACCTAGTTCAACAAATGCTCAGAAGAATGAGGCCATAAATGTTATTAAAGATCAAAGAGTAAGTAACAAAATTGATCGACACATGGTTTCTCCAGGCAACTAAATAATCAGAATGGGTGGAGAATATAGTCTATATACCAAAGAAAGATGAGAAGTTCTCATGTGCGTGGATTATGTAGACCTCAACAAATCTATCACAAAAGATAACACATCATGAAATTCACAGCTTTCTTTCATAGATGGTTTCTCGGGATATAATCATGTAAAAATAGGCGTTGAAGACATGGAGAAAATGACATTTGTGAACATGGAAGGCATCTTCTTATATAAATTAAATCCACTTGGATTGAAAATATTTAGGGCAACTTATCAAATAACAATGGTGACTATTTTCCATGATATGATGCATAAATAGATTTAAGTCTATGCGGATGACATTAATGCTAAATCCCGACCTGAATAAGAACATATCCAAAATTTAAGAAAACATTTCTAAAGATTGAGGAAGTACCAGATGAAGCTTAACCCAGATAAGTGCACATTTTGGATAACATTAGAAAAACTCTTGGGTTTTATGGTTAGTAAAAGAGTAATTGAGACTGATCTAGATAAATGTTAACCCTATAAAAAGGTATATTTCATGTCTTTTCACTAAGGTTATTGAGTTTTTTAAGCCCATTTAGTTGCATATAACTCATTCATTTTCATATAATAGAGTTTGTTAGTCTTATTTCATGAAATTTTGAAATTGGTTCTGTTTGAGAAGGGTTGTTTCGATATGGTGATGTGCAGGTGACTCAAGGTGAACTACCTAGAGAGGAAAATTATGTTGTAGCAAAAAGAGAACATTTATAGGCACAAAAAGAAAAACAAGGAAGATATTTATCGATAGCAACCCACATATGACACTTTTCTACCTATGCCCTGCACATAAAGGGTATATTCCCTAAAGAATTAGGGCACACAACCCTGGAGCGCCCACTATACAAAGAAAAATACACCAAATTTATGGTAGAGTAGAAATTATGAGATAAGAAAGAGAAAAGTTAGCGACATCCACTTTTACTTATTCTCTTCTTCATCGTGGTGACTTTCATTACTATAACTTCAAGGGGATAAAGCTAACTGGTCTTTGAATGAAGCAACAACACTTGAAGTGGTTCACGAGAGCCTTTGGATTGGGAGTCTTGTTCCTCCTTTGTTGCTTGTTATTTCATCCATCTTTATCTTGAAACGGGTTGTATTAAACGAATGTTATTGAATTTTTTCACATAGCTATGAACTAACTTAAGTTAGCTTAGGTTAATTTTAGATGAATATGCTTTGGCTTTAATCAATGTTACAACATTTCCAGTTTATATGCATGCTTTGTTCATTATTTTATCCTATAGATTCGTAATAGCTTTTGAGAGTTAACCTTTATCTATGTTCGATGCTTGATATCAAGAGAGTTAAGAGTAGATCTATGTGAACAATGGAGTAAATCTTGGTAGAAAAACTCTAACTCACCTTAGAGATAAGGATAGAGTTCAACGACTAGAAAGATAAGAGCTTATTTGATAGTATTTACCAGGGTTCACGCTTAGATATATTAACTTAGCATATTCACTGTCAAGTTTCTTACTAGAGATAGCTTAGAAACAACATAGAAAACTATGTCGAGTATTATATTAACTAGAAATCATTAATAGTGACTAAGGAAAGACATGGGATTCTAAGCTAAATTAGTCGTTTAGCCTTATTCAGAGCATCACACGTGTAAGGTTAAATCGTTGTCTTATCTTGTGCACCATTTTTTTATTTTACACCGTTAATATCACACATTTTTGCCATATCATTTATTATTTTACTTTTTACTACAACATTTCACCTATCTCAACTTTTCTACAACAAGTCTGACAATTGTTCATCCCATTTCACATTTATTTGTTCTGTTCCAGGTTCTTAAACTTTTCTTGAATTTCCCTTACATCCTTGTGGGGGTGATACTCACACGCGACAACAAGTTTTTTACGTCATTGTCGAGGATTGGCAACTGGTAATTTTCATTTTAGTTTTTGCACTATTTCACTTTTTATTCTTGTACATATTTACTTGTTAGTTTACTTATTTATTTGTAGGTATTGCATTTTTATATGACTCGTAGAAGATCGAGGAACCATTATTTCCTTTGATACATGAAATCGAACAACACTTTCGTTAGAGGATACGTACTAAAAGAGCTATGTATAGAGTTCCAAATGGAGAAGCTCAACAAGTTGAGGATCTAGAAAATCTTGATGCTGCAGAAAATCCTAATATAAGATTCGTTGTTCTTCCACATGCTATTAGAGATCATCTAGCTCCCATATTGGATGTCCTATATCCTGGAATCGTAGCTCCTGAAATTCAGGTAGCCCACTTCGAGCTTAAATTGGTTATGTTCGATATGTTGAACTCAATTGGATAGTTTGGTGGAGCACCTCGTCAAGATGCAAGACAACATATTCGAGCATTCTTGGAAGACGCAACTTATTTAGAAAGTAAGTAGTGCACTAGAATGTGTTGAAGCTTAAAACATTTCCTTATTATTTACGTGATCGATCTAGAGCATGGTTGAGTGGAGTTCCATCAGGTTCAATGGAATCATGGACATATTTGTGTAAGATCTTTCTGCTACGGTATAATCAACCCAACATAAACACCCAACTAAGGAACGATATTGCTTCATTTCATCAAGCAGATGACGAATCCATGTGTGAATGTTGGGATATATACAAGGGATTACTTCGTAAATGCATAAATCATGGATTTTATGATTGGACGCAAATGGTTATGTTCTATAATGGAGTTAATTCCCCAACAAGGATGATGTTGGATGCTTCATCAAATGGCATTTTGCTAGACAAGTTACAAGAAAAGGCAGTTGACATTCTAGATCAATTTGCAAATAAAGACTATCAATTCCATTCATCAAGGCTTGGAACGAGAAGGACAACTTAGGGGACATATGATTTGGATGTCAGAGACTTGGTTTCTGTCCAATTGTTAGCTATTACGAATATGTTAAAGAATCTCTAATGCCCAAATGAATTGAGGGATGTCAAGGTAGCCATTACTTCTGCTTTTTGATGAGGTAACCACCATGTGAATGATTGTCCCGAGAACAACAAGTATACCAACTATGTGAGGAACTTCAACTGAGGCAATAACACCCCTACTCAAAATCTTATAACCTAGGATGCCGTCAATATCCTCATTTCTCATAGAGAACCCAAGGGGAAAAATGCGAGTGACTCTAATCGGCAACAGAATCTGAGTGAACACCAATGTTTTTAGCAAAATATGTTGTGGTAAAATGTCAACAAGGGGGAACATCATCATCAACTTCAAATTCTTTTGAGGCTACTTTGCATGACTTTATGGCTACTACGAGAGCATTAATGCAAGACCATGCAATATTTATAAAAAAAACATATAGCTTTAATTCAAAGCATGGTCTCATCATTGAGGGCTTTAGAAACACAAGTGGGTCAGATTACACAAGCATTGCACGTGCGCCCTCAAGGCAGTTTACCAAGTGACACTAAAGTCACTAAGATCCACGACAAAGAATAGTGTAGTGCACTCAGATTAAGGAGTGACACACAACTTAAGCAAGGAGATAAGTTTAGGGGGAGGCACTAGAAGATTCTAGCCCCAAGATTATTCAAGATGAACCTGAGTTGCAAGAAAATAAGCCACATGAGAATGACGTAGACCAGAGCTTAACAAGAAATTCTGTTGAGAGAACACATAAGGATACTACAACAAAACATCAACCCCTGCCAGTAGAAGAGCAAGTCAGATCCACACCGCCCTTCCCTCAGAGACTGAATAAGCAAAATCAAGATATGTAGTTTAAGAAATTTGTTGATGTTCTTAACCAAGTGTATATCAATGCCCCATTTTTTAAGGCCATTGAACAAATGCCCATATATGAGAAGTTTCTTAAATACATTGTCATAAATAAAAGAAAAATTGAGAGGTTCGATATAGTTGCTGTAAAAATATAGTATTGCTCTATGTTGAACAAGTTACCACAAAAGTAAAAAGATCCCAGTATATTCATCATTCCCTTTACAATAGGAGATAGCTATGTAAGGAGAGCTTTGTGTAATTTTGACTAGTATAAATCTGATGCCCAAATCTGTATTCTTGAAGCTGGGTATAGGAAATACAAGGCTAACCATTGTCATTCTACCATTAGTTGATTCGGCTCATGTACAATCGGATGTAAGAATAGAGGATGTAGTGGTGAAGGTATATAAATTTGTTTTCCCTGTTGATTTTCTCATTCTAGAGTGCGAAGCTAACGATAATATGCACATCATTTTGCGACGACCAATTCTAACAACCAGAAGAATTTCAATAGATTGTGAAAAGGGTGTGTTCACCATGCGAGTGGGTGATTAAAGTGTCACTATCAATATGTTTGATACACTCAAGTTTACAGATAACCATGAGGAATGTCTGGTTGTTATGGACATGGATTATATGCTGGAAGAAGAAGTAGAATTTTTTTTTTGTATTAAATTCCTACCGACTGAGGATTATGGAAGGCTCAATGACAATGAGAATAAGGAGGTTGAGAAATTCCCTTGGGAGATACAACAATTTAGTTTACTTGTAGTTGGACCAGGTACGTATATTGAACCCCTAGATTTTTTTGAATTTACTTCTCTGAAACCATCCATTGAGCATGCTCCTATCTTAGAATTAAAGCCTTTACCATCTCACCTTAAGTATGCATATTTGGGTAGTAATGAGACTTGCCTGTGATAATCTCTGCTAGTCTTAACCCTAAGTAAGAAAATAGCTTCATAAATGTTTTATCACAACATAAAAAAGCTTTAGGTTAGACAATGGTTGATTTGAAGGGCATAAGCCCTAGTATTTCCATGCATAGGATTTTTCTTGAAGAATGCCACAAAAATTATGTTGAGCCACAAAAAAAGTTGAATTTGGTCATGAAGAAAGTGGTAATGAATGATATAATTAAGTGGCTCAATACTGGAGTGATATACCCTATTTCCAACAGTTTGTGGGTTAGCCTAGTATAATGTGTACCAAATAAAAGAGGCATGATCATAGTGAGCAACGAGGATAATGGGCTATTTCCTATGAGGATAATTGGGTTGGAGGATATGCATCGATTATATTAACCTTAACAAATCCACCAAGAATGACCTTTTTCCTCTCGAATTCATCGAAATATCGATTTGCGAGAAAGTACTTGTATTGTTTCCTAAATGGATATTCAGGGTATAATCAAATTTCCATAGCGACTGAATACCAGGATAAGACAATATTCACTTGTTCATATGGAACTTATGCATTTTTAAGAATGCATTTTATATTGTGCAACACCCCTGCCACTTTCTAACGATGCATGCTTGTAATTTTTTCAAACTAGTGGGAGTTTTTAGAGATTTTCATGGACGACTTTTCTGTCTCTACATATGACTTTCATTCATGATTGGGTAATCTTGAAAAAGTGCTACAAAATTGTGAATAAGTTGAATTCGCACTCAATTGGGAGAAATGTCATTTCATGGTAATCGATGGGATAATTTTGGGCCAAAAAATCTCTAAGCAAGGGTTAGAGGTGGACAAGGATAATGATGAAGTGATTGAAAAACTACCTCTTCCCACCACTGTGAAAGGCATTCGAAGCTTTTTGGGACTTGGGGCTTTTATAGAAGATTTATAAAAGACTTCTCGCAAGTATCCAAGCCATTGTGCAATCTACTTATTATAGTTACTCCATCGCATTTAAGGAACTCAATGAGATGCTTATTACAACACCCATATTGGTTGCCCCTGATTGGACTACACATTTCGAGTTAATGTACGATGCGAGTGACTATGCAATGCGAGCAGTGCTTGTCCAATGACGAGATAAGATTTTTCATGTTATTTATTATGCTAGTCGTACTTTGAATGATGCGCAAATCAATTTCACAACCACTGAAAAAGAGTTGCTCGTCGTGGAATTTTCCTTTTATAAGTTTATGTCATATTTGATAGGTACTAAGATTGTTGTTTGTATTGATCACTCAGCCATTAAATACCTACTGACTAAGAAGGATGTGAAACCTAGACTTATTAGGTGGATACATCTTTTACAAGAGTTTAACTTAGAGGTGAAGGATAGGAAAGTAACTAAGAATCATGTAGTTGACCACCTTTCTAGGCTAAAGAATGAGGATGTATGTGATGCAACTTTAGAAATTAAGGAAAAATTCCTAGATGAGAAAATATTAATTGCAGTGGCAATTTTGTGGAACACTAATAATGTGAAATTTTTTATTAATGAAAAACAGCTAGGGTAAAAAGAAATTTAAACATGATATACGATTCTACTGTTGGGAAGAGCCCTACTTATTCAAATAATGTGTTGATCAAATGATTTGGAGATGCTTCCCCGAAGAGAAGAAAATAGAAATCTTGTTCCATCTTCACATGACTCCATGTAGAAGCCATTTTAGAGGTACGAGGATTACTACAACGGTTCTTCAATTTGCATTCTATTGGCCATTGCTATCTCTCGGTTAATAAGAAAATTAGCTAAGCATGATATGAATCATACTTAGCATGTTTTTCTGAAAATGAGAAAAAAGTTAAAGTAATAAAATGTTGATGAATCGGGAAAAGTAAACGAAAGAACACAAGAATTTTAGCGAGGCTCGGCAATGTGCTTACGTCCTCGGTGCCTAGGCGGCGCTAGAAATTTTATTCAATGTCTCATAGGTTTAGGTTATCTTTACCGGTATATTTATGAGCCATACCTTACAAATCTCCACCTTGGAGAATATTCTACCCTTTAGGAAACATTCAATGTGGGTTGGGTTACCTTACTTCTTTAACAACTCGAAACATTCAACAAGTCCAAGTAATACTTGAACTTGTCTATCGTAACTGGCTTGGTGAACATATCAGTGACATTTTCATCAGTATGTACCTTCTGAAACAAAACCTCTCCAGACGCAACCAACTCTCTGATCTTGTGAAAATGTATATCAATGTGCTTAGTTCTAGCACGATATACCTTATTCTTAGCCAAGTGAATAGCACTTTGATTGTCGCAAAGCAACTGAACTCCACCTTGCTGAACACCCAACTCCTTCACTAAACCAGTGAGCCATAAAGCTTCTTTTGCAGCTTCAGCCACTGCCATGTATTCAACTTCAGTTGTAGATAATGCCACAACAGATTGAACAGTAGACTTCCAACAAATAGGTCCTCCACCAAGAGTAAAAACATACCCTGTCGTGGATCTTCTATTATCCAAGTCACCTGTATAGTCTGAATCCACATATCCTACAACCAAAGGATTATCCCGCTAACTACCAAAAACAATACCATGTCCCATAGTACCCTTTAAGTATCGAAAGATCCACTTGACTGATTCCCAATGTTGCTTACCAGGTTTAGACGTGTACTTACAAACTTGACTAACATCATGAGCTAAATCAGGAAGAGTACATACCATAGCATACATCAAGCATCCAACAACATTAGAATACGGAACCTTTTCCATATCTTCAGCTTCCTTATATGTCTTCGGGCACTGTTCTGATGAGAGATTAAAGTGATTCGCCAATGGAATGCTAACTGGTTTTGCGCTGCTCATCGCAAACCTTTCTAGCATTTTCTCAACATAACCCCGTTAAGATAGCCACAGTTTCCTTGACTATCTTTCCCTAAAAATTTCTATTCCAAGAATTTTCTGTACAGCACCTAAATATTTCATATCAAATTTCTGACTCAATAAGGTTTTTAAACCGATAACATTATCCATGTTCTTCGTAGCAATCAATATATCATCAACATACAATAACAGAAAAATAAAAGAATCATCATCAAGGCTCTTAACATAGACACAACAATCATACTCACATCAGTTGTAGCCAATCGTGATCATATAGGAGTCAAATCGTTTATACCACTGTCTCGGAGACTGTTTCAACTCGTACAAAGATTTCTTCAATCTGCAAACTAAATGCTCGTTTACAGGTTGAGTGAAACCTTCAGGCTGCCGCATGTAGATCTGCTCCTCTAAATCACCATGCAAAAAAGCAATTTTAACATCCATCTGCTCTAAATGCAAATCCCAACTAGCCACCAATGCAAGTACTACTCGGATTGAAGTGTGCCTGACCACAGGAGAAAAAATTTCATCATAATTAACTCCTTTCTGCTGTGAAAAACCCTTTTCTACCAAGCGAGCCTTGAACTTCTCCCCCTCTTTTTCTGTTATTGTTGGTTTCTTCTTTTACACGCATTTGCAACCAATCAGCTTCTTACCCTCATAAAGGGGAACTAACTCCCATGTACGGTTCTGATTCAAATACTCTATCTCCTCAACCATGGTAGCCATCCACTTGTCATTTTCCTGACTATTAACTGCATCATGAAAAGTAACCGGATCATCACTGCTAACAGTAAGTGCAAAAGAGACCAAGTCTTCAAAACCCAATCTGTTCGGAGGCTTTATATTCATCCGTCTCACCCTGTCTCTTGCGAGACTATAATCCTGCAAATCGTCTGTAGCGGAACCACAAGAAGTCGATTGAGAAGTTTTTTTTTCTCAACTGGAAACTGCTCGAAATCCACCACTGTTGTGCCTGTCTTCTGCTGCAACATGGACTGTTCATCAAAAACAACATCTCTACTGATCACAATTTTCTTCGCAACTAGATCCCAGAACTTGAATTCTTTGACACCTTTATTGTAACCCAGAAAAATGCACTCTTTCGATTTTGCATCAAGTTTGGATCTCTCATCAGCAACTACATGCACATAAGCAGGACAACCAAAAATTCGTAAGTGATCAAAACTAACTTCATGACCAGTCCATACCTCTTCTACAACTTTCCCAGCCAATGATGCCCTTGGCGATCTATTGATAAGATAACACACCATGTTAACAGCCTCAGTCCAGAAGTGTTTGGGAAGCTCTGTATTCAACCGCAAACATTTGGCTCTCATTCAACGACCTGTTCATCCATTCTGTAACACCATTCTGTTGTGGTGTCTTGCGCACTATAAAATGCCTCTTAATCCCGTGCTCCTTACAGAAGTTTAGAAACTGTGTATCTGTGTACTTCGTACCATTTTCAGACCAAAAACATTTTATTTTTCATCCTGTTTGGTTTTCTGCCTCAGCTTTCCACAGCTTGAACTTCTCAAAAACGTCAGACTTGTGTTTCAAAAAATACACCCAAACTTTCCGTGAAAAATCGTCAATGAAAGTAACATAATACCTAGATCCACCCAAAGACGATGTCGTGGAAGGCCCCCATACATCAGAATGCACATAATCAAGAATCCCTTCAGTTGTGTGTTTCGCAGTCTTGAAGAGAACTTTAGTCTGTTTACCAAGAACACAATACTTGCAAAAAATGAGTTTACAGCTTTTAACACCATGCAACATATTTCTTTTATGTAATTCATCCATTCCACGTTCACTAAGATGAGCAAGCTGCATATGCCACAGTTTGGTTGTATCATCACAGGACTCAACAGAATGAACTTCACCTACAACGATACTCCATAACAATCTAAAAATATTCCCTGCAGTCATATTACCTTTCATCACAGTCAAAGCACCTTTAACAATCCAAATGGTTTCCCTATCCTCATCACCCTTAGGGATGAAACCATTCTTGTGCAAAGTGCCCAAAGAAATCAAATTCTTCTTCAAAATCTAGGATATGTCGAACACCACTCAACGTACGAACAGAGCCATTATACATCTTAATTCTGACCTCACCAATACCAACAATTTGCAACATTGATCATCACCCAAATAAACAGAACCAGAATTAACCGACCTGTATGTCGAAAACCATTCCCTATTTTGTGTGATGTGATAAGAACATCCTGAATCAAGAATCCAAACAACCGTCAATTGAGTCGTTGAAATAGAAAGCATATCACCCTCACTGCAATCAGAATTGTCATCCTCGACCACAGTCACAGACTTGGATGAATCATCACGCTTCTCATCAGTCTTCTATTTCAACTTCGGACAGTCTCGCTTCATATGTCCCGCCTCCTTGCACTTGTAACAGTGAATTGTCTTCTTATCCCTAGATTTGGATCTGGAATTTCGCTTGCCAGACCCCGCCTTCTCTGTCTTCCGTCCACGGTCTCGATTACCCTTGACATATAAGCTATCGGCTTGAGAGCTTTCCCCTACATTTTGCTTCCACTGGTTGTGAGCCAACAAGGCTGCAGTAATCTCCTCAACGTTGATAGTCTCTTTCCCATATGTAAGAGTAGTCACCATGTGTTCGTAAGAGGGAGGAAACGAGCACAACAGAATCACCGCTCTGTCTTCATCCTCAATTTTCACATCAAGCCGAGCCAAATCAGAAAGGATTTAATTAAAGACATTCACGTGTTGTGCCAAATCATGATCGTCTTGCATCTTCAGCCCATACAGCCGCTGCTTTAGATACAGTTTTGTCGTTAAGGATTTGGACATAAACTGACTTTCCAACTTCCTCCAAATTTCATCTAGAGACGATAGATGCATGACGTGATACATGACCTTGCCCGCCAAGCATAATCGTATGGTTCCTGCCGCTCGCTGTTGCAATTCTTCCCAATCTTCCTCCTCCATCGACGTCGGCATTATAGGTCGCAAGGCCTTCAGGATCCCCTACTGCGCCAAGAGATCCTTCATCCTCGTTTTCCATAATCCGAAGTTACCATGACCATCAAATTTCACAACTTCGAATTTTACTCCTGACATCTGATACTAATTGTTAAAGAATCAGGAATAGTAAACGAAATAACACAAGAATTTTAACGAGGTTCGGTAATGTGTTTACGTCCTCGATGCTTAGGCGGCGCTAGAAATTTTATTCAATGTCTCATAGGTTTAGCTTACATCTCTATTTATAATAGAAAACCCTGGTACATAATTACAAAATTAACCCTGTACCATACCGCGGGGGTCTGTTTATTTGGGTGATAATCGATGTTGCAATATTGTTGGTATTGGTGAGGTCAGAATTAAGATGTATGATGGCTATGTTCGGACGTTGAGTGGTGTTCGACATATCCCAGATTTGAAGAAGAATTTGATTTCTTTGGGCACTTTGCACAAGAATGGTTTTATCCCTAAGGCTGATGAGGATAGGGAAACCATTCGGATTGTTAAAGGTGCTTTGACTGTGATGAAAGGCAAGATGACTGCAGGGAATATTTACAGATTGTTAGGGAGTACCGTTGTAGGTGGAGTTCATTCTGTTGAGTCCAGTGATGATAAAACCAAACTGTGGCATATGCTTCTTGCTTATCTTAGTGAACGTGGTATGGCTGAATTACATAAAAGAAATCTATTGTATGGTGTTAAAAGCTCTCTCACTCCGCTCCATCCCCTATCCTCTTTACTGGTATATTTATAAGCCATAACTTACATAAAATAAAAGGAAAATGAAAGGAAATTTCTTATAAAATAAAAAAAAACAAAAGTAGAATTCAATATATCTAAGCCATATCCTAAGGAGGGTATTTATAGGCTTCTAAATCCTAAAACTAACAAGAAATTTAAAATGAAAATAATCATAAATTTCAATGATAATTCAAGTGTTTTAAATTCAAAAAAAATAAATTTTCTAAAACATCTCCTCGGATTTACTGACTATGATGTTTCCAGAATCATCCTTGTGCTGACTACACCTTCTAGAAATTGTCACGTCAGACTTGCGGCGTGTCGATGTTTCCAACCACCATCAGAAAATAAAAAATACAGAATCAGCCATTTTACTGCCATTTCAAGAAAATAGATTATTGCACAAAAATAAGTGAAACACAACACATATCAGCAATAATAAATTCATGAAATATGAGAAAAAACAAGTAAAATGTGAAAATTTAAAATGCTCATCAAATTCCCCCTCGCATCGTCAAAGCTCAATCTAAATTCCTTTGCTTCGTCTCATACCAAAGTAAATTATGCAAGCCAAATTCATAATAATTACTCGAATCAATACATCAATCAATTGAAATATCATAAGTAGGTTTAAATCAAACAAAAATTGAACTTTCCAATCATTCATCAATCTTAATTCAACCTAACTCAATTCCTCACAAAGGATCACTCAATCAACTCAATGTGTTGCGGGTGTAAGAACGCTTAAAATTGGAACCAAAAATGAATTTTCATAAGCATGTAATATAATCAAATCTCCACTACTTAATAAGAACAAGTTGCAAAAATCATTGGGTTTTAAAAAAGGGTTATGATGGGGCTTAGTTAAAGGTGGGAAAGAATTATAGAAACGATGTTAAAAATCAAGACAAGGAGTTCTTCAAATAATTAAATGAAGTTCATATGACAACCAAAATAAATGGAATAACAAAATATTTACATCAAAACGTCTAAAAACCATTTTATCTCTTTTCTTTTGTTTTTTACTCCTTTTTTTTCCTGCATATTTTGAATACATATATTTTCCCCTTTTTTCCTCTTTTTTATTTACAATGTTTTTTATTTCGTGGAACATGACCATACAACATTTATCTCATTCTCTTTGTCTTTACAAGGGTGGAAGAGAGGAATAAATGTAAAGGATCGGGTTTAAAATTATGGTGAGAGAAAAGAGTGAGAAATAGGCTCAAACATGGTTTACTAATTGAGAAAAAAATGGCATGCCTTTTGGGCTAAAATTGGGTGAATCATAATGTCCAAATCATTTCGATGGATCAAATTCTTTTGTAATCACAACATGCATTGTACTATGAGTTCTAGCTATTCAATTCCTAGTTCGTCACACTTAAATAAGAATAAGAGCATATAAACTAAATAACACGCTCATCAAGGCTCAAAATCTCACCAAAGTGTGTATAAGTATTAAATTACTCAAAATTTAAATCAATAATATCAAGGATAGTCAGAATGGAGTCTACTTGGATCAGTACTCATGTAATTACAATATCATGAATGTCTATAAATTAATCACATGAACTTAAGCAAGAACAACATACTAAAAACAATTAACTAAAGCAAAGAATTTCAATCAAGTTACCACCAAGTAAACCAATGCATACAATCAAACAAATCACAAGACAAACAAGATGAAATTCGATGAAATCTCTAACCCCCTCACATAATTTGTATTTCCCCAATACGAAATTAAAATTGAAAGTGATAGAGGAAGAGTGAATGATACTCCCATGTTCACTTGCGACCGTAGCCACAGCCACGACTGTGGCTAGGGTGGAGGTAAGAAAATATCTCAGAGTTATTTACCTCAATCGAGTGGAGGCAATCATTGAAATCATCAATTTTCCCTTGCACATCCAGGTGCTGGTATTGAGTTAGCAGTGATGGTACATATTTACAGGTGAAAACACATTTGGTGCATGCCGTCATCTTTCTCATTGGAATAAAATAAGGTGAGATAGCGGTTTCGACTAGTAAACTGTAATACCCCAAATATATGGTCAGTGACTTTAGTGAAAAGATTTAAAATTGGAGGATTAATTTGAATAAATGATAAAGGATAAAAAATGATTTAGAAATAGTCTTTAAAACTAATTACTAACAATGGATGAATAAAGAGGGCATTTTGGTCCTTTTAGGGGAAATGAATTTAAAATTCATTTTATTAAGGATTTAAGAAGGGGAAAAGGGTAAAGTTAAAACTAAACCAAGTTATCTCTTCTTCTTCTTCTTCCCGTGTTTATGTGCTCTCCCCTTAGCCAAGGTAAGTTTTCTTTGAGTTAGTTTATTATTTAGTTTATGGACAAGTTTTGAAACCTTAATTGATATAGAGGCTTAAGGAAAGTTCAAGTATGATTAAAACTAAGTGATTAGTGAAATATTTAAGATTGAAGGAAATGGGTTTTTGAATTATATGTTAGAATATGAGTTTTTATTGATGTTTACTAGTATATTTGACTTGTCAAAGAAGTAAATAAGAGATTAGTAGCCTTGAACGAGATTAAAGCATGTAAGAAAAGTGGTATGATTCTTGGTTTGAGATGTTATTTGGAGATTTTATATGTTATAAGAAGCTAAATGAAAGAAAGTTAGTTGGGATAAGTAAACAAGAGATTAATAGTATTACTAGAGGTAAAAATAATGGAATTTGACCAAATTTGGGTAAAAATCGAGCTGAAAAATGGAAAATCTGGGTAAGAGTGTCGGTACTGGAAGAATAATACCGATACTATAGGTTTAAATATGGGGAAATCATATGAACAGTATCAATACTAATGCAATTAGTATAGGTACTGATGTGGGTATCGATACTATGAGGAAGGTATCGATACCATGGATTCTAGAATGCATAAATGGTATCGATACTGCAAGGGAGTATCCGTACAATAGTATAGAAGTATTGAAACCATAGTAGGGGTACCGATACTATTGAGTCTAGAAAATTAAAATAGGACAAATTTAGATAGAAATTGAATATAATAGTACTTTTAAGTATTATTAAAAGTATAAATGTTAGAGAGTATACTAACATTTGTATGGTATGTATACTTAATCGTTGCTTGTGTAGATCGTAACCAAGATCCCGAGTCAAGCAAGAAAAGGGCAACGATAAAGTTGTTGAGTAGCTGGACATCCTTAAAGCATACGAACGAGACATACCAGGTGAGTACATTTATTATGTACATTAAGAGTTATATATGCATGTTGTTAAAGGCATATGTTGCATTTATATATCAGTACTATATGTATTATAGGCACTAAGTGTGCAATCCACGGAATTCATAATGTGTTTATGAACGACCGTATCGGCACTAAGTATGCAACCCACAGAATTTATCATATGTTGATGAACAACCGTATAGGCACTAAGTGTACAACCCACGAAATTTATAAAGTGTTTATGAACAACCGTATAGCCGCTAACTGTGCAACTCACAGAATTCATAATGTGTTTATGAATGATCGTATAGACACTAAGTGTGCAACCCACGGAATTCATAATATGTTTATCAAAGATCGTATGGGCACTACGTCTGCATCTCAACGAAATTATAATGATTTGAAAACAATGAATTTATATTTAATAGATATGATATAATGATGTATTGATCTCACCTCACTAGTACTATTGCCTCACTACGTAAATATTTAACGTGTGTTTATTTCACACGTAGGTTTTAGCAAGAAAAGTAAGGCAAGAGTCGCCTCATCAGTAATTGTACAATAGGTGCCTATATTTGATATTATTAGTCGACATGTAATAGAATTCTGATAATGTTCTAAAAAGTATTTTACTTAAAATGATGTAGTAAGGATAAAATGTTTGAACAGTAATTTTTTTTTATATACTAAAGTTTAATGAATGTTTTATTAGTATTAAATTAAATGTTTTATGAAAAGAAACAAAATTTACTGGTTTCAAAGGAGGAAATGCTTTAAAAGTGATGTGACATATATATCTCGTGTACATAAAGGTATACGGGAAATGGTTGTTACATTTATTAGCATCAGAGGTTCAGGTTTATCCAATTCTCGATCGAAATTGAATGTATTTTAATGTAAGAGGGTTTACATGCCACTAAGATGTTAAGGTTACTGATAGGGTATAGTTAGAATATGATCGATGTCTTTCCTTATTAACTTAAGTATTATCTTTATGCATGTTATATTAGATGTCAGATTCTATGAATTTGAGAATAATGGATGAACGAGATAATAGAGATGGATTGGGTAGTGAAAGCTATGAAGAGAATAGCGAGCATCTTATCCCATCCGAGAATGCCAGCGCACCGGCACATCAGGGTATGCCTGTATTTGTTTTATTTTACTCTGGTTCTATACACTTTTATATTAGAACAAAGTTGATTAGATCTAGAGGAATTCCTTTAGAACCAATCTTTAGTGAGATGATAACGGTAAACCCCATGGGCCATAGTACGAGAGTAACTAGGGTGTGTAGGAAATACCCGATAAAGATTCAAGGGGTTATGTTTTCAGTAAACTTGATGGAGTTGCCCTTTTATGAGTTTGAAATCATTTTGGGCATGGATTGGTTGTCTCCACAACATGGATGGGTTGATTTCCGCAAGAAGCAATTATTCTTGAAGGATGCGGAAGGCTCCGAAATAGTCGTGACCAGCGAAAAAGCGAAATCACCATCCAATGTGATATCGGCCATGACTGCAAAGAAAATGAAGTCAAAGGGATGCATAGATTTTCTAGCTAATGTGATAGACACTCAAGTGCCAGAAATGAGATTAAAAGATATCCCATTAGTTAAGGAGTTTCCATAAATATTTTCGGAGGAATTATCGAGTTTACTTATAAATCGTGATGTGGAATTCAAGATTGAGGTTTACCTGAGTAACGAACTTACTTCTACGGCTTCGTATCGAATGGATCCAACGGATTTAAGAGAATTAAAAGCCTAATTGCAAGAGCTACTCGACAAGGAATTTATCAAACTCAGTGTTTTTCCTTGGAGAACACATTTTCTATTTGTGAAAAAGGACGGGTCTATGCGGTTATGTATTGACTATCACCAGTTAAATATAGTAACGATAAAGAATAAGTATCCTTTTTCAAGGATTGATGATATGTTTGATCAACTAAAAGGCATAACAGTGTTCTCGAAAATAAAGCTGAGGTCGGTGTACCACCAGTTAAAGATCAAAGAGGATGATATTTCAAATACAGCTTTTTGGACTTGGTACGGACACTACAAATTTGTGGTGATGCCATTTGGATTGACTAATGCTCTTGCGACATTTATGGACTTGATAAATCAATTATTCCAACCATATTTGGATCAACTCATGGTGGTAATTATAGATGATATTTTGGTGTTTTCCAATTCAAGAGAGGAACATGATGCTCATCTTCGCGTGGTTCTTCAGGCACTTCGTGAAAAAAAGTTGTATGCAAAATTATCTGAATGCGAATTTTGGTTGGCTGAGATTTCATTTTTTGGTCATATAGTCTCTGCAAATGGCATAAGAGTATATCCCAAAATTATTCAAGCTATAGTGGATTGGCAACCCCGAAAGAATATTTTTGATGTTTGAAGTTGCTTGGGGATTGCTGGTTAATATAAACGATTCGTGAAGAACTTACCAATGTTAGTTTTGCAACTAACTAAGTTGTTATGAAAGATGTATCTTTTCTTTTGATAGAGAAATGCCAAAAAAGTTTTGAAATGCTAAAGAGAATAGTAACAGAGGCCTTAGTGCTTGTACAACCTGAGTTAGGTAAAGATTATGTCATTTTCAGTTATGCATCCCATAATAGATTAGGATGTGTGCTGATGCAAGAAGGGAAAGTTGTGGCTTATGCCTCAAGACAGATGAAGAATCACGAGAGAAATTATCTGACACGTGACTTGAAATTGGCAGCAATTGTGTTTGCTTTGAAAATTTGGAGTCATTATCTATACGGTGAGTTTTGACATGTTTATACTAATCACAAGAGTCTAAAGTACTTGCTGACTCAAAAAGAGTTGAATTTGAGACAAAGAAGATGGATTGAGCTTTTAGAATATTATGATTTGATTATCAATTATCATCAATGAAAAGCTAATGTGGTAGCTGATGCACTCAGTCGAAAGACTTTTGCAACTCTACAGGCTTTGGATGCGCGTATGTCTTTAAAGGAAGATGGTGCATTGATTGATGAACTTAAGTTAAATCTGATGCTTTTGGATCGTGTAAAAAAGCTGCAAGGTCGAGATGAGAAATCCTTGGATAGAATGGCTCAAATAAAAAAAGAAGAGGTTAAAGACTTTGAAATTAGGGGCGATGGATGTTTATATTATCGTGGAAGACTTTGCATTCCCAATAATGATGAACTGAAGAAAGATATTCTTTCTAAGGCACATTATAGTCCTTTGATGATGCATTCATAAGGAAATAAGATGTGTCAGGATCTTAAAAGTAGTTATTGGAGGTTTGGAATAAAAAGATTTGTATCAAAGTTTGTTGCAAAATTTTTACATGTCAGCAAGTGAAAGCTTAACCTAAGGTGCCTTCCGGATTACTACAACCGATATCCATTCCTGAGTGGAAGTGGGAACGAGTTACAATGGATTTTGTTTCAGGGATACCTTTTTCACTAGGTAAAAATGACTCAATATGGGTAATTGTGGACATATTGAACAAGACGGCTCATTTTATCCAAGTTCGAGTAGATGCATAGTTGTATATAAAAGAAATAGTTAGACTGCATGGAGTGCCTATATCGATAGTGTATGATTGATACAAAAGGTTTACTTCAACATTCTGGAAGTCTTTACATGAGGCATTGGGTACTCGATTGAACTTCAGCACAGCTTTTCATCCGCTGATAGATAGACAGTCAGAACGAACTATTCAGATATTAGAGGATATGCTAAGGGCATGTGTGATTGAATTTAAAGAATCATGGGAAAGGTTTTGTCTTTAGTGGAATTTTCTTATAACAATAGTTACAAATCGATTATTAAGATGGCCTCGTATGAAGCTTTTTTTGGGAGGAAGTTCCGAAACCCATTAGATTGGTTTGAACTAAAGGATCAACACCTAGTTGGCCCGAAGTTGATGAAAGAAATATAGGAGAAAGTGAAAGTTATCCAGGACAATCTAAAAATATCTTCCGTTAGACAAAAGTCTTATGCTGATTTGAAAAGAAAAAAAATTGAATTTCAAGTGGGAGACATGGTATTTCTAAAGGTATCGCCTTGGAAGAAAGTATTGAGATTTGGGCGCAGAGGAAAGCTGAGTCTGAGATTCATTGGACCTTATGAGATTTTGAAAAGGGTCGGACCAGTAGCATATCAATTAGCTTTGCTTTTGAATATGGACAATATACACAATGTTTTTCATGTGTCGATTCTTAGAAGGCACCGATCAGATCCATCCCATGTCATCACACCTGAAGAATAGAAATCTGACCATATTTAACTTATGAGGAAGAACCACTGCAAATCTTGGCTAGATAAAACAAGGAATTGCATAACAAGATGATTCCTTTAGTTAAAGTGCTCTGGCATAACCATAAGGTAGAACCAACTACTTGGGAAAGAGAGGAGGACATGAAGAAGCAGTTTCCACACCTCTTCGTTTCAGGTAATTCATTAAATTTGTGGACAAATTTTCTCAAGGGAGAGAATTGTAATACCCAAATATCAGGTCAATGACTTTATTGAAAAGATTTAAATTGGAGGATTAATTTGAATAAATGGTAAAGGATAAGAAATGATTTAGAAATAGTGTTTAATACTAATTAGTAACAATGGATGAATAAAGAGGGCATTTTGGTCATTTAAGGGGAAATAAATTTAAAATTCATTTTATTAGGGATTTAATAAAAGGAAGAAATGGGAAAGTTAAAACTAAACCAAGTTATCTTTTATTCTTCTTCTTCCCGTGTTTACGTGTTCTCCCCATAGCCAAGGTAAGTTTTATTTGAGTTAGTTTATTCTTTAGTTTATGGACAAGTTTATAAACCTTAAGTGATATAGAGGCTTAAGGAAAGGTCAAGGATGATTAAAACTAAGTGATTAGTGAAATATTTGAGATTGAAGGAAATGGGCTTTTGAATGATATGTTGGAATATGGGTTTTTATTAATGTTTACTAGTATATTTAGCTTGTCAAAAAAATTAATAAGATATTTGATGTCTTGGATGTGATTAGAAACATGTTAGAAAAAGTGGTATGATTATTGGTTTGAGATGTTCTTTGGAGATTTTAAATGTTATAAGAAGCTTAATGAAGGAAAGTTAGTTGGGATAAGTAAAGAAGAGTTTAATAGTATTGTTTGAGGTAAAAATAAGGGAATTAGACCAAATTTGGGTAAATATCGAGCTGAAAAATGGAAACTATGGGTAAGGTTAATGGTACTAGAAGAACAACACCGATATTATAGGTTTAAATTTGGGGAAATCAAATGAACAGTATCGATACTGATGCAATTAGTATCAATACTGATGTGGGTATTGATATTATGAGGAAGGTATTGATACCATGGATTCCAGAATGCATAAATAGTATCGATACGGCAAGGGAGTATCGATACCATAGTAGGGCTACCGATACTATTGAGTCTGGAAAATTAAAATAGGACAAATTTCGATAGAAATTGAATATAATAGTACTTAAGTATTATTAAAAGTATAATTTTAGAGAGTATACTAATATTGGTATGGTATGTGTACGTAATGGATGCTTGTGTAGATCGTAACCAAGCTTCCGAGTCAAGCAAGAAAAAGGGCAAAGATAAAGTTGTTGAATAGCTGGACATCCTTAAAGCATACTAACGAGGCATACCAGGTGAGTGCATTTGTTATGTACATTAAGAGTTATAGTTGCATGTTGTTAAAGGCATATGTTGCATTTGTATATCAGTACTATGTGTACTACAGGAACTAAGTATGCAACCCATATAATTAATAATGTGTGTATGAACGACCGTATAGGCACTAAATGTGCAACCCACAGAATTCATCATATGTTGATGAACAACCGTATAGACACTAAGTGTGCAACCCACAGAATTCTTAATGTGTTTATGAATGAGTGTATAGGCATTAAGTGTGCAACCCACAGAATTTGTAACGTGTTTATGAACGATCGTATCAGCACAAAGTGTGCAACCGAAGGAATTCATAATATGTTTATGAACAATCGTATCGGCACTATGTGTGCATCTCAAAGAAATTATAATGATTTGAAAATAATGAATTTGTATTTGATAGATATTATATAATGATGTATTGATCTTACCTCACTAGTATTCTTGCCTCACTAAGTAAAAACTTAACGTGTGTTTATTTCACATGTAGGTTTTAACAAGCAGAGTAAGGAGTGCATATGACATCGCAAATCAAGAGTCACCTCATCAGTAACTGTACGACAACTATGTTTATTTTTTATATTATTAGTCGGCATGTAATAGAATTATGATGACGTTCTGAAAAGTATTTGACTTATAATGATGTAGTAATGATAAAATATTTGAACAATAAATTTTGTTTATATACTAAAGTTTAATGAATGTTTTATTAGTATTAAATTAAAAAAAGTTTGAGAAAAACAAAATTTTACGGGTTTTCAAAGGAGGAAATGCTTTAAAAGTGATGTGACATATATATATCTCGTGTACGAAAAGGTATACGGGAAATATGTGTTACATAAACCCATTGAATCCAAGCAATGTTTACCCATAGAAAATGTATAATTAAAGTCCATAATAACGAAATTAGCAACACGAACGGCAAAAAAAAGTAGTGTATAAACCAAGGATAAGTGGGTGATTGGATCGAATAATGATCTCGAGTGAACGGGTAAACCAAAAGCCCAATTTTACCTTTCAACCGATGAACATACACTAAATAAAGAAAAGTTCAGCCTTACTCAAAATACCAGAAGATTCATTTTTACCCGAGTAGTTGTAAGCTAAAAACCAGTGGATGTAACGTAATTTCAGGTCATGAAGGTGAATTGCCTTGGTATAGCGAGGATCGAAGGGTTGGTCACTAAAATCGATGAGCAAAGAATAGGGAGAATTTATATCAAAATCCTGTGGTATCTCAGTCAAAGCGGTTAGATAATCTAGACTTGTGACAGTCATTACCGATCTCATAGGAAGATTAAATTCAGAAATAGACATGTTAAGGTGATGACAACATAGATGAAATGAAAATACATCAAGATATTCAACAGTAATAAATTGATATTGTAAAAATGCAAATACAGAGTAAAACTTGAAAACAAATTCATAAAAGTTGTCATTTTTTATTTGTGAAAAGTGTGTCCAACTAATCGCATCAAAATATGCATGAACAACATCTTGAATATAAACTTTTTTCAAGATTTCGAGTTGAAATGAACTTACAAACGCAAAAAGGGTGATGGCGAATGGATTGAAAATGAACCAGTTGATCATTTTCAAAGTGTAGGAAGCCCTTCAATTTTTCCTCGACAAGAACCACATAGGATCGACTACGTTGATTGTGTTCGAGGTTCTTCGATACTGGTGGTGGACTACCAAGAGGTGATAAAAAGAAATCGTGCTTGATCTATGGAATGGAGAGGAAGGTTGCCTATACTAAATTAAGAAGACGAATTCGTTTCGGGTTCTTCAAGGAAGAATTCAGTAGAGAAATCTTCTATATAACCAAAAGAATGATGGTACATTAGTAAAGGCCAGATTTAAACGGGTTCGAAATTTAACTCAGGTTTATATTATGACTTTGTGAAATTCATCAAAAAAAGATGGTACTGTCGAAAGCTTTGGCCGAGAGGACGAGGACGATGCCATGATTGGCATAGAGTGAAATGATGGAGTCAGTGACCGTAGGGATGATGGATGGCAGGCATTGCTTGGTCCAGCGATGTTAAGTTGTCATGAGCAGAGGCTAACAGATGGAGCAGAGGTAATCAGTGCGTGAAATAGTTTGGGTTTAGTAGTTGGTGGTGATTGGAGTCGCTGTCGACGCCCATCACGATGAGGAGAATGTGTTGAGGTCGCTTCTGAATCACTTGGGATCTCTACAAATACTGGAGTGGCGTGTCGAGGTTAGCCACCGAGTACCATATGAGGAACGACGAGGTCGTTTCCTTGATTACAAGTTATAACCATTGTGAATAGGGGACCGCGGCAGTGAACGAGAATAGGACCAAAGGGTGACGCTACTGAAATGACTAAAGGTAATGGTATAGAGGTATGAACAATGATTAAAGAAATGGGTAAAGAAAGATAAGAGGGTTGGGCAGCTAAGGAAATTTAATGAGTGAATAGAAGTGGTCGGTTGAGTAATTATTGGAGATAGAATGCATGTTTGAATTTGGGAAGCAAGAGTCAAGGATGCAGATAGCTGAGTTGGGGAGAATTTAAACTTGGATATGCCAACGTGCACCGCGCCTCTTTCAGTTTCGCTAACGCACGTCGTTTAATGAAACGATATACTCTACTATTGGGGGAATAGTTACGAGCTACTAGTGTTGAGAGGAAGGTCCAAACATTACAAAATTCGATCAAAAACATTGTTTTCAACTCTGTTTAAATCTAAATAAATTCAATAGATTACCTAAAAATAAAACAAAAAATTAATGTAAATAAAATTATTAATTAAATAGAAGAATAAAAACCAAATTTAAACAAACCTAATGAATCAAAATTAAAAATGGTTTGCTTTCCCTAAATCGCTCTGTTTAAAGTCGTTGTGCCCGAGTACTTGATTCAGACTACATGTTTTGTTTGAGATACTTCCTCAACTTCATATGTTTTTCCATCGAAGAAATTTCTTACGGGAAATTCTACAATCATAAAGTTCCTTCAATTTATCCTTGTAGCTTCAAACAATCTCAGAAGTACTTCTTTGGATCTTTTTCATATTTGGAAGCTTGACTAAAATAGTGGTCGACAATGCATTATTTTTACCAAAAGATGAATTCTTCAAATGTTCCGACAATTTTTTTACTCTATTTTTTTTTTTTTTTTTTTTTGCAAAATGAAAGTAATAATTTTAGATTCAAAAAGAAGCAAATGCAATTTAGAATAAATGGAAAAAATTCTCAATCTTCCTATTTTCTTCGTCAAAGTCCTTTGATTCCCTGCGAGCATCATTAAACAAGTCAGTTTCCATGAATTCATTAGCCAAAGGATCAATTATATCAACAAAGTTAGTGCTCTCCACATTTTTTAGGTATTTCATAACTTTACATATGTTGAATTTAACAATCTCACCGTCAAAATCCATTGTTAGAATACAGCTTTGGACATCGATTTTTTTTACTTCGTACTCAGAAATGGGTGCCATATGTGAATCTCATAACTATTGCTACCACGGTCATTTTCCATATCAATAACGTAAAAATCAATAGAGAAACTCAAATTTTTGCCTTCGTAAAAATGTTTTCTAAGACTCTTTTGGGGTATATAATCGATATACTGGTGAGCTAAATAATGACCCTAGTTTCTTTCAAAGAATCGATAGAAATCTTATTATAAATAAAGAGGGGAACCATGTTGATTGAAACATACAAATCGCCCATAGTATGCTTGATTCCAACTTTACCAATCTTGCAAGGTATGGCGAACATGCATTGGTCCATATATTTTGGTGAAAGTCATAGTTGGAAAATTGTCGAAATGTTTTCACCCAGATCATCTCAAGGAGTGGAATATTTAGTATATTTTGGAATATTCCAAATCATCTCAAGGAGTGGAATATTTATTTCCACTTTTCAGAATATGTCCAAGTTCTCAATCTCTTCAGCCTGCTTATCTAGCTTCATTAATATATAAGGAAAATGAGGTGGAACTTCTTGAGGTGAAAGGGAAGAAGATGATGTGCAATTACCTGAAATAGGTGGAGGTTTCGTGTTAGTTTCTTTCCTATTTTAGGGTGGTGTTACATTCTCTTCTAGGATCTCAGGTGAAATGACAATTCCACATCGGAAGGTGATTACGCTAAAATTTTCTCTCATATTAGCTTCAGTTTGTGACAGCAATCTTCCTTGAGACTCTAAGCATCCAACAGTTTAAGCTAGTAGGCTCATTTTCTTTTAGAGCTCTTAAAGGTGAGCCTTGATGTGATTTTGGATTTTTTCTTAAGAAAAAGTTAGTCTCGCAACAATTGACTCCAATGAAAATTTTTATGGTTGTTGTGACGAAGAGGCATTGGCTGATAATTTTTATTTTCTCTCTGATTGCTACCGTAACTGAAGTTTGAATGGTCCCTCCATTCTAGATTGAATGTGGGTTATAAGGCCTCTAGGGAGGTTCTAAAAACTTACCCACCGCATTGATTTGAGCGCTAGACTCTTCTTGTAGCATCGAACAGCAGTTCAGCAGGTGATATGACATTGTACATATCCCACATAACCTTGCTACTCCAATTTTTTCTGAAGTAAGAGAATTAACAACACCAGTTAATTTGCCAATTTTATTTTCAAGTGAAACAACACTTACTTTATTAACTCATAAATTGGGTTTACTTGAGGAGCTAAATTGCTGAGAATTAGCAGCCATTGTGGAAATTAAATTTTTTTTTCTTATGGGGTCATATTGATGAGAACACCTCCACTGGCAGCATCTATTATCTTCTTTTCTACCAAAAGCATTCCCTCATAAAAGTACTGAAATGACATTTGTTCAGATAAGTCGTGTTACGAAAAACTAGCGCAAAGATTTTTAAACCGCTCTTAGTAATCGTATAGTGATTCTATTTCATTCTGTCGAATTCCCAGGATGCTTCTCCGCAGTTCGCTTACTTTTCCCCCTAGGAAAATTTTGTCAAGGAAAACACATGTTAAGTCAACCCATATAGTAATGGAATTTGTTGGTAAATAAAATAACAATTCCTTAGCCGATCCAACTAAGGAAAATGGAGAAGCTCTAATTTTGATTTGGACTTTGGATACTACCTATGGTTTCATACTGGACTAGACCATGTTAAATTTTGATAGATGTTTATGTGAACTTTCACTGTGGAGACCGTGATAGGTAGAAAAGATATGGATTAGTCATTCTTTAGCTAAAAGGGAGCCTTATTGTTAGGAAAAATAATGCAAAGTGGTTTCTGAATGGAGGGAGTTACAACTAACTCTTTGATTATATGATTTTCCTGCTTCTTACTTGGGATCTACGATAAGAGTCATATCGAGTGGTGGATATTCATGGAAATGAGTGTTAGATGGTCTCTCAAAAGTAGAATCCAGATAAGATTGTCTCTTTGTTCTCGTTATTTCTTCTTTCATTGAAGCATTTGGCTATGGGTTCTACAAGCTCTTGCTTTGATCTCCGAGTCAAAATCTACAAAATCTCCCAAATTTTGCCTAGTCATAAAATCAAAAACAATAAATAGATCAGTAATTTTCTAAAGTCCTCACCAATAGCACTAATTTGACAAGCTTTGTTTACTCGTCAAATAAATTCATCTTCTCAAAATAAAATAATAGAAATAAGAATAGTATAGTGAATAAAAGGGTCAATCCGTAGGGACTTAGAGATTCCTGATGTAGAAACTTGTTGATTTCAAGTCAGACAACTATAAAAAAAAGTAAATAAAAAAGGGGATTGGCGAGTAAGGGATGAAACAAAATAGATGGAAGTAATAAATAAAGATATATAATTGAAGTGAAGTAAATTAAAGCGGTAAATAAAGATTTAAAAAGTAATAATGAGAGAATAGCCTTGAGCTAGCTTTACTTCAATTTCATTTGATCATCGAAATGGTTTTTACTCCAGGATTCATGTTAATTAACAGTCTACAAGGCCCAACCCATTGTAACTTGTGTTTCTCTTTGCTAACCAATCTTCCCAAGACGCTCTTCGAAAGTCGATTCTTGAATGGACTAACCACAGCTATTGTAGTTAGAATAAATAAAATTATGTTTTGGAAAAGCCAAACTCATATTATGTTTTCTCGACGAGAATTGAAATTGATCTCCATTTTTCTTAGCGGACCGCCGCTAAGTGTGTTCACAAGAAGTCATATATGCCACAAGTAGATCCTTCCTCCCAACTATAAATCAGAACAACATCCCGACCAACGTCGACTTTTTAAAATGAAAGTTTTGATTTTGAAAGTAAGGTCGATTGTAAAAATAATTAAACAAAAAATTGAGAATGTAATTCGAAGGGTCTTAAGTGCTTTTCAATTCTCACATTTGGAATTGAGTCATTTATAGCTTTCGACTAATAAGAAAATTAGCTAAGCATGATATGAATCACACTTAGCATGTTTTTTGTGAAAATGATTTGAAACTTAAAGTAATAAAACGAAATGAAAAGAAATGGAAGTTTTCTTATAAAATAAAAAAATAACAAAAGTAAAATTCGAGATATCTAAGCCATATCCTAAGAAGGGTATTTATAGGCTAAATACTAAAAATAACAAGAAATTTAAAATGAAAAGAATCCTAAATTTCAAACATAATTCAAATCTTTGAAACTGAAACTTAAAAAAACTAAATTTCCTAAAAGATCTCGACAGACCATACTGACTAAACAACTTCCAAAATCTTCCATGTGTTGATTACACTTTCTAGAAATTGCCAGTGTCGTGCTCATTTTTTACCCATGATCAGAAAATAAAAAAAGACAGAATGCACTCTTTTACTGGCAATTCTAGAAAATATATCATTGCACAAAAATAAGTGAAACGCAACCCATATAAGCAGTAATAAATTCATAAAATGGGAGAAATATCATGTAAAAAGAAACAATTTAAAACATTCTTCAAATACACATCACTTGTCTCATGATTGTCTTCAAGCATACTTTGATCATTTTGGTCAAAACTCAATCTAATTTCCTCCGCTTCGTCTCATACCAGAGTAAAATATTCAAGATAAATTCACAATAATTACTCGAATCAAGACATCAATCAATTGAAATAGCATAAGTAGGATCAAATCAAAGAAAAATTGAAACTTTCAATCATTCATCGATTTTAATTCAATCTATCTCAGTTCCTCACAAAGGATCACTCAATCCACCCAATGTGCTTTGGGTTCAAGAATGCTCAAAATCAGATCCAAACATGAATTTCCATAAGCTTGTAATATAATCAAATTTGCATTACTTAATAAGAACAAGATGCAAAAATCATTTTGTCTTGAAAAGGGGTTGTAATGGAGCTTAGGTAAAGGTGGGAAAGAAGGCTAGAAATGAGGTTAAGAATCAAGACAAATAGTTCTTCAAATGATTAAATCAAGTCCACATGACAAGCAAAATAAATGGAATAACAAAATATTTACATCAAAACATCTAACAAACCGATTTTTCTCTTTTATTTTCCTTTCTTTTTATTCCTCAGTTTTTATGTTTTTTTCTAATATTTTGAATGCATCTTTTTTCCCTTTTTACCTCTTTTTTATTTCTTGTGTTTTTTTCTTTCATGGAACATGATCATACAACCTTTATATCTTTCGCTTTGTCTTGACAAGGATGGAAGAGAGGAATAAATGAAAAGGCTTGGGTTTAAAATTTTGGTGAGAGCAAAGAATAGGAAATAGGCCCAAACATGGTTAACTAATGGAGAATAAAAAGTATAGGCCTTTTGGGTAAAAATTGGGTGAATCCTAATGCACAAATCATTTCAAAGCATAAAAGTCTTTTGCAATCTCAACATGCATCATACTACAAGTTCTATAGCATTAAAATTAAAGAACATGCTCATCAATACTAAAAATCTCACCAAAGTGTGTACAAGAAATGAGTTAGGCAAAATTTCAATCAATAAAATCAAGGATAGTCACAATGGAGTCTACTTAGATCACTACTCATGCAATTCCAATATCAAGAATGTTCGTAAAAATAATCACATGAACTTAAGCAAGCATATCATACTAAAACAATCAACGAAAGTGAAATGAAAAGAAAGAGAAGTTTTCTTGTTAAATAAAAAAAGAAAATAACAAAAGTAGAATTAAAGATATCTAAGCCACACCCTAGGGAGGGTATTTATAGACTTTTAAATCCTAAAAAAACAAGAAATTTAAAATAAAAGTAATCCTAAGTTTCAAAGATTATTCAAAAGTTTGAAATTTTAACTTAAAAAACTAAATTTCCTAAAATATCTCCTTAGACCATCCTGACTAGGCTGTTTCCATAATCTTCCTTGTGCTGACTAAACTTTCTGAAAACTACCACGTCAGACCCGTGTCATGCCCATTTTTCCAGCCATAATCAGATAATAAAAAATGCATAATAGACCCTTTTACTACCAATTCTAGAAAATAGATCACTGTACGAAAATAAGAGAAACGCAACCCAGATCAGCAGTAATGAATTCATAAAATGGGAGAAATAGCAAGTAAAAAGTGACAATATAAAACGCTCATCACATACCTATAGACATCTTCGTAACGTTCAAAATCTTTCAGACAGAAACTCACCAAAGTGCTCCAAATTATATCAAATTGATTGGTTCAGGAACACTCGTTCTAGTTGTAACACCCATTTCTCGTATATGTCCCCGTACACGAGTCACATATGTCACATGTCTTTTAAAACATTTTTGTACTTGAAAACTGGTAAAATTTTGTTTCTTTAAATAAACATTTTAATAATATAGTTTATAAAACGTTCTTCAAATACATATATATAAAATAACGTTTAAAATCCATCAAACATTAGTTTAATTTTTCTAAAGTCTATTTCAGTGCAATGAAACAATAATTAGTTTGATTTTGACTTATCTGATATGATTTTATGATATTTTGAGTCAATTATTCTGTAAATAATTTCTTGTTTTCAAAGAAATTTTATTCATTTTTGGTTTTCATTATTATATTCAGTTTTACCCTTAAAAAATATGATGATTGAATATTTGGACCTCTTATGAAATCTTTCCTAAGAAATAACTTGTAGGGATCATATATGTTCTATAGTTAAAAGTTCTTCCAAGTTAATCTATAATTACGAGTTATATTAAAATTTTAAATTGTATACGACAATCTGAGTATATAAATGAACTCCTTTAATAGTGCTAGGTTTGAATTTGTTTTAATTATCACTCAAACACATCATGATTCACTCTAAAAAGAATGATTTTGGCCAATATTATCTCTGTAAATCCCAGGATAGCTAAAATTTCAAGTAATATTTTACATTCTTGAGTGAAATATTATCTTGATCTAAATTATTTGATTTCCTTCAAACTCTCTGTGTAATATCCCAAATATCAGACTAGGGACTATATCCAAAATATTGGAAAATTTAAGATTTAAATTGAATAAGTGGTAAAATATGAGAAAAAGTAATTGGAATAGTGTTTAGACTAAATTGTATCAATAGATAAGTTAAGAGGGCATTTTAACTTTTTAAAGGAAAGTGAAATTAAAAATAGAGAGAGATTTTAGATAAGAAGAAAGAGAAGAGTAAAGTCATTTGCTTACACTTCTTCTTCTTATTCCTCTTTACGTGGGTATGCTCTCCTCCCTAGCATAAGGTAATTTCTCAATAGTTAGTGTTTTTTTTAAATTATGGGTTACTTTGGTAACATTGCGCATAAGAAAGGATTAGATGAGATTAAAATGAAGATATAGGGAAAATAATAGGGATTTTATAAAATGGGTTTTGAAAGGATATGTTAATCTAGGAATGTTTATGGATGTTTTATGGTAGATTTAACTTGTCATAGAGTCAAATGAGAGATTACAAGCATTAGATAAGGCTTATAAACATATTAGAAAAGTGGTGTAATTCTTAGAACTTAATGTTCTTGGTAGATATTAGATGTTTTATGAAATAAGATGAAGGAAAATTTGTAAGGATAAGTAGAGAAGAGTTGCATAGCATTTTTTGGTGTTAATATAAAGAAATTTGGCCCCATTTGGCTAAAAATCGGGTTAAAATTTGGAAAATTTTTGCAAGAGTATCGGTACTGATATAACAGTACCGATACTATAGGTTAAAAAAGGAATGAATTTACTGGATAGAATCGATATTGATTCAATCAGTATCGATACCGTTGAGGTAGTATCAATATCATTGTAAGGGTATCGATACCAAGCAAACATCGAATCTAATTTTGGTATCGATACCATAAGGGAGTATCGGTACCATAGTAGGGTAGTATCGATACCATGTCAAGGGTGTCGATACCATGAAACATCGAACCTAATTTTGGTAATGATACCAAGAAGGGGTATCGGTACCCTAGTGTAGAAGTATCAGTACTAGGGTAGTCGTATCGATACTTTGGAACCAGAAATGTTAAAAATAAGTTGATAATGATATACAAAGTTAATAATATATTCTTTTGAATATGGTTTAATTACAATGATTAGGAAATATACTATCATTGAGAATGGCACATGTTTTAATGGATGGTTAAAAAGATCGGAACCAAACTCCCGAGACAATTAAAACTAAGGGAAAGGGCAAAGTCCTGCAGTAATCATCCTTACTTTTTGGAAACTTAGAGAGGAAAGCCATGTGAGTACATTTATTGTATGCAATTTTGATGAAAATGATTAGAAATTATTCAAGATGTAATATTTAAATGTTAATGTATGTGTTACTATAATTACTATGTTTTATTGACTATATGGAATTGATATTGTGAATGAGTTTTAGAGTATGAACTGCTCTAAAGTGAAGGAAAATAATAATGCATATGAGTGCATTATCAGCATGAAAGGATATTATAGTTGAAATGTATATGGGTACATTATCAATAGAAAAGTATGTTATATTTGAAATGTATATGAGTACATTATCAACAAAAAAGTATGATATAGTTGAAATGTATATGGGTACATTATCAATAGAAAAGTATGTTATAGTTGAAATGTATATGGGTACATTATCAACAGAAAAGTATGCTAGTTGAAATTCATATGGGTGCATTATCAATAGAAAAGTATGCAATAGTTGAAATGTATATGGGTGCATTATCAACATAAAAGTATTTATAAATATGAAATGCATAATGGTGTATCATAAATATGAATGGAGGTTATAAATGAAAAGGAAAGAATAATGATCAATGATCATGATAATTGTGAATGAAATACCTATGTATACATGATGGTTACTTTACAATATTATGACTCACTAAGTAATACTTAACGTGTGTGTTTCCACTCGTAGGTAACAATAGAGAATAAGAAAGTAAGAAGTGCAGCAATAGCAGCAGATATCATCCACTAAGGTTGACACACCGGTAACATTAGGATAATAGAAATCATTTTGGAAACTTGTTGGCATGTAATTAAATATAAAAAAAATATTTTGTAATACGTCATAATGAATACTTAATTATTATGTTATTTATGTGGTACTAAGTTTGCAACAAAATTTTTAAAGGCTCTTTTTTCAAAATGAGTAAACAGTTTTAAAGTAATGTGACATTTGTATTAGTATACGAAAACGTATACAGTATATGGGTGTTATATTTATTGATATCAGAGCTACAAGTTTAGCCTATTCTTGGCCAAATCTTGTTCTATTTTAAAATAGAAAAAGGATTACATGCCAATAAGGTTGTCGATGTTACTAAGATGGTGTCATTAGGGGATGATTGATAATACTCCTTACTAATGGTATTGTTATTATTATGAATGTTTTATTAGATGTCAAAATCCTCGAACTCGCGAAGAACAAGGGAACAAGAAATGCAAGAGAGAACGGGGAGTGAAAGTTATGAAGATAATAGTGCACAGCCTATTCCTTATGAAAATGTATGTGCACTTGTACCTCAAGGGATTCTAGAGCATGATTTTGGAAATTTCATGCAAGCCCTTGATGCTATACTGACTCGGTTTCAAATTCCCCCAGCTCCTCCCGTATTTGGAATGTTGATCCCAAAGGAGTTGAAGAGTTTGGGAGCTCCAGAGTTCTGAAGTGATGAGGGTGAGGGTCTTACGGAGGCAGATATGTGGCTAAATGATGTGATGTTAATTCTTGAAAGTCTAAAATGTTCAGATCAGGAAAAGTTGGGAGGAATTGTATGTTTGCTTAGAGGATCAGCTCGAGTATGGTGGTCAAACACTACGATGTATGCACCACTGGAGCAAGTCACTTGGCATTTTTTTAGGAAGAATTCAAAAACAAGTATGTAGGGGAAAAGTTCAAATGAGAAATGTTGTTGAAGTTCCTTAATTTAAAGCAAGGTGATCAAACTGTATATGAATTTGAGGCTAAGTACAACAAGTTGAGCTGTTTTTCCATTGAAGTTGTGCCAAACGACAAGGCAAGATGTGATTGGTTCATAGAGGGTTTAAGGCCGAAGATGAAAGAGATGATGTTGGCCTTGAACTTGTAAAGTCTACAAGAAGTTATAAACAAAGCCAAAGCAATCTAAAGAGCTTAGAAGGAAACACTAGCGGTGGAGTAGAGTGTTCAAACGGGGAAAAGATTGGGAATACTTTCCACTCCCCATCATGCCAAAAGGGGCAAAGGTTTGAGTTCTAGATTCTCTAAGAGAGATAGATTTGTAGCGACTTTACAGAAAAGTAGAACATCCCAATCTTTTTCTATTAGATCGGGTAGAGCTTCTGGGAAAGGAATCCGTGTCAAACCTATGGTAAATTACTCCGAGGAGTATGTAGATTTGTCGGTGGAGCTTGTTTTCTATGTGGCAATATGGGTCACTTTGCTCGGAACTGCCCTAAGAAATCTGGTGATAATTTAACATAGTCTAAAAGATCAGTAGCAGCCTCAAATAGAAGCAGATGAATGGGTAAATCCAGGAGGCTCACGCATTCAATATCGAGACAAGAGACTCAGGGAGTAGCTAAAATTTACAACATAAAGATCACTGAGGATCGGGAAGACCCTGAGATCATAACATGTATTTTTCATATTTTTGATGAACTTGTATTTTTTTTAGTCGACCCTGGTTCTACACATTCATACATTAGTACAAAATTGGTTAGAGCTAGAGGAATTCCTTTAGAACCAATTGTGAGTGAGATGATAGCGGTAAATCCTATGGATCACAATGCAAGAGTATTTAGAGTATGTAGCAAATGCTCTATAAAGATCCAGGGAATTGTGTTTTTGGCCAATTTAATGGAATCGCCCTTCACTGAATTTGAAATTATTCTGGGCATAGATTGGTTGTTTTCACATTATGGATGGTCAATTTTCGTAAGAAACGTTTTTTTTAAAGAATTTCGAAGGTGCAGAAATTGTAGTAATCGGCAAAAGATCAAAATCACCCTCGAATGTGATATCGACCATGACTTCGAAGAAGATGATGTCGAAAGAATGTATAGTTTTTCTAGCCAATATGATTGATACCAGAATTCCGAAAGTTAGATTAAATTATTTTCCTATGGTTAGAGAATTCCCGGATGTATTTCCTAAGGATTTACCGGGACTGTCTCCAGATCGTGAGGTAGAATTCAGGATTGAGATTTATCCGGGTAACGAACCTATTTCCATGGTTCTGTATAGAATGGCTCCGACTGAACTACGAGAATTGAAAGTCTAACTGTAAGAAATACTTGATAAGGGGTTTGTAAGACCTAGTGTTTCTCCTTGTGGAGCACCTGTTTTGTTTGTGAAAAGAAAGATGAGACTATGCGACTATATATCGATTATCGTCAGTTGAATAAAGTCACAATAAAGAAAAAATATCTTCTTCCGAGGATTGACGATTTGTTTAACCAATTGAAAGGAACATCGTTGTGTTTTAAGATAGACTTAAGGTCGGGGTACCATCAGTTGAAGATCAAAGAAGATGATATTTCAAAGACAACTTTTCAAACTCAGTATGGGCATTATGAATTTGTAGTGATGCCATTTGGTTTGACTAGTGAACCAGCGACATTCATGGACTTGATGAACCAAGTATTCCAATCTTATTTGGATCAATTCGTGGTGATATTTATAGATGACATCTTGGTATATTCCAAGTCAAGAGAAGAACATGATGTTCATATTCGAGTAGTTCTTCAGACACTTCGTGAGAAGAAGTTGTATGCCAAATTGTCAAAGTGCGAATTTTGGTTAGCCGATGTTGTTTTCGTCAGTCACATAGTTTCCACCGAAGGCACATGAGTAGATCCAAGAAAGATTCAAGCTATAGTGGATTGGAAATCTCCAAAGAATGTTTCTGAGGTTCGGAACTTCTTGGGACTTGTTGGGTATTACAAACAGTTTGTGAACAACTTCTCAATGTTATCTTTGCCGCTAACTAAGATGTTGCTGAAGGATGTGCCTTTTGTTTGGACAGAAAAGTGTCAAGAAAGTTTTGAAGGGCTCAAGAGAATATTAACAGAGGCCCCTATACTGGTACAACCTGAATCTGAAAAAGATTATGTTGTGTTTAGTGATGCATCTCATAATGGACTGGGGTACGTGTTGATGCGATGGTAAGGTGGTGGCTTATGCTTCCAGACAGTTGAAGACTCATGAGAAAAATTACCAACGCACGATTTGGTATTGGCAGCAGTTGTGTTTGCATTAAAAATCTAGCGTCGTTATTTGTATGGGAAGTTGCCATATTTATACTGATCACAAGAGTTTGAAGTATTTATTGACTCGGAGATAATTGAAATTGAGGCAAAGAAGGTGGATTGAGCTTTTAATGGATTATGATATAATTATTGATTATCATCCTATAAAGGTGATGTGGTAGCAGATGTGCTAAGCCGAAAGATTTTTGCATCTTTACAGGCTCTGGATGCACAAATATCATTGAAGGAAGATGGTTCCTTAATTACAGAACTTAATTTAAATCCAATGTTCTTGGATCAGATTATAGAGCTACAAATTAAAGATGAGAAATGTTTGTTGAGAATGGCACAAGTCGAAAAAAATGAGACTAAATATTTCGAAGTAAGAGAAAATGGATGTCTTTATTATAGGGGAAGACTTTGTATTCTGGGTAATGATGATTTAAAGAAAGATATTCTTTATGAAGCACATTATAGTCCTTTGACGATGCATCCAGTAGGTAATAAGTTGTATCAAGATTTAAAAACTCATTATTAGTGGCCTAGTATTAAAAGAGCTATATCGGAATTTGTGGCAAGATGTTTAATATGTCAACAAGTGAAAGCTGAACATCAGGTACCCTCTGGATTACTTCAACCGATATTCATTCCAGAGTGGAAGTGGGAGCTAGTTACCATGGATTTTGTTTCGGGGATACCTTTCCAAGACAGCTCATTTTATTCCAGTTCAGGTAGATTACTCGATGGATTAGTATGTGGAGTTGTACATTAAAGAAATAGTCAGAATTGATGGAGTACCTATATCAATAGTGTCTAATAGAGACCCACAATTTACTTTAAAGTTCTAGAAGTCATTACATGAGGTATTAGGTACTCGATTGAATTTCAGCATAGCTTTTCATCCGCTGACAGATGGGCAGTCAGAGCGAGCCATCCAAATACTTGAGGGTATGCTAAGGACATGTGTGATTGATTTTAAAGGATCATGGGAAATGTATTTACTTTTAGCCAAGTTTGCTTGTAATAACAGTTATCAATCAAGTATTAAAATGGCCCCGTATAAAGCATTATATGGAAGAAAGTGCCATACACCGTTAAATTGATTTGAAATAAAAGACCGAGACATAATTGGGCCGGAGTTGATTAAAGAGATGGAAGAGAAAATAAAGATTATTCAAGGGAATCTCAAAACAGCCTCTGATCGGCAGAATTCATATGTTGATTTGAAAAGAATAGAAATCGAATTTCAAGAGGGAGATAAAGTGTTCTTAAAAGTGTCGCCTTGGAAGAAAGTCTTGAGATTTGGGTGAAAAGCAAAGCTAAGTCTAAGATTTATTGGACCTTATGAAATTTTGAAAAGGGTCAGACCAGTAGCATATTAGCTAGCCTTGCCTCCTGATATAGACAAAATTCACAATGTTTTCCATGTATTGATGCTCAGAAGGTATCAATCCGATCCATCCCACGTTATTAATCCGGAGGAAATAAAGATCCGAACGGATTTAACTTATAAAGAAGAACCAATGTGGATTTTGGCTAGAGAAATCAAATAATTGCGCAACAAACAAATTCCTTTAGTTAAGGTACTTTGGAAAAAGCATAAGGTGGAAGAAGCTACCCGGGAAAGAGAGGAGGATATGAGAATGTAGTTTCCTTACCTTTTTGCTTAAGGTATTTATCTAAATTCGAGGATGAATTTTCTTTAGGGGGGAATTGTAATATCTCAAATATCATATCAAGGACTATATCCAAAATATTGGAAAAATTAAGATTTAAATTGAATAAGTGGTAAAAGATGAGAAAAAGGAATTGGAATAGTGTTTAGACTAAATTGTATCAATAGATAAGTTAAAAGGGCATTTTAGTCTTTTTAAAGGAAAGTGAAATTAAAAATAGATGGGGATTTTAGATAAGAATAAAGAGGAAAGTAAAGTAATTTTCTTACACTTCTTCTTCTTCCTCCTCCTCCTCTTCAAGTGGATATTCTCTCATCCCTAACATAAGGTAAATTCTCATTAGTTAGTGTTTTCTTTAAATTATGGGTTACTTTGGTAACATTGAGTAATATATGTGTATAAGATAGGAATAGATAAGATTAAAATGAAGATATATGGAAAATAATAGGGATTTTATAAAATGGGTTTTGAAAGGATAAGTTAATCTAGGAGTGTTTATGGATGTTTTATGGTAAATTTGACTTGTCATAGAGGAAAATGATATATTAGAAGCATTAGATAAGGTTTATAAACACATCAGAAAAGTGGTGTTATTCTTAGAATTTAATGTTCTTGGTAGATATTAAATGTTTTATGAAATAAGATAAAGGAAAAATTATATGGATAAGTAGAGAAAAGTTTCATAGCATTTTTTGGGGTTAATATAAAGAAATTTGGCCCCATTCGGCTAAAAATTGAGTTAAATCTAGAAAATCTGGGCTAGGGTATCGGTACTGATAGAATAGTACCGATACTATAGGCTAAAAAGGGGATGAATTTTTTTGATAGTATCGATACGGATTCAATCAATATAGATACCGTTGAGGCAGTATAGATATCATTGTAAGGGTATCGATACCAAGCAAACATCGAATCTAATTTCGGTATCGATATCGTAAGGGAGTATCGGTACCATAGTAGGGTAGTATCAATACCATATTAAGGGTATCGATACCATGAAACATCGAACCTAATTTTGGTATCGATACCAGGATGGGGTATCAGTACCCTAGTGTAGAAGTATCGGTACTAGGGTAGTAGTATCAATACTTTGGAACCAAAAATGTTAAAAATAGGCTGATAATGATATAGAAAGTTAATAATATGTTCTTTTGAATATGGTTTAATTACAATGATTAAGAAATATACTAACATTGAGTATGGCACATGTTTTAATGGATGCTTAAATAGATCGGAACCAAACTCCTGAGACAAGAAAAACTAAGGGAAAGGGCAAAGTCATGGAGTAATCATCCTTACTTTTTGGAAACTTAGAGAGGAAAGTCAGGTGAGTACATTTATTGTATGAAATTTAAATAAAAATGATTAGAAATTATTCAAGATGTAATATTTAAATGTTAATGTATGTTTTACTATAATTACTATGTTTTATTGAATATATGAAATTGATATTGTGAATGAGTTTTAGAGTATGAACTACTCTAAAGTGAAGGAAAATAATAATGTATATGAGTGCATTATCAGCATGAAATGATGTTATAGTTTAAATGTATATGGGTACATTATCAACAGAAAAGTATGCTATAGTTGAAATGTATATGGGTACATTATCAACCGAAAGTATGCTATAGTTGAAATGCATATGGGTACATTATCAACAAAAAAGTATGTTATAGTTGAAATGCATATGGATGCATTATCAACATAAAAGTATGTTATATATATGAAATGCATAATGGTGTATCATAAATATGAATGGAGGTTATAAATGAAAATAAAGTATAATGATCAATGATTATGATAATTGTGAATGAAATACCTATGTATACATTAGGGTTACTTTACAATATTATGACTCACTAAGTAATACTTAACGTGTGTGTTTCCACTCATAGGAAACAGCAGAGAATAAGCATTTAAGGAGTGTAGCAGTAGCAGTAGATATCATCCACTAAGGTTGGCTCACCGGTAACATTAAGACAATAGAAATCATTTTGGAAACTTATTGGCATGTAATTAAATATAACAAAATATTTTGTAATACGTCATAATGAATACTTAATTATTTGTTATTTATGTGGTTTTAAGTTTGCAACAAAATTTTTAAAGGCTCCTTTTTCAATATAAGTAAACAGTTTTAAAGTAATGTGACATTTGTATTCGTATATGGAAACGTATACGGTATATGGGTTTTACACTCTATAAATCATTTTTTTATATTTTCCAATAGCTTCCTCATTCAAGTTAATGGATATAATATTTGTATCATTATAATTTAGTTTATCTTGAGGAAAATGTCTCAACACTATCATACCCCTTCCTTTGGAATTAGTAACCTTGTATTTGATGTTCATTATTCTAAAACACAAGTTTTGATGTATTCTAAATGAGACTGTATATAAGAATTTTTTGTATATTGGATATATTCTAAAAACTGAAAGGATATAACATCTGTATCATTTTGATTCAAACAATCTTAAAGCAAAAGAGTCAATCTCTAGTATTTTCAAGAAACTATGAAGATTTCAGAGTACGAATAAAAGTAAGTAACTGTAGACCTTTTTAGTGGATTACCTTTGACATTGTCGATGAAGAATTTAGTTTTTGTTTTACTGATTATCTAGAAAAATCAGTTGACTTTATTTCAGGTCAAACTAGTTATATTTCTGATAACTAACATGATGGTATACTTTTGAGACCATTCGTTTTTGTGAGATTTCGAGTCTGATGGTCCTAAGATTTTCTTCACGATTCTAAAAGACTTTTTTAAGTCTCTATGTAAAAGATTAAAACTTTAGTCTAACTTATTATCTACAGTCTGATGGTCTATTTGAGCGAGTTGTTCTAATTCTGAAAGATGGGTTAAAAGGTTATGTTATATGGTTCATAAATAATTAGATGGATTGTTTATTATTAACTGAGGTTTCCTTTAATAATAGTTTCTAGGCTAGTATTCATATGACAATGTATGAGGCCTTGTAAGACCATAATTCTTGTATCATGTTATGTTGACTTAGTTATTTGATAGGAGAATTGTGAAATCCAACCATGTACATGTTTTGTTTGATAAATATCTTTTACTGATCAAAATAAAAGTGGTATTGAGTTTTGTGAAGCTGATCAATTATCTCATATGATAATTCCTTTAAAGAGTGTACTCAGATTTGGCTATAAGGCTAGTTGAGTCGAGGTGTTTTTGGAACTTATTAGATTTTTCATCTAGAAGGATCATCTGCATATCGACTTGAGTTACCATCATAACTTTAGTGCGTATATAATGTCTTACATGTCTTTATATTAAGGCGTTACTGTTATGATCCATCGCATATTAGTTTTGTTAAGGGAGGGAGAATTGTCACATTTCAAATTTTAGGGGACTAAATTAGTATGTTTTAAAAACTTAGTATCGTTCTATCAATTTTTAAAACCTAGAGATTTTATAGTACAATTTACCCAAAAAATTAGGTTGGGAAACTTTTCCCTTCATTTTTTAGTTTTCAGCTATTGGGCATTTGAAAAACTTTATTCCGTTCATTTTCTCTTTCTCAACTTTCTCTCTCAGCTACCCATTGTTTTGGTTTTTCTTTGATTCATCGCTAACCGTGTGGTGGTGCGTGACACCATAGGCACCATTGTGTTCATTTTGTCGACCCCATTTGTATGTTGTTCTTGGATTTTCATTCATCGTCGTTGTTTACAATTGGTGAAGGTTTAAAGAGTCATGTTTCATAAAAAAACCCCATTTCTTTCGATCTTTTCAGGAAACTGATGCTTGTAAGTGACTCCTCATGCCTTAAAACATTTTTTAGAATTTTTGTTCCTATTGTTTGGTAACCAGATGAGGTCCCACGCACTCCACACAACAGTGCATGAGTGGGCTTCATTTTGTTGGTTTGACCCCCTAAACCGGTATGACTCAACCAGTCTACCCTGAACTTATCCTAAACTAGTCTGATTGAATTATTGACCGACCTAACCCATTGACTGACCCGTTAGCCTGAGCCATTAACTCAACCCGTTAACTGTTGGCCATTGACTTTGACTTCTGTCTAATGACTTTATTTTTGACTTTTGGAAAATTACATTGACTTTGACTTTAACTCGTATCTGTAGTTCGTTTTGGCATATTTTAAATTCAAAGCCCTATTTTTACATATTTTAGTAGTTTATAGTATAGTTATGCTAAGTAAATTCTGAAATTTAAGAATTTATTCTCTGATATTATATTTTGAAAGTGGTCAAATGTCCCTATATCGTTCTCTAGAAAGTCTGGAGAAAATTTACTCAACTTAGTTTGACTTCGCATGTTCGATTCGAGATACGTGTTTCCATTTCACAGGACCTAGTACTATTGTTCGTGATAGTGTAAAGTGTAACTGGTATAGGTTAACTCGTATAGGTGTGTCCCTTTAACCTGTTTGTTACCTTTAATATTATTGTTATTATGATGTATGGTATTATCGATATGTGTGTACGTATGTTGGATACGTGTATTTGAGTTATGATTTACTTTTTATTATTGTTGCATCATTTTAAATATGTGCATTGATGCATTTCTATTTCTACATGGGATCCTCTTTGGAGGGTATAATCCCCATCCTGATTCTACATTGGATTATATCCATGTCCTATTTCTGTATGAGATTATATCCTCATCCTGATTTTACATGGGATTATATCTCCCTCCTGATTCTGCATGGGATTATATCCCCGTTCTATTTCTGCATGGAATTATATCCCCGTCCTGATTTTGCATGGGATTTTATCTCCATTTTAATTATGCATGGAATTATATCCCCGTCCTGATTTTGCATGGGATTTTATCTCCATTTTAATTCTGCATGGAATTATATCCACGTCCTGATTTTGTATGGGATTTTATCTCCATTTTAATTTTTCATGGGATTATATACCTATCAATTCACTAACCACATTATTTTTATCAAACCCAAACCTAGCTAAATTTTATTTCCATGATTTTCCCTTTCACTATTTACTCTAGAAATCATAGGATTTGTACGTCCCTAAATCCACTTAAAATACCATCGTCAAACCAAGTAGTTCCTTTATAACACCACTATCGCCACTACTCGCTCACCATGCCATGGAAATCATTAACAAACCATTGCTCAATCACACATGTTATCCACTATCGAAGATGAATATTTTGATGAGGTAAATAATGAACTTATTTTATTAACTCGTTGTTGATGTACTTCCCTTTAGCTTAGTAGGAAAATTTGGCATTGATCCGCACTCCAAAAACTTATCTTTTGAGCAATCAAACCCATTCAAGCAGTCATCACGCCAAAAAAAACTCTCTTTCTCCATCATTTAATTTAAATTATCGGTAGACCTGCGAAATATCTCTATTCTTTCTCTTATGCTTTAATTTTTTGTATTAGGACAATACACTTTAAGTGGGGTAGAGAATTAATTTGAATTTTCCGTTAGTTATTTATATGCTTGGAATTGAGTATGCCTTGGTTGATGTGTTTAAATTTTCTTTTGATAATTCTGATTATTGTTATGTTTCTTTGAATGTTATTTGAGTTCTTGATCATATTTTTATTTGAATTAAGATGCATGATAGTGAAAGAGCCATTATTAGTGTTTTCTTGAAATTATTGATTGAAATCCCATGAGTTTATTGGTTGACATGTATTTGACACAATACGAATTACACTTTTTGTGACATTTTGAGCGTAAATGAGCAATCTTTTACATTCTTGCTCATTTGTTTGATTGAGACTGTCAAATTTAACTTTGATATTCTAGATCCTGTAATTAAATACATATTAAAATTGTATATTTAAATTTATTCCTTAACATGGTAAGGCCACTAGGATTTACCTAATTCTCTACCTAAAATAGTCTACTCATTCATTCCCCTTAGTTAGCCATTTTTCGAGTCTTTTTCGTTTATTTGATTTTACCACATTTTTAAAACGTGAGACTTTTTATTTTACCCTATTTTGCTACCCTTTTCAGAAAAGAGAACAAGTTACTGGATATATGTTCATCCACGAGAGAAAATAAAAAAAAGGTACGAAAGAAAATAGAATTTTTTTTGCATAGTTCGAATAGAAAAAGAAAGAAACATAAAAAGTTTAAGGAAAATTGGTTGTTTGGTATTTGGTACACTTCTTTTATTTGCATTACTTTTATTTACTATGTATAAATCATGGAATTGAACTTATTTGTGCATCTCTTGATTTGACATTTAACCTATATTTTTTGTCTTATTCCTTACCTTGACCTAATCCTCATTACAACCCTTTTTAAATACCCTTTGATTATTGGATCTTATTCATTTTTAGTTGTGGAGACTTGATTTTCATACAATCTTATGGTAATGTCATGTTATGTTCTGACTAGAGCATTTTCTTTTATCTGAAACAGTTTGAGTGAAATAAGTGGATCCTTGTGAAAGTATTGAGTCTTCTTACATTGAGATTGATAGATTAATGTTATGACATGGTTTTGTTTAAAATATTCCTATTTATTCTTTTCACTTGATTGTTATTTTTTATTCCGATATTTGTTGTGATCTTAACTTATTTGGTTTTCTTGGATATGAGGTAAGATGAAGGAAAGTAAATAGAAGTTTTAACATGTTTGAATGAGGTAGGCTTGAGGACAATTATTGAATAAGTAAGGGGGAATTTGATGAGTGATTTATTTTCACATTTTTTATTGATAATTATTCCTCGTTGTTTATTTCATGTTACTGATTTTTGCTATTCTGATTCATTTTCTATGCAACAGCTTATTTTCAAGAAACAACATTAAAGGGGGCAAGTTTTACAGTTTTTTTATTTTCTAGGATCTTGGTTAGAATTATGGGAATGAGTTAGGGCATGATTATTTCCGACATGGCAGATTCTAGAAGATCTAGTCAGTAGTAGCTTCTAAAAGGTCCAGTCAGTATCAATCTAAAAGGAGGTCGAGAGGAATTATCTAGAAGTTTATGTTTAAATTTGAAACAAATATTTAGTATTTATCTTTTGTTATTTATCTTCTAGGATATTTTTATTATTTTAAATATTTCATTTACCTTTTGGAAGTTTATCTCATGTAAATTCTCTAAGCTATAAATACCCCTTAGGGTGAAGCTTGAGAATGTACTTTACTTTTGATTTATGAAATTCTCTCGGGCTTTTATTAAAAGTTATTTTCTTTATTTAGGCAAGAGCTTAGCAATGACTCAATTCTTATTTTGAGAATTGAAAAGCAATTAATATCTTCGAATAACATTCTTGGTTTTCTATAATCTTGATTTGGCAATCAACCTTTTCTTTAAAATCTTTACACTTTTATTTCAAAAAGTGCACGTTGGCTTGAATGTTGTTTTGATTTAAAATTTGGGAGGAAGAATCAGTTAGTCATAATTCAACTTCCTAATAACAAAAACATAGCGGCGTTCCGTTGAGGTGAATCGAGATCAAATTCTACTCTCATTGAGGCACCATAATACGAGCACGAGCTTTTCCAACACTTAAAGCTACATAGATACTAATAAAAATAGTCATGGTTAGTTCAAGTAGGAATTAAAATGGGAATATTGGTTTACCAGAGAGAAAAATAAGTTACAAGGGTTGGGCCTTGTAGACTACAATCGACATGTATCCGAAGTAAAATCTATTTTAATGATCAATTGGAGTTTAAACAAAGCGAAGCTTGAGGCTATATTCATCTTATAAATTTTCTTTCAAAAATTTACCTTACTTATTTTATTTTTCTTTATCATTAAAATCTTGTTTTCTTTTTTCTTTAAATTTTAAAATCCCTTTTTTCTTTTATTCTTTTCGTTTCAAGATCAAAGCAAATCAACATTAGATCTTCCTTAATCCCATTGGGTCGACTCTTCTTCTCTTTACTACATTCTATTTCATTTATTTGAGAATAAGGAATATTTTATTTTATTATTACGACGCTTGTCATGTATCTTGAGTTGACAATATGTATAGGCTATTACCTTACCTTCTTACATAAATACACACCCCAAACCATTTAACAAAGCATTGCTAAACAAGGTAAATGCCTTTTCAAATTCTGGTGGCACTAACACCAGTGCTTTGGTCAAAATTCTCTTAAATTCATCAAAGCTCCTTTTGTATTTCTTGGTCCAAATGAAAGGAACACTATTCCTTAGCAGCTTAATGATCGGCAACTCAATCATCAAAAACCCTATCACAAACCTATGATAATACCCAATAAGTCCTAAGAAACTTCAGACTTTAGACATGTTCTTCAGTGACTTCCACTCCACAATTGCTTGAATTTTCTTAGGATCTACATGGATCCCTTACACTAAGCCACATGGCCTGAAAATGGGATTTCACTCAACCAGAATCCACACTTGGAAAATTTCGCAAATAATTTCTTATCACAAAGAACATGTACCACTATCCGGAGATGCTTTTCATGATTTTCCTTATTCTTAAAATACATCAAGATGTCATTAATAAAAACAACTACAAATTAGTCGGGGTATGATTAGAACACTCAATTCATAAGGTCCATGAACGCTGCTGGTGCATTAGCCAACCCAAAAGATATGATTACAAACTCCAAATGTCCATATCGTATATGAGATGCAGTCTTAGAAATGTATTCAATCTTGATCATTATTTGATAATAACCTGATCATAGATCAATCTTTGAAAATACTGATCCACCTTTTAGTTTGTTAAAAAAATAATAAATTTGTGGTAATGGGTACTTATTCTTTATTGTCACCTTGTTGAGCTGACATTAATCTATGCAAAGTCTTAAAGATCCATCATTCTTTTTCACAAATAAAACTAGAGCACCCAAAGTGATATATTAGGCCATATAAAACTCATATCTAACAACTCTTGTAATTGTGCTTTGAGTTCTCTTAACTTTGATGGTGTCATTCGATAAGTGCCATTCACCCTGTTGTAGATCCTCAATAGATTTCTATTACAAATTCTATCTCACGATCCGGGGATGGTCCTAAAAATTCTTATGGAAATACCTCCAAAAAATTCCTAACAGTTAGAATTGTAACACCCATATCTTGTATACCTTTCCGTATAGGAGATACAGATGTCACATCACTTTTTAAAACATTTTGTCATTTAAAAACCCGTAAAAATTTTGTTTCAATTTTAACAACCACAAAAGTATAACATTCATAAAAGCATAATACTAAAACTATCACTTTAAATACAATACAAAACATTTACTTAAGTTCAATTACATTCCATCTATGTTTTTAAAATAAATAAGATTGTCCCAATGTTACTGACGAGTCAACCTTTAATTGATGAAATTTGTTACTTCTGCACTCCTTACTCGGAAAATCTTTGATTGTTCCCTACGCATGAAATCATCACAGGTTAAGTGTTTACTTATTGAGACATAATATTGTAAAGAAACTACAATTTATACATAAGTATCTTCTGACTACTTAATAACGAATTAAATCGCATACTCTATAAAGACAAGATAAATCCTTCTCAGTTAAACCATATTTCTTTTATACAATCATCAGAATTATTCTTAGTAGGCTAACATACCTATCCTTATGTATATTTTACCCAATTATTCTTTATTTGTCCTATGTATGTCAAATGAGAAATTAATATACATGTATTGCACCAAATTGTCAATTGGTCATTTATCTTTTATAATTATCATGAGTGACACCTTACATAATGCTAATACACCGATTTGTATTTTCATTTGTGGCATCCTTTAATACCACTTATGCACTGTTTGCATTTTCATTTATGGTATCCTTTCATACCAATTATTCATTGTTGTACATTTTATATATGGCATCCTTCAAAACCATTAATGCGCCATTTATATCAAAATGCATTATAAATCCTTTAGTCTTTTACCCAAAGGCATTTAGCCTTTCATCTAACTTGCATGATTGACACCTTTCTGTCAAATGCACAACTAAGCTATTAATCTTTTACTCAAATGTATTTAACTTTTCATCTAACTAGCATAATTAACACTTTTCTCTCAAATGCACATCTAGTCTATTAATCTTTTACTCAAAGGTATTTAACCTGTCATCTAACTAGCATAATTTAAACCTTTCTGTCAAATGCATAGCTAGGATATTATTCTTTTACTCAAGGGTATTTAACCTTTCATCTAACTTGCATAATTGACACCTTTATGTCAAATGCACAGCTAGGCTATTAATATTTTACTAAAATGTATTTAACCTTTAATCTAACTGGCATAATTGACATATTTTTGTCAAATGCACAGCTAGGCTATTAATCTTTTACTCAAAGGTATTTAACCTTTCATATAACTGTCATAATTGACACCTTTTTGTCAAATGCACAGTTAGGCTATTAATCTTTTACTCAAAGGTATTTAACCTTTCATCTAACTGGCATAATTGACACATTTCTGTCAAATACACAGCTAGGCTATTAATCTTTTACTTTAAACAATACCCTAGAGATTATTCATAGTGTAAATTCCACACACATTATAAACATATATCAAATAAAGTAAAACATATACTAATTTAAAAATTTGAGATGAACTTATTGTGAATTCTCCCTCAATAAATATAATTACTATATATGTACTCACCTGATAATCCCCACTAATAAGATATGGATATGTCTGGCTAATCAGTAACTTTATCTTTCTCTTTTTTCTTGCTAGATTCAGGAGCTTGGTTATGATATAAACAAGCATCCATTAAAGACATATATCATACTAAATCTTAGTATATTCCCTAACATTTATACTTTAATAATACTCAAAAGTATCATTATTTTAATTTATATAACAATTTCAATCGATCTTATAGTTCCAGGCTCAATAGTATCGATACCCCTACCATGGTTTCGATACTTCTATATTATGGTACCGATACCTTTCTCTCAGTATAGATACTAGTAAAATATGGTAATGATACTCCCTTTCAGTATCGATACCATTTTGGTATTCTGTTATTCATGGTATCGATACTTTCCCTTTTAGTATCGATACCCCATTAGTATTGATACCACTTGCATCGGTACTGATAATGTTCGTCACATTTCTACCCCTTTTAAACCTGTAGTATTTGTACTGTTCCATCAGTACCGATACCCTTACCTAGATTTACCATTTTTTAGCTCGGGTTTTACTAAATTTTCCCCTCTAATCTCTTACATTTAGCTCCAACAAAACTATTGAACTCTTCTTTACTTATCCATACTGACTTTCCTTCATTAAGCTTCTTAAAACATCTAAAATCTCCCAAGTACAATTCAATCTAAGAATCACATCACTTTTTCTAACATGTTTTTACTCATATCTAAAGCTTCTAACCTCTTATTTACTTCTTTAACAAGTCAAATATACTATAAACATCAAAAAACTCATATTCCAGCATATCCTTCAAAAACCCATTTTCTCTAATATCTAATAACTCATCCAAATCCTAGTTTTAACCTTATTTAACCCTTCCGTAAGCTTACATGTCACTTAAGGTTGTAATACCAAACCATAATCGAAAGGAAAAACTAATTAGATGAGTTTACATTGGCTATGGAGGAGACACAAAGTCACGGGAGGAAGAAGAAGATAAATAACTTAACCTTTTTCTTTTTAACTTTCCCCCTCTTAAATCCCTATTAAAATTTGAGTTTTAAATTCATTTTATTCCAAATGACCAAAATGCCTTTTTAATCATCCATTGTTAAAATTTAGTCTAAACCACTATTCCAAATCATTTTACCATAACAATTCAACAATTTAGTCTTTAAATCACATTTTAAATCTTTTCAATAAGTCCATAACTTGATATTTGGGGTATTATAATTCCCCTTAAAAAATTCATCCTCGAATTTAAAGACTTGATGCTTTTACGAAAATAATTCAACTAGAGGAATCGTTTTGTTACACGATTTCTGGATTTCTCGAGTCCATATCTGCATTGGTTCTTTTTCATAATTCAAATATGATCGAATCTCTATTTTCCCAATGTAAGAACATGCAATGGATCTAATCGGTAATTAATATGTAATGACACATGAAAACATTATAGGTCTTGTCTATTTCGAAAATCTCATAAGGTTCAATAATTATCAAATTGAATCCAAACCGCAATACTTCCTCCCAATGTGATACTTTCATAAAAACTTTATCACCTTCTGCCTATTCAATCTCTTTTCTCTTTAGATCAGAATAAGACTTTTGTCAATCGGAAGCGATCTTAAAAATTATCTTGTGTAACTTTCATTTTATAATCCATTTCTTTCATTAAATTAAGGACAACTAGATTTCAATTTTTTTAAACTCAAACTAATCGAATGGTGTTTAACCTTTTCTCCCATATAAAGCTTCGTATACAACCATCTTGATGTTTGATTAATAACTGTTATTACAAGCAAATTCTTCTAAAAGTAACCATTTTTCCCATGATCCATTTTCCATCCCTGAATCAAGATAGATTAAAACAATTTAGAAGATACTTGATGTTCAACTTTTCCTCTAATAGTATGTCAGACATTTTGCTAAAATTTTCGTGATGGGTCTTTTCAAACCAGGCCACCCAACTGACTTTTTAAATCTTGGTACCTCTTGTTTCCACCTGAATGCATAATCAACGGCCTTAATGTCTCAAAAAAAATATATTTCTAAATTTTTAATCGTTGAGAATAAAAAGTCTCCCACGATAATACGAACCTCCATTGAACCTGACCTCAAAAGTCTTTAATCTCTTCAATTTCTCTTATAAAATTCTTATCAAGAAATTTTCATCTTTCCTTTATAATTTTCTTATCAGATCTAATAAAAATATCGGCTTCATCTTTAATTCAGCCCACAGTGCCTTTTCATTCAATATTAATCGCACGTCATAGCTCTTAAGACTTTAAATGGTTTCTGACCAAGTACCTCTGCAACACCATTGGCCTTTCCTGGAAGATAATCAACGATCATTTCATAATCCTTTAAAGTTTATGCCCATCTTTTCTATATCAGGTTCAACTTTCTTTAATTCCACAAGTACTTTAGGCTTTTGTAATTAGCACCACTATATCACCGCTCACCATACAGATAATGGCATCAAATCTTTTAAGAAAAACTCAACTGATGTCAGCTCTAAATCATACGTAAGGTAATTCCTCTTGTGAGTCTTTCATTATATCGAGGCAATCGTTTTACTTAAGCACGCTTCCTAAGCCGTTGGGATATGCAATAGTAAAAACCACATAATCCTTACCCAACTCAAGCTGTATAAACATTGGTGTCTCTATTACAATCCTCTTTAGCATTTCAAAACTCTCTTTACCCTTTTCTATTCTACAAAAGACATATCTTTATTTAAAAACTTGGTTAGCAGTAAAGCTAACGTCGAAAAGTTTTGTAATAAACTTCAATAGTAACCAGCAAGCCCTCAAAGAAATTCAAATTTCAGGATCATTCTTTGGGAGTTTACAATTACTACAGCATGATTTTTTCTTAGGATCTATTCTTATATCGTATTCTAAAACAACCTGACTAAAGGAAACTATCTCTACTAACCAGAATTTCACATTTGGATAATTTAGCATACAAGTTCTTTTCTCGAAGAGTCTTATTTAACTGTCAAAATCTGTGCAAACCACATAGATTTATCTATCTTTTCACTAATAATACAAATACTTCCCAAGATGAAATACTCGGGCTGATAAAACTTTGATCAATTATCTCTTATAATTGAGCCCCCAATTCTCTTGACTCACTTAAATCATTTGATACTAAATCATAGAAATATGTTCAATACCTTAATAACCACCAGCTTTGAATTCCACCTCTCGATCTGGAAATACCCCAAGAATTTATCTGAGAAGACATCTATAAATTCTCAATATGGTCTTAACTCATCAATTGGTAATTCCATTAAGTTTGGTAGAATAAAATCCCTTGGATTTTATTGGACACTTTCTACACACCCTCTCTACTCTCGCACTATGACCCATAGGATTTACCGTTATCAATTCACTAAAGATTGGTTCTAAAGGAATTCCTCTAGCTCTAACCAACTTTGTACTAATGTATGAGTGTGTAGAACCAGGGTCAACTAATACAAATACAGGCTCATCAAAAAGATGAAAAGTACATGTTATGATCTCTGGGTCATCTTGATCCTCATTGGTCTTAATCTTATAGATTCTGGCAACTCCCGAGTCTCTTGTCACTGCATGGATTCAGCTTGTCCCCTTGATCTTCCCCTTCCTCTACTTCTAATAGAGGCTGCCACAGATCTTTCAGATTGCACCGAATGGTCCCCATATTTCTTTGGATAGTTTTGGGAAAAGTGACCAGTATCACCACATTGGAAGCAAGCTCAACTGAGAAGTCTGCATACTCTCTGGTGCGCTCTACCATATGTCTGACATATATTTCTTTCTCCAACTACTCTACTCGAGCTAGCAGCAACTGACTGGGACTGTTTTGTTTTCTGTGAAGCTACAGTAGAACCCTCTCTGTCCGTATATCTAGAACTTGAGCCCTTGACTCTCTTAACATAATGGGGAGTTAAAGGCGTTCCAACCCTTTTCCCCGTCTGCAAAATCTGTTCTGCTTCTAATATCTCCGCTTGAGATATCTCGATAGCTTTTGCTCGGTTAATAACTTCTTGCAAGTTAGGAAAACTCAAAGCCAACATCATTTCTTTCAACTTTGGCCTCAACCCCTCTATAAACCAATCACGTCTGACCTTGTCAATGGGAACCACCTCAGTAGCAAAATGTCTCAACTTATTATACTCAACCTTGTATTCAAGTACTGCTCACCCACATACTTGTTCTTGAATTCTTCCAGGAAGAATTGCCAAGTCACTTACTTCGGTGGTGCATACATTGTAGTATTTGACCACCATACTCGAGTTGATCCTCTAAGTAAAGATATAGCTCCACCCAACTTTTCCAGATCCAAACAGTGAAGACTTTCAAGCATTATTATAACATCATTTAGCTATAAGTCGGCCTCCATAGGACATTCATCCTCTTCTCCCAGCAACTCTGGAGCTCCCAAGCTCTTCAACTCTTTTGGGATCAACATTCTCGGTGTTAGAGGAGCAGGGGGAGGTGGAGGAGGTTGAAAATGGGTCAATATAACGTCGAGAGCTTGCATAAAAACTCCAAACTCTGGTACCAGCATCCCTTGATGTACAGGCGCACTAGCATTTTTAGATGGGATCGGCTACTCACTATTAGCCTCATAACTTTCGCTACCAGTCGCTTCTCTCATCTCTTGTTCCCCCGCTCTACGCGAGTTTGAGGTATCTATTAAAACATGCATAGTAATAACATTACAGTTAGTAAGGAGTGTCATCAATTACACTCTAATGTAACCATATCAGTAACCTTGACTATCATAGTGGCATATAATCCCTTTTTCTCATTTCAAATTAACTCAGTTTCGGCCAATAATCAGCTAAACCTATAGCTCTAATACCAATAAATATAACACTCATCTCCTATATACCTTTCCATACACGAGATACATATGTCACATCACTTTTTAAAACATTTTGTCATTTGAAAACCCGTAAAAAATTTGTTTCAATTTTAACAACCACAAAAGCATAACATTCATAGAATCATAATACTAAAACTATCACTTTAAATACATTACAAAATATTTACTTATGTTCAATTACATGCCTGTTAAGTTTTTAAAATGAATAAGATTGTCCCAATGTTACTAACGAGTCAACCTTTAATTAATGAAAGTTATTACTTCTGCACTCCTTACTCGAAAAACCTTTAATTGTTCCCTATGCGTAAAATCAACACACGTTAAGTATTTACTTAGTGAGATATATATTGTAAAGAAACTACAATTTATACATAAGTATCTTCTGACTATTTGATGACGAATTAAATCGGATACTCTATAAGGACCAGATAAATCCTTCTCAGTTAAACCATATTTCTTTTATACAATTATCAGAATTATTCTTAGTAGGCCCAATATACCTATCCTTCTGTGTATTTTTCCCAATTATTCTTTATTTTTCCTATGTATGTCAAATGAGAAAGTAATATACATAAATTGCACCAAAGTGTCAATTGGTCATTTATCTTTCATAATAATCATGAGCGGCACCTTACATATTGTTAATACACCATTTTGTATTTTCATTTGTGACATCCATTCATACCACTTATGCACTGTTTACATTTTCATTTATTTCATCCATTGATACCAATTATGCATTGTTGTACATTTTATATATGGCATCCTTTCATACCGTTAATGCGCCATTTATATCAAAATGCACAATAAATCCTTTAGTCTTTTACCCAAAGGCATTTAGCCTTTCATCTAACTTGCATGATTGACAATGCACAACTAAGCTATTAATCTTTTACTCAAATGTATTTAACCTTTCATCTAACTAGCATAATTAACACTTTTCTCTAAAATGCACATCTAGTCTATTAATCTTTTACTCAAAGGTATTTAACCTTTCATCTAACTGGCATAATTTACACCTTTCTGTCAAATGCATAGCTAGGCTATTAGTCTTTTACTCAAGGGTATTTAACCTTTCATCTAACTGGCATAATTGACACCTTTATGTCAAATGGACAGCTAGGCTATTAATATTTTACTAAAATATATTTAACCTTTAATCTAACTGGCATAATTGACATATTTTTGTCAAATGCACAGCTAGGCTATTAATCTTTTACTCAAAGGTATTTAACATTTCATATAACTGTCATAATTGACACCTTTTTGTCAAATGCACAGTTAGGCTATTAATCTTTTACTTTAAACAATACCCTAGAGATTATTCATAGTGTCAATTCCACACACATTATAAACATATATCATATAAAGTAAAACATACATTAATTTAAACATTTGAGAAGAACTTATTTTGAATTCTCCCTCAATCAATATAATTACCATATATGTACTCACCTAATAATCCCCGCTAATAAGATATGGAGATGTTTGGCTAATCAGCAACTTTATCTTTCCCCTTTTTCTTGCTAGATTCAGGAGCTTGGTTGTGATCTACACAAGCATCCATTAAAGACATATATCATATTAAATATTAGTATATTCCCTAACGTTTATACTTTAATAATACTTAAGAGTACCATTACTTTAATTTCTATAACAATTTCAATCTATCTTATAGTTCCAGGCTCAATAGTATCGATACCCCTACCATGGTATCGATACGTCTATACTATGGTACCGATACCTTTCTCTCAGTATCGATACTACTACACTACAGTATCGATACCCCTTTTCGGTATCGATACCATTTGGCATTCTGTTATCCATGGTATCGATACTTTACCTTTTAGTATCGATACCCAATCGGTATCGATACCACTTGCATCGGTATCAATATTGTTTGTCACATTTCTACCCCTTTTAAACCCATATTTACCATTTTTCATCCCGATTTTTACTAAATTTTCCCCTTTAATCTCTTACTTTTACCTCCAACAATACTATAAAACTCTTCTTTACTTATCTTTACTAACTTTCCTTCATTTAGCTTCTTAAAACATCTAAAATCTCCCAAGTACAATTCAATCTAAGAATCACACCAGTTTTTCTAATATGTTTTTACTCATATCGAAAGCTTCTAATCTCTTATTTACTTCTTTGACAAGTCAAATATACTAATAAACATCAGTAAAAACTCATATTCCAACATATCCTTCAAAAACCCATTTTATCTAATCTCTAATAACTCATCCATCTCCTAGTTTTAAACTTATTTAACCCTTCCTTAAGATTACATATCAATTAAGGTTGTAATAACAAACCAAAATCGAAAGGAAAAACTAATTAGATGAGATTTACCTTGGCTATGGAGGAGGCACAAAGTCACGGGAGGAACAATAATAGAAATAACTTAACCTTTTTCTTTTTAACTTTCCCCTCTTAAATCCCTATTAAAATTTGATTTTTAAATTCTTTTTATTTCAATTGACCAAAATTCCCTTTTAATCATTATTTGTTACAATTTATCTAAACCACTATTCCAAATAATTTCTCATCTTTTATCATTTAATCAAATAAATCCTCACATTTTAAATCTTTTCAATAAAGTCTCTAACCTGATATTTGGGGTATTACAGGAATACTTTCCAAATATATTCCCAACATTTGAACATCCACAACATGCGCTAAATAAGCCTCGAACCCTTACCAAAACATTTTTCAAGCCTTAACTATTAATATCACATTCGACAAGCAATTTAATCATTCTCATACCATAATCACCTCTTGATCATTGGGCCCTCTAATAAGATTTGAAACATCTAAAAAGAAAAATCCATAAGATTTGTGTGAAACTCAATCCTTTATATTCTTAACGATCATTGTTTGCATACTCAAATCACTCTAGCACTCTATCCTAATGGATTAGTCGCTATGATGACACTGAAGGTCGGCTCTAAGGATATCACTCTCTCATGGGTGAAGTATTCACAAATATAAGAGTGTGTAGATCCTAGATCTACTAAAGTGAATACATGGTGTTTGAATAACTCGAAGGTACATATAATGATCTCTAGATCATCACAATCTTTAATACAGCAGATGTTGTAAACTTTGGCTTGAGTCTTGAACTCTATAATATAAGCAACCTTAGATATGCCTCGTTGAATACTCCTTACCATAGTGGGAGATTTCTTCTCAGGTCTATGACCCCTCAAAGATACAGTTGTAAATCTTTCTTAGTAGATTGATCCCCCTTGGTATAGGACAATTTTGAGCAAAATTCTATATATGGCCATGTCGAAAACATGCTCCAAAATTAGAGTTATTAGATCCAGTGTACTTGGATCCACCCATTTGTAACATTGATTTGGTTTATTTAGTCATCATCGACCTTCCTTGCATCCAATGATCCTTACCTCTCATACGATTGAGTCGAAAATGATCCAGAACTTCTTTTTCTAAAATTCTAACGATCCTTTATAACTCTCTCCATGGCTTTAGCTAGGTTAATTACTTCTTAGAATACATTAAAATTCATATCCACAAGTATGTTCTTGGTTCTTGGCCTCAAACCCTTAATAAACCAAACACAACAAGCTTTTTTTGTCAAAATCAGTTTTGAAGCAAGCCAAATAAGGTGGTTAAACTCACATTCATATTCGTAGATCGTCTTACTCCCTTGCTTGAGGTTTGAGAACTCTTGTTTCATTTCTCAGATAAATAAGTCTCTAATGTACTTGTTCTTCAACTCCTCCAAGAAAAAATCCCATGTCACATTTTTCGGAGCTACGTGCATGGTAACATTGGTCCACCAAATTTAAGCATGTTCTTTAAGCAAGGATATCACCCATCTAGTTTCTATGCAACCCATCTAATAGCTTTTTGGTGTCATTCAATCAATAGTCAGTAACCATCGGGTCCTCATTATTATCCCCCTTGATGTTCACTACTCCAAGGCTCTTGAGTTCAATAGCAATAGATTATCGGGAAGTAGACCCAACCATCTTAGGGTTAAATTGTTTTAAGATAGAATCCAAGGTTTGAAAGAACACTCATTGGTCTTGCGCAGGTGTCCTGAGAGGAATTGGTGCATTCAACGAATCATGGTTGAGGAATGGGTTGTTCGACATCTCATTACTCCCACTTTGGGCCTCACTATGACCCATTTGGTTTGTCCCTTGCTGTGACTCATCATTATCATACATCTAAATTGAGAAATGTAACATTAATAACATTAAGAGGTTGCATCAAGGCTCACAAGCAATAGTCCACATTTGAGATATCATAGTGGCATGTATATTTGAGATGCATACTAGACTCAATTTAGTCTTAGAACCGACTAAACATGTAGCTTTCATACAACTAAATGTCACACCCCTTACCTAATTCTGACATATAACCAAGTAAGAGATTCCACATCATACATAAAAATGATATATATATCCTCAAATAACTTACTATTCAACAACTCATAACATACACATTTTTTATATTATTTCATATCATATTCCATAATACATATTTAGTCAAGTGAAAGTAACACATAATTCCGGCAGTGAACTTATCACAAACTTACACCAATGAAATCTAACACATAATTCCAATAGTGAACTTATGACAAACTTACACAGTAAAATTAGCACTTAATTCCAGCAATGAAACTTAACATAGAATTATACTAGTAAAATTAACACTTGATTCTAGTAGTGGAAACTAACATAAACTTATACCGGTGAAATTAACGTTGAATTCCAGCACTAAAACTTAACATAAAATTACATCGATAAAATAAACACTTAATTCCAATAGTGAACTTAACATAGACTTACACCGATAAAATTAACTCTTAGTACTATAAGTGGAATTTAACATAGACTTACATCGGTGAAAATAACAACTAATTCTATGGGTGAAACTTAACATGGACTTACATCGGTGAAATTAACAACTAATTCTAGGAGTGAAACTTAACATAAACTTAAACTAGTAAAATTAACAACTAATTCTAGGAGTAAAACTTAACATAGACTTACACCGGTAAAATTAACACTTAATTCCAGTACTGGAACTTAACATATTCTTACACTGGTAAAATTAACACTTAATTCTAGTAGTGAAACTTAACATATACTTACATCGGTAAACTTAACACGTAATATGTTCATTAAAAACATTGTAAGGTAAACTAAGCATTCTCATAATGGTTCTACTTAACCTATGTATCATTAAAATAAGGCTCTTAAGAACCCTTACAACTTTTAAAAGAACCAACTATACCGAGTACCTATAATTCACCATTACATGCCACTACTAAAATATCAAAATACAAAAAGTAAATCTTTTAGAGTGATTGCTTGCGATGGCCTTTTCTCGGTGATGAAACACTTGGCTAGCTATGATTCTTTCGAAGTATCAATCTATGGAAACATCACACACTAAGAAATCATCTTAGTGAGACAATAAGAAATCAAAATACAATAATAACCAAGCGATACAGTATGGTAACCACTTAAACATTAGAATTCATTAATGATCCACCCAAAGTAATCCTAATAAGAGGTCTAGCTAGGTGACGCAGACTAATATGGTCAACATATAATACCAAACACAACACCAATTTGACACTCACCAAGCAAGGATGAACGAACTCGTAGGTCCAAACACACCTAAGTGTCAATCGCACCATAGGGTTAACACCAATGTGGAATTTGTTGGGACCGTCAATGCACCCTATGGCGTAGCAAAAACAAAACTCAACGGTCTCGCAACCGATCCAAGTACGTAAAACCAAAATAGGGAGGAAAGGATGCAAATACTTACAATGGTTCCTTTAAAAACAGCAAAGACAACAACGAAAAGTGGTGATCACGAACGGTTCGAATCGTAAGCCTCCACGATAACACGTCTCGGCCTCTACTTAGTCACTCGATTGAGAGCAAAATTTTGTTTTCCCAAAATCAGTTTTGAGAAAAATGACTGAAGTAAAACGACTGCTAGACCTTAGCTCATTTAAATATATAAATTACCCTAACATCTTAGGTTATTTCGAATTAATAAATATAATATTATTTAATTAATTCAAATTAAATATACATTAAAGTCTTATAATCTGAATTACAATCTTTAATGTTTATTTAAAAACTTATTTAATTATTCTGAATTATATATCAATTAAAAGAGTTGTAATCTAAATTACATTCTTTTAATGCTTATTTACTATATTCGGGATAATTAAAATTATATTATATCAAATATACATATCTTAACTCTAGATATATTATAGTAACATACAACAAATTGTACATCTTTGCTCATTTCAATCCTAGGGTGTGACCATGTATGTTCTTGTAACGTTAGTAGTAATTATTATAACAATTCTAATATTACATACTATGAGTGACATCTAGCAATATATCATTGTCACCTAAGTTACAAGAAATTATGATTCTGCATATCATCTTCGTGATTAACTCTTTGATGTATTACATCCTTTTGTCCTTTATATCTTGAATAGGCACAAGTCTTAGAATGGTCACACTTGTATAGCTCATCTATTGTTTCTTAATATCTAGAGTAAACTATAATTAACGAATAATTTATGATATCACATATCAACTTATTCGAGCATGGTCATGCATTTCTAGTTTCACTAAACCAAGTGGCCTGTGATATATTTCCTATTATATAGGAAGGACAAATCCTATCTTAACCATATACACCCCACTACATATATCGAGATATATTCAATAACAACCTTTATAGTGCAACCAGTTATGGAGCATGTTTAACTGTATCAAAACATACAACAATATATGTTGGGATGACATTGATCTCAAGTCGAAGGATTATACATATAGTCATCACCATGAGCAATGTTATGACCGTTACATAATAATCCAAGACATGCTCATGATGGGTCAATCCAATACATTGTTCTCTAACAATATAATCATGTATCAATTCTGACATCTCTATGTCAATGACAACATGTTAGCCTTAAGCGTATTATTATTGTTCATGCCCATAATAATACTTAACTATAGATCTTTTAATAATGTTATTATATGGACTTTATTATCTTTCAGTTTATGTTAAACATAGACATATAACTGAAAATAATATTGGCAATGTCTTTATTCAATAAAATCGGTAAATAAATGTATTATTACAATCATCATATGATTGGTCTTCGGGCATACTCTAACAGAATTGCTCCACAATGTGAAAGAACCCAAAGGTCCAAGGATGCAGTTGCTCGCCCCTACGCATGCCATTGTACTTTAATACCACTATCTAGGCCACTTGGGTATTTCATTCATGCAACAAATTTCCATATTTCTATACATTCACCCGTAAATATGATAGTTTTCATGAGACTTACCACAATTCTCCATGGATCATGAATTAAGTTAAAACAATTATAATCGCATTCACCTTTACTTAGCATACCAAAATACCTACTTGAGCTACAAGGAGGCTCAATTATTAACTTTCTTCTTGCTACGAGAATTTCAGACCTCCGAGTCTTTTTGAGTAACTTTGGAAATTATTCCTCACATGCACAAATAATAATTTTCTCATCAATAAATATTTACCCAACTATACTTATATATATGCATTCTTGGCCTCACAAGTGCATATATGCTCAATAATTAATGTCAACATGAAATAATTATACTAATTGTATTTGTACTAGTACTATCACTCCATTTGAAGGTTTCTCACAAAAAATCCTTAGTTTCTCACACAAAACTCATATGGGGTATTCTATAGTTTTAATCACACTCCTTAAACTAGCAATATATTATACCCATCTTAAAGGAAATTATATACAGAACATTTTTGTATCTCATGGGCTACCTTAAAATCCCATTCTTTTAAGAGAAAAATAAGGAAAAAGATTAAAAAAAAACTTACTTTAGCTAAAGTGATGTCTGGGAGAAGAAGAAGATGATGATGAACACCTTTTTTGTTCATCTTTTCCTCTTTCAAATCCATAATATAACCATTTTTTATTTCCCTAAAAAATAGGCATAACATCTCAAATCTAATGGCTTCGATTGACAATTGAGTTTTCCAAAAAAAATTAACAGTTGACATTCTTTTGCTTGTTCTAGTATCCATAATTCCTTTGAAAATATTATTTCATAATGAGTCTAACTCTTTCTTTGTTTCCACTTTAGAGTTGTGTAATTCCTTTTACATAATTTATTCCTTATTCTTCCACTGGATCAATTTTTAACATTAACTCATTTAACCAATACCCATATTTAATTGTATCATTAATGAAAACCACTTCACTAGTCCTCAACATATTACAAAAATTATCGGTTTAGTCCTTAAATAAATTTCTAGGGCGTTATAGGCCGACTCTCCACTGAAACAAGATATGGAGGATATACACCCTAACTTACTTGAATGCAAAATAATCGGCAGTAGAAGCAAAAGATGAAAATGTTGATATTGATGATGATTTCTTAGAATATTTTGACTTTATTTCTTCTCATTTGGCCATATCTCCATGCATTGATAAAAATATGGTTTCCTATTTGCTTCATAATTTTGGAGGTAGGGAGATATAGAGAAATCAAGATCATCTGGTATAAGTTCAAAATGAATAGGCATATATAAATGTCTCTTATTCCATTGTTGTATGTATGCAACATGCTTCCTCGACTAATTTTCTTTTTGCTTCCTACGCATATCAATTATGTGTAATTCACCCATGTCAAATATTTGTGTTGGAATGGATTGATGGGAGCCAAAATGAAGCAACAACATTATAGCACACCACGTCTCCACTCCTTCAACAAAGAATGATGGTATATATGTTGGATCTCTGACTCATAATATAGAATCTAATTAAACTGTAAAAAGACTAAATTAGTATAATTAAAAATATAATCTCCTAATTTAAAATTTATACGAAGAAAAACCTAAAATATTTATCACATGTCTACTGGCGATATCGATCCTTATTTGTACATCAATTTTTGTTGCACCCGAAAACTTTATATCGACAATCTTATGTCTCCATCTAAACAACATAATAAATACAAATTAACAACTAAATTATTTATTTAAAATTTAAAAACATATTAATTTATAATATAAATTTACTCAAATATAAATTTAAGAAATTACCTTGTAGCAAGATGAAACTCAACGAGAGATGTTATAATTGGTGTAAAAATGGAAAGTCGTATCATGCCCACAATTGTAATAAGACTATACAACCTACTACATCCGTTCTTTAACCCTTTTATACGATTGTAGCCTTGCAAAGTTCACGGTATAAATATTCCAAAATCACATAACCTCATTTGTATTGACGGCACTTACCAAAATTTATCATTAGCGGAAGATATTGACTATGCATCAAATTCTTGGATTTATCTGGTAACAATATCCCTCCAATCAATTGGAGAAGATATGCTTGAGCTGCATACATGACCTCTTCCTCGGTAGAACGGTCATCAACTTGAAACTCACTCTCCAACCACGTCATCCAAATCTGAAACCCATTTGTAAAATCTGGCAGTGGCACCTTTACCAATAATTCATTGTAAATCGTGTCTCGGTTGTAATTGTTTTGTTTCACCCACATCACACCATCTATTGAAACATTAAGTTGGTAATCCACATCTTTCAAAGTAATTGTAGCTTCACTACTCGGAAAATGAAACGTATAAGTTTCAAATCACCAACGTTCAATCAACGCCGAAATTAGTTTAGGCACCACCTGAAAATCACGAAGAAATATGATACGATACAAACCAGATTTTTGTAGATAACTAACAATATGCTTATGTGGTAGTGCAATTTTCATTCCTCAATGAAAAATGTATGATTCTTCTTCCTAAAATTTAAAATTTTAAAAAATAATAAAATTTTCAAAACAACAACTTTAATATCATAATTTGAAATTTAAAACATATAAGAAATAAATCTAACTAGAATCCTTTCAAATAATGAAATATGGACATGATCAAGACATAGCATTTGTTCTTGGATAGACATTTTGTTGTAAAATTGTCAAAAAGCACAATTTTGTCTCAATAAATCACAATACAAACCCTAAACCACTAAACATTATTTATAATCCCAATTCCCACAGACATAAATGGCGAGGATGTGGAACTCGCCATGTGAGCATCACGAGTTTCATGGCTTGGCCGTCTATGGTCGTTGGAATCTGCCTGTTGCCTTACATTCACTTAAAAGTTAATTTTTTAAATTTCATTTTTTTAAATATATAATTATTTTATTTTAAATTGAAATATATATTTAATAAAACTCTCCATGTTGGCATGACGAGCCCCATGATTTTTTTAATATAACTATTTTTATATTATTTTAAATTACAAAAAGTATATGTATATATATATATTAACAAAACTCTCTATATAGGCATGATGAGTTCCAAGAAATATATTAAACAATTAGGCCCCACATGCCTTACAAATCTGAGTCCATTAAAAAATAATAATTGAATAAACTTGTCATGTGAGTGTGACGAGTTTACCCTGCACCGTAACAAATGTTGTATTTTTCAAAATAAAATTCGGATTTGCATATTAGGCCAAATAAATAATCCACTTGGATTATTGGTCGAATTTTGCTTTTAAAAACAAAAAATCTAACACTAAATTCGTATGATTTTGAGATTTATTTGGGTTTGATAATGTATTGGACTATTTGACTATTTCGATCCATTTAAAATATTTGACATTAGCCATCATTGGGCTTCAGATGTTGGGCCATCTTTTATCATCCAACTTATGATTTTAATCAATGTTAATCATAAATGAAAACAAAATTCTTTTCACTTAAAAATTAATCAATAACTCAAATATTAGTTTTAAAGCCTGGATTATTTAAATTTCAAATTGGTCCCTGAACTAAATTCAATTTTGACCCTAAAATTCAATTTAGTCTTAAAATTAAATTTAACATTCAATCTAATCCCAAATTAAGCTTCATATCCCCATTTCTGACCCAAACTAAGCTCATTTACCATAGTATTTGTATAAATTAGCCAGAAGAACTTAGGTATCTATTGAATTGTTTATAATTGTAATTATACTCTGAAAATCTTATAAATTAATAGGTGGGCCGCCAAATATCTTTCCTTGCCAGGCGGGAATATCTTTGCAAAATGGGTCTTGACTGCAATACCGATTTACTTTATGCAGACTACAAAGATGGAAATAAAAATATAACTAAAAAGACAAATATAATCAATACATAATCAAAAAGTTAAAAAAGAATATGTATCGATACACAATCAAAAATAAATATTGTAATGTAGCCGAATTGAAAACTGGAATGAAATACATCCTGATAAATCAAAAAAATCTGAGCATAATTTCATACCGAAAAATCCGTTCATACAAAATGAGACAAAAATTTATATATGTAAATTTATACAAGATCAAATTCAAATCTGAAATATCAAGGATTTCAACATTTTAACCTTAATATTAAACCAAGGCTTCATTAAAATATATTTTTTTTGCCGGGAAGGGGGAGAGAGGAATTGAGGAATGCATAGCCAATAGAACTTAGAATCTCCTTTTAATGCATAGTCAATAGAACTTAGAATCTCCTTTTCTTGGGCTACATGACTAAATAGAAGTTAGAATCATATTAAAGAGGGAAGGAGTAGTCAACGGTTCTTTATAGCATTGTTTTCTATCTTTTCGGACAGATTAATGCAATTAATTTTTTTTTTAAATAGTCTCCACCTTGTCTTCTTCAAGTCGAATCTTCCTACGAAAAGTGCCCCACCACTACTTGTTTGACTTCGGGATTTTTGTCACCTTCATCAACTACAACTAGCAATATCAAATGCATATAGAATTTTTTTTGCTTTAATTGTTGTTAATTAGTCTTTACAACCATCGATTATTAATTTACATGCAACCCGTGGAAGATAACACACCGTAAATTAATTACATCTAAGAGATAACCAAAATTTGATAGTCGAATGGAATATAGTATTAGATCACTTAAGCAAAGTTAAGAGTTCAAATCTTGCTGTTGTGAATAGAACAATTGGATTCATAGGATAGTCCCCATAGTATACCTCAAAAGTATTTAATCTGAATTAATCAATTAATTAATTGAATTCTAACGTTGTTTGCTAAAAAAAATTACATCGAAGAGATATATAATGTAGTGTGACTAATTGATTGGAAAATAATATGAGTTATTAAAAAAAATACATTGGGGAGATGTGTAATGTAACATGTCTACCCTAATAATTAATTAATTTCACGGTCAATTGTTTCCATTATTATAAAATGGTACAATAAACTATTGCAATATTATGGTCGCGTAACATGAAACTCTGAACGAATCCAGCAGTGAAGTGTTATAATTAAAGCCCAATTTTTGGTAATATTAAAGTCACGAGTGAAACCGATAAATGGGAATGATATTTTATATTGCTGTTACGAATTGATTGTTTATTTTGAAGAAAATAGTAATGAGTCCCTAAACCGACGACAAAATGCGCGATGAACGATAATTAGAGAAGCTGTTTGTTACAAAATTCATGGCTTGTGAGTGATTACAATATGTTTCCCACCGACAAGTGAAACATAATTCATGAACTAATTACAGCTAAATAATATCATTAATTTTTTGTACTAATCAGCATTCTTAATGGTTACATGTGATGATAGAAAACAGCTTTTACTTGCTTTAAAATCAATGAGGGATTTGAGTGCTCCAACTCATCGTTTCACGTGCCAAACTCCTATGGTAACCAAATTGGAAAGCCTTAAAACAAAAACACACGAGTTTGGTTCTCTTCCTCCCTCCCGTACATATTATATATGACTCGCCGAATTACACTAGTTTACACTTGTGTCTTCTTTTTTTTATCAATCTAACACTAGCAAAGAAGGCATCTCTATACGCAATTATTTATTTATTATATATATATATATATTCATAGCATTTAAAAATATATTTATATTTAATACCGATACGCTTATGAAGATTACCTTTGAAAACTATTAGCTTTCCGTAAGTCAATATCTTTGAATATTCCTCCTCCTACTACAGTCTCCAAGGAGTCCATATCCAAGTTTTCTCAAATAATTTCAACAATATGATCATAATCCAAGTTTTCTAATACTAAATAATGTAAATCTTAATTTCTTTGGATTTTGATAGAGTAATGGCGTATTTAAAATTACTATTTTTTTATTTTTAGATAAAATATTATGGATCTAGCACCCTTGCAGTAAGGCGCGGGCCATGCATCGCGACTTACGCTTATGTGACGTCACGTGTTGAAAGGCGTGGCACAAACTTACTGGGACGGGTTCTATTTTTGTGTAAAAACGTCAAATTTATTTATTTATTTTTTGTGTGTACAAAAAACTTTCTGCATTAAAATCATTAAATTTTCTTTTGCAAATTATTTTATAACTCAACAAATTTTGATTTTTGCATGAAATTACACAATACATATAATCTAGTATAGGAAAACTTTAAGGGTAAGTAATTTAAAATATATATAATTTTATAAAAGTTTTATAACTAATATTTCTTTTTCAAAATGATGATGATAATGATGATAAGAAATATTTTATAATTTAAAAAAATTATAAATTTTATATATTTTTGAAAAATTTATTGACTTTTAAAATTAATTGTTTTAAAATATAAAAAAATATTAAAATAAACTTTTAATTACAATTGATAGATGAAATGAATTATTATTAATTACAGTAAAATTTTCCAAAACATTTTTCAATAAATTAAAATCATATTTCGAATAAACATCCTTTAAAAATATAGTTGATAATATTAAAGTTCAATTCTGGTAATTAAAAGTCGTCATAAGTACTAAGTAAAATAAAATATTCCAACATTTTCAAAATATATGCACAAGTCACCCAAATAGAGGGAAATCGGAAGATAAAAACATTACAACAAAAGGTACAGTACATATGTGTTGATCCTCAAAGTGACAAGTACGGGTCTCGACTATCAAAAAGTATATAAAAGAGAGAAATTTGAGGGAGTGAGCTAGGGAGCTCAGTGTGTTCCAACAGTGCAAAAATAAAGCATACAATTTAGATTTCAAAACCTGATCATCAATAAAGTCATGAAACGTCAGTAAAGCTTCCAAAATCAGTTCAGTTCCAAATTGTGAAAACGTCAATAGTGTTTTTAGCCGCCCTCTAACCGAACACCATATGCAATTCTCCAGAACTGTATCCATAAGAACTTACCCTAGGCCCAAAGGTCGTAGGTACCAACCTAAAAGAACACCTTGGGTTCATAAGGTCTTACCCTAGCCGAAGCATAGGTGCTCACCCGAGGGGAGTGCCCTCAGGCCCATAAGGACTTACCCAATGCACATAGTAGAGGTGTCACCCTAAGGGAGTACTTTAGGGTACATAAGGTCTTACCGCTAGGCCCATTACGCCCAGAAGTCTACCCAAGAGTCACCTTAGGTCCATAAGGAATTACCAGTTTGATCGGTCTGAACCTATATAAGGAATTACCAGTTTGGATGACCTGAACCTGCAGAGGCTTAATACTATATCCCAAAGTACCCCATAGAAAAATAGTTTTTAGACAGTAATCGGTGGTAGCAGGAAATCAGAGTTCAGACATATTTATTTATCATTAAAAACTGTAACCAGAGAACAAGAATCAGACAATCAAGTTTACTTTAGTAAGTAAGAAATTAGATAAATCATACAGAATCAAGTCAAACAAATAGACACATTTCAAATCAAATAAAACAATCATGTGCACATGGTATTTCAAACATATATTTAAAACAAGTATATGGCACACAAGGAACACACCTCGCAAAAAGTATCAGTCCGAGATATCTATCGAGCACCAGCTTCATTACGCTCTTCGACTGAACGAGAACCTAAGTTATTACAGAACATGGTTATAATCGGAATAATAATCTAAATTTAATATTTAACAAGGTCACAAAACTATGCGAGTATTCATGGGCTCTCGTGGATGAGTAGATCGAGAGGAATCTGTTCGAGAAAGTGAACGGTCAAGAAATCCACGAGTACCTTAAATATTCGATAACATTAATTAGTCATTGACCCTTCAGTAAAATTAGATGCACTGGAATAAATACTTAATTTACATATGCACGTTCGAGTTTACGGGTCAATATGAAGGCTTTATGGTTTGAATTTAGCAAAATGAACTTCGGATTTAGATTCAGGACTTTGAAAACATAAAATATGACTTTTCATAAAATTTAATTTTTTTGTCAAAGTCAAAGTCAAAGGGTCGGGTCGTTTTGACTCGGTTCAGACCGGGTTGGCTGGTTTGAACCAATCTAGACCGACTAGACTGATTCTAAAAGGTTTCCAGGCCAGGGGAAGCAACACTTTGATGGTGTATAGCGGCGCGTGAGACAGCGGCAAGGGGCAGGTCGGTCGATCGATTACTCTGGTGCATCAACACATCATTTTCAACCAAAATTAAACCCAACAATCAACCAATAAATCAATTAAGTAAACAAAAATGGGTTCGAAAAGCTCACCGACGGGGACGGATGAAACTGACGACGTTAACGTGACCCACTGGTCGGGTTTTGCACTGAACAAGCCAGGGAACACGGTGGTGACGGTGGTGAGGCGAGACGGTAGCCGGATCAGCCAGAATCGGGGAAAAATTGAGGCATCGAGTGGTTTTACATCAGAGTTTTATGAGTTTTCTACAGCAATTGGCAGTTGTTTCAGACAATCCAAGAGTTGGCCCGAGGTCGCGGGTTGCTGCTGAGGTTGATGGCGACGGCGGTGCACGACATCGTCGACCAGAGGGGCTATGAACGATGGGGGTTTATATGGGTTTCCCGATTGGGGGTCTCTGGTTTGGTTTTTGGGTTCTCACCCAAAACCAAATTATAAAATGTATATTTATTATTTTAAACTCAAATAGTGACCTAGGTCTGTCGGTAGCCCTAAGTCATAGGTTCAAGCCTATCCAACCCCTTATTTCCATTTTTATATTTTTGCTGTCATGAGATTATGGAAAAATTACAAGACTAGTGCCTGAACTTCCTAAACTTTTGAAATTAACCTAGAATTTTTAAAAACATATAGTTTTATTCTTAAATATTAATTAATTAACTTTAAATTAATTTTGGGGTGTGACAACCCAACGATCCAACGATGTGTATGACAGCAAAGGAGACAATGACCGATAAGGGAGATGATAAGGGAGATGATAAGGGAGACATCGACAATGGTGACCGTGGTCGACAATGAAGGTTAGGGTTAGGGTTTTTGGATTTTTTGGGATTTGTGGCCTTTTTGTAATTTTATGAAAATAGGGTTTTTTATAAATATAATATATTTTTAAAAAAAATAAACTTTTCAAAATTATCAGAATGTGGCATGTGTCACTTAATGGAATATTTTAACAGGTGTTACGGCTTGGGCAGTTAAAATGGTAACGTTTGTAACGTTAGACACCTGAATGAATAAAAAAAAATTAGGTACATATTTGGGAAAAATGAAATAGTTTGGACACTTATTTTCTAATTAAGCCTTTTTTAGTAGGCGACTAATCAAAATGAAATCGAAACGTACAGTTAAGTATAATTTTAAAAGATATAATAGTTAGGTGACCAATATAAAATAAAGGTGATATTTAAGATATTAAACTTGTAGTTTACCCTTTTTTATTTGGAAAAGGGGATTTATCCTGCCGTTCGATCATTTCACCCAATATGATTACGACAATATTCTATAGAAAACTTTTATTAATTATTTATTTTATTAATAATATTTATTTTAAATTTTTATTTATTTATATATTATATAGAAAACTATATTAATATTGAAAAATATTATTATATTGTTCATCTTAGCACTCGACATATTCTACTGATTCGGTCCGCCAGCTCTACTTCGTATATGTGCACTTTGATCCATACTGTACAGTTATCATTTTAATATGTCTCAAGTTTTATACCACAAATTTAATTTTTTATATTTTATTTTATCAAATTATTCTTTATTTTAATTAAATAAAATTCTTAAATTTATTCAAAAATAACTAAATAAGGTTCTTAGTCTTATAAAAGAGTCAATTTATTTTATTTTGATCTATATTCATGTTAAGAAAAAAAATTAACTCTTTTTTAAATAAAATTGTTGTCAAATTCAACTAAAATAACAAGTCAAACTGATAAAGAATATAATTATTAAAGGTTAAATTTATTATTATATAAAATATTATTAAATATATTGATAATAAAAAGTAAAATTTATATAATTATTTAAGACGCTAGTAGGTGTCAGTTTAATACTACTTTTAAAAATTGTTTTAGAAAGTAATATAAAAAAGTTTTTAAAAAAATGCAATTTAAAATTCAATTGTTTAAAAAATGACTTTGAAAATATAAAATATTAATTTTAGGTATTATATTATAAATTGAGAATATAATATTTAAATTATATTTACACCTATTAATATTACAATGTTTGAAATATATCAACTTAAATTATGATAAAATATAAAATTTATTTTATGATAACTCATTAATAATATTTGTTTATATGATACATTTTATTAAAAAATCATATTCTTAAAATTATTATAAAATAATAATTTAGATATTTATTTTGATAATAAAATAATATATATACTTTTTGTTCCCAAAAAATAATATATATACTTAAAGTCAATAATCTTTGAAGTGTAATCAATTTATATCTAACAATTAATTTGAAAATTAATAAAAAAATAATTACTAAACAATTATAGATGTTTGTATATTGATCTAGAAACCAATTAAAATTAAATAATTAAACAAAAATATAATTTTATAGTAAAATTGATTTTCCACAGAAAAAGTTATAAATTTAAGTTTTTGAAATTAGATTGAAAACTATTTTTTAATCATAATTTTAAATTAATTTTTAAATATTAAGTATAACTTATGGGGCAAAAAATAATTTTTTCATTACCAAAAGCATTCTTAAAATATCAATTTAATCTATGAATTTAATTAAAAATATATTTATTTTTAAATATTACATGTATTATTTTTGTATTTTTCATGAAATATTAAAATTAGCTGACCCTATTCCCATATGTAATAAGATGAGGAGGAGGTAAGAAAGATAGTAGGCTGCCCCCAACGCCAGGTTGGGAGCAGCTTTCGTAGAATACCTTCGGCAGTCAAGATTATGAATTGCCCATCGTGTGACTCGATCCCACGACCACAAGGTTAAGAACCTTGCACTCTACCAACTGAGCTAGACGGACAATACTTATGAAATACTAAATGTTAATTATATATTTGTTATCCCCACAGTCTAGAAAGGGCGCCAAATATAATAATAAGTAAATATGGGTCTTTACAATTGTGTGTCAACCTTAGAAATAATTTCTTCCTTAGAGAAAAAAAGAACGGTATATAAAATCTTATCACTTAGTTTTTTTTTATGCTTAGTCATTAAAATTTAAAAAAAAATAATATAATTTTTATTTTATTTTGATCACTCTATCATCAAATATTTAACAACATTATATCTAGATATTTAAAAAAATTATGAGATAGACCAAATTTTTTTGGAAATATGGGTCTTTAAAACTGTGGGTCAATTTTAGAAATAATTTCTTTCTTAAAAAATATAGAAGGATAAATTATTATTTTTTATCAGTTAATTTTCTTTTTCTTTTAGTAACTACAATTTAAAAATTTACAATTTACTTGTTAAATTTTTATTTATTCTTATGTTAGTTACTTCATTGTTAAATATTTAACAATATTATATTTAAAAAAATTTCTTTAAAAAATTATGAAATGAACCAAAAATTTTATTCATTTTTTGTGAAAACCCTAAAGTGAACTTTATTTGATTTTTCAATGATGATGTATATTCTTTTAAATCTCAACGGTGAGGAGGTGAAGAAGGAGGAAGTGAGTTATATATCTTGATTCCATGATGACCGAATTATGAATATTATAGATCAAACTAATTTGATGTTTCATGATTTTTGAATTGAGGATTGAGTTTTATGAATTTTAAAGTGATTCAAGTTAGCTTTAACATGATATAGTGGTATGAGACAAAATCTTTTATATATTGAGTAGTCAAAGAAGACGTCAGAGAATGATAAATGCAAGATTGACGTGACACAAATGAAATTATAAAACTATACAAGATTAACGTGACACAGATGAAATTATAAAACTTTCAATCTTGGAAGAAGAAGTTCAAATATAAAAGAAACAAACATGAAAATGACGTGGATGACACGTAAGTTTCATATCAATATAAACATTCTACATCAACACACGTAGTTACCTCATCATCCTTCCATTTAATATTTAATACTGTAATGATCAAAACATGAGTAAATAAAAAACTAAATGAATAGATACAAAGGAGTTAGGCCGGGTCTACCGAACCCTAGAAAACGGCATTTATTCTCCTCCAATTCCCATAGAAAACTCCTTCCTCCGTGGGATTGGAAGTTGGTTTCCACCCATCACACCTTTTTAACTTTAAATTCGAAGATTCAATTTTAAAGGAAACTATTTTCATGGCCTTTTTCTATTATTATTTTTCTTGCTTTACAGTCTAAATACCAAAACCGGCAGTAGCCGGTCCTCCCCCATGCTAAAACTACCAAGCAAAAACAAACACATCCTCAAAATTCACATTTTGACTCATACTCTGGATTTTAATTGCTCTAAAACACCAATAAAATTATTGCCGGAACTACAAATAATTCCGAGAATTGATTCTATTTGGACAATCTTGATCAATATTTTGATTTTTCTTGATATTGGGGGTCTAGAAATCGTAGTAAATATAAGTGACGGATTTAAAGTTTAAAAAATATGATCTAAAATTTGGTATGTATTTCTTACAAGATATTGAATATGTAAATTTTCTTTCATTTTCTTGTTCCCTTGATATATTAAATTAAAATTTTTAAAATAATGAAATAAATTTAATCCTTTAGAGAGTTTAAGTGTAACCGCTCCAAGTTGATATTATTCTTTGCACTGACACGTGGACAAGAAAGTTAAAATATAGTCCCTGTGGATGTGTAACAGGCAAGTGATTGTAACATGAACCAAGCAGTTTTCCTGACCTGTGCACTGGTTTATTGGGGTAACCTCCATTAGATGATCCTATCGGTTTTGCAAAATTAAAGAAGGACCCAGTAATTTCATTCTATTTTCAGCATGTAATAACGACCCATTTGGTAAGAAAGGGCAGCTTAGGGATAAGTAGAGGAAACGGGCAAAGTCTCGAATGTTACATGTCCTTCATACATACGTTTGTTTATTTATTTATTTATTTATTTATTGATATGTTTTAGGAGAAAAGTAAATCCCCCTATATATATATATATTTTTTTTTTCTTTTTAAAAGAAGATAGTTTCTGTATCATAGTATATATCTGTTGGTGGAGGAATGCTTGTCACCTACTCTCTTTTTTTAGTTTTTCACTCCCTCTCTTAAAACTCTCCGGCAACTGTGTTTGAACTCCGGCAATGGACAAACATAAGTGCAGGTTATGTTTCAAAAGCTTTGCAAATGGAAGAGCTTTGGGTGGTCATATGAGGTCTCACATGTTCAATCTTCCTCTTCCTCCCAAACTTGCAGACCATGAACCAACGAATCAACTCATCCATGAGTCCGAGTCGGCCTCGGCTTCGGCTTCTTATTCGTCTTCATCGGAAGAGGAAAAAGGTCAGTCTTACGGGGTTCGAGAGAATCCCAAGAGAAGTGTTCGGTTGGTAGATCCTGTGTTTGTCCATGCTGCTGGCTCCGTTGTTCTTCAAGACAGAGAAAGTGAGACCGAGTCTTCTAAGAACCCAACTCGGAGACGATCTAAACAGACTCGGAGAATACTAGGAAATCAACAAGAAGAAAGAAAGAAGGTTAAAGTTAACCTTCCGAGTAGGACCGAATCCTGGGCTGAGCCAGAATCGGTGAGTTCGATCTCCGACACAACAACTGAAGACATCGCTTTCTGTCTCATGATGCTTTCAAGGGATAAATGGAAAAGCAAAGTAGTACATCACGATGATGATGATGATGAAGAAGAAGAAACATATGAATCACAAGAGCACTTCAAATCAAGCAAGGTTATTAGAACAAGTCGAGGCAAGTACAGGTGCGAAAAGTGCAATAAAGTTTTTAAATCGTACCAAGCACTGGGTGGACACAGAGCGAGTCACAAAAAAACGAAACCTTACTCGCCGGCAACTCATGAAACAGTATTGGAAACTGAAAATATGGGCACTACTAGTAGATCAATTACAGACAAGAAAATCCACGAATGTCCTGTTTGTTTCAGAGTCTTCTCATCTGGACAAGCTCTTGGTGGACACAAAAGATCTCATGTAATAAATGGTCAAGCGGCAACAACCCTTGTCAAAATTTCCAGAAAGTTAAAAGACAGTTTCATAGATCTTAATCTTCCTGCTCCGACGGACGAAGATGACGCTAGCCAAATCGAACTTTCCGCGGTGTCTGATGCCGAATTTGCCAACCGCATCAAGTGACCCACGGCTTTACAGCAATGTTTAATTGATCCAAATCCAAAGGTAAAGTTTAGGCTTTGTTAAGACCGTTTCTTCTACTCTATTCTAACTGTAATTCTTTCCTCTGGGTTGTCTTTAAAGTTGTGTTCGTAAGGAACTTGATCATTGATTACAATTCCCAGGGAAGACAAGATTTTTAGACATGCTTTTGTTCATTTCTTGGTCACTGTTGGATTCACTGCAGTAACAAGCATTATCGTTGATGGGTTCTAGCTTTTTCAAAACCCAGTTTTGTTTTCTTTTTCCCCAATGCAAGTAAAGTCATTCTCAAAAGAAGAAGGTTCTTAAAAAAACACAAGAAATTTGTTTGTTTCTTTGTTTTTGAGCCTAAAAAAGGTGCTACTGAAGATCATTAAGAGTTTCTCTGCCTTTTATGTTTCCATGTTTTAACAGCATTTCATTTTGGTGTCTGCTTTTTCTTCTTTCCCCTCTGTTTCCTGTCTGAAACCGTTTCATGTTTTACCTACAAATCTGCTAAACCAGTACATTTGGTACAGAGATGACATTGAACTTGAATCTAATTTACTATAAAAGCATGGCTAAATTACATGTTTAGTACCCAATTACCACTTTTATTCCATTTTAGTCAATCAACTATCTTTTGTTTTATAACGATTCTTGGCGTTACATTTTGGTGTTATAAAAGAACGAAACTTGAAATAGGAAAAAAGAAAAGCGAAATCCTGTGTTTGTATTTACTGAGAATAACGAGTGTGGGTAAAAGCAAAGTATCCTACTGACTGAAGAGCAGAGATGTAAGAAAAAACAGGAGTCACATTGATTAGTTTTATAATATAAGTTCCAAGGTAGTTAGAAGGTAGAATTGCATTTTGTTTAGGGGAGAGGAATGAACAAATTTGGAGGTGATTTATAGGGTTAAGAAGATGCTCCATTAAGAAATTAGTGAGATTTAAGAGAGTAGGACCGCCCTCACAATGTGCTGTCTTTCAGGCTCTCACACCTATGTCTTCACGCATACAAATATGTTCGTATTGATTCAAGTACTATAAAGACTTTTCATAAGTTATTTTTATTTATTTGTTAAGATATGCTTTTTAAATCTAATTTATTTTATTTTTAATTTTAATATTTTAATTTTAAATATTATGTGATAAATTTAATATTTCATCTAACTAAAATAATTATCCGTAATTGATATTCCTTCCTACCCATTTTTTTTATCCTATATCGACCTTTACAATAATATTTATTTTAGAGATTTAATATTATGTCATATAAGAATATTTTATATGTTTATATTATTTTTATAATCTATAATTAAATAATAATAATAATAATATCTAAATATACACCATTAATGATATTAGATATCACTTGCGGATTTAAAAATACTTTTGAGGGTAAATAGACATATATTGATATATATAAAATTTTTGTACATAGAGTAAACACAAATAAAATTTCAAAAAAAAACACAATCAATAAAATAAATAACTATTCAAAAGAAATTAAATTCCAGTGCTCATCCTAAATAAATATCATGTACGTTTGCCACTACTAGAGGTTAAAAATAAGCCCAACAAAAAATGATTGAATTATTTTTATTCAGTTAAATATTATAAATTTATAAAAAAAATATTATTAATTTATAAATTATTTTTATTCATTTAAAGTATTATGAATCAAAAAATAGAAGAAAAATAAAATCAAAACATTTCCTAGAATACGTGTTTCATAAAAAAAATAACAAATATCAATAATCTCATTGTTTCTAGGTGTAAAAGAACAAAGTGTTCGACGATTTATTCGTGAATTGTTTGTATAACATTTGTTTATTAAGTTAAATAAATGAGTATGAATAAATTTTTTATGTTCATTTAATTAACGAACAAACACGAATAGACGTGTTTGGTTCATTTACGTTCACGAACAAGCATGGGAACGACTTGGGGCACGACGTAGTCTGATGTGGCAGTTTCTAGAAGATTCAGTTAGTAGCGATAGTTTATAGAAGTAGTCCAGTCAACATTATCTGGGAAAAAGGACGGACAAAATATTTTAGGAATTTAAATTTAAGTTTGTATTCAAAAACATTTTTGAGATTTATCTTCTTATGTTTAGGACAATTTATCTTTGAATTGTCATGTTATCTTTAGGGTTTTAGAAAGCTATACATGTAATGCCCCAAAAATCATATCAAGGACTTTATTGATAAGATTTATAAATTTGAGGATTTATTTGAAATATAACAAAAGAATGAGAAAAGGATTTGGAATAGTGTTTAGACTAAATTTTAACAATAGATGAATAAGAGGGCATTTTGGTCCTTTAAAGGGGAAATGAATTTAAAATTCAATTTTAATAAGGTATTAAAGTAAAGGAAAAGGGGAAAGAAAGTTAACCAAAAACCATCCATTTTCTTTTTCTTTCCCATGGAAGAGCTCTCCTCCATAGCCAAAGGTAAGGTTTCATTTGGCTAGCTTTTCCTTTCATTTTTGGTTGGTTTTTGAATCATTGAGTAATATAGAGGCTTAAGGAAGGGTTAAATAAGATTAAAACTAAGAGATGGATGAAATATTTGAGATTTAGGAAAATGAGTTTTTGAATGATATGTTAAGATATGAGTTTTTATTGATGTTTACTAGTATATTTGACTTGTCAAAGAAGTAAATAAGACATTATAAGCATTGGATCGGTGTAAAAACATGTTAGAAAAAAGTAGTATGATTATTGGATTGAAATGTTCTTTGGAGATTGTAGATGTTATAAGTAGCTAAATGAAGGAAAGTTAGTTGGGATAAGTAAAGAAGAGTTTGATAGTATTGTCGGAGATAAAAATAAGGGAAATTGGCCAAATATGGGTAAATATCGGGCTAAAAATGGAAAATATGGGTAAGGGTATTGGTACTGGAAGACTAGTAGCGATATTATAGGCTTAAATGGGAAGAAATCAACTGAACAGTATCGATACTGATGCAATTAGTATCGATACTGAGGTGGGTATGAGAAAGGTATCTATACCATTGATTATAGAATGCAGAAATGTTATCGATACCGTATTAGAGTACCCGTACCATAGTATAGAAGTATCGGTACTAAGAGACAGATATCGATACCATGGATCCAGAATGTAGAAATGGTATTGATACTGAAAGGGAGTATCAGTACCACAATATAGAAGTATCGACACCATGGTAGGGGTATCAATACTATTGAACTAGAAAGTTTAAGATAGGCTGAGATTGTTATAGAAAATTTAATAATAGTACTTTTGAGTATTGTTTAAGTATGAATGTTAAGGAATATACTAACATTTAATATTGTACATGTCTTTGATGGATGCTTGAGTAGATCGAAATCAAGCTTCCAAGTCAAGCAAAACAAAAGGCAAAGGCAAAGTAGCTGAGTAATCATAATTGCATTTTGGATATAACAGTGAGGCAAGCCAGGTGAGTGCATTTATTATGTACTTATATGTTATGATAGTCATAGATGTATGTTGCTTAATATATGTATGGTGATTACCGTATGGGCACTGTGTGTGCAAAATTAAGAAATTCATAATAAGTTTATGAATTTCTGTATGGCCACTGTGTGTGCAAAATTAAGAAATTTATAATAAGTTTATGAATTTCCGTATGGGCACTGTGTGTGAAGAAATTCATAATAAGTTTATGAATTTTCGTATGGGCACTGTGTGTGCAACATTAAGAAATTCATAATAAGTTTATGAATTTCCGTATGGGCACTGTGTGTGCAAAATTAAGAAATTCATAATAAGTTTATGAATTTCCATATGGGCACTGTATCTACAAAACTAAGAAATTTATAATAAGTTTATGAATTTCCTTGTGGGCACTGTGTGTGCAAAACTAAGAAATTCATAATAAGTTTATGAATTTCCGTATTGGTAGTGGGTGTGCAACTCACGTAAATTATAGTAAGTTTGGGGAGGTACAATATTGGCACTACATGTGTAAACTATAGAGTGTATAATGAATTGAAAGAGTTAATGGATATTAGAATTTTTCATGATATACTTGTGTTTAGAATTTTGCTTATGATTATCTATGCCTCACTAAGAAGTTTCTTAATATGTGTTAATTTCACGCATAGGTTTTAATAGAAGCGGAGTGAGGAGATCATCTGACATCACAAAGCAAGGGTCGCCTCATCAGTAACTGTACAACATCCATGTCTATTTTTGATGTAATTAGTTGGCATGTAATAGACTTAGTAAAAAGGCTCTGAAAATATATTTGATTCATCATGATGTAAAATTATGAAATGTTTGAATATTTCTTTTTGTTTACCTACGTAAGTATAATAAATGTTTTATTATCACTAAAATAAAATGTTTTACAAAAAAAAAACAAAATTTTATAGATATTCAAATAAGGAAATGTTTTTAAAGTGATGTGACATATGTAGCTCGTGTATGGAAAGGTATACGAGATATGGGTGTTACATTTATTGGTATCAAAGGTACTAGTTTAGCTGATTCTCGGCCAAAATTGAGTCTATTTTAATGTAAAAAGGGTTTACATACCCTTAAGATGTCAAGGTTACTGATAGGGTATAGTTAGAATATGATCGATGTCTCTCCTTACTAACTTAAGTATTATCCTTATGTATGTTATAATAGATGTCGGATTCTACAAATTCCAGAAGAGCGGTTGATCGAGAGAATAGAGATGGATCGGGTAGTGAAAGCTTTGAAGAGAATATTGAACATCCGATTTCATCTGAGAACGCCATAGCACTGACACATCAGATTAAGCCCATCCCAGAGTTTGGAGCTTTTATGCAAGTTCTTGATGCTATATTGACATGATTCCAGCCTCCTCCGCCTCCCCCTGCTCCTCCAGCACCGCGAATGTTAATCCCTAAGGAGTTAAGGAGTTAAGAAGTTTAGGAGCTCCTGAGCTCCAGGGAGAAAAAGGTGAAGGTCCGATGGACGCTGATTTATGGTTAAATGATGTTATGGTGATGTTGGAAAGTCTTTAGTGCTCCGATCATGAAAAGCTAGGCAGAGTTGTATCGTTACTCTAAGGTTCAGCTCGAGTGTGGTGGTCAAATACGATTATGTATGCATCACCTGAACAAGTGAACTGGCAATTCTTTCAGGATAATTTCAAGAGCAAGTACAATGGGGAGTAGTTTAAGAGGTCAATGCTATTGAAATTTCTTAATTTGAAACAAGGCGATGGAGCAGTGTATGAGTATGAGGCTGAGTACAACACGCTTAGTTTTTATGCTACTGAGGCCTAATTTGAAAGAGATGATGTTAGCCTTAAACTTGCCTAGCCTGCAAGAAGTTATAAATCGAGCTAAGTCTATTGAAAGAGATCAAGAGGAGATTCTAGCAGCGGAGTAGAGTATGCAGACAGGAAAAAGGATTGGAATGTCTTCATCTACACATTATGCTAAGAGAGGCAAGGGCTCAAGTTCCCGATATACTGACAGAGCTGATTCTGCTGCAGCTTCACAGAAAACTCAGCAGTCCCATTCTTTTACTGCTAGCTTGGGTAGAGCTTTTGGAGAGAGACCTCTATGTCAGACATGCGGTAGGTCACACCGGGGCGTATGTAGATTGCTCTCTGGTACTTGTTTTCATTGTGGTGAATCTGGACACTATACCCGAAATTGTCCAAATAAATCTGGAGATAGATCATGACAAACTGAGTGATTAGTAGCAGCATCAAGTAGAAGTACAAGAAGATTAGGCGGTCAATCTGAGGCTAGCCAACGATAAGAGACTCGGGGAGTGGCTCGAATTTATAATATCAAGACCAGTGAGGATCTGGATGATTCGGAGATCATAACAGGTACATTCCATCTTTTTGATGAGTTTGTCTTTGTTCTAGATGACAATTCTAAGTTATTTTTTTGTCTTTGTTAGAGATTTTTAAAGAGTACAAGATCGACTAACTTTCCTCTCAGTGTATTACATCCTTGGAGTGAATTATAAGGTTTCTTGTTCCTATGATTTTTTATACTTTACATTGTTCTTTTTAGTGTTATGACTTTTCAAGATGGTAAAGGACGATGAATTTTACGAGGAAATGAAAGGCATCATGACTGATATTAATTAAAAAATGAATGTTCTTAATTCCATTCAAAAATAAAAAAAGGTTGCAATGACTAATTTGAAAAAAAAATATGGCAAGAAAATCAAAATGTTGACATTTAACCAACAAAAGTTCTACAAAACCTAATGCAACCGTGACGTGGAAAACCATTAGTTTTAATGTCACCATTCAATGGAGACTATGATCCATACAATTATATTGATTGGGAAAGCAAAGTCGACCTTATGTTTTAGATTATGCACTCACATGGTGGATGCAAACATTGAAAGTTATTCAAGAAAGAAGGATACAAGCTATTGATTCATGGGAAGCATTGAAATGAGTCTTGTGAAAATGTTTTCTTTTGACACACTACATTCATGAATTTAAAAAAAAAAGGACTTAAAAGATTAAGACAAGGTCAAATCTTAGTGGGAAACTACTACATGGAGATGACATCCGTAATGAATCATGTAAACGTACATGAAGTAGACGAATATATAGTGAACATATTTGTTGTTGGCTTGAATTTGAACATTATTGATCTTCTTGACCTACATGATTATGAAAGTCATGAAAATACATTAAAGAAAGCAATTATAATCGAGGCACATCTTCAAAGGAAATATCGGTTCATAGAATAATATCACGGTACTTTAAACCCTTCCACTTCGTCTTCTACTCCACCTTGTACCATGGATAATGAGTCAGACACTAACAACAACGAATATGATGCTAGAAGCATTGGAATAGAAGATATTTGTCTTCAACTACTTATCCTTACACCATTGGAATCTAAAGATGCACTTGAAATTCATGTGATAAAATTTTGTGAGGAGGGTGGGAACACAAAAGTAAAAAGACAATGAAAAATATAAAAAACCAAAAAAGGTCACAAGTTACAAAAGCCAAAAGAATAATGACCCACGAAAGGTGAGTGAACCTAATTGTGGGAAGAAAAGAGTGATTGTATGTTTGTACAAAAGAATTGTGAGAGAACCTTCTTCAGAAAGAGCATTATATTCTTTTCCACTTTAGATAACCATTGGTTTTTTAACAATAACACTAGCTTGCCTAGTACATTTGTTCTTTTTTTTACAAAGTTTCCAAATGGTGTTAGGTGACCCTCATGACGGGTTACGACCAAAAAGCCTTAATCACTTTGCCATATCATTGATGAATCATGATTCACAAGGGTCCAAAAGTATGTTATTGCTCGCTTTAATGATATTATAACCTAATTCTTCTCTTTTTACAAGGTAAGGCTCTTGAAGTTGTCATCCATACTAACCATAAATCCTTTAAGTGGTTAAAAGACCAAGATGGTTTCCTTTACAATTGAACAGGTTACATATTCCACAAAGGTGCACACAAGAATTCTTAGTTCTTAAACCACACTTAGGAGACTTAATGGATTACCTTAATGAACCAGTTGACTTGGTTTTTACACACTCCTCGCCACGTATGAGTAAAACCATGGAGAGATCCAACAATGGCTGCCGTTGTATTGAACTTCAACCTAAACATCAGACTACAAAAAATTGAGACCCTCATGTGATCTCGTTATTCTAACGGTTGATTCCATAAATGATGTTTTATGGTTACTCTAAATATATAATAACTGGACGTATATTATCTATACTTTAGTAAGATTGAGTCTTCTCAATTTTGATAAATTCATACATGCGAATCTTAAATGATGTTTGTGTGATCCAATAGATCTTTTCCTTAATCCGACGAGCGAATGTTTTTTTAATCTTGTTAATTTGATACCCCTGATTTTCAAGAGACTGATCCTTATTCGAATATCCTATTAGTGGTGAGTGGTCATATTTTATTCTAAAAGATTTGTGTCAAGCTCTTATAAGAGTCGTTATTGTGATGATTCATGTGTTTATGATAAGAGGGTTCGTTAATCAAAGTTTATATTAATTCAAATTTTTGAAAACTCAACTTCATGAATTTAAATCCTACGTATTGTACCCTATAAGTACTTCTAATCTTTCATTGGATTCCTTTAATCTGAATTTCTATAAATTGAATATCTAAATAAGTTATTTTAACGTTGACCTTATCTGAATTTAACGAATTCTTCCTAGCGATTTCTAAAATGATGTTCCCAAATTGAATTTCGGTAGAGTTTGGTGATCAAAGCAAACCTCAAAGTTGTGTATCAAATTCTCTTAAGGGCCTATGATGTGATAAATCATGTATAAATTGGAGAGAAATTACTCGATTCGAGATGATGATATTTTGAAATTTTGAGAACTTATGTGTATAAATTCAAGTTTTGTACTCTGTAGTCTATGAATGATTCGAATGCTTCATTGAATTCCTTTCAATTTGAGTTTTTAGTTGATCTATTAGGTTAAATTGATTCATTTTATTGATGATTTTCAATAAATTTTGATAAATGTAACTTCAAGTGTCGTCGATTAAAGAATTTTCATGACCTTTGTGACTATTTTATCTTGAGATTTAATTGTTCTGATTCTGATAGGAACTTTAATTGTGTTGATAATTGTGATCTTTTTAAAAGTATCGTTCGATTTATGTTTGTTTGCCATCTACTCGTGTCATTGTTGTTACCCCTTTTTAAAAAGTGATTTTCGTAAATATAAATTTTGTTTGTCTAAATTTAATAAATTCTAATTATAATCCCTAAATCTTTCTAAAATTCGTGAATTTTTTATCAGGAATAAGAAAATCCTCAGATTCTAGTGACTTTGTCATAGTAATTTCTTGGGTGATTTTTGTAGTACTCAAAAATAGTTCGTTTATGCAAATATTCGTAGCAAGGTTACTCATTTTTAGGAAATTTATTACAAAGATTAGTTACTTGATTATATGTTAGGAGATAGATTTAAGCAAGAAATTTACTTTAAGTTTAGGTTAATAAGTTTGTTGTGTTTGAATATTGTGTTAATTTGTTCAATGTTAAGTGATCTATGGTGACTAGATCAAATTTTGTTAGCATTTAGTGCCGATTTCAATAAGAATTTTGGTTTGTGTTATGAGAAAAAAATCGATGATGTAGAATGTCAGGTATGTTTGTTCGTAGTTAATCGAGTTCAATAGAAATTCAAGGACAAAATAAGATAGTCAAGCTTTGAGATGAATTATAGTTTGCGTGCGCAGAAAGTGGAGATCCAACAGTCATATGATAACCTGCAGATAAGAAAAAAAATTATTGTTTAATTGGATAAGAAGACCAAAGAAGGAAGTTTGATCAATCCAAAATTATTGCGGGTAGCATCGACAGTCGAGGATAATATATGAGGATATGTGAGATTTTAGTTTACAATAAGTTATTCTTTGAGGTATCTCCTTGAGAACATTAATTACGCATCGGAAATGAATTCGTGTTGCACTAGTGTTGAATAAGATCATGGTTAGAGTGATCAATGAGATTTGAAAAGAAAACGAATGCACGTAGTTAAGGTCCTTTGGAGGATTTAAAGAGTCGCGAAAGTTGTGTAGCTTCAGTGTCTACAATAGTGGTTTCTTTCCAAAATTTTCAATGATAAAATTTTCTTCAATGAAGGGGAGTTATAACGACCTGATTTTTCTGAGTCAACATTTGATTGTTGACCTAAAAATCTATTTAATAGATTAATTATAACATGGAGGTCTATCGGTTCGAATTCAAGTTCATTCGAGTGGGAAATTGGCCTTATTAAAGATAAAAGAGATTTTTTAAGCTTGGGATGATATGAGAGGGACCTAGAGAATAGTTTTTCCATTGAGAAAAAATGCGACAGATTTGGAAGAATTTTTAGTTGATTTCATGTGGGCTTTTAAGGGTATTATAGAGACCACCTTTTTCATATTTTCCCAACTCTTCTCCCCTTTCATCTCTTTATTATTCTCTTTCTCTTCACTTAAGCAACAATAAGAGAAAATATTAAAGCTTTCTTCATATTCTGCTTCTATCCCAAGATTCTAAGTAAGATTTGTGATCCGTAAATCATAAGCTCGAAGATAAGCGCTCAAATTTTTCTATGGTAGACATGAGTTCATTTTGGGTTTTGGGAGGGTTTAAGCTTCAAGAGCTTCCTCTCATGGTTTCCATTCGATTCTCATGTAGTTTAGTTTTGTTTAAAAATTTGTAATAACATTTTAATGTTGGAATCGTTGGTTGGCTTTTGGGTGGTGGAAGAATGGTGCAAGAACTCCCCGAAGAGCAAGCTAGGAAATAACTCAGGAGTTTGATTTAAAGTCAATGGTCAAAGGTTGAAAACGTATTATGAAAATGATTCGGTTGTCTAATCGAAGAAATCAATTTAGAGGAACCCACACTTTGAAAAATCAGGTTGTCGAGCTAACGACGTTAAACAAAAGCGCTTGATGGGAGGCAACCCATTTCGTTCTATTTTTGTTTTATTTCATTTTATTTTATTTTAATTTTTTTAGCAAACTTTATTTCATTATATTTATTTTATTTTGATTTATTTTATTTTATTTTTCTCTGAACATATTCGAATTCCGATCGAATATTTAACGAAAAAATAGTGTTTCATGTCTGGAAGTAGGAGGCAGGCGCGCGTTAGCATAGCCCAACCCCCTGGAGGCGCACATTAACATACCCAAATTTTTGTTCCATCCTCTGTCAAAAATTCCAAGTTTGAAACCACTTTGGATTCAAATTTATTTTTGTGGGCCCACCTTATTTCTCACTATCTCAACCTTTACAATTCTAACCAATCCCAAGAATCTATCTTTCCACCTTTTTAGTTTGACTAAAAATCATATTATTTTTCCTTCTTTTATTCCCCACGTGATAAACCCCTCAAACAACCCAACATCTTTTTTCTTCTTGCATTCAACGCCTCTCTACCTCCCTTTTCTTTTCTTTTTTTCGATCGAGCACCATACCATAAACCCGAGACCCCCGCTCGTCGCCTCCTCCATGCATCGACTACTCCACTTATTTTCACCATGGTACAAACACGTAACCAAGAGAACCAAGGAATTGTTCGAACAATGCATAAAAACTGATTTGGTTTGAACAGTGCAGAAAATACACAACATATTCGAACAATGCAATGTAAAAAAATAGTGCAGATAAAATAAATTTGGTTCTAACTGTGCAAAAAAGTTCGAACAAAACAGTGCAGTAAAATTTTAATATATCTTCTGGTGACGTTTCGATCAGACATTCTACTCTACAACAGCTCGTCTCGATGTGGCTGTGGTCGCGGTCGCCAATAGATTGGGGAGTATTCCTTTTCCCTCTCTTTGTTTTTCAATTCGATATATGTTTTGGGACAAAACTGAATAAGTGAGGGGGGAAAGGATAAACACGTCGTCAAATTTTTCCTTGACTTGTTTGATTGTTTAAAATTAAGTTATTCTGATGTTGATATGTTGGGATCGTTGGTTGCTAGCCTTGAACTTCACTTTATACTCTTGCTTCCTTTTGGATCGTGATCATGTTTTGATCGAATTTAATTTGCATGATTGGTGATTGGTATAGCTGGTGAATTTTTTGTTGAGTATTGATATTTCATGCTTTTTTTGATAGAGATGATCTTGAGTCAGTGCATATAAACTTTTCTTGTGAGATTTGAGCCTAACGAGCATACATTTTCTTTTTTCCTCATTGTTTGACTTGTGCGTGTCGAACTAATTAGGATGTTCTAAAACTTGTAATCACAATGCATATCAACACTACATGTTGAACGTAATGTTTTAATGTGATAGGGGCACCTAGGATAAACCCATTTTTCCCAAAAAGCCTACCCATTTACATATCAACTAGTGAATCACATTTGAGCCTATTTCCCTTAATTTGTTTTACACCTCATAATTAAATCCAAAGCCTTTTTTTATTTTGCCTCTCTTTTTCACACCCTTGCCGAGACTTGAGATCTTGTATGAATTTTGTTCCACGAAAAAAATGAAAAAAATTCACTGTTTTGAAAAAAATCGAAAAAAAAGTTGTTCAATGTTTCGAACAGTAAAAAAACAAACCCTTCATTCGAAAAATAGGGAAGGAAAAATCGATCGTTTCAATTATCTTTCATCTATTCTTTTTCCTTGTTTTTATTTTTCATTGCACTTCATGTTAATTCATGGATTGCTCTTAATTATTTTGATCTCTAGATTTAGTACTTTAAACTTTTCATTTTAGCCTTTTCCTTACCCTAACCTAATCCCCGTTACACCTTGTTTAAGACCCCTTGATTATTACATCATGTTCATTTTTCTTAGTGGAGACTTGATTGGATTCCAAGCCTATGGTAATATCTTGGTTAGTTTCTGTTTGAGCTATTTAACTTACCCTAAACACTTTGAGCGAATATGTGTGAATCTTTGTAAGGTATTGAGTCATGTTTCATTGAAGTTGGCAATTAATTGGGATGTCTTGCTTACTTTAAATTTTCTTAGTTGTGTCTTTGTTTGATTGTAACTTGAATTCGAAAATTGTCATGGACTTAGTTCAATTGGAAGCTTGAGGAATAAAGTGAAATTGATGATGGCAACTTGTGGTTTTGATGTATTAATTGATGAATGCTTGAGGACAAGCATTAAATAAGTGAGGGAGAATTTGATAAGTGCTTAATTTAGTAAATATTTTGCTTTTAAATTAGTCCTCAATCATTGGTTTTTGTGGCTTATTTGTTCGTTTTGATTCATTTTTTGTGCAGGACGTCAAATTCTAGAAATTGCACTTAAAGGCCAAAATTATGCAGTTTTTTTATTTTTGGAATCAAAGCTGGACTAGTGGGCATGAATTCAGACATGAAACATGTTTAGTTAATCGATTGACGGAATTGTCCAAGAGGGGGTGAATTGGTAATTAAAAATTTGGTGGAAGCTTTTGCAGAAAATTGAAAGTAATTGCACAGCGATTTAGAGTGGTTCGACTTTCTCAATCAAAGTCTACGTCCACTACCTTAGCTATCCACACTAAGGATTTTCCAACAAATTCACTAATTTGTTCTTTCTTTTGAGGCCAAAGAGATAACCTTACAACACCCTCAAGAATATACCCCAATTCTTGAGAACACTCTTTCCCAAAGAGAAGATTACAAATTTGCAAACTTACAAGGAAAACCTCTCAAGGTAAGATGTTTGCACAATTCTAGAACAAGAAAAGAACACTCACAAATAATTACAAATGAGCACAAATGGTGTTCTTTGAAAGCAAAATGAATATTGAAAGGAAAATTGGCTTGATTTGCACAAACTTGGTGTTTGATGCTTTCTCTCTTGTTTCTCTATAATTTCTTATTGATCAAGGGCTTCAGAACTTGTTTAAATACACCTTGAATCACTTTTGAACGTTAGGGATGATTAGTGAAGATCATATAGCCATTTTAGGGTGAAAACAATTAATAAAACAGCTTGGAGCGTGGGGGGAATTGGTACCCCCTATGGGGAATCGGTTCCCTAAGTGTAAAATTCAAATATTTCGACCGTTATACAAGGGGGAATCGGTACCCCCTGGGGGGGAATCGGTTCCCTCCGAGCATACTGGAATTCTCGGAGCCAAACCATTCATGGGGGAATCGGTACCCCCTTAGGGGGGAATCGGTTCCCTCTGAGCAATCTGGAATTTTTGGCTTTGAAATGATTCGAAATACTTTGTAAAATTATTTTGAAATTGTTTTAAGATTAAAACTTAATTTTACACTTTGAGTAAGGATTAAAAATGATCTTTGAAAGATTTGGAGTAATGCTTTGATATTCGAATAATTCTATCGAATATACTTAGAAAATCATTTGGAAAATCTTAAAATTCATTTAACTTAATTTGTTATATCGATATATCAAAATGTTTTCAACAATCTCCCCCTTTTTGATATAACAAAAACATTTTAGTAATTTTAAGATTTTGAAATCAAGTTTTGAAATTACTCCCCCTTACTTTAACACTTCTCCCATTTATCTTTTAAAAACACTTTAACACTTCTCCCCCTTTTTGTTAAATCAAAAAGACATTTTAAAGAATTTAAACAAGGTTTTGAAATCAGTTAGCCAATTGATTATATATAATATAAGCTGCTAAGATCACAAGCAAGAGAAACGTTAGCCATTAGTTTCATAATCAATATTCATAATTAATGTGAAATGACAAAAAATTGGTCATAATGCAACTAATATGTAAATGATGCAAAAATAAATAAATTTAATCACACCAAATAGATAATTTCTAACCATTCATAAATCCAAACAAATTCAAAGTCAATCAATCCACAAATTCAAACATTCCAAAATATTCAAAATGTTAAAACAATAAGTTTGGAGTTCAAAGCAAAACATTAAATCACATATCCGGATCAGGAGGAGGAAAACGAGCTTGCATAGCGGCCATTTCGTTAGTGAGGTCATTAATACGTGCGTTGGTAGCTTCATTATTTACACGCATTTCCCGAAGAATTTCTAATTGTTGAGCTCCCATTGTGGATAAATGGGACTCTATAGAAGTAAAGCGCGAATCCATAATAGAGTATCGAAAATCGAATGTCTCCATAAAGGATTGGAAATATGGAGGCATTAGATTAGTTTGTTGTGCTTCATCTTCAGGCTGCTCCTCGGGCTGCTCAGGCTCATCTTCGGCTTCATCGATGTCTCGCATTAATTGCTCAAGCTCGAGATCTTCGTCAGCTTCGGGTGGAGCTTGTGAAGAACTAGCTCCCGGAGTATTTGCAGAAGATCGAACCCATTCACCGGTTTCTTAAGGGGAAAAACAGCATCTATACCAACTCTAAGCCCAGCTTTGGAAAACAAATTACTCAAAATGTAACCGTAAACAAGAGAGGAACAAAGTTTCTTGTTAGGAACAAGATTTACGGTTTCAACAATTTCAGCAAAAATAATCTGAGGTAGGTTAATTTTAATATTGTTTTCGAAACAATGTAACCACCAAAGATCTAAGGCTCTAAGAGTAGAATAACGACCTCCGGATGGTCGAAACCACCAAGAAATCAGTAGATGAAGAAAACGTTCATGTAGGTCTAGGACACTCGCACTATCTCTTCTTTTATAACGAGATCCTAAAACCTATTTTTCATTTGAAATACCATCTTTTTCTAATCCGAATGTATTGGCTATGTAAGCCGAGTTAATATATAAGAATTGTCCTAGGAGGTAGGAACGAATTCCTATGGTTTCGGTTTCAGTTTGGTTTTTAACACAAACGACATTAGAATAGAAAATACGAACAAGTTGATGGTAAACGATAGGTTCAAGGTCAAAGAGTTTATCAAATTTCCACTCTTGTAAAAGAGGAAGATATTTAAAATTGATAGCTAACATAGCTTGACGAGAAGGAATACGTTCTTCCCGGATTTTGTAAGACTCGAAATATTGATAATACCAAAAACGATGATTTCTAGGACCAGGATGATTGAAACACGAATTTGGGATAGTCAAATTAGGATCAATGGGATTAGGATTAGAAATTGGAATAGAAGGAGGATTTGGAGGTGGATTTGGTTGACGGTGTGAACGACTAGATGAAGACCTAGCACTTTTAGGATTGGACATGGTTTAGGAAATCAGAATAGAATTGATAACCTGCAATTTAGAAAACACATGTATGCAATTTAATCAATCCCAAAACTCAATTGAGTCCTCAATATTTCAAGTTTCTCTAAATCAATCCTAATGGGCAAAGTTTTTGAAAAACTTTTGAAAAATATGGTTTTGAGAAACAATATATGTATAGTTTTCATAATAACAATATAATTTAATCAAAACACAATAATTTGAAAATTAATTTTTTTTATTTTGAAAATTTAGAAAATTTAGAAAAAAATCTTGTGTTTTTGATGAAATTAGTTGTAATATCTAGTTTCTAATCACTAAATAATCAATGCCCGATCAAAAATTCAACCTAGAACTAATTAAAACTAGTTCTATGTTCATAAATTGATAAAAAGAAGTTTTGGAAAAATACCTTGAATGATTTCGGATTTGAGTGAGATTAGATGAAGTTTGCACGTTTTTGATGATTCCAACAGGTTTAGAGGATGATATTTTAAGTGAATTCCGATTAAAAACGTTGATTTGAGGCAAAAATGGAGATTTGAGTGCTTAGAGGGTGAGAAACGGCGGAAGGAAGAAAATAGAGGGTTTTTGAGGATTTTGAAAGGTTCTGCCCGTGTATAACCAGAACCCCAGGGGGGTATCGATTCCCCTGTGGGGGGAATCGGTTCCCTCAAGGGGGGATCGATTCCCTTTGCACCAAAATGCTAAAATCCGATTTTAAACACCCAAAATGCTAAATTAATTTCCTCTAGTGGTATTGGCAACTCATATATTAAAAATTAATCATGTTCAAACAATTCAATTAATCTTTAAACGATATTTGAACATAAAATTAATTTTTCATCAAGAATCATAAACTCCCCCTAACTAATAGCAATGAATACAATCAAAAATTACTATTATAAGCATTTTTCATTTATTATTAAAAGTGCTAAAATTATTTTAAACACTCAGTGAAGATAGATTGGTCAAACCTAATTCTCTCCTAAGTGTCCAAAATCGTTCCTTGTCTAAAGGTTTTGTAAAGATATCCGCTAATTGGTGCAAAGTATCAACAAATTCTAGAACTACATCTTTCTTAGTGACATGGTCTCTAATGAAGTGATGTCTTATTTCAATGTGCTTAGTTCTAGAGTGTTGGATGGGATTTTTAGTGAGACAAATAGCACTAGAATTGTCACACTTGATAGGAATGGTACCTACTTCAATTCCATAATAAAAAAGTTGTTGTTTCATCCATAAAACTTGTGCACAGCAACTACCAGCTGAAATGTATTCAACTTCAGTGGTAGATAATGCAACACAATTTTGTTTCTTTGAAAACCAAGAAATTAGCATATTTCCAAGGAATTGGCAAGTACCGGATGTGCTTTTCCTATCTAATTTGCATCCTCAATAATCCGCATCAAAAAAAGCATGCAAGCTAAAGCTAGAGTCTCTAGGATACCAAAGTCCTAAACTAGGAGTGTCTTTAAGGTATCTAAAGATTCTCTTAACAGCTAGTAAATGTGATTCCTTAGGACATGATTGAAATCTAGCACATAAGCAAACACTAAACATAATATCCGATCTACTTGCAGTTAGATAAAGTAAAGATCCAATCATTGACCTATATAATTTAACATCTACACATTTACCTCCTTCATCTAAGTCAAGCTTTGTTGAAGAGCTCATTGGAGTGTCATGAGGTTTCCCATTTTCCAGTCCAAACTTCTTGAGCATATCTTTGATGTACTTAACTTGATTGATGAAGATGCCATCTTTTCTTTGCTTGATTTGGAGTCCCAAGAAAAATGAGAGCTCCCCCATCATGCTCATCTCAAACTCACTTTGCATTAGCTTGGAAAATTCTTGGCAAAGAACATCATTAGTAGAACCAAATATTATATCATCAACATAAATTTGAACTACTAATAAATCTTTACCTTTATGCTTCAAAAACAATGTAGTGTCAACCTTCCCTTTTGAAAAACCTTTTTCAATTAAAAAATTTGACAATCTTTCATACCAAGCTCTAGGAGCTTGCTTTAAACCATAAAGAGCTTTTGTCAATTTTAAAACATGATCCGGAAAATTTGAATATTCAAAACTTGGAGGTTGTTCCACATACACTTCTTCTTTTATAAAACCATTTAAAAATGCACTTTTAACATCCCTTTGATATAATTTAAATACATTGAAACATGCAAATGCTAATAACATTCTAATTGCTTCCATCCTAGCTACGGGAGCGTATGTTTCATCATAGTCTATGCCCTCTTCTTGAGTATACCCTTGAGCAACAAGTCTAGCCTTGTTTCTCACTATATTACCACTCTCATCAAGCTTATTTCTAAATACCCATCTAGTACCTACAGTAGATTTATTTCTAGGCCTTTCAACTAATGTCCATACTTTACTTCTTTCAAATTGATTTAACTCTTCTTGCATAGCCATAATCCAATGTTCATCATTTAATGCTTCTTTAATATTCTTAGGCTCTATGCATGAAATAAATGCAACATAATTACAAATATTTCTAAGAGAAGATTGAGTTGTTACCCCTTTTGATGGATCACCTATAATTTCACCATCCTTGACATAGTTGTACTCTCTTGGATAAGATACTTCCCTTTCTTCAATGGTTGGATTCTCAAGAGGATCATGAGTTTCCTCATTTTTCGTTTCTTCCTTTGATGATGGTTCTCCAACGTCATGTCTAACGTCATTTGTATTTATAACACCTACATCATCATTCACACAAGAATCCTTCCTCGGAAGGGGATTATCATCGAAAACATGTATAGACTCTTCTACAACTAAAATTCTTTTATTAAATACACGATAGGCTTTAGAATTTAAGGAATAACCCATAAAAATTCCTTCATCACTTTTAGCATCAAATTTGCCAAGGTTTTCTTTACCGTTGTTTAAAACAAAACATTTACATCCAAAAGGATGAAAATAACTAATGTTAGGCTTTTTATTTTTGAAAATTTTATATGGAGTTTTCTTTAAAATTGGCCTAATCATTACTTAATTTACAACATAACAAGCGGTATTTGTGGCTTCCGCCCAAAAATATTTTGGCAAATTATTTTCACAAAGCATGGTTCTAGCCATTTCTTCTAAAGTTCGATTTTTCCTCTCAACAACTCCATTTTGTTGAGGGGTTCTAGGTGCTGAAAAATTATGGTTAATACCGTTAGAGTTACAAAATTTAGTAAATCCAAGATTTTCAAATTCAGTTCCATGATCACTCCTAACACTAGTTATAGAGTAACCTTTTTCATTTTGGATTACTTTTGAAAATGTGATGAATTGTTCTAATGCTTCATATTTAGTATTTAAAAATAGAACCCAAGTATATCTAGAATAGTCATCTACCAAGACAAATGCATATTGTTTTCCACCCAAGCTAGTAGTTCTAGTTGGCCCAAAAAGATCTAAATGGATCAATTGTAAAACTCTACTAGTTGATACATCATTAATGGATTTAAAAGAAACTCACTTTTGTTTTCCTTTAGCACAAGCATCACAAATTTTATCATTATCAAATTTAAGCTTAGGCAACCCTCTTACTAGGTCTCCTTGAATTAACCGTTGCAAAACACTCATACTAGCATGTCCTAGTCTCCTATGCCATAACCAACTATCATGTTCATCCTTAGCAACTAGGCATAAATTAGTCATATCAAAAGAATCTAAATGCACCATGTATATGTTTCCTATTCTATGACCAACAAGCATAATCCGATTAGATGCAATGTCAATGACTTTACAACCATTAATTTCAAATAAGACATTGAATCCTTTATCGCATAATTGACTAATACTCAATAGATTATGCTTTAATCCATTCACATATAAAACATTTTTAATTTGTATGGAAGAGGTATTACCTATTGTACCAATACCTTCAATGTGACCTTTTGAATTGTCTCCAAAAGTCACTTCTCCTCCATTTTTGGCGTTAAGCTCAATGAACCGACTTTTGTCTCCGGTCATGTGTCTTGAGCATCCACTATCAAGGTACCATGAATTTGAATTTGTTTCCCGTGCCTTGTAGCAATGCTCCTTTCCCTACAAACATAGATTAATTTTTGATTTTTGGTACCCAAATTCTTTTGGGTCCATATTCATTAGTTTCCAAAATCCTAGTCCCCTTAGGTATCCATTTGTGTAGGATATTTTTATCTTTAGTAGTAATGAGTTCTTTAGGAACCCACATACTTCTAACGATTTTTCCATTGGAGGTTCTTTGGGGACCTCTATGATTGTAGTTTCTAAAACTTTTTCTAACAAAGTTGGATTTTGAATTTCCACCTTTTTCAAAATGTTTTGTTCCAACTTTATCAAAAGAAGTTTTAAGATCATCAATTTTCTTTTGATGATCATCATTGATCTTTGAAAGTAAATTTTGCAAATCTAAATTTTTCTTTTCAAACTCTTCTAGTTTGATTTGCAAATCTTTGATTTTACTTTCAAGATCGTTGTTGGTTTTGGATATGAGTTTGTTTTCATTTTTAAATTTTGAAACATCATTTTTATATTTTAAAAATAATTTCTCATAATCCAAAGCAAACCCATTATATTCCTCTAATAACTCATCATAGGATAAATCATCAAAATCGGATGAGTTAAAGGTTACCTTAGAATCTTCCCCAAATTCCATCAAGCACAAGTTAGCTACTTCTTGTTCCTCTTCATCGGAATTTTCTTCATCGCTCCATGTAGCCACATGAGCCTTGTGCTTATTCTTTGATTGACCCTTTTTCTTCAATTGTGGGCAATCATATTTGACATGCCCTGGCTTTTTGCATTCGTAGCAAATGATTGGGTCCTTCTCTTTCTGTTAATTTTTTAGGCCTTCATTTCGTTTGAATTTTCTTCCTCGATAAGATCTCATCATTTTTTTGAACCGTTTGGCAAACAATGCCATTTCCTCGTCATCGTCATCGTTATTCGAATCACTCTCATCTTTTGTGGATTTGAGAGCAACTCCAATGTTTTTCTTCTTCTCCTTCTCCTTTGGTGTCATGTCAATCTTGTCGAGGTCCACCTCATCTTCGAGTATCATTTCATGAGTGAGGAGTGACCCAATTAGCTCTTCAAGAGTTAAGGACGTTAAGTCCTTAGACTCGATGATTGCCGTATTCTTTGATTGCCACGATTTTAGGAGGGAGTAGACTAACTTCCTCACAAGCTTTTCATTTGAAATGATCTCTCCATATGATTTGAGACCATTGACAATCGTTGAAAATCTATCCGTCATAGCTTTGATATCTTCATTTGGTTTCATCCTGAAATTTTCATAGCTATGCGTTAGAATACTAATTTTAGATTTCTTTACCTCATCGGTACCTTCATGAGTGACTTGAAGTTTGTCCCATATTCCTTTGGCGGTTGTACACGATGAAACTCTTCCGTATTCATCTGGTCCAAGAGCACAAAAAATGATATGGATGGCTTTGGAGTTGAGCTGGAACATTCTTGTCTCTCCTTCACTCCACAATCTTGGATGAGTGAGAGGTTTGATGTATCCTTCTTCTACAGCATTCCATGCTCCCATGTCACTTGCTTGAATGAAGTACATCATTCTATTCTTCTAATAGGCATAGTTAGCTCCAATGAAGAAAGGAGGCTTGTTGACGGGCATCGAGTCGAGACCGGAGTCGAAGTTTGAAGCGGAGGCCATTGATGACTTTGATTATCGATATAACTCTTCCCGAATCGACTCAAGAGGTGATTAAACCTTCAAATGAGTTAGGCTCTGATACCAATTGTTAAGTTAATCGATTGATGGAATTGGCCAAGAGGGAGTGAATTGGCAATTAAAAATTTGGTGGAAGCTTTTGCAGAAAATTGAAAGTAATTGCACAGCGATTTAGAGCGGTTCGACTTTCTCAATCAAAGTCTACGTCCACTACCTTAGCTATCCACACTAAGGATTTTCCAACAAATTCACTAATTTTTTCTTTCTTTTGAGGCCAAAGAGATAACCTTACAACACCCTCAACAATATACCCCAATTCTTGAGAACACTCTTTCCCAAAGAGAAGATTACAAATTTGCAAACTTACAAGGAAAACCTCTCACGGTAAGATGTTTGCACAATTCTAGAACAAGAAAAGAACACTCACAAATAATTACAAATGAGCACAAATGGTGTTCTTTGAAAGCAAAATGAATATTGAAAGGAAAATTGGCTTGATTTGCACAAACTTGGTGTTTGATGCTTTCTCTCTTGTTTCTCTATAATTTCTTATTGATCAAGGGCTTCAGAACTTGTTTAAATACACCTTGAATCACTTATGAACGTTGGGGATGATTAGTGAAGATCATATAGCCGTTTTAGTGTGAAAACAATTAATAAAACAGCTTGGAGCGTGGGGGGAATCAGTACCCCCTATGGGGAATCGATTCCCTAAGTGTAAAATTCAAATATTTCGATCGTTATACAAGGGGGAATCGGTACCCCCTGGGGGGGAATCGGTTCCCTCCGAGCATACTGGAATTCTCGGAGCCAAACCATTAATGGGGGAATCGATACCCCCTTAGGGGGGAATCGGTTCCCTCTTAGCAATCTGGAATTTTTGGCTTTGAAATGGTTCGAAATACTTTGTAAAATTATTTTGAAGTTGTTTTAAGATTAAACCTTAATTTTACACTTTGAGTAAGGATTAAAAATGATCTTTGAAAGATTTGGAGTAATGTTTTGATATTCGAATAATTCTATCGAATATACTTAGAAAATCATTTGGAAAATATTAAAATTCATTTAACTTAATTTGTTATATCGAAATATCAAAATATTTTCAACAAAACATTCGACGAGGCGATGACGTCAGCACCTTCTAGAAGATCCAATCAGCATTTCTAGAAGCACGAATGGATTGGCCGCACATTTCTGCAACTCGGATTTGGATTAAACTCAAGTTTTAGGATAATATTTCAAACATTATATTTTATAATTATTTTAGGTATTTTAGTTTAAATAAATGTTAGTATTTCAATTAGGATTTAGGATATTATTTTAAATAATATTTTATTTTATCTTTGTTTTATGTATTTTAGTTTAAATAGTTTTAAATGTTTTAATTATGATTTATTTCTTTATTTTAGGAATTAGATGTAGCTTGTTTTTAGGAATTATATGTAGCTTGTTTTTAGGAATTTGAAGGCTATAAATACCATCTTAGGGTAAGCCTAGAAACACATATCTTTAATCTGAGAATTAAATATTCTTTTTCTCTCTAGCTTTCTCTATATTTTTCGCATACTTTCTTTATTTTCTTTTAAAATTTTGGTTTCAAATATGCTAAGTATGACTTTGGTCATGTTTATCTAACTTTCTTTTAAGCCGAAGGCTAAAGCGAAGGCTCAATTCCAAACGTGAGAATTGTAAGGTTCTTAAATCGCTTCAGATTTCTCTCTCTGTTTTCTAGGCTATTTTTCAAATCAAAACGATTTTCAAAACCAAAAGTCGACGTTGGTGTTGATATTGTTATGGTTAACGTTGGAAGAAGGATTGGCTTATTGAAACAGATTCGACTTTCCGAGAACACATTTAGCAAAATTGTTTGCTAAGAGGAAACTGAGATCGAAATAAGTTATTGTTGAAATAACATAATCCGAGTCAGCCGCAAGGAATTGTCCTCGAAGTAGCTGACGTGATTCTTGAAGTAAAGATATGTTTCGTTGATCCAAGGAATTTGATACAAAGCTGAAGTCTGATGTTGCTTTTACTATAAGTTTTATTTATCCTTATCTCTTTTATTTATTTTTAATCTTTATCTTTTTATCTCTTTAAATAATTTAAAACCCCCTTTATCTTTGTTACTATTATTATTTATTGTTTTATTATTTTCCCTTTTTAAATTATAATTATTTATTTTATTTTATTATATCTTTTCAACTTTATCTGAAATTTTATCTTCTTCTAAATCAAGAAAGAGTTTTTAAATCAGAAACACCACAATCCTTGTAGATCGACCCTGATTCTCTATACTACTTTTCGGTTTTATTTATTAAGAAGACAAAATTATTTTGATAGCAAAACGACAGTTATCATGTGGCTTATTATCTCCATTTCATTTTTATAGTTTTTTTTTATAAAATAAATTCTATAAATTTTCATTTTTATTTATTTATACGGGTGATAGCAATATAGTATTTGTTAGAAGATTTTTAACCTATGATAATGAACGTTCAACATTTCTAAAGATGTCTTGCTCAAATCTAAAATTCTTAAAAATAACAATTGTCCCTTTAATCAATGAGATCACGTAGTGTGTCAGTTTTCATTATTAAACATTAAAATTGTTTAATAACTTAAACAATAAAAGAATATTGGTTGTGTTTAGTTTATTTAGTTTTCAAGTGGGCTATCAAATAGTGCCTTAATTTTCTATATTTAGTTTCTTTTTTTTTAATTTATAAAACAACGGCTTGATTAAAATAAAAAAATATTTTAATAATCAAATAAAAAATATTTGAAATCTATAATTGCATTTAGATAAAGTTTTATATTTTTATCACATTCAAATAAGTCATTATTTTTTTTATATGACAAGAATTATTTTTTTATTTGAATTAAGTCTTAACGTTTAATTTTTTTAATTTCTTAAATTTATTTTTAAAACTTTATTCTAAATCAATATTTTTAAGGGTAAAGTACACAAATGAACCCTAAATATAGGGTAATACTTTCTTGAGTTCTCAAACTATTAAAAGTTACAAAATGATGCATCGACTATAAGGTGTTGATTTGTTGAGCCCCTCGACTATTAAAAGTTATAAAATGATCACTCGATTATTCATATGTTTCAAACTCTTTCTTTTTCTTTAAAATTTTGGCGTTCGTCTGAGCTGGAAATTAGCAAGATAATTGATATGATAAAATCTTATCTCAAAATCTCAAATAGCTATATAATTCAAACGATTTTGGGATCAGATTTTATAATATCCCGATAAACAGGTTAACGTCTAGCTAAGATGAACGTCAATTTTTAACAGAAAAATATGAGTTTGGAATATATAAATAGTCATGAAGTCATTTTATTACTTTTAATAATCGATGGACAAAAAAGCAATGTTCTATAGTCGGGGATCATTTTGTAACTTTTAATAGTCCAATGACTCAACAAAACAACAACCTCTAGTCGATGAGTCATTTCTGTACTTTATCCTATTTTTAATGTTTGGATTCATATAAAAGAAATGATTATGTGAATATAGCGAACACTGAGGAGATTGACTTAAAAAAGTGCACAAGTATTTAGCCTTTTCTTCCTTTTTCTTGTTGGTCCCTCATACACACAATGGAATATAAATGCAATTAAAAATAATTAATTTATTTGTGTCATGGTTGCAGAGATGACTATCCAGCAGTTGGTAGAGCACAAGGTTCTTAACTTTGAGGTCGTGGGATCGAGTCTCACGGAGGACATTTCATAATTCGGAGGTCTTCTACGGAAGCTGCTTTCAACCTGGTATTGGGAACAGCCTACTATCTTACCTCCCCTTACCCCATTACATATGGGAACAAGGGACATCCATCCATGCTTGCAGCGATAAAAGATAGAGATTTGTGGCGAAAGAAATAATTTAAATTTCATTGCGATAAATGATATCACATTCAAGTAATGAAAGCAAAATTCATATACATAAACACTTATAAAAATCAACTTCATAATTAGTAGAAAGTGTTAGGTCCATTAGGATTATCGCTCCGACGCAGGGGATACCGGCTGATTGCCTGATTAGCCGCATATTGCATCCATTTTAAGCATCAAATGCTATAAACGAATCGTATCGGTGGACTATTGGAGCTTGCCAAATGCCATTCATTCGCCCGCAATTTCATTTTAGAAAGAAAAAATAATAATAATTTCACGATTCTAAGTTGTGTTTTCATAGGATCAGCCGCCGTAATTACTTTGATTTTCTCGATCTATTATATTTATTAACCAATAAAGAAAGGTAAACTATAAAGTAGTCTGACTTTTTTATTTAAATATATCTCAATAAAAAATATTTCTTAATATAACATCCATTCAAAATTAATTCTTAATATAAGACTCATTTCTAACACGTAAAGTGAAGGCGTTTTCTAAGGTAAACTCCTGTTTTTTACATACATCTACGTTAATAAAGGTATTTACTACAAAAAAACGCTTTTAACTTATGAGAGTTGACTAGTTGAAATACACTTTCTATACTAAATGTTTTCTTAAGATTTTAAAATCTCTCCTCTCACTTTCTACGATAAGATTTATAATTACGAATTAGACCTAATATATAATTAAATGTCTAAATTATATCCAAAATTAATTTTTAGTGTCTTGAAGAATTTTTTTTTTAAAATAAGTGTCTAATATTTTATCCGTTATATTTTTAGGTGTCAACCATTAGAAAAAAACTATTAATTTAACTGACACATATCACGTTTATCTTTTTTATATTTAAAAATATATATATTATTTTAAAATATTATTTAGAAAAAAATATGATCCTGACATGTGTCACTTAATGATTTTTTTAACGATAGATACCTAAAAATGTAACGGATAAATATTAGACACCTATTTTTAATTATAAAAATAGTTAAGTTAAACTCTTATAATTGAACTCTATAACGCCGCAATTAATGCTCAGGGTTAAATGTACTTATGCCACAAGTGGGTATAGAAATAAAAGAAACGTTAAAAATAAAAGGAAAAAAAAAGAAAAGTCTCTTCGATGGCCTAATATTCATCTTTTCCACATCGCATCTCCTCAGCGGACTAATTAATGTTAAACACATCAAACTGATATTTTAATTATAGCCGTAAATTTCACCAACATTAAGTCGATACAAATTCTAAAAAGGTTCCAGAAAAAGCAGTCAATATTTTCACACTAAGCATCGATGACACATAATACTCACAAACTTTATAAACATTGCCCAAGTAGTCCTTTAGAAAAGTACGGCATACACCAAAAAGGAAAAAAATGTATGGGAGAAAATTACTACATGCAAAATAAACATGTAAAAAGGAATACATTGCCTTTTTCTAAAATTAGTTTTAATTATGGTTTGGGAATACCATACTCGTGTCGTACGCCTAATACATGTGCAGCAAACGTTCCATTATTTTTAATTATACATAATCATTTAGGTGTAAATGAGCTGCTATAATGCATGGGTATGGTTTTAGAAAATAATTTTTATTTTTTTTTATTTTCATAAAATAATTATAGATACCAATTTTTGTCCAAAGTTATTTACTATTTTTTAATGTAAAATATATAGTATAAATAAATATATGTGTTTCTAAAATTATATAATATAACGTTTTTATATAATATGATTTTGAAAACGTATTATAATTTTGAAAAACATATTATATATAGTTTTTTTGAAAAACATATATAATATAGTTTTTGAAAACATATTATAAGTTTTTAAAAGACATATTATATATAGTTTTTTTCTTCAAAAACGTATATCATATATTTTTTTGAAAATATAGTATTATTATTATTATTACTTTTTTTATTATTATTATATCATTATTATTAATATTTATTTTTAACTTGATCTATATTTTCAAGTTCAATTTTAAGGCCCACAAGCAAGGTACAAATAGAAGCACAAACATCAAAGTCCAGGTTCAATTCCAGCAAGGATTCGAGCCCAACCGAACCTGCAGGCCTTACCCAGCGAGCAAGCCCAATTGAGGTCCAAATGAAGTATTAGGGTTTCACAGTTTAGCAGTTGGCGCCGCACGAGGAGAGCCGTTGGATCAATTTGTAAATGGATTGTAACATTCTTTCCCCGTATATGTCTCCGTACACAATTCACAGATGTCGCATGACTTTTAAAACATTATTGTACTTGAAAACCAATAAAATATTTTTTTATAAAATGATTTAATATTATAATATTTAAAATGTTCGTGCATTAACTACTAATATATATATAGCATTTTGAAACCCATCACATAGTAGCTTAAGTTCGAATATAATATAGTACTACAAACCAAATACCATATGTCCTATCAGAGCATCATATAATGTCTAAGTACATCCGACTAGTAATATCAAAATAAACATCTAGAGATGTCATACTGTTACTGATGAGGCAATCCTTGGCAGATGATATCAACTGCACTCCTCACTCCGATCGTACGCTATTACCTACGCGTAAAAATCATCACACGCTAAGTATTCACTTAGTGAGGCATAATATGATAAATGAGGCATATTAAAACATAAATATTTCATAAAAGATCAAAATACAAGTTTACTCATATAAAATATATTAACGCATAAAGTGACTTGATAGGCCAATTTTCCATCAAGTAACCTGTGAAATAGTATTTCGTATGCATAACATACTTATGAATCAGTATATTCCAAAATATCCATTCACAACCCAATGTGTGACAAATGAGAATGCAAGGTACACAATAAGCACCTAAGTGCCACAATAACGTATAGGTACTGTGGTACACATCGACACTATACTAACCATTTCTGAAGTAGTAATCTCGTACGACTACCATCCTTGCACACAAAGTGTCGTAGTACACAAAGTACTACTCCAAGTACACAAAGTACTTCTACAATATCACCTTATTTATGGTATTACTATTGCACATATAACTCTCCATGTAAATACAATAGGCTTTAAAATCCAAATCGCAGTTTAAACATTTATTCCAAACCATCAATAAATAATAGTTTGTGTGAAACACATCCATTCATTTTAGGGCGTTCATACCCAAAAATCATTCATAAAATCATTTTCACAAACTTTATGAAATTATTTCAAAATGCAATAAAACGTATTTAAATAAAAATACTCGAGGGTGACTTATCGCAAGTCGTCCTCATATCATATAAGTACATAATAAATGTGCTCACATGGTATGCCTCACTATTATGCCTTACTGTCAATATCCGACTACTCTTGGACTTTTTCCTTGCCTTTCGCTTTGCTTTTATCACGGTTTAGATCACGATCTACACAAGCATCCCTACAAGCACATACAAATATAAAAGACATGTTAATACCCTTACTAGCATTTTATACATGATAATAATACCCAAAAGTATTATTATTTTTCGAATTCTTCTAAAATTCATCTTAAATTTTCCTTTTTACTCAAAATAGGCCCTTGCCATTATTTCCTTCAATTCAAGGCTCAACTAAGCCCAATAAATTTCCAGCCCAATATCTCAACAATACCATAATTACCACTTAATTTCTGAATATTTACCATTTAGTACTTAAATTTTGCCAAATTTCCAAAATGAATAAATTTCACATTCTAACATAAATTTCAGCCTTCAAACAGTAATTTCCAGCAATGTACATCAATTATTGAGTAATTAAACATTCAGCCCATAACTTTTAAAAATTGCCAAATAAGTCCCTAAATTTTTGAAAAATTACAAAATTAGCCAAAAAAATTTCTAAGGCTTTTAAAACCTTCCAAATATTATTTCTAAGCCATGGGAATTTTTATACAATTTTCCCAACTTATTTTCTCAAGGTCGAACCATATATGTGTTAGGGATTCAATGTTTTCACTTGATTCAAGCATAAAACCAACATTATAAAATCTCTACAATCAAACCCCTAACATAGTTTCATTAAAACACAAACTTTCTCTAAATCTAGGGTTCGAGTGAAATCAACATAAGCATGTATAAACATGTATAGGTGATTTTAATCGAAAATCAAGCTTGTAAATGATTTTACAACCTCAATAACATCTAAATCTTTCATCAAATCATGAAATTATGAACATAAACCCTAGAATTTGGGATCTTTGAACATAAACCAAATTAGCATGCAATAATGGTACCAAATGATAGCGTTTTTTTGAATAGAACAATTTTCTAGTTCACAACTCAATCCAAAATCCAAAGGAAATTGCTTAAAATTGAAAAATAAAATCTCTTACATAGGTATGGGGGAGAACGAAATGGAGCTGAAAAATAGCTTGGTTTCATGAAATTTCTCCTTAATTTCATGTTAATTTACCTTATATTTAAGCTTAATTGAATATAATATTCATTTAATGAGAAATATCCAATTTACCATTAACGAAACTTGATATTTACCTTAAAAACAAGCCACATAACCTTCATCATCTTTATAAAGTCAAAGATGAACCAATTAATTCACCCTTTCCAACTTTACCCCATGCAATCTTTCCAAATTTCAATCTTGCTATATTTCATCCAATGGTCCGAAATAAACATGGAAATAATTTATCAAATCCAATTATCCATATTATTTTCCATCATTTTAATATGTGGAAATAACATTTTTAAGCTTGATTTCATAACCTTCAATTTTTCCCGAAATTTTTTATTCGATCTAATTTACCAAATTTTTACCGGACTTTAACACTTTATAGCTTTTAACATAAATTCCGGATCCAAAATTTGTTTGCCACAAAACCCACCACACTTAAGGGTGAACTATTTATTTATGGGGTTAGATTACCTAACTTTCTAAAAATTACCTTTTTGGTCCCTAAATGTTTCTAACTTTATACTTTGGTCACCAAAATTTAAAAATTCATGTTTTGGTCATTAACCAAAATTTGGGGTATTACATGGATTGTCCATATTAAACAAGAATTAGGGTTTTCAAGCCTTAAAAATGTCATCGCAACAATGCCAATCCTAGGCCGTTGGATTTACAACCAATCCAATGGACAAGATTAAATCCCCAAACGTTATAGTCGAAAGTCACCGTCAGTGGCCGTTTAACGGTGCATGAAAGCCACACACCATAAAAGCAACTCCAAACACGCAAAAAGTGCCAGGCATAATGCATTCATACCAAATTACAAGTCAAAAATCAAATCCAAAGCATGTTTTGGCAAGAAATCACCCATGCATGGCAATGAAACCATGCCATTCAACCAAATCAAACCAAAATAGAGCAAATAAAAAAAACAAACAATCAAATCCTGATGACCACAAAAATAAGAAAAGAAAACTAAATCATTTCAGTTTAGGAAACAAGCCTTCGAGCTCCTATAAATCCCTGCAAAGAAGAGGATCAAGTTAGAATTAAAAAAACCCAAAAATACAAAGCAAAAATAAAAAGGGAGAAAAATATACTCAGCTTTTCTCCACCGAAGAGAGTAGGAGTGTCAAACATCGTCAAAAAATGAGCGACCATCGTCAAAAAAGGTAAAGGCAGAGTGATATTTTTGTAGATCTAGGCCAAGGGTTTCATTGCTTGAGCGTTTGGAGGTCGGATCTAGGCTCAGGGTAGCGAGACGAGCATTTTGGGCTAGGATAGGGTGCTTTGGCCACCGTGGGTGGAGGCCAGAGCGACGGCGCAGCGATAATGGCTGGTGGGGGAGCATCCAAATGCCATAGAGAAGTTGGGAGAGATTAGAGAGAGTTTGGGTTTTGTTTCTTTTAGGAAATGTTAGAAATTGGTAAACAAAAAAGGGTGAAAGGGCATTTATATAATAAAGACCAACATAAAATTAGCAAATTCTTAAATTATTTCCATAGTCTTTGATGTTTTGAAGCGTATTCACTTTGGTCTCTATATGTAATTTTTCCCTTGAATTTTAATTTTACTCAATTTAATCCTCGTTTCAGTTTACTTTTTTTTATTTTATTTTGACACATTGACTTTTTTTTGCAGTGTTTTAATTTTAATTTTTTACATCGTATTTATTATTACTATTATTTTAACATGGGTTCTCTTTTTAGGAATTCATTTACTTCTCAAATAATTGTCAAAGGTAAAAAACTCGGATTAATCTTAAATTTTATTTCAACTTTAATTTTCGCAATTAAGACGATTTGATAATCAAATGGTATCGAAAGGGCGGTTCGGGGGTGCTCATCATTCTCCAATCGTAAACGACTCCCGAACTCGACGAATTTCTGTTAAGATTCAGATCCGGTAAGTGGGAAAAATTAAGGTATCCGATCTACCTCATTCGAAAATGATCAGTTGCAACTCCATCACGGTTTCAAGTCGAAACGCAAACCAGGGACCACCCGAGAAGACAGTTGTCACAATAGTTTTTAGTTTTAGTTTTATAGAAATTAGAAAAAAATATGTCGTTAATATAAATGAAAACTTGAATTCATAAATAAAAAATAGTGAAAATATATTTAATAATTATTTTTTTAAAAATTAGATACCCAAAGTATCACCCTCGTAAACGACTGCAAGGATTTGAAAGATAGGGACTGAATAAAAGAAATCAAATATACTAAAGGAGAGGGAAACAAATATGCAGATTATTTGGCCAAGTTGGCTCAGGATATGGAAGACGAATCGTGTTTTCTACAGGAACCCCCTGACGAGTTAATCCCTCTACTTTTGGCTGATGCTAAAGGGGAAGTACATTGAGATTGTAAGGTTGCCGTTGTAATGCCACGTTATTGTACAAAAAAAATCTAATTTTTAAAATAAAGATAAACAAATAGTTATTGAATAATTAAATTAAAATATAATTATTAAAAAAATCATTATATAAATTTAACAAGTGAGTTATACAAATATAAATTGTTTAATACACTTTTATATGCACAAACTATACCTCAAATTGACTTTTGATGCCAAAATTTGTTTAGCCACAAATAGCTGCATAATATTTACAATATTACACTTTTAAGTGCATGAATCATAACGACCGTTAAATTTGGCCATTATTTGACATGTATCGTGCATATAAATTTTTTAAAAATATATTTAAAAATATGTATAATAATATAATTAAAAAAACAGAAAAATTTAAATTCCATCGTCATCCGTGACCGTTAACACCATCAGAACTATCTCGCCACTGCAACCAAAACCTAGTCCCCCACCCACAGTGAAATTATGTTGATCATTGTGAAAAGTGCCACAAAGTATCGCTAGTTTTCTAAGTTTCCTTCACTGTTTTTCCGACGATTCTGATGGCTACAACTAGTCGTACGTTACACGCCACAACCATTGTGTTCCTCGTCTTGCTCTGAACACAATCTAGTCAATGATGACCCCTCATTTTTGTCGGAGATGGGGGATGGAAGGGATAGGGACGACACGGGGGAGTTTACTTTTTTATTTACTTTTTTTAAAATAATATTTTTATTATTAAAAAGTAAAAAGCATATAACGATAAACACCTAAATGGATAAAATGATAGACACCTATTTTTAACAAAAATTTCGTTAGGAACCATAAGTATATTTGATTTATAGTTTAGCCACGTAAAAGTGTATTAAGCCGATATAAAACAAAAAAGTTGATAAAAAATTTCATAATACAAAAAATATTTTAGTTTATAATAAGAATATAATGTTAATGCATATATAGAACAAAAAATATTGTCGTAAGCAAGGACACACAAATGTTTCATTAAAATAAAATATAATATATTTAGTGGTATTTAATGCCCTCAAACTTTGAGGGGGAATAGTAAGCCCCTTTTTTTTGTTTTGCACTCAATGTAACCCTTAAACTAAGAAAATAATCAATCAAACCCTTTGATAAACATAATCAAACGTTAACTGTCATGACACTTATATGATAGTTCACGAAGCTTACATGGTAATATATAATACTGATGCGACCATTCACAATGTTGTCGTGATAGTATACTATAGACAATGATGTGATAAATGGGCTTAATTGATTTTTGACTAAGTTTGAGGGTGTAATTGATTTTTTTTATAAAACTTGAGGACTTATTTATTTTAAAAAAAATATTTAAATTTAAAATATAAAATATTAACAATTATTAAGATATTCAATAAATTAAATATAAAAATACTAAAAATTAAATTATTAAAAAATGTAGTTTAAGGACCATATTGAGTACAAAAATTATTAAATTACTAAAAATAATGTAGCCCTTGAACTTTTTTGTCCACTCAATGTAACCCTTAAACTGAGGAAAGAATCAATCAAACCCTTTGATAAACAGAATCAAACACTAATTATCGTGAGACTCATATGATAGTTCACGAAGCTTACATGACAATATATAATACTGATATGGCATTCACGATGTTGTAGTAATAGTGCACGATAGGCAATGATGTGATAAATGAGCTTAATTGTTTTTTTGACTATGTTTGTGGGTCTAATTGATCTTTTATAAAATTTTAGGACTTATTTATTTTTTTAAAAACAAATTATTTAAATATAAAATATAAACTATTATCAAGATATTCAATAAATTAAATATAAAAATACTACAAAATTAAATTATTAAAAATTTCAGTTTAAGGACCACATTGAATGCAAAAAACATAAATAAATAAATTAGGGACCACATTCATTTTTTTATTTATTTTTTGCAAAAGTTTAAGGGTTTCAGATACCATTAAGTCAAAAATTGTTGTTAGAAGGATCTGAAACTATGCAAGTTAAGTTAAAATTGTAGATCTCTTGTTTTCTTATTTTCCAAATTTTCAAAAATAATATTATGAAAACACTAAAAACATCTTTTTATGTTTTCATATTTTTACTTATTTTTGTTTTTATTTTCATGAATCCCTAGTTTTATAATCAAACACATCTTATTTAACATTTTTTGTAACACCCTAAACCCGAATAGGCCTAAAGTGTCACATTAGGCCGCCAAGGCATCCCCAGATTTTTAAAATCTATTTATTTTCATTTTAAATATGTTGAATGGTATCATAAAAGACATAAATAAAAGTTATAAACCAGAGCTCCCTGACATATAATTTAAAATCAAAATAGTACAAACTCAAAGTTGATAAACCAAATACATGAGTAAGGTCCTATGAATATATAGGCCCACTAAAACTATAGTACAATACTGTGAAGAATATGGTGGAAGTCCTACTACGACGGTGCTCCACAAACGGCTCTAGCTACTGACCTACGAACGGAAAACATCCGAAGGCTAAGCTTACAAAGCTCAACAATATAATCACTAATCTAGAGCAACATTGTGAGTTTCATAAACATAAGCATGATAAAGATATGGTACTAAGCACTAGGTACATACATGATCTTAATCAAGTGTTGCCTACTTAGGGGTCAACTGTTCTATCACTACTCACGCTTCCCTTAATCCTCTGCTAAGGGCCTTTGTATGAGTACACCACTAAAGTGTCTCTAACCATAATGATTATAACTGTTACACATTATCTAAATGTGACATTAATAGTCATATGTATTATTTGAATGCAACACTTACTTTGTCGTGCATTATCTGAATAAAAAATTGCTAATATTTGGTCTTATATAACCATCATACACTAGTTAATTGAGGGAACATTGCATCATAACATCGGTTAAATTCCCACTAAGTTGTTGAATAATCTCCAGGACCTCACATAGTTATTAGGTAGATTATCGAGGGGGAACCTGGTGTCACATAACATCAGTACAATTCCCGCTCAACTAAAGTATTGGCTTTGTCTCATATAGTTGTCAGGCCATGCTTTAAGGATATATATTCTAATGGACTGATGCAACTATATATTCATATCTAAGGGCCCAAAGGCCACACAACACTGATATTGCCAACCTATTCATCATAAGTGTTTGGGCATTGTGCCCTAGTTAGCCATTAAAGTGCCTCGCACAGTGACAATGCCACACTATGGTAACTAAGGTAGTCTTACGACACTCTAGCATGGCTAGACACACTAAAGTGAGGTCTCTCTCTCACTAGTTGCTATCTCACTCGTTCTCTTAACTAGAAAATTATGCAAGGGTTTACTAGTCTGTTACTACTATTAATTTATTTATCTATTCTATCCTGGTCATTTGTTACTTAAGGGAGGTTTAGTCATTCTCTATCTCTAGAGAAGTCTCTATGAGTTTCATGATTTTAAGATGATCATTGTGTTTGTTGTTCACTGGATGTGATACTAGCTTGCCTAATACCTTACTTAGGTTCATTACATGGTAGCGATACTCTATTCTCTTTTACCATGCTTTCCCTCAATTCACCCTTGAATTAGATGGAAAATTGTACGTCCATCATTCGTTAGCATTCCTATCGTACATGATCCTACTTTTTCGTAATCTGATTAATTCATCAAACCACTTGTTCGTACATTCCTATGGTTACTCTAGTTTTAACCCACTCATACGAGTGTTTCTGGGCCCCTTTGAACATTTATGTTCCCCACAGACTAAGTTCTACCATTACGGACCATCCTTAGCCCTTACGGACCTTAAATAGGTCAAATCTAACCAAAAATGAGTAGTATTGATACCTTATAGTATTGATACCCCTATGAGTATCGCTACCAAAAATTGCTTATGTTGGTAAAAATATAGTCTCGTATCGATACTCTCCCCATTAGTATTGATACCCCCAATAGAAATCCTTAATATTTGTCGTAATTCATCCACTATCGATATTGTTCATCCAGTATCGATACTCAAACCCAAATATTTATTATTTAATCTCTAGAAACACCCAAAAGTCTTAGTTTGGTTCTTAATAATGTGCTAAAGCTCTAGGAAATTACTTAGGATTTTAAAATGTCATAAAAACACATGTTTTACATCAAATTCATCATTCATGACATGAATCAAGTATAAAACCCTAAAATGCTTAAATACAAAAATCTTAACAAATTATAATTCTTATGAAAGAATTAAGACTCCGAATGATTATAAATAGACTACCTTAATGTTTGAATCCCAAAATAAAGCTCATTTCTTAGCCACACACCCTTCCTCTATGATTTGATTGATTTCCCTCAACTTTTCTCTAGCCAACAAAGTTGTAAGGATTTCCTTAACTAAATACTGTTAAAGGGAGTAATAGGGACATATTTGAAACTTATTAAAGTTGAGAAAAGAGTTCTTACCACCCACTTGAAGCTACGGAGATAGGAGAAGAATAGAAGAAGAGAAAGAATTAAAATAGGAAAATAAGAAGATGAAAAGAGATAAAAGGGTTCTCATCTTTCAAAATAGAATAATCACTTTTTTGGTTCTTCATCATTCTTTAACTATTTAAAACCCCCTTTTTAAGGCAAATTAGACCCAATTCCAACCCAAATAATTCCAATAACTCTAATTAAGAAATCTATGGGGTCGACAAACATCTCATGTAAACCCGGAACTACTAACCCAATATTTGGGGCGTTACAACTCTCTCATCCTTAAAAGAAATTTCATACTCAAAAATTTACTTGGGTTAAATAATGACCTATCGTTGGGTCTAACACTTAGATATCTCAGAGCACCTAGACTCTTATCAAATCTGATCTTCAAAGAAGAAGTCCTCACAACATGACATGTAACTTAGAACTAGTAAAATCGATCTACAATTTTCCAAGGGTGTTATCAACGTTGAACCTTAAACAACCTTTGAGAGGTCTAAGGTTAGAGAATTTCAATCTTGCTATCTAAAACTGGAAGCTCGAAATGTTTTAGAGGGACAAAGTTACTCCCCATTTTAAACTGTTATTGTTGACATGCTACATAATTCTATAAATCTCTGATACTTGCTAAATTGAGGTAACTTGTCATTCTACACGTCGAGGTCTTACGGGAACTTGCCAAACATAGTCTTGATGTTGACTACTGAAGATACAATGGTTTACATAAGCGCTACTCACCTAATCGAGCATCTAAAGTGCTCACAACTAGAAATTAGCTAGTTACGGAGTGAAACTAGCAACATCTAGCTTTCTTTGAGAGCACACCTCACAAAAAATAGATCTTACGTAATCGCACTCTGACTTCAGGATCTTAAGACTCTACGTCTTGCTCTGACTATCGCTTACCACCACTTATTTATTCAATGATAGCTAACGCTAGTCAAATAGCACTTAATATACTTGATCTCCTTTAGTTTGAAGCACTAAAATCTATGGTACTACACGATACTGCAAATGCAATGTGTTGTATATATAGATCTTACTCATTTTCCAGTACAAAGACATGATTGACGAGGCTTGGCTCACTTAGAAAATTCAATTACTACTCATTCAAGAAGGCATCATGGTGAAATCAGAGGGTTCAATGCACCTCGAGAATCAAAACTCACTATCATACCTATAGTACCCTCAAAGCCTAGGGTAAAATTTTAAAACTACTGTATTGGAATGTACACTGTGCTAACCTACTTCTAGTGAGTACTTGAGGCATTTGCGCCCAGTTAGCAACTGAAGTGCCTTGGCACTAACTAAGATATAACATGAAGTTTCTGACAATAAGGTTATCGCTATATTAGCAAGGGTAACTAGGGAATTTTTAACACTTTCATGGAGATCCTATCTCCAACATTGAACTTGGTATTACTAAATCTTTTCAGGTCAGACACACTACCCCTCTACTGGAAATGCAAAAACATCTTTAATGTCTCATATCTAATTTAACAATCTATACGAATATTCCCCTATACAACACACAAGGGTTGAGGATTATGTGGCTCAACCTTTTTATAGAGTTCACCATCGACTCAAAAGAGAACAACCACTTATTCTCCTATTTTTAGACCTAAAATCTTAAGTTTAAAGAAACACTTGTGCTAACAACTTTCTTCAGGTTTCCTATCGAGTATGAACCAAGTCCTCAACGAATATCCATGGTAACCTTGTCTATTCCACTAAGATCTACCTTCAAGCCACTCGGATCCTTACTCTCGGATTCTTTACACGAATATACTTCCTACCTAGTTCACTTGACATCATAAAAGAATGCATGCATGCACTTACCCCTACTAAAGCAACATGAAAAACTAAGGTAACTGAAAACATACTTGGCAACTCATCTGCAACGTCAATGTCATGACCCTACTTCTATATGATCTGACAAGTTGAATCATGCATATTTGAATAGAGAATTGGTTGATTCGTTCCTCTACTCTCCTTTTTAAGCATATAACTAACACCCCTCTGTGTAGGCTCTCTGCTATGTTAAACCATTGAGACCACTCCCCTTGATCGAGCTAAAATATTAGTATCTAAACTAGGGAAATCTATTTCCATATGCTCCGATGATCCACATCTATAACACTTCCTATAAAGTTTAAAGCACATTCCTTTATGATTTTTTCCATATTGTTCGCACTCTAGATACCTCAAAACTCTATCAGAGCCTACAGATCTCACCACAGACGGTAAATTTAGTAGTATTCTACAAGACCCTAAGTATGACTTCTAACTCTACTTGGAGTGACAAAGCTGAAGTCACTCTAATATACTCATGTGGACCTCTAGTCCTCTCTGCCACCAACATCATTAGGTCAACTGTTATACAAGTCCTCATACTTAGAGTGACTGATTCACCCAACAAACACTTCCTCATACTTTGCACCCTCTCTACGGCCTTAACATGTCGTGCCAACTCTGAAAATACCCTATACCGATCTACTGCCAACTACGTATAGATATCAATATGTTGCCTTTTGAGTATTCTCTTGCACCCCAAGTACTAAGTTGTAACTAGCTCTAGAGCATAACGACTCAATAGTAGAGAATCTCTCTAATACTTGTACATCAAACAATCTCCTTGAACTAGCTGAGAGAATTGTATCCATAACCCATCTATATAGGCCTCACCTATATACTTGCCTATAAAATCTCTCAAGAATATATCTCACGTAGCCACCGCTGACTATAGAGCCATCTCTACAATCTTCCACCAATCGATGACATCACCCTTGAGAAAAGTAGTGACGTACTCTAACTTACCCTCTGAGTAAGATGAAGTTGCCTCAACATCCTCATGATCTTTCTCAACCACTAATTGAGCAAAATTGGTTCATCATCTCTTGAACTAAAAAAGTCAACTGTCTTGTACCTCGTCAGTCTCTCTACTGGGACTCTAATGGTACTAATGTGCTCTGGGTGACTGATAAGTGCTTTATTTGGTTAATATTTTACTTTTAAATTTCTCCTTAATCATTGGTTTTTGTGGCTTATTTGTTCATTTTTTATTCATTTTCTGTGCAGGACACCACATTCTAGAAATTGCACTAAATGGACGGAATTCTACAGATTTTTTTATTTTCAGAATCAAAGTTGGATTAGTGGCCATGACTTTGTACATGAAGCATATGACATGGCGACGATGTCAGCACCTTCTAGAGGGTCTAGTCAACGCTTCTAGAAGAACGAATGGATCAGTCACACGTTTCTGTAATTTGTATTTGAATTAAACCCATGTTTAATGATATTATTTTAAATATTATATCTTATCTTATCTTTGTTTTAGGTATTTTAGTTTAAATAGTTTTAATTATTTTAATTAGGATTTTCATATTTAATTTAGGATTTATCATTTCCTTGTTTTTAGGATTTTGAAGGCTATAAATACCTTATCGGGGTAAGCCTAGAAACATGTCTCTTAACAACTGAGAATTTACTCTTCTTCTTCTCTCTAGCTTTATAAAATTCTCTCTTCCATATCCTTTCAAGTTTTCGATTTGTTTATTTTTATTTTAAAATTTTGTTTTCAAATATGCTAAGTATGACTTTGGTCATGCTTAGCTAATTTTCTTTTAAGCCGAAGGCTAAAGCGAAGGCTCAATTCCAAACGTGAGAATTGTAAGGCACTTAAATCACTTCGGATATCTCTCTCTGTTTTCTGGGATTATTTTTAAATCAAAAAAAATTTTCAAAACCAAAAGTCGACGTTGGTCTAGATGTTGTTATGGTTAACGTGGGAGGAATGATTGGCTTATTGAAGCACATTCGACTTCTTGGGACACACTTAGCAAAATTGTTTGCGAAGAGAAAACTGAGATTGGAATCAATTATTGTTGAAACAACATAATCTGAGTCGACAACTTTTCGAGCATCAACGTTTTTATATCTACAACATTGTTGTTGCTTAGATCAATTCACAAACTGATATTGAAGATTGCACAGAAATAAATCATAAGAAGATTTAATTAGTAAAATAAATTATCAAGTCCCATTTCGTTCGAATGTCGTATTAGATTATACCACTTCGATCAAGTGATATTTTCCACACCCGTTCTACAAATATGTTCTTGAAATTTTCCGAAACAAATTGATAGATAAAGAAAACAATGTAAACAAATACAATTTGAATTTTATAAAATAAATATTTACAACACATGAAACTAATAATTTATCTAAATAATACGTAGAGTCGGAATATACAAAATAGATATACATTAAGGATTAGAACAAATTAAGATATTACAAATCAAAATACAAATAATAAAAACATATTTGATTTAAAGGACCAAAATAGCAAAAATAGATACTTAAGGGACTAAAATAGCAAAAATAGACATTTAAATGACTAAAATAGCAAAACCACACATTTAAAGGACTAAAATAGTAAAAATAGAAACTTAAGGGACTAAATAGCAAAAAAAATAATCCAGATATAAATGCAAATAACCCAAAAATAATATTAGGGCCTAAAATAAAATGAATAGAAACATAAAGGACCAAATAACAATTAAACCAAATACCAAACAATGACTAAAATGAAAAATACATAAATCACAGGGTCAAATTCGAATGTCATAAAAAATACACAACACGTGCTACCAGTGACTAAAATGAAATAAATAAAAATATTGAAACCAAAGTCAAACATTAATAAAAATGCAATAATCAACCAGATAAGGACTAAAATGATCTAACATGAAAATATACAGCTTAGTTATAAATAAAATAAGGAATGATGACCCATGCATAAATAAAATCATAAAACATTTAAAGGTAAATAAGGACAAAATATAACATAAACAACATAGGAGATCAAAACAAAAAATATTAAAAGTTTCATTGATGATAAGAATATGAAGATTACAAACCATAGAGGGCCTATATTGCAAATAACCCATTTGCTAAATTGCTTCCTGTGTCCTCCATGAAACGGCGCTGTTTCACATGCCATATATATGGCCAAGCCCAAGCCAAAATCACCCCATCTTCTCATTTGCTTCTCTTTCTTGTGCGTGAAAGAGGGAGAAAAAGAGAGAGCTCTCAATCGGAGCTCAAGAGCTCCCAGTTTCAGGAGAGACTCTGATGCAGGGGGATCCAAGACAGATGATCCTGAGCTGTCAGATTGCACCTTGATTGCGCTGGGATACCATGAGTTGGCAAATCAGCGCAAAGGTGGGAGTTGATTGTGATATGTTCCTCATTGGGGCCGTTTTGAGTGCGTTTCAGTGTTTTCGCCATAACTTTGGCTACGGGTGTCGGAATCGCGCATAAGACCCCAATTTGGAAAGCCCATTTCGACGCACACGCTGTCCACATCGAGCATGGCTCCATGTGGCCTTTTTCGACCACAAATTCTGCTATTTTCCCCTCCGAATCATTAGTTTTATTTATTTTTTACTATTTATGATAATATTTCGCTTGTCATTTAGGAAGTCAATTTAAACCTGATTTAGGTCGAATTTTTTACAGATTGCTTATTTTATTTAGAATTTCAATTTAGAGTGATTTTTGGTATTTTGCTATTTTTTGGTAAAATTTGGATAAACACGATTTTTAGCTATAACAGTCCGACTTGTGGACTGATTTTTGGCATTGTTTGATTTTATAATATTCTGTTAAACCCTAGAGACTTTTTCTCTTGTTTTTGGGTGAATTTTCTCCTGTGATTCATCTATTGAAACTAGCCTGTAGGATAATCGTTATTCTGTCCGGCGTCAGTTGGCATCAGAGCTTCAACATCTTCCTGGAAAATTTCACCAGTTTCAATGGCTGGAGGTCGTGGTCGTGGTCATCGTGAGCAGGTTTCGAATGAGGAAGCCCAATGCCGTGATCATAGAGTTCAGGATGCGATGATTGCGGATTTGCAAAGGCAAGTCACAGAATTAACCCAATGTCTGGCGGCGCAGGATTTCGAGGATCGTGAGGCCTCTGATAACGATACTAATTCCACTTTCAAAAACCCATATCACAATCGTGCTCTCTTCCGGGAGTACCATGGTCGGGAGGAGCATCATAGAGACCTCAATTTTTGGGTCGATCTCCCTAAGTGTTCTGGTATGTTACAGGCTGAGGGATTCGTGGATTGGATTAATGAAGTGAAGCGTATTTTTGATTATAAGGAAGTCCCTGATCATGTGAAAGTGAAACTGATCGCCATCAAACTCAAGGGCAGAGCATCTGCGTGGTAGGAGCAGTTGCGACATTAACGAGACAGACAAGGCAAGGCTAAGATCACTGATTGGGAGAAGATGAAGAAGAAGATAAAGGGTCACTTCCTTTCTTTCGGCTACACGTAAACCTTATTTCAACAACTTGATGCGTTGAGGCATTACGCGCGATCGGTCGATGATTACACGGAGGAGTTTTACCAATTGGTCACCCGTAACGATTTATCTGAGATGGAGGAGCAGATGGTGGCGCAGTATTTGGGGGGTTTACGCTAGCCCTTGCAAGATGTCCTCAGCCTTCATTCACAATGGAGTGTTTTGGAAGCATACCAGCTTGTACTTGCTTTTGAAAAACAATAAAATAGGAGACCAGTGATCAGGAGCGATCACAACAGTCGGCCAGTTCGCCCTAAGGATTTTTGTCCTGCTCAGCAGCCACCGCAGGGCGACTAATTGCAGGAAGCCTGCTAATCAAAAGTGCAAAAATTTATTGATTGAGGAAAATGAGATAGACGAGACTGAAGAGATTGGTGAGCCCGTGTATGACGATGATGAGATTGATGATGTGCTATATAGAGATGGTCATGAGACTCTGGTTGTTTGCAAGAGTCTACTGACTCCCAAGGGCGATTCAGGGGATGATTGGTTGAGAATCAATATTTTCCACATGACCTGCATAGTTACAGATAAAGTCTGCAAAATGATCATTGACAGTGGCAGTTGTGAGAATGTAGTGTCCGAGGAGGTTGTCCAGAAATTACAGTTGAAGATGGACCGTCATCCTAAGTCATACAAGTCATGGCTACATAAAGGCAGTGAGGTAACAGTTAATAGGCGATGCCTCGTGTTTTTTTCAATTGGTAGAAAATATTTTGATAATGCCTGGTGTGATGTTATGTCTATGGATGCGTGTCATATATTGTTGGATCGACCTTGGCAGTATGATTGTAGTGCCATTCAAGACGGACGGAAGAATACATATTCCCTTAGCATCAAGGGAAAAAAGATTGTGTTGGCGCCCCGGCGGGAAAAACTCACTCCTACCCCGATAACCAATAATACTAACCTATTTTCTTTGTCCAGGTTTTTAGATGAGATTGAGCATGGAGGCGTGGTCTATGCCTTACTACCTTGCGAGAATAGTACAGTAGATGTGGATACCGATTTACCAGTATAGGTACAATGACTGCTAGCAAAATTCTCTAACTTGATGCTAGAGGATCCTATTCCTGGGCTACAGCCTATGAGGGATATTCAGCATCAAATTGACCTTGTTCCTGGGTCAAGTTTGCCAAATCGACCAACATATCGCCTCAGTCCCAAGGAGGCTGAAGAGTTACAGTGACAGGTGAAAGAGTTGTTGGAGAGGGTCTATATCCGAGAGAGTATGAGCCCATAAGAAATCCATGCCCTGCTAGTGCGAAAGAAAGATGTTTCTTGGCGTATGTGTGTTGACAGCCGAGCGATCAATAAAATTACAGTGAAGTATCAGTTTCAAATTCCCCGTCTAGATGATATGTTAGATCAGCTATCTGGTTCTAAGGTCTTTTAAAAAATTGACCTTAAAAGCGGATACCACCAAATTAGAATAAGGCCTGGAGATGAGTGGAAGACGGTGTTTAAAACGTCACAAGGGTTGTATGAGTGGATGGTCATGCCTTTTAGGCTATCCAATGCACCCAGTACGTTCATGAGATTTATACATCAGGTCTTGCGACCTTTTATGGGGAAATTCATTGTAGTTTACTTCGATGATATCCTCATTTATAGTCCGACATGGGCTTCACATTTCGTTCAACTCCGTGCTATTTTTGAGATGTTGAAAAAGGAGTGCTTGTTTATCAATAAGAAGAATTGTTCTTTCTTCACTACTTCTGTGACTTTTCTTGGTTTTATTGTGTCTACTGATGGTGTTCATGCAGATCAGTCAAAGATAGATGCAGTCTTGGAGTGGCCCAGACCAAGGACCTTACATGACATCCGAAGTTTCCATGGATTGGCATCTTTCTACCGCCGGTTCATTAGAAATTTCAGTACTCTGATTGCCCCTATCACAGAGTGTCTCAAGGGGCGTGATTTCCTGTGGTCTGAGGAGGCAGAGGCCAGTTTTCAATTGGTCAAGCAGAAGATGACCGAGGCACCAGTTATGGCACTTTCTGATTTTGACAAAGTGTTCGAGGTAAATTGTGATGCATCTGGCGTTGACGTTGGTGGTGTTCTGAGTTAGGCAGGTTGTCCGGTTGTTTTTTTTCAGTGATAAGCTATCGGGATCAAAGAAAAATTATTCCACTTATGATTTGGAGTTCTATGCCATAGTTCAGTCCCTGAAGCATTGGCGTCACTACCTAGTACAGAAGGAGTTTATTTTGTTTACCGATCATGAGGCCTTGAAGTACATCAATGGCCAACACAAGATGAGTAGACATCATGCAAAGTGGGTGGCATACCTGCAAGAATTCACTTTTACGCTGAAGCACCAAGCAGGGAGTTTGAATCGCATCGCAGATGCCCTGAGCCGTCGTACCCTACTCCTCACCACCACGAGTACCAAAGTTGTAGGCTTTGAGACGTTCACAAATATGTATGCAGCTGATCCTTCCTTTGGAAGGATATTTCAGGAGGTAACTGAGGGTCACCGTCATGATTTTGTTTTTCATAATGGGTATCTATTTCGTGGATTACAGTTGTGCATTCCAGATTGTTCATTGAGGCAGCAAATTATAACTGATGTTGACCAGCGGTCTAAGGGAGTTCTCACCAATACAGGCTTATACACTCCCTTACTTGTCCCTGAAACTCCTTGGTTCAATGTTAGCATGGATTTTGTATTAGGCTTACCCCGCACCCAAAGGGCCTCAGATTCTATCTTTGTTGTGGTTGATAGGTTTTCCAAGATGGCCCATTTTGTAGCTTGCAGAAAGATATGGAAGCTGACCGAATTTCCCATCTTTATTTCAAGGAGATTGTGCGTTTACATGGTGTTCCTCAATCCATCACTTCAGATCGTGATACTAAGTTCATCAGTCATTTCTGGAAGAGCCTGTGGGGGAAACTAGGAACGCAGTTGAATTTTAGTAGCGCCTACCACCCCCAGACGGATGGCCAGACCGAGGTGGTGAACCGAAGTTTGGGAAACCTTTTGAGGTGTTTGGCAGGAATGAGGCCAAAGCAGTGGGATTTGGCATTGCCTCAGGAATAATTTGCCTACAACAGATAAATAAATAGAACCACAGGTTTAAGCCCGTTTGAGATTGTCTATGGTCAGATCCCATCCGGGGTGCTGGACTTAGCCCCAATTCCATGTATAGGACGTTTCAGTCCTAAAGCAGATGAGATGGCAAAGTATCTTCGGGGTATCCATGAGAAGGTGAAACAAACCATTCATGAGAGCAATACCAAGTACAAGACTCGGGTTGTCAGTCATCATCGTCAGGTACTTTTTGATGTTGGTGATTTTGTTTGGGTTGTATTAACTCGTGATCATTTTCCTGTTGGTGAGTATAATAAGCTTAAGGATCGGAAGATTGGACCTTGTGAGGTCGTGCAGAAGATCAATGATAATGCTTACAGGTTGCGCCTTCCCAGTCACTTGAAGACTTCTTATGTCTTTAATGTGAAGCGCCTAAGTCCTTGTTTTGTGGATTCTGATGACACTACTCTAAACTAGAGGATGAGTTCTTTCCAACCTGGGGTAACTGATGCAGGGGGATCCGAGACAAATGATGTTGAGCTGTCAGATTGTACCTTGATGGCGTTGAGATACCATGAGTTGGCAGATCAGCGCAAAGGCGAGAGTTGATTGTGATATGTTCCTCATTGGGGCCGTTTTGAGTGTGTTTTAGTGTTTTGGCCATAACTTTGGCTACGGGTGTCGGAATTGCGCATAAGACCCCAATTCAGAAAGACCCTTTCGACGCGCACGCTGTCCACATCGAGTATGTCTCCACGTGGCCTTTTTGCGACCTCAAATTATGCTATTTTCCCCTCCAAATCACTAGTTTTATTTATTTTTTACTATTTATGGTAATATTTCGCTTGTCATTTAGGAAGTCAATTTAAACCCGATTTGGGTCGAATTTTTTACAGATTGCTTATTTTATTTCAAATTTCAATATATAGTGATTTTTGGGATTTTTTTTTTATTTTTGGCAAAATATGGATAAACACGATTTTTAGCTATAACAGTCCGGCTTGTGGACTGATTTTTGGCATTGTTTGATTTTATAATATTCTGTTAAACCCTAGAGACTTTTTCTCTGGTTTTGGGTGAATTTTCTCCTGTGATTCATCTGTTGGAACTAGCCTGCTGGATAATCGCTATTCTGTCCGGCATCAGACTCTGTCGCGTCGGTCGTCGCTAGTCGACGACAACCAACGTTCTTCGACGCTGGAGAAGGAAGAGAGACACCACCTAAATTACTTTTTAGCCCTGAGTAAAGATTTAGGCCTCGTTTGGCCTGAAAATGGCTCAAACATCGTAGATGTAAGAAGAAACCCTTTTGGTTTCTTCAGCTCCGACGATCGTTTGAGGGGGAATCACTCAAAGGTAACCTCTTTTCCTTTGTTTTCTCTCCTATTTCCTTCTCGTTCTCTCTATATTTTTCTTTCTATTTTTCTCTCTTCTTCCTCTTATTTTTTTCTTCTCATTGAATCCCTTTTTTTTTCTTTCTTTCTCTCCTCTGCTTTCTTTATGTTGAATCTGTTTGGTGATGAATTTGTCTAATTTCTGTTGAGTTTGCTACCGAGGAGATAGAATAATGATATCCTATCTCCCTTGGTTGACCCAAAGGAGATTTGCCTCAGATTTATTTTGTACTTGATATATTTTTTTAAAACAAATCTCTTAATTTTACTGACATATGTGGTGGTTATCAATGTTGGATAGATGGGCTCTGATCAGCGGCGGCTAGAGAGCCAACATCGGCGGTTGACCTGGCTCGGGAGTAATGTGGTGCAGTGCATGCGCTATAGGAAGTTATAACATTAGCTGGCAGTGGTGGCTGCTATTAGGGGATTAGGGTGGAAACCCTAATATGCTTAGGGTTACTGAATTGGGTCGGTTCGGGTCGGGTAGGCTATAGTTGTGTCGGATCCTGAACCTGAACCTGGTCTTGTAAAACTGGGCCTGTGCTGGGTCGGGTTAGTTGAATTGTTGGGTTTGGCCTCCTGGTGGCCATGTAATATGGGCTTGGATGAGGGCCTGCAAAAATGTTTCATAAGATTCTTGAATGTGCAAAAATAATTCGGCGATGTATTGTCGAAAATGAGGTAAATTCAATTTTACAATTTTATCACTCTTACTCTTGTGGCGATCATTTTGGGCCAAAACATACAGCTCATAAAATTCTTGAATGTGGTTTCTTTTGGCCTCATGTTATTCGGGTTTCTTATTTGTTCTGTAAAACTTGTGAGAGATGTGAACGTACAGGTAATTTAAGCCGTAGAAACAAGATGCCACTAAATCCAGTACAAGTTTGTGAAATTTTTTATGTTTGGGAAATCGATTATATGGGTCATTTTATTTCGTCATTTGGAAATACATATATTTTTTTAGCTATAGATTATGTTTCTAAATGGGTGGAAGCTAAGGCCACTAAGAATAATGATGCCAAAACTATAGTTAATTTTTTTTGAAAAATTCTATTTTTTTCTAGGTTTGGCACGCGACGTGCTATAATAAGCGATAGAGGAACACATTTCATAAATTGAGTGATCGAATAACTGATGAAGAAATTTGGAGTAACTCAAAGAATTGCTACTGCTTACCATCCACAAACAAATGGACAGGCAGAAGTATCAAATCGAGAAATTAAAACAATTCTTGAAAAAATTGTTAAACCAGACAGAAAGGATTGGAGTTTGAAATTAACTAATGAACTTTAGTCATATCGAACCGCTTATAAAGTTCCCTTTGGGATGTCACCATACTGACTTGTTTTGGTAAACCATGTCACTTGCTAGTTAAATTGGAACATCGGGCCTATTGGGCTGTTAAACAGTGTAACATGGACATGGATGTGGTTGGTGAAGCTCGGAAATTACATATTCGAGAACTTGAGGAAATCTGAAAAAAATGCTTATGACAGTGCTCAGATATATAAAGAAAAAACAAAAGAATTTCATGATAATCGAATTTCTTTTAAAACATTTTATGTCGGTCAAAAGGTTCTGTTATTTAACTCTAAATTTAAACTTTTTGCAGGAAACTCAAATCAAAATGGATTGGACCATTTACAGTGACACAAGTATTTCCTCATGGTGTTGTTAAAGGAGCTCGATTTAAATTTAATGGTCAAATATTGAAGTTGTATTATGAAAATGCTCCAGTTGGTCTAATCGAAGAAATCAATTTAGAGGAACTCGTAGTTTGAAAAAAATCAAGTCGTCGAGCTAACGACGTTAAACAAAGGTGCTTTATGGGAGTCAATCCATTTCATTTTATTTTTAGCAAACTTTATTTCATTATATTTATGTTATTTTATTTTATCAGAAGCTTAATTTATTTTATTTATTTTTCTCTGAACAGATTCTAATTCCAATCGAATATATAATGAAAGAGTAGTGTCTCACGTCTGGAGACAAGAAACAGACGTACGTTAGCATAGCCCAACCCTATGTGGCACACCATAGCATTCCCCAAGTCAAAATTTTTCCCCTTATTCTGCTAAAATTTCCAATTATGGGGGAGTTAATTTTTGTTTCAAAATTTTTGGCGAGACCCACCTTATCTTCTCATCTATCACTATCCTCAACTTTTACAATTTTAAACCAATCCCAATACCCAATTCCTTTTGACCGTCCAAACTTCTCCATGCACCCAACTTCTTTTTATTTTCTTTATTATATTAATATAACCTTCCATGGACCCACCTATCTCTTTCACACTCTTTTAAACTCAAACTCTCTCTTTTCTTTATATCCCACGTGACCTATACCCCTTATTATAAAAAAAACTTTTTATTTACCCAGCCGCACCACTCTCAAACCAACTACACTGTTGTTTCTATATTGCCGCACCACCGTTCTCCACTCTTCGTCGCTTCTAGACGATTGCAAGACACCATGGTTTCAACAAGAAGTCTAACTTTGGTCACCATTAAATCAAGGGAGTAATTTTGTTCCCTCTCTTGTGCTTTTTTATTCATATTAGGACAATATGGTTTAAGTGAGGGGAAGAATTTGCTATCAAATTTTTTTCGCTTGCTTATTTGATTATTTGAAATTGAGTTATTCTAATATTGATGTGTTGGGATCATTGGTTGTTATTCTTAAACTTCACTTTATACTCTTGGATCCTTTTGGATTGTGACAATGTTTTTATTGAATTTAATTTGCATGATGATGATTGGTATAGCTGATGAATTTTTTGTTGAGTATAGTTATTTCATGATTTTGTTGATGGAGATGAACTTGACTCAATGCATATAAACTTTTCTTGTGAGTTTCTAGCCTAACGAGCATACATTTTATTTTTTACTCATTGTTTGATTTGAGTGTGCCGGACTAATTAGGATATTCTAGAACTTGTAGTCACAATGCATATCAAGACTACATGTTGAACGTAATGTTTTAATGTGATAGGGGCACCTAGGATGAACCCACTTTTCCCAAAAAGCCTACCTATTTATATATCCAGTAGTGAACCACATTTGAGACTATTTCCCTTTCTTTGTTTTACACCTCATAATTTAACCCGAAGCCTTTCTTTTTATTTTTCCTCTCTTTTCACACCCTTGCCGAGACTTGAGATCTTGTATCACTCTTGTTAAAAAAAAGGAAATGAAAAAAAAAATTCACTGTTTCGAAAAAAATCAAAAAAATGTTCACTGTTTCGAACAGTATAAAAAATACACTTTGTTCAAATGAAAAAAAGGAAAATCGATCATTTCAATTGCCTTTTATATATTCTTTTTCCTTGTTTGATCTTTCATTGTGCTTCATGTTAGTTCATGGATTGTTCCTAATTATTTTATTCTCTTGTCTTGGTACTTAAACCAATCATCATGGCCTTTTCCCTACCCTAACCTAAGCCCCATTACACCTTGTTTAAAGACTCCTTGATTATTGCATTATGTTCATTTTTAGTAGTGGAGACTTGATTGAATTCCAAGCCTATGGTAATATTTTGGTTAGTTTCGGTTTGAGCGATTTTATTTACCCCAAACACTTTGAGTGGATATGTATGAAACTTTGTGAGGTATTGAGTCATAGTTCATTGAAGTTGGCAATTAATTAGGATATCTTTCTTGCTTTAAATTTTCTTAGTTGTATCATTGCTTTATTGCACTTTGAATTCGGCAATTGTCATAGGCTTAGTTATATTGGAAGTTTGAGGAATAAATTGAAATAGAAGATGACAACTTGTGATTTTGATATGTTAATTAATGAATTCTTGAGGACAAGCATTGAATAAGTGAGGGGGAATTTGATAAGTGTTTTATTTGGTTAATAATTTGCTTTAAAAATCCTCCTTAATCATTGGTTTTTGTGGGTTATTTGTTCGTTTTGATTAATTTTCTGTGCAAGACACTAGACTATGTAAATTGCACTAAAAGGACGGAATTCTACAGTTTTTTTATTTTCGGAATCAAAGCTGGATTAGTGAGCATGACTTTGTACATTAAGCATATGACATGGCGACGATGTCAGCACCTTCTAGAAGGTCCAGTCAGCGCTTCTAGAAGAACAAATGGATCAGTCACACGTTTCTGCAATTCGGATTTGAATTAAACTCATGTTTTAGGATATTGTTTTGATTGTTATATCTTATCTCATCTTTGTTTTAGGTGTTTTAGTTTAAATAGTTTTAAGTATTTTAATTAGGATTTTCTTCTTTAATTTAGGATTTATCTTCACATTTTTTTTATGATTTTGAAGGCTATAAATACCCTTTCAGGGTAAGCCTAGAAATGTATCTCTCAACAACTGAGAATTTACTCTTCCTTTTCTCTCTAGCTTTATAAAATTCTCTCTTTTATTTCCTTTCAAATTTTTGATTTTTTTGATTTTTGATTTTAAAGTTTTGGTTTCAAATATGCTAAGTATGACTTTGGTCATGCTTAGGTAATTTTCTTTTAAGCCAAAGGCTAAAGTGAAGGCTCAATTTCAAACGTGAGATTTTTTAAGGCACTTAAATCACTTCGGATATCTCTCTCTATTTCCTGGGCTTATTTTCAAATCAAAACAAATTTTCAAAACCAAAAGTTGATGTTGGTCTGGATTTTGTTATGGTTAACGTGGGTGGAAGGATTAGCATATTGAAGCGTATTCGACTTCCTGGGAACACATTTAGCAAAATTGTTTGCTAAGAGGAAACTGAGATCGAAATCGGTTATTGTTGAAACAACATAATCTGAGCTGGTAACTTTTCGAGCCTCAATGTTGTTAGATCTACAACATTGTTGTTGTTTAGATCAGTTCACAAACTGATATTGAAGATTACACTTGGGTAATCGATATACAAAGCATAGTCACAAGAATATTTCCTTGTAGACAAGTAACCGGTGTGAATTCTGAAGTAAAGATCCATTTCGATGATCCGAGGAAATTGAGTCAAAGTTGAAAGCCTGAGGTTACTTTTCACAATAAGTCTTCTTTTCAAACTCAAATTACTATTTTATTTTATTTATTATTTTATTATTTCTCTTTATCTTATTTTCAAACAGTCTTTCAAAATCCCCTTATTTTATTTTAGTCTTATTTCAATTTTTTTTTATTTTTTTTATTTTAATCTTGAACTTCATTTCTATCTAAACACTACCGTTCAAAAACGAAAAGATAATTAAATTAGAAGTTGCATAGTTTCTGTGGGATCAACCCTTACTTTCCACTTGTTATATTTTCTTTATATTTCTTTTGGGATTAAGGAATTATTTTGACACAAAAACGACATGTGTCAATGACTAGTTGAATAATCTATGCCCTAGGAATGGCATCCATTATCTCATTGAGAGTAGAAGTCAAACCTTTAAAGAAAGTTGCCTTTATGACTCATGCACCTAACGAAAGCCCCTGATCTCTGCCCTAGGGAGGAACTCCTCACTAACGCTGCCAAGATGAGAGGCTCGACCCTTCATCCTATCCTCGAGATCGCGCTTAGAACTATCAACCATCGTAAAACTCTAAAATATAGATTAAAAAGGGGCACCATCAGGATTCCAGACGTATACAAGTACTTTATGTACTTAGGGGCATGTATTCATTTACACCTTAATAAAACTGGCCATTGCAACTTGACGTTCTGACACCACTAAATGTAACACCCTAAAACTATTAGGCCTAAAGTGTCACATTGGGCCACTGAGACAAATTATAGTTATAAACATACCAAATATTATCATAAAATATGTAAATAATAATTATAAAATATTTTATAAATCGGAGCTCTGTGACGCATAATTTAAAATCAAAAAAGTACAAACTCAAGGTTAATAAACCAAATACATGAGTGAGGTCCTATGAATACATATGCTCACTAAAGCTACAACACAATACTCAAAACAAGTTGCTGGAAGTCTTGGTACGACGGTGTTCCAAGAACGGCTCTTACTATTAACCTTTGAACGAAAAACATCCCATCATTCAGGTTAAAAAGCCCAATAGTATAATCACTAATCTAGAGCATCATTAAGAGTTTTATAAACACAAGCATGATAAAGACATGGTATTAAATAGTATGTACATGCATGATTTTAATCAAGTGCTACCTATTTAGGACTCAATTGTTCTATCACTGAAGTATAAGTTCCACGCTTCTTTTAATCATCTACTAAGGGCCTCTCAATGAGTACACAACTAAAACATCTCTAACCCTAATGATTATAACTACTACGCATTATCTAAATGTGACACAAACACTCTTGTGCATTATCTGCATGCTACACTGACTCTGTTGTGCATTATATGAATGCAACACTTCTAGTATCTAGTCTCACATAGCCATCAGACACTAGTTAACTAAGGGAACTCGATGTCACATAACATCGGCAGAATTTCCACTGAGCTGTTGAATGATCTCCTGATCCTCACATAGCTATCAGGTATATCATAGAGGAAGAACCCGGGGTTACATAGTATCAGCACAATTCTCGCTCAACTAAAGCATTTGCTCCGTCTCATATAGTCCTCAAACCAAGCTTTAAGAATATATGTTATATTGGATTGAGGCAACTATACATGCATATCTAATGTCCCAAAGGCCACACAAAACTAATATTGCTAACCCCCTAGTTAGTCACTGAAGTGCCTCACGCACTGACAAAGCCACACTAGGGAAACTAAGGTAGTCTGGCTATACTATAGCATAGCTAGGCACACTAAAGTGAGGTCATTCTCTCAGTAGTTTCTATCTTACTCGTTCTCTTACCTAGAACATTACTTAAGGATATTTTAGTCATTCTCTATCTCTAGAGAAGTCTCTACGAGTTTCATGATTTTACAACTACATTTGTTATTCACTAGTTGTGATACTAGCTAGCATGATACCTTAAATGGGTTCATTACGAGGTAGCGATATTGTATTCACTCTTACCACGCTTTACCTCAATTCACCCTCGAATTAGAGGGACAATTTTACATCCACCATTCATTAACATTCCCATCGTACACGATCCCATTTTTTTGTTATTTGATTAATTCATCATTTCGCTTGTCGGTACATCCTCTGCAACGATCTTGTATTTTTAAATATTCATTATGTGATCAACTGAAGATACTTGGATGTATTTTGCCTACTATGTTACACTGGTTGTAACCCACTCCTACAAGTGTTTTTGGGCTCTTTTCTCCATTTATGTCCTCCATCAACTAAGTTCGACCATTATAAACCGTCCTTAGCTCTTACGGGCCTTAAATAGGCCAGTCTAACCATCCAAAGTGAGTAGTATCGATACCCTAGGGTCATGTATCGATACCAAAAAATGTCTTATGTTGTTGAAATGTGACCTAGTATCAATAGTCTATACCCTGAATATCTATATTGTAGAGGTAGTAGCGATACTTTCCCTAGTAGTATCAATACTCCCAAGTAGAAATCCCTAATTTTTGTCTTAAATCATCC